>NC_136251.1:25408750-26855000 GCF_053564925.1 Oryzias latipes | reverse complement strand
CTTTAATGAAAGTACCCTTACATGCTTAGATCCCACTCAAATATCACTTTTACAATTCTCCATAACCCGCAGAGTGCTAGAAATACAGTTTCCTTTTAGGTGTTTCTGTCGGCACCTCTCCTTCCTCCTACAGTCTAAAAACACGATTTATAGATTGATTGGTGGCTGATTTGATAAAGTGATGTCTATGTGTGGCCCTGGGATAGAGTTCAGGGTGTACATACACAGCAACACCCCAAAGTTACTGAAAAAGGGCTTTACAACCACTCTTGATCTTGTGCAAGACTAAGTGGGTATTTAAGCTGGACTGACCTAAAGCTTGTAAAGTATATATTTTTTTATTTCATTTTGGATAAATCTGGTGTTATTTATTTGTTTTCAATTTACTTCGGAATAGATCAAATAGATGTTTCTTAGCAAAAAGTCCAAAAGGCACTATTTTGATTTGTTCTTCATGTTCTTTTTCTTTTCTTAAAATCTTTTTTTTTTATTCTAAAAAACAGTCTGTCTTTTCAATACTAAACACAAACAATTGTTTAGGGATCCATATATGAGGCAGTGATGTTATTAGGCAAACTACGGTATATACTTTATAGTGTTACAACAGCAACACAAATCCTGTTCTGTAACTACATGAAATGTTGGTGTAATCCAGAGACCCAGTATTGCATTGGCATTTCACACTTTGCACCAACCCCGTCTACTGCTTCTTGACACTAAATGTGTAACACTGTGTAGGACACTGAATTAAAAAAAAGGAATTTTGTGGTTTAGTTTGTGCTTATTGAAAATAAATAGTGATAGATTTATGTTCCAAAATATTGAATCATGAATTTCATTCTCTTGGTACTAAAGGAATGCAAACAGACAAAACAAAGCAGTTTTGTGTTATAATATTCAAATGTTTGCCAACTTATACCAGTTTGCTTATAATACTTTGTTTTTACAGGTAACTACTGTGAAGTCAACATAGAAGAGTGTGCCTCCTCTCCCTGTCTGCACAATTCTACATGTTTTGACCTTGTTGATGGTTATAAATGTGTTTGTCAGCCCGGCTTTACAGGTTAGTAAAGGCAACTCCATTTTTTTACTCTAATATCTATGTGCCTAATACAGTACGCTTTTGCAGAAAATACTTTGAGAAGGAGATTTGAATAAAGACCAACACTTTTATGGGAGACATTCTATGTACAAAATAAGACTGGGGAAAAAAGCTAGCAAATGACACTAATGTAGCTCAGTAAAAACAGTACTGTTTGACTAAAACTGCAAAGATAAAAATCTAGATTAGAAGTAAAAGGGAAATAATCATTCAATGAAGCAAACTGTAAAAGCTAGTAAGTGTGGGCTACAGTCTTCACCTCGGTGGGGTGGGGTTTGGAATTAGCCTAAGGCGCTCTTATGCTGAAATACAAAATGCTTTTTAGCCAAGTATGTATCCATTACTTCATAATAATTCAATTTGAAGTAATTGTAATATTTGATTTCAATCGTTTAAGACAATTTTTGTTAAATTGCCATTTTTCAAATTTATTTGCTATTGTTGCAATGATATGTCTTCTTCTGAATAGGAAGCTTTATTCACTTATATGCCAACATAACCAGGTGGGCAAATCATATATAAAAAAAAAAAAAAAAACGCCCCTCTCACCCTCCACGGGTGGTTTCTCCTCCAAGCTCAGGTCCTCTACCAGAGGCCTGGGAGCTTGAGGGTCCTGCGCACTATCTTAGCTGTTCCTAGCACTGCGCTTTTCTGGACTGAGAGGTCTGAGGTCTTTCCAGGTATCTGTTGTAGCCACTCCTCCAGCTTGGGGGTTACTGCCCCGAGTGGTCCAATTACCACAGGCACCACTACAACCTTCACTTTCCAGGCTTTCTCCAGTTCTTCTCTGAGTCCCTGGTATTTCTCCAGTTTCTCATGTTCCTTCTTCCTGATGTTCCCATCGCTTGGTACTGCCACATCCACCACAACGGCTTTCCTCTGTTCTTTATCCACCACTACAATGTCTGGTTGGTTCGCCATTACCATCCTATCAGTCTGGATCTGGAAGTCCCACAGGATCTTTGCCCTCTCATTCTCTACCACCTTTGGAGGTGTTTCCCATTTTGATCTTGGGGTTTCCAGTTCATATTCTGCACACATGTTCCTGTATATTATTCCAGCCACTTGATTGTGGGGCTCCATGTATGCTTTCCCTGCCAGCATCTTACACCCTGCAGTTATGTGCTGGATTGTTTCAGGTGCCTCTTTGCACAGCCTACACCTTGGGTCTTGTCTGGGGTGGTAGATCTGAGCCTCTATCGCTCTGGTGCTCAGGGCTTGTTCCTGCGCTGCCAGGATGAGCGCTTCGGTGCTGTCTTGTAGGCCAGCCCTTTCTAGCCATTGGTAGGACTTCTTGATATCAGCCACTTCAGTTATGGTCCGGTGGTACATCCCATGCAGGGGTTTGTCCTCCCATGAGGATCTGTCCTCCAGCACTGTATCCTCTGTTCTCCATTGCCTAAGACATTCACTGAGCACACTGTCATTTGGGGCCTTGAGCTTGATGTACTCATGCATCTTGGATGTTTCAGCCTGGATTGTGGCTTCTACGCTCACTAGTCCTCGGCCTCCTTCCTTGAGGCTAGCATACAGTCTCAGGGTGCTGGATTTGGGATGGAACCCTCCATGCATGGTGAGGAGCTTTCGTGTTTTAACATCCGTGGTCTGTATCTCTTCCTTTGGCCATCTTACTATTCCTGCAGGGTATCTGATAACTGGCAGTGCGTAGCTGTTTATTGCCCGGGTCTTATTTTTTGCCATTGAGCTGGCTTCTCAGGACCTGCATTACTCGTTGGAGGTATTTAGCTGTTGCAGCTTTCCTTGTTGCCTGCTCCAGGTTGCCATTTGCCTGTGGAATTCCAAGGCACTTGTAACTGTCCTCGATGTCTGCTATTGTTCCTTCTGGGAGTGAGACCCCTCCTGTGTGGACTACCTTGCCTCTCTTAGTCACCATCCGGCTGCATTTCTCGAGCCCGAATGACATCCCAATGTCAGTACTGTAGATCCTGGTGGTGTGGATCAGGGAGTCAATGTCACGCTCGCTCTTAGCATATAGCTTGATGTCATCCATGTAGAGGAGGTGACTGATGTTGGCCCCATTTCTGAGTCGGTATCCATAGCCAGTCTTGGTGATTATTTGGCTGAGGGGGTTCAGACCTATGCAGAACAGCAGTGGGGACAGAGCATCACCTTGGTATATCCCACATTTGATGGATACTTGTGCAAGTGTCTTCCTATTGGCTTCAAGGGTGGTTTTCCACAGCTTCATTGAGTTTCCTATGAAGGCTCTTAGAGTCCTGTTGATGTTGTACAGCTCCAAGCATTCAGTGATCCATGTGTGGGGCATTGAGTCATAGGCCTTCTTGTAATCAATCCAGGCTGTGCACAGGTTGGTGTGTAGTGACTTAAAGTCTTGAGCGACTGTTCTGTCGACCAGGAGTTGGTGTTTGGCTCCTCTGGAGTCTCTACCAATGCCCTTCTGTGTGTTACTCATGAATTGATCCATGTGCCTATTTATCTTGGTTGCAATGATGCCTGACATGAGCTTCCATGTTGTGGAGAGACAGGTTATTGGCCGGTAGTTGGATGGGACTGCACCCTTTGAAGGATCCTTCTGGATCAGGATCGTTCGCCCTTCCGTTAGCCATTCGGGGTGAGTCCCATCTCTTAGCAGCTGGTTCATTTGTGCTGCCAGGCGCTCGTGGAGTGCGGTAAGCTTCTTTAGCCAGTAGGCATGTATCATGTCAGGGCCCGGTGCTGTCCAGTTCTTCATACCTGAGACTCTTTCTTGGATGTCTGCCACTGTGATGGTTACTGGATTCGGTTCAGGGAGGTTGCTAAGTTCTTTTCTCAGAGAGACCAGCCACTGGGCATTGCTGTTATGTGCTGTCTCTTTTTCCCATATACTTTTCCAGTACTGTTCAGTTTCTAGCCTTGGTGGGTCTGCTCGGCTGTTTTGACCCTGCCACTGAGCATACACTTTTGTAGGTTGAGTTGTGAAGAGCCTGTTCATTCGTCTGGCTTCATTGTCTCTTGTGTACCCCTTTAGGCGGCTGCTCAAGACTAGGAGCCTTTGTTTGGCAGTTTCCAGTGCTTCAGGTATGGGCATCTGGCTGTATCTCTTAGGTACTTGCTTTCTCATTGTACCTCTTTGAGCTTCTGTCAGCTTACTCACATCCTTCCGAGTTGCCTTGATTTTGGCCTCTAACCGTTGCTTCCATGGTGGGTACTGTTTTCTTCCATGGTTGCTCTTGTAGCCAAGCATCTCAAGGATCACTGCTGCTGATGTGTAAACCAATTCATTGGTTTCTGTGATGGTTGTGGTAGGAATTGCCCTCAATGCTTCATTCACAGTTTCCAGTAGACTTTCAGGCGGTACATCACTTAACCGCTGTAGCTGGTGTCGGGGTTGCCTAGTGGTCATTGTAGACATGATCTTGTCTTTCAGGTCAGTTGCTGCCTTGCTCAGCGTAATTGTGGTTGTTGGGGCTGTGTACCCAATCTCAGGGTGGGAGTGTGGTATAACCTCCTCTCTGACCTGCTGTTCTGGCTCTCCCGTGGTATTGTATTGTATCGCTTCAATCTCAAGTTGTGATACGAGTTGCCGTTTGTGTATGTTAGAGCACTGGGCTACCAGTTGTTTGGCAGTTAGCCTTGATTGTGGGTTTCGAAGCATCCATTATTATATATATATATATATATATATATATATATATATATATATATATATATATATATATATATATATATATATATATATATATATATATATATATATATATATGTATGTTTATATTTATATTGTTGGGTGTGAAGCCCAAAGGCAAGGGTAACTCCACACTGTAAAATTTGTTGATGTACAATAAAAAATGATCCCAACATCAGCTCAGTTTCCAACTAAGCTAACAATGCAACTAAATATTTTTTTATGAAGCAATAAAAACCACATGTTGGACCACATCATCAACTGGAACTATAATTACTGTTCATTCAAAGATTTGTTTTAGTAACATCCAGTGGCAAAAACTTGCATAAGAATGTGACCAGTCCAGCTAGAAATTGAACGAAAGTTAAAAACATATTTATATTTCTACATTATAATAGATATGTTGAACAATGTTATTTGTTTTTGCATTTGTTTAAAACACTATGATTTTGTTTAAAAAAATTAGTTCTTCTTTTCAATAGGCATACATTTTTGGAAAATAAAAAAAACTAACAGCAACTGTGCCACGCACAGTATGGGAATATGCAAAAACAATTTTTTGCTGCCTTTGTTGGTTTTTTTTTCATGCAACAAAAATGTACATTTTGCCACAAAATGATTCCACATTTAACCCATTCAAATTGCGTTTCTCTCCTTTTTTATATAAATTTTTGCAAAGTTTTTTTATTTTTTTATTTTTTATATTTTTACATTCGTGCAGCATGCATTTGCACTAGTTTGGGAGCCTATAACACAGACAAACATGCCGTGTATAAATAGCATAGAAGGAACTAGTTAGCATTGTTCCTAACAACAGGACACAAACACTGCTTCTGGATTTCACATGATTAAAACAGTGGCACCTTGGAGGACAAAAAAAAAAGCAGCACCTTAACCGGTGCTGCTTTTTTTAATCATGCAGCTTTTTGGTGGCACGCTACACATTTTGTGTAAACAACTCCTGCTGTGTGTATACTAGCTCTGTAAAAAAAAAAAAGTGGGAGTCAGTGATAACTTGCCATCGCCAAATCGGATCCTTTTGCACTTGCAGTTTTTTTTTATCAGTGCTCATTTTTTGTGTGGTTAATAATCATAATTCAACTATCAAGATAAGCTATTTGTAATCGAACCTAATATTTGCTGTGAAAAGCCTTATTTTGAGTTCTTTGCAAATTCAATTTGTGACATGATGGCAATGTAAAGAGTGCCCTTTTGAAGTTTTTTCATTAAAACAGACTATTGCAACCTCCACTTTCACACCATCAAGGGGCTATTTTTTTCTTAATCTTAAAGAATAAGAAAAAAATAAAAATAAACTTTGGGTCCAGAGTGCTCTACTTGAACACATAAGAACAGCAGCCCAAAAAATATTAACCACTAATTTTACATCACTTAGAATGATGATATTACTATTAACACCATATTACATATGTTGATGTACCCTATTCCACAGTTTATCGTCAGACGTGATCACATAATACATAATCAGCATAATACATAATAGCTGTAGCATTTTTTTGGCTTAGTTGTGGTGAGAACTAGAAGTTCGCAAATTGATGACGCCATATTTGACAACAGAATGATAAATTTGACAAAATAAATTAGAATAAGGCAAGAAAAAAAGCTGTTAGTAATTAAAAACGATTACTGCACTGATTTGACAACCCTAATTTTTATTTTATCATTTTATAAACTATACAGGAGGGTGTCACTCATCAAAGCAAACTTTCATTGCAATTTATGATTTAGTTATTCATCTTCATTTTAAAAATGTAATTGGATAAATTGAATAGTACGTTTTTCCTTATTAGAATTACTATGTCAAAATGAATAAATTACACATTAAACATCATTTTCAAATTCCATAAACAAATCGGAAACTCTCTTTTATTGCATAACAATAATATCATTTTTCATGAATCTGTATAAATAGCAACATTTAGAATAAAGTATAGTATTAAGAGGAGATTGTAATCTACCTACATTATCCTTTAGAAAACTTCCACTACAGTTTAACAACACTTTTATATGCTTTAAGAATTGTTTATTAAGAAATGTAAAATTTCTCCTCATGCAATAAATGTTTTAAAAGGGAATAAAAGGCTGGACAGCAAGTTAAGCACTTTACTATCCAACTGTTTTACAGCATAACTGTGCATGACAGCATCATATGGTTTGATGTGCTTTTGTTAAAACAAGCATAACCTTCCCTGGGAATTAAGCAATCTGGATGATAGCATATGTTGTTTAAAGAGCTATACGTTTCTGTCTGCATTAAGTGTGCCTCCACAGATGGCAGTGATTCCTGCCAGTTAATGCGGAGCTGACTGAAAAATCATGGCAATTCATTTTTAAATATGCTTTTGTAAACACAGATATAACATTTTTTACCAACAAAGGAAAGTCATCTGTGCAACATCACTAATTAAGTTCATAGAAAAAAAAACTTTTTTTTTTCTTCCTCTCTTTGGTTATGAGCAGCAATAACAATCAGTCTTGCAACGCTGGTTTCTTTTTAGTCAAAATATGGATAACATCTACAAAAAAAGGGAAAAAATGTTTCTGAATATTTATTAGATTTACATTTTAGGCAGCTAAAGTTTTAATATTTGTGGTACTGCTAGGATGGTTTTTGAATTACGATCTACATTAAGAACTAAAAATTTAGTTTAATATAAAGTTTAAGAGGACCGTTAAGTATGTTGTCTGTTAAAAAAGAGAAATCAATTTTTTATGCTAATATCTCCAGTACAGATGTGCTTGCTGATTTGAACCAACAGTTTTACTTGCCGTAAACAGTATAGGAACTGTAACCTTTCACTAAAAAAAGTGAAAATCATGTGAAAAGTAAATAATCCTAGAAATTTAACGCTGGGTTAAGCCTTTGGTACTGATGGATGTCCTGCCGAGAGACTGTGAGATGAGCATGATAAAACTAAATCTAAAATAAACTACAACTCATTTTGCTGTTCTGTAATTGAGATTTTATTCAATAAAAGAGAGATCATGGCAATTATTTGTAGTTTCTGGACAAAAGCCACCTTTTATTTTTAATTAATGAGGCGGTAGATGAACGTCGATCAGACGGCTGCAGCGTGCAGGGAGGACCCGCTGTGGGAGGGGGGGCGGCGGGAAGCTTTTCGTCGATACCAGGAATACTTTGGAAACAGATCAGTATTTTACTATGGGATGGAGAGTGACATGATTTTTCTAGAACAACAAGCACCAGCATTATCTAAAAATTACAAAAAGCTTTGCAATTCACACCAAACCCCCCCCCCCCCCCCACACACACACACACACACCACCACCGCCGTTGCGGGAGACGAGCAGTCAGACACGCCTGTGAGCTGATTCCAGCCAAAGAGGACATCTGAAATCCAGCTGGATCAAACCATACTGTTTTTGTTATTTTTTTTCACTGACACAATATGGAAAATTAATGAAAAAACAACAAAACACAAAAAGATGCAAAATAAATAAATAAACAGAATTCCAGGAAAAAAACCACATGCACAGCAGAGCACCCAGAAGACAATTTCCAAGTTTTTCTGCTTCCTGGAAGCTGAAGCTGAAGCCAAACAAACAGAAGAAGAACAGACACTGCCTGAATAACAACACAAGAAAGGTCACATCATACGCCGTATGACCTGTAATGCCCATTGTTGTTGTTGTGAATTTGGGCTATATAAATAAAATTGAATTAAATGCACTCTCTGTCCCCCCCTGCCTCCCTGCTCTCTGGCTCTGGGGGCCCCGCAGCGGTCCTGCTGGCCCTGGCCTGGGTGGCGGATGTGATCGCCCGGGGGGCGGTTGTTCTCTACCTGCTGCCGAGTGGCGTTGGGGAGTTCTGGCTGCTGGAGCTGCTGCGGCGGGGGTCTTGGTGTGGGGATGGCTGGGCACTCTCCCTCCTTCTTTTTACATTCCATAATCCATTTTAGAAGAACATAAACAATCACTTGAGCACCGGTGTTAGCTTACCTTTGCACAACTAGTTTGCGTGATTGAATGAAATGTTTCACACTAGTTGGTTTGAAGGCATAAGTTTGCGTGTGGGAACAGTATTTGTATTGTGTACATTTTTACATTTTTGGAGCCAACAGGTGTGTTTATAACATTTGAGTGTGTGTGTGTGGACAGGCCCCGCCCTTTGTGATTTGTATTACATCTGAACCTTACCGTAATGTTAAACATCCAGAAACTTGTTGCTTTATGCTGGTTCATGGTTTTTACACCCCCCCTCTATAATCACCCTCCTATCCCCTCTCTCTAATATCCCTCTTTCTTCTTCCCTCCTTTCCTTTTCCGGTCCAACACAAAAGATTTTGATTAAAATTAATAAAGTTTGGCCTCATAGTACAAAAGGGGATTATTCAGACATACCTCTGGTTTGTCAGAAGATGCATAACCCCTATTGTTAAAGTGAAATATCTCCAACACAATAGGCCTTCAGCTCTCATCTGTTTGCCCAGTTGTTGGACAGGACAAGTTAAAAATAAATAAATAGATAAACAAATAAAATTGAATTGAATTAATGTGCCCCTATGTGTTCAGCTAAACACAAACTGGCACAAGGAAATCTGTGAATTTCACCTGGAGATTTTTCTTGTATTTTCATTTTAAAAAAATCTACTTGTTTGTTGAAAATGTGTTCTTGTCATTTTTAGGAAATTACACCCAAACCTTTTATTCTATACTGTAAAAATGGTTTGTTGAACATTTTGAACATTCCACAGCGAAATTATTCACTTTTTTCCAAGCGGAATGTTCTGTTTTTGTATGAATTTCTGTCTAGTTTGTGAATAGAAAAGGGAAAAATACCAAAATAAAGTAAGTGTCTCATAGGTGATATTGTGCTGATTAAAATGACACCAGATAAGCAAGAAAATAGTCTTTCAAATTGAAAATACAGAAACAAAAGTAGACAGAAACAGAGTTTTAGGCCCTATGTTCCAAAGGGTTAAAGTTCAAATGCTACACTGATTTACCACAACTTTCATTTTAACTTTTTTAACAGTTTGTTTTTGTTTATTATAGTACTTTTATTTGCCTTTTTTTCTGTCTAAAGGTCCAAAATGCGAACTTGACATTGATGAGTGTGCGTCATCTCCCTGCAAGAATAGAGGAACATGCGTGGACCTACCTGGTAATTACTTCTGCCAGTGTGTGGCTCCATTCAGAGGTAATGAGCACTGACAAAAGGGCAAAAAAAGGGAAGTTAATTAACTTACCATTGTACTTTTTTCACCTGTCCTGACCTGCTTTACAAGTTGAAACAAAATAACTACACTTTCATTTGATGCCTCTGGTTAAAAAAAAGAGAACCTGAGTAATGTTTTCTGTAATGGAGTCTTCCCCCATCTTGCGTCAGTTTGTTGCATTATCGGAAATCAAATGCTTACTATTTAATTTAAATTCAGTGTACTTTTTGAAATCTATCCTAATAATTTACATTTTTACAACCACTTAGTAATTATAATCAGCATTTTTGTGGTTGTTATCATTTTAAAAAGTTTATTTATTATAAAATTAACACATAGGGTGTTTATTCTGATATTAGATTGGATCATAATAAAAAGAAAAATATGACACAATTCAAAAAAACAAGGCTTTAATGATATGAATGCCTCAACAACCGCATGTGATCACAAATCAATTTGCTCTGGCTGACCAAGCCTGCCACTGAATGCCCCTGTAATTGTAAACATCACCCAGCCTGGTGTGACATAGTTCAAAGGCTACAGTTTTTCATTTTATGCAGAACATTCATATATATATCTGTATAATTACCAAAGATAAACATGTGTAGATTGTATAGGGGATAAACACAAACCCGCACTTGCAATTGCCTGTAAACAAAGAATCACTTGCTGCTTTCAAAAACTGCAGGAAATAATTTCTGTCGAAATGAAAAGAATAAAAACGCCTGTCACTAAAAACAAGAGGATTCATGTAGCGGCTGCGGGCTTATGAGCCGCTAGAGAGGCTACGGCAGGTCCTGTTTGAGACGCGCTCCACAAAAAATATGACCAAGAAATCCACTTCGTTTGTGTGTCGTTATTTATTCCATTTCATCGTTGCCACGGATTGATATGATCCATCAAAGCAGAGTTCATAATCAAGTATAAAAGCGGTCAACAAAAAATACTGGGCCCTGTGCACCCTCTCTGTATCAAAACCAACAAACTAAACTAACACAGGTGACAGGTGCGCCTAAATGGCGTCTTAACTAACCACGTGACCAAAGAAGGAATTATAAAAAAACATGATCAAGGCGACTACAATTCATGCTAATCACATGATAATGCTGTGACTTGTTTCATGTGGCAAACATAAGTTTGTCTGTACGTAACCATGATAACTGTGATGTTAGTCATCGCAAAAACTTTTTTTGTAGACCAAATGTGTTCATGAACAAGCACACCTCATTTCCAAAAGTAAAATATAGCATTAAACCAGATACAGATGCCGCACATCTTCTTTTCTCATAATTCTATGCAATGGTAATGAGACAACACTTATTGTTGCTTATCATCCCCAGAGTTTTTTAAATTTCATTTTGTCTTATAAATAATGTAACATGAATGGAGATTTTCAAAGGTAAAATATTTCAAAGACTGAATTGACTTGTTTTAAAGAGCTTGGAAAATGCCTCAAGTTCTTATGGAAAAAGCAACATAAATCAATAGGGAGTGATTTAAGTGTGTGAACTTTTATTCTAAAGGTCCCAGTTCATATATAAACACTACATAGTGTCCTTCAATAAGAAAACAGTCCCTTTGTTTAAAACAACTTAAATGAGCCCAGAACTGCAATAAAAGACCTTTTAATACTGAAACTACTAAAGTACCTGCAAAATAGATGGCCTTATGAGAAAAATGATGTAACTATATTGAAAAAGACTCTCTAGACATCAGCTGAAATGTTAGATTGTATGGATTATAAAGGGCTCTTCAATTTTTCGGTGATCGTGTGAGTGTAACTACAGACTCTAGACAAAGTATCTTGAGTTCATCAAAGTCAAGTGATTGGAGTAAAACCTCCCGCCTCAGGCCTACAGCACATTTTTTTGTGGCACTGAAAAAAAGCATGTGTTCAAAAAGATCCACTGACTTTAATAGCTTCACCTGTTTTTTCAGGAAAAAATTGACTGTGATTCTAGCAAGAAATTAAAAATAAAGAAATTTACGAGAGTAAAGTTGTAAAAAGTCATAATTTTATGAGAATACAGTCATATTATTTGTGGAAGAAAAGCTAAAAAGAAAATTACAAGGAAAAAGTAATACAATTAAGAGGTAAAAGTCCAAATTTTAAAAGTATAACCTTAAATTGTAATAATTTTGTTTTTTGGTGTCTCCAAAAAAAATAGGGATATATATCTCACATACTAAAGTAATTGATAATTGCTGTTTAATCCTTCAGTTTCAGACAACTCCATTTGACACAAAGGAAGAGGAAGGGAAAATAAAATTGGTGCTCAGGCAGTTAATCTGGTGATCGTGAGGTGATTTCCAGTGACATTAATCATTATGTCTTGCCACAAGAATTACTTCTTCTTTCCTGCAGGCCTCCAAAACACTAACAGCACATATCCATCAAAAAAACAGTTCTGCAGCCTGAAAACGCGTTAGTTGAAGGTTAGTTTTTGCTGGCAGGCATTTGACACTAACTAATTTCATCGGTAATTGAGTGGAAAAATAAAGAACAAAAGGACCTAAATTGATAAATACATGAACAAGCATGTATATATGTAAGCAAAAAGAACTGTATTTTTCTTTTCTTTTTTTAATTCTAAGTGAAGTGAAATGGATTTATCTAGATACAATTTCTAGTGACATTTAAAAGATAATGACTTCTCTCATAGTCCCTAATGCATCTCTCAGATAGGTTGTCAGGGTTAAAGCAGCAGCAAATAGGTTTAAATCTTTAGTACCCATATCTAAAGATTAATGGATGTACAGAGGTTCTTTCTGGCTTGATGATCCCCCCGCGTTTGCCTGTTTTCCTTGCTCCAGGGCATAATTGTGAGTTCTTACCCTGCGAGGCCAGTAATCCCTGTGAAAACGACGCAGTGTGCATGGAGGAGCTGGACCAGGAGCGTTTCCCTTTGGGTTTCCGCTGTCTCTGTCGCCGTGGATTCAGTGGCCCCCGCTGTGAAATCAATGTGGATGAGTGTAGCTCCAACCCCTGTTTTCATGGCTTTTGTTATGATGGTATGCAAAAAAAAAAACAAAAAAAAAAACACTTCTGTTGGATGTTTTAGTAAAAGGCTCTACACGAGGGAAAAACTAAATGGTGCATTTACACAGAAAACAAAGCAATAATAATAACACGCAATATGTTTTATTTTAATTAGAAAATTGAGAAAACCAGTATTGAATCCATGTTTTGGGGCAATCTTCTTGAATTACAATTTTTTATAAACCCTCTTTTGACAGTCAAAAGCATAAAAATTTAAGGTCATGTCACACTGCTGCTACATACAAGTTGTGCATATTGAACGGATGAAAACTGGTCGTTTGTTAATGTACCTGGAAAAATTGAGAAAATTTGTGTTTTTTAACAATAACATTTTTACTGAAGTATCACGAGGGAACCATGTTTAAAACCACAGAAGAAGTACGGATAAACCACGCAAAGAACACGTAAACCTGTGCTTCATTGACTTTCTTCACTTTGACACTTGGAGCACGGAGCAGAAATTAAATCATGTCAGCACCATGGTCAGCTCCCACTGCTGACCTTTGTGATGCTTTGTTTTAATTAAACAGTCTGATTCCCTTAGTCTGCACCAGTTATAGTCAACGGCTAGGCGCCGTCCAGAATCACGTCCGTGCCCGCGCCGCTGTACACTGCCCTGCAAAAGACCTGACCCCCCACAGAGAGCCGAACAGGCCGGAATGGGGGAGCAGGAGACCCCCCCTCACTCCTCCATGTACTGCTGGAGGAGTGAAAGATTAGCCGATATATATTCCCGTCACACAATGCGTGAATCATGCATGAACTGTGCATGGAACAGTTGTGGAAAGCCACAAATTTCAATAAACTACGTAAAATACGAATGAAGTGTGTAATTTCTCAAATGACCCAAAATTTAAAAGGCTCAGAACTCAATTCACAAAGACCCTTCGGCAAAAACCCTTAACAGACATACTGTTTGTGCATATCGACAAATGACGAACGCAAGAAACACTTATGGATGACATACATGTATCACAAAAGACTGACATTTCTTGAATGGAAAATGCGTATATTGTGTGTAGTGGCTGTTTGACACGGCCTTTACCTAAATACCAGCATTTTATAGATATAGCGGTAGTGAAAGTGAGAATAAAAATGTAACTCATTCCCAGATGAGAATGAGTTACATCTTTATGCGAGCAGCAAGTATATTTAAATAATAATTACTTTGAAACTTTTGTATGACATTACTGTAATGCATACTGACAGATTGTGGATGCACCTACAGTAAATACTTGTGTAATGAAAATATTACATTAACTTGGTTTGTTCCAAGCAATGAAAAAAAGGAGACAACACTCACTGATTACATAAATAAAGAATCAAATCTAGATAAGATATCTAGTTATAAAGTTGTTGAAGAATTTAGTAAAATACTAGAAGATGCTGACACCTTCTTGACAGTATAATTAGTCTGAATCAAAATACACCTATTTTGAGTTTTTCTTTTTTACAGAAAATAACAATTAAAAGCTTTATTTCAGTATGCGGAGAAAAAAATGTCTGAATGGGTGACATGAGACTTCAAACATTTGTATCAAACATATTCCCAGTCATATTTGAAACCCTATTCTTTTTTCTTGTATTTTTGAATGTTGTTAAATTTAAAATCCATATTTTAAATGGCTTTTTATTATTAGTGACACTGTGGGTTTATATTCTAGAATTGTAGGTTTTCAAAAATGAACAGTGTTTCAAAATCATAGATTTGTATTTTTTTTTCTTCCAGCAGTTATTTTTTTAGATGTCATTTTCATGTTTCTTTTGTATGTAAACTGTGAAAACTTTACAAAAATGAAAAGTTATCAAGCTAAACACTAGAAAAGTAGACAGTGACATAAAATGTACAATAAAATCCCAATTAAGAGAAAAGTCAGGCAGTTTGTAAAGGTATATTTAAAAAAGTTACCTAATCTCACATTTAGTGTTTCTTTTCCATGTTTTCAAATAACATTAATCCATTGAAATTATATTTGTTATCATTATAGTTACATTTAAAATTAAATTGACAGCATTCAAATAGTCTGAGCTCAGAAAAAGAAAATATGAGGGGCCATTATGATCTGCTTTTTAGCCTATACAAAAAAAGGGAAAACAACTAAAACATTGTGAGCACAGCAACCCCCAAATATATGTACATATTATCCGGCTGCAGTGAATAATAATGATAAAAATGCAATAGCAGGCCTCCACCAGCTGTGCCAACCATTTCTGAGCTCAGGCAGGTGACCTTTGGTCAGTAAGCCAGGCCTGAAGGCCAGAAGGTCCTCCAGGCCTGGCTCAGCAGCAGCCGGCTCAGCTGCAGCTGGCCAGCCACCAGAGACAGCAGCACCGAGCATTAGTGGCCGAGATGAGTAATGTCGCTGCCATGTGGAATTCAAGGCGTGTCATGAGAATAATTGCAACTACATAGAAAAGGATAGAGTGACAGCTCAGATTATGTGGTAAATCTTTGGGAAAATGAAGAATCCAGGGACCCAGACTGGGGAAGCAATACATTTGCTCTTGTAAGGACTGAAATTACTTCTGTCAGTGGTTGCATATACACTCATTGTGCAGGAGAAACCGAATGATCTCCCCTCTCTAACATCGGTAATAATTAAGGAGAGGGAGCCATTATTTATAAGATATGAGATGAACAACTGGCACGTTTACAGCACCCTTTTAAAGAATACCTCTAAAGTTAGCTGGCTTCCTCTTGCCAAACTACTTTCCTCCCAATTTTTAGTGCTTTCTCTCATGGTGAGGCTTTGATAGCAATTGACAAGGCTTTCAATGAAAATAAGTAGGAGAGCCAGTCTACATGGAGGGCAAAAAACAACAGCAACAGAATGAAACACTGAATGGCCACTGCAGGGACGCTCAACCAAAGGTGGCTGGCATGTCAGGCTCAGGTAAGTGCACAACAAGGTGACCTGTTGCATACAGCAGTTGTAGCAACAGAGGTTCTCTGATGATGCAGAACTATTTTTTTTAATGGTGTTTTTATGGGGGGGGGGGAAATGAATTGCTTTTGTGTCATATTCTCCTAATTAAAACTTTCCTGGGGAAATGTGGTAAAATCCATTGAGACATGAGCAAAATAATTTATGATGCAACTTCCTGCAACTGTCCTTGTGATTTTTCTTTTTCTTTTCTAGTCGTAGATGGCTTTCACTGCCTTTGTAGTCCTGGTTATGCAGGGCCTCGGTGTGAGGAAGACATCGATGACTGCCTCAGCAATTTGTGCACTTCCAACTCAGCATGCAAGGACCTCCATGAGGTGATAAGAAACACTTTTCCCTTTGTGTGCAGAAGACTGCTTTTGTATAAGAAAAACTAATCATATGTATGCCTTTCATAGTTTAAACTTAAAGAAATTCTCTAATGTTTTCTCATTCTTATTTTGCCGAAATGAATATTTCTCTTTGTTAAAATTGATGGACAGAATACATCTTTTTAATCTTTTTAAAAATAAAGAAATAAATAAAAACAATGAAAAAAGCTTTAAAAACCATCTAAGCAAAACTCCATACTCCCATATTAGGTCGTCTGAAGCTCAAGCATAGTAGTTTCAGTTTCTGAAGTCTATAGAGTGTCAATTCAGAACCAAAGTTGTCTCAAGGCACACCATACAAAATACAGGACATCAAAATGAGCTAAATTAATTACTATTGTCATGATCTAGTAGATTTAATGCACTCTTGATTATTATAATCCAAATTACTCCAGATTTTTCCAAAATTAAATAATTTTCTTAACTTCATTTTTAGTACAGTGGTCCTTTATATTGTGCTGCACTTTTGCTTGTCTTTTTTTAAACAGCGCACTATTTTCTGCATCCCGATTGGCTGTAGAGCTTAAATTTCCTCCATGCTGTGTCTCCTGTATAGAATGCGTTCAGCTTGATTTATCTACATAAATGTTCAATTGCAAGCACCTGTTTGCTTTCATTCTATGATATTGGACTTAGGTTTGAACAAGTTTAAACAAAAAAGAAAAGTGGGAAAATGTTCATGTCTGATAAAGGTCGATGAAGTGTGTAATGAGGAGTTTTACAGCCTTACAACATCTGTAATTCTACTTAGCAGATTTTACCTATCGTGAGTCAGTTTCAGAGCGGAACTCCAATTTCTAAAACATAACTAAAATTATTACAACTGTTATAATCCAGATTTTTTCAAACATTTTTGATTCTTTAAATTTAATTTAGATCAGATGATTCCAATATGGGCAGATTGTCTTCACTGTAATTTTAATACCAGCCAATTTAAATGACCAACCGCTAACACTGGAGGGTTATTTTTTGGTAGATTTCCTGTACTGATCAAGCCAAGGTGACAGTGACGAAGTAAAACTCCCTTCAAATGAAGGATCGTAAAGGAACCTTCAGCAGAACCAGACTCTTTGGGGGCGACCATCTGCTTTGACTGGTTTGAGGGTCTGACAGAGCATTCAAAAGAAAAATACACAAACACTGGAACGACTGTCATAAAGCAACAAGTTGGTCACTGCAACCATAAGAGAACAAGATGCAGAGGAAAATAAAATGTGAAAAATCAGTACTAAGACACAAGAAATAGGTTGCAGTTGTGAGAAAACAGAGAAAAAATAGCAGAAAAATAACCATGTAATCTGGAATTTTATTTTTAGTCTTATGTAATGAAAAATAAATTTTGAATCCTTCTTTGGGCTACATTTAAAGGCCATGTCACACAGCCACTTTATGTACATTTTGTGCATATCGCACAGAGGAAAATCGGCCAAATGTGAATATACCTGGAAAAAGTGAGAAAAGTTGTCATGTTACCGTGACAACCGCCTGAGCAGTAACTTAGACTGTAGCAGCAAAGGAAAGCTAAACATGATGCATGCAGCATGAAACATTGAAATTACATATGTGGACGTTGTGCAGTGTCACATGGCCTTAACTTTTGCACAGCGTTCAAAAGTTAAGTTTTGAGGGCGTTCAAGTAATTCAATGCATTTATTGCAAGGTTAAAATACAATGCTTATTCCAACTTTTATATATAAAAAAAACAACAATAACACTTTTTTGTAAATTGTAAAGCTGCTGTTAGAAAGTAACAACATTTTCGTTCAAAAAGATTTTAAATTGTTGCTTTACTGATGTTGAAACCATTTCATTTTCTAGAGTGATTTGGTGCAGTATATGAATGAAGCGGGATGGCTCTGGTCTGTTTTAAGTTTTTTTTTTTTTTTTTTGGGATCTTATTTTACTCATTATTCAAATACAGACAGTTTCTAAAAACCTCTTCAGCCGTGTTTACAGTGTAGCCATTTATCTCTGAACACAGTGTCCCTTAGAGCTTTGGCATATTTTGGAGAGCTTCAGTCCCTGAAGGTGACTTACCAGCAAAAAGGAAATTATGTTGTTTTGCTAGGGGTAAAGAATTGGAGTCTCCAGGAGGTATCTAATTTATCATGAAGCACCGGCATTTCCCAACAACACCATCAGGGCCTTTAGTCCAAAATATAGATCAGATGGAGTTTATTGCTTCATTCTTGCAATTTATAAAATTAATATCATGCATTCACCAAAGAAAACATGTTTATCTCGAAAAAACTTTACTTATATTTAAAGCATTTTTTCCCCCTCAAAACAAATTTTGCCTAGCTTGGATTTATTTTATTAATGCAAAATGTTCTTTTAAAGGTATTTTAAAGGGAAAAGACAATTATTATAAAGATTAACTAAATAAGTGCCTTTATTTATGCACGTAAACTATGAAAAAGATGTTTATTAGTTTTATAGATTAATCATTTTGAACATGTTTGCATTTCTAATCACTTTTTGCTCTTTTATCATGTATGTGATGTGTGTTTAATGAATGATGACGGATGTTATACAGATTGTAGCTCTATGGCCCAGAACAAATTTCCTCTTTGAGGACAATAAAGTTTACCTTTACCTTTCTTAGTTTCCAAACAGATTCAGTAGTAATGACACATTCGCTTGATAAAGGCACATATGGTCGGTTCTAAATGGCATTAAAAAACAAGCTTTAGTATTTTCCATAAGGTGGGTGTTAAGAGGAATACATCTGCAAAAGCAGAAATATGGAAATGTAGAAAAAGCTTGACTCTTCTCCAAGAACAGATTCCACAAAACAGTTTAAATGTTTCTATATCCCTTTCTCTTAATGAATTCATTGAATATGTTCCCTTTTCTTTTAAAAGCACCAGATAGAAAGAAACAAACTTGACAAAAAATGGCTTCTTGAACAACAATAAATAAAAAAACTGCTGCCATTTGTGTATAAAGTGCTCCTTATGAATCATGATATCACTTTAACTTTTCAAAGTACAGTCTGTTCAAAGTGCAGGTATAAAATATTTGCATTGTGGTTGACTAACGGTGCATCTTTTCTTGTGATGCAGGGTTATGAGTGTGTTTGTCATTCAGGATGGGAGGGAGCGGACTGCCAACAAGAAATTGATGAATGTTTATCACAGCCCTGCAAAAACAACGCCACCTGCACAGACCTTCTTAACAACTACAGGTATGTGTGCGGCATGGCCCGGGGGCACCGTCCCCATAAGCTGCATCAGTCGCCTTATAAATGCAGAATAAGAGGCTGCTCAGAGATAGCAATATGTCCTTCCACTAGCTGGGGAGATAATGAATTGCAGATGGCAGGTAAAACAAATGAGTCAATCAATGGCTCACAGCAGGAAAAGGTTCCAGGGGAATTTGTGAGTCATTGGAGGAAAAAGCTGCTGTATCTGATTGGGCCAATGCCCTGCTCTCGTTGGGGAGAAGTACGAAGGGTGGAAATGTTGGGATAGGAAAAAGAATACAAGGTGCTCGTCGAGCAAAATGTCCATCTAACTCAAGTGCAGTTGCTTTAGATGAACATCCACACACACATACACACAGTTCATCTCTCTGTTCCTCTGTCCCAATCTTTCTACTTTTGTCTGACATGTTTTCATTGAACCCTTATACAGCACTCCATCCTCCTGGCTCCAGAAGTCAGCTGTCCACATTTAACAGCGTCTGTGGCCTGTAGCACCATTTACCTGTAAAATGTCCTTTGCTGTCTTACATGACAGCCAGCACTGGGAGTCTATAAACTATACTGCTGCTTTCACTTTTTCTAAATGTTTTAAAGCACTGGTCCCTAACTCCTGGGCTGTGGTCTGGTACCAGTCCATGAGTCACCTGCTAAAGGGGCCACAAACAAAATGAATAATCAAACACTAACTTAGATTATTTGTTAATCTTCTAATTCTGAATGAAGTTTTAGAATAGAAAAGTATCGGATTCCGTCCACCACATCTGTCTGTAACCTACTCTTGACACATGACAAGTCGTTTACCTCGGTCACTTGTGTTAAAGCGGCTGCTCCAATCACTAAATTAAAAACCCAAAGCTAGCAAAGTCAATAAAAACATACATCTTCGTATAGTTTCTTTGGGGAAAAAAAATCCATTAAGGAAATGGAGGAAGCGGCTTTGACTTCAAAGAAAACCCAGAGAAACCGGAATCATGGTTACAACTTCCAGAGCTACTTGAAAACACGTTCACATTGATGAGTGTTACCCTTTGTGGTATTGTGGACACACTTTTCAGAACCAAATCTCCTGTTTGGTCTCTTCAAGGTGTTTCTGCTTACCAGGATGGACAGGTGTGGACTGTGCTGAGGATGTTAGAGAGTGTGACTCTGGGCCCTGTCTAAATGGGGCTCAGTGTCAGGAGTCGGACACACCTGGGGAGTTCTCCTGTGCCTGTCCCCCTTTCTTTACTGGCCATTTGTGCGACCAATCTTATGACCCATGTGACCCCCTCCATAATCCCTGCCTACACGGCTCCACCTGCCTGACACGCTCTAACGGAACAGCCTCCTGCAGATGCTCAGCTGGTGAGTGAGAAAACTGCCCCAACCTCATCCTCATGTTGCTTTCATTTAGGGATGCTTTATATTGTTTCCACATAATTTTTTTTCCCTTTAGATATTGTAGTAGAAGCAAAGAGAAGGATGCTGTTTTGTCTCTTTCCACAAAACTAATGTGCGTTTCCTATTGTAAGCTATGAAGTAACAGACATAGTTTTAAACAGAGACAATTACTGGTTACTTGTGCAACACTCTGTCGAGATGTACTTCTGACACTGCAATCAAAACGGCAATGGATGATCAGTGAAACAGGATTGTGTGCATCAAAGTGTGGGCTTCAACAGTTATTTTCAGTCTTTCCTGGCTTTAACATCCCATTCGAACTACATCCATATTGTTTATGCACGAAAATTATCCTTCAGCTGAGGTTCCATGCAAAACTTTTTTATTTTGTTTTGACCAAAGCAACAGTAAAATCATTTTTTCTTGGTCTGCACAAAATGCACCGGAACATTGTAGTATAATATTTCTTATAACAATTCATAACACACAACACTTGCGTTGCACACTGCTGCTCTGATCACCTCCCGATGGATTTTCTTTGGTTAAGAGCTTCTCTCTTGAAGTCCTTCCTCTAAAAATGTGCCTCATTGATCTTTTGTAGGTCATGAATTCAATTCTATGAAGCTGCTAGATTATGTTTTTATTCCAGGTTTACCAAAGTAATTGCTCTAAAAAAATGTTGCATATTTAATACATGGTGATGTTAAGTTCAGGGAGGAACGCTGAGAAAACAAACTGTTTTGAGGCTGAACATGAAAACCCAAAAGATGACGTATTTGAAGGCTAGCAGGGGATGTTTTAGATAGATTTTAGTGGAAAAATATGTACTGATGTCAAAGACTGTGATGTAAAGAATGTGACTTAGACTTACTAAATGTGTAATGGCTGTCAATTATCTTTTTTTTCATTTATTTGATCAATTATGTATATTCCTTATCAGATCCATCATCTCCTCTTGATGTGGCGAAATATTATTTGTTTTTTTTCTGTCTGATGGTAAAAGTGAAGGCTTTGACATACAGAAACATACAATGGCCCTGAAGTGCAAATACATCAGCGAATCACTTGACACAAAAAAACATATCAAAGATCAAAACAACAATTCCAGGACACTTTTGAGAAACCACCTCTCGGCTGTCCAGGAAACGTCTTTTTTTTTAAAGAATTGTATTGCTTTTTTAATTGTTGTAGTGATATTTAAAATGTTTTTGCGTCAAGTGACTTGTTGATGCGATTTGCACTTCAGGGAAGATGTAGAAACGAATTCCTTTGCAAAACTTCCCCTTGAAAAACAAAACAAACAAAAAAAGACAAAAGCTTAATGTGCCATAGTAATATATAGGAATAATTTTATTAAGTTTTCTATGTTAAATGTTACTTTTTTCAGGCTTGTCATTTATTTACATATTACAGATAGAAGAGCATTTTTTAAAATGAGTTTTGCACTTGGATTTTCAAGCCCGGATATTTAGCTACAGTTAAACAGAAGAATATTTAAGATTGTTGCCGTCTGTGTCCTGAAATGTCACATCTGCAATGACATACTACATATTTGTATTTAGAAAAAGAATATAATAAAAACAAAACAAATGCTCCGACACATCTCAACGCCACAGTTAAAGTATTCATGAGATTTATATGTCCATAAAGAGGCTTTTACTTTATTGGTATCACAGAATCTTGCAGCAGGGCTGTCTCTCAAGTGATCTACAGAACTTCTCAAGGTTAAATATAAACGCATAAAAAGGAATGAAACTGCTGCCGGTCATTATTGATAATAACACTGAGAAAGTCAGGTTCTTGAAAATGTCAAGTCTTTTAAGACAAACTATATTATTACCCTAATTTGCATATTTAAAGTAATAAGGTTGCACTGATTTCAATCTATCATATCAGTTTAAAGAAAACAAATACAAATCCAGTTTGACTTTAATTTGTTAAAAGGATTTCTCATAAAACATGAATAAATAATTCCTTTAATTAGAACAGATTTTTCTGTGAGCCTTTGACAGAGCAGATTTCAAACCAATGATATTTTAGAATTCAGATTCATTCAGGCGGTATTGCTTTATGCTGTACCTAATTGCTCGGTAAGCACGCAGATGAAAAGACACCTTAATAGAGCAGCAGGGATTGTTTCAGAAGGCTTTCTTTTAGAGGAATAGGAAATTAGAAGCTGGCTGCATACATTAAAGCAAGAACTTTGCATGGGCATCGTCATTATTCACAACAAATCCATTCTATAGTATTGCAGCAAGTGAGCGTTTGTGATTTGACGTTCATTGTAGGGTTGTTGTTTTTTTTTTTTACATAATAAAAAAAAAGGGGGCAGGGCTTGCTTTTTATAGGACTAATTCACTAAAAAATTGTCTGCATATGTTTGCCAGATAAGGTGCCACAGGCAAATCTCATCCTACATGCTGAAGATGGACACTAAATATTTTTAAGGTGAACTTGACGTTAACATAGCATAGCATTTAGTTGTGTTTACGCCTGCTTCGGATAGCCTGCGGAGAAAGCAAATGAAGGAAAAGGAGTTGCTTTGAAATTCTTTGAAATAGCTCACATCTCACTGGCTTTTACTTGGTATTGAGCATAAAAACAGACCAGAATGAAATACTCAAAGCAGCTCTCAGGTTGATGTATAAGAGAATTACACTGCTATGGATCCACTTTATTCTTTACACTGACCTTTTTCTGTTCTTTATTTGAGGGGAACATGTTTGTTTTTGGTTCATCGAAGGGTTAATATTGAGTTAGACAACAACATATGGTCATTGGAACCCAGATCAGATGAAGAAAGCACAGAGCACGGATCTTCAGACAGAAACTGTCCAGTTGTTTATGGTCAGCAGGAATTTTTGTTCCGTATTAACCCAAACATGTTGGTAAGAATATGTTGATAAAATTGTGTTATTTTGTGGTTTGTGTCCTCTCATTTCATAAACATTTCATAGTAGTTTTCTTAGTTTCAGAGTTAAGCAGCACCATGACTTATGCTTCTTTAGCCTTTTAAAGGATGTTGTGCTATTGTAAGCCTTTCAGAGTCAAATATATCCATATAGAGAAGGCTGAACAAACTCCTAAATCTCTCACAACCTAAAACACATTACTTACAAGACATTGTCTTATGCAACAAAGCGAGCTGTTGTTGTTGTTGTTAGGTGCCAGAGGAAACACTTCTTCTCAGAGTCGATGTAAACATGAAAGCGTTTTTGCCGATCAACGCTAGCTCCACAGAGACACTGTGTGTGTGTTAGCCTTGGGGTGGTTCTGGCAGTGCAGACTCTTCTTGGAAGGGGACGTTCCTTCACATTCATAGGTATGAATGTGGGGACCCAATCATATTTGGGGATTGGGAGGGGCTAGTGCTCAGAGTCCAGGTTTTTACAGGAATGCTCCGATACGCGTGAATGGATCAAAATATTCTTCATGTGATGCATCAAGAACAATCATTTATTTATTCTTTTTTTTTTACTTGTCCTGTCCAACAGCTGGGCAGACAGATAAGAGCTGAAGGCCTCTTGTGTTGGACATATTTTACTTTAACAACAGGGGTTATTATTCTTCAGATAAACCAGAGGTATGTCTGAATAAACCCCTTTTGTGGTTTGGCCTTTTACGAGGCCAAACTTTATTCATTTTAATCATAATTGAAAATCTTTTGTGTTGGACCGGACGGAAAAGGAAAGAAGAGAAAGGGATGTTAGAGAGAGGGGTGATAGGAGGGTGATCATGGGGGGGGGGGGGGGGGGGGGTGTAAAACCATGAATCATTTATTAATGTAACATCTCTCGAAAGGAATTGCTTTGGGTTGTTTATAGTGAAGAATTAACATTATAATACACTAAAACGCTTAACGTAATTCCAACGGATTTTGAAGCTGAAAAAAGCAGCTTAACACTAATATGCAACAATTTACAGTAGAGAAAAACAGCTGTTCTCTTTGTCAGAATCTGTTGCAATAACGCTAATTGCGTAAATGGATGAAGTTACTAGAGTACACTAGACCAGCGGTCCCCAACCCCGTGCAGCGGACCGGTACCAATCCATGGGTCATTTGGTACCTTGCATTACTTCTGTTTTATTTATTTCGGAATCTGATAGATGTTTTATTTATTTTTTTTAAAAATCCGTCTATGTCACCCTTGACGCAGGCCAAGGCGCTCTTTTCTGTCATGTGATAGGTTACTGCTAACATAAAACCCAGGAGCTCGCAAACTGAGTGAAAATCAAACATCTTTGGTAAGTTTCTTTGCCAAGGGGAAAACCAACCAGGAGACAGAAGAGGGGCCTTCGACTTCCAAAAAAAGAAAGCTACATTTAATAGACAGTACTTCTTTTTTGCACCATGAGTGGGGGAAGGGGAGAGGATGATAACACGTGTGTAGAATTTTATGCGTGTCAAAATAAAATCTCGGGGTTCGTTTTGTCACGTCTCTGTTCCTCCTTCATTGCAGTGTTGCTACAATCTTAAAGACCGGTTCGTGAAAACTTAGTGTGACGTCATACTGGTCCATGGCATTAAAAAGGTTGGGGACCACTGTACTGTTTTGTTGTCGCCGGCAACAGCTCTGGTGTTAAA
Source organism: Oryzias latipes (assembly GCF_053564925.1). NCBI lineage: Eukaryota > Metazoa > Chordata > Actinopteri > Beloniformes > Adrianichthyidae > Oryzias > Oryzias latipes. The sequence continues at coordinate 26,829,525 of NC_136251.1, read as the reverse complement.
GGGTTAAAGACACTCACGTTGCAAAGCGGTGGTGCTCTCCTGTGAAATCATTAATATGTCTAAAAAAATCTTATCATCTGAGATAGCTTGTCTATCAAACCTTTTTTTTATCAAGTTAGTCCTCAACAGTCTTTGATGTCAATTTGGCAGGTGTTCTAAGAACAGAATAAATTCTTCTTCCATGAGTTAGTTAGTTTTTTTATGAAAGGATCTGGACTAAATGCAAAATTAAGCTAAGAAACATGGATTTCCCAAGACGATTGCCTAAAACAATGTATCTCTTTCCAAAGAGCTGACTTAGCAATTTTAGTGTTCATCAGTTTCACAGGATCTAAAAGACAGCCATTAGAAGGTCTCTACTGGGAGCAGCATTAAAGGAAGTTGTAAAATGCAGCCACAATGGAAATGAGTGCCGTCTACAAAGGAACCCTGTGAGAACCTTGAGGGCAAAATAAAACCTGAGGCAGCTCATAGAATATTCTTGAAAGAAAAAATCAAGTAAAGCCTCCATGTTTTAGAGGCCTCCTGTAGGAAGGTTTTATTCTCACTAACAGTGGCTCTGCTAAGGGTTTGGCCAGGAGGCTTAAGTCACCGTGCCTGACCAGCACAGATGTTTCACTTTTCTTTTAATGAGGAGCCTCGGCAGGGAGTGCCAACCCTGATAGAAGAGCAACCTGAAAATGGGAAGAGGCCAGAGTGAGGTTAGCAGCCGACAACCACAACAAATGAAACAAACAGTGCATAGCATCACTCCTGCCAGATTGCACTCGACTAGACTTGCATCACATTTTGAGTATTGCACACAGTCTTCAGGCGTTGGTGTTCTTGGAAACGTTTGAAGATTCTTCACTTTTTTTCTTCAGAAGGACCTTTTTTTTTTCCTCAAAGATTTTAACCAAGTTATAAAAAATTGTACATTACTTATATGGATAAAACAAAATGCATTCAATTAAGCCCATACTTTAAAAAAAAGTATACATTTTGAAGATTTCTATCCTAAAGATGATCTCAAAGTGTTATCACTTTTTTTATAGTGGTTACAAGTTTTCCTATTTCAGTGAAGCAAGCAAGCGTCTTGACAGGTAGGCAGTCAGTTTACCTCTAGTGTATTGCATGATGTTGAGAAATGTGAATTTTGCAGAATAGGGAATTAATTGAGAAGCACTGTGAGGTCCCTTTTCATTCAAAAACCATTTTGTTTCTGTAGCTCAAAATATTCCCAGAGGTGCTTCTGGCCAGATGGAGAGCAAACCCCTTTATTTGCATGGCATGCTACACTAGCCTTCACCTTCCACAAGATCGAGATTGCGTCCTACCAAACAGTTGGTTAATGAGCTACTGTGGAGCTATGCCAGCAAGAGAACTGACACATGCATAATATAATGTTGAAAAAGATGCAGTTAATACTTGTTTCCTGAGATGTGCCGTCCTCATTTCATTCATCGTCTCGTTTATAGACAAAGTAGAAAATGACTTGTTGCAGTTTATGAATGAAATGCAGATTTATGCCGATAATAAAGTATCAGTGTTGTGGTTTTGTAATACACACAACATACCACACACATGATCTGTCAGCTGAACTCCTGCTGTTTTTATGTGTTTTTTATGAAGTGCTGTTTTATTGTTTTTTATGATTTCTGGCTTTATCAATTATTTAATGCAAACCACATTCACAGTTCTCCGTTTTGTTGGCTCATTACACATTTAATAACAGTAATAAAAAGACGTTATAAACTAAAGGAAAGTGCCAGACTGAGCTTTTCCCACAAATGTGTCTGCTGAGGTGGCAGGAGCCTTTAGAGCATAGTAGTTACATGCAACACACTTGCACATGGTATATAATTAGAAAATGTGTGGTGTGGCTCATCCTTTCAACCTAATGTGGCTAAGCCAATATTCTGTGACTTAAAGTGGCAGCAATTACTGTTTGCCCCCGTAGAGCAATTACTAAGAGCAAAGATATTAAAGATAAAATAATTAATAAAAAAGAATCATACGAGGGCAAACAAGCACCAGCAGTAAAGAATTTAAAGTAGCTCCAACAGCATGTAAATCCTAATAAACTGGTGTCTACTCTAATACCCTGAATGTGATGGCGCATGGAAATGCAAACGAACAATAATATGTTAAACATGTTAAACCTATAAATGAGAGCACTTTCCTTAGTGAGCAAAAAATATCAAAAGTTTAGTGTTGGGAACTAGTGGTGCAGGGCCCAATATGCAGAAGACCATGGCTTGGTGGCAGTCACACCAGGTTAATGTTAAGCATCCACAACTGTTTTCATTTCTGTTATTTACCCTCAGGGTATTTAATTGTATGGCTTTCTGTTCAGATCATCTTTTTTTGTTTCTCCATGGGTTTTGGCATGTGTACCTTTATTTATGAAATCTTTAAGTTTACGCCACCAAGCCTGGTCTCCTGCATATTGAGTCCTACACCACAATTTCTTGACAGATGGCCTTACTATTTTAGTTTATATTAAAAAAAGTAGATATGTGTATTTAACTGTATTATACAATGTTCTATGCTTTAAAAACAGCAGCTGGTGAAGTTTCAGAGGTTGGCGTTGTTCCTGTTTATACTCACTTTCTGTGGTGGACACACAAAAGCGTGATAGTGGACTCCATGTGAACACTGGATTCACTTCTAAACATCCTACAGCTAGAAACAAAGACAGCCTACTGACAACAAGCAGATGAGTGTCTTTGTTTATTTTTGTTTGGCAGAGCAACAGACAATAGAAAAGTCAGAAAAAAGACCCAACTTGGACAGTCAGTATCAGGAGAAAACAACACAATCTTTGTACGGGTTAACGTTTAGGAGGAATTGTTGGAGCAGCGAGCTTGCTTCTTGTGTGAAGCAATGACTGCTCTGACATTCCTGATAAAAATGCAACATGATGATCCACTCATGCAGGAGCCTCTTTTGTGTACTGTATAATAAAAAAAGGGCTTTTGTCTGTGCACTGAGGCACGGTCACACAAGCGTTTGCTTGCTGTGATTGTCAGTTGTAAAAATTGCTTTATGCTTCAGTGTGTCCTCAGATAGGTGATGGCCTTTTTTCTTTCTTGAATACAATTATCCATCAAACTAACAGACCTGCATGATATTGCTCATTGTTTAACGTTTGTGCTGTTCTGTATGTAAATATTGTGTCACCACAAACACAAAAGTGTAATTTTATCAAATGCTTTTTTTTCCCCTCCTTCTCTCCACTGGCTGGTAGAATGCAGAGTCATGCTTGAACTTAAAGATGCCATCTGCTGGAATGTCTACCCATAATGACACAATACAACAATAACATCGCAAAAAGCAACTTAAAAAAAAACAACATAAAACAATGTAATATTTTATTACTTTTTAAAACTACGTTTCTTCCAAGAGGAAAACTTATCCAAATTGTGCAAGTAATCTTTCAAGTAATGAGATTCAGGAATCTTAAAGTGGTGTGGGCAAGGGTCCATTGTTCTTTATGCATTGCATCAAGAACAATAATTTATTAATGTAACCTCATGGGAGAGGGATTATGTTAGCAGAGGTTTTCCGAGTGTTGCTCTGAAAACTCAAAACAGTCTCAAAAAGAAGCATTACGTTCACTTTGCCAATAGATTGAGTTGACTTCTATGGATTGGGAGTCGTACTGTAAAATGGGCTATCATACAAATTTTGTTGTAAAGAAATAAATTCCTTTTTTTAAATAAAATGAATGTGTTGAGCTTTGAGCCAAAATCTGACCATTTCAAAAGTGAAAATAAATGTTTTTTATGGTATCTGGTTTTTACCCTTGTATTTAAACGTTTGATAGTATTACTGCAGAGGTAGGATTTTTGTTTCTAAGGTCAGGCAATGCACAACACTTGGTCAGGACATTTCAAAGCCACGATTGTCTTGGCTCCATGCAAACTTAACCTTTTAAAACTTCAGAATATGTGGCTAATTCAGATCTAACAGGCTTCTACTTTTAAAGAATGGACTTGTGTTTGTGCTCGAAAGCGACATGATCTCTGTAAGGGTCATTTGCTCAATGTTACGTTATTGTATAAAGCAATGTTGTGGACCCCAAGGCACTCTGGTGTCAATCAAACAAATATATTTTAGAAAGAAAAAAAGCTGTTCAAGGTGGGGGGAGGGGTGCACCGATCGCAGCTAGGTGTTCACAATTTGACACAACATAGTCTGCATACATGTAACTATATCTACTTCTATGATAAAAATTGATAAATGTCTATTAAAGTAATCTTCAATCCTAAACATATGGACCAGCATAGCAAAACATCAGCCAAGAATCTTTATTAATACGGACAGTTCTCCAGAGTATTGACTCAGCTGCCATATCAGAATCCACACAACCATTTGTTGTAATTAAGGGAGTATTCAGATTAGACATATTTGGTATGCTTACAGTGAACCAGAGTTTGTTTCGCTCGATAATCCGGAACAGATTTTCAGACTGAATACACCCAAGCGAACCCAGGTCCAGGACCAAGAACCGCTCTCAGACCCATCTTTTGAGGTGGTCTAGGTTCCAATTGGACTGAGCTTTGGTTCACTCTGAGATACCTCAGTCTAAATAGTTCTCGGAGCGGTGCAACAGGACCCAAACGGCCATCGTAGCCGGTGGTCACGTGATCTAAGCACAGTCAGATTGTAGCAACAGATGAGCCGCGGAAAAATGTAAAGCTATGATTGTCGTGTTATCAGTGAGGGAAAAAAGGGTTCAACTCCTTACTTGTTACAATTTTTATCTTAACACATCTGAAAACGTGTTTTACATGCTTTTCTCTGTCTCATTACTCGACACGCGCTATGACTTCATTCTAAAAGCTACCTTGTAGTTCCTTAACGGAATTCTCTCAAAACAATGCCATGACACCGATGAGACACAGCAACTCATTGAAATGTGATTGGATAAATTCAGACTTGTCCGATATGTCATAAACACTGCAAAGTGTCTATGACATATCTGACAAGTCATAAACGCTTCGCAGTGTACCATCTTAGACATCTTCTTGCCAGTATCTGCAGCATGCCTCCACCGGACCAAAGCAGCAGTTAAAGGTGTTGTGCCTGACGTTGATACAAGTGTTTAAAATCCGTCAGCAACATATAAAGTTTGAATGAACTACCCTGAGAAGGACGGCAAAGCACAGAACTTCCAGAATTACTGTTTTTAGCTGCTTTTCTCCGCCCTTGTAATTCCTGACCAATAAGTATAGAGATTTTAACTCGCATGGTTTGGTTTACCAGCTTTTGTTGGAATCAGGAAAGGCTGCTTGACGGCAGTCTGAATACAGACTAAAGGCAAGGATCAGGACTCCATCTGGAACAAATTAAGCAGACTAAGTCTGGAACAAACGATTCTCACAATCTGAATACACCCTAAGAGACATGGAAAAGAGAAAAATATGGCTTTGTAGAGATTTTGTTTTTCCACATAAACTAAATTTTGCTAAAGACATTTTTAAGGAGAGTCTTCAATTCAAAGTGTGCAGTGACAGGCAATAAAACCAGCACCAGTTATGCTGCCGGATAGTGTGCCTCTTTCCTGGTGGATTGATGGAGCCAATTGTGAAAGTCTTTGTTGTCCATAACAGACAAAAAGCAAAGACTTGTTTCACATGACTCTTACCTCTCACTTCTTGCTCTTTTGAACACTTATTAGAGTTCTGGTTTTACAGCAGACAGACAAAAGGGAACGACTGTGTTTATGGTTAGAAGGAGCAAGCATTTCTTCCAGATAAAAATCAATATCAGTGCTGAAGTTTACAGTGTGAGGCTTTATTGTTCATCTGTTAGTGGCTTAAAATCCTCTGTTGTTGTTAGTGGAATTTTGGGTTAACCATAATTTGCTCCATGTTAAAACTAAAGCATCAATAGATGTATATTTTATAAAAAATAAATAAATACAACAACAAGATGGGGACACTGCAAGCCTGACAGCAGCTGTGGTTAAGTATCTGCACACCGCAGTGAGGAAGAACCTGGTGGCTTCATTTATACTTAATGTACAAAAATAGGCCGGGGTCAGCAACAGCTGTACTGCAAACAATTTTTAAATAAACTCTGTGTTTAATCATATTGTAGCTTCATTTGCAGAGGTGGTCCAGGTGTGTTGCCGTGTGGTTAACAGGCTTCACTGGCTGGTGTTTACAGGCAAAGAGACTTCTATTCTTAACCCACTTATTCAGTAACCCACTTTTCAGTCTTTGCATGTAAAGGACTTCCCAGCATGCTGCACTTCTTTTACTTGCACTTCTGATTGAAGAATGATATTAAAACACGGTTAGTAATTCTGTTTGGTTCATATATTTAGAAAATCTGAAATTTCATAACGAAGCATAGAAGAAGTAATGTGTTTTCAAGTGTGTTTCTCCATTTTTCATTGATAAAACATAAATATTATAACATAGGTTCAAGACATTAAAGCTTTTCCAAAGGATTGTTGAAAAAATATCAACTTTTACTGCTATTTAATATATAAAGATTCTCATAGTCAAATACATGACTTAATTATCTAAGAATTCTGTTTGTCTTAAACGTATAAGACGCTAATAAATTTTATTTGATTACTAGTTTTCCTTTTTTTTATGAGATTGACAGTAAAGAAACTGGTTTACATGCTAAATACTTTTTCTTTAACCCTAAGCAAACAAACAAAAAATGTGAGAGGATTTAACAGTTTTGTCTTTTAGTTAAGTATCTGTTGAATGTTATTTTGTATTTGGTCTAATTAAGTAGGTAATATACTAAATGTTTTAAGTCTGAAAGCCAAACTTTAACTGTAAACTGTCAGTTTTGATTCATTCTTGGCTCAGCATTAAAATTCTGCACAGAGTGCACCACTGGTGATGTCTGATAGTTGATAGATGACATCACCCATTTGACTCAGAGTTTATGATCAATTTTACTGCAGCAGCAGATTGTATCATTTTAAGTGCCCCCCACCCCCCCTTAGGATAACTTCCACGTCAGAGTGACTAAAGACAAAAGTTAAAACTGGATGTCCAAATTCAAACTCCTAAAATGACGATCATCCTCATTTTTCTATTGAAACGTCCATCAAAAAGGGTTCATTATACACCAGGGATTACCCAGACATTTACTGGCAGCACCAGCAATTACATAATGTAGCTCCTGCCACTTGATGTGGTCTTGTGTCTTGGGTATTCCTCTTCATATTCTGTCAAGTAGAAGCCTCCAGTCACTGCTTAGCGGCATAAGATGCATTACAATGCAGTGACATTAGGAATAGTCTCAAAGGTAATTCGCCATAGTTGTGACTGACAGACCAGCTTGGGAAACTTGTGTTGTCCCATAATTCACCAGATGTTCTGTCCTCTTTAGGTTCTCGTGAATTTGCTCTCATTCTCACAAACATAGATTGATTTGCTTTGTCACTGTCACTGCCTAACCTATTTTTTTTTTCTCTACAAGCGTTTCTCTTACTGTTAGAGAATTCTTTTTATGCCAAATCTGAAAATAATCACAGGAAATATCTGGCTATTCTGACGTGTATAAAATTTTCTGCTTGAGTGTAGTGGAAGTACTGAGCTTCTGAGAATACAAACATCAAAATCAAGCATAGAACAGCTGCTTTCCATTAACCCTGTGTTCTTTTTTTAAATACATTTGTAATTTGTGTGGCAGATATAAATCTGTTGGCAAGGGATCCTATTAAAGTAGCAGACTGACAAATTTACCTACAGCATTTAAGAGATTGCTTCACAGGCTTTGTTGGCTTGTTTTAAGTAAATCCAATAATACCTGAAAGTTGTTTTTTTTTTTAATTGGAATAAAAGGAATAATCTGAATTTTCATTCTTTATTCATGAACACTGAGTAGTCGGTATTTTAAAATGTCCATGACAGATTGCTGCTGTTCTTTTTTACCCTGTTTGTTTGGTTTTAATTCTTGCCTCATCAGGTTTCAAGGTCCAAATCCTTAATTGAGAATCTGCTTGGTTTGTTTTTTCTGTGCCTGTCTAGTAACAATGCATACGAGTACTGTCCAAAAACAGACATGCAAAGTAGATTGGTGATTCCATCTTTTTTCTCTCAATAAGAATATGCTCAGAGGTTTGTCTTTGTGTGGCCTTCTGACAGATTAATGATGTGTCCAGGGAGCAGGCCTCTCTACCTTTGACAGCTGAGGAAAGATGGATGTAACATTTTTATCAGTAGTGCTTCAAAATCACTAAGGGAACACGCAGTGTTTAAAATTTATTGTGGAAATGTGGCCTAAAGAAAACCTCTAACTTGTAAATCTGGAAGTTTTTTTTTTAAAGAAAGATGAATGTTGAATTAACTTAAAATACTGCAGATTGATAGTTCTTTGGTTGCGAATGGAAATCAGAATAGATCCCAACCTAAAAAGGAAAGCATAACTGATGGTTTTTGTTTGTTTTTTTGGTTTTTACATTTACTCCATTTTTTGGGAATTAGAGAAATTCTCAAATAAATAAAAATCACAAAATGTACTTAGTCATAACTTAAGCTTGTTTAAAAGCTAGATCTTTTTTAGCAGAGTTTGTAAAAAGAGCTAAATTGTTTGTCAAGAATTGTTTATTGTCAAGAAATTCTGAAATAAACTTTTTACTATCAATTAAATAGAATTTTGGCCATAAACATATTCAAAGAACACTAATTAGTTACAAAACTAATCAAAAGTCTTTATGTAAAAATAAAATGATAAATAAAAAATTCCACTTAACACGATTTAATTTAGACGTCATCCGGATGTATTCCATTCATTTAAATCCAGATGTAGCTTCATGCCAGAAATATTATTTTACTCAGAAACAGCTAAATTTCTCTTTGGTTTCCATTCTAATAAAGCAATAAATCTTTTTTAAGTCAGTTACAGTAAATACAAGAGATTATGAAAAAAGGGAAAAAAACTGGTGAAAGATTCTGGAACTTTTTATATACACCACTTTGTTTCTGAGGCTTGCATGTTTCTGCTCTATTTCCTCATATGCAGTTACATTTTAGTTTTTGTGCTGTTTACTTTTAATAAAAGAAGCATGTGTGGTGCTCGTAGTAACTGACTTCTCATAGTCAACATCACATGATCAAACTGGGGCTAATTACTGTAGAACTACCTCTAGCAGAGAAACAATACAGGCTCCGATGCTGCCTTCAAATATACAACAAAGCCTCCACACTGATCTTCTTAGCCATCCTGCCCCTCAACCCCCTAATGAACAAGGCCAAAAAACCTCTTGGGCTTAGCCTTTTCCTTTTAGCCTAACTTAACAAGATGTCACCCCACTCTTTGGATTTCCCTCACACACATTGACAAACACATGGCAAAGCGCGCAAGCACACACCTCCCAAACCCCAAACCACTAACCCTCAGACCAATCTGTCTGTGGCACCAAAGTATTATTAGACTTACAGACTCTCAAAGGGGAAACAGTGAGTTCTGAGAGCTGGAAGATGAGATATGCTACAGGGGCTACTAGTTCCATTAAAATGGCATTCACCGGGGTCTTTGTTATCACCCGTTGTGATGTTTTCTGGATGTAGTGGGGGTTGCTGATCCATGACCATCTCATCTATCTTTCAGGATTTGAGGGAAGTTGGTGTGAAATTAACACCAATGAGTGTGCTTCTCATCCATGCCAAAATCAGGGGCACTGCGAGGACCAGGTCAACGGTTACAGGTAAGAAGTGTTGGGGCCACTTGTCTCAGGAGAGATGGTTTATACTGGGAGTCATAACTGAACTTAAGGAAAATATGCAGCAAAACAAAGTGACTTCTCAGTTTGCGTTTTTAAGGCATTACTTTGTCATTTCACAGCAAATTGCCTAAAGCAATTTTTTTTCATGATGAAATTAGGTCATATTATTACAAACTCTAAATGCCTAATTATTCTTGTAATTAATTACACTTCAAGGCTTCAGGTCTAGCAAGTTAAAAATGCTTTACAATACTGAGAATTAGACTAAAAATGATGTGTAATTAATATAACAAAATATATGGATTGTCTTTTACCCACTCTGCATCGAGGCATAGGAACCATAGATCTTCTGGTTTCCATCCAAGACTGAATGTCAATATTAAGGATTTTTCTTCTCCAGGTGTGACTGTAAGATGGGATTTTCAGGCCTTCACTGTGAGCAAGACATCAATGAGTGTGCCTCCAGCCCTTGCAGCAATGCAGGCACCTGTAAGGACCTTGTGAACATGTAAGCATGAATATAATTCACATATCCTTTTTTTTTATTTGTTTGTTTTCCTTTGTCCTAATCTAGCCACAGGGGGTTGCAAGCCAGTTGCCTCTGTGCCGGTCCCAAGCCCGGATAAATAGAGAGGGTTGCGTCAGGAAGGGCATCCGGCGTAAAAATTGCCAAAATAACCATGCAAATCATCCACAACACTTTAGACATACCGGATCGGTCGAGGCCCGGGTTAACAACGACCGCCACCGATGCTGTTAACCTACAGGGTGTCGGTGGAAATTTGACTACTGTTGGTCGAAGAAAGAGAGGAGGCAGAAGGGTCCGTGGCCAGAGAGAGAAGGGAAAAGGCAGGAACATAGGTTTGAGAATAGGGACTCTTAACGTTGGCACAATGACAGGGAAAGGCAGAGAGCTGGCAGACATGATGGAGAGAAGGAAGGTAGATGTACTGTGTGTGCAGGAGACAAGGTGGAAGGGCAGCAAGGCACGTAGTATTGGAGGAGGATACAAACTGTTCTATCATGGTGTTGATAGGAAGAGAAACGGGGTAGGTGTGATTCTGAAGGGGGAGTTTGTAAACAGTGTTCTAGAGGTGAAAAGAGTCTCAGACAGGATGATGAGCCTAAAGTTAGAAATTGAAGGGGTGATGGTGAATGTAGTCAGTGGGTATGCGCCACAGGTTGGCTGTGAGTTAGAAGTGAAGGAGAGATTCTGGAGTGAGTTGGATGAGGTCATCGAGAGTATCCCCAGAGGAGAGAGAGTTGTTATTGGAGCAGACTTTAATGGCCATGTTGGTGAGGGCAATAGAGGTGATGAGGAGGTGATGGGCAGGTTTGGTGTGAAGGAAAGGAATCTGGAGGGACAGATGGTGGTGGACTTTGCGAAGAGGATGGAAATGGCTGTAGTCAACACTTACTTCCAGAAGAGAGAGGAACATAGAGTGACATACAGAAGTGGAGGTAAGAGTACTCAGGTGGACTACATCCTGTGTAGACGAGGTCATTTGAGAGAGGTTAATGACTGCAAAGTGGTGGTAGGAGAGAGTGTAGCCAAACAGCACCGCATGGTGGTGTGTAAGATGACTCTGGAGGTCAGGAAGAAGAAGAGAGGGAAAACAGAAAAGAAGACCAAGTGGTGGAAGCTACAGAATGAAGAAACTTGTGAGGAATTTAGGCAGAAGTTGAGACAGGTCCTGGGTGGTCAGGATGAGCTTCCAGATGACTGGGAAACTACAGCAGAGATTATCAGGGAAACAGGTAGGAAAGTGCTAGGTGTGTCATCTGGAAAGAGGAAAGACGGTAAAGAGACTTGGTGGTGGAATGAGGAAGTACAGGAATGCGTCCAGAGGAAGAGGTTGGCTAAAAGCAAGTGGGATGTAGAAAGGACTGAGGAAGGTAGACAGGAGTACAAGGAAGCGCAGCGTAGAGTGAAGAGAGAGGTGGCAAAGGCCAAACAGAAAGCTTACGATGAGCTATATGACAGGTTAGACACAAAGGAAGGAGAAAAGGACTTGTTCAGGCTAGCCAGACAGAGAGACAGAGATGGGAAGGATGTGCAACAGATAAGGGTGATTAAGGACAGAGACGGAAAGGTGCTAACAACCCAGGAGAGTGTACAGAAAAGATGGAAGGAGTATTTTGAGGAGCTGATGAACGTGGAAAATGACAGGGAAAGAAGGGAGGAAGATGTGGTTGTTGTGGAGCAGGAAGTAGCAGAGATTGGAAAGGATGAGGTTAGGAAGGCTCTGAAAAGGATGAAGAGCGGAAAGGCCGTTGGTCCTGATGACGTACCTGTGGAGGTATGGAAGTGCTTAGGAGAGACAGCAGTGGAATTTCTAACGAGTTTTTTCAATAGGATTCTAGAGAGTGAGAAGATGCCTGAGGAATGGAGGAGAAGCGTTCTGGTTCCGATCTTTAAGAACAAGGGTGACACGCAGAACTGCAGCAACTATAGAGGAATAAAGTTGATGAGCCACACAATGAAGCTGTGGGAAAGAGTAGTGGAAGCCAGGCTTAGGAAAGAGGTGGAGATTTGTGAGCAGCAGTATGGTTTCATGCCCCGTAAGAGCACCACTGATGCCATTTTTGCTTTGAGAATGTTGATGGAAAAGTACAGAGAAGGTCAGAAGGAGCTGCATTGTGTGTTCGTAGATTTAGAGAAGGCGTATGACAGGGTGCCGAGGGAGGAGCTGTGGTACTGTATGAGGTCGTCTGGAGTGGCAGAGAAGTATGTCAGAGTAGTTCAGGACATGTATGAGAGAAGTATGACGGTGGTGAGATGTGCTGTAGGTCAGACAGAGGAGTTCAAGGTGGAGGTGGGACTACATCAAGGATCAGCTTTGAGTCCTTTTTTGTTTGCTATGCTGATGGACAGGCTGACAGACGAGGTAAGACAGGAATCTCCCTGGACAATGATGTTTGCGGATGACATTGTAATTTGCAGTGAGAGTAGAGAGCAGGTGGAGGAACAGCTAGAGAGGTGGAGGTTTGCTCTGGAAAGAAGAGGCATGAAGGTCAGTCGTAGTAAGACAGAATACATGTGTCTGAACGAGAGGGATCAAGGTAGAAGCGTTAGGTTACAGGGGGCTGAGGTGAAGAAGGTGCAGGAGTTTAAGTACTTGGGGTCAACAGTTCAGTGTGATGGGGAGTGTGGAAAAGAGGTGAAAAGGCGAGTGCAGGCAGGTTGGAGCGGGTGGAGGAAAGTGTCAGGAGTGTAGTGTGACAGAAGAGTGCCAGCAAGACTCAAAGGAAAGGTGTACAAGACAGTGGTGAGACCAGCTCTGCTCTATGGGTTAGAGACGGTAGCAGTGAGACAGAGACAAGAGGCTGAGATGGAGGTAGCAGAGATGAAGATGTTGAGGTTCTCCTTAGGAGTGACCAGGTTAGACAGGATAAGGAACGAGTACATCAGAGGGACGGCTCATGTTGCCTGTGTTAGCGACAAAGTCAGAGAAGCCAGACTGAGATGGTTTGGACATGTTCAGAGGAGGGATAGTGGATATATTGGTAGAAGGATGTTGGAGATGGAGCTGCCTGGCAGGAGGGCAAGAGGACGGCCAAAGAGGAGATATATGGATGTCTTAACAGAGGACATGAAGTTGGCTAACGTTAGGGTAGAAGATGTTCATGATAGAGTGAGGTGGAAAAGGATGATTCGCTGTGGCGACCCCTGATGGGAAAAGCCGAAAGAGAAAGAAGAAGTTTTCCTTTGTCCTAACTTTGAACTACAGCTATTTTTCAAAGAACCAGCATGAAAAATGGGAAATATTAGCAATAGACGCAGAATTATTTTGGGTTTGTTTTGAAAGACGAGCAAACAAAATCATCTATAGAAAAAACAGCACACTGTTGCACTTCTTCAAGGTTTTCCTTTTTTATATAGCAGGCCTTTCTTCATCCTTGACACACATAAGCTTCCCCTCTGAAGACAGAGAGCGAATTCAGCAGGAACACATCATGTATCTAGATTAGGCTTTACTCCACTGGTGCTTCTCTCTGATGTGCTTAATGGGTGCCCCGGGGCTTCTAGGCTCAGTCGGACAGATGGGTAGAGAAGTCCCAAGACCAATTTGAGTCCTAAATGGTTTGTCTCTCGCCATGACTTTGTTCCCATGTGACCTGGCCCTGTTCAGAGCACTTCTCTAGTTACACAGTGCAGGGAGTTCACATCAGGTGTGTTTTAAAACTGGCTGACCAATGCTGATGTGTCCATCTTCATCTCGTCGATTCCAATAGGCTAATCCAGCCAGTTTATACTGTGACACTGAGTTAGTCTACTAAACTCATAAAAGGCCCTGCTACAAGAAAATTAGGCTCAAAACTGCCTTTTTGAGTATTAATTTGTTTAAATCAGGAGCAGACGACAAAATGCAGTTTGAAAAAGCTGGTATTTGTTATGTAGAAAATCTGCAGGACGGGCCACAAGCTTCCTGCTCGGCTCATTTCGGATGCAGCAACTTGTAGACGACTAGATCCATGTACGTCTGTCTTCAGCTCAAAACTGTACAACTGGATAGCTCCAATATTTCTCGCTATTTTTGTTGCCTAGGAGCTGTAAGTCAGGGAAGGGGGTGGGGTTGCTCCACGCCACTGGTCCTGCCTAGAGGCAAATTTCTAATGAACTACTGCAGCTCTGCAGAAACTATGTCCTAGAAAACGAAACAGATTTGTTTTCATTTGGGCCGGCAAAATCATAATCAAAAGACAACTGGGGATGCTTTAAAAATAGCTCAAAAGATGTTCGGAGTGGGACTTGAAGTGTAGATATATCGAAATGCTTGTTTGACTCTTGTTTGAGCTTTTAAAAATTACATTAAACACAATTTTAACTTAGCCTATTGTGAAAATGTTATTTGGTTTTACATGGTTAACTCATATATTTGTTCTAATAAAGAAAATGCAATTTCCACTTGAACACAGAGGTGTCTAATTGCATGACTTCTTGTTAGCTCCTTTTTAAACACAATCAGCATCTCCTCAGAGAAATGTGACAGCAGATCCAGAGTAGGGCGGTAATTGTATAAACTAGATCGTTCAACTGGCTGAGCTCTTCCCTTCAGTAATAAACCATTCAATGTCATTTGAGTTAAGTTTGTTTCTGAGAAAAGCACACTTGCATTGTTCAGTTCATTATGTTTAATTTCCCTAAACTGTGTGTTTTTCTACAATGGTATAAATATAAAGTAGATTCAAAATCAGACAAAAGATGTTGTCTCTACCTGACCTGCTGCCCCCCTCCCTGTTTACCCTGACTGCTTAATCATTCACTGTTATCGCATCCTTCCTAGGTTTCACTGCATTTGCCCTGCTGGATATTTTGGAACGCTGTGTGACCTGGATGTGAATGAGTGTGAAGTTTCACCTTGCCTACACGAGGGCATCTGTATCAACATGCCTGGGGGCTTCAAGTGTGTCTGTCGGCCTGGATACACAGGTAGCTGTTGTGCCCTTAGGTGACACGAAGATCAATATGAGGGTCTAAAAAGCTTATCATGATGGCTGCTGCGGCTGCATGCTATTGAAGCAACTCTGACACAGATCTGGCTTAGTGGGAATAAGAGAGACGCCTCACAATACCTGCTTTTAATTAGCCTG
This sequence comes from Oryzias latipes, assembly GCF_053564925.1. NCBI lineage: Eukaryota > Metazoa > Chordata > Actinopteri > Beloniformes > Adrianichthyidae > Oryzias > Oryzias latipes. The sequence goes on along the minus strand of NC_136251.1, from coordinate 26,814,245 downwards.
CCTTCCTCTGCAAGATATAATCCTTGCTTTTTAGTAAAGCTAACAAGAAATGAATTAATGTCACCTGTTTCAACTGATATGAATTCCTGGAACTTTTTTTTATCAGCCCCTTCGGTCTCTGAGCACCATTGTTGTTTAACTTTAATCCTTTTGTGTTATTTTTCACTTAGACAGATATTGTGCTATTTTTTGATCAGGTGTATGTTTAAGTGCACTGCAAAGCAGATTGCTGTCAGCTACGGGGAAGATTAATTTCATTTGTCTTGGACACTGTACCATCAATTTATCCTTCCCTAGATGAGAGAGGAGGGGAAATCTCTGAGGTATTGCTACTCTGGAGAGCAGAACCTGACACGCATAGCTTTTATTATTAGGCCTACGCACAGCATGGTACTTTTTCCGTTGCACTGAGCTCATTCGAGGAAACATGGTTCCCCAAGAGAGCCGGCGACCAAAATTTACAGTTGAGACCGTCCCAAACCAACCAGAGCTCTGAAATTTCTTCTACTACACCAGTGGTAAGAGTTTTCACAAAAAAATCCTTCACTACATTTGATTTCTTAAGCAAAAGTATTCTTGTCGCTTTATTTTGAAAAGTTGCCCTGCTTTGTTGTCGCGACTGAGACACTAACTTGCTGCGTCACTTGATGACATTAACATGTTATTAAATTTAGCTGTGAGTGGACTCTTTCGTCTATTTTTTCTTTTTTTTTTTTTTTTGCATGTGGAATGCCAAATCAGGTTTCGACTTTAACAGTTGAAGCCTCCTAATAATAAATCAGTCCCGTGGTAGGACTGCTCACTTGTGACGCCATTAAGCTGTGATGACACTTGATTCCCGTCTGCATCAGCATCTATATTGAATTTTTATGCAAACATCTGTCTTTGTTGCTGTTGATAAATGTGACTTGAAATTGTTTTTGCCAAGGACTTGATAAGACGTTGACTCAAGACCATTTCACTCTCATTTCAAAACTAATAGAATTATAAAAGGCAATTTTTGCCATCCAACATGTTGGTTAAGAGATATAATTGATGCACAAAGGCAGAAGAAAAAAATGTCTTTACATTTCCTTGCAACAAATTGCTCCTCTAAAAGAAACTTTAGAAAATAAATCTACTTAAAAGACTTTCTTTTCTTTTAACCTCTCTGCCTCTGCTTATGTAAATCATTCACTATTCCTGCATTGAAATAGTCATTTGTTTTATTTCTAATCTATTTAAATTGTGTTTTTATTTATATCCCACAACAGGAGGTTTGGCAGCCACCCTCGATTTCAGCTGTGAAAATATATTTTTTTGAGAACATTTAGCTTTAAAAGCTCAGCAGTCCTGGTGAAATCCTTTTGAAGTGTAGTAGAAGGTGTTGTGTTGTGTTGTGTTCAGGGGTCGTAAGTCATTGCATTGACATGATTAATGTCTGATCGTGTTTATATAAATCACAGTTTAAGCGCAGAATTCGTCACCTTCTGTTTTCTCTTCTTCACCCATCATTAGTGAGCGCGCTCCCTTGAGTGATTGTACAGTGCAATCAGCACATTGTTGCAGTTTCCTCAGTCAGCACATTGTTGGATGATGATGTTCCAGCTCATACAGGAACGCCTCAGTAAACAGTCTTTTTGCTGGCTGAACATGTTACAGGACACAATGGCTTTATTTAAGAGGTGGGTTTAGTGCAGACTGAGGACTAAGAAACATATTTCCACTTAATGTAAACATTGAGATGAGTATGAAATAAGTGTGGCAGCATGGTGATGTGCTGGTTACCACCGTCGCTCTACAACAGAGAGGCTCTTGATCTAAATTCGAGCTGTTTTTTTTTGTTGAGGCTTCATATTCATCCTGTGACTGCAATTGTTCTTTTTTTTTTTTTTTTTACAAGTAACTGTGACTTCTTCCAACACTCCAAACAGTTGCACTGTTGATTACTGTTCAAAAAATGTCTCTTTGGTGAGTTTGAGCAAGTATTTAGCCTTTAGGCTGTTGAACAAAAATAAGTTTGTTTGGAAACTCTTGACAACATACTTTTATTAAAAATATATATTTCTTTAAATTTATTATTAATCATTGCTTTAACTTTTTTTTATCTAAAATATATGCCCATTCTTTTAGATATGTATATTTTCATTTCATTTATTTATTTCCTTTTCACAGCACACAACAATAAATTACACAACACTCTTGTATTTGGGGGAAATGAAAGGGGACAGGAAGGAGAAAAAAATATTAGTCTCTGCCCCATTGAACGCAACCATGAAAGGATTTTAACCAAATGTTTATCTTTGAAATGCAGAATTAAAAAATGGCTGACGATAGCAAACAACATCTGACAAAACAAAAAACAGTAGAAGCTTTTTTATACAAATATATTTTAATTTAACTCTTACCATGTTTTGAAAATCAGTATGTGTTTCAGTGCATTCATAAAGCCTGTGTCACCACAGAAGTAGTATGAATAACCGCACAAAGAACACGTAAATAATAGTAGAACATGAGCTGTGCGTGATTATTTAGCTGTTGACATGATATTCATTAGAGATTTGTGCGTCAATTACGAAATTTTAAAGTGAGATGTCTGCCGTATATGCAATATATGCGTGGACAGGTCGTAAAAAGCCACACATTTGCATGGATCTCGCAAAAATCACACACAATTGTGTAAGATTTAAGTAACAAGTGTGTATATACTACTTAAACTACACAAACTGGGTAATTCTCAACCGATCTAAAATTTTGAACAGCTCAAAGCCAAATTCACATAAAGGCCCATCAGCAGAAACCCTCACTGGACATCTGCGCACATCGACTAATGATGAACACACGATGAACACACTTATGAATTACGCTTATCACGCATGTATCATGAAAGACCAAAGTTTCATACATGGTAAATGCACAAAATGTAGTGGCTGTGTATCACGCCCTTAACAGAAATAGTTTTATTTTCTTTGAAATATTAAATATATGTTTGAAAAACAAGTGTGTTATTATTGCTCTTAATTTTGAGAGCCATGAAAGTTTTTTTTTCCTATTTTTTTGTCAGCTATATGTGGCTGCTTCATGTTTCAATTTTTATCTTAACTGGATTTTATGGGTAAGAGTTGTTTTCGACCTTTGAAATAACAGACGGCATATTTTTCAACTTGCGTTGCGGCTTTGTTTTCTGATAAATGAAACAGCTGTTTCACAAGAAAACTTTCATTTTTCTTCCTTCAACAGCAGGAAATGATAGATTTTGTGTTCCGTAAAGAGAACTTACTCTCTTTCTATATATAAAACACAGGAAGTAATAAAATCTTTCTTACTGCAGTTTGAATACATCCGTCTCAGCCCACAGATGAAGAGCGATATGAATGATTGATAATTCAGTTACTGGTTTATCACTCGATTACAAGTGTAATAAAAAAAATATTTCAGTGGAAAAAAACGTTTTTTAACCCTAATGAAAAACACATAAACTCTGCAGAAGATTTCTGAGGGTAGCTATCACTCCCAAATTCCTGATTTCATCCAATTTAAACTAAAATAATGCTACTAAATGTTTCTTAATTTTTTCATATTTCCATTCAGACATCATGTTTTTGTTTAAAAATAAGACATGACTCGTCATTTAAACAGAAAAAGAGGAACTACTGTTAATAAAATAAAAAAATCCTTGATGAAAAACAAAAAAAAGCTATAAAGCTAACAGAAAAGCATATTGTTTTTCCTATGTATTAAAAAAGTTGCTAGAAAGGAAAAATGAATTTTGGATATTAGTAAAGCCTGTTTTAATGGATTTTTTTTTCCTTTAGCATTAACAACAATGAAAAGATTCTCTATGCTTCTTTTAAGTGCATGATGTATTTGTTGCAAAAAATGTGTCTAACCGTCTTTGTAATATGATGTTATTTCCCATTAAGTACTAAACAGCATTTCATTGACTTTACAAATATGTTTTTGTAAATAGTTATCACTAAAATATCATATACTAAGGTGGAAGTGATAAAAATTATGGAAATTTAAAATTATTGGTCAGCAATGCACTGTAATGCTCCACCTGACATAACATATGTATTTGATATTCACAAAATACGAATCCTTCCAGAATAGTTTCAGACTGGTATTGTCTTAAAAAAACATGGAATTATAGTTCTATGGTTTAATTAAAATGTATTGAACACAAAAATAGCAAATACTGGGCTCCAACTGGATTCCCAAAAATGAATTTTTAAATTTCAACACTTTAGGCTGTTGATCATTCACACATAAACCAATTCAATTTCATTTTGAAATATGTACAATAATAATTATATGGTATAATAATTATAAATACCACCAACATATTTAAATATATATCCCCCCTATCTGTATATTATTTGAGGACATAGTGGATGTTGTTGATTGTAAAAGAACTTCAGTACATTTAGGTGTATTTCAAGTGAAGACAATACACCTAATTCTGTCATGTATTTTGCAATGTTGGGTCTTGGACAAGAGGCCGAGTGCAGAACACAAATGGTGAACAACTTTTGAACATGATGTAAAAAAAACTGAACTAAAATCACAGATTTCTATGTTAAAAAAAAACAGTCCTTTCATCCATGTAGAAAAGGTGGACAAAAGGTGGAGATAGTGGAGACTAAAAAATACTTTTGGTTCACCTGAACCTTAACTCAGCACTCAAGTGCATTCAAAAATGTACAAAGCCAACCACATGTTTTGAAAAATCTTCATCTTTTAGTGCGCAGTGAGGTGTTGCAAAAGTGTTAGCACTCACATGGTGTGCTTGCTACACAAAAAAAGCCCCTTTGCAGGCCACATCATAGTATCAGGAGCAAAAATGTGTGAAAAAGTACCTAAAGGTTGAAACAAAGAGCTCCAGAACCTAAACATCATTTATCCCAATTCATTAGTATTTGCGAGTTATGCCAGGATCACTTTGTGCCAACAGTTGAGATGTCCTTTAATGGTAAAAGAACAAGATTTCATACAGATACAGCAAATATTTGAAAAAATTATGTGAACCAATTAATTTAGACATCATTAACACTCACTTTTGATGGTATTTCATAAAGCATTCTTTGTTTGAAATGACACACAGAAAAACATTATATTTCTGACATCTCGACCTTGACACACCCTTTGGACAGAGGTTTCATCGTCCCTGATGTCAGAGTGAAGAGGCTGGTGAGCCATGTTGTCGTGGTGTACATTGTGGTTTTGGTACTGAGGGTCTTGGTGTGTGGCTTTTCCACATCTGTGGTAGAGAGCTCAATAATGCTTTGAAAATAATCAACAATGCTTTGAAAAAGATCAACAAGCAAGCAACTTTGGTTGCTTGCTTGTTGATCTTATTTAAACTGTGTGCAACAGCCAGGAGGAACCTTTTGAGTGACACTGGTTTTTGCTTCAGTAGGTCCCTCTTGTAGACCAGCCAGGAATTAGTGACACACAAGTCGATGATGTATCCAAACAGGGGACTGTAACATCACCTTGATTTAGCTGGGGTCTTGTACAGGTGCACCAGCATATCAGAGATATCTATTAGGCAGGGATCAGTGATGGGCATGGGATGAACTCTTTTGACTCTTTGCTCCACCGTCTGACTGTTGAAAGAGGCATGATCCCAAAGGCATTGCTAAGCAGGTTGAATCATTTGTTGTCAAATGTTGTCAAATTTTTATAAAATTGGTCTGGACTCTCGTTGATGTGCTACTTATCACAAAAATCTATATATCTGCGTAACAACTGGAATCTTTTTCTTGGCATGATGTCAGCAATTATGTTGCCGCTTGGTGCCAGTTGTCCGCCTGCGATGGGAAGGTGAAAACACCCACATATAGAGGAATTGCTAAGAAATCCTCAATTTCTTCAGAACTTGTCTTTTAGGATCTCCCAACTTCTGAGCAGAATAAAGATGTGTATGATAAGCAATATGCTTAATCACTTTAAAGCATTTTGAAGTATTGGAAGGGTGTGTGTACATCCTCAGGAGGCTCACATCTTGAATCTGGAACCTTGAACTCCTCAATGTCCTCATGCTTCCATATTCTTCTTTTGGTTTTGCTTGGGTTAGAGGGGGATCTTGAGTCAGGAGACTAGCCTGTCTCCTCCAACAAAATTGGAGGAGACAAGCTATTCTTGGTGGGGTAGAATGGCATGTGTTTGCTTTTTCTGTTCTTATGAGGTGGCAGTATGGATGATCTGGTTGTTGAAAGAGATTCTTCTTCATCCAGGGATTCAAAAGAACTGTCACCAATGCCGTTTGCATGTGTGGACTAATAATCAGGATCCTCTGTTGGGTCATCATCACTGTCATACAGATCTGCATCTGATTCATGTGGATTTTCTGGTACAAGAGCCATATGAACTTGTGGTCTTGCACTGTAGAATGTTTTAGTGTCTATCTAGTAGTTGTAAAGCAGAAGAGAACTATAGAAAACTTTTGCAACTGTTGGTTATATTATTATTGCAGCTTTTTTTGTTTAGTGCCAAGTAAATGAGCTGTAATAATCTTGATTTTTCATTTATTTACACACTAGCTGATATTAACTCAAAAATAGACAAAACTATACAGTAATATGGATTTTAAATTATTATTCATGATGTGTTAATGATTAATTTCTTCAGCACTGGATGATTTAGAAGGTTGTTTTAACTGATTTTATGACAAACAGTTCCTTTATTTAACATAGGCATGATTTTGCTACTTACACCATGAAGTGACAAATCAACCATTTGGTAGAGCATGTTTAAAAAAAAATATTAGAAACAGAAATTTGTTTATTTTTGTTTATCTATGAACATATTTCTGTTCAATAAACCCTTTACTAGTAATACCAAGTAATAAAAATATTCCTACCTTACAAATGTTCATAAAAAGAAAGAAAGTCTGTTTGACCATTTTCAAGTTGTGACTTGCTTGTCAGTCAAAGAGGTTGGGCAAACAACCATTGACTGACACAGTGCCATCTGGTGGTTTCCTTTAGCTTTGCATGCTTCTACTTATTGGTTGAGATGGCTGAATCAGTTTGAGTTAAGTTAGAAACTTCTCTTATAAAAATATAGTAACTCAAATTTTGCTCAACCATTTGGTTGAGCAGGCAGTTAAAGGGTTTTAATATGCATTTTCAGCTCCTGTGACTTATACTCCGGAGCAATTTATAGTCTGGATTGAACACACAGAAGTCAATTGAAGAATTGATCAAAACGTCTTGGTGAAAAAAAAGTTCACTAATCAATTATTATTTGTAATTTAGTGCTCGATGGGTGACGCGTCTGCAAGAACAGGGATATTTGAACACCCACCTGAGCAGAGGTTTCCGGAACCCGCCTGTTATAGCAGTAAAAGATGTCCAAAACTTGAGGCTTTCAGCTCATATCTGGTGTGCTCAGCTGTTGGACAGGACAAGTTAAAAAGGATAAATAAAAGAGCAGTGATGTTTTCCACTTCCAAGTGTTGTGTACAGATCCTTGCAACATGAAGCCATGCATTATCATGCTGCAACACAAGGTGATGTTCTTGGATGTATGACACAACAATGGGCCTCAAGATCTCATCACGGTATTTCTGTGCTTTCAAAATGCCCTCAGTCCAATGCACCTGTGTTCTTCGTCCATATACCTGCCCATACGATAGCCCCACTGTGGGCTACTCGACAACCTGATCAACTCAATGCAAAGGAGACGTGTTGCACTGAGGCAAATGATGCTCACACCAAATATTGACCGGTTTTCTGAGTTTTATAGATGTACATACACTTTTGAGTTAAATAAGCTGTCTTTATTCAGATATGATCTATTCCGACATTGAATCAATATGATACTTTTTTTTAATAATCATGCCATCCTTTTATGTAAGTCTTACTAAAACAACCTGTTTGCAGTGTGTTCTTTTCATTTTCACACCACAAAAACTATGCACTGTATTCATCTCCTTAATTATTATATTTTTTTAATTTGATTCCAAAGCTGGGGGTGGTTATAAATGTAACTGACCCAAACTTTTTTCTCCTCCAACGGTTTGTACACTTCCCTTTCCCAAGAGCCATACCATATGCATGATTTTCTTTTTCTTCAACACTTGTAGTGCCAAAGATGATTGTTTTTAAATACTTGAAATATATATAATATCAATTTTTTTATTCTACATGTGCTTCTTCTCTAGGATTGCGGTGTGAGGTTAACGTCAACGAGTGTGTTTCAAACCCATGCCAGAACACTGGAAGATGTATTGATGGGCCTAATCAATACCACTGCTTGTGTCCTGTTGGCTTTATTGGGCTCCACTGTGAGACTAACGTAGATGAATGCATATCAGCACCTTGTCTTCATGGGAGGTACTGCCTCCTCTGCAACACTGAAGTAAAAAAGAGAGCAAATTATAAAAAATAATTGTATCAAATTATATGTAATTACCCCGGTTTTACGTGCATCAAATGTTAACATGTGTCATGTGTTGGCTGCTGGGATGGCCTCACAGCTTGTCTTCATGCTGTTTAAATCACATTCGTAAATCAGTTAAAGGGTAATTGCTACTTTGGTCAAAGATTACATCTTTGGAACAGAATTTATGCGCAGCCTGTGAAGTAAAGTAGTGTTTGGAGTAAATACATATTAAGGTCTGTTTGTGCATAAGTACAGTGTGAAAAAAATCCATTCTGACTTCCTCTGTTGTGACTTTTCAGCTGTGAGGATGGAATATATTCATACACTTGCCTCTGTGAACCTGGGTGGACAGGCAACAGATGTGAAACAAACATTGATGTGAGTGGAAATTAATTAATACACCCTCTGGGTGTTCTCCATAAATGTCAGGAGTCTTTTGCGGTCATTTTTTTATGGTCTTTGGTATCAATAACTCTATTGACTTTTGTACTACCTGAGTCAATTGCACTACTAGGATCATGTGAACTTCTCAACACAAAACTGAATAAATCAGTTCCTTGTACAATACCTAATTAAATTAATCCACAGCTTTTTGCAGGGATGAAACGTTGATTGTTTTACTCATAGACTCTTCTTAATGAATAAACAAATATAATCTACTGTTTAATCAACATGATTGAAAATTATTTTACATCCATAATTATTTTTTTTGTTATCTGTCATTTGTCATTTAATATCTATTGTTTATTGTGTATATCTTTTCATTTGCAGGATTGTGTTTGTAGTCCGTGTTTAAACAGAGGCTCCTGTGTTGATCTCATTGATAAATTTGCGTGCTTCTGCCAGGACGGCTACACGGGGAAGACTTGTGAAAATGATGTAGATATCTGCAAGGACACAGCATTTAATGCCTCATTGTGTTTTAATGGAGCCACCTGCCTTGATGGGGAAGGAGCAAACTTTACATGCAGGTGAGATTGCCCACATTTTTATTAATATTTAATACATTGACATTCAAAGATTGTTCATGGTCAGAGATGTTGTGAGGGGAATTGCACCTGCTTAAATAAGAATTTACATTATGATTTACATTTACGTATAGGACTCGTTTAAAACCAATGTTACATTGTTTGTTTTCCTGAAACTATCCTTTGTTTATAATACAATTAAGGAATAAATGATTAGGATAAGAATAACTCATGTAACCAAGCCAAGTTCAGATTTTTGACTGAATGGGAAGATAAACATTTACAAATATTCTAATGTTTGCATTTGTTTTATATAGTTTACATATTATTCTAGTGGAATTCTTCATACTAACTTGACTTGCTGCCAAAAGAGAGCAAAACAAACGCTACAGTATATTTTATGTAGATCGTCCGTGATCCAGATTGATTAGATTAAATACCTACTCTGAGGAAAATTGTGTGTTTGGTGTTTTTAACACCATTCTTTCTGATGATGGAGGGCATATACAAAGACTATTAGGCTCAAAATTCCCTTTCTGAGTATTTCTTTATGCAACTTGTTGTGAATCAGTAGCAGACAGAAAAGGCAGTTTGAAAAAGAGTGTATTTGTGACGTAGAAAATATGCTGGGCGGGCCACAAGCTCCATGGTCTGGGCTCCCAGCAACAGGAAGGTGAAGAGGAGGCGGAGTTGCTCCGCACTAGAACAGGCAAAATTCGAATGAACTCCTGCCACTCTGCAGAAACTGTCCTAGAGAACGGTGTGGGTACCGAATGACGTCACACTATTTGATTGGCTGTAAGTTGCCACGACCAATGAGTTAACGTTGCATTTTTTTTTTAAAACTTTATTGACAATTGCGGTATCATACATTAACAATGACATTAACGTTAACAACGAACAATAACGATGTAATCAATATTGCCTCGAAGATCAGTCACCATTGCCAAATATAACATATTGACATAGAAAATAAACAAAAGAGGGGAAAAAAGAAACAATGAACATAACACACAAATAAATAAAAACATAAGTAAAATAAAATAAAGGAACATAGAAAAAATCTAAATAGTCTAATACTAGTTAAGTTAGGGGTACTCGTGAAGTTTGTATTTCTGAACAAAATTTCAAGCCATTCTTCTTTTTCATATAATGAAGTGATTGAAAGCAAAAACAGAGCTCTTTATTAAATGTTATAAAAGTGGTTTGGTCTTCAAAACGTGACCTCACCAAGATGGCGGTGCTCTCCTCCCATGAGGAACCACGTGATGTCTCCTCTAGTGATATAACTCATTTGAAGGACCCCGAAGGACCCCGAGAACATCCGGCAACCCGAGAACATCCGGTACCCACAACGGCACACTTTAAAAAAAAATGTTAGCTATTTTCGGCATAGTTATAATTGAAACACCACTGGGAAAAGCAGTTAACTGGATTTGGTTTATCTTTTATTGTAGAAGCCCTGTACCTTCTTCTCAAAGAAGCTTTCTCAATACAATTTTAAAACTATATTACAGTATTCATTCTTCTTGCACCTCAACATTTGTGTGTATATTTGTGTATACTATATTAGCTGTAATTTACTAAACCATACACATTTGTTTCTGCTTTGGACATTTGAAGCCTTTCTATCCAACAATGCCTGCAGTTACAGTCAGTGAAATGGAGGTTGAACAGTTTTTTTATTTCAATAATTAGATATATTAAATTCTCTGAGGTTCTGTGTTGTGTAAACCTCTGCCACCTGCTTTTTATGGGGTTGCCTTGGTACAGCAGTGTGGACGGTCATAAATTGTTTTTGACTGTGAGAAAATGGGTGAGAAAAGTGTTGGAAATACGATTCCCATTACCACTGCATGAATGTTGGCAGCAATGTGGGCAATCGATCACTGAGATAAGCCTGAGATTCTGTCTTTCACATCCACTGTCTGGGATCTTCACTCAGGCTGCTATTAAATGATTCAACTGGAACTTAAAATCAAAGCTCTATCCATGCTGGGTTGTTTTTTTACAGTGTTATAAAGTGTTTACTCCTCTAAGATTGTATTTTACAAATTATTGGTCTAATATAAATGAATCAGAAGATCAGTCTAATTGAAATAAGTCATAAATATTGGCAGAATATTATTACTCATTAGGAAGGAAAGAAAAAACACCCAAACTGCTTTGCTTAGGAGATTAGAATGACTTTCCATTCTTTATAATCTAAGTTAATGTGTAAAACTACTAACTTGGTCTTTTTTGTTCAACCATATTTATTAAATCCAAATGCTTTTAGAGCTTAAATATAAAAAATAGAAAATCTTTCTTTTTTTCTTTTTGCTCTTTGTTCCTGAAGAAAATCAGAAAATAAATGATTACATGATTTGTTTTTCAGAAATATTAAATTACTAATTTTAGCCTATTGTAAGTTCACATGTGTCATTTTATAGTGATGTTTTTTTCAGTTTGAACACCCTGCGTCCAAAAGCTTTCACTGGGATTTTGTTTTGTTTGTTTGTTCTTGCTTTTAAATGATCCAAAAGTATTAAATTCTTTGGGAGAAATGGCAAATATTCAGTTTTCTATTAATATTTTCACATTTAAAATTATGTGGTGCAGTCCTGAACATGGATCATCATGTTTGTGAATGGGATGCATCTCTTTTTTTCCTCGTACAGCTGTTTGAAGAAACTGTTTTTCCAGAACTGGCAGAAAGTTGTAGGCGTTTGCTTTTAGTTGATTCTAAAACTGAAAACCTAAAGCTCTCCTTATGTACAATGTTGTCAGTTCTGTGACCCTTCCTCAGTAAAAGTTAAGAAATGAATCACTTTTACTGGGAATGTTAGGCACTATTCGGCTAAAACTTTGGATATGAAATAATGATCATAACACACTACATGAAAAGACTTCCTTGAAAAAACTCCCTTTTCAGATATATTGCCAAGATGAATTTTCTTTTTTGTCAATGTTGTTTCTTGTTAGTGGCTGCATTACAGTATCATGCAGACGTGCAACATACAGGCAGCCTAGTTCATTCAATATCCAAATCTGAAACATGTTTTAGCAAAGAAACATGAGGAACAGTTCATTTAAAATTAACTTGGATGGAGCTGGATGAAAACCCTGCTGCTATATTGGCTTTTTAAAAATTCCCTGATTCATCACCTTCACACTTGTCTCATTGAAAGCGGCGCCTTCTGACCATTAATGATCCACTGCAGGTCCATTTCACTGTCTGTAAAACATATTTTAGTTCTGTATGTTCTGTCTTTCAGTGAACAAACATAAACTACCTTATTAAGAACAAAAAAGACTCTCTTTGTTGTGCACAAACAGTATAGTGCTTCAGTCTCAGTGCCAAGCAGGTCAAAGTTCCATTACCTTGTTAATTAAAAGACCATGTAAGGTTAAATACTTCTAATTTGAAACCCTTTTGACTTGTTTTCAATTAAAAAAACGAATGTTGTCTCATACTTACCATGTTGCATTAAAAGTTTGCACTTACATGGATCCTCCAAATGAATTATTCATTTTTAATTGCTGACTTGCTATCTTTTGAGTGATGAAGTGTGTCTGGATACAAGGTGTGTGTAAAAAGAGTGTCCCAGTTTGACACAGTAATTCTCTGGGTGCCTTACAGTTAATTATGTTGTCTAACCTTGTGCTGATGCGCTGCCGCATGCTTGTTGTCATTATTTATATGACAATGACTGCAGCAAACACCGGAGAGGCACGCCAGTCCTTCTCATGCATTTGCCGCTCAGGCTCAACTGCTTACATGGTACTGAAGATGCATGTATGTTGCTCAGTTTTGGCACAATAAGTGCCTTCCAGGGCGGTTTAGCATAAACAGATGCATTTGAATTAATGAGGACGCGGAGGGTTTTACTGCTTAACATAGTTATAGTAAAAGGCAGCGTTGTTACCTTCTTGTATTTTTGAGCCTGTTCAAAATGCATATTTAAATCATGATTTTTTTTTCCTGAATTTAAAACAACATAATGCTTTTTGTGCTTTATTTATTGTATTTTCTGCACAGTGTAAGTTTTTCATATCTGACTAGTAATTTGAATCAAAAGGAAAATTATATATATATATATATATATTATTGGTATAAATTCTTAAGAAAATGACCTCCATTACACATAAAGTTGGCAGTAATGTTTTATCTGCACGTTCTTTTTAAGAAGGCATAAGTGTTGCACATCAGTGGTGTAAGTGTTCATTAAAAGACTTCAGAGAACACTCTGTACTGTCCGTTATGGTGTTTGGGCTTAAAACCTTTGGTCCATGTTTACGTTATTTTTATTTCACAACTGAATTCAACAAATGCTAGTATATTTTTTATGTTTTGAACTTGATCCGTTTTTTGCACTAAAACATGGGTTTAAGAGGCTTTGATTGTAAACTGAGCATTCATTTAAAAAGACAGATCTACGCTTTTTTAGTCTTTGATCTTAAGGAGCCTTTATGATTAGGGTTGTTAAACATCCGCAAAATAAGAGCTTTTCTTTAAATTTTAAACACAATTGTAGAATCCTTGTGATATTTATTTCCCCTTCAACACACCTATTGCACCTTATACATGCATACAAGCACTTGGTGTTGTTGTTTTTTATGTCTTTTTCCCTTTTCATTCTTCAATTTTACTTGGTTTTAATGGAGATTTTAATGTTTTCCTTTTTAAAGTCCTACTTTGATCAACGCTTGATCTATTTAAAAAGCGTTCCGAGTGTTTGTTTTTTAAACATATGATATCGCCGTTTAAGCTCAAATCAAAAAGCATGTCGTTTTCTAGAGAACATAGTTTCTGCAAAGCAGAGCCCTCATATCCCATCATCCTTTTGTTTACACTCTCTCATACTGGCTTACAGCACCTCACACCTCTAACCTAACATTTTTGGTACAACATAAATAACAAGCAATATTGGATTTATCCAACCGTGCAGTTTTGAGCCAGATGCCAGCTCGGAAAGGAAAACAAAGACGTACATGGATCTAGGATCCATCAGAATGAAGCAGAGCAGGGAGCTTGTTGCCACCTGATTGTAGCTTCTACGTCACACTCACAAGCTTTTTCCAACTATATTTTTGCATCAGCTCTTCATACATAAACAATTTGATTAAAGAAATACTCAAAAATGCAATTTTAAGATTATTTTTCGTTATTTATGTCTTGAATCGTCAGAAAACCGGCACAAGAACAGAAACAACAAAAACACACATTTTATTGGAATGGATCTTTCTTTTTTTTTCAGAATGTCATCTTAATTTAGTCCATTCAGAGTATAAGTATTAATATTTTTAATGGCAAGAAACTAACAAGTTTACGGCAGAGTTTTAAAAAAAATGTGCATTTACTTTTGGAAGCTACTATGCTGGAATGCAAACAACATTTACGCTTGACAGTATGGTAGTGAAAATCTCTCTTAAAAATGGTCTAAAAACCTTGAAAACCAAAAATATGTCAAATGTGATGATGATCACATCAGGGAAGCTGTGAACTTCTGTCTCCTGGGTGGGAGCAGTGAGACTCTAGCTAGAGAGCATGCCTGTCACACCTTACATGAGTAAATATATAATCAAGTCACAGTTTGGAGCCTTCAATACAAGTCTGATTTTTTTTTTTCCTATACCACTGCAGGTCTGTCACATTTTGTTTTAATAATATTTATTTTCTTCTACTCTTCACTGCTCACTCTATTAAGTTAAATGCTTTCAAGACCACAAAAATGTGTAAAATTTTGAACATTCAAAATGTGACAAAGTAATCATTATTAGATGGTTTGTTAAGGATAAATGAGATTGCCTAAGACTTTTTTGTAAGTATGATTTGTTTTTTCAAGCTGTCCAGCTGGTTTCACGGGGGACTTCTGTGAAGTGGATGTTAACGAATGTTGCTCAGCTCCCTGCCATAACAGTGCCGTTTGCCAAGATCTTATTAATAGCTACGTCTGCCACTGCAGGTCAGGTGAGTCACTCAGATATCCAGAGATTTTCTCAATTTACTTAGAAATGAGGCAGCCGACGCTGTTTTTTCCTCCTCTTAAGACCTAGTAGAGGCAGCCTTTGCAGCCCATGAGCATGAATACTAAAACACAGCCTGCATGGTGAGACATGCCGGACTTTTGAAGTGAACAAGAAGGCTTCAGTGTGTTACTCTGCCTTATGTAAGGTAGAGACAAACATTTGTAGAGTATCTTAATGTGAAAAAAACATGTGTAATTGATTTTTTTAAAAAATGCCCAAAAGGTCACTGCTATGACTTCATTCTGTAGTTTGCGTGTTTCAAAAGGATTTCGAGGAAGCCGAGTTTTCTCCAGGGAAGAATTTGTAGTCATATGCTACAGAAACAAAGCATTGTGAAGAAAAAAATAGACCGGGATTTAAGGACGATACTACCCCGTCTCATTAAAATGTATGTGGCATGTTACTCTTTAGTGAAAGCCTTTTCTTGTCTATGTACGCGTGTGAACCCAAAAAGAAGCAAATCAATGTAAAGGAATCTGATTGATATTCACTTCAGAGAGTGGAAGTGAGAGAGCCTGCGCTCACCACCGCACTCTGTGGGCTTTTGTTCCTGGCAGGTTGGACAGGCCTTCACTGTGAGGATGACATTAATGAGTGCCTTCCACAGCCCTGCATCCAGGGGATATGCATCCAGAATGATCCAGGCTATGGCTACACCTGTTTCTGTCGGCCTGGATTTGTGGTGAGGCTCCCCCACCTTATCCTCAAAATCCTTTTGTGAAAAGGGATAACCTTTACCCTTTTGCCCCCTATACTTTCAAATCTTTTCTGGGGGATGAAGGATGATAACCTATTTTTAAATCTCTAGTCTAAGCATTTTTAAGGCACAAAAACTGTAAGTTTGGTGCATTAAATTTTAGAAAAAACCAAAGACGATCTTTAGTTATTTTAATTTATTAACTTACAGTTAGTATTTTTTAATAAAAAACAAGATGAATATGTCTAAAAATACAAGTCTTTTCATTGATTATTTTATCTAAAACCCCTGCATGTCTTAAAGCTGTCTGTTTTATGTGTTCAGGGAAAAAACTGTGAGTACAACTATGATGACTGCCTGCTAAATCCATGTCCAGAAGCACTTTCCTGTGTAGATGGCATCAACAAGGTCAGCTGCCTGTCTCCTGTTACGGATCCCGTTCCCTTGGTGACTGTAGTTAAGAGCATCACTTGGGGCTACACATCCAAGGTGGAGACGCCAACACTCAGCCCAGAGCCGAAAGCAGAGCTATCCATAGGTATGCACCAGGCCATTCTTTGATGGAAGTGCTTGTGGGGCTAAAAGTCATAAAGCCAAGGAAGCTTTTCCTACATTATACTTCTCCTCAGTTAAAAAGAAAGGGTTAGCATCTTTCCAAAATAACATTTTAAAGACCCTCTCAGAGGAAAACGATGTTTTTGGTGTTTTTAACATGTTCTTGTGGTATTTTTCTGATAATGGCGAACGCATAAAAAGAAAATTAAGCTTTAAATTGCAGTTTTGTTTATTTTTTATTCAAATCGTATATGTATCAGGAGCAGACTAAAAAATCCAGTTGGAAAAAGTTAATATTTGTTAAGTATAGAGTATGCTAGGGTGGGCCACAGGCACCCAGCTCCTCTCCATTCTGATGCAGCAACTTGTAGACATAATGTATCCATGTACATCTTTTTTTGTCATTGTTTGAGGCAGCATTTGCATCAAAACTGTACTTCTGGATAGCGCCAATAAAGATTGTCATTTTTGTTGGACTGATAATGTTAGGTTGGGAGTGTGATGGACTGTAGGCCAGCGGGAGAGCGTGTAAAAAGAGAGCACTCAGCAACAGAGAGAGAAAGGGGGGCTGAGATGCTCCACAACTCAGTCCTGCCCACAACTCAGAGGCAAACTACTGCCGCTCTGTAGAAACTATGTCCTAGAAAAGGACACAGGTTTGTTGGGGGGGGTTTTGGGCTGATTTGGGCACTGGGAATGATTTTCAAATAGATCGAAAGAGAATTGAACTGGGTGTTTACCTTATTGTTTATGATTCATGATTTTTTTAACAACAAAAAAAATACAAGGGGTTTACTTTTTGAGTAGATTTAATATTACTTTTTATCTGCATTAGTTTATAACTTTTTGGTTGAAAAAAAAACTAGTAAAGTTAGAACTTATCCTACATTTTCTCAAAAGGCCATTTATTCATGCAAGACTTGTAAATGTGTATGAATAATTGTGAATAATTAATTTGAACTAAGAGCAAAAATAGCTATAGCCACGTATAAGATCTAGAGGTCTGGCTTTGGTTTCCTTTTGCTATCTGAAACACTTCAAAGGCTGAATACATTTAAAGAGCTTCAGCTTAAATTAATTTATTATTACCTTACTTTTCTGCCATATCCGCTGTGGTTCTTTATG
Source organism: Oryzias latipes (assembly GCF_053564925.1). Lineage (NCBI taxonomy): Eukaryota > Metazoa > Chordata > Actinopteri > Beloniformes > Adrianichthyidae > Oryzias > Oryzias latipes. The sequence goes on along the minus strand of NC_136251.1, from coordinate 26,796,518 downwards.
ATTTTAAATATAGTTCTTTGAAGTAGAAAACTTAATGATCGATATGAGTAATAATTAGACTATAGTTTAATAGTCAAAGACATAGATTGGTTAGTAAAGCCTTGAACCCCAGTTAAGTGGCAATAAATGATCCTAAATGCAGTCAATGAACAGCTTTCATTATTCTTCTATTACCTTAACTAATTCTGTATTTTTGAATAGAGAAGTGATGTGAAGTTATGGGAATTCATAAATTGTTACATCAAAAATTTAATTTAAGTTTTTGAAAACCTATTCTTATGGTCTTGCTCAGTCTTGAATGAGAGGAGAGTTCGACTGATCTGCCTCTCCGAATGGAATCTCATACGGCTTTAAGATAGCAAGTAATTTTACTCTTGCTTTGATTTAAAAACTGGTATTTTAAATGTGTGTATTCTCATTAAGGAACAGCGATTTAAAGCGTGAGAAAAGTCATCAGTCTCCATAGCTTTGTGCTTTTACACTCAGTCACTAGTGTAAGAAGAAGACTTTAGTGAGCAGGACAGACTTTCACTCTGAGATAGATGAGGTGTATTTACCCTTGAAACAGTTCATGGAACTGTAAACAGACCTTTTGAGCACACACAAGCTTGAACCAATTCAGTGCAAAATTCTGAAAATCAGTGTGGCTCACATGTGATGGGTCTTCCCCACCGCACCTGATCCAGCTCGATAGATGGGAAAGGGTTAAAGATGCACACTGAGTGTGCTTAACGATAAACAAAGGCTCTGATACACACACCAAACCCTCGTTTTCTCTTGTTCACATAAGTGCATAATCAAAGTAAATAAGTTTTAAAGTACGAAGACCCAGAAACTTGTGAGTTTATCTAACTAGGTCACCAACTAAGCACATGCAGTGCCCTTGGTGCTGCTTGAAATAGACTCAGACAGTGCTCCTTCATACTGAAGACTGTTCCACAGCCATTTAAATATGTATACATATGTGTTTATGTTTATACAGAGACAACACATATTCAAAAATTAACAAATGGGATTGGAAAAAAGAAGTGTTTCCTCCTTAAATTGTAGCAATTGTGAATAAAATACATTAATTCGTCAATTAAAAAAATATGTTTAAGTCCAAGTAACCTCACGTGAAACTTAAACTTTAAATTATATTTGGGATTTTATTTGAAACTTGGGATGGAATGATTCACTTTCCCCAAGATTTTGTTCAAACCTTGATTTGTAGGTCACAGTTTTGTTTCGGTTGATGTATGTATGACCTGTGAATTAAAAAAAAAAAAACAATAGCAAAACATTTACAAATTTAGAAACAATCTTTCTTTAATTTGCTAATAACCAAACAACAATATGGAAAAAAAGCTTTCAGTTTGGCTATACTGCAAAAACTAAAGTTAAAAAAATTTGTTTCAGGAAAAATCATCTCAAAATTTTTCAATAGCAAAATAATCTTAGTTTAAGAAAACATGACTTAGAGACTAAAATTCTTGTTAAGGCCATTTTCTTACAGATTTTATTGCTTATTTCAAGAAATTTCTCTCACATTTTAAGAGTCTTAAATTCATTTTTTAGGGTCCAGTTTTTCGAGTGTGGTATAATTTAATAAAACCAAAAATTCTAATTAATCAAACGTATTACGAAACATTTCACGCATTCGACATAAACATCTGCAGGAGGGATGCAACTATTTACTCTCGGTTCATTGGTGTAACGCACGGTGCGGTTTTAAGCCAAGAATTGTGGCATCCCTAAACTAAGCTGCTCGGATAGCAGCAGGTAAAACACTAAAGACGTTCTTAATTTTAGGGGTATGCATTAGTCTGTTTATGCTTATATGTGGTGTCAGTTAAATGACTGTTAGCAGACAACACCACCCCAATAAAACCTATAAAATTGTCAGGTTGGTCTTGAGAATTGAGGTGGATGCTACAGGATTTACACAGGAACTTTAAATCCTCGAAAGAGCAAAACTATTTTTTTTTTTTTTTTAGGGTTATTAAGTTTGAAATAAGTTTGTTTCTTTGTGTTATTAGAAACAGACTGTTGACGTCTTTTACGGCCACACAATGTGTCTTTTAATGTGAATAAAAGAAATGTGTTTATTCAAAATAGATGACTAACAAAACTGTTGTGAGTCAAACTGACATTTAAGAAAGTGCACGATGGTTACAAACTGTCACGGTAAAAAAAAACAACATGACCTTGAAGAAATATTTTTGCTGCCCATCAAAATGGAAAGGCCATATGACTTTTTCATAAAAATGATGAGTACTAACAGAGTATTCATTCAGTTAAAAAAACATTCAGAGCAATGGGTAGTCTTGATTCAAAAGCAAGATCCCACTGAAGTCTATGCACTGCACTGCTTAAATCAAGAGAAATACAAACGTCATCTCTGACTGGTCAATTTTCATTTTATTCTTCATTTTAGTAAAAAAAAAAAAACAGAAAGAAAAGCACAGAAACATTTTATTGTGAAGGCTTTTTGGCTACTTTCTCTTGAGAAGAGAGTAGCTCAGTTTAAACTTACAAATAAGCGATTTGGAAAAATCTGAAACAAAAACGGGCTGCATGGTGGAACAGTGGTTGGCACTGTCGGCTCTCAGGTAAAGGGCCTGGTTTGAATCCTGGCTTGTCCTTTTTCTGTGTGGAGTTTGCATGTTTACCCCGTGGATGCGTGGGTTCTCTCCAGCTTCCTCCCACACTCCAAAACATGCTTCATAGGCTAATTGGTTACTCTGAAAATGTCCCTATAGGTGTGCATGTGGGATCGATTGTGTGCCCTGGCGACCTGTTCAGGGTGTACAGTAGCAGCGACAGGCTCTGGCAGCCCTGTGACCCTGAAAGGGTTATAGCGGGTAGAAAAAATGGATTCAAATAAAAACTCTTACAGCTATTTTTGGCCAATTAGACAAACTTATATTATGTCCACACAAAACTACATGTGATCATAATGTATATTCAACATCCTCTATGTCAGTGTTTCCCAACCCTGGTCCTTAGGGTACACTGTCCTGCTAGTTTTCCATGTTGCCCTGCTTATGTACACTTGGTTCAGCTCAGCATCAGGCAAAGCCTGACAATGACAGTCAGCAAAGGAAGGTGTGTTTGAGCAGGGTTGGATTGAAAAAATGCAGGACCGGCTCTATGTCCATGGCAGAAAATTAGGATTCTCTTGTGTTTTTATTTAGAAGGTTTGGGGTTCATGACAAACATCTGTTTCTTCTCATTAACTAACATTTTTATACATCAGAGTTTCTAAATGCAATAATATTTCTAACATTAGTAGTTGTAAATTCTGTCCAATTAATTTTTTTTATTGAGGAAGCCGTAGTGACCTAGGGCTTAGTGTCCCTCTGCCGGTAGGGGTGATCCGAGCCGCTCTTGACAAAATGCGTTTCCTCACGTGGGTGTGCTCTGAAGCACAGAAGTTTACACTTAAATGTAAATAATGAGGTTTTGTTTTTGCATGACTCTGTAAAGTTATAAAACCGGCGTTATGTATTTTCCGAGTGATGGCAGCTACTGTATGTGCTAACGTTGATGACCGGGAAGTATTGATGATTTCATCGAGTGGTAGCAACATTCAAATTTGAAGACACCATTTTTCCATAACTCTCCGCTTGTAGGGGCTAAATGTAGAGGTTGGGAGAAGCCGTAGGGAAAGAATTTGGATCCGACCTTGGTGTTTAGGTCAGTGTAAAAACCTTGTAAGGACCACATATACATTGTTCTGTAATGAATAGATAACATCTCAATATTTAAAGAATATCTAATTTAAATTTACATTAAAAAAACAGATACAAATAAAAATACATTTAGATTTTATCATTCTGTTCAGTGGCTCATTTGCTCCATAAAAACAGCCTTTAAAATGTTTAAGGAAAACTTAATGCAAGAGTTTAGGGCTAAGCTTCCTGGTTTGAACTCTGGCTGTAGCTGATGGGAATCATGTGAAGACAGTGATGATGGAGAGAAGCTTACTGCTGCCCGGCCACGATTTGGTTGACTTTTTGAGAAGTGATCACCACAGCACGGTTTAAGCTGTTATCTTTTGCTAGCACATGTAGCAGAAATGAAATTACCCCCTCAAAGCTCCGCAAAATCCACCTGATGAGTAAGAAGTTAGTATTTCCAAGCATTTAACAGGACTCGAGGCATTCTGATTATTTTTAGATCGAAATTGCAGGGCTTGGTGAGTGTGGCAACAACTTTTCAGAAACATTGGGAGCCACTTTTTACTGACTTTTATATAAAAGAAAAAAACAAGGTTAGAAATGTTTATAAAAAATTCCGAAGTGACACACGTCAGGGCCTGTCAGTGGAATTATTTAAGCTCATTTATAAATCTTTTTTAAACCTGACTCTGCAAAAAGCAATACATTTTAAGCCAAATCCATAAAATATTTGGAAATCTGTATTTTAGAAATGTCAGGAATATGGGGTTTTCTCCTATTTTTCTTTTTTTTTTGGGTGGGGGAGACACTTTTGCCAGGCAAGAATGACCTTTTTTTCCTTTTCTCTGGGCTGTCAACTGGCATAAGTCCAACAACGGTCTTTCACAGTATTTTATCTCAGTCCCTTAATAAGTTCAATCAGTCAGTCAATTACCTTACACTATAAATCTGGGACGCAGCATGCCTTCTATGCTGCCTTTTTATGTATATAAGTGAAACGCCAATTCCAAATTAATTAAATCCCATCATCTGCGGTTTGCCCCACATTTTATTGATTTGAGGTTCATATATATTTTCCTAAACGAGCACCAGCACAGCTGACATGTGGCTGCTGTCTGCATTGCAGCATTGTGCCGCACTTGTCTGTGTTACATTAAATCTGACATATCATTTTTCCCACCTTTTTTTTGACAGTATATCAAAACTGGCCCTAATTAAATCTGACATGAAAGGTTTATATGAAGAAATATCCCCAGAGGCTAACTCCCTTTCCTGTATAAAAAGGAGAGGAGCTTTTGAACAGATTGGGGTACCGGCAAACTGCATGGTCAGCATTATGCTAACAGTAAAAAACTACAGGTATGATGCACCATTTTAGAACTATTATGAGAAAGTGTGTATTTTAAACATCTACAATTTAGATTTTGTAAGAAAAGTTGCTTGAGGCATTAGAAAAAGTAAAATTCTGGCACGAAAATGTGAAGTGACGGTAAAAATATTAGACCTTTTGAAGGAAAGACTGAACTGAAGCTTACTGTTAATGAGCCATGGTAGTGCCTCCTGGCATCAGCCTCAGAATGCATCAAAGACTACATCAGACTAAACAAGGCTGTAAAATTAATGAATAGCTTTGTCTCTAAGGGGTAATTTTCCATCATCAGCATTGGCAAACCCCATTGTCAGGATTTAAGCAGAAGACGGCACTGCATTGTTGCTGCGTGCATTTATCCTCATTACTTCGTACAGCACAGTAGGTCTGATCCTGATAATTCTCACTTTTTGTTATCGTGGGATTCTCCTCAGGGTATTAGTCACATCGTTCCCCGGAGAAAATGGCGGTTTTTAGGTTAGCTTGTTTGCCAAATGCCCAGAGGAGCCCCCTGTCAGATCAAAAGGTGTTTGGCCCGTTAGAACCTAACATCTAACAAACATCGACACGTTTACTCTCGACAGCTGTAAGATTTACAACTTTCAAGATGAGATGCTAATTTATCTAGTGTAATTTTCTTATGAGGCAGTACATGAGTTAGGTGCAACTGGGAATGCTTTTTAATTTAAAAGGCTGTGCCATTTGACACTTCTCCTACAAATGACTTCCTACAAATGAGAACTATATTGAGCATGAGTAGCCTTAATGCTTGCTTCCAATTGCGGTTGGAGTAAGTCTTTTAAGACTGTCTGCGTCACTAACCCCAATAAGCTTTCAGGCGGTGGAACTTTCACTGAACTACCCCATAATTGCCCATTCTTGTGGATGATATAAACCACGTTATTTCACCATAAAATGAGGCATGTAATATACTTGCATGAATGTGTTGATTTCAGCCAAAGCTCCTCTCCTTCACTTAGTGTAGTGTAGTGTCATCTGCACGCTTCACAGACTTTTTGCAAAGTCTATTTACAGTACAGCCGTAAAGTGAGAAGGAGATAAATCAGAATCAGAATCTTTTATTGACATTTTGCAGTGCACATTGAAATTTTTTCCAGCAACTCTTTTTCAAAAATATTGAAAATACTATATAAAAAATAATACATAAGACTGTACAGTAGAATGGGATGAATATTGCACATATGACATGAATATTGCGTACTTGATTTAAAGTTCAGCCAGAGCATTGTCAGCTGTGTAGTGACAGGGGATTAGTGGGTTATGTTAAGTCTGGGATGAGAAGAATTTCCTATTGTGGGATAAAAAAAGTATAAATTAAATAAATAATGATGCTCCCGAACGTACCTCTTTCCAGAGGGAATGATGTCCTGGGTGGATGGGGTCTGCAGCTATACGACCAGTCCTCCATCTGACCTGCCTGTCGTACACTGAGTCAAGTTGTGGGAGAGGCCCTTTCACAATCTCCTGTGCGGTTTTCACCACCCGGGCCAAGTCCTTCCTGTTTTGAGCGGTGCAGCTCCCGTACCACACCGTAGCACTAAGACAGAGGATGATAGAAAATGAGAGGTTTTCCCAGAAGTTGAGATGAGAGTCCAGTCCTTTTTAGCCTCCTGAGGAAGAAGAGTCTCCGTTGAGCCTTCTTCACCAGGTGGGATGTGTGCAGCGACCAGGTGAGGTCAAATGTGATGTGGATCCCCAGGAACTTGATGTGGTCTACCCGCTCCACCTCTTCACCATGAATGAGGAGGGGGTGTGTACACCTTCCTAAACCTTCTGAAATCCACAATGATCTGGTCTTGGAGGTGTTCAGGATGAGGTTGTTGTCGGCACACCATCCTGTTAGGAGCTGGATCGCCCCTCTGTAGTAGGTCTTATTGTTTTTGGATATGAGACCTACTACGGTGGTGTCATCGGCAAACTTTAAAACCATGTTTGTGGGATGAATGGCAGAGCAGTCATGGGTGAACAGAGTGAAGAGGGCCGGGCTGAGGTGTTCCTGTCCTCAGGATCAGTGTGGATGATGTTGAGTCCCCGCTTCTCACCACTTGGGGCCTGTTGGTGAGTGGCCTTAAGGCTTGCTTCCAGTTGCTTCCAAAAGCTGGGATTTTTCCAGGAAATAACCATGTTTGCCTGTTTATATTTGTAATTTGAGTACGTTTGCTCCAGCAGGAGGATCTTATTTGACCCAGGGTGTATTTTATTTTGAAAGGAGCTTATATGTGCTGCTGTCTAAAATAAGAGGTTTGGTTTATCCAAAATAACATATGCACTTAATATTTAAATGATACATTTTATAAATGAATGGCTTAAAGTCCCACTCTGATCATTTTTTGATCTTTTATGAAAGAGTTCCCAGTGGTCATTTAATTGTCATTATGCCATTTTTAGACAACATTTTAAAAACTATGTCCTAGTTTTGTAGGACATAGTTTCTGCAGAGCGGCAGGAGTTTATGAGAAATTTTTTTGGCGGGACTGTTGTTGCAAAGTAGCAGGGGGTTTGTGGCCCGCCGATTGTAGCACCTCCATCACAGCTCAAGCTTTTTCAAGCTAGATATTTTCATTTGCTCCTGATTCACAGCAATTTGAATAGAGAAATGCACATAAATGCAGCTTTACGCCTAATTTTCTTTAGATATGTCCTCCATCATGAGAAAAATGTCTCAAGAACATACTGAAAATACAAAAAAACGATTTTCATCTGAGTTGGTGTTTAATGTCCACAAAAACATCAATGAAGTGTATTTTTCTTAACAGTGAGGTGTGACTTTGCAGCTCTGGCTGGGTTTTCATCGGTAGGAAACTGACCAAAAAGGCTTTTTAGTATTAAAGGTTGTAGACCTCTGTACTAGACCTTTCAAATGAATGAATGTACGTGTTTTCTGCGTTATTAGAACATGTGCTTTTTTGTACAGCAGCATATTGTGCAGTAAGAATTATAACTGCAAAGTAGGAAAACTATCATGAGGTTCTCCACAGGCTGATGTAGGTGAGAACTCTGCTGAGATGTCAGCTAGACCAGTGACTCACTCTTTAATAATTTGGTTGGTGCTGTTCACTCCTCCACCGCACCGTAAACCACCTTAAAGGAAGGCTAAGGAAAGGATAAACTGGTCTTTCAGGGATCAATAAAGAATCTCAGTGGAACTTATGGAAAAGATGCATAAACTCATGCCTCTCCCTTTTGCTCACACTAAAACACATTTTTTTACATGTTTTCTATTTCTTAGATAAAAGCTACATTCAATATTTTGGAAATTCATACCTTGAGTTTAAAGGCATTGACCTCAGTGCTCACAACAACATTACTGTGAGCTTTCAAACCACAGCAGCGCTGGGAACTCTGCTCTATGTGGACCAAGGCCCTGTTAACGGTGATTTCTTTTTCATGAAACTCTTCATCCAGGATGGAATCTTACAGGTAAAAACTGTAGTTGAGTTGTTGGATTTTTCTATTCATTTCAACACATTTTTTTTAGAACTGGCAGTGAACAAAATCCACTGAGCTAATTTAGAACATTTATTAGCTCTTGTTTAAAACATTACACAAAAGACCAAACTTATTTCAAATTCCCTTTTTATCATGACAACTCCTTATGGTTAAACACACACACAAAAAAACCCTCAGCAGTTGGTTACTCACCCTAGCTCGGGTCCTAGAGGAATTGGAGCTTGAGAGTACTGCGCAGTGTCTTAGCTGTTCCTAAAATATTGGAACTGGAGCTGCCAGGATGAGTGCTTCAGTGCTGTCCTGTTGACCACCAGCCATTTCTAGCCATTGGTATGACTTCTTGCTATTAGCCACTTCAGTTATGGTCCAATGGTAGATCCCATGCACGGGCTTGTTCTCCCTTGAGGGACTTTGCAAAGAGGCGCCTGATACAATCCAGCACATAACTGCAGGGTGTAAGATTCTGGCAGGAAAAGCATACATGGAGCACCACTATCAAGTGGCTAAAATAATATACAGGAACCCCAAAGTCAAAATGGGAAACACCTCCAAAAGTGGTACAGATTGAGAGAGAAAGATCCTGTGGGACTTCCAGATCCAGACAGGTTGGTAATAGTGAACCAACCAGACATTGTAGTGGTGGATAAAGAACAGAGGAAATCCTTTGTGGTGGTTGTGGCAGTGCAAAGTGATGGAAACATCAGGAAGAAGGAACATGAAAAACCGGAGAAATACCAGGGATTTAGAGTAGAACTAGAGAAAGCATGGAAAGTGTAGGTGATAGTGGTGCCTGTGGTAAATGGAGCACTCGGGGCAGTAACCCCCTAGCTGGAGGAGTGGCTACAACAGATACCTGGAAAGACCTCAGACCTCTCAGTCCAGAAAAGCGCAGTGCTAGGAACAGCTAAGATACTGCGCAGGACCCTCAAGCTCCAAGGCCTCTGATAGAGGACTTTGAGCTTTGGTGAGAAACCACCAGCGGAAGGTTGAGAGGGGCTTATATGTTTTTTTTTTTGTTTGCTTTTCTAATGTCATGTCAAGTGGAATATATTGCAGTACATTTCCAGCCACACTTTATTTATTAAAACAGCTCAGTTCCAGGTTTATTTTAAGGTTTAAGGGTTGAAAAAAAATGAAACGTCTGTATTTTGGTCCTGTTTTTGTGTTGACCAAAGTCTGACTAAATTAAATCTAAACAGTTTTTGGGCAAAAGTGTTATTTTAAAAATTGTCTTGAATGTCTCAGTATGCCTTTTGCTGCAATGAAGAAGAGGAGGCCAAATGGATGAGTACTGTAACCCAAGTTGATGATGGTGTAGTTCACGTTGTACACATCAGGTATGTCATCCTAATAAAAAGTTTATATCAGATTCATTGTTCCAATTGGCTCCTTTTTAGGTTCAGATGGAAGAAATGAGTGCTTCGTTTGGTTGAAAAATGTTTGAATAGAGACGAATATCTAGCATTTTTACAGCTTTTAATATATAGATCAAATGTGATGTGTCTGCTTCAGGCAAGTAAACATATTCTAGGCATGCTCAGTGAAAGTTCGTTAAGTCTTGGTAAAAAACAGATTTGTTTTAATAGTGTTAGTGCCTCAGGTGTTATTAGCAAGATCCCTAGTTATCCTCTCACTCTAACTGTGGTACATTTGCTTTTAAAGAAAGGTTGTAACTAACTCTTGGGGAAACCGTGTAATTGGCAGGGATCAGCAGGCTGAGAATTTAAATTTTATTAGGAGTGGGCAAATGGGCCTACATTTTAAAGAAAGTGAAACAAACGTCAGAATGTGATCGTTAAAATGCATAAGTGATCACTGGCTGTGTTTTATTGCTCTTCTAAAGTCTTCATTTGCAGTTTTTCATTAGGAAAAGATTAACAAGCAAGGGCTCAACACAAAATCAATGTTTAAATGATTTAAAGTGGGGCTGTGGCCCCTTTAGTTATATTGTTTCGAAGCCCATGAGCAGTCTTCCTGCCAGCCTTCTAATAATGCCCTGACATAAGAAAAATTGTGGCTCAGTTTCAAAAACAGAAAGTTATTACTTAAGCTGCCTGCGTGTATACAATTTTTCAAACACATTTTTAGGCAGAAATGTTTTGAGATTCATCAAATTAAGGAGGAAATTTACATTTCTGTCTGAAGAAAGAATGCAGATAAAAAGTAAGAGGTGAAAATGAAGATACTGCCAAAGGTAAGCAAATTATTTCCCGTTGAAACAGCGCCCAGCGGGAAGGTTGCCCCGTGTTTTCTTGGCAGAAGGCTGCACTGGCCCAAATATGAGCGGTTCCAGGAAGGTTCAAGGGGCTGCAAAGCTCCACCCTGATTTCTACCTACAAGAAAAATACAACAGCAGTATAAATCAATCATTATGTTCTCCTCCAACCCCCTGAGGCATGCAGTAAGAAAGAGAGCTGTCATAACTAGGGGGTTGGTGGTTTGGAATAATGGTTTCTGGTTTCACAAAGCAAATTCTTTGTAATTGTCCGACGGCCGAGTCCGTCCATCTTTGTCTGGTTTGACCCAGAGCTACAACACCACAGCCATCTTCAACGTCACTGCCCAACCCATTATAGACTTTTAATGTATCTTCCCGTCAAAGACACTTTTCAATATGTTAAATACCAACCCAGTGGGGCTGACTTCTCAAGGACAGTGAGCACAGTGCCCTCTGGCTGCTGGCCAGGCTGCTCTGGCAGACTGCTTCTAAATTAACCGTTTCTTCACGCTGGCTCTGGAGGAAGGACTTAAGCAGCTTGGAGTTAGTGCCCCGAGTGTTTAGCTGACATATGCAACAGCCTGAAAAGCACAGGCTTAACAAATCAGACTAGATTGCTTCATGGACCTCCTAACTTCCAATCAGGGAACAAGGGGAATCAGGAGGCACTGGAGAGGGGACTTTGCATCTGTAGCCTGAGTACCCTCAAGCTGCAGACGGTTAGACCAGAATCTGCACTTAGGTAATTATTTCTGCTCCCCTGTTGTTTCAGAGAGGAATATTAGTATTGAAATCTGTGAATTGCTGTAGGGTGGGTTCAGAATAGTTTTGCAGAGGCACCTTAGATGTCTGTACAAAACACCTACACAATACAAAATAGAGGTCAGGCGGAGCAGTTTGGACAGGGGCAGCGATTTCTGAAAGATTGAGCAAAGTAAAAAAAGAAAATTGTCAAGACTTCAGTGGTTTTAGATGTACTCTTGCTGTTCCTCTTAAAGAACAAGTCCAGAAAAAAATCCATCATTTGTCTTTGAAAAATGGACTTGCTTTTTGATGTGACACTAGTACAAACTTCATACCTGCTAAGGTGTATGTAATCCTTTTTAACTAAATGTGAAGTAGTCTTGTACTTCTTCCAAGAAACAAAAAAAAAAAACCCTCACAAGTAGTTATCTGCTACACTTGCTGATTGATAGACCATTTCAACCTGCATGTTTTCTTTTACAACAAATGACAGCCACTGTGGAGGGTTTATTTTATGCTTGTGTGTATTGTACATGTTAGCTGACACTTACCTGTTCTCCCACTAGACAACATCTGACCCCTTGTGAGGCCGAGTTAATACTTTCTGGAAATGAGAAAATTAAAAGCACAGCAAGTAATTACTGGTTGGGACACATGATTCAAAAAACAAACAACGTCTTCACCGGAGGTTTACCTCAAAACTATCTTCCCAGCCAGGTAAGCATTTCTAATTACTGAGTTCAGCTTTCATCATAGCTGAATTGATGCATTTTTGAAAGGCAATCACTTTAAACTTATTTGAGATGAACAATTTATAAAAACTAACTGCAAAGCTTCATGTGTTTTCGTTTCAAAGAAAGCAAAACCCCTCTTTAACTTTACTGGCTGCCTTGAAGTGATTGAAATTAATCGGATGAGGAACTTTGATGCATCTGACGCCGTTGGTGGCAGCAACATAGACCAGTGCAGGTACTGTCTCCTTATTTCTTGGCTTTATCTCAAACCAAATCTTTAAAAATTTAAAATATTGAACATTAATTAAAGTTTTTCTAGTGTACATTGAGAATTAATACCCCATTGTTTTTTGGATTGTAAACTTCATTTTTAATTCACTGATGCAGTTATTTGACATTAATCAAAGGGCCATCTTTAGCCGTAGAAGAATTGATTCAGAATTTCGTCCTTTTGTTTTCCAGATATTCTCTCCATGCCACAGAAGCCTCCACAGAAAGCGTCTCAACTCTGACAAGTCAGTCAGCTCCCTCTGACACAATCAACACAACAATGATGGCAGCTCCCACACAAGCGCCAGAACAACCACTGCATGAACCTCAGATTTGCCGTGAGGGTCTGTGCCGCAATGGAGGATCGTGTCATGAGCTGCAGCTGCCCGAGGGAGCTCTGCCTATCTGTCACTGTCAGCTACATTTTACCGGAACTTTTTGTGAGAAAGGTAGGCTGGAAGAGTCGTAGTTAACTGTGTTTACTTGCTTTTAGAACAGAAAACCTCACTAAGACGACCTGCTTGTGACCTCCGTAGCCACATCACCAAGCCAATGAATTAAGTCAGCTGTGTATATGCTGATCTTCTTTGGCTAATAGGTTTCACTGCATAACTGGAAATCAAGTCAACTGCATTGAGAATTTTGAGGCGTGTGAATTATTTAGAAATAATATTAATGAAATGAGAATTTATATAAGCAGCTTGAACCATTGCTGTGTGTTCATGTTCACCTCCAGTGTGCTTCCAGAATGACAATGCCAGCTTGCTGCACTTGTTCAGCATTCAGCTAAAGATCTCAACTGCCGCCCCAACCACAAGTATTTATTTTGTACCAGCTATTCTGACACTAAAGAGACAAGACTGCTAGACACACATACTAAGGATTCTTTGCTTTTGCAGATTTCCTCACAGTGGGGCTTCTGGCAATAGTTTGCACTTCTGTTCCCTTGAGAGATATTCTGGCATATTAATCCTTCAGCAGGGATGGTAATGCACAGTATATAACTAAATACAGCATTAAATGAGCTGAGTTCTGCTTGACCCTTTTTTTGCTGCAGGATGCTATATGGCAGTTGAGGTTCAAGTAATAAAAGAAAAGTGCAAACTGTCTTAGGCAGTGTTCAAAGCAAAACAAGGTTATAAATTATGTCCTGAACATTGACTGTATATTCTAACTGAACTGAGTGGTCCCTCCCCCTTCATGTTCCAAACAGAAATTGCCCAATGGTTCCAAGAAGCCAAAAACCCTATAAACTTCTATTGAAAAGCAAATGGCTATAAATCAGTCATTACATTTTTCAGTTGTTCTTGCTAATCCTAATTTGTTTTCTGTAGTTAATCAAGTTATAAATCTGGCCAATCAGAAGCCTTCATAAAAGTAGGTGGTCTCATGTCAAATGTTCGAAAAGTTTGATTGACACAGAGAACATGGTAGTTTTGGCTTCAGATATTCCTCTAGCAATAGATAAAAAAAAATTGCAATCTTCATAAAAGATTGCTGTAAGGCAGTTTATAACATACACATTTTCACCAGCCTGCTTTCAAGTGGTAGGGGTGTAAACTTCCAACGTGATCACTCCTGATGGGACCATAAGAAAACTATTTTCTATGGGTGATATCACACTCACTCAGTCCAGTTCTCGTATACAGTCAACGGTCCAGATAGTAGGAAACGCTGTTTGCAGAAACGGAAATTTGTTAAAAGGTTTTTAAAAAATAAAATCAAAATAAAAACTGGGTTTATCAATGGTTAAAAAAATAAGTTACCCACAAAACAAAATTAGTGGTGATACTCTCTCCTCCACAGTGCAAAATATCATTTTAAATATTCTATTAATCTGAAAAAAAAATGTGCCCATTGAGATAGTGTTAAAAAAAAAAAACTACAAATATATTTGAATGAATGTTATTTGAATGTGTTTTTCTCTGAAATAATCTACAATGTTCCATTAAGTCCTGTTTAACATATAGTCCAGGTTGCAGGCATGCACACAACATTACAATTTTACTTACCCCTTTGCACTTTCATTAACACTGTTGCTGAATGGATTATGTCGTCAGGTGCATTTATCACACATGTTGCTCCTGTATAGGAGATTGCTTTCCTGCAGTAGAGTGCATGCATGGTGCAATACTCTAATCACTAAAGGAGCTTTAGACAAGCCATAATCACACAGCTCTTTTTAGTTGCTACAAAAACACCTGTACCTTAGCCAATCTGCCTTAAAATCTTCAACTGAATTTGATTGTTTGAAAGAAAAGCAGTCGTTACAAAAGAGAGGTGGAGGGCAAACTGGTTAGTTTAAAAGTTATGTTTTTACATTTTCAATTTTTTTTTTTTATTATCAAACAGAAAACAGAAAGTTTTTCACCCCGCGCCAAATTACAAGCTACCATGTGCTTATATTACATTTAACAATCTTTCTCCCGAAATGCTCCCTTTTTTATTCAATAAGCATGTGTGAACAAATGGGAATAATTGACAGTCCACCAAACCCAAAGCCCCGGCTAGTCTTCCTGTAACTGATACAAACTCCAAATGCTGCAAATGTACCAGTTGCTCAAAAAAAAAAAAAAAAACAACTGGAGGGCAGAATGCAAAAGGAGCAATTATTCAATGATTGAAATGTCTAATTTTACACTAAAAATAAAAGTATGCACATTCTTCCCACCCAATTGCCTTTTTTGGAACATGCTATAGGTGGATGGAGCAAACTGGTAAATGTGCTTGTCCCCCTGCAGGTTTCATATTTTCCTTTCAAAACCAAATGGGTGATATTGGAGATTTTTCATCCAGTTTTCCATGTCTATGAGCTAACTGTACATTTCCAGCTGTGGAGGCCAACCTTGACAGTTCCCAAGCACAGGACACTGAATAATTAACCGAGACTTTGCAGGTAAACAAACTCAAGTTGCTTCAATCTTTTGAATGACATATGGTAAAAACATGCTTCATAGGTTAACTGATTACTCTAAATTGTCCTTAGGTGTGAATATGAGTGTGCATGAGTGTGTGATTTGTAGCCCTGCAACAGACTGGCGACCTGTCCAGGGTGTCCCCTGCCTTCGCCCACAAGATAGGCTCTGGGAGTCCAGTGACCCCAAAAGAGACAAAACAGGTTTAAAAGATAAATGAACCTTATCCTTGACCTTTCTTTTCTTTTCTTCTTCGGCAAAAGTTAAAAAGACACATACTTTAACTCTTTTGACTGATATGTTTAACCAAAGTCATCATATTTAGATTTTAAAAACATCTTAAAGAGTAATTATATTTCAACACTAAATTACTAAGTCTTGTGGAGCATGCTGTTGACTTAGGGGTGGATGTAGTGCAGAGGTAGAGCGGTCGACCCTTATTAGGAGGATTGCAGGTTTGATTCATGCCTTACCCACACATGTGTTGAAGTGTCCTTGGGCAAGACACTGAACCCCACATTACTCCTGGTGGTTACGTTGGTGCCAATGTAAGGCAGTGGAGCTCCCATCAGTGTGTGAATAGGACCTTCACTGTAAAGCACTTTGGGCCTTCAAGGAAGGCAGAAAAGCACTATACAAGTCATTTACCATTTATTTTGTTTCTATGTCATTTTTTTTTACTGTCAAAAAATCTCAAATAGAAGTAAGGAAATACAGTTGGATGTTTATTTTTACCACAGACACATTATCAATACATGCACTTATGTCTATATCTATTTTACAGAGTCAAAGCTGTTATTAACAAATGTCATCTCCTTCTGCAAATCCATTAAAAATGCAGTACATGCTTTTATCCAAGTTCACCTCTGCTATTGTAATAAATTACCCACACATTATGGAGGAGCAGGGGGTCACACAGAATTAACAGAAAACTTAATACATTTGATAGCGTTTGTTAAATATCAGTAATGGTAGAGTATTTCCCTAATTGTTTATGTGAGGGTAACACAGGTGTCTGATATAAAAGTTGAAGTCAGTTCCCAAATAATGCTTCAATCCCGGATTTTAAATTAAGCCCTAACATGTGATGTGTGCTTTACACTGTAAGCCTGGGGTTTATTTAAAATGTTAAAAGTTGGGCTAATTGGGAAATCTCTTGTTTGCAGAAGTGACACAGTGCTGCTTCAAGCTAATGTGAAGTTATTAACATGGCTTGAACAGCCTTGTCTGCACCTGGCACCCCAGTTTGACACATCTGCCATTTTTTTATGTTAATGTACAGGTGTTTAAGTAATCCACTGAAATGTTAGTTGTCTCTTTGGGCACTGTAACAAAATGATCCTATTTCTGAGACCTCATTCTCATTTGGTTTTCCCATCAGGAACAGCTACGTTAAAAAAAGCCCCCGCCCCCACCGCTCTTGCTGACATGACATAGAATCAGCTTTGTTGAGTTTGCTATTAAAGATAATTTGGCCAATCTCTTGAGACAAAAGAATGTGATGATTCATTCATTAACGCATGCATTCATTCATTTATTCCTCATTGAAATTTTTTTGACTCCGAAAACTTGATTCACCTAACGATATCACCACATGTGAGCTGTGACCAACAATCAAGCTCAAGGCTGACCTTGCTAATTGCTAATTAACCCTGAAATGAGAAACCTGGAACATTTTATCGCGTGTGAAGATGGCCAAGCATCTTGACGCATTGTGCCAAACTCTTCCCACAATAGATGCGGCTCGGTCAAGTATTGCTCTTGGTTTTGTACTGCATTTTCACTGCTCTAGCTTATTTCTCAGTATTTTTTTCTCTTTAAGTAGTAGCAGCTGCCTTTCATATCATTTCCGCTGACTCAAGTTTCTAGTTGAACAAAGTTTGAACACTCATCCAATGATGTGCTTTGCAAGGCTATTTCCTAGCCTGCAGACAGTGTCCGGAGGTTGTTTACATGCTAACAAAGTCGGTGAATGTGAATTGCTACAGCAGCTTTGCTTGGTGCCAGCTTTGTCCTCACATCTTGTTGAATTAAGTAATAGCTACAAGAGGAGAGCAGAGCAAGTCACCCCTGCTCTGAGTTAATTTTAGACAACCTCAGAATTCAGTGACTAATGACGTTCTCTCGCTTGTGTCCTAAATGGCATGTCATGCAGCATATATCTAAAAGAAATGACTTGATGCATAGCACACATTGCAGCCTATTTTACTTCTTTTCCTTTTTTTGTTTTTTAATGGCTTAGTGACAAAAATGTAGGTAAGAAAATCATATTTCAGATTTATTGTATGAAATACAAACAGGTTGAAGTGAGTTATTTTTCTTGTGTATACTATCATTCATGAAAAATAATTTTCTTAAGCTGCTGATGCAACCTCAGCTAAAAAAAGTATCTTTCTGTTATTTTTGGTTTGCACGCTCTTATGCTGAAAATGACCATTTTTTATCATGAGTTCCCTATTATCAAGCAGCAAACTAAATGACGGGTTTTGATTAAAAGCTGGGTATGTTACAATACTTCAGACAGTATACCTGGGATGTCAGCATTCACTTCTCTGCAGACACAAAATTAATTTCAGATTTTAAGCAATAAAGCTTAACTCCTATAAAGCTATAAAGCTTAACTCCATAAAATATCTATCCATCTTTAGAACCCAGTGGATCATGGCTGTTGGAGCAAACCCAGCTACTGTTGGACATAGGCAGGGTACAATCCGAACAAGTCACTATATTGCAGGGCCACACACTCACAAACACACACACTAGGGGCAATTTAGGATGAATTCAAACTGGAAAAGTCTGTTTGTCCAAGTCCACTTCATTTGGTCCACTGCCAGTCTTGAAAAAAATGCCTAATTTCCACTGAGCGGTACGGCACTGTCTGATCCGGTACTTTCAATGTTGCCATTATAAAATGGACCCATTAATGTGAACTAAACCATACCATTTTAGGTAATAGGTCCATAGAAAAATGGAACAGACCGCTTAGTGCAGAGCTACAGTTAAAACCCGTTGATTGGCTGAAAGTCATTATGACAAAACAAAGCACCAAGAAAGCATTCTTTTTCGCTGCCCGCAATCTTCTCTTAAACCAAATTAAATGACTTGTATATACAAAGTGCCAAAATCCAAACAGAAAAAAATGAGCTGCTGGATGACCTCCATTGTTGTTGTTGTTAGCCTTCCCCCGTGACATACCAACTCACCTGAAACCTGGAAACGCTCACTTCAGTTGCCTTGACCTGTCTAAACAAGTCTGTACTAGACTGGACAGACAGCTTAGTGGAAAAGAGGCTTTTATGTCACCAAATAACCTATGTAGCATTTTTTTGGACTGTGGGAGGAAGCCGGAGAAAACAAAGAGAACATGAAAACTACACAAATAAAAGTCCCAGCCAGGATTTGAACCAATGCCGTCTTGCAGTGAAGCGAGAGTGCTAACTACTATTCCACTGTGCAGCCCAACAGCATAAAAGAAAATTAAAAAATATTGGAAAACAAAGTGAAACTGCCTTTCCGACAGTAGATTTAATTGACCAAGATCAATATCAAGAACACTAAGGAGAATATCTGATAAACTCTAAGATCTAATAAAACTTTATCATCTTTCTACTTTGCCAATGGGGTGGTGTGGTACTGCCAGCTCTTTTGATGGGTGTTTGGTTACAGTTATTGCTAGTGCCAAAAACATGAGCCTGCCTAATCTCACTTCCTATAACATAGCAGATATTACAGGGTCAATTCAGAACTTTTCCCACCAAGGAATTTGGTGAGAATTTTTTGTTTGTCATTTAAAATATTGACTGTCGTGTCTGTTCCGCATAGTTTGCTACTTTAAAAAAGTCAGCCTCTGTGGATACTCTTAAAAAGAACAAGAATAAGACGAGACTGCAAAAATGTAGAACAGGTGAGAAAACTAGGTTACATTTTTTTTTAGAAATTGTGTAAATGTGACTTTTTCTATTCTACTGATGAAAAAAATGAGCTATGTCAGGGTTGCTAGTGGTGTCCCAGATGACAGAATAACACCTTTTTTGTCACTTTTCTTGACTTTAGTTTTATTCACTTAGAATAAAACTGACATTTTTCGAAACTATAAAAAAATACCATTAAATGACTTTACTACCAAAATAAAATAAAACTTGGCTTTTACTTGCCAGAATAAAATCAACAATGCACTCAATTACAAAAATTCAGTTTTTGTTTTGAAAACATGTATTTTGGTTAACAGTGAGGATGCAACTAAAAGAGCTGAGAGTCAATCTACCAATGGAAAGCTGTGGCAGTTATACACAGTTATTCTTACTTGTGTAAAACAAAAGCTTGTTAAACTACCAAAAAATCAATATCAAGATTAATATAATGCTACTTTCACACCAAATGTGCATCAAATTCATGCCCGCTGCGTCTCCTTTGACACTCATGACATTTTCTGCTTGACTCTTGTCTAAAAATATGTTCATAAACTTGGCTCTCCCGTTCCTCGTGGGAGGACTTAAATGTTTTAGCCTCATCACTTAATGGAAGCATTGTCTGTATATCTCTTTAACAATGCACTGAAGACTCAGATGATGTTGACAGATCAGCTTTATCTATTTAGAGAAGCTCCATAAAAGCATCATAAAACACCTCTCTGTGTCTGGGTTCATGAGGTCATTCAGAGATTCTCCCAGTATGGTGAGGTTCATCAATTATTGCAGGAGCTGCGTCTGAATGGCGGACGCTTTCAGCGAAACTTCTGTCTCTCTGTGACCCAGTTTTAAGGCTTGCTGTCCCTCATTAGTCTGAGGAAGGAAAAAACAAAAATGAGAATACAATTTGTTAATTCCTAGATGCAAATAAGGAAATTGTTAGAAAGTTCAAGAGGAGAACAGATCAGATGGGTTTGGACTCCAAGTCGTCAGCACATCACGGGTCAAAGCTAAGTCCCTGATTGGTTGATGTAACACAAATTCGACTATAAAGTTCAGATATTTGAACCCTAGATGCGAAGGCCGAAATGCGCTGCTGCCAGACAGCCGCACCCAATGCTCACAACGCGCCGCAATCGTTTTTGTTTATTGACACATTGAAATTGGAAGCACCTGACGAATCACATTTGATGTGAACCTAGCTATAATCTTTTAATCCATTCAGGTTAAATTAAAGTTTTAGTGTGTACTTGGCCTACAGACAACGACAGTAGCTGTGTTTACATGGACAAAAGTCATCGGACAGAACGCCTGATCGGAAAAAAAATGCGTCATGTACACACGCCGTTCGGAATAGTCTGCCCCGATCAGACTCGCTCGGATCAAAATTTCTTTCCGATCGAGATAGGTGCCAATTGTTGATCAGATCGTTGTTCATGTAAACAGTTCCTTTCTGATCATGTGTCACTACTGCTCTGGTTTAACTTCATGCATAGACGTATGTTTCGCTCCAGAGAAAGCTTTGGAGCTCAAACAGGACCGATCTGCTGCTCCGCGGACGCCTCTGTGCTCCGCCCTCACCCTGCGGCCTCCTTGATCTCCCTTCCTATCTTCTGTGACACCCCTCGTGAGGGGGGTGTCGGGGAGGAGCGCTTCATGCCCCTGACATACGGACCCTGCGCGGTCCTAGTGCGGCTGCCGGTGGACGGAGCGAACCGTATCTCTGAGCAGAGCAGTCGGACCTAAAGCTTTGTGTTTGAGGGGAGGGGAGGATGCTTTGTTATGTGTGGGAAGCTTCGAACTGCCATCCGTCCCATAGCTCTATGTGAACAAGCCGAATTCAGGAGAACCATGTCTACCGTCGCGCAGCAGAGCTCGGACCGACAGGTCACACAGCAGCTTTGGGGCGGTGTGAGCTTTTCAAAGCAGAAATGTCGCTCAGTCCTTAGGAACCGTTCAAACAATCACGTGGATTTGTGTTTCCAGTCGTGTCCCGACAAAATAAAGGCTGATGTTATTCCCACATATTTACGTGCAGCCAAGATGCAGATTGCGGCATTTCCCGCATCGATTTTATGTTCATCCAAGGCTAAATGTTGTTGTTAGCGCATGTTAGCCTTCACCTACCGGTAACCCTTCTTCCGGCTTCGTTCTGCCACAAAAAAAGCACCCACCACACAGATTAGAAATAAAATGACCAGCGAACAGGCGCTTCATAATAACTATAACATTAACAAAAGCGCGTTTAGAAGATCATCTCGTATATTACGGAGCTGCTCCATTTATGCATGTGGCAGCTCGGCTTGTTTACAGCGGGACTCATTTCCTCTTCCGGTATTTTAAACAGAACTGCACATGTGCATATGATTTATTCCGACCGAAAGTGCTGTGCATGTAAAGGTTTCTTCTAATCGGAAAAAGGTTTACTGGGCCCTTGTACACGGTTGAATTGTAATCCGACCATTGATCCGATTAAGATATTTTGCACATGTAACTAGTGTCGTTCTGGGTCTATAGAAAACCATATATTTTATATTTTGATGCAGTCTTTGCTATTAGAATCAGAATCAGAAGTACTTTAATGATCCCACACATGGGAAATTTGTGCATTTTCATCGCAGGAAACATAAGAGAATATAGAATAATATAAAAAACAATAATGTAATTTTTTTTTTTTTGCAGAAATGTAGACAAATAATGAGGTATAATTTAAAGACTATTTACAAACAGGTAAACAAGTAAAAATGTGCTAAAGCCATCTACTACACTGTGAGTTATTGTAGAGTTGAATTGTGTTGGACATTTTTTGAGCGGAGCTGTCTGAGCCTCCTAGAGAAGGAGCTCCGCTGTTTATCCAGAACAGGGTAGAAAGGATGCTCTGGGTTGTCCATTATGCACAAGATCTTGCTCAGTGACCTCCTCTCCATCACTGCTTCAAGCATTTCCAGTTTGCAGCCAATGACAGAACCCGCCTTTCTGATCATCTTGTTCAGTCTGTTAGGGTCACTGACTGCAATTCTGCTTTCCCAGCAGACCACAAAGGAGAACAAGGTGCTGGCCACCACAGACTGGTAGAAGATCTCCAGCATCTTGCTGCACACATTAAAGGACCTCAACTTCCTTAGGACGTAGAGTCTGCTGCAGCCCTTTTTGTTGAACCAGTGCCTTCTTGCAGTGGCTTTTTTTTAGATACTGTATCTGCATTAGTTCTTAAAATAACAAATGTAGCTTCTCTCCTATGTTTTTATTTATTTTTTTAGTTGTTGACTTCTAGGGAAAACACCTGTTCAGTAGTTCTATGTAGATCTTTGACAGTAGGACACATCAGCCTGGTGCTTATCTGATGAACTTAATGGCACAGATTTCTCATTTATGTCTTAAAGCGATCACAGAAAGCTATTTTGTAACATAGCAGTGTTTTATGGAGGCTCATTCTATGCTTAAATGTAGAGTTTATTGCCGTGACTCTTTGGTTGAAGAGCATAGTTGTGATAAGAATTGCATGTCACAGTTAAAAAATACAAACCCCAAAGACAAAAAGCTAACACAGTAGAGAGATGGTACACAGGAAAGACAAATGATGCTTTGAAAAAAGCATGTGGCTATATCAACTTAAGGTTGGAGCAAACGCTGAAAATGTCTCTGGATGTGTCATAAATCTTGCTGTTTATTGCTATACAGTTTTATTTATCCTTCTATTCCACTTTAGTCAGCACTTTGGTCATTGATCTTGAATGTGCTGCAAAATCTTACCTGCCAGTATTTCTACATTTCCTAAATGCAAGTGTTTAGTAACAGAATTACATATACAGATTTTTTCTTTAATAGAAAAACTAAACTTTCACATTTTATTGGCTGACAACAGCTATACAGAAACACCCTCAGGTAAACATCTTCATGTGTGAGACAGATTTGTCAGCATCACATCAGACGGGCTCATACAGACTGCAATTATCCAAAATGGAAAAGAGAATATCATGAGAACCTTTCAAAGCCTGCAGATGAAGTTTAAAATGGGAGGAGTTTTGACTGGCATTAAGCTGTAAGCACAACAGCAAGTCTGAGCACAAAGAATCTGTTTTGAGGAGGGGCTGACTATATCTGTTTGTAGCCAGGGACTTTTTTTTAGTGTGACTGCAGAGTTTTGAGAGAGAATCCTTAAGAATAAATACTCTCAAACTGATTGGGAATACTATGGGATTTCTTTCCTCCATAGAACTGATAATAAACTAAAATCCTTGAACAAAATACTAACACAGAAACTAATGTATTCTATATTTGGCTATTACTTTATGCTATATACTTTCACTGTAAGATGACAAAGAAGCATTCATTCTTGCATTTGATGTTTCTAGTTTCCATAAATAAACCCTCAAACGCTGCATGAACTATCCATGAGTCATGTCTGACTGGCACATCTGGCAGTCCAAAAGCAAATAAAGAAAGCTCATATTGTTTTTACTTTAGCTTCTGACGTAGGCCTCTTTTACACTTGCAGCACAGACCTTGAAAAAAGGATCCACATTTCATAGACCTTTCTGCAGCCAGAGCTTCTCTCTGCTGCTGTCAAGCTGGATTTCACCGCACATTTATTTTGAATGCTTGTTTTGAATACCCGATTTCTAAAATAAATTGATATTACAAAAAATATAGTTTCGATCGAGTAACTCATTCTTTGTCTATCCCTAACTCTAACCCATCACGACACTTCAAATAATGCAACACACCGTGGGAAGAACTGTGTGTTTGCTCTGATATAAAAACTGATATTTTAAGATAATAGACAAATATTGAATATATGTATAGACTAAAAAGATACAGTGTGTTGTGTCACAGTTTTTCTTTTTTTTAATTGACCAGACTAGAAAGTGTCTTATGAAACTTGCTGATTTAAATTGTGTTTTTTAAGTTTTTTTATTTTTTTATTTTTTTTTATTTATTTATTTATTTATTTATTTATTTATTTATTTTTTTTTTTTATTTTTTTTATTTTTTTTTTTTTTAACTTGTCCTGTCCAACAGCTAGGCAAACAGATGAGAGCTGAGGGCCTCTTGTGTTGGACATATTTTATTTTAACAAGAGGGGTTATTCATCTTCAGACAAACCAAAGGTATGTCTGAATAAACCCCTTTTGTAATTGAGGCCAAACTTTATTAATTTCAATCATGTTTGAAAATCTTTGGTGTTGGACCGGACGGAAAAGGAAAGAGGGGAAGAAGAGAGAAGGGGGACGTTAGAGAGAGGGGGGGGTAGGAGGGTGATAATAGGAGGGGAAGGGGGGTAAGACCATGAAGCAGCATAGAGCAGACAGGTTTACTGGTTGTTTATCGTTACGGTACGGTTCAAATGTAGTACAAAAAGGGCGGGGCCTGTTCACACACACTCAAATATTATCAACACACCTGCTAGCCGCAAAAATTTCCACATGTCAACATGCACACAAAACAGATAGTGTTCACGAACGCATACCTATGCCTTTAAACCAACTAGTGTGAAATCTTTCATTCATTCAATCATGCAAACTATTAGTGCAAAGGTGAGCTAACACCTGTGCTCAGGTGAGTGTTTATGTTCTTCTAAAATGGATGGTGGAATGTGAAAAGAAGGAGGAGGAGCGCCCAGCCACCCCCACACCCATACCCCCGCCGCAGCAGCAGCGGCAGCCGGAATTCCCCCAACGCCACACGGGAACAGGCAGGGAACAACCGCCCCCCGGGCGACCAAGCCCGCCACCCAGGCCAGGGCCAGCAGGACCGCCGCGAGGCCCCCAGAGCCAGAGAGCAGGGAGGCGCAGAGGGAAAGAGAGCGCCGCCCCAGCCCAGCCAGGAAAGCAGCCCCCCGCCGCGCCGGAAGAGCCCAACGCAGGGCCCCACCGGAGAGGGACGCCCACAGCCCCAGACGAGCACCCCAACACCACCCAGGAGTTCCGGGCATCCCCCCGCCCCGACCCCAGGTACGAGCCAGGACCCCCCAAGGGAGACCCGCTCCGCATTCCAGGCAGCCACCCACCCGGCCCACGGTTGGTCCAGGTAGGAGCAAGGCAGGGGCCCGCCGCCCCCGCCCAGGAGGGGGGAACCCCGGGGAAAAAAGGGCGGCCCACAAGGGATGTTATAAATATGGCCCGACCAGGCTCGGCCATGTTGGAAGTTTGGCGGGGCCCAGGGGCAAGGACCAGGACCCACCCCCCAGGGACACGAACACCCCCGGCTCAGGTGTAATATGAACCCCCCCACCGTGCGGAGAGAGCACCGCCGGGCCCAGGGAGCCGGCACCCAAGGGACACGGCCGCCATCGCCAAGGGGCCCGCACCCCCCACCAGGGAAGGGGTAGGGGACAGATGGACCCAGGTCCCACCTTCCTTGTAAAATGTGTGTGCGTGTATGGGTGTTTGAGAGGGTGTTTGTGTGCATGTGTGTGTGTTTATGTTTGAATGTATATATTGAAGGGGGAGGGGTGTGTGTACTAAGGGGGGTGCAGTTAAAATTGGCGAGTAGGGCACTAAGGGGACATCTCCTGATTACTCACAGTGATGTCCCCTCACCCTCCACACCAAGGGGCCCTAAATGTCTAAGGTGCGGTTAAAATTGGCGGGTAGGGTGCCAGGAGGACATCTGCTGCTTGCTTGCAGTGATGTCCAAGCAAGCATTATTGTTTATTTTTTTAACTTGTCCTGTCCAACAGCTGGGCAGACAGATGAGAGCTGAGGGCCTCTTGTGTTGGACATATTTTACTTTAACAAGAGTTAAAGTGTGTTTCTTAAGGTTGTTAAAGCCTTAGTCACATGCACCCGTATGGGTATTGACTCCTATGGATGCTGCAGGTTTTTGGGTTGTCCGAGTGCCTGGGGGGTCGTAGACAGGAGTGTCTGCATCTCAAATGGAGCACAGGTGTGTCTTGCAGTTCCCTTGTGGCTTAATCATAAAAATGGAATGTAGGATGTGTTGTGACCTGCCTGTAGTGCTACGTTCACATGGGCCTCGGAAACGCGCGTTCAGACTACTTCCAATGAAAAGTCTATGTAAACGTGCATAACTACGGGCTACTCCGTTCAAAACTCTCTCGATCCTGAAGTGGTCGAAAAATGTATTACATCTCTTCGCTCCAACTTGCCACCTGTCTTCCCGGCACCCTGTGATCTACTTGTTGAAAGTTTTAACAGTAAATTAAATCCTGTCTCGACTCGGTTGCTCCACTTAAATCTAAAAAGATAAATATCAAACCCACACCCCCTTGGAGAACTGAGGAAATTAAACAATTGAAGAGACGTTGCCAAAAGACTTTGGAGAAAACACAAACTTGAAATAAACTATCAATTATACCAAAACCAACTAAAACTATATAATCAAACAGTAAAACAGACCAGAAATTCATATTTTGCGAATATCATTTCTGTAAATAAGAATAACCCCAGAGTCCTCTTCACCACAATTGAGTCCTTGATCAACTCAAATGTGAACAAAAACACAATGCCAGTCTCCGCCTAATTGTGTGAGGACTTTGCAGACCACTTCAGTCACTTCAGTGACCACTAGACGGGCCCACCCAGTGTTCTATGACCTTGATATTTGTGTGGACCTCCTGCGTTCCTCATACAGGTTTGCCCAATATCTGCCCACAGACTATCTAGCTATAAGGGCGGTTGTGACTAAAGCTTTAGCTGGAAACCATATGCAGTTTTTGTTAGAGCAGAATGTTTTAGGCAAACTCCCCAGAGTTGGTGCCTGCTTCAAAGTAACTGTCATGGACCAGAGCAGCAAGCTAACCACTCGGTGCACTGTGTCCTTTGTGTAAAAGGCCAACAGATTATCACTTGCTTGTGGAGTTGATGACCTGAGCTTGTACCTTCTCCACCTTTCCTTAAAGTCATAGCGCTTTGTCATCCAGTGGGAAATGACACTCTTGCACAGCTCTGACAAGGAACTGCTGAGTCTGCTCACAGACAAACTATCTGTGCTGCAGATGCATAGACCAGCCAATTTCTACTGTTCCCTTTACTGACAAAAGCACTTCAGGGCATTGTTTTACTGTACATGCCATTCTTGATTTAGCAATACACTGGCAGACCACTTTACTATGAACACCTATGAAATATGATACAAAACAACACTGAAGCCATAAAATCTGCTTTTCTGAAGCTTCTTCCTTTTTAGTTTTTGGTTGCAAAAAGGGTCTTGTAAGAATATCAGAAATAAATGTCTTCAATAAATATTGAACACAATAAAATATTTTATATAATATCTAACGTTGTTTTCTTTGGTGCACAAGTAAAAATGTGTGTTAATCAGATCTTCAAAGCAGTTCTTTGCTTTAAGTTTTATTCTTTGCAAGAAGATATATGTAGACGAAATCTGGGATATTGTCTTTCATTCCCTTTTCAACATTTTCCTTGTTTAGTCAAACAATTTAAAGAAAGCGTGTGGCTTTGTGTGCCAACGCATCAACTCCTTAGAGATTGATTCATTGTTAGTTTGCAGCAGGTGATACCATTTTCCATTCTTTTTAGCTTCTTTAGCAGCGGCAGGGATATTTTTAGTTGGCATGTAAGGGTGTGCATCTTTTCCTTTCATATGAAAAGATACACATTTCCATTACAAGGTCAACAAATCGATAGTTTGCGACGATACAATGCAGTCTAATTCTTTAACCTAAATGGATACAATCTAGAAATTTATTCTTCATTTGGTTTCTAAAATATTTTATAAAAAATCTTTTTAACAAACAAAAAGTGCTGTGATTAAACAAAAAGGTATGTTGAGTGCACACAACACACTGTAGTTCACCTTCAGCCAATTGCAATTGATCTGACTTGCAAGCTTGTGATTGGATGTCTCTTTGCTTACATCACCTGTAGAAAAAAAATGCAAAGACAGTAGTGAGCAAAACAGGAAAAAAAAACTGACTAAGCTTGCTAGAAACCAATTTTTTACTTCTTTATGAATTTTATACTTTTTTACCAACATAATTGGTTTTCAACCAATGCTGCTGTTGATCAACTATGTAGGAGTAAAATTATCCACAATAGATGTAAAAGTATCCATCTTTTACATCCCTAACCAATACTGCTTTTTCTCCCAGTGCCTGATCAATTGTTGGATATGTATTCATATCATTTACATTTGATTTATATGTTTCACTTTTATTTTACCAGGAAGTCTGTTCCGATAAAATTTAATTTTTCAAGAGAGTCATGCCCAAGAATCCCTAATAGCATCTGACATTTTTTGCAGAATAATCTAAATTCACTGTTCACCATCCCAAAGTACCAAGATATCAGTGCTTCCTGCTTTGAGAGGTTATTGATAGGGCTATACAATATTGCAGATGTGAGCACCTATGACATTTTAACAAACCACACTTTTGTTTTTGTTTGTTTTAGCAAGTGTTTCAGTGTATTACCTAGCAGTGATATTAACTATTTCAGATGCTCCTTGGACATTTATGGGTTAAAGTTTGTCTATCAACACATAAATGTTGGAGCATAAATCAAATTTTACTGAATTGAGTAACATATTTCGTTCCACGTGTAAACTTTTTTAGTCAGTGGAGCATCTCGGACTGAATTTTCTCTGGGGCAATTTTAGTTCAAAATAAGATAAAACAATTTTTAGAGAGAGTAAAGACAAAGCTGGGTCCTAATTTGGGGAATGGGGCACTAAAATTACAATAAACATTTTCTTACAAATACTTGATGTTCAATACTGGATAAGATACTTCTTTTATGACTTATTTTGCTCCACAAATGCTTTGTTCCTTCGTGCAAATGCATTCCGAACCTTTCTGTAATCCTTTTTCTGCAGATTCGACTGTGTATATACCCTCATTCGATGGCACATCATACTTAGAGCTTCAGCCTCTTGCATTCCTTCTCCTGCCTTCTGGTGACAGCAGTAATCACGCCTCCGCAGTAAAGGATACAACCCTCTATTTGACAGTGAAAACAAAATCTACTCAAGGCACCATCCTCTTCAGTAAGTAGCCTGTTTCTTTTTTCTTAAAGGAAAAATTTAAAATTCTAACCAGGCTAAAATACATATTCATATCCCACTCACACAATGAATTCCTGAATTATTTTTCACATATTTTTGCATTTCATATGTCTTTTGTAAGTGTCTTGTAAAAGCATTTATTTATTTTGTATATTTTGCAAAACAAAAACTCAGTCAGCATTTGTTAGACGGGTTTTCTATAAATTACAAAAACTGGAAATATTGGGAACATGTGGGGAGAACAAAATGCATCTAGGCTGGAGCCTTTGAATTGTTTGAACCATGCTGGGATGCCTTTTTGAAGTTATACAATCTAATCTTATTTTTTCTACATGTGACTATTGTCTAAGCACTGCACCATGCAAGAATCATTTTAAGATATTCAGCCATTTTTCTAAGAAAATCTTTTATACACAACCATTTCCCAAAGGTCTTAAAGCTTTTTGGTTTGCTATGGCACCACCAACTTAAAGAAATTGGTTTGAAATGAATAGTTCTTATCCATCTGGAATCTTTTTCATCCCGGTTCATAGTTTTATTATTTTTTATTTTCAACACTATGGTTTGTATTCTCTTTCGTCTTGTAACTGTGATATTCAAAACAAAGTTTGTTTTGTTGGCTTTAAGAAATGCTGAATGTTTCACAGATTCCCAGTTCAGAGACATTTCTCTCTCATTCAGTTTGTTGTCATTTAATTTTGAGATCCAAAAAATTAACACTGTGCGTCGAATTAATGTCTTGCACATAAGTTTAACTGTTAAAAAGATCGAGATAGTACTCACATAATGAGGACTGATTGCGTCAGAAATGGAGAACATAATAATCTGCTAAGGAACTTCTGATAGTCTTATCTTTTGTGGACAACTGGGAGGCTTCTGTGATGTTTCGTGATTGAGCTACAAGCTTGAAGCAAACAAAAGAATCCTCCAGAGATGATCAGTCACATGCAGAGGCAAGATTGGCCTCACCTTTTATATCAACTGTGAGCTCTCCATTGTGTGTGTGCCTCTTGCCAGCTCTTTTGTTCCCACATCTACACACAGAAACACACACTCCCTTTTGCTACAGAAGATTGGGATAGGTAGGCCTGACTGTCCCTGAGTAGAGCCTTTTAACAATAGAGCATTGTCTTGGACGGATAAAAACTGCTGGATTTGTGATGTGCATTTCTGAACAAAGAGGAAATAGAAGAACACTGCTCCTTTAATTTAAGTTTTACTTTACGCACAAACTGTTTAAAAATAAATTTCCAGATATTAATTACCAGTCGGTTTAGGGGTGAAGTCATTGCATGCATGCCTTGAGCAATGACTCCAAAAACATTCAAGCGTGCATCTCGCTGAACCACTGCTCCGCGCTCTAAAAACTTCTCACATTCTCTAAGGCATCTCCTGTGTTACAGCGGTCAGGTCCAACTAAGGTGCAACAGAAATGCATTGTGTGGCGATCAGAGGTGATTTATTTCACACCATCCAGAGACACGCTTCATAGCATTCATCTTACCCGATTGGCCCAGATCATCTTTGTATCACATTGTCCACAAACTCTCTCATGTGCTTTTAAGGACCAAATAAATATTCTTTGTCTGCTTTGAGCAATACATTAACGTGTTTCTACGTCAGAAGCTTGACCATATTTGTTACTATAATAGTTGTTTGCACATTTTTTATTATAAATTCAGAAGGTTGACCTTTAAAAAGTGTAGATAATCTATATTGCAGAGACTTAACGTTTTGACTGTGATTATCTTTGGATCTATTTTAAAAGCGTTCCCCGTGATCTTTTAATTATGATTATGCCGTTTTTAGCCAAAGTTTTTCATTTTCTAGGACCTAGTTTCTGTAGAGTGGCAGTATTTCATCAGAATTTTTCCTCTGAGTTGTGGGTGGGAGTGTTGGCACAGATTAAGCTTGCCAAACTTACCATCATTCCTTTGTTTATACTCTCTCCCGCTAGTTTACAGCCTCCATCCTAACATTAGTCGTGCAACAAAAATGCTGTAGACTTTTGAGACAGATGTCAGCTTAGACGAGGAAAACAAAGACATGGATCTATGTGTCTGCAAGCAGATCCATCAGAGCAGTGAGCTAGTGTCTTGCTGTTGTGGGTTCTACGTCACGCCTTCAGTATTTTTCTAACGTCATTTTTTTTGGTCTGCTCCTGATTGCTATAATTTCTGTTTTTCTAAAGACAACTACAGTTATACTCTCACTGGAAAACAGAAGTTTTTTCTCTGTTCTGCCTCTGTCATGTTTACTTGTGCTCATGTGAAGAAACACCTGGAAGCATCTAAGTCCTTGAATGTTAGTAGTAAGTTAGCTTCAGTATTTCTTACTGGAATTGTTTTACCTCCGCTCCATCATAAATTCATAGCCTTCAGTCCTTAAGCTGTGCTGGTCTTAAGCTACAACATTTCTTAAGCCTCAACTAAAGATAATTCGAACAATTGATCGCTTTATCAGGTTATCTTGATTCGAATCCGGCTTTCCCACAAGTCAAGGACATTCCTTTCAATTAAAAAGCTGTCAAAATTGGCAGTGGGCTCCTCTAAATTTGGGATATTCTCCATCTTTCTGGAATGTGGAACATCTAAGCTTTGTCATTAAAAGAGATGACTGTTCAGAAAGCATATAACCAGCACCATGCCTTTTATCTAGTAATTCTTACTGGCTTAAAGCTCACCAACTATATTTTTTTCACATCAGGGGATGGGAACTGAAAAAGAAAACTCCTGAGATCAAACAGACAAAGTTAATCTGAAGAAAACCTAAAGATGCGCATTGAGATGCGGAGAATCTCTTCGAAAGACCTGCAACTTATTTTCCGCTCCCCCTTTCACACCTCTCCCTGAAGGAAACCCGTGTCTTTCCCTCCTGACTTCAATTGTCAGCTTGAGAGGAGGGATGCGAAGAGGGCTGAGACAGAGGCAGATAAAGAGAAGGAGGGAGCTGGGGGGGGGGGAGCAAGTGACAGGCTCCGACAAAAGGACGAACGCTCCGTTAGGTTCCACTCGCTGTAACAGGGCCGTGGGGAGAGCATGAAGTATTATTCATATGGAAGAAAAACAGCTAAATAAAAGATAGGGCAACATTGGCATCTGTAATATTTTTTAACCAGTGAATTATAGTTCTGTCTAGAAGCAACTGCTGCAAGAGAACAGAATAGACTGTTGTTGGAAGGGAAATCGGTGTGACTTTTGTTGTCTTTGCAGCTGTGTTTATGTGATCTTAACAGGCTCTGCTTGAATTTTATTTTTAAAATAATGTGAATGATTATGCCCATTTATCTACCTTTACGCCTATTTTATTCTGTTTAGGACTCTGGAGGCGCGACCTCCATATTATTTGCAATGCTTTGTTACGTCTAAAATCTGCTTCAGAGTTGGAGTATTTTTCTGGGTCAAAACGTATGTTCTTTCCTTTTTAGAACACTAAAAACAGGAAAAGAAAGATTTGTCAAAGTTATAATTGAATGATTTTTTTCTACTTTAAATCTGAAACATGAATATGAGGGGGAGGAAAGAGCAGTAGTTTAAAAACAATGTTTGTTATGAAATTGTACATTGAATCTACAGAGAAGTACTCTTTTTTTTTTTTTACACAGATATACACCCAGTTTGTAAAATTAGTTTATAATAAAACTTAAATTTTAACAACAGACTCAGTTCCTATTTGTCAGCTCAGTTTTAGGACAGAACAAAAAATCTTTTCTGGTATAGGATCTAATTTGCTATCGTGAGGCTCTTCAGTAGCTCCAATGAAAGCTAACAACATGCCTTCCTTTTTCACTTAGAAATTAATCTATTAAATTATTGAAATTGCAAATCTGTAGAAAATTCAACACAAACATGATTAAAGTGTAGTAAATGCTTAGTTTCAAATATATAAAGTTGTATTTCATTTTTTTATCCCTTATAAGAGAAAAGGAGAAGGCATAGAGTGCACTGAAGGGATGATGACATCTTTTTTTTCATGTTTCAAAACAAGGCTGAATTTCAAATTTGCTGGAGAACATTAGTAAGCTGAGTGTGTGAAGGAAGATGCAGAAAAGTGGTCTGAGCAGAGTATGGAACCATGTTTTGAAAGTTTTTTGAAGTTTTTTTTTTTTTTTTTTAAATCAGATTAGAAGATTTTTGCTATTTTCAACAAAATTCTTCAGAGCTGTACTTACAGAGACCAGCCTATCTTGAACTCAGCATGTGGGTGAGTGCGTAGAAATGAAAGTTTTTAACTTTTTTCACAACTTTTTCCCTTTTTTTAGAACACTAGAATTTAGCTTAAAAAGTGGGTAACTGCAATCTTTTTTCCTTTGCACAAAGGATATAAGACGTACATAGATGCAAGCTTTTTGGTGATACCTTTTTTCATGTCTAGAACTTTTGTGCCACAAAACATGTTTTTTGTTCTCAGAACAAAAGCATTCTCATGTGGTCCAGTCTAAGATGACAGGTCATAATAAATATAATATTATATGAAGATGAATCATAAATAGTAAGTAATTCATCAGTCATCTTAGAAAATGTAAAAAGATTAGATCTCTGTGCGACACAAACATATTCTTATTCTTCCTCTTATCCTTAATTTTTATATCAGTGATATGACATCTTTTTAGTTAATAAATGTCTCTAAAACAGCATCACTCTACTTTAACAGAGGTAAAACTATTGTCTAAATCAATAATGAAAATATTTTGGGGTGTGTGAAAATGTAGCTCAGCACAGTTGCTTAAGGTCAGAACACATTATTTTTAAAGTATAATTTTGTTGCAAAGTTTGATTAGCCCATGAACTGATGATCTGTTACATTGAGCATGGAGAGAAAACCTCTGCACAGCATCAACATTATAACATAAAAGCTTTGACACTAACAGCGATCGATTTCAGTGACTGTTTCCAGAGGTCTAAGTGTTTCTCCTTTCTTTGCCGGGAGCTCTTTGGTTTTAGGCTTCTTCAGCGGATGTCAATTTTTCTAAGGTTGCTTTGTTTGACAGTTTTTGAGGATAACAGTTGGATTCATGCCTGACATCTGACTTTGCAACTCTTATTTGATGATGTAACATTTTACTGAGAATGGTCAGTCCAACAAATGTGTTTTTATCTGTACATTCTGGACCTGGGTGAAGATCATCTTAACATGTGATGACTTTTTGTCACCTCATGCAGAATATGGGAACATTTGCTAAATGTTTCTCATATACCATTATTCCCTGTCTATAAGAATGGTGTTTGAACTTGTGAACATTCAAGACCTCAGCAGTCTGTGAGCGAAGATAAATGCCACAGAAATGCGTAGGTTTCCCACTGCAGAGTCTCGCTACCAGGGGGCTCAAAAACTGGGAGTAGTAAAATGTACTGCAGGACAGTGATAAACTGTAATCTGGAAAAAATGACCAAACTAGACATGCAATCCTGTCTCACAGCTAACACAAAAGAAGTGGTGTTTGGTCTAAAATATAGTTTAAGACATATATATTCCTGTTCTGCAGTCACTGCCATGTTTTGCAGAACAGCCAAATTCAAGGCAAACCTTTTTCATAGAAAAGTACTTTTTTTAAAGGTTCATGTGTGAGGGATAACACTCAAAATAGAAGTAAAATGTAAAGATCTGCTAACATGTCACATTCGAGTGTCATGAATCATTTCAGGAATCATAGAAAAAATACCAACTTTTCTCATAGTTAGACCATAAATTGAACAAATTTGGCCTCACACGTGGACGGAGGGAGGGATGGAAAATACTTTTATTCTGTGAAAAGTACATTAGAACACAGTGAAGAAAAAAAATGGTCTAAATATTTGTTTTTGAAATGGTAGAGTTAATCACTCAGCTTTACTTTTAAGCTAAATTAGCATCTTAATTTTTATTCAATCATAGGCAATAAATTTGTTAGTTTTCATTTTGAAAAAATACTATGATTTGTTTAGGTTAAAAACAATGAAATTCATTTTTTGTGTTTTAGTTACACAGCTAAACATGTAAAGGTTAGAATTTTAATTATCTAAAAGGTTACTCCTATAAGAACATTTCTTTATCTCAATGTCATGCAAGCTATGAAAACAGAAGGCTAAATATATTTTTTTTTACTTTTATATTTTACTGTCAAAAAATTAATTATTAATTAATTATTTTTTGTACAAGTTTTCCAAATTGCTGTACGTGGTCTCTTGTCATATTTTACAGTTCCAAAGAATTTTTTTTTTTTTTTTCTTCCCAGAATTAAGGAATAAGTGTAAGTTCTGATATCTGGAAAAACATACTGGAATTCCTGTTACTGTGCTAGAAAATGTCCAGACCTGAGGTCTAAATTCATCCTGCTCAATATTGCAATATGTTCTAATCAACACATGTAAAATATATATAATATGAGATATTATTTTAATATTAAAAATGCAATAATACTAAAGTATTAAAACATCCCTTTTCCTTTAATAATAGAGATAGAATAGGAACTATTATTGCTGAAATGAAAAATATTTTGAAACTGCTTTGTGTGAAGACCAAAATGTTTAGTCATTTAAATTTTAGAGGCATCTTTTTAAAAATTGTATGTAGAATTATATATTTTTTGGGAAAGTTTCAAAGCTATAATTAGCCTTTTAATTTAAAGGCTATTTTGATAACATTTAAAAGTGTTTAACTAGTTTTAATACCGAATTACTGCACACAAATAAAAAAGGATTTTCAAAATGATACCCATGAACTTAGCTGAGCAGACCGCTTTTGACATTTTTCAGCTCTGGTTCAGTGAATTGATGGGAGTTACTTTTGGGCTAAAGAAACCTTGCTCTGTTGGTATCTGTGTTAATATTGTTGAGGTCACAGTGATGTGAGCAAGCTTTCTGTGGAAGCCCACCTATTGGCTGTGAAATGACATTTGCTAGCCAACACTGGGTCTCTCTGAGGTGTTCATGTGCTGGGTATTGATCAGCCCCAGTCTGACCCTGTAGTCAACCCTCACTGAGTATTTCTGGTTGACCGTGGTGCAAAAAGTAAGGCACCAGTGCGCACTCTTTGATACATCAGTGAACTTGGGATTGGAAGAATGCTTGTTGAACAAATCCATGCTCATGTCATATGTTCCCCACATATATCCCTAAAGAAACTTTTCTCAACCTTCATTTAGCAAAAAACTAAAAAAAAAAATCAAACATGTCAGTTTGACTGACAGATCAATACAATAGTGTTATCAATGTGTCTCACATAGTTTTTTTCTTGCCACAGTTAAAATGATCATTAAACCCAAAGCGTCATGTGAACACAAGCTTTGATCATGTTTCTGACTCTCTTTAAGCAGGCCTAAATCTAAACATGTTTTTTTTCTTCTTCTTCTACTGTTTTAGCCCAGGAGCAGAACTTTGGAGATCAATTCCTTCATGTGTTCCTTGAAGATGGAAACCTGGTTGCTAATATTGGTTGTGGTTCCAGTCGTGTTTTGAATGTAGCTGCAACCCAGACCATCAACAATAACCAATGGACACCCATCACCGTTCGGTAAGTATTTTATGTTTAAAAGTGGTTTTCTCTTTCCAACATGTGTATGATGTACAGTATATATATATTTTTTTTTTTACTTACCTTGTGTCTTTCGTGAAGCTTGTTTGTGTGTGTGTGTGTGTGTGTGTGCGTGTGGGTGTGTGCGTGCGTGTGTGTGTGTGTGTATTAGAAATCTACAAGTGGTATGAGTCTCAGATCAAACAAGATCCAAACTGAAACAGGTGCAGATCACTGACTGTATTTGGGAACCAGACTGAATGAGTGAGATGTCATCCATAGAAAATGACTTACTTCCAGCTCCAACAAAATTTAGCCCTTTTCTCGCAATATGGATGCCACCATGTTGGATCCAGATGTCGTCAGTAAGCAGTGATTGGCCCAAGTCAGTCTAAATCAATGTTTCTATGGTGACCCCTCTTGCCAATCAGGAGTAAGCTCTTTGGAAAGCCACTTGAAGGCAGGCTAAAAGTAATCTTGTCAATCAAACATTTTGAAGGTTGGCCATAAGAAAACCTTTATTGAGACATCTGATTGGTATGTTTATAACTTGAATAACTGCACTACAGAAAAGCATAGTGAAAAAAATAAAGGAATAGCAAGCCATGTTAAAAAATGTTATCAGCTGTTTATTTCTCTAAAGAAGTTTATGGGATTCTGGCTTTTTGGAGCCAGCAGTTTGGAATGTAAGGGGCAGGGGTCACTGAGTCCAGCTCTCGGTCAATGATCCACATTCATAGCAAAATTGTGTGCAATGGTGATAATTTTTGGGTGAATTGAAAAATAAAATAAAATAATAATGCTTTTTCAAAGTGCCACATTTTTTTTATGTTTTTTATTTTTTTATCAGCATGTCTACCAAAAAGACTAAAAACTCTTAGTGGGCAAGTCAAACTATATTTCTTTCCATTATCCAAGTTTTAGCTGTAGTATTTTAAATTACTGCTTAACTAGCAAAATGCTGACACTGGCAGATGCCAAAATGTGTCCAGAGTTTTAACTGTTTAGACAGCTGTTTTAGAAGTTGATAGGAAATTCACAGCCTCTAATTAAATGTGCCCCCTAACATTTTCTTGTGGTGGGGACCTATTTTTCATAAAGGCACACCACTTTGGTTAACTGCGTGTCTATGTGTCAAAAGTAAAAACCTAAATGGTGTCTATTGCATTCTTAAATGGCCAAAAGTGTCTGTTGATGGACCGCACTACACTTTCACATCGTTAAGATCCAACTGTGAAAAAGGAGCTGCCCAGCGGTTAACTTCCTTTTTTTTAATTGGTTTTAAGCTATAGTTGTTTAATTTCCTTCAGTCAAAGTTTTGTGATACTTACTTTGCTTTCCAATGGAATTATTTACCAAATGTGATATTTCTGCCCCATTATTTAAAATTGAGTTTTTCTAATGCAAACCTAAGCCTTAAATAGTTGGATTCACTAGTCTTGATCGTATTATATTGTTGTTGTTTATTTTTTCTAAACTATTAGGCTTAATCCTTTTCTGTGGTTAATTTGCCGTCTTTGGTTACAAGAAAAACTTGTTTTTGTGAGTAAACTGTATTTTATTTTTCCGCTTATATATTAAAATGTTCCCGCTTAGAACTCTGCACTCACTCTTAAAAATATGTTCTGCTTCACCTCAGAATTGAATCGCAGTATTCAGAATCCCTGCTGCACATTGAAATTTCCTTCCGTCAGAGCTCTTCCACATCCTCGCACTCTTCTTCTGTGCACTCACAAAACTTCTCCTCTCCTATTATTTCTATAGGCTCTGGGTTTTCTCCAGATGAGCCTGTCAGAATCCCACCAGTCAATATTACGCCAAAAAAGATGCTGACATCTTTGCATTTCACGTTAACTGGTTTAAAGCTTGTTTAGATATTTTGAATAATTTTTATTTAGTACAAAAGACATACAAAAGCACAGTACTTTGTTAAATAGTGTACAAGCTGAAATCCTACAGGTAAAGTTGATAAACTGAAGGAACTAAAACAGATAAGCTAATTTAGTGAAATCAGAACTGGTGACAAGTTGAAGTTGATAATTATAGATGTAAGAACCTGCCAAAATAAAAATAAAAAATGAATGAAAAATATGTGTTATTTCACACTCTCAGCTTGCATGCACTAACAGAATAGAATTTTCTTAAACTCTTGGAGTTTTACTGTCTCCGCGACAAAGCAGAGTCGCAGATTCCAGCAGCTGCATTGGGTAAAACAGCAGCTGTCTATGGGCAGTAATAGGTTCTAAAAGACCGTAGCAGCTGTCGCTGCTACCAGAAGCGCCAGTACAACCTGCCGCTGCCACAAAATGCGCCAGCTGCCACGCATATATTCTTTGAATCTCTCTTTCTTATGCAGTACTTCATCAAATAAAACAGAAGCAGACAGTCCCACATGAAATGGATGCAATGCCAGGACATCTGACAGTGTTAGACATGTAGATCTTCAAGCTCTGACAGCAAAGACATGCTGATCTTCAACTGTACAAAATGTTGCATAATATCCTTCAAGTGCCACGTACCATCTCATACCCAAAACAAGACACACATGGTGGAGCTCAGAGCTGCACCAATGCTGATAAACAACATGGCAAGTGGTTCACCTTCTCTGCTTATTTGTATTATTGGGTTGCAAAGCATACAGGAGTGTAAAATGGAGATAACATGAAAATATAAAAACAAAACAAAAAATGTGTTGAGAAATAAAGAGGGGAAAAAAATCTGTGTAAGTCGATGCACATTTCTCTGATTTATTATGAAGCAGAATGTGGGCATGTACTCATGTAATTTAGGATTGTTTTGTCGAATATTTATTGCAAAGGGAACATGGCTCGGGTTATTCATTTTGTCAAAAAAACAGTTGTATTATTTTTAATATTTTCTGGCTTACATCTGCTGATTCCTGCTTACTATAACTTGAATTAGAGTAATGTTAATAAGAAACCAAAGTGTAAGGATGCCTTTAAAAAACTAAAAAAAAAAAGGCTGAGGAGTAAAAACGAAAGTAAACATTAAAGAATTTTCTAGATGAGAAATACAGAGCTTTGTGACATTCAGTGCATGCCTGCTGCAATTTGACATTTATTTTCCTTTTTCTCTAAGTTATAATGCATGAGAAAATTAACCAAAAACACCTCAACTGTGAAGTGGCTGCTTGAAATGAAGGGATAATAAGAAGATAATGAGTGAGTGATAAAAAGATAACCTGAGAAGCAATTACTGAAAAGAAGCAGAACGGAGAAAATAAAAAAGAGTTCCAGGAATTGCAACTCCACAAAGATGAGCAATTAAGAGTTGCTGCTGACTCAACACAATAATTATATTTACATGCACATACATCATGTCATCTACTATTCTGAGTTACATATTCACTCAGGTTTAGGTCATTTTTGACTATATTCATGAAATCTTTTTCTAAAACCACTTTTCTCATCATCCAGGAAACTTACCATTTCTACATATTTTTATCAACTTTTTAATACACACAATAAAAAATATTAACTTATTATTTTGTTTCAACAAGTAAAGCCTTGAGGCTTGTTGGCTTGACACCAGATAAAAGTTTACAGGGTTCACAAATTCAGACGGGGGAGAACATTTCTGCAAGAGTTATATTCATTAGACATATCCCACTTGTTTTATCCTGGGTATGACCTTACGCTGGCTAAACGAATCAGACAAGT
Organism: Oryzias latipes; assembly: GCF_053564925.1. NCBI lineage: Eukaryota > Metazoa > Chordata > Actinopteri > Beloniformes > Adrianichthyidae > Oryzias > Oryzias latipes. Next base: position 26,756,069 of record NC_136251.1, on the reverse strand, counting down.
GCAATTTACATAAGGCGACGTAGCTGGAGGATCCTACTCATGTCCAAATATCCTCTATTTGATGGAAAAACATGGCCGGGCTGCAATAAAACAACTTACCTTATTTGTGAATTACTTCATCTCTCTGCAAAGACATGTTATTAGTGACTATTAGACTTTATAACAACACTGCAACACGTGGAAATAATGACGCAGGAATTCTCTGTCTGCTAAAGTACTGGTGTCCACATTTAACTGCTGTACTCCCAAACAAGACATGCACACAAATCTGGTCCGACTATCACAGGTTTGGAAAGAAAATGGGCTATCAAAAAGCTCATGAAGTCCTGTCAACAAGTTGTTGTTTTTTTTCTCCGACCGTGATGCTCAATCTACAGGTCATAGAAAGTTGCTAAACTACATATTCGATATGTAGAATAGTCATAACAGCTTGTGGTCTGCACATGTAAGCATTAGTAATACTTGATTAGTAAAATAGCTGTTTTTTACATTGTCTTTTAGACTGTTCACCTCCTCGTGTTGGTCATATTAAAGGTGTCGTGAATTTGAGAAGAAACAGCCTAATCCACAAAACTAAACCAAAATGAGCAATTATAATATCACAAGGCTGTTACAGTGTTTTACAACTAAAATCTGATCTTTCACTTTTCTAAATGTAAGACCCACTTCAATAAAAAATAGTCTTTTTGGTATTTTTACATGTTCTTGCAGCCTTTTTCTCATACTGTAGGACATATATAAAGAAAATTATGATTAAAACTGTGTATAAGAGTATTTCTTTATTCAAATCGTTTTGAATCAGGAGATGAAAAAAATACTGTTTGAAAAATCTTGAATTGGTAGGTTAAAATCTGCAACTGGCGGAGAAAAATCTTGTAAAAAATGTGTGGACACCAGAAAGGATATCTGCAACAGTGTGATTCAGCTAATTGGGATCCATAATAAATTTTGCATATTGTGAGGAGCAGTAAGCTAGCAGGACAGAGTGAAACCAAAGGGATGATGGGAAGTGGGGCAAGCTTAATCCACGCTAACAGTGGAAGATTTCTTATGAACTACTTCTGCTTGCAGAAACTATGTCCTAGAAAACTACCCAGGTTTTTGATTTTAGCCAGAAACAACATAATCAAAATTAAAAAATGCTTTAACAATATGTCAAGGGATGGTTGGAGTGCGACTGTAACAGATTGAGGGCTTAAAAATACCGATAAACGTGTAGACGCTGGATTTAAGGTACCGGTATGTACAAAACTATTAAAAGTTATTTTTCTGTCTGTAGCTGTAGTTTTTAAAGATCAATTAGGTTGGCCTCAAAAATTGAAAAGGGAGACATGTGTTTCACTGTAGCCTCTTTGGATAGAGGACTTAAGACGCTAATTTTCTCATCACATTTGGCACTTGATTCGGGAAAACATCATTTTAAACCTTTATTTTTGGATTATTATGGAAAAGCTCTTGACTTGTAAACATTTGGCAAAATCTGATGGCAAATGTTGATCTTCAGATACAATTTGTTCATAACTCACTTGTGTCTTTGAGATCACTCAGATAAACAAAACTCCCCCATGAACAACTGATCTTCTGTCTTTCCACTACACAGGCAGTCTTATAGCCCAGCTGTGCAATAAGTGACGCACATGGAGATTTCAAGAAGAGCTGAGCCCTGCCTCCATTCATTCAGCATTTCAATTCAAAGGCAGACATTAGGCCACTTGACAAAAAAATAAAGCAGCCCCATGCTTTTTAGCCATTTTTCAAAACTGACTTGCACACCAGTAAATGTATTTGTCTAAAGAAATTAAATTGCTTTCGTTTTTGTTGTTTGTTTTTGATGAATTTAATTACAAATATTTATCTACACACTACAGGAGGGTGGTTGAATATCCATAATAATAAAGTTGGCACAACTTTATTGGTTTATTATTGATTACATGTAAGGAATACTAACAAATAATGAAAAAATTAGCTTTTGGGAAAGTAATTATGGGATCTGTTAATCATATCAGGACAGAAAGCAATTAAAATACTAAACAGTACAGTAACACCAAGTGAGTTAGGATTTAAATATACAAAATGTGATCTCCTTTATAATTAAATGTAGGTGCCTTTTGTTTAGTTTATATTAAACATAAAAAAACCAAAGATGTCAATTATTGTCATGCTGGACGATTCAGCCATGTTTCATCATCAGTGCTCTAACTATTGGTGAAAGGTTTGTGCCCCAAATCTCCCCATGCATGGCCCCATTCATCCTTTCTTTCTTACAGATATGTTGTCCTGTTCTCTTTGCACAAACGAATTTCCAAAGGATAATGTCTGTACCCCAATATTTCACAGTTAGTATGGCGTTCTTGGGATGCAACTCAGCATTCTTCCTCATTTAAACACAGCAAGTGGCGTTTATACCAGAGTTTAATTTCGGTCTCTTCTGCCCACATGACATTCTCCCAGTCTGGATCATCCAGATGGTCTCTGGTAAACTTTAGACGAGCCTAGGCGTGTGCTGGCTTAAGCAAGGGGACCTTTGGAGATAACCAGGATTTGAATCCATAACCACGTTGTGTTTTACTATAGTCAGGGGTGCACATAAGAGGTGCACAGGTGGGCATGGGCTGTAAAGGAACAAAAAAAGCACACCAGATAAAAAGTTGCAGCACCGATTTGCACACTGGAGATCTCATGGAGGAAGAAATCAACAAAGCAAACTCCATTGAGCAAATATTTTGCTGCTCCTCCACCCTCAAAGAAATGAAGGATGGAATCTGAAAAGCAAAAGAAGAGCATTTTTGCAGAAAAGTGGCTGTAGCAGTTTTGCTGGCCTCAAACAAATGAATGCATGGCGATGTTTTGCAGAATATGCCGTGAAAATCCCACTCTGGTCGACAAAATGTCAGCTTTTGATAAACACAACAGTAGAGAGCACCGGAAAGTTGTTGAAGACAGCAGACCACTTAACAAATGGACAAACGAAAAGAGGAGCAGCAACGGCCACTGAGCATTGTTATTATTATTATTATCATTTTTTTTTTTTTTTTAGCTTTTCACAAAGCAAAACATGGATGTCCTATGGGCTAATATGGAGAAAATAATCCCACCTTTGAAGAGGCTTAGAGTTAATGTGTATCATTCACGAGAAGGAGGAAGGAGGATCATTCAGTGCAGTCACGTATTTCTGAGAACAAAACTGCAAGCGGCTGAATTTTTTGGTGTGCTTTTTGACAGATGAGAAGATATAACAAAAATGGAAAGGAAAATCTTGTACATTGCATCTGTTAACAATGAACACAACAGTTTTTAGAGATAAAAATGTCAGTTTCAAAACAAAGTAATTCTACGTGTTTAAAAAAGACATTCTTTGTTTGATTTGATTTGATTTGATTTTCACAGAAGCAGCTGTATTTAATTTGCTGTGAGTTATAAAACCCTGTTATTTAAAAATGAGAATTTTTATGATCAGATATTTAGCTGTAGAAAAAAGTGTAACAACCTAGGTCAAAAACATTATGTGAAGCTCTGACTGTAGTAACCGTTGTTGCCGTCTCAGCTTTTTTAAAGTCATTGACCCTTGTAGTTCTGGAATGTTTCTTCACCGCTCTTGAGATCATTTGTACCCTAATAGGTGAGATCTTGCATGGATCCCCAAGTGGAGACAGAATGTCAGAGATCTTGTTTTTCTTCCATTCTCTAATAATTGCTCCAACGGTTGATCTCTTCACACCAAGCTGGTTGTTTATTGTAGATTGCTCTCAGTCCCAGTCTTGTTCAGGTCTACAATCTTGTGCCTGGTGTCCTTTGACAGCTCTTTGGTTTATAGTGGAGAGGTTTCAGTCTGCCCGTTTTAGAGTGTGACAAGTGTGTTTTATACTAAGGGCTCTGTCTCCCCCTCTGTTCACCAGCGGGAACCATCTCCAGAGTTCTAACCACACTACAGCTCCAAGCAACCCCAGCGCACACTTCCTGGATGCTGCACACCTGACTTATTTATTTGTCAACCACAGCATACTTTGGCACTGCACTGAGTGAAGCTCAGTGGGAAGTATTGTTTGTGCCACTCTGCCTTCCTTACCAAGCCTTATATTTGGAACTTATCTTCTGTCTCTTGACCCGTTTTCTGACTCTGCTTTCCTGCCCCGACTCTCACCTGGATCCTGACTAACCCTGTCTCCTCTCTGATACTCTCATGCCTGTTATTGACCCTGACTTAGCTTTGTGGACTTTTAGCTGAGCTAATAAACCTGCTGCATTTGAAACCAGCCGCCTGTCTCTTCCTGTGACATACAGATAATCAGTTCAAACAGGGGCTAATAGTACAGGTGAAGGCAATAGAATAGAAGGAAGATTCTTGAAGTATTACATAGAAGTGTGTAGGTTTGCAATTTATTATTTCTAAAGTATATTACTGCTGTTGGCTCACTTTTGAAATTTTGGAAGTGTTCCTTTATAGATGTCTGTCGCTTCTGAACCCAAGCAGTGACTTCAAATCTAGAATTGCGCCTATTTTTCATATATCAGATATTTTAAAGCATCCAATATTGAATTTTTTTCTTTCCCTTGTCACTTGAGCACAGATTTGAGAGATGGTGCTGAGAAAGATTCTGAAGTTGTTTTACGATTTATGGCTGTAATTTAGTAAATATCTTCTCATCTTTGCCTCTGAGAAATCTGCTTCTCCTAGATGCTCTGTTTATGTGCAGTCATGTCACTGGCCTGCTGCCAATTCTGTCTAATTAGCTGCAAGTCCTTCCTTCAAGTGTTACTTTTAGCATAGCTTTTTTGGCATTTTGTTGACCATAACTCAAAGAGATCAGCCTTCATAATGAGCCAAAAAAATCAATGTATTATCACACCTTTCAGCTGTTACAAGTCTCATTTCAAATCATTCTAATGGTATCACATTTTTAGACAGTACCCCGACTGCTGGAACTGAGGGTTTAGAATTTGTGAGTCTGCATGGCTGAATGCAGACATATATGTGTGAATAACTTCAATTGGATTCTGGCAGCAATGTGCAGCCAGTGGAGTTCAGTCAGCAGTGACATGTGTCTCAATGATCAATCACCAGTCATGTTGTCACTTTCTCATCCATCAGTAGAGGTGCTGAAAAAACCCCTGCAATGGTAATATTAAGGTAGTGACAGGACAAATTACCCTGTCATCTAACAGGGCTGGGTGGCAAATATGGGCTAATTTCTTTAATAGTTTTAGTCAATTGCAACACAATAGACTGCAGCAAAAAATGAAGCAAATGTTCATGTTTTTTTTATTACTTTTCATGTCATCTGGCAAAGAAAGAAAGCACTAATGTGTGTTATTTGGGAAGAAAATACTATGAAAAAGTATGCCCAGACCACCAGGATGTGATGTATTTTCCAAAGAGAAGGGGTCAAAGCAGCAGTCCTTTGTTGCTCTGCTGATGTCCATTTTGCTCTGCAGTGATATCCTAGAATAAAGGGGTTTATGTTTGAAAAGATGGAGTTCTTTCTATTGAAGACGATCCCTCAACTGCATCCTGTATAAAAAGGTTCAGATCAACAATACTGTTTTCGTTAAACACTGAAATATTTTTGTCCAAACATTAAAAATAACCCTTTAGGACATTTGAGAGTCGGAGGGGTTTTAGTCGTCTTTGGATACAAATTTTCCATCGTAACCTTTTAACCCATCTCATCTTTCCAAGAGGACTTTTTAATGTGCATCACTTTATGCTGGTCAACACAAAAAAAAACAAGAAAAACAAAATAACCAGTAACTTGAGGATTTAATGAAAAAGTTTTTCGTTAAATTGCAGAAATAATTAGTAAAAATCACTAATTACAATTCTCTGCCTCCGCACATGCCTGCGACGTACCGAGTTTATCTCTGGCACTTTCCCCCTGGGTTCTAATCAGTGGAAGATTGTTAAAGTGCTACCGTCACATATAACATTTTGTTTTCTAATTCCAAATCATCGCGGCACAATGCCAAAACATGAGGCAAGGAGTGTTTCTCAACGCTGTTTTCTATGCTGTAATGTCAAGGCCCCCCAAACAAGGTTCATTTAGGAGACAACCAGCTGCCCTGCCCGCTCACTTGGAGTTTCTGTTGTGAAGCCACACAATGCCAAGAGCCTTGCTGTGTGCTGTCTAATTGTATTGCTGGAGATATAATGATAGAACACAGACTGCACAAATTAATTGAGGCTTGCCAGTCACAGCACAAATTATGCAGCAAATGCTGCAGTGCTGCGTGTGAGAAAGCCACTGCACCAGAGACAGAGCAGGCATTACAGCCACTTTAGGTGCACATGATTGTCTGATCCAAAGCTGGCTTCTCAAAAAAATAAATTAAAAAAAAACAACCAGCAGAGCCCTCCTGATGTTCTGTGCATTAGGTGGTTAAACGTGACCTTTTATATTTCTTGAACATCGTTCCATTTTTTGGGTCACAGCTAATGTAATTCCGCACTTTGATGAGCTAACATTAATGTCATGGTAACAGGTGATATTTGTATAGACTGTAATATTAGCCAGTTACTGTGCTTTTAGATATTTAACTCCATTCAGCAGTATCCCTGTTTGCACTACTAATGTTCTCTTGACTCTATATTGCTAAATGACTAACAAGTTACACATTCCCTTCTTTTGTGTTCTTCACAATTAGCTTTTTTAGTGTAAAAAGATAGAAAAAAAAAGTAGTTAGAATAATAAGGCATTAATAAAAGGGTTGCATTTTGCCAACCAGAGAGGGAAATTTGTTGCAAGCGCACCACTGTGGTACATGATGTTTTACTGCCATCTGTTGCCAATATTCTCGGATGTTTTATGTAGCAGTAATATTTAATGATGATCGTCCCCTATGCTAATCCTCTGCTGGGGATTGTAAAGGAGGCACTTTTAAATAGGATAAAGACGAGTCCTCCATCAGGTTTGACAGAAAACCTTTTTATAAAGGTGCAATCCTTAAAAGTATTTCAAAACATATCGTAACATGGCAGGTTATATTTTGGTTTTGATCCCCAGGAAAATTGCAGTAAGGCAGTTACCCTAAATTAGTCACACCCCAAATTCAGTCTAAATAAGGATGTTAGAAATGACAAATCATTTATGATTAGAGCATTAGCCAGATGAACAAATGCATAAATGATAATTTAGTGCATTAAAGTGAACATTGCCTTTTTGTGTGTCGTTTTATCCAGCTTTTGTTTGTTTACCGAGCAGGCTGTCATTGGTCTCGTGAGACCCAGGGCTGAATAATACAGAGAATTCAGTAAGAAGTTACATAATTTTGTCTTTACTTATCACCAAAACTCAATTTTCTCTTTTCATTCTAATTTATTTATAAATTTTGTGAAAATATGTAGCAAAATAATAGTTATAATATTGTGGCTATAAGGCATACTGTTAGCTGTCTAGCCTCTAGGCCCACTGCTGTAGTCTAGTCATCTTTATAAATAGCAATAAATCCTTCGAGCAAGACTGATGCAAATTAGTTAGGTGGAGCATTCAATGTACTTACAAGAGCTCTTCAAGTAACCTCACTCTGTTTGTTTGTGGAACAAGGTCTTCATATCGCACCAGCGAGGTTTTGTTTTGTTTTTTGGTCCAGTAAGACAAATAAAGGCATGGTTCTAAGCATTAACATATGCATCAAACACCTTTAGGAAATGTGCAATGATTCTCTTTATCTTTTTTAATGCCTATCAGCATCAGGGTTTTTGTGATTTTTAAATAAAAAGGGGAGAAGATCATAAAATGGAAACTGTCTAATCAAATACTTTTATGCTAGTCTGTGAAGAATGACCCATGGAACATTTTTCTCACCCTGAGGATAGTATTGTCTTCTCTAGCCTTTCACATTCTCATTCCTAAATTCCTCCGTGTGTCTTTGTGCACAGCTTCTCCTGGACTGTAATTAGTGTTACATGAAGTTGGGTGAAGGAAGACTGGTTTAAATTGGGGGGAGGATACTTGCTCTGATTGTTTCCTTCTTGTTGTTAAACCAGATCTTTAGAAGTTTGCATTCATCAACAGAGGTGCAATCACAAGGGATACCACACTATTTTTAAAATTAGATTAGCAGCTCAGCACAATATGACTTATGTCAATAGGTTTATTCAACATAAGCACATCAGGTAGATTTATCTCCAACAGATTGGGCAAAATGGACAAACCTGTACAGGCAGGCTGGTGGCCCGCATGAAATATTAAAGTCGTAGACCATTTAGTGGTCTTGTAGAGTTAAAATGTTCATGCACATCTTTTTCTACGGGCATGCTGCAGCATGAACTTGTAGCGAAGGCTTTAAAAATACACAAGGGTAAGGAGGGATGATGTAGGTGAGACACAGGCATGTTGTACGGATTTAACCCCTCCAAATTCTGCACACTGCGCAAGGAGTCCATTTGTGCTGTACAAATGATAGGTGCGTAATCCTTGTGTTCAGCCTGACTGTTAGAATTTAGGAAATTAGGCAATCAGAGTGGCTGGATAGCCAATTTGGTTAAGTGTGGCTCTCAGGCAAGGGCACCATATGTCTCATCATATGTGCAACTTACATTATACTTATAAATATTTCACAATGCACTGACCGAACACACAACAATGGTATGTTCCTTTTTCATGACGTCCCTTGAGATGCCCGTACAAGCCTTCAGGGAACTCCAAGACACACCTGAGCTCCTCTCTACCAGACAACCCAAAAATCAGCAGGACCCGTTTGGGTTAACCCCTATGCAGGTCCATGTGACCAAGGCTTAAATCCTTACATTTGGTAAAATCACATCAGCTGACTGAACCTTTATAGCATGCTACACAGTGCAACTCTGTCTTCTTCAAGCCTTGAACGTAGAAGTGATGAGAGGAAGACAAGTGTACTCGTTTCAGTTTGGGAAGCGGTCATAGTGACATTATGCCAAAAAGGAAAGAAACAAAAACTTAGAAAGTCTCTGTGGTTCTGAAATAGAAATAGAATTACAGCAGGAGGTAAACTCCTAAACCATCCACAGTATTTGGCTGCTCCACAAGTGTAATTTAAAAAAAAAGAAAAGTGTAAAAAAAGTTTGGATGAAACTTGAGTTGCACATTGAGAAAATTGTCCAAAATGTTCATTAATAGTGTGAAAGATTTAAATTCTTTAGGAGCCTCACTTTAAAATTGAGTTTAAATCAAACTATTTTAATGAGTGTACCGTTTTTTTTCTTTCACAAATGTCAGCGATAACACCTCTGTTTCCCAGCTCTGTATTTCTTTTTTTTTTTTTTTTTCTTTTTTTTTAACTTGTCCTGTCCAACAGCTGGGCAGACAGACGAGAGCTGAGGGCCTCTTGTGTTGGACATATTTTGCTTTAACAAGAGGGGTTATTAATCTTCTGACAAACCAAAGGTATGTCTGAATAAACCCCTTTTGTAATTGAGGCCAAACTTTATTAATTTCAATCATGTCTGAAAATCTTTGGTGTTGGACCGGACGGAAAAGGAAAGAGGGGAAGAAGAGAGAGGGAAGCTAGAGAGAGGGGGGGGTAGGGGGTGATAATAGGAGGGGAAGGGGGATAAGACCATGAAGCAGCATACAGCAACAAGTTTACTGGTTGTTAATCATTATGGTAAGGTTCAAATGCAGTACAAAAAGGGCGGGGCCCGTCCACACACACACTCAAATGTTATAAACACACCTGCTAGCTGCAAAAATGTCCACCTGTCGACATGTACACAAAACAGATAGTGTTCACACACGCATACTTATGCCTTAAAACCAACTAGTGTGAAACATTTCAGTCATTCAGTCATGCAAGCTATTAGTGCAGCTCTGTATTTCTGAAAAGTAGGTTAAAAAGAATATTTTTTTTAAGATTGGCACAAATACATTTCTTTTCATTTACTGTCATGTAATTAACACTATCTAAAATCATCACCTTCATGTCTAAGTAGGCTCTAAAAATTCTTTGCTGAGGTGATTTGCTAGACATCTGAGAGTACAGCACAGAGAAAGAAGGATGATAAATGGTGTTGGAGTCACAAAACATGAGAATCATTGATGAATGACTAAATTTAGAAAGTCACAGAATTTAAAAGTGAAACCAACACCTGAAATGTGAGGGAGAAAAAAGGATTTTACAGCACGGCAGATATCGATTGCATGGCGGAAATTACACAAGAAAATGAGTAGAAGGGAAAATAATTCAGATCTGGTAATGATCCTTTAAGAATTTGCAATTTACTCTGGGATAAACACTTTGAAAAGACTGTAGAAAGAGGGAAAACCTGATAACTTGGAATCAAGTCAGTTTTTCAAAATAAAGTTTGGTCCACACTTTCAGAGGTTTAAAAAAAAAGTAATTTTTTTGAATTGATGAAACGTTTGAGATTTTGAAAGCATTCCCAGTCAGTGGTCTTTTAACTATGATTGTCGTTTTTAGCTAAGATTAAAAAAGTCTTTTTCTACAATGAAGTTTCTGCAGAGCTGCGAAAACTCAGTCGAAATTCGGTTGTTGTGGGCATGACTGTTGGCATGGAGCAACCCCTCTTTAATTTATTTTTACCTATGTTTTCCTGTGTTTTTTGTTAAGAATGCATTCTTTTTCCACAAAATGCAGGCTTTACCATCTTCTTCTATAACTTAGATCCTGTAAAGAGGCTTTGGTAACACAGAGCCAGCATAAATCCAGTGATGAATTGGAAAGAGGAAATCACTTGACTTTTCCTGTGCTATAATATGACACAAGTGGACCAGTTACTTAACACTGTCGCCTCAACATTAATGATTAGCACAACTCTATTTCCCTGGAGAGTAACAGAGGGTCAAATGATAGAATTGTCTTCCTTCTCATTAGGGTTATAATGTAAATCCAGTTTGTGCTCCCATTTTTATTAGTAATTAATATTCAGTGACCCAAGAAGAATAGCTACCTCATTTATTTACTATATTTTGTGGTTTAATACCACTATTGTATGTTTTTACCTTTTTATGTGTGTCATTTACTGCGGCGTTAATGCGATCTGTTAAACTGATTCCACTGTGGTATCTTTACAGGGTTTTTTATTTGATAGAAATGTACATTTTCATGAGCATCACAGCCTAAAGGACAATGTTGCAGCACGGCACCGGTTTATAACGGCTGAACACATTTTGCCTTTACTGTCTCTCCTGGGTTTGGCAGATAGTGAAGCACACAAACGCACCATTACTTCCAACGAAAGCACAAAACTGAGAAATGTTAGACCTAGCTACTTTACTTTATGGTAAAATCTTAGTGCTTTCTATTAGAAGCTGCTCTATTACTGTAACTGCTCGCCCTGTCTTTCCATCAGAATATTTTTCATGCTTTTGTAAGTTCATAGTGACAATCGAAGCCATTCTTACTAACCCAGTCTCTATTGTCTCAACAGATACCGTCTTCCAGTTGGCAAACAAGGAAGGTCGTGTGTGATTGAAATAGCTGCAGATAATGGAACAACTCAGCACCTTGAGGAGTTTGTGTCACTCTCAGTATCAGAGGTATCTGCAACTTCCTGGAGTCAATTCATGCCTTTGGGCAATAATCATCCTGTCTGTCCAGTGTGAACCTGCAATCATATCTTTAGTCCCTTTGTTTGCTATATAGTGAAATAAAGAATGTATTGCTGTGGTCTGGAGGATGTTATACAAGACAGAGGAAAACAATTAAAAATAATGCATCAGACTGTTTTCAAATGTTTCTAATGTAGATTTTTTCTAAATTAGCTTTAGTTCCTTTAGCTTTTATTTTGGTCAAAATGATCACTCAGGAGTGAAGAAAACACAATCATAAAGACAACACTACACAGGAAACCAGATGGATAAAAGAAAAAGAGGACGGCCAAAGATCACCTGGTGCCGAACGGTAGAAGCCGAGCTGAAAGAATTTGGATTCACCTGGGGAACCAGCTACACTTTGGCCCCCAACCGTCAGAAATGGAAAGATTTTGTTGCTGCCCTAAGCATCTCAAGGCGTAAAAAGCAGTAAGAAAAGAAGATATATCACACAAATGAAACTTTTTATATTAATTGAGTTTTTTTTTTTTCATCACAATTAAAATTCAAAATCTCAAACTGCGCCGCAGGACCTCAGATCGGGTCTGTACCTTTGACTTAACGTTGAAACTGGCTGCCTGGCTGCCTGGCTTTCGGCCAGGGTTCACGTGTTACAATTGGAAGATAGCACTGACCCTGCTACCATTGTTGTCAGAATGGCTCAAATGGGGGAAAATCTTCCTAGTACAAGGGGTTGAGTCGGGATACTTCTTTCAGAATTTGCTTCAATCAATAAGCACAAAACAACTATTATTCCCCATTTTTCTGTTAAGCTTTATCTGTTTGTAATAATAAAAATTTTCACATTATCTAAAATTTAAAAAATAAATGTGCAATTTGTATTGCAATCATTTAGCTTCTTTGAAATCTAAGATTTACCTATTTAACACCGGATCAAAACATTTTCTTCCAAAATTCACATCGTCCAAAATTCACTGCCATTTCTGATTTTAAGAGGCTTAAAAGAAACACTGAATTTAGCACTGATGTGTGTATGACACTAAAATCTTAGCTTGCTATAAGTTAAAATAGTTCATGGCATTCTTCAGTCTTTTACATGTTTATAAATACAGCAATCCTGTTGAAGTCAAAATTAAACTGTAACTGCACATACTGTTCATGATAATCTGGTATTTACTCCAGTATTTATGGTGAATTTTTTAACAGTGATGCAGATTTCTGGCTCTCTGCTTTCTTTCTCAGGGAAGATTTGGACCCATATTTCTGGGAGATGTTTCCCCGCATTGGGAGAGGCATGACGGCAGTTCCAAAGGAGAGAAGAGATTCGTAGGCTGCATCAGAGACTTTCAGGTCAACTCAAAGGATGTTGACCTGGTGAGCAAAGCCGTAAGAGGAAGAAACATCAAGAACTGTGATCCACCTGTCTGCCAACACCTCCCCTGTCGTAATGGAGGAACGTGCGTCAGGTACTGTGCCAAATTTTAAGTATTCCGAATTTTAATTGGTGTTGGCACTGCAACGCATAAGGTTTTTTGTATTTCCTTTTGGCAGTTCTAACCATTTCTTAGTTTGTAGTTCCTCAGTTAGTTAGTTATTCAAGCTATCTATTTTGGACCAGGGAAGGTTGGGGCTGATTATCATTGTTATTTTACTTTTAGATTAAATAAAATCAAACTTCTCTTTCAATTAACAAATACATTTTTTTTAAATAAAAACATACTAATAAGTTTTATAAGAGATACTCTTATTGCTTAGACCATAAACCAAAATGAAATGTTTGGTTGTTTAATGTGCATGGTGACGTACAGTTTATGTAGGTTTAGATTTCGTTCCCTGAGTAAAAACTACAATGTTTCTTATGTTTAATATGGAGATAATAAAATAGTCCCACAGTAATAACGTTAAAAAAAATCTAAAAATCTAAGAAACATTTGCCTATACATAACTTTTTTTCATAAATATGTCAACCTTTTTTTCTGTTCCAATATTTTCTTCTATGAATCATCACCCTTTTATACAATTGTTTTCAGAAAACATTACCATCAACGTTAAGAGCCAACAAAAATATTTGACCCAGTGAGACAGCACTTGGTTATAGCTTGTAATTTTAAAGGGAAAAAGAATCAGCAGGAAAAAAATGTAATCGTTGAAAATTCTTAGTATTTGTTTTATTTTTTGTCAAATTTGGATGAAGTGCTCTCAAATGGTTAATTTCTCTGTTTTCAAAAGTCTAACAACGTATACGACAACCAGCCCCAATTCCCCCTTCTTTGAACCTGCTCAGACATAAATTCAAAATAAGACATTTTTTGCTTCATAAACAGTCTCATATTAGATAATTTGATAGAATATTTAGCAGTTACCTAGTACACCTTATTTTTTCTTTAAATACTATTTAAATTGTCCTTTTAGTGACAATTTGAGGTCAGTGAGGTCAAAGTTTAGGATTTTCTTTTTTTCTTTCTAAAACTCCTGTGGGGTTATGGTAATATGCTGTGGCTCATTATCATGTTGGAATATTTGCAGCTTCTACAGACTCCATGTCATTTTGTAGGACTTGGCTATACCAACAGGTGTCGGCAGTGACATCTTTAAATGTCACCCAGCGGTGTCAAACTGTTGGCCTGTTTGCTCAGTTAAAGGCGGTGAGAATTCCAGCATTCCTTTCATTCGATGGAAATGTGAAAGCCCCTGCTTATGATGCATATTTCATGTAGATATACAGAAATATCCAGTTTTTATTACATTTTCTCAATATTTGTCACTCCTATTTTTATGCCATTTTCTTCCTGCACAAGATCCAGGGTTCCCTGTTGTTTTCTGCACTTTTACACACCGAATTTCCAATCTAAAACAAGCAGCTTTATCGGTTCTACCTGAAGTTTTTTTTTATTGAAAAGATTAGGAAAAAGCACACCTACAGAGAGGTTTCAGTCACAATATAGTGATGAATTGCATTTCTTAAAGCTCAGAAAATTGTTGATCCTTTCTCCTCGGTTCTGTTTTGACAGCTTTGACTTTAATATTTTGTGACGCCATAAAAGAATGTAAAACCCTTTTGTGTAATTATGTAATTTTACTTTAATGTAATTCTAAATTTTAAAAGAGCTATCGTCATTCATCGTTTTTACATTCATCACATGTTTTGTTTTTCCTGAGGGAACAAATGCTCCACTTTAGTTCCCCTCATTGTGTAGCATCTATTTGCTCACTATTTTACCTTTATAGCCCTGACTTTTACTGTGCTGGATCAATTTTACTTTACAAGCATCATATATCATCAGTGAGGCGGGCTGTAAAATTTTGCTGTTCATTGTCTGTCCAACACTACACAAACCTAATCGCAACTTTATAGCAAATTATCAATTACATACATTGTAGCTATTAATAATATCAACTTTCAGGCGTCTACTAAATATTTACTTTTGACAAAAATGTAAATAGTAATTCAGCTTCTAATCATTGAAACTAATTTTCATTTCCACTTGGTACCAGATGTTTATTAGATAACTAATATACTGTACATCTATTGTAGATTTCTACTATACATCTTTATTTTGTTACTCTATTAAATTACTAATAGTGCTATACATATAGCCATCTAATCTTTGGATATTTTAGGATGTCTATTATAGTTCCATTTTAAACATTTATAAAACTTGCTTAATCCCTTTCAGTGTCACAGTAGCTGGAGCCAACCCAAAGGATGTATTCAGAAAGGCAGGGTACATCCTGAACAGGTCGCCAGTCTGTTGCAGAGCCACACACTCACATTAAAAGGCAATTTAGAGATACTATTTATCCTGTAAAGAATGTTGTTTGGAGGAACATTCAGGAGGAAGACAGAGTACTCAGAGTAAACCCATGGAAACCCATGAACAGGGAGAACGTAAACTCCACACTGAACCAGGGCCTTCTCACCAAGAGACAAGAGCGCTAACCACTACACTACCTTTTAACCTGCAAGCTTATTTGTGATTTTGTTCACAGAGAAGAAGTAAACATTTCTACTAAAATCTGCTAGGGGTTAAAAGGTCCCAGAAATTTACATCAAAAGAGTCATCCAACATATATATGCAACTTCGTGTAAAAATTGCACAGGTGTGGAGCTACTTGGAGCTACTTTTGAGTCAATATTAGTACTATAATTGACACAGATTATAGAAAACCTCAATACAATCTTTGCAATTGCAAACTAACAAAAGCAATAGGCCCTATTTTTTAAATAAAATCTTAAGCCCCTCAAATTACGGATTTAAAGGATTTCGTATACATATCTTTTAATCTTTCATTTGTAATGGCCCTCCACTCTGTTGTTCTTATTTGCCCCCATAGTAAATGTTGTAGTTCTGCCACTGGAACACCATTTTCATCCAGAAGAATCAAAAAAGCTTCAACTTTCAACAATCATACAAATCAAAACCCAACTTGAGATATTTTAAACACACAATAAACCTAAAATAACATTGCGGATAGCAGCAACCTCTGCTAAATATATCTATAATTGAACAATTATACTTTGAACTGTCACTTTCACCAAAGTAATCCTGTTTTTAGACACCATCGCGTCATCCTTTAGCATTATGGATCATGTGGTAGGCCTCTTTATGAATCGAATCCTCTGTTGCCTTTTGCAAAAGTTTAAGATATAGCCTCTAAAGCACACAAAATCACCATGAATGCTCCTTCTAAATTATTCTTTGTGTTATTTAATTAATCAATTTAAATAACCCTAACCCTGTTTGAGAAAAAAAGGAGGGCTTGTTTACCATGCGCAAAGCATGATGGGACCGGGGCACAATTGGCTGTGGAAAAGTCATTTACTATAGATCTACACCTGGATGTGCAATGGTCTTCTATAAATCAAACTCTATTGAATGCATATTGCATATTTAATGATGAAAACATCTAAATAGCCATGATTTAGATATCTTATAGATGTGTCCATACCAAGTGTGTTTTAGCCTTTTCTAAAAAGTATAAGAAAATTGGAAAATGTGTTATAGAATATGATAGACTTGAATGATTAATGGATATCCTTCTCAGAAAAGTACAGAGTTTTGTGTTGTTACCATTTGATTCATCCAGTAAATCTAAAACTTTTGTCTCTCGAGCCGGGCCAAAATTGAGAAACTCTGATCTTTGCTCTGTCTAACCTCCAGTTGCATAGCTCATCTGGCTGCCGTCGTTTCCCACTTACCAGCAGTTTTGTCCGTCTTTTTAAGTATGCATTAACATCACATGACGCTCTTTCACCTTTGGTAATCTGGGAAATAGCCACTCTAAATGTCTTCTTCATTGTGTTATGACACTATAAATTAACAGTTGCATTTATTAAACAGGAAATGAGAAAGGGCACTGTGAATATTGGAATATGAATAGCTTTACGAATACCAATTAAGAGTCAGTGGTCAGTTGGCTTGTCATGTGCGGCAGAGTGAGCCATGCAATTATCTGTGTGATGAATATGCATTATTGCAGTTTCCTTTTGAACCTCATGTCATGCAGGGTTCACAGAGAGTTCACAGAGCTCTGCTCATTGTATTAGTTGCACCACTGCAACATAATAAGGTGAATGAAGATTTTTATCATGGGTTCAGTTGGGGTGCTTTCAGCGTTGCACCCTTTCATGTCGTTTTGTGTTCATTTAGGGACACAAAAACATCAATTTTGAAACTGAGTAGGAAATGGTTTGTTGATGCTCGGCGATACATTCACATTAGGTAAGTAATTTAGAGTGGAAGGTCAGTCAATCAAAATGACGGTGATGGTTTCATTATCGTGGGCTATGTGATGCTTAATATCTGTCATTAAAATACCTAAGCAGTGGTTCACACAAAATCTGTTAATTCATTTTTATAAGAGAAAAACTTACTTAATTGGAGACATAGGTACCTACTTGTACTTGTACTACTCTCTTTGCATGCGTGGGTTTTCTCCGGGGACCCCGGCTTCCTCCCACTGTCCAAAAACATGCTTCATAGGTTAATTGGGTACTCTAACTTTTCCCTAGGTGTGAATGTGAGTGTGAATCGGTGTGTGATTTGTGGCCCTGCGACAGACAGGGGACTCTGGCAGCCCTGTGACCCCGAAAGGGACAAAATGGGTGTAGAAGATGAATGAATGAATGAATGAATGAATGAATGAATGAATGAATGAATGAATGAATGGATGAATGAATGAAAGGTACCTACTTGAACAATTAGACAGGTGCAACATACATTCTGGATTAGATGATTGAAAATTGACACAACTTCTCTACTCTCGTCTTGTAATCCACATGAAGCTCTCCTGATCAGTATGCAGCAGCGTAAAATGACTTACACCTGGCTCCTTTGCTACCTGGCTGTGAGCCTCTTCCTAGGGTGTTAATGCTAATGGCATCCCCTTGTTTCTCAGTTTGAAGCTACACCAAAGTTTTTTGGGGGGTTTTTTCCCCCTTTTTTTTTATAGAAACAGGTGGCAGAACAAACTGGATGTCTGAGAACCTGAGAATATTTCTTTCAGTTCTTCCAAAGATTAATTTTTGGTTTTTTTTAAATTGTAGAATAATATTTTGAGAAGGTTTACACAAAATGCATGATGTATTTGTGACGGGGTTTTTGGCATTAAAAAAGAAACTCAAAAATAAGATGGAACATCCAGAAGAAAAAAAAACAACAACAAAAAAAAAAAAAAATGGAATTTTGTTGGTCCCGAACAAAAGACAGAATACATTAATAATTTCTGCAAGACCTTGTTACTACCACTGTAACCAACCAACACAGCCCTCTGTAATTGCACATAGTTCCCCCTTAATTAAGGCATAGCCCCTCCTGCAGGCCAATTAAACAAAACATTCCACATGTCCTCTTTAAATTTCTGCCTTTGCCTTGCAAATACAATTCAGAAAACTCGTAAAGACCTACTCCAACGAACATCCTGTTTTTGGAGTTTTTAACATGTTCTTGTAGTATTTTTCTCATGATGGAGGGCATATATAAAATAATTTAAGATTAAAACTGCATTTCTGAGTATTGCCTAAAACGGCATAATTAAAAGACCACTGGGAATACATTTACAATAGACAAAAATATGGATGAATGGGACTTTAAAGCTCATCCTTCCATCTTTATAACCTCCCAATTCCACTTTGGGATCATGGAGCCGCTGGAGCCAACACAGCTAATGTTGGGCAAAGGTGGGGTACATGCTAAGCAGATTGCCAGTTTGTTGCAGGGCCAGATACTCATACAGACACTCACACAACCACCTAGGGGCAAATTAGAGTAACCAGTTAACCTGTGAAGCATATTTTTGGACTGTGGAAGCAAACTGGAGTTCCCAGAGAAAACCCACAAATGTGTGAGGAGAACATGTAAACTCCGCACGGAAAGGTCCCAGGCAGGATTTAAACTAGGGCCTTCTTGCTGTTAGGGTGCCTAGAGTGCCAACCTCTGCTCCACCCTGCAGTACTCTTAAATATTTTGTTCGAATTTTACCCTTTGAATTACAAAAATAAGCTTCATTCAGAAGCATAAAAATCAAAGACACTGGGAAAAAATTGTCATGTGAAGTCACTTCCTGTTTCCAGGTTTGAACGGATATGTATGATATATTGAAAGTTTGAGTCTGTGTGGTGCAAACTAAAGAGGCACTGCTAATGGACTGAGATTGAAAAAGAAGTCTTGCAACCTGTGACGCAGCTTCATCCCATCATTAACACAGCTTTTTCTTGTTTTGTTTCATTTGCTTTTTTAGGGAGATGTAATGTAACATTTGCTCTCTGTCTTTTAATCTGACTTGTTCCAATACCAGAAAGAGAAATGCATCAAAAACATCACATGACGGCTGGTGAATGTGAACAAACTAACTCAAAGTCGGCAGTTTGTGGAAGATGAAACAAAAAAAAAGAAATTATAACTGATGAAAGACACTGAAATGCAGAAGAACTGGAGCCACAATTCTCTGTGTGTCCGCCCTTCTGAGGCAGGCCTTTCTCTTTGTTGTAGTCCATATATACATCTGAAAATCCATACATTCGTTTTGATTAAAGTTTTACAGTTTGCCCCAGAGGATGTTCACATATTATTTAAAGGAAGACAGACACGTGCATAAATAAAAAAAAATGTCTACATGTTTCTAATTATGATGCAGACTAATTTCATAATATTTATTCATATATCTGTTATGTTTGTTCACCGTTCACACCACACAGCGTGCATCTCAGGTTTATAGGGGGAAGCCAAATTAATTAGGGCCCGAGCACGGAGTGCAAGGACCCTATTGTATCTGTTAGGTTTATTAGGGCCCGAGCACGGAGTGCAAGGACCCTATTGTATCTGTTAGGTTTATTAGGGCCCGAGCACGGAGTGCAAGGACCCTATTGTATCTGTTAGGTTTATTATTATTATTATTATTTTTCTTCTGCCGGAAGAATCGCATTTTTGAGGCCTTTAACATACCCCAAAACTCACCAAATTTGGCACACACATCAGGGGTCGCGAAAAATTTCGTATTTTATGAGAAATTGGCATGGGTGCGCAAAAATGGCTCGACAGCGCCACCTACACTGACTTTTGTCCCGACGCCCCGCATACGCTTTAACGTACAAGCTTGATTTTTTCAGGGCATGTTCATCAGATGGAAACCTACAAAAAAGTCTGTAGGTACCAAGATGTCAGTCGCACAGGAAGTCTGTTATATTGATGTCAATATGTCATTTTTGCTCTATTTTGGACATTTGCAGGCCTCCTTCTAGAACGAACTCCTCCTAGAGATTTGTGAATAATGACTCCAAACTTTGGTTTTGTAAACTAGACACATGTCCGATGTTAAATTGCAAAGCTTTTAAGTTTTTACAGAAGTTTGTGACCGTGGCGGCGCGTAGAAATTCGACGTTGTTTCGAAAACACGCCATGAAAAGAAAAATGGCCATTACTCAGCCATGCATAATCCAATCTGATCAAAAATTGATATGCATGATTGTAGTCTGACTCTGAACACATCTGCAGTGAAAGAATCTGGAAAAAGTGTAGCGCCACCTGCTGGCAAGAGGAAATGACATGTTTGACTTGGAGCATCACTGCTCCGAGTAGGATGAGCCGACACACCTGAAAATGACGTCCACCTGTTGAAAAGCCATTGAAGTTTACTCTGACAAAAAACCATAACTTTCAATGCGGGGGTGTGGTCGTGACAGAGCGGCAAAGTTGGGCATCTCGCTATGCACACAAAAATTGCTCTCACGTGCACATTCCTTGTCCAATCTCACTGAAATTCAATGGATATGATGAAGCTTCTATTCTGAACCCATGGATATGACAATCTTGGACGAGCTCTATAGCGCCACCTAGTTATTGCATTGGGCACATTCTGCCCTGTATTTTCTCTTTGCTTTGTCCGATGTGCATGAAATTAAAACTGGAGATACTCAGAAGGGTCCTCTCTCATCATGTAAAGTTTCATGGGTGTACACCTGACGGTGCCTGCATAACAGGAAGTGGTCGATTATGTGCACCCAAATAATAGAAATTTATTATAAATCAGCCGTTTGTCTCAGGAAGCTGAGATTTCAGAA
The DNA here is from genome assembly GCF_053564925.1 of Oryzias latipes. NCBI lineage: Eukaryota > Metazoa > Chordata > Actinopteri > Beloniformes > Adrianichthyidae > Oryzias > Oryzias latipes. Next base: position 26,735,024 of record NC_136251.1, on the reverse strand, counting down.
TTAGATGCCTTTAATAACCTCCAGCTTTGATATGTAACACTATAGGGTCTACGAGAAACTTCATCACTTGATTTTTTTAATGAAATTTTGGACTGAACAAAGATTTTTAGCATAAATTCTGTTTAGGTTATCAGCACCAAGAATTCAACTTTCATAGGCATTTATGTGCTACTGCTTCCTAAAAAAATTCAGAATGATTGAAGTTACAGGTGACATCTTAGAGAGCATTACATCCAAAAAGGTCCGAAAACGTCTTTTTAGGCAAAACTGCAAACACCTATTTTTTTGCATAACTTATCTTTCAAATATCAGCACAAAAAAATTAAAAACGGTAGGGATCTGTGTTTGCTGCCTTCCATATTTTTTTCAGACTTAAAAGTGTAACAGATGATTTATAAAAAATCCTTTTCATCCAAAAACCTGTGTTAAATCTGTCTAGACTCCAAACAAACATTTTTTTATGGTAACTTATGTTTCAACAATCGACACCAATTTTCACAGACCTAAAGCTGAACATGTCCCATAGCTACCTGAATATTTATATAGATATAAAATGAACTGGTCATTCTAACATCTGGCATTCTAACATCTAACATCTTACATGTCAAAGCCTCTCTCAGCCTGGCTCTGCTGAAGGAGTCGTGTTACAACCCCGCCCCCTCCTGCTGGGACCCCTGCTATGTAAATTAGCAAGCAGTGAACAGAGAGATGAGGAGTAAGAATGGTCATTACTCAGGCATGCATAATCCAAAGACAGCCAGTTAAACACTGAAAGACATATTTTTTCGGTATGTCTTTCATACATCTTTAGTATTAAAAACTCTCCAAGATGAATGTGCCTGACTCCACCTGCAGGTGGATCACAGACTTCCTGACGGACAGACAGCAGTATGTGAGGCTGGGGAAGCTCGTCTCAGATACTCGGACCACAAGCACCGGATCCCCCCAGGGCTGTGTCCTTTCACCCCTGTTACTCTCCCTGTACACAAACAGCTGCACAGCTGGTCACCTGTCTGTCAAACTCCTGAAGTTTGCTGACGACACCACACTCATCGGCCTCATCTCTGACGGAGATGAGTCGGCCTACAGGAGTGAAATAGCCAGGCTGGTGTCATAGTGCAGCGCTAACAACCTGGAGCTTAATGCTCTGAAGACAGTGGAGATGACAGTGGACTTCAGGAAGGCCCCAGCCCCCCTCCCCCCTGTCATCCTCTGTGACTCCCCGGTGACCTCTGTGGAGTCCTTCTGCTTCCTGGGAACCATCATCAGCCAGGACCTCAAGTGGGAGCAGAACATCAGCTCCATCACTAAGAAGGTCCAGCAGAGGATGTACTTCCTGAGGCAGCTGAAGAAGTTTCACCTCCCTGAAAAGATGCTGGTAGACTTTTACACCGCCATCATCGAATCCACCCTCACGTCCTCCATCACAGTCTGGTTCGCTGCGGCCACGGCCAGAGACAAGCCCAAGCTGCAACGCGTCATCCACTCAGCAGAGAAGGTGATCGGCTGCCACCTCCCGTCTCTCCAGGAGCTGCACATCTCCAGGACCTGGAGGCGGGCAGCCAGGATTGTAGCCAACCCCTCTCATCCAGGACATAATCTCTTTCGGCCCCTCCCTTCTGGCAAGAGGCTCCGGTCCATCAGGACCTCGCGCCACAAGAACAGCTTCTTCCCCACTGCAGTCAGCCTGCTGAACAGTACCCCAACTCCCCCAGGTGACCCCCCCTCCCCCCCCCCGCCCACCAAAGGACTGTCGGTGCCACTTACAGGCCCCACCATCCCAGCCCATCTGTGCTCCCACTTTAATTCACCTTACTCTACTGTATATAGTGTGTTGTTGTTGTTAACTTAATTTTTAACTTATTCTTAATTGCACTATACACCAAGTCAAATTCCTCGTTTTGTAAAGTGCGCTCTACTGAACCTGGCAATAAAACTTTTTCTGATTTCTGATTCTGATTCTGATTCTATTAATCATTGTTTTTTATTCATTCAAAATGCAATTAAATCAATATTTTATCTTTTTTCTTTTCCTTTTTCTTTTTTTTAATCTCTTATATCCTTTTTTATAATCAATGTTTGAACTTCTTTTCCTTTCTATTGTCATGGTTTCAGTTTGTTGTCTTTTTTTTCGCTTTAGTTCTTGTTCTGTCTTGTTTGGTTCTGTTTCCTGTTTTATTTTGAAAGGTTTCCTGTCTTGTCATGTTTCTTGAGTTTTACTTCCTTTGGTCCCCATCTGCCCTAATCGTGTTCACCTGTGTCTTGTCTGCCCTGTCTGTATATAAGTCTTGTCTCTGCCTTCCTCCTGTGCTGGTCCATTAACTTCTGCTCATGTTGATCACGTCTTCTTGTCTGGCGTCCATGTCCCTTGCCATGCCACAGTAAGTTTTTGTTTTTAGTTTTGTCATCCTGCTCTGCAGCGCTTTTTGTTAGTTAAATAAACCCACTTGCCCTGAACCCGTTTGCCTCCCGTCTCTGCGCCTGGGTCCTACCTGCTCTCGAGCCTCCCCCCCACACGACATCTATACATCCAATGAAATTAAACTACAAATCAACAAACACAACTGATAACAAATGTCTCTAAAAAATGATGTGTATTTTTGCAGAACCTTAAAAACACCAAACAAATAACAAATGCTTCCCAATTAAAGCACAAAAAATGGAACACAAAATGTAAAACCCAAGTTAGAAATTGCAATTTGAAAAAGATACTTTTTTCAGCAGCTTTTCAAAATCAATCACCAATTCTACTCTTCTGTGGATGAAACAAAGAACTCCAGAACAATGAAGCCATTTCTCTAAGTCTCTCTCACCTTCAGTTTTAAACAAGGTCTGTGAAAATCCACCATACATTGGTCACATGAACTCAGAGACCTGCTAAAAGTGCACAATTGTAAAAGCTCTTTTATATAGACAACTGTTTGTTTGCTTAGAGCTCTAAATATAAAAAAAAATGCTTTTCTATCACCTAGACACAGATGGAGAACCATATCAACTGGATTAATAACAGGGTGGCATGTTTAGACAACATGAAGCTGTCCATCACATTTTTGACCTAAACATGTAAACACATCCTTGGCTCTGCGGTTAGGAAATGGTATTTGGGAATCTCTTTATACCAGGAGCCAGCCTGGCCATTGGAACATCGCCACAGTGCCCATCCAGACTGGGACAGCAACGGGGTCCACTTCAGAGCCGTGAGCTGCTGTGTTTAACTCCAGCTGTCCCAGCAAGGTAGACAACTGCAGCAACATCCACTGACCAAGCTGACAAGCCCTGGCAGAAAAGATCCCCACAAGAAAAACACTGGCTCAGGCAGGCTGGTCAAAAAAAAATAGTTTTGCCATTGTCTTGCAGCTCGCAGATCAAGTGGTTTAGTTTTCCAGTAATGTCAGTCAAGAATGCAAGTTCAGATTCACAATGTTCATATTCACCATATTCAACAGACATCTCCTCCAATAGCACCTTAAAAATCCTGTGCTGTTTAGCTTTGCAGCTGAGGTTGTTTACGATTTTCAGAATAAGAGTCATTATATGTCCAGAGCCAATCACTTCTGCACATAAGGCCTGCTGGTGAATGACGCAGCAGTAATGCAGACATTTTGGAAAGTCTGGGTCAGCTTTACAGTGAGTGATGAAACCTGTTTGTCTATTGATCATAGCAGGAGTCCCATCTGCAGTCACTGCTACCAGCTTTTCTAATTGTACCTTTTTCTGCACAAAAACTCCTTCACCGTGTTATACATTTCAACTCCTCTTGTAATTGTCTGTTAGGGCAGATGTGTCAGGAGTTCTTCTCTTGTGGAAACCAAAAGCTATGCTGTACTGTTGCCGTCCACAGACTCATCACACTGGACGTTAACCACCTGCACTTTGCAAGATCCCGGTCCAGCTAATTGGCCAAGTTATCAGACATAGCTGACACTCATCTAGACATTGTAGTGGAAATTGAATGAGTTCTATTGTTCTCATCCTTAGGGACAGTGATAGCAATTATCATCATTGCTTGAATTTTTTTCATGCTATATGCAAAAGTCTTTGTCCCTTAAGGCAACAGATTACAGCCCCCCCCCCCCCCCCCCCCCCCCCCAGGCTGCTGTCGTATTAAAAATAGCTTGGAGCTCCAGAATGGACAAGAAAAAACGACGAGAATGGCTCGAGCAGGGTGTTGCTCACGGGGCGGTCGCTCGTGCCATGCGGTCGCACGTGCTCGGGCCCGCTAAATGCTACTTGTAGCTTTAATTATTATTATTATTTTTCTTCTGCCGGAAGAATCGCATTTTTGAGGCCTTTAACATACCCCAAAACTCACCAAATTTGGCACACACATCAGGAGTCGCGAAAAATTTCGTATTTTATGGGAAATTGGCATGGGTGCGCAAAAATGGCTCGACAGCGCCACCTACAGTGACTTTTGTCCCGACGCCCCGCATACGCTTTAACGTACAAGCTTGATTTTTACAGGGCATGTTCTTCAGATGGAGACCTACAAAAAAGTCTGAAAGGACCCACCTGTCACTCGCACAGGAAGTCTGATATATTGAGGTCAATATGTCATTTTTGCTCTATTTTGGACATTTGCAGGCCTCCTTCTAGAACGAACTCCTCCTAGAGATTTGTGAATAATGACTCCAAACTTTGGTTTTGTAAACTAAACACATGTCCGATGTTAAATTGCAAAGCTTTTAAGTTTTTACAGAAGTTTGTGGTCGTGGCGGCGCGTAGAAATTTGACGTTGTTTCGAAAACACGCCATGAAAAGAAAAATGGCCATAACTCAGCCATGCATATTCCAATCTGATCCAAAATTGATATGCATGATTGTAGTCTGACTCTGAACACATCTGCAGTGAAAGAATCTGGAAAAAGTGTAGCGCCACCTGCTGGCAAGATGAAATGACATGTTTTACTTGGAGCATCACTGCTCTGAGTAGGATGAGCCGACACACCTGAAAATGACATCCACCTGTTGAAAAGCCATTGAAGTTTACTCTGACAAAAAACCATAACTTTCAATGCGGGGGTGTGGTCGTGACAGAGCGGCAAAGTTGGGCATCTCGCCATGCACACAAAAGTTGCTCTCACGTGCACATTCCTTGTCCAATCTCACTGAAATTCAATGGATATGATGAAGCTTCTATTCTGAACCCATGGATATGACAATCTTGGACGAGCTCTATAGCGCCACCTAGTTATTGCATTGGGCACATTCTGCCCTGTATTTTCTCTTTGCTTTGTCCGATGTGCATGAAATTAAAACTGGAGATACTCAGAAGGGTCCTCTCTCATAATCTGAAGTTTCATGGGTGTACACCTGACGGTGCCTGCGTAACAGGAAGTGGTCGATTATGTGCACCCAAATAATAGAAATTTATTATAAATCAGCCGTTTGTCTCAGGAAGCTGAGATTTCAGAATTAGATGCCTTTAATAACCTCCAGCTTTGATATGTAACACTATAGGGTCTACGAGAAACTTCATCACTTGATTTTTTTAATGAAATTTTGGACTGAACAAAGATTTTTAGCATAAATTCTGTTTAGGTTATCAGCACCAAGAATTCAACTTTCATAGGCATTTATGTGCTACTGCTTCCTAAAAAAATTCAGAATGATTGAAGTTACAGGTGACATCTTAGAGAGCATTACATCCAAAAAGGTCCGAAAACGTCTTTTTAGGCAAAACTACAAACACCTATTTTTTTTCATAACTTAATCATCATATATCAACACCATTTATTTTTTTAAATGTAGGGATCTGTGTTTGCTGCCTTCCATATTTTTTTCAGAAGTCCAGGTGAAACAGATGATTTTAAAAAAATCCTGATTCATCCCAAAACCTGTGCTTTTTCCGTCTGGACTCCAAACAAGTGTGTTTTAAAATTACTTATGCTTCAAATATCCACACCAAGTTTCACACGCATATAGCTGAACATGTCTAAATGCTTCTTGAATATTCTTTACAGATATAAAATGAACTGGTCAACTGTAGGATGTCATTTCCTCTTACATGCTTAAGTCTTTTCCTCATGCTGCAGCCTGCTCCTCAATCATCCCTGTTGCTGGAGTCAAATTTCAACCCCCCCCCCCCCCCCCCCCCCCACACACACACACACCAGCTGCCAGTTCATATGCTAACTAACCCAGAAGTGAGGTGACAAGAGTTTAGACACAAGAGGGAGGGCAGACTGCTTTTTCATTTGTTTTGTATGTCTTTCATAGATTTTTATGAATAATCATTGCTTTTCTAGTCATGTAAAATGCAATTAACCTAATATTTTATCTTTTTTTTTTACAAACAAAACATATGAATGTGCTCCAAAACAAAACCCAACTCTCAGTACAGTTCTACAGATGTAACATAAGACTTAGACAGTAAATGTCTCTTTTATCCTTTTTTAATCAATGCTGCAACTTCTTTTCCTTAATATAAATCCAATGAAATTAAACTACAAAACCAAAAAACACAACCTATAGCAAATTTCTCTAAATAAATTATGTGTATATACAATATGTAGCACTTTTAAACAAAATAATAACAAATCCTTCCAATACAAGCACAGAAAAATGGAACACAAAATTTAAAACCCAAATTTGAAATGGCAATTTTAAAAAGATAATTTTTTCAGCCTGCTAAAAGTGCACAATTGTAAAAGCTCTTTTATATAGACAACTGTTTGGTTGCTTAGAGCTCTAAATATAAAAACAATGCCTTTATGGACGTGGCACGGATGGCACGGATGTTCAGCAGGGTAAACCCCAGGAAAGCGGCGGGACCTGATGGAGTTCCCGGAAAGGTTCTGCGGGCCTGCGCCGATCAACTCTCCCAGGTCTTCACAAAAATCTTCAACCTGTCGCTAGCTCAGGCTTTCATCCCTGCTTGCCTGAAGTCATCCACTATCATCCCGATACCCAAAAAGTCCTCATCCACAGCCTTCCTCACGGACTTCCGCCCAGTTGCACTCACTGCTGTCATCACAAAGTGTCTGGAGCGGCTGCTCCTGGGACACATCAAAGACTCCCTCCCTCCAATCTTCGTCCCCCACCAGTTTGCTTACAAAGCAAACAGATCAACGGATGATGCCATTTCCATCACCCTCCACACTGCGCTGAGCCACCTGGAACACAGAGACACCTACGCCAGGATGCTCTTTGTGGACTATAGCTCAGCCTTTAACACAATCATTCCTGACATTCTGGTCAACAAACTGTCTGAACTAGGACTCCACCCACTCACCTGCTCGTGGATCAAGGACTTCCTGACAAACAGACCACAGACAGTCAAACTTGACCCCCACCTCTCCTCCACCCGGACGCTGAGCACAGGCTCCACACAGGGATGTGTGCTGAGTCCTCTGCTGTATACACTGTACACAGCAGACTGCAGACCAGCCCACACCAGCAACACCGTGGTGAAGTTTGCAGACGACACTACTGTGGTGGGGCTGATCTCTGGGGACGACGAGACGGCCTACAGAGACGAAGTCCTGAAACTCTCAAGGTGGTGTCAGGCTAATAACCTCATCCTGAACACCACCAAGACCAAGGAGATCATCCTGGACTTCAGAAAAAACAGAACAGATCCACCCCCACTCTACATCGATGGAAACTGTGTGGAGAGGGTCCACAGCTTCACCCTCCTGGGCACCACCATCTCTGCTGACCTCACATGGTCTAACAACACCATGACTGTCATCAGGAAGGCCCAGCAACGCCTGCACTTCCTGAGAAAACCTAGGAGGAACGACGTCAGCCAGGAGCTGCTGGTAACGTTCTACCGCTCAACCATTGAGAGCATTCTGTCCTATGGCATCACAGTGTGGTTTTCCCACTGCACTGAAGCAGAACGGCAGAGTCTCCAGAGAGTGGTAAAGACAGCGCAGAGGATCATCGGCTGCCCCCTCCCCTCACTGAAGGACATTTACCAGTCTCGCTGCCTCAGCAGAGTGACTAGCATCACCACTAACTCCACCCATTCTGCTTTCCCTCTGTTTGAACTGCTGCCCTCTGGAAGGAGGTACAGGTCCATCAGAACCAGGACAAACAGACTAAGAAACAGCTTTTTTCCACAGGCAATTATCATACGGAATGCACATACGTCCACCAACCACACCTCACTCTAATTTTACTACAATGCGTGCAATATCCTGACTGTCTAACCGGGTCACTGTGCAATAACTTGATATTTATTAAGCTGTGCTCACAGCAACTCATGTAATTCCATTCTATTTTATTCACAAATATTTAATATTTAACAGTTTCTGTCCATATTGTTCATTTTTTGTTAAGAGTTGTAAATACAGTATTTCTTTTTCTATTCTATTTTTATTTTTATTTTATGTAACTCCTTCACTCCAAGGCTGCTGCAATTTCATTGTATCCCCATGTACAATGACAATAAACGATTCTGATTCTGATTATATCACTTAGACACAGATGGAGAACCATATCAACTGGATTGGTAACAGCAACAACCACCGACCAAGCCGGCAAGCCCTGGCAGAAAAGATCCCCACAAGAAACACTGCAGGCTGTTCCATAAAAAATATAGTTTTACCATTGCCTTGCAGATCACAGTTGAAGTGGTTTAGTTTTCCTAAAAAAATTCAGAATGATTGAAGTTACAGGTGAACTTTTAGACAACATTTGATCCAAAAAGGTCCGAAAACGTCTTTTTAGGCAAAACTGCAAACACCTATTTTTTTGCATAACTTATCTTTCAAATATCAGCACAAAAAAATTAAAAACGGTAGGGATCTGTGTTTGCTGCCTTCCATATTTTTTTCAGACTTAAAAGTGTAACAGATGATTTATAAAAAATCCTTTTTCATCCAAAAACCTGTGTTAAATCTGTCTAGACTTAGTATTAAAAACTCTCCAAGATGAATGTGCCTGACTCCACCTGCAGGTGGATCACAGACTTCCTGACGGACAGACAGCAGTATGTGAGGCTGGGGAAGCTCGTCTCAGATACTCGGACCACAAGCACCGGATCCCCCCAGGGCTGTGTCCTTTCACCCCTGTTACTCTCCCTGTACACAAACAGCTGCACAGCTGGTCACCTGTCTGTCAAACTCCTGAAGTTTGCTGACGACACCACACTCATCGGCCTCATCTCTGACGGAGATGAGTCGGCCTACAGGAGTGAAATAGCCAGGCTGGTGTCATAGTGCAGCGCTAACAACCTGGAGCTTAATGCTCTGAAGACAGTGGAGATGACAGTGGACTTCAGGAAGGCCCCAGCCCCCCTCCCCCCCTGTCATCCTCTGTGACTCCCCGGTGACCTCTGTGGAGTCCTTCTGCTTCCTGGGAACCATCATCAGCCAGGACCTCAAGTGGGAGCAGAACATCAGCTCCATCACTAAGAAGGTCCAGCAGAGGATGTACTTCCTGAGGCAGCTGAAGAAGTTTCACCTCCCTGAAAAGATGCTGGTAGACTTTTACACCGCCATCATCGAATCCACCCTCACGTCCTCCATCACAGTCTGGTTCGCTGCGGCCACGGCCAGAGAAAAGGCCAAGCTGCAACGCGTCATCCACTCAGGAGAGAAGGTGATCGGCTGCCACCTCCCGTCTCTCCAGGAGCTGGAGGCGGGCAGCCAGGATTGTAGCGGACCCATCTCATCCAGGACATAATCTCTTTCGGCCCCTCCCTTCTGGCAAGAGGCTCCGGTCCATCAGGACCAGGACCTCGCGCCACAAGAACAGCTTCTTCCCCACTGCAGCCAGCCTGCTGAACAGAACCCCAACTCCCCCAGGTGACCCCCCCTCCCCCCCCCGCCCACCAAAGGACTGTCGGTGCCACTTACAGGCCCCACCATCCCAGCCCATCTGTGCTCCCACTTTAATTCACCTTACTCTACTGTATATAGTGTGTTGTTGTTGTTAACTTAATTTTTAACTTATTCTTAATTGCACTATACACCAAGTCAAATTCCTCGTTTTGTAAAGTGCGCTCTACTGAACCTGGCAATAAAACTTTTTCTGATTCCTGATTCTGATTCTGATTCTATTAATCATTGTTTTTTATTCATTCAAAATGCAATTAAATCAATATTTTATCTTTTTTCTTTTCCTTTTTCTTTTTTTTTATCTCTTATATCCTTTTTTATAATCAATGTTTGAACTTCTTTTCCTTTCTATTGTCATGGTTTCAGTTTGTTGTCTTTTTTTTCGCTTTAGTTCTTGTTCTGTCTTGTTTGGTTCTGTTTCCTGTTTTATTTTGAAAGGTTTCCTGTCTTGTCATGTTTCTTGAGTTTTACTTCCTTTGGTCCCCATCTGCCCTAATCGTGTTCACCTGTGTCTTGTCTGCCCTGTCTGTATATAAGTCTTGTCTCTGCCTTCCTCCTGTGCTGGTCCATTAACTTCTGCTCATGTTGATCACGTCTTCTTGTCTGGCGTCCATGTCCCTTGCCATGCCACAGTAAGTTTTTGTTTTTAGTTTTGTCATCCTGCTCTGCAGCGCTTTTTGTTAGTTAAATAAACCCACTTGCCCTGAACCCGTTTGCCTCCCGTCTCTGCGCCTGGGTCCTACCTGCTCTCGAGCCTCCCCCCCACACGACATCTATACATCCAATGAAATTAAACTACAAATCAACAAACACAACTGATAACAAATGTCTCTAAAAAATGATGTGTATATTTGCAGAACCTTAAAAACACCAAACAAATAACAAATGCTTCCCAATTAAAGCACAAAAAATGGAACACAAAATGTAAAACCCAAGTTAGAAATTGCAATTTGAAAAAGATACTTTTTTCAGCAGCTTTTCAAAATCAATCACCAATTCTACTCTTCTGTGGATGAAACAAAGAACTCCAGAACAATGAAGCCATTTCTCTAAGTCTCTCTCACCTTCAGTTTTAAACAAGGTCTGTGAAAATCCACCATACATTGGTCACATGAACTCAGAGACCTGCTAAAAGTGCACAATTGTAAAAGCTCTTTTATATAGACAACTGTTTGTTTGCTTAGAGCTCTAAATATAAAAAAAATGCTTTTCTATCACCTAGACACAGATGGAGAACCATATCAACTGGATTAATAACAGGGTGGCATGTTTAGACAACATGAAGCTGTCCATCACATTTTTGACCTAAACATGTAAACACATCCTTGGCTCTGCGGTTAGGAAATGGTATTTGGGAATCTCTTTATACCAGGAGCCAGCCTGGCCATTGGAACATCGCCACAGTGCCCATCCAGACTGGGACAGCAACGGGGTCCACTTCAGAGCCGTGAGCTGCTGTGTTTAACTCCAGCTGTCCCAGCAAGGGAGACAACTGCAGCAACATCCACTGACCAAGCTGACAAGCCCTGGCAGAAAAGATCCCCACAAGAAAAACACTGGCTCAGGCAGGCTGGTCAAAAAAAAATTGTTTTGCCATTGTCTTGCAGCTCGCAGATCAAGTGGTTTAGTTTTCCAGTAATGTCAGTCAAGAATACAAGTTCAGATTCACAATGTTCATATTCACCATATTCAACAGACATCTCCTCCAATAGCACCTTAAAAATCCTGTGCTGTTTTGCTTTGCAGCTGAGGTTGTTTACGATTTTCAGAATAAGAGTCATTATATGTCCAGAGCCAATCACTTCTGCACATAAGGCCTGCTGGTGAATGACGCAGCAGTAATGCAGACATTTTGGAAAGTCTGGGTCAGCTTTACAGTGAGTGATGAAACCTGTTTGTCTATTGATCATAGCAGGAGTCCCATCTGCAGTCACTGCTACCAGCTTTTCTAATTGTACCTTTTTCTGCACAAAAACTCCTTCACCGTGTTATACATTTCAACTCCTCTTGTAGTTGTCTGTTAGGGCAGATGTGTCAGGAGTTCTTCTCTTGTGGAAACCAAAAGCTATGCTGTACTGTTGCCGTCCACAGACTCATCACACTGGACGTTAACCACCTGCACTTTGCAAGATCCCGGTCCAGCTAATTGGCCAAGTTATCAGACATAGCTGACACTCATCTAGACATTGTAGTGGAAATTGAATGAGTTCTATTGTTCTCATCCTTAGGGACAGTGATAGCAATTATCATCATTGCTTGAATTTTTTTCATGCTACATGCAAAAGTCTTTGTCCCTTAAGGCAACAGATTACAGCCCCCCCCCCCCCCCCCCCAGGCTGCTGTCGTGTTAACAATAGCTTGGAGCTCCAGAATGGACAAGAAAAAACGACGAGAATGGCTCGAGCAGGGCGTTGCTCACGGGGCGGTCGCTCGTGCCATGCGGTCGCACGTGCTCGGGCCCGCTAAATGCTACTTGTAGCTTTAATTATTATTAGGGCCCGAGCACGGAGTGCAAGGACCCTATTGTAATTCGAATGTTTATTATTATTATTATTATTATTATTATTATTCTACCGGAAGAGTCGCCTTTTTGAGGCCTTTAACATACCCCAAAACTCACCAAATTTAGCACACACATCAGGAGTCGCGAAAAATTTCGTATTTTATAGGAGGTTGGCATGGGCGCAGAAAAACGGCTTGATAGCGCCACCTACAGTGACTTTTGTCCCGACGCCCCGCATACGCTTTAACGTACAAGCTTGATTTTTACAGGGCATGTTCTTCAGATGGAGACCTACAAAAAAGTCTGAAAGGACCCACCTGTCACTCGCACAGGAAGTCTGATATATTGAGGTCAATATGTCATTTTTGCTTCATTTTGGACATTTGCAGGCCTCGCTCTAGAGCGAACTCCTCCTAGAGATTTGTGAATAATGACTCCAAACTTTGGTTTTGTAAACTAAACACATGTTCGATGTTAAATTGCGAAGCTTTTACGTTTTTACGGTTGTTTGTGACCGTGGCGGCGCGTCGAAAATGGAGGTCATTTTGAAAACACGCCATGAAAAGAAAAATGGCCATTACTCAGCCATGCAAAATCCAATATGATCCAAAGTTGATATGCATGATTGTAGTCTGACTTTGAACACATCTGCAGTGGAAGAATCTGGAATAGGTGTAGCGCCACCTGCTGGTAAAAGGAAATGACATGTTTTACTTGGAGCATCACTGCTCCAAGTAGGATGAGCCGACACACCTCAAAATGATGTCCACCTGTTGAAAAGCCATTGATGTTTACTCTGATAAAAAGCCATAACTTTCAATGCGGGGGTGTGGTCGTGACAGAGCGGCGAAGTTGGGCGTCTCGCCATGCACACAAAAGTTGCTCTCACGTGCACATTCCTTGTCCAATCTCACTGAAATTCAATAGAGGTGATGAGGCTTCCATTCTGAACCTATGGATATGACAATCTTGGACGAGCTCCATAGCGCCACCTAGATATTGACAAATACATTTTATGTCACATTCTGACCTATCTTTTCTCTGTGCTTTGTCCGACATTCATAAAATTACAACAGGAGATACTCATAAGGGTCTTCTCTCATCGTCTAAAGTTTCATGGGTGTACACCTGACGGTGCCTGCGCAAGCCACCACCAAACAGGAAGTGGTTGATTGCGTTGCAGTCAGATAATTAAAAATTCATAAAAAATCAGCCGTTTATATCACGAGGCTGAGATTTCAGAATGAGAGGCCTCTTACATATCTCCAACTTAGATACACAGCACTTGCATGGGTGAACAAGAAACGGCTCAATAGCGCCACCTACCATGTTTGTTTTTGAGAGCCCCGCCATGTTCTTTAACATACAAGCTTGATATTTACAGGACATGTTCATCAGATGGAAACCTACAAAAAAGTCTCTTGGGACCAAGCTGTCAGTCGCACAGGAAGTCTGCTATATTGATGTCAATATGTCAGTTTTGCTCTATTTTGGTCCTTTGCAGGCCTCGTTCTAGAACGAACTCCTCCTAGAGATTTTTGAACAATGACTCCAAACTTTGGTTTTGTAAACTAAACACATGTCCGATCTTAAATTGCGAAGCTTTTAAGTTTTTACGGTTGTTTGTGACCGTGGCGGCGCGTCAAAATTTGAGGTCGTTTCGAAATCACGCCATGAAAAGAAAAATGGCCATTACTCAGCCATAAATAATCTAATCTGATCCAAATTTGTTGTGCATGATTGTAGTCTGACTTTGAACACATCTGCAGTGGAGACATCCGAAACAGGTGTAGCGCCACCTGTTGGCAACAGGAAATGACATGTTTTACTTGGAGCATCACTGCTCCAAGTAGGATGAGCAAACACACCTCAAAATGACGTCCACCTGTTGAAAAACCATTGAAGTTTACTCTGATGAAAAACAAATCTTTCAACGCGGGGGTGTGGTCGTGACAGAGCGGCGAAGTTGGGTATCTCGCCATGCACAAATGTTCCTCTCACGTTCACATTCCTTGTCTGATCTCACTGAAATGAAATAGATTTGATGAAACTTCCATTCTGAACCCATGGATATGACAATTTTGGACGAGCTATATATGTTCATAAATGATAATGAAGCATGATCATATAATCAAGCTTCATAGGAAATCAGCCGTTTGTCTCAGGAAGCTGAGATTTCAGAATTAGATGCGTCTTACAAAGCTCCACGTTTGAAAAGCAGCACTATACGTACGAGAAACATTTAACCACCTTAATCACCCTATTGTGCTGAAAGCAAATTTTTGGACATTTTGACTCAAGCAAATATTTTTATCATAACATCTGTTTAGTTTATCAGCACCAAAATAAAAAATATTTACATTTATAAAATGAACTGGTCAACTCTAGGATTTTATTTATTCAATCTTACATCCTCAAGCTTTTCATCAGTCTCCCCTGCTGCAGGAGTGGAGTTAGCCCCCCCCCCAACCCCCGGCTGTGTGCTCACATGTAAATTAGCCAGGAGTGGCAGACAGAAAGTAGAACAGTTAGAAAGCCTAGTTCAACCCTAAAATACAGCATTTTCCTTTGTTTTGTTTGTCTTTTATACATCCTTAGCACTAATCATTGCTTTTTTATTCATCCAAAATACAATTAACTTTATATTTTATCTTTTTTCTTTTTTTACAAACAAAACATATGAATGTGCTCCAAAACAAAACCCAGCCTCAGTACACTCCTACAGATGTAACATCAGACAGTAAATGTCTCTTTTATGCTTTTTTTAATCAATGCTGCAACTTCTTTTCATTTCCTTTCAATACATCCAATAAAATTAAACTACAATGACAACAAACACAACATATAGCAAATGTCTCTAAGAAGATTGTGTATATACAATATGTACCACCTTTAAACACCAAATAAATAACAAATCTTTCTAATAAAATCACAAAAAATGGAACACAAAATGTAAAACCCAAATTAGAAATTGCAATTTTAAAAAGATACATTTTTCAGCAGCTTTTCAAAATCAATCACATATTTTACTCTTCTGTGGATGAAACAAAGAAGTCCAGAATAATGTAGCCACTTCTCCAAAGTCTCTGTCACCTTCAGTTTTAAACAAAGTCTGTGAAAATCCATTATACATTGGTCACATGTATTCAGAGACCTGCTAAAAGTGCACAATTGTAAAAGCTCTTTTATATAGACAACTGTTTGTTTGCTTAGAGCTCTAAATATAAAAAAATGCTTTTCTATCACCTAGACACAGGTGGAGAACCACATCAACTGGATTAGTAACAGGGAAACATGTTTAGGTTTAAACTTACATCAATAGACAACATGAAGCTGTTCATCACATTTTTGACCTAAACATGTAAACACATCCTTGGCTCTGCGGTTAGGAAATTGTAATTGGGAATCTCTTCATACCAGGAGCCAGCCTGAACATTGGAACATCACCACAGTGCCCACCCAGACTGGGACAGCAACGGGGTCCACTTCACAGCCGTGAGGCTGCTATGTTTAACTCCAGCTGTCCCAGCAAGGGAGACAACTGCAGCAACATCCACTGACCAAGCTGGAAAGCCCTGGCAGAAAAGATCCCCACAAGAAAAACACTGGCTCAGGCAGGCTGGTCAATAAAAAAATATAGTTTTGCCAATGTCTTGCAGCTCGCAGATCAAGTGGTTTAGTTTTCCAGTAATGTCAGTCAAGAATACAAGTTCAGATTCACCATATTCATATTCACCATATTCAGCAGATATCTCCACCAATAGCACCTTAAAAATCCTGTTCTGTTTTGCTTTGCAGCTGAGGTTTTTTTTATGATTTTCACAATAGGAGTCATTATGTGTCCAGAGCCAATCACTTCTGCACATAAGGCCTACTGGTGAATGACGCAGCAGTAATGCAGACATTTTGGAAAGTCTGCGTCAGCTTTACAGCTTACAGTGAGTGATGAAACCTGTCTGCAGTCACTGCTACCAGCTTTTCTAATGGTACCTTTTTCTGCACAAAAACTCCTTCACCGTGTTATACATTTCAACTCCTCTTGTAGATGTCTGTTAGGGCAGATGTGTCAGGAGTTCTTCTCTTGTGGAAACCAAAGGCTATGCTGTACTGTTGCCGTCCACAGACTCATCACACTGGACGTAAACCCTCTGCACTTTGCAAGATCCCGGTCCAGCTAATTGGCCAAGTTATCAGACATAGCTGACACTCATCTAGACATTGTAGTGGAAATTGAATGAGTTCTATTGTTCTCATTCTTAGGGACAGTGATAGCAATTATCATCATTGCTTGTTTCTTAATCTGATAAAAACCTTCTTCTACTTGATGAGAAATTGAGCAGGTCTAAACGAGGCTTAGATTTAAGAATTTTTTTCATGCTATATGCATAAGTCTTTGTCCTTTAAGGAAACAGATTACAGTCCCCCCCCCCCACAGGCTGCTGTCATATTAACATTATCTTGGAGCTCCAGAATGGACAAGAAAAAACAACGAGAATGGCTCGAGCAGGGCGTTGCTCACGGGGCGGTCGCTCGTGCCAGGCGGTGGCACGTGCTCGGGCCCGCTAAATGCTACTTGTAGCTTTAATTATTATTATTTTTCTTCTGCCGGAAGAATCGCATTTTTGAGGCCTTTAACATACCCCAAAACTCACCAAATTTGGCACACACATCAGGGGTCGCGAAAAATTTCGTATTTTATGAGAAATTGGCATGGGTGCGCAAAAATGGCTCGACAGCGCCACCTACACTGACTTTTGTCCCGACGCCCCGCATACGCTTTAACGTACAAGCTTGATTTTTTCAGGGCATGTTCATCAGATGGAAACCTACAAAAAAGTCTGTAGGTACCAAGCTGTCAGTCGCACAGGAAGTCTGCTATATTGATGTCAATATGTCATTTTTGCTCTATTTTGGACATTTGCAGGCCTCCTTCTAGAACGAACTCCTCCTAGAGATTTGTGAATAATGACTCCAAACTTTGGTTTTGTAAACTAGACACATGTCCGATGTTAAATTGCAAAGCTTTTAAGTTTTTACAGAAGTTTGTGACCGTGGCGGCGCGTAGAAATTCGACGTTGTTTCGAAAACACGCCATGAAAAGAAAAATGGCCATAACTCAGCCATGCATAATCCAATCTGATCAAAAATTGATATGCATGATTGTAGTCTGACTCTGAACACATCTGCAGTGAAAGAATCTGGAAAAAGTGTAGCGCCACCTGCTGGCAAGAGGAAATGACATGTTTGACTTGGAGCATCACTGCTCCGAGTAGGATGAGCCGACACACCTGAAAATGACGTCCACCTGTTGAAAAGCCATTGAAGTTTACTCTGACAAAAAACCATAACTTTCAATGCGGGGGTGTGGTCGTGACAGAGCGGCAAAGTTGGGCATCTCGCTATGCACACAAAAGTTGCTCTCACGTGCACATTCCTTGTCCAATCTCACTGAAATTCAATGGATATGATGAAGCTTCTATTCTGAACCCATGGATATGACAATCTTGGACGAGCTCTATAGCGCCACCTAGTTATTGCATTGGGCACATTCTGCCCTGTATTTTCTCTTTGCTTTGTCCGATGTGCATGAAATTAAAACTGGAGATACTCAGAAGGGTCCTCTCTCATCATGTAAAGTTTCATGGGTGTACACCTGACGGTGCCTGCGTAACAGGAAGTGGTCGATTATGTGCACCCAAATAATAGAAATTTATTATAAATCAGCCGTTTGTCTCAGGAAGCTGAGATTTCAGAATTAGATGCCTTTAATAACCTCCAGCTTTGATATGTAACACTATAGGGTCTACGAGAAACTTCATCACTTGATTTTTTTAATGAAATTTTGGACTGAACAAAGATTTTTAGCATAAATTCTGTTTAGGTTATCAGCACCAGGAATTCAACTTTCATAGGCATTTATGTGCTACTGCTTCCTAAAAAAATTCAGAATGATTGAAGTTACAGGTGACATCTTAGAGAGCATTACATCCAAAAAGGTCCGAAAACGTCTTTTTAGGCAAAACTACAAACACCTATTTTTTTTCATAACTTAATCATCATATATCAACACCAATTATTTTTTTAAATGTAGGGATCTGTGTTTGCTGCCTTCCATATTTTTTTCAGAAGTCCAGGTGAAACAGATGATTTTAAAAAAATCCTGATTCATCCCAAAACCTGTGCTTTTTCCGTCTGGACTCCAAACAAGTGTGTTTTAAAATTACTTATGCTTCAAATATCCACACCAAGTTTCACACGCATATAGCTGAACATGTCTAAATGCTTCTTGAATATTCTTTACAGATATAAAATGAACTGGTCAACTGTAGGATGTCATTTCCTCTTACATGCTTAAGTCTTTTCCTCATGCTGCAGCCTGCTCCTCAATCATCCCTGTTGCTGGAGTCAAATTTCACCCCCCCCCCCCCCCACACACACACACACCAGCTGCCAGTTCATATGCTAACTAACCCAGCAGTGAGGTGACAAGAGTTTAGACACAAGAGGGAGGGCAGACTGCTTTTTCATTTGTTTTGTATGTCTTTCATAGATTTTTATGAATAATCATTGCTTTTCTAGTCATGTAAAATGCAATTAACCTAATATTTTATCTTTTTTTTTTACAAACAAAACATATGAATGTGCTCCAAAACAAAACCCAACTCTCAGTACAGTTCTACAGATGTAACATAAGACTTAGACAGTAAATGTCTCTTTTATCCTTTTTTAATCAATGCTGCAACTTCTTTTCCTTAATATAAATCCAATGAAATTAAACTACAAAACCAAAAAACACAACGTATAGCAAATTTCTCTAAATAAATTATGTGTATATACAATATGTAGCACTTTTAAACAAAATAATAACAAATCCTTCCAATACAAGCACAGAAAAATGGAACACAAAATTTAAAACCCAAATTTGAAATGGCAATTTTAAAAAGATAATTTTTTCAGCCTGCTAAAAGTGCACAATTGTAAAAGCTCTTTTATATAGACAACTGTTTGGTTGCTTAGAGCTCTAAATATAAAAACAATGCCTTTATGGACGTGGCACGGATGGCACGGATGTTCAGCAGGGTAAACCCCAGGAAAGCGGCGGGACCTGATGGAGTTCCCGGAAAGGTTCTGCGGGCCTGCGCCGATCAACTCTCCCAGGTCTTCACAAAAATCTTCAACCTGTCGCTAGCTCAGGCTTTCATCCCTGCTTGCCTGAAGTCATCCACTATCATCCCGATACCCAAAAAGTCCTCATCCACAGCCTTCCTCACGGACTTCCGCCCAGTTGCACTCACTGCTGTCATCACAAAGTGTCTGGAGCGGCTGCTCCTGGGACACATCAAAGACTCCCTCCCTCCAATCTTCGTCCCCCACCAGTTTGCTTACAAAGCAAACAGATCAACGGATGATGCCATTTCCATCACCCTCCACACTGCGCTGAGCCACCTGGAACACAGAGACACCTACGCCAGGATGCTCTTTGTGGACTATAGCTCAGCCTTTAACACAATCATTCCTGACATTCTGGTCAACAAACTGTCTGAACTAGGACTCCACCCACTCACCTGCTCGTGGATCAAGGACTTCCTGACAAACAGACCACAGACAGTCAAACTTGACCCCCACCTCTCCTCCACCCGGACGCTGAGCACAGGCTCCACACAGGGATGTGTGCTGAGTCCTCTGCTGTATACACTGTACACAGCAGACTGCAGACCAGCCCACACCAGCAACACCGTGGTGAAGTTTGCAGACGACACTACTGTGGTGGGGCTGATCTCTGGGGACGACGAGACGGCCTACAGAGACGAAGTCCTGAAACTCTCAAGGTGGTGTCAGGCTAATAACCTCATCCTGAACACCACCAAGACCAAGGAGATCATCCTGGACTTCAGAAAAAACAGAACAGATCCACCCCCACTCTACATCGATGGAAACTGTGTGGAGAGGGTCCACAGCTTCACCCTCCTGGGCACCACCATCTCTGCTGACCTCACATGGTCTAACAACACCATGACTGTCATCAGGAAGGCCCAGCAACGCCTGCACTTCCTGAGAAAACTTAGGAGGAACGACGTCAGCCAGGAGCTGCTGGTAACGTTCTACCGCTCAACCATTGAGAGCATTCTGTCCTATGGCATCACAGTGTGGTTTTCCCACTGCACTGAAGCAGAACGGCAGAGTCTCCAGAGAATGGTAAAGACAGCGCAGAGGATCATCGGCTGCCCCCTCCCCTCACTGAAGGACATTTACCAGTCTCGCTGCCTCAGCAGAGTGACTAGCATCACCACTAACTCCACCCATTCTGCTTTCCCTCTGTTTGAACTGCTGCCCTCTGGAAGGAGGTACAGGTCCATCTGAACCAGGACAAACAGACTAAGAAACAGCTTTTTTCCACAGGCAATTATCATACGGAATGCACATACGTCCACCAACCACACCTCACTCTAATTTTACTACAATGCGTGCAATATCCTGACTGTCTAACCAGGTCACTGTGCAATAACTTGATATTTATTAAGCTGTGCTCACAGCAACTCATGTAATTCCATTCTATTTTATTCACAAATATTTAATATTTAACAGTTTCTGTCCATATTGTTCATTTTTTGTTAAGAGTTGTAAATACAGTATTTCTTTTTCTATTCTATTTTTATTTTTATTTTATGTAACTCCTTCACTCCAAGGCTGCTGCAATTTCATTGTATCCCCATGTACAATGACAATAAACGATTCTGATTCTGATTATATCACTTAGACACAGATGGAGAACCATATCAACTGGATTGGTAACAGCAACAACCACCGACCAAGCCGGCAAGCCCTGGCAGAAAAGATCCCCACAAGAAACACTGCAGGCTGTTCCATAAAAAATATAGTTTTACCATTGCCTTGCAGATCACAGTTGAAGTGGTTTAGTTTTCCTAAAAAAATTCAGAATGATTGAAGTTACAGGTGAACTTTTAGACAACATTTGATCCAAAAAGGTCCGAAAACGTCTTTTTAGGCAAAACTGCAAACACCTATTTTTTTGCATAACTTATCTTTCAAATATCAGCACAGAAAAATTAAAAACGGTAGGGATCTGTGTTTGCTGCCTTCCATATTTTTTTCAGACTTAAAAGTGTAACAGATGATTTATAAAAAATCCTTTTTCATCCAAAAACCTGTGTTAAATCTGTCTAGACTTAGTATTAAAAACTCTCCAAGATGAATGTGCCTGACTCCACCTGCAGGTGGATCACAGACTTCCTGACGGACAGACAGCAGTATGTGAGGCTGGGGAAGCTCGTCTCAGATACTCGGACCACAAGCACCGGATTCCCCCCAGGGCTGTGTCCTTTCACCCCTGTTACTCTCCCTGTACACAAACAGCTGCACAGCTGGTCACCTGTCTGTCAAACTCCTGAAGTTTGCTGACGACACCACACTCATCGGCCTCATCTCTGACGGAGATGAGTCGGCCTACAGGAGTGAAATAGCCAGGCTGGTGTCATAGTGCAGCGCTAACAACCTGGAGCTTAATGCTCTGAAGACAGTGGAGATGACAGTGGACTTGAGGAAGGCCCCAGCCCCCCTCCCCCCTGTCATCCTCTGTGACTCCCCGGTGACCTCTGTGGAGTCCTTCTGCTTCCTGGGAACCATCATCAGCCAGGACCTCAAGTGGGAGCAGAACATCAGCTCCATCACTAAGAAGGTCCAGCAGAGGATGTACTTCCTGAGGCAGCTGAAGAAGTTTCACCTCCCTGAAAAGATGCTGGTAGACTTTTACACCGCCATCATCGAATCCACCCTCACGTCCTCCATCACAGTCTGGTTCGCTGCGGCCACGGCCAGAGACAAGGCCAAGCTGCAACGCGTCATCCACTCAGCAGAGAAGGTGATCGGTTGCCACCTCCCGTCTCTCCAGGACCTGCACATCTCCAGGACCTGGAGGCGGGCAGCCAGGATTGTAGCCAACCCCTCTCATCCAGGACATAATCTCTTTCGGCCCCTCCCTTCTGGCAAGAGGCTCCGGTCCATCAGGACCAGGACCTCGCGCCACAAGAACAGCTTCTTCCCCACTGCAGTCAGCCTGCTGAACAGTACCCCAACTCCCCCAGGTGACCCCCCCTCCCCCCCCCGCCCACCAAAGGACTGTCGGTGCCACTTACAGGCCCCACCATCCCAGCCCATCTGTGCTCCCACTTTAATTCACCTTACTCTACTGTATATAGTGTGTTGTTGTTGTTAACTTAATTTTTAACTTATTCTTAATTGCACTATACACCAAGTCAAATTCCTCGTTTTGTAAAGTGCGCTCTACTGAACCTGGCAATAAAACTTTTTCTGATTTCTGATTCTATTAATCATTGTTTTTTATTCATTCAAAATGCAATTAAATCAATATTTTATCTTTTTTCTTTTCCTTTTACTTTTTTTTTATCTCTTATATCCTTTTTTATAATCAATGTTTGAACTTCTTTTCCTTTCTATTGTCATGGTTTCAGTTTGTTGTCTTTTTTTTCGCTTTAGTTCTTGTTCTGTCTTGTTTGGTTCTGTTTCCTGTTTTATTTTGAAAGGTTTCCTGTCTTGTCATGTTTCTTGAGTTTTACTTCCTTTGGTCCCCATCTGCCCTAATCGTGTTCACCTGTGTCTTGTCTGCCCTGTCTGTATATAAGTCTTGTCTCTGCCTTCCTCCTGTGCTGGTCCATTAACTTCTGCTCATGTTGATCACGTCTTCTTGTCTGGCGTCCATGTCCCTTGCCATGCCACAGTAAGTTTTTGTTTTTAGTTTTGTCATCCTGCTCTGCAGCGCTTTTTGTTAGTTAAATAAACCCACTTGCCCTGAACCCGTTTGCCTCCCGTCTCTGCGCCTGGGTCCTACCTGCTGTCGAGCCCCCCCCCCACACGACATCTATACATCCAATGAAATTAAACTACAAATCAACAAACACAACTGATAACAAATGTCTCTAAAAAATGATGTGTATATTTGCAGAACCTTAAAAACACCAAACAAATAACAAATGCTTCCCAAATAAAGCACAAAAAATGGAACACAAAATGTAAAACCCAAGTTAGAAATTGCAATTTGAAAAGATACTTTTTTCATCAGCTTTTCAAAATCAATCACCAATTCTACTCTTCTGTGGATGAAACAAAGAACTCCAGAACAATGAAGCCATTTCTCTAAGTCTCTCTCACCTTCAGTTTTAAACAAGGTCTGTGAAAATCCACCATACATTGGTCACATGAACTCAGAGACCTGCTAAAAGTGCACAATTGTAAAAGCTCTTTTATATAGACAACTGTTTGTTTGCTTAGAGCTGTAAATATAAAAAAAAATGCTTTTCTATCACCTAGACACAGATGGAGAACCATATCAACTGGATTAATAACAGGGTGGCATGTTTAGACAAAATGAAGCTGTCCATCACATTTTTGACCTAAACATGTAAACACATCCTTGGCTCTGCGGTTAGGAAATGGTATTTGGGAATCTCTTTATACCAGGAGCCAGCCTGGCCATTGGAACATCGCCACAGTGCCCATCCAGACTGGGACAGCAACGGGGTCCACTTCAGAGCCGTGAGCTGCTGTGTTTAACTCCAGCTGTCCCAGCAAGGGAGACAACTGCAGCAACATCCACTGACCAAGCTGACAAGCCCTGGCAGAAAAGATCCCCACAAGAAAAACACTGGCTCAGGCAGGCTGGTCAAAAAAAAATAGTTTTGCCATTGTCTTGCAGCTCGCAGATCAAGTGGTTTAGTTTTCCAGTAATGTCAGTCAAGAATGCAAGTTCAGATTCACAATGTTCATATTCACCATATTCAACAGACATCTCCTCCAATAGCACCTTAAAAATCCTGTGCTGTTTTGCTTTGCAGCTGAGGTTGTTTACGATTTTCAGAATAAGAGTCATTATATGTCCAGAGCCAATCACTTCTGCACATAAGGCCTGCTGGTGAATGACGCAGCAGTAATGCAGACATTTTGGAAAGTCTGGGTCAGCTTTACAGTGAGTGATGAAACCTGTTTGTCTATTGATCATAGCAGGAGTCCCATCTGCAGTCACTGCTACCAGCTTTTCTAATTGTACCTTTTTCTGCACAAAAACTCCTTCACCGTGTTATACATTTCAACTCCTCTTGTAGTTGTCTGTTAGGGCAGATGTGTCAGGAGTTCTTCTCTTGTGGAAACCAAAAGCTATGCTGTACTGTTGCCGTCCACAGACTCATTACACTGGACGTTAACCACCTGCACTTTGCAAGATCCCGGTCCAGCTAATTGGCCAAGTTATCAGACATAGCTGACACTCATCTAGACATTGTAGTGGAAATTGAATGAGTTCTATTGTTCTCATCCTTAGGGACAGTGATAGCAATTATCATCATTGCTTGAATTTTTTTCATGCTATATGCAAAAGTCTTTGTCCCTTAAGGCAACAGATTACAGCCCCCCCCCCCCCCCCCCCAGGCTGCTGTCGTATTAACAATAGC
This sequence comes from Oryzias latipes, assembly GCF_053564925.1. Classification (NCBI taxonomy): domain Eukaryota; kingdom Metazoa; phylum Chordata; class Actinopteri; order Beloniformes; family Adrianichthyidae; genus Oryzias; species Oryzias latipes. The sequence goes on along the minus strand of NC_136251.1, from coordinate 26,710,251 downwards.
TTGGAGCTCCAGAATGGACAAGAAAAAACGACGAGAATGGCTCGAGCAGGGCGTTGCTCACGGGGCGGTCGCTCGTGCCATGCGGTCGCACGTGCTCGGGCCCGCTAAATGCTACTTGTAGCTTTAATTATTATTATTTTTCTTCCGCCGGAAGAATCGCATTTTTGAGGCCTTTAACATACCCCAAAACTCACCAAATTTGGCACACACATCAGGGGTCGCGAAAAATTTCGTATTTTATGAGAAATTGGCATGGGTGCGCAAAAATGGCTCGACAGCGCCACCTACAGTGACTTTTGTCCCGACGCCCCGCATACGCTTTAACGTACAAGCTTGATTTTTACAGGGCATGTTCTTCCGATGGAGACCTACAAAAAAGTCTGAAAGGACCCACCTGTCACTCGCACAGGAAGTCTGATATATTGAGGTCAATATGTCATTTTTGCTCTATTTTGGACATTTGCAGGCCTCCTTCTAGAACGAACTCCTCCTAGAGATTTGTGAATAATGACTCCAAACTTTGGTTTTGTAAACTATACACATGTCCGATGTTAAATTGCAAAGCTTTTAAGTTTTTACAGAAGTTTGTGGCCGTGGCGGCGCGTAGAAATTTGACGTTGTTTCGAAAACACGCCATGAAAAGAAAAATGGCCATAACTCAGCCATGCATATTCCAATCTGATCCAAAATTGATATGCATGATTGTAGTCTGACTCTGAACACATCTGCAGTGAAAGAATCCGGAAAAAGTGTAGCGCCACCTGCTGGCAAGATGAAATGACATGTTTTACTTGGAGCATCACTGCTCTGAGTAGGATGAGCCGACACACCTGAAAATGACGTCCACCTGTTGAAAAGCCATTGAAGTTTACTCTGACAAAAAACCATAACTTTCAATGCAGGGGTGTGGTCGTGACAGAGCGGCAAAGTTGGGCATCTCGCCATGCACACAAAAGTTGCTCTCACGTGCACATTCCTTGTCCAATCTCACTGAAATTCAATGGATATGATGAAGCTTCTATTCTGAACCCATGGATATGACAATCTTGGACGAGCTCTATAGCGTCACCTAGTTATTGCATTGGGCACATTCTGCCCTGTATTTTCTCTTTGCTTTGTCCGATGTGCATGAAAGTAAAACTGGAGATACTCAGAAGGGTCCTCTCTCATAATCTGAAGTTTCATGGGTGTACACCTGACGGTGCCTGCGTAACAGGAAGTGGTCGATTATGTGCACCCAAATAATAGAAATTTATTATAAATCAGCCGTTTGTCTCAGGAAGCTGAGATTTCAGAATTAGATGCCTTTAATAACCTCCAGCTTTGATATGTAACACAATAGGGTCTATGAGAAACTTCATACCTCTTTTTTTCCTATGCAATTTTGGACTGAACAAAGATTTTTAGCATAAATTCTGTTTAGGTTATCAGCACCAAGAATTCAACATTCATAGGCATTTATGTGCTACTGCTTCCTAAAAAAATTCAGAATGATTGAAGTTACAGGTGAACTTTTAGACATCATTTCATCCAAAAAGGTCCGAAAACGTATTTTTAGGCAAAACTGCAAACACCTATTTTTTTGCATAACTTATCTTTCAAATATCAGCACAAAAAAATTAAAAACGGTAGGGATCTGTGTTTGCTGCCTTCCATATTTTTTTCAGACTTAATAGTGTAACAGATGATTTATAAAAAATCCTTTTTCATCCAAAAACCTGTGTTAAATCTGTCTAGACTCCAAACAAACATTTTTTTATGGTAACTTATGTTTCAACAATCGACACCAATTTTCACAGACCTATAGCTAAACATGTCCCATAGCTACCTGAATATTTTCATAGATATAAAATGAACTGGTCATTCTAACATCTGGCATTCTAACATCTAACATCTTACATGTCAAAGCCTCTCTCAGCCTGGCTCTGCTGAAGGAGTCGTGTTACAACCCCGCCCCCTCCTGCTGGGACCCCTGCTATGTAAATTAGCAAGCAGTGAACAGAGAGATGAGGAGTAAGAATGACCATTATTCAGGCATGCATAATCCAAAGACAGCCAGTTAAACACTGAAAGACATATTTTTTCGGTATGTCTTTCATACATCTTTAGTATTAAAAACTCTCCAAGATGAATGTGCCTGACTCCACCTGCAGGTGGATCACAGACTTCCTGACGGACAGACAGCAGTATGTGAGGCTGGGGAAGCTCGTCTCAGATACTCGGACCACAAGCACCGGATCCCCCCAGGGCTGTGTCCTTTCACCCCTGTTACTCTCCCTGTACACAAACAGCTGCACAGCTGGTCACCTGTCTGTCAAACTCCTGAAGTTTGCTGACGACACCACACTCATCGGCCTCATCTCTGACGGAGATGAGTCGGCCTACAGGAGTGAAATAGCCAGGCTGGTGTCATAGTGCAGCGCTAACAACCTGGAGCTTAATGCTCTGAAGACAGTGGAGATGACAGTGGACTTCAGGAAGGCCCCAGCCCCCCTCCCCCCTGTCATCCTCTGTGACTCCCCGGTGACCTCTGTGGAGTCCTTCTGCTTCCTGGGAACCATCATCAGCCAGGACCTCAAGTGGGAGCAGAACATCAGCTCCATCACTAAGAAGGTCCAGCAGAGGATGTACTTCCTGAGGCAGCTGAAGAAGTTTCACCTCCCTGAAAAGATGCTGGTAGACTTTTACACCGCCATCATCGAATCCACCCTCACGTTCTCCATCACAGTCTGGTTCGCTGCGGCCACGGCCAGAGACAAGGCCAAGCTGCAACGCGTCATCCACTCAGCAGAGAAGGTGATCGGCTGCCACCTCCCGTCTCTCCAGGAGCTGCACATCTCCAGGACCTGGAGGCGGGCAGCCAGGATTGTAGCCAACCCCTCTCATCCAGGACATAATCTCTTTCGGCCCCTCCCTTCTGGCAAGAGGCTCCGGTCCATCAGGACCAGGACCTCGCGCCACAAGAACAGCTTCTTCCCCACTGCAGCCAGCCTGCTGAACAGAACCCCAACTCCCCCAGGTGACCCCCCCTCCCCCCCCGCCCACCAAAGGACTGTCGGTGCCACTTACAGGCCCCACCATCCCAGCCCATCTGTGCTCCCACTTTAATTCACCTTACTCTACTGTATATAGTGTGTTGTTGTTGTTAACTTAATTTTTAACTTATTCTTAATTGCACTATACACCAAGTCAAATTCCTCGTTTTGTAAAGTGCGCTCTACTGAACCTGGCAATAAAACTTTTTCTGATTTCTGATTTCTGATTCTGATTCTATTAATCATTGTTTTTTATTCATTCAAAATGCAATTAAATCAATATTTTATCTTTTTTCTTTTCCTTTTTCTTTTTTTTATCTCTTATATCCTTTTTTATAATCAATGTTTGAACTTCTTTTCCTTTCTATTGTCATGGTTTCAGTTTGTTGTCTTTTTTTTCGCTTTAGTTCTTGTTCTGTCTTGTTTGGTTCTGTTTCCTGTTTTATTTTGAAAGGTTTCCTGTCTTGTCATGTTTCTTGAGTTTTACTTCCTTTGGTCCCCATCTGCCCTAATCGTGTTCACCTGTGTCTTGTCTGCCCTGTCTGTATATAAGTCTTGTCTATGCCTTCCTCCTGTGCTGGTCCATTAACTTCTGCTCATGTTGATCACGTCTTCTTGTCTGGCGTCCATGTCCCTTGCCATGCCACAGTAAGTTTTTGTTTTTAGTTTTGTCATCCTGCTCTGCAGCGCTTTTTGTTAGTTAAATAAACCCACTTGCCCTGAACCCGTTTGCCTCCCGTCTCTGCGCCTGGGTCCTACCTGCTCTCGAGCCTCCCCCCCACACGACATCTATACATCCAATGAAATTAAACTACAAATCAACAAACACAACTGATAACAAATGTCTCTAAAAAATGATGTGTATATTTGCAGAACCTTAAAAACACCAAACAAATAACAAATGCTTCCCAATTAAAGCACAAAAAATGGAACACAAAATGTAAAACCCAAGTTAGAAATTGCAATTTGAAAAAGATACTTTTTTCAGCAGCTTTTCAAAATCAATCACCAATTCTACTCTTCTGTGGATGAAACAAAGTACTCCAGAACAATGAAGCCATTTCTCTAAGTCTCTCTCACCTTCAGTTTTAAACAAGGTCTGTGAAAATCCACCATACATTGGTCACATGAACTCAGAGACCTGCTAAAAGTGCACAATTGTAAAAGCTCTTTTATATAGACAACTGTTTGTTTGCTTAGAGCTCTAAATATAAAAAAAAATGCTTTTCTATCACCTAGACACAGATGGAGAACCATATCAACTGGATTAATAACAGGGTGGCATGTTTAGACAACATGAAGCTGTCCATCACATTTTTGACCTAAACATGTAAACACATCCTTGGCTCTGCGGTTAGGAAATGGTATTTGGGAATCTCTTTATACCAGGAGCCAGCCTGGCCATTGGAACATCGCCACAGTGCCCATCCAGACTGGGACAGCAACGGGGTCCACTTCAGAGCCGTGAGCTGCTGTGTTTAACTCCAGCTGTCCCAGCAAGGGAGACAACTGCAGCAACATCCACTGACCAAGCTGACAAGCCCTGGCAGAAAAGATCCCCACAAGAAAAACACTGGCTCAGGCAGGCTGGTCAAAAAAAAATAGTTTTGTCATTGTCTTGCAGCTCGCAGATCAAGTGGTTTAGTTTTCCAGTAATGTCAGTCAAGAATGCAAGTTCAGATTCACAATGTTCATATTCACCATATTCAACAGACATCTCCTCCAATAGCACCTTAAAAATCCTGTGCTGTTTTGCTTTGCAGCTGAGGTTGTTTACGATTTTCAGAATAAGAGTCATTATATGTCCAGAGCCAATCACTTCTGCACATAAGGCCTGCTGGTGAATGACGCAGCAGTAATGCAGACATTTTGGAAAGTCTGGGTCAGCTTTACAGTGAGTGATGAAACCTGTTTGTCTATTGATCATAGCAGGAGTCCCATCTGCAGTCACTGCTACCAGCTTTTCTAATTGTACCTTTTTCTGCACAAAAACTCCTTCACCGTGTTATACATTTCAACTCCTCTTGTTGTTGTCTGTTAGGGCAGATGTGTCAGAAGTTCTTCTCTTGTGGAAACCAAAAGCTATGCTGTACTGTTGCCGTCCACAGACTCATCACACTGGACGTTAACCACCTGCACTTTGCAAGATCCCGGTCCAGCTAATTGGCCAAGTTATCAGACATAGCTGACACTCATCTAGACATTGTAGTGGAAATTGAATGAGTTCTTCTGTTCTCATCCTTAGGGACAGTGATAGCAATTATCATCATTGCTTGAATTTTTTTCATGCTATATGCAAAAGTCTTTGTCCCTTAAGGCAACAGATTACAGCCCCCCCCCCCCCCCCCCAGGCTGCTGTCGTATTAACAATAGCTTGGAGCTCCAGAATGGACAAGAAAAAACGACGAGAATGGCTGGAGCAGGGCGTTGCTCACGGGGCGGTCGCTCGTGCCATGCGGTCGCACGTGCTCGGGCCCGCTAAATGCTACTTGTAGCTTTATTTTTTTTTGTAATTCTCACGGCTAAACAGATAGCGATAACAACAAGTAATGTCACTCTCAATTCAATTACACTGATTTTTATATCAGAGATAAGCTGGCTTTGCCATAGAGTTCAGATAAAATACATTATAATGCAAAAAAATACATTTATTTTTTGTTGTTTGTTTCTGTAGGATTATTTAACAGGCTGGTGAGCCAAGCAGTGAGGCTGTGTAGGCTGTCAGTTTTTTTCTGTCTTCATCTCCTTCCTTTTTCTCTTTCATTGAAGCCGTTGGCAGCTCTTGCAACTGTGTAGTAAAAAAAAAAAAAGGTTTGAAATTTGGCACGCTGACTGGAAAAAAAGAAAAATCCTTTAATAATTTATTTGTTCTTCCTTCCTATCTCAGCTGCAAACGCAATAGTCCCACCAATAGGACAGATTTGGAAGTGTAATTACGCACATAATCTTTAAGCCACACAAAAGATGGTCAAATGTGTAAATATAAGAATTCTAGCTCCAGATGAAGGAAAGCATCAGAATAAAGGAAGGAAGATCACCTACTTTGAACATCATTTTTTTAAGCAGTGATTTTTTTTTTCCCCTACTGGATTGTGGCTATCTGAATGCAGCAGCTGCAATCAAGACTCATCAGTGCAGCCAATGTTTTCCAGTCTTTTGTTGTCACACTGTGGTGAGCCAGTGTCATTTGCAGCCATCGGTTTCCTGTTCTAAGCTGACAGGGATGACACCTGCTGTGTTCTTTTGTTGCCGTGGCCCATCTGCTTTCAGTTTCTGTGTGTTATGTATTCGTTTGCAAATCTTTGTCATAACAAGTAGTCATTTCAGTCACTGTTGCTTGTCTGGCTTACCAACCAAGTGTGGCCTTTCTCATCCAAGATTTTAAACCAAATCAGTGTTAAAACATGTCTGCACGGTGATGGTATGTATATGCACAGATAATTCAGAGTACCTGAAACTCGTACAAACATGAAGTTTTGATCGCAAGTCCAAAGCTTTCAATGAAAGGAACCACTTCTGCTTCTAAAGAACATAGACTAACAGTCATAAGCAGAGAAGTGTTCTTTGCTACATCATTTAGTGCATGAATGTGTGCGAAAACCCTTCCTATGCGCTCACAAAGACCCCACACAGACTCATCTGCTAAAACGATTTACTTATAGAGGATTTTTTATGTTTGGTCCTTTTCTTGTATAAACAATTAGTTTACTATTCATTCACAACAAAAAAGATTATGGAAAAAATGTAACATTATTATTGTTACAGAGATATAAAAGTCTTCGCAGTGAGAAACATCATAACTGCCGTCTGAACAGCGTCCATTAGATTACTCAGTCAGGTTTTCTGCTGCAGGAACACCATCAAGCTTCCTGCAACTCTCCCTATGATACCAGGTCAACATAACAGTGACTGTAGTGAAGGAGTTCATCTACTGTAAGATTTCATTTTAAGACAATAAAATTATGATGAACATGTACATCTAAAACAAAAAAAGTATAATATTATAAAAAATAATTAAATAAATAGTGAAAATACTGTCACACCCCAATCAGTTAATGAACTCAAACCCACTCAGTAGGGGGAGGGATTATACAAGTTCACTTCTTCCCACTCCTTTTCAAACAAAAAGTCCAGCTTAACTTGACCTTAATAATCATGACATGTAATAAATCAAATGTGTCTTTGTTTTTTTTGTTTTTGTTTAATCAATGCTTTTCATACTTTGGAACTGGCATTGGAAATGGTGTATTTCAAGTAATCAAAGCAGAAATAATACATAAACTAAAAAAGCAACAGAAATTTGTATGTAAAGTTGTATCAAACACAGGATAATTAATCCTAAAAATTGAATGGAAAATATGCATTCATCCACATGCACTATTAAATAATTCAATTATTATTCTTAATCATAAACCTATGCGCTCTTTTGCATATAGTTCATGACGCAATGAAAATATGAAATATTAAGATTGTCAATAGTTCAGTAGTTTGCTTGAAAGTTAGTGGGCGGAAGCAAATGTACATGATCCCACCCTTTCTTTGCTTAACTTAACTTTTATTTTTATTTTTTACTTTTCTTTAATTAAGTTATCATTATTCGGTTCTTAACTTCTGATCAGTCATTTATTCTTCACCGACACAGATTCAGGTTCATTAAAAAATTCCAGCCAAGTATCAATAAATCACATGACAATGATGAACTATAATGATTTTGTAAATAGACACATCATTTCAAAAGTTATCATTGCATATGCAGCTCAAATGACACAAATGTGTAAAAATATGTTGTTAATAAATAAATATCAATATGTCTGTAATGAGTTTGATAAATCAATTTCATTTTTATTTCTTGTATGAAATAAACCAATAAATCAAACCAAATCAACCCCCTGCTGAGGTTCCCTGAGCCTTTTTTCTGAATTACTTATTCAGTCTTGAGGAAGACTGCTGTCTTGACACATGTTCAGAAGAGTCATCAGCACCCTTCACAAGGAGAAAAGCCACAAAAGAATTAGCTAAATAAGCTAGTTGTTCACAGAGTGCTGTATCCAGGCACATTAACAGAAACTTAAGTGGAAGAAAAAAGTAAGGAGAAAATGCTCCAGCAAGAGCAACAACTCCAGCTTCAAGAGAACCGTCAAGCCAAATCCAATTTGGGAGAGCATTAAGAGCTTCCACACACAGAGGAATACGAGACATGTGCTCAACTAGACTGCAACTGCGAAGAATTGGACTCACGCTCAATGGTCCAAAGTCTTATTTTCAGATGAAACTAAATAGTGTCTTTCTTTTGGAAATTAAGGTCCCAGAGTCTGGAGGAAAAGTGATGAAGCACAGAATTCAGGTTGTTTAAAGTCCAGAGTGAGGATTCCACATTAAGTGATGATTAGGGGTGTTGTGTCATCTGCTACCGTTGGTTCACTGTGTTTTTGAATTCCGCAGTCAAGGCAGCCATCTGCCAGGAAATTCTAGATATAGTTCTAGAGCTGCCCTCTTCTGTATGGGGATGCTAATTTTATGTTTCTGTATAACTGGACACTAGCCCACACTGCCAACAGTACCAAAATCTGGTTCTTGCAACCATGCTGTTACAGTGTTTGATTGGACTTATAACTCATTCATCTACTTCCGTTTATTCCCTTTCTGGGTCACGGGGCTACCGGAGCCTATCCCAGCCACTTGTGGGCAAAGGCAGGGGGCACCCTGGACAGGTCGCCAATCTGTCGCTCACTAACAGTAAAAATATGTAGCTGTGGTCAAAAGAAAGATGAGAAACACCATGATGCACCTGAAGCCAGCTACCAAACCAACCTTTCTGGTACACTGTGCCAGTGCCTGAAATCTGTTAGGCTCTGTCTCAGTTCCCTCACTACTCCCTAACACCTAAAACACTATACAGTGTGGGACTATCTAGTGCCCTGATTTTTATGCAATTCAAATACATGCTCACTACTACTTTTTTATGGCCTCACCCATTTGACAAAGTAAAAACCTAATAAATAGAAAGATTTTACGAAGACTATGGATTAATCCACCGTGTACTGGAGATGAAAACTTGGATGATTTATAAAAAGAACATTTACATATAGTTATTTTTCAAATGAAAAATTGTTCCAACATATTGTGGTTTATTTTTTACCAATCTTGTGAGCATTGATGCACATTAGTCTGTTGACTCCTGGGAAATTTCCAGGTGACTGGATTTTGGAATTGTTGATTTGGACACCCCAACAAACACCTCACTGAGTAGTGAGGGAATTTGGATGCAAACTCAGTGACTAAAATAGGCCATATAATGAAACACAGTTCAGACTATTTTAAATAATCCAGATTGAATAGAATTTCCCATCCATCTGTTTTAAGAACCCGCTGAATCTCTTTTGGGGTCACGGGGCAACTGGAGCTAACCCAACTACTGTTGCACAAAGGCGAGGTACTCCCCCCTGAACACCAATCACCAATCTGTCACAGGGCTGAATTGGATTTTGACCGTCTATATTGAGAATTCATTAGATGAAAATGATCAATTTTGCTGGATTTAATGATGAAGTAAGGTGTGCATGGATGAATAAATGTGTAACACCTTAATTGTGTATTGCATCATGCAAAAAACAAATTGAACTTAAACTAAAGTAACAGAAAAAGTACATTGAAAACGTTGGTTATGCAGTCTTCTTTTTATCAATAACAGTGAGGGACAATGTTCCTTTTTTTCACCTGTTTTCTCGTAGACCCAAATCAATTCATTTTCTTTTAGCAGGTCGTTTTGAGGTGATAGAATATTTCAACTGACAAAATCTCCACAATTAGGCATGACGTTACAGCACCTCCATGTAATGGATGTTACTTGTAGGTGCTGGACACAGCTGTTCACTCACTGAAAACTGGTTTGTGCTGGTTTCTGCTCATTACTTGTTGAGCTCAAGTGCCTCTTACATTCACAGTTGTGCCCTTAGTAATACAATTTACAAGCTCAGATCAAATTTTGACACGTTTCCCCATAATGTGTAATTTAAAATCAGATTATGAATTTAATTTGAAGCCAAGGTTTCTGCTTAAAGATCTGCTACTTAGATTTTTTTAAATACTTTTTTACTCATTTGAGCTTGAGACAGAGTTGAATTTCTTATGCAGATTTTTAAATCCTGCAGTGGGACCATTTTTTATTTAATTTAACATTTGAATTAGTTTAGAAGTCTCAATTTTAAAACAATAATTTCAAGCGAAACAAGGAATTGCATTTCTCATGAAAAATCTTTTTTTAAGAGAAATTCTAAACGTGTTGCTGCTTAATGCTAAAAAGGTGTACTTTTTGCACACAAAAAAGGCATACTAGCATAATTACTAGATAAAGTGTAAAAAGCTTAAAAGACTGAATTTCTTCCATAAATAAGCATTTTATTATTATTGCTAGAAGATCTAAACAGAGTTTATATAATACTGGACTAGAAGAAGCCCAACAGTAGTTAAGTACGTATTATTCGATTCATTTTTAATAATGTTTGATTAAGATGAGATCAGATTGTTTTGCTTTTTTTTCATTTTGATCAGGCCTTAAAATTGGTAGGCCTAAAAAGGAATAATTATAAAATGGACTGGCTTTCCATTGAAAAAAAAAAAAACATATTGTTGAAAAGAAAAGAGGTACAATAATTAATAAATTAGCATCTGTACCCCTTTTTGCTGCTTTCAATATTTAAATTATTTGTCTGTGTTCATTTTTTGCTATCAATTAGTTTTGTTGATGCTGTTTAATTGTGGGAATGAGTATTATAGGATTTTTTAGGTCTGAACTTTTCTTTTTAAGTCGGTGAGTCTTTAAGTCTGTAAAGAATAAATGTTGCTTGTTATCCTATTTTGTCCTGCAGGAATGCATGAAATCTCACATAGCTTGCTGCTGCCACGGAGGAAACAATGATTCAACAGCAGAAGTTAAGCAGGAAGAAGCCAAGCTAACCAAATGTTCTGTAGGCACAAAAATGTTCAGACCATCTGAGACGGCCACTTTTGGCTCGCCTTAAAACATAATCCAAAAATTCCCAACAGGCTGAGATTTCTTTTTTTTATCACTTTAAATCTTTACAGTATATAGTGAAAAATATGCACACAGCAACACTTTTGAATTTTGAGTTGTTTTTTTTATCTAATATGATGAAAAACTATTATCCTTGCTGTTATAATTTATCATTATTATCAATTAATTTGTCATTTTGGAATTAGAATAAAATTGTTGCAGTTTTTAATCCGTAAACTACTTCAATCTGGTGGTTTAATCTACCTAAATTAAAATTTTACCTAGAACAAGACTAAAACAAAGTACAAAAGAATTGACTGCTAACCAAACTAACAAATAGTGGGGGAGGCAAATCATCACAGCGGGCTTTAATTAAGAAGCCTGCCTCCCTAAAACAGCCCGTCAATCACTTTCAGTGACTCTCTGGCATATGACCTGCTCTTAAAGCCTGTTGCTGATTGGCACTTTGATTAGATGAACTTCATTGAGCTATAGTAACCCCATAACTGTCAATAATCAAAAGAAATCAATTGGTTTTGGAACTGAACTACTTCTGTAATATCTTTCATGTCTTGTGGATTGGTCATTTATAAACCACAAAAGTTTAAACTAACTGTCAGAAAAATAAAAAGCTATCTTTTTTGTTTTAGTGGAAGCTTTGATACGTTTGCTCTTTGGCTGCTTGGTCATTTATTTTTCTTATTATATACTCCTTTCTTTGTTTTTCATATTTCATGTCAGAGCTTGATTCAGAGCTTTTTAAACAATCCACATGCTCTCTTAGTTGTAAATTAACTAACAGTTTCCCTAAAAGTATTTAAAGTCCCACTTCAATCATCTTTGGATTTATTGTAAAAGCTTTTAATTCAGATCATGCTGTTTTTTTGCCAAAAAAAAAAAAAAAACTGTCATTTTATAGAGTATAGTTTCTCCAGAGCTGCAGTAGTTCATTTGGAATTCGCATCTGAGTTTTGGGCAGGACGCTTAGTGTGGAATATGCCCACCCCCACTTCCCATCCATCGTTTCAGGCTCTCCTGCTAGCTTACAGCCCCTCGCACCCCCAACCTAGCATTTCCGGTGCAACAAAATTGGGGAGCAATATTGGAGCTTTTCAGCGGTACAGTTTAAAGCTGGATTGGATGAGGAAAATGAAGACGCACATGGATCTAGTCATCCAGAATGGAGCAGAGAAGGGAGCTTGTGGCCCACCCAGCATACTTTCTGTATTACAATTATGATCTTTTAAAATGGCATTTTTTCATCTGTAACTTATTCACAATGGATGAATAAAGAAATACTCAGAAATGCAATTTTAAGCTTAATTTTCTTTTTAAATGTCCTCCATCACGAGAAAAATACAGCAAGAACATGTTAAAAACACCAAAAACATAGTTGAAAGAGTTAAAAAAAAAACACAGTAACATTCAGAAATGAAAAGAAATACAAAAAAGTTGGTGTAATTTTTGTGACAGTTATATGATGTATACTGTGGATTTAAACTCAATTTGGAGGCCAGTCTTGTGCAGAAATGCTTTTCTATACCTTTCAAAAGAATTCCTTTGTGCTTCATTTTTCATTCTAAGGATTTTATTCTCTGTATTTCTTTGAGCCTCATCCTTCTTTGAGCTTGCTTCTACGCTTGCATGTTACTAAAGACTTCAAGATGGACATTTTGCACAGATCATTCTTCTTTCCTGCCAGGCAAATGTTTGCGAGGGTCAGAGAAATATCGAACCGTCATCTGCTCAAACAGGAGCTTGACTATATCGAGTGAATGCCATGTGTAAATTCCACCTCATGTCTTTTCTCATAATCCAATTCTAATTACAAATAATAGAGTAGCAAAAGTACTCGCCTTCTATATGCCGCCCACACACCACCACCTTCTTCCCACCCCTACCCACATGAGGAATTATAGTCTTTTCCCATATCTATGTCCAACTGGCTCAGGACTCAGCTGGCAAGATGCTAGTATTTGTGCACCAGGGCTTTTGTCTATTTATAACATATTTTATAACATGTTGCAATTTCTTGGGTTGAATTGTTGTTCCCTGAAAGGATTATTTTTTTATTCTTACAAAAGGCTAATTACTTTTAATCCAAGAAATAGCGCCTGAATAGTGGAAGATCAGGCAGGGGAGATCCGTTTGCATTGCAGCATTAAATTGAGATGCTGTGCTCTGTAAACACCTCACATCAATGAAATCTAAGAAATTCGTACCTGTTAGGAGCAGTTTCATCTCACAGTGGTATCACTGGTCAACCAGTCAATTATTCATTATTTTTTCCAATACTTATTAGATGAAATATGTATATTTTCTTTAATAATTTATCAGGCTTGTATGCTGTGGCGGAGCAGTTTTAAATGGCATGAGACAAGGTGGATTCCAGCTCCATGCATTTGTGATTAAAATATTCAAATTGGTCTGCAAACTACTATTTGAAACTACAATTTTGTAATCAAAGTGATTGCCTGAGGCAAATTAAAATAACCTTTTGTCACCCCACACATCAAGTTTCTGATTAGGGCAATTAAAACCCAACTGTTTCCAACAGTGTCCCTTTCATTGCTTTGAACATCCACAGCTATCAGGAGCCAGAGAGACATCTGCCATGGATTTCCTTCTCTGCTCGAGTAACCTGAGAATAAATACTTGTTTTGACTGATTACATCCTCTGCTTTTTCTATCTGAATCTTTGAGTAGGAAAATATAGTTGTCTCTTGAGAAAAACCTTTTAGAAACTCATTCTTACCCCCCCCCCCCCCCCCAAGAAAATTACTGCAAATTCCTTGTAATTGAAGATAAATGAGTGAAGATTTACCAGCAACTAATTTTATTATTTTAGTTTTTCAACTTTAAATTCACATGGTACATTTTTAGTAAAAATGTTAATCTGTTTTATCGGAATAATGCCAGCAACAAGTGATAGAATAAACGCTTCAACTGAGAATAATTGCAGCCCATTAACAAGTCCTGAGGTGTTAGAACACCTATTGTAATTATTTCTAATGAAAACCTGAACATTACACATTGCCAAAAAATGTGTAATACTACTTCAATTTAGTTATTTGATTAATTATATATTTGTCTAATTATTCATAAAGTTTAAATTTTAGGTCATCCCATGGGTGTCAAATACTTAAGTGTCGCCTTATTCTTGTCAGAGCTGGTTTTCTACTCTTCATAGCCACATACTTTTTTTTTTCTGATAAGAAGAAATAATTTAATAAAAAAATACCAAACTGTAAATTATTTCCTGCTGTTTTTTGCATAGTCTTGTAGCTCCGGGCTGTTTTTTTCCTCAAGTAGCTTTGCAGCATATCCTGCTTTAAAAACTTGTAAAAGTTTCCAACTTTAAAAGACTTTTGGTGCAACTGAAGACTAAATCGCACATAAATCAATCACTTTGACATCATGTTTCCGATGACGTTTCAGATGATTGATTTAGGGATTCTCTTTCTTTTTTTTTTTTTTAGAATTTATTTGCAAATTATTATAAATTAGGAGTGTTAATTTATTTTTCTGAGATATAAGCAAGATTGATATTGTGGTATTTCAAATAAAAAGTTGTTCTTTTTCAGCTGATAACCAAAAGAGAAGTTGTTGCATAAACCAGATTATATAAAAATATCAGCCTGAACATGCCAGGTTCTTATTGCACAACACTATAACACAGAGCAGGTGAGATTCAGATTAGGACTTTGGCTTGGTTGCTCCTTAATATTTTTCTGCATTTCAACATGACTGCCCGATGTGTTTTTATTTTCTATCTGGTTGTAAGGTTTGGTGTTGCCCAGGGCTAAATGTTCTGATGACTTGCCTGATGTTTTTCTTTCAGAATCCTAATGTATCCCTCTTTTCTTAAAAGGGTTTTTTTTTCTGACAAATAAAACTTCTTAACAAGAAATTTGCACAGGGAACTAAAGACTGGAGTGACAGCAAAGGAATGCTTCAGTCCCTGAGCTGCAGAGTACAGCAGAGAAGAAGTGGCCCCTATTCTCAGGGGAGATAGTTTGTTAGCTCTGAAAGCTGCTACAAAAATTGTTTGAATGTTTTCAGAACAAATAAAAAGGCTTTTCTGAGGCGATCACCTCATTGTATTAAACAAAACAAAAAAATCAGCATTAAATAAAGCTGAGGAGAAAAACAAGATATTTTTACATTTCCTCACATATTTGATCAAATCTAGTTTTGCATGCATATACACAAATGTGCAAAAACCTATTAATCTTCTTGTGTATTTGTTTTATTCTATTTAAATAGAGGATAAACTCACCTAGCAGTCTCCACTTCAGGTAGCTTGTATATATTTTGACTCTTTGAGGTAACTGGAGCTTCCAGAGGAAACCCACGCAATTTATATGTCACTAGCATTTAAACACAAACACTAAGTGACAGCGCGAGGGACAAATTAGCAGCACTTGAAGCCCTAAATCAACATGACTTGCTCTTGCAGGTTGTCAGAGACTGTAAAAAACAGCAGTGCCTGTGTTGCTCAGTATCTACATGACATTTCCCATCTTTGAAAGCATAAGAATTCATCGGTCTGTTAACAACATTATGCATCTGTGTATAGAAAACGAGGTTTTAAAATGGATTGAAACGGAGCAATTTGATGATCATCATCCACTAGATATTTTATGCATTACATACTACGTGCCTTTGTGTCTCAGTACTTCAGCCCTATCGAACAATTTTCAACTTTGATGCTACAATGTAAATTTTTCATTTGTAGGAGCTATTTTCTCAAAATACATCCTGCGATGCTGCAGCTCTAAACACATTATTAATTTATGTGTCTGAAATCCCACCAATGCTTCTACTATTTTATACTTTACCTTTCAGACTTGTGCATGTCTTAAGAGCACTTTATAAAGTCCCTGTTTGGATACTGCCCTGCATGTTGGATCACCTGTCCTTTCCAAGCCGGAGGAGACAGCGCACAAATAAAATTTGCAGAAGTAGAAACCATAAAATATAGTGATCTAAAGCAACAAGCCTCTGCTTTAGCTACAAGCATGAACATATTTTTCTTTCTTTGCTGTCACTCAGTTTGCCCTCCAGCTTTGTTAAAGCAGTAAAAAAGGATAACAAATAAATGGACACATATTTTAATGACCCACTCCACTTAAAATTATATTTATTTCTGTGTTTCTAACATGTTCTTGTGGTATTTTGGGGGATTATGGGGGACATCTTTAAAGAAAATTAAGCTCGAATTGCATTTCAATGTATTCCTTACATACACTGTTGTAAATCAGAAGCAGACGTTTGAAAAAGTTTGTATTTGCGATGTAGAAAATATGCTTGGTGGGCCAAAGCTTCCTGCCCCACTCCATTCTGATGCATCCACTTGTGGAAAAAATAGATCCATGCATGTATTTATTTTCCTCGTCTGAGCTGGTATCTGGATCCAAACTGTACGGCTGGATGGTTCCCATATTGCTCGCCATTTTTGCTGCACTGTTTATATGTTAAGTTGGGGGTGTGAGGGGCTGTAAGCTAGTGGAAGAGTAAAAAAAGTGCTCCAAGGTATAGGTGATGGGAAAGGGGGTGGAATTGCTGTGCACCAATGGATTTATAAGTTTTAATGAACCCCTGTTGCTTTGCAGAAACTATGTGCTAGAAAACAACACAGCTTTTTTGATTTTGGCTAAAACAGCATAATCATAATTAGAAGAAAACTGGGAAAGCTTAGAAAACAGTTTTAAAGAAGATCAGAGTGGGTCTTAACATTTCTTACACTTTTGTTTTTATGCATGAAAATTAAAGCCAAAAGATGACAGTAGATCTGCGATTTTCATGGTTTTTGTGACAATAAGAGGTTTAATAATCCATTTTGTTTGCTGATCTGCAATTGACACAAAAACACAAGTCCTTAACCAGTTTGTTGTTTCAGCTTATTGAAAGTATTTTGACTAAATGTCAAGGGAAAAAACAACAGCACCAGTAGTTTTTAGGAAACATTTCTGTATGTAGTAATTATTCTAAAAAATATACTCCACAATTCTAAGGCTGCTTATGAATCGGAAAACATTTAAAACACGTTATGTTGTTGTGTGGTCTTGTGGTGAACTGGTACCGGCTTTAGGGTGTCCCGCTTTTACCCGGTGACAGCCAGCCCCCCCAAGACCCTAAACATGATGAAGCTTGTTTGGTAATCTATGAATGAATTAAGGTAGCTTCCAGTGTTCCCTGGGGTAGACATCCAAACAATTTCACCCCACCGTCGAACTGTGCAATTCTCAGGGTAATTATGATCTCCCAGGAGCTATATCTCAGACTCTGGGAAAATTGGGTCATACAACAAAACTAAACACCAGCAAATCCTTAACAGAATATCTGAAAAAGAGAACCTAAATGCTGCTTTTTGTTAAGTCCAAGCTAAAATCCAATCTGATAGATCTATAAAAAATGAGATTGGAAAGTCTAACTAAAAAACAAAAAAAAAGTTATTCAAACCGTCTCCATAATTATCAGTTGGACAGCTTCAAGCATCTTCCTTAAAAACTCACAGTATGTACTTTTTGTTCATGTCAAAGCTACTGTACTAACACAGCCATGTCTTTTGATATCTCTGCACATTTAGCGATGCTGAGGACTGGTTCTGCGAGTGCCCCCCTCTTTACACAGGCCGGCTGTGCCAACTCAGCTCCTGTGAGCGCAGCCCCTGCAGTCATGGAGCCACATGCATCCCCAAATCCCCTTTGGAGGCAGTTTGTCTCTGCCCTTATGGAAGAGAGGGTCTGCTGTGCGACCAGCGTAAGTGATGCATAGAATAACTGAGCAGTACATTGTAGAGTTAGTACACATATTTAAAGGCTGATTACTTAAAAAAAAATTAGACCATTCTTAACAGAGTATGTTGTTTACTAAAAAATAAAGGAATTTATTAAAGATAAACATTCATCAAAATGGTAGATTTTATCATTCTTTAACAATAGAATTATGTAATCAAACATTTAATTGTATTATGAGATATCTTAAGTTTCTTTTTTTTTTTTTTACACACTCGCAGGTCTCACTTTCTCTGTAATTATGGGCTGAAATAGGAGAAATGGTTTTGTTTTTCATGTTTCCAAAAACTCGTATTAGTTCGACCTTGGCAAAAAATATGGAGAATATTTTTAAAATCGTATTTCTAATTTTATTTGTTTGTTTTTTAGAATAAGGGTGGCAATGATGAATGCATAAAAGCAAAGTCCTTCAAGGCGATTTGTTCTAGTTACAGCAATGACACACTTATTGATAAAACAATAAACAAGGTTCTTACAGGTTTTACATTAAACTCTGTCTTTTTTATTATAGGAAGGTATTATTGCAGCCCACATCCACAGAAAGTATAATAAATTAAGAATGAGCGAGCTTCCACAATACTCTCATAATAATACAGGTTAACTTTTATTCGTATTATTCACACTATTTTCTAGAACTTAAACGGCAAGAAAATCTAAAAATTTGACCACAACAAACAAATAATGGTAAAAAAAATATGTATTTTGAAATAGTTACATTTCCAAAAATAAAACATGAGAAATTTTTATATAACATCTGCTAACATGCAGTGCTCAAGCATATTACATCAACACTGAACTCTACAGACTCAGAAGGCTGCTAACATGATTAGAAACAAGTCTTGTTCATTCAAGCAGCAGTGTTGTTGCACAAGCAAATTTTGATAACAGTAAATGGTATGTTTTTAATCGATAGCACAGTCTGTCATTCTAGGTCCATAGTTTTTCGACCACAGTGCCATAAGAAAGGGGCTTCACAGGTCACGGCTTTCTGAAACGAAAGGTTTTGCTTGAGTAGACTGACTGTTGTAGCAGCAGGTTGCTTGGCATATAAGCCGCTCAGCCATGCCACAGCCCCTGTCAGGCTCTCAGCATCCACTTGCCAAACTGAGAAATTTAACCTTCCTGTTTCACACCAAGTACATGGCTGACATTTAAATTTTAATCCTGAAAACATCAGATAAAATCAGAGTCAATTCTGATCACTCTCTGGGGTTCTAAAGGCTTTTTTCTGTTCTTTTTGTGACACCTTAGCACACAAATAACACTGATTATACAGCAGCCTGGCTCTCTTTATGTTTGTAGTGGAGATAAAGATAAAACCTTTACTACAAGGACATGCTAAATAATGTTTTATTTACAACATAAAAGTATATATTTTCCATATTCTAATGTTTCAAATTCTCAATAAGTATTTGCAGTCAACAAATAAGCAAGCTGTATACAGACATAAAAGGGAAAGTTAGAAAATGAATTGATGTGCTGTAAGGCCTTTTAAGCTAAGTTCATGAAACATTAATGAATGTTAAAAACATCTTCAGACAGAATTATT
This sequence comes from Oryzias latipes, assembly GCF_053564925.1. Taxonomy (NCBI): domain Eukaryota; kingdom Metazoa; phylum Chordata; class Actinopteri; order Beloniformes; family Adrianichthyidae; genus Oryzias; species Oryzias latipes. The sequence goes on along the minus strand of NC_136251.1, from coordinate 26,690,853 downwards.
AATGACTTACCTTTGTATAAACTTGGCCATAATTCCTGTTAAGAATTAATGTTTGTTATCGATACATAAAGGAAGCTGAAAGCGAACTTTGAAAGTTGTCAGTGCAGAACAACCTCCTTTTTCCTCAATTTAGTCTCACAGTTTGTCATGAACGTTAGCCCTGTTTAGGAATTACAAAGCTAATTGCTGTGACGCTCATTTGAATTTCAAATGCTCCCTGTAAAGGAATGGTGTTCCAAGTTGCGGCGTGCAAACCAACTCAAGCTCATGCAGGAGAATTATCTTTGTACAGAAGGAATATTAACATATCTACAGCCAATCCTGAAAAGATTATGTAAACTTGGCTTTTTGATGAGTCTGTGGAAAAGTTCAAACTACAGTCATGTTGGTGTCTAAAACCAGATTACCCTTACAGACCCACTCCAATGAAAATCCTGGTGTTGTTTCTTTTTAATTGTGTTCATGTAGCGTTATTTTCATGAATAGGAAATAATTTAGGATTAAAACAGTTTTTTTGAGTGTTTTATTATCCGACAAACAAATCGTGATGAATCAGGAGCAGATAAAAACCACTGTTTGAAAAAGCTCTCAGTTGTGACATTACAACAAATATGAGTAGGCAAACTCCGCTCCTTTCCCATGTACCCACTGGCAGACGACTAGATCCATGAACGTCTTCATTTTCCCCCCTCCGACGTGGAATCTGACATAAAACGGTACGGAAGGATAGCTACAATATTGCACGCCATTTTTGTGGCACCACTAATGTTAGCTTGGGGTTGTGAGGGTCTCGAAACTAGCAGGAGAGTGTGTAAACAAAGGAATGATGGGATATCAGCAGAAGTTTGGTGGCGTACCAACAGTCTCGCCCACAAGGTAAGTTTCAGATGAACTCCTACCGCTCTTCAGAAACTATGTCCTAAAAAACGACACAAGTTGTTTAATTTTACTTAGGAACAGAATAATCCCAATTAAAAGACCGCTGGGAATGATTTTATATTAAATCGAAATTTGATGGAAGTGGGTCTTTAGCCGGTAAAACTCAGTGCTATCATTTAAAATGGTAAAAAAAATATCAGAGCTATCCAGCCATACAGTTTTGAGCCAGATTCCAGCTCAGATGAGGAAAACAAAGACGTACATGGATGGATGCATCAGAAAGGAGCGGAGCAGGGAGCTTGTGGCCCGCCAACCACATAGCATTGACGTCAAAGCTAAAACACACAATCGACCCGAATTAAAAATACTCAGAAATGCAATTTAAAGCTTAATTTGATTTCCTCCATCATGAGAAATATGCCAGAAGAACGTGTTAAAAACCCCAAAAAAGACGATTTAAACTTGACTTATTTACAAATTGCTTCCAGTTCAAAGGCATTGCATAAACAGAACATTTGAAAAGTCCACCCAAAGCTTGTCCAAGTCACCCAGTATCACCCTGAACTATATTACTCCTCACAATTTGCTTTTCAGGATTGTGTCTTGTTTTTTTTTTGTAGGCCACTAAATCCTAGCCAGATGTTGGTTAGACTTAATTTTTAATAACTCACTGCATGCAGACTGCAGATTATTAGTTCCCCTCCTTGTAGCTCTGCTGAGGCGTATGAAGAGTTTTGTCAAAAGGGGTTCTTCTCTTCCAGGTCTTGTCTTAGCTTTCAGTTTCTATTAACTGACGTTTGGTAATTGCATTTCACTGTAGAGGCTTCCAGCTGGAATCACTTTGATTTCTTCCTATAGCCTTCCCCTGCTTTGTAAGTTTCAGCTAGCTTTGTTTTTAGATCCTCCATAAGTTCCTTTGAGAAGTTCAGGGTTGCTAGGTGTTATAGCATGGTTTGAAGAATCAAAGAATTTATCAGCTCAGGAAATGTCATAAGAATTATGAATGTCACTTCAGGCCTCACATGTTGCCATGTGTTATTTAGGTACTAACATATATTTAATATGCATTAACTATAAAAAAAAATTATTTTGCAGCAGAGTTTCAGTGTTTTACCTCCAATATTTTTGACCTAATGGTGTCTACACTTATTGTGTACAGTCGATCTAAAGCTTCTTCTGTTTATGCTTTAATTACAATTTTTTGCTAACCTTTTTTTGAACTGAGATTGCAAAACAGCATGCAGTACAAATTTATATGTGAGAAGACATTTTGTTCTCCCAGCTTTTCTTTGGCAACAACAGATGCATCATTCATATGCAGCTGTATGTCATAATTTCTTGATACGGTGCTGCACGCAACTGTTTTTGTTTTTTTTATTTCTGCAGTTCCTGTTGTTTGCGCCCACAGATTTACAGCAAATTGGAAGCGATATGTAATATTTTTAACAGGGCAGCGTGCAATCCATAGATTTCATGGAAGCTGTCTGGAGGCTTTGCACTGTAACCAATGGTGACCTTCAACACTCACTAGTAGAGGAAGCCAACTCAAACGACAGGAACACAAATCAGTGTAATAGGAAACTACAGTCATTTTTATTGGAACATACTTTTAGTATGTCAATGATTTTGACACATTTTACTGTAATTTTGTGAAACTTTATGACTTTGGGACCTAAATAAGCAAAGAAAACATAAGATTTAAAGAACTAATTCTGAGTCCTTTCATGTCAAATGTACCTCTTGGTGCTGTAAATACTGGATTGTTTTAAGGTATGTGAGGGTTTGTACAATCTAAATCCAATCATTTGAAAGATTTTTTTTTTTTTTTTTTTTTTAAATACATCAGATATGCTTCTAACCTTTAAGTTTTTAGAGTTACTATTTGCGAATAAAGAAAAAAAAAACAGTTTGATGCTTCCTGTTTTTTCTCCAAAAAGGTCCATAGCAGTTTGCTCTTTCTGCAAAGTAATCTTTTTTCAAATATTCTGTGTCAGTATTTTACAGTGAAGTTATTTTATTCAGCGTATAGAAAGGTCAGTGAAAGTAGCCATTTTTTTGCTCTTGTTTTTACTGTAAATTTATCATTTTGTTTTTGCAGAAAATAATTCATTTTCAAAGAATTGAATGGAATACAGTAATAGGCAATAAATCATAACTATAACTAAAGCTTACAAGGTTGTCAAAGATATTTCCTGTCAGAAAAACAATTATAACAGTTGTATTTACATTAAGCATCAGCCAGTGTGAACTGCCTGCACTGAACTATAATTGCAGGTCGTAGAATGAACATAAGGCTGAAAATATTGTTTCTTTTCAATAAGGGAATGGGCAAATACAGCTCGAGCAGACAATAACAGGAGCATTTGCCGCTTTATTAATAATTTAGCAGCCTAACAGAGTGGGGCAGACGCAGAGGGATGCTCCGAACCCCTCTTAGCTATCATCCAGGGTGGCAAAGGAGCATGCAAGGTTCTTCCAGACAGGAAAAAAAAAGCAAATTTAAGCACTCATAACTGTGGAGGAAAAGAAATGATAAGAAGGAAAATGGAAGTATATAATTTTGAAGGAACATAGGCATATTTACATTAGGTCTCCAGTATAAAATCAATTGGATCACTCTGCTCGGATAGAACGGATGCATAAGCACTATTTGAATTAACTGTGTGTTCTGAACAAATAAACTTAAGAATGTAATTGAATATCATTGGGATTATTGTGCCACTCTTGTGAACATTGCATTCAAAGTGAAGCCTGCATAACAGAATCCATCCTAAACAGCTCCTGATGAAAATAGAATAGGAGTGAGGAGGTGGTAGTTTTTGAAAACAGGTCATCATCTAATAGCATCAGAGAAGAAAATGCATGTTTTTCACCCAGACCATGTCTTCAACATGTGACAATACTGCCATCTCTTGGTAAGACAGTTTTGGGAGACATGATGAGCCAGACCTGGTTTTTGTCAAGCTGACCTTCCTTTTCAAACATGCATATCAATGTTTGTTTTTATTTTATTTTTTTGCAGCCATAAATATATCACGAGCTCGATTCACTGGGAGTGATGAGTTTGGTTACACTTCTTTTGTGGCTTATTCCTCCATCCCGAGCCTCAGCTTCTTCTATGAGTTCAAGCTTAAGTTCAATCTTGCAAACAACTCATCTGCGGTCAGAGACAACCTGATGCTGTTTTCTGGGCTGAAAGGACAAGGTGAGCATCGTCATGAAAAACCCCACAGGCCAACGAAATGCGGTGCAAAGAAAAACCAGATAAACTCATTGAGAAGTCTTAATTAAGGATTTTAAACAAGTGTTTTGCCATTTCCTTCACCTGCTGTGTATGTTAATGTGCTGTCTAATAGACTACCACTTTTTTTCTGAGATTCTTCAGTACAGAAGCTTCCCCCTGGGATTTTCTTTCCTGCTAGATTTTAAGGCTGTAATGAGTGTTGCCCACAGTCCAGCATTTACTTTTTTTCACGACGGATGGTTATTATTTTTGACTTTCAAAAGAAGTGCGTTGGTGTTCCTTTCTTAAAATGAAAATATGAACCGAGTATCTTAGAAGTAGTCGAGTTAATTGCATCAAACCGACTTTGAGATGTGGGTGTGTGCGGCGGTACTGTCAGCCACTATCATGTTAAATTTAGTCTTTTCAGTTGAGTCAGATTAAGGAGCAGGTGGCTGCTGAGCCATTGTCAGCATCTTATTTAAAAAAAAAAGGAATGAAATCACGAGTTCCTACAGATCTCTCAGCAAAGGCTTTGCTTTGGAGTACAGTTCATCAAAGTGAAGGGAAAACAATACAAGAGCTCTGTGGACTCTCAGACACACTTCTCAGAACAGTGACTGGATCTGTACAAATGATTGAAATTTAGCAATTATAAGAACAATAGCAATATAATAAAACTTACATTGTAATTTTACATGTAAAAAAAAAATACAACGCAACAATATTGTATCACCCTTTAAAGCTTAAAAGTTGTGCTGAAAGTAGAACATGCATCACATTTTTGGTTATCTGTTTGGGTTCTTTAGCACTAAATTGTCTCAAAGCTTTGAGGACATTTAATGACAGTTTTTCGTTCACTTTTCAGGCAATAATGGTGATGACTTCCTCATTTTGGGACTGCGGAGTGAAAGGATTATGCACAGATTCAACCTTGGATCAGGAATTGCAACCATCGTCAGTGATAGACTTAACTACAGTCTGAACATCCACACTGTCACCTTTGGAAGGTCCAAGAAAATTGGATGGTTGAAGGTGAGGTGATACCGTCCTGCTCCTGGAGATATACTTCCCTGTTTGCCTGTTTCTTTCTTTCTTTTTTTTTCCCCAAAATTGTTACATAATACATAAATCAGGCATGTTTAGTCAGAATCTGGAATCCCCAGATCCATTGAATAAACAAAAGCAAAGTTGGGGATTGTGGGAAAATAAATAGGATGGTAAATTTAGAGGATCTAGGCTGGAGGGGATTGTGGTAAAAAACAAAACAAAAAAAAAAACACTCATTTAAGCCAAACAATAAGATATCACAAAAGGAAATGTGAAAATATAAAAATTAATATTATTTTATTAAATTTTATTATAATAATATTGTATTATTATTATAGTAATAAAAACAATAGCAAAAATAATACAATAATAATAATAATCCAAAATTTGTTTAAAATGGAGCATGCAGAACATTAGCTCATTCATGTTATAATTTTTCAGGATAATAATAAAATATAATAATTATAATCTAACAATCATAAACATGTTAGTCTTCATTACAATATTAATAATGGTAACAGTATTTTTATATATTTATCACTACCCATGTTTACAATTACAATCTTTGGTTGTGATCATCAATGTCCTCATAATTGTCTTCATACATGCTAGTATGTATCTTGTATTCTTAAATCATATGTGCTTGCAACTGTTTTTAAAATGTAAAATATGTTTACATTGTTTTTGTTACATTGTTGGTTACACAAACAAAATTCCCGAAGGTTGGTTAGTACCATTGATGATTTAAATTGTCCTGTTCTTCTGAGATTCTGGGAATTTTCTCCTGTTATAAATGATTTCCATTATTTAGCAATTAATATTTACATGCTTTAAATTATATTGGGGTAGTAAAGTTCGATATTTGATCTTGTAGTTTTAATCATTTTGACAGTATAAAAGATGAAAAGTGTGCTCTAATGCTACTTTGATGAATGATTTGCACCGCTCATTTTTGTAACATGTATATCGGATTTCATGTATATTTATAAGTATTTTCCATTATAGTTGGGGAGCAAGATGGAACAGAATAATGTAAATTATCATTAAAGTGTTTAACTTTACTTGTTATTGAAAGATTATTTTATTGTTTTTATGTGTCTAATGTGTTTTTCATGATAATTTTGTGTCAATTATTGATTTTAAAAACTTTTTTTTCTAAATTTGATAGGCAGTTATGTGTCTTTATTTTCAAAATGTCATTTATGTTTACTAAATATCACAGTTTTTCTTTTGTTTTAATTTTGTGATAATTGTACTTTCAGATTTTTTTGGTAGCATGTTTGGCCTCTGTTTTTCTTTGAAAAATATATGAAGATTTTAGGACATTAGGTCAATATTATAATTAATTCTTCATGTTTTTGTTACTTACTACATTTACATATCAAAAGGTTCTCATAAACAGTCCATGGAAACACCACAGTTCACTGATTCTGTTGCTGATGGAAAAATCCTGGAAAATGCTGGCATGTCCAGGTGCGAGTTCTGGTCTTTAGTGTCCAGGAGTCCGACAGAAGCAGCTGAAAAACCCGCTTGAACTTTTGTGAAGGATCCCGGGGGACTTAAAGCCCTAAAGAAGCCTGCTCAGAGGAAACAACGTGGGAGTATATTAGCTAGCATGACTTCTAAGCAGGCACAGACTGATAAATTTGGGGTCACGCATTTTGTCAGCTTCTGGCAGATTGTTAAATAAATTGGGCTCCCTGGGCTCCATCTCTGACACCAACAGATGAAAGACTCCAGCTTAAATATTGACGTTTATATCTCCCTCAGGTTGACGGGCAACGTAACAGAGCGGGATTTTCTCCTGGACCTTTAGTGGGCCTCAGTGTTTTGGACCAGCTCTTTGTAGGTGGATATAATGAGTACACCCCTGAACTCCTGCCACTTGGCTCCAGGTTCCGTGATGGCTTTCAGGGTAAGACTTCTCCTCCTTTATTGCAGACCAACTCTACTATCCACAGACAGAGCTCTGGGGCTTTACGTTTCTCTCAGGATCTCTGTCTGTTTGCAAGCAGAAGGTAAAGGTGTGTGATGAAATGGGGGGGGGGTGAGATTTTGACAGGGTAGGAGGTCAGAAAATAGCTTTAAAGTTGATTTCATGTGATCTGGATTTCATGATCTGGAAGTGCTTTACCCTCAATACTGTGAGTTGTCTGTAAATGCATCCCTCTGCTGAAAAGTCACTTGAACAAGTATGCTTGCTAATAATCTTTGTCATTATCATTTATGCCTCTCCCCAGTGACCCCTTGTAAGATTTTGGAGAGTATTTATTATAGCTGCTAATCTGTAGAGCTGTGCTGCAAACAACCACAGCAATAATGATGACAACTATGAATGTCATTATAACCAGCTTTGTATGGTATGGAAACGAGGTTTGCGTTTATAAAATGTCATGGCGCATTCATTCCAGGTGAAGAAAAGTGTTTTATTTATAAGGTCTGGAGAGATTTGGGTGTTTATTTGTCATCTAGTTTTATTTATTTATCATCTAGTTTCATTTTTCTGCTAACCTAATAAAGCTTTCAAATCGAATCCGCCACACCAAAGCATCATGCTGTATCGGACTGTCACAGTACTGGGAAGCACTTACCTGAGCCGGGCCACACTGGTGGAACCGTAACCTTTCTACTCAGGAGGTAATGAGAACTCATGAGCGTCTAATCAGATCTGTGTGACCTTCCTCGAGCCCTAATCATGATTGCTGGCAGTGAACAAACTGATAATGCACTTCAGTCACAGTTATCAACAGATCCACACTCCCCCATGGAAAGGTGGAAGGAGCCGTGCTTCTGCTTCGGGGGGGAGGGAAAAGAAATCGGTGACTCACTCTAAGCTGTTGATCAAACAAACTGAAATGAACTGAAGTGTTTGTTTTTATCAACTTTTTTGATTAAAGAAAAAAACCTGCTGTTTTTTTGCTAAAATATCTGTAGGGTTGATGAACTCAATTAATTCTTGAGTTTTTTGTTTTTTTTTAACATTGCAGAATCATATGGAGGATAATTTTTTTATCAATTGGTTGCTTTGGAAAGAAGCTGCTTTATCCAGGAAAGTTTTCTTTTCTCTGACAGTAGAGCTCCTTGACTCTCCTCCATGGGTATCTGTGCTCTCCTCCAAGATGTGATGTGTGCTCTGCTAAATCAAATGAACCATCTCTTCTAATCTCCCCAGTGAATCCGCTTCACTTTTTTAACGGTCTGTGTTTGCTGCACAACCATCACTTGAGTCTGCCAAGCAGACAGCATCATGCTATGAATATTCATGAATGAGCATGACATTTCCCCTGCATCCTGTTTATGCCAATGACTAATGCAGCAGAGAGAAAGGAATCTGCATGTGCAGATGACAACCAGAGTTCTGTTCAGGCCCTTATATTTATACAAAGCCCTGTGCTCTGGAGGTGCAGCCTAAAGCAAATATTTTCTTGATAAAATTGAATTATGACAGGAGAAAATAAATATGAGAGTGGTGATGGATAATGGTTTGGCAAGGAAAACTTGGATTGAAAAAAAAATTCCTGGCACCTTGAATGCGAGTTGTAAAAACCTGCGAAGATCTGATTCTATAAAATTTATGAAGTCGTGTAATTTCAAGTGTTGAACAAAATCTGAGTGCTGGGATAATAATTTTTTATAGATGCTGGGTCCACACACTTTTTCCCCAGGTAAATGATGGACATTACTCTAAAAGCTGCGTGTGTTTCTTTGTAAGGGTGCATTTTCGATGTGCAGCTCCGAACTAGAAGGGATGGAAAGTTCCAGGATTTGGGAAAGCCAGCGTTTGGGCGCAGCGTGGGTCAGTGTGGAGTCAGCCCCTGTCTTCACGTTAACTGCAGCAACGGGGGGACATGCATGGATTCCGGCTCATCTGTGTAGTAAGAGAACCGTCTTTGTATCCTTTTTTTTTTTTCGTAATGACTTCACTTGAAAACACAGATAAGCTTAAATGTGTGAATGCAAACCTCTCAGAGCCTCAACATGAGTCGGTTTCACAGTTCCAAGTATAGCAAAAAGAAACAGCAGCGTTGGCAAGCCTCACACCATGTTTGACTGCTCCTGTCTGCAGCTGCCAGTGTCCATTTGGGTGGAAAGGAGCTCTCTGTAGTGAGACCATGTCCGTTTGTGATTTTGAACACAACCCCCCTCCGCTTTGTGCCCACGGCTCCACCTGCATCCCTCTGCCAAATGGATATACCTGCCAGTGCCCTCTGGGGACTGCAGGGCTCTACTGCGAGAAAGGTTGCAAACCTGTCAGCCGTTGCAGCATCTTTCTGTTTGTTTTTTATTCATTTAAGGACACACATGTTCACCTATTCGGCATTGTTATTCTCGTGCAGCCGTGTCCATCAGCGATCCATTCTTCAGCTCCAACCAGTCATCATGGATGTCGTTCCCCCCCATGAGTATCAGGCACAGAACCGTGGTGCAGCTGCAGTTTCAGCCTCTATCATCCGATGGCATCCTCCTCTACTCTGCACAGCATCTCAGTGCCAGAGCTGGTAAAAATGTTTAACCTTTCAACAAAAGCTTGTTCTTTTTTTTTTTTTTTCATAAACAAAATATTTGAAATTTAACAAAAAGAATCTAAACTATCTGCTGATGTCTTCAAAACTTATCGTAAAAGTTGGTTTCTTTTAAATAAATACTTTGGAGCTTTTAATTATTAGAGACTAATAATTTCAAAATGTAGTTCTGTTCTGGAAGTAAAGAACTAAATAATAATATATTGATTTTTTTATTTGAATATTCATTCTTTCATTTACGTATCTGCACAAAAATACACAAAATACAAAACTAATCGTTTGGGTTTTTTTAAAGCTGCGATTTTTGAGCATTCCATAAAAGATCAAAATAAATCATAATTTGAATGCTTGCAGTTTTTTTTTTTTATGACATTTTATAAGTAGGGGTGCAACAATTAATCGATGAATCGGTTTCTATTCCACTGATCTAACCAGATCGATCTGTCTGAGGCAAGCTGTGTGATCAAAGCGACATAAATCAGTAAAAAATGGAAAATACCACTTGGATTAAGGCATGATAGGTTTATTTTACCGTAACTTAAATACGCCCAAGTCCATCACAGCAGACTAAACAGGTGATGGCAGCAAAAAATGATCAAACCATCATTTTAGTAAAGACATGTGACCATACAGTGTGCTAGAATGTGATATTTGAGAATTTGATGTGATAAAACAACAGTGGGCTGAACGTTATGACACTAACCCTTGTGCTATCTTAGATGACCCCCCCTTACATTAACGTGTTCTCCCTACCATGAAAAAGGTGGATAAAGGTGGAAAGATTTCATGTAATCCATGGACACCAGTGAAGATCACAAATCATTGAAGAAAAAAGGTTCAGAGCACTGTCTAGTGGGTCTAGATGACCCCACTCCTAATGTTAAAGTGCCTAGGATAGCACAAGGGTTACATGTGAATGGATTTGTCATTATTTCTTGTTTGTTTGTACACATATTTAATTTACACTCGACTATTATGCAAGAAATACAAAGAATCTGGAAAACTTCACCTGCACTGTTTAGTACCAGGTATTTCTCTCTGAGTCACATTGGTTGAATTTTTGACTAAAGATGTCCTGGATCCATTTTAGGTCAGTGAATCAGATCCTTCAAAATGAAACAATATTGACAATGAATCATATTATCAACCACAAATTATGATATGAATAGAATCACTGTTAATAGGAATCGTTACAGCCCTGGTTTTAAGGTAAATACACAGAAACAGGTTGTAATCCATTTCTGATTCTTTCACAAAGCACAACATTATTTAATTAAGCAGTTGCTCTTTAGGGTTTAAAAATGACTTTCCAAAGAGCATTGCAATTACCAAGCTTGTAGTAAATCCTGCTATAACCAGGATTTACTTGATGCACTATATTTTTCTCAAACAAATTGCACTTCACGGAAACAAAAACCCAACTGATTAGGATCATTTCTTCTTCTCCTGTAGGTGATTTCTTCTGCATCTCCTTGAGGTCTGGGTTTGTCCAATTACGGTACAATCTTGGGGATGGTACCCACATCCTGCAATCAGCTGAAAAGGTGGACTCACGAGGCAGGACCTGGCACACGGTTGAGGCTGGGCGAATCGGGAATGAAGGTTTCCTCAGTCTAGATGGCATCCAGGTTCGAGAAAATGTCACCAAAGGATTGACCACCCTTGATGTGAAAACGGATATATTTGTCGGAGGCGTGTCCTCTCTGGCTTCAGTCCCCCCCGGGGCAACAGAAGCAGACCCAGTGAGCTTCACTGGTGGCTTGAGAGAATTAATAGTGAATGAACAGGAACTGGAGTTAACGGACAGGGGGGCCATTGGTGGAGCAAATGTTGGAGACTGGGATGGGACGGCCTGTGGGTACAAGGTGTGTCAAAACGGAGGTCAATGCAAATCAATGGGCGTGGACTCATTCACATGCATTTGTCCATCATTGTGGACCGGCCCGGTGTGTAACCAATCTGTCAGCTGTGCAAACCATACCTGCAGCCACGGCTCTTTGTGCGCTCCATCTACGGCCACCTCATACAGGTGCATGTGCCCCTTAGGACGGAGGGGAACGTTCTGCGATGCACAAGCCTCCACAGACATTTTAAAACTGGTCGAAAACTCTTATGTGAAATACAAAGACCCGAGGATCAACACTAGGAACTTGAAACACACACAGGTCTCCTTTAGTGTCCGCGCAGACTCCAAGGAGGGTTTGATCATGTGGATGGGAAAGGCTGAACACCAGGATGACGACTACCTCGCCGTTGGACTCCAGAGGGGCCATCTGAAAATCGCTGTCAATCTAGGAGAGAGACTTTCCCTTCCTTTGACTTTGAAGTCTGTTTCCCTCTGCTGCAACAAATGGTATAATCTGTCCTTAGCTCTCAACAAGACAATTATCCGTGTGTTCCTGAACGGTGAGGGGATGCTTTTGGAAGATGTGGACCCGTTTGAGCGTTACTTAGCTTTGAACTATGGAGGTCTGCTTTACTTTGGAAGTTTTGAATTACACAAAAACACATCAGCTGTCACCTTTGGCATGTTTTCAAAGGGCTTTGAGGGAAGTGTCAGAAATGTTTACCTGTTTGGAGATACCAGGCCGGTGGACTTTCTTAAAAATAGTGAGGGCTTTAATATTTATGAGGACACTGTCTAATACAGCTGTAACCCTTAACCTCTGGAAGATTTTCCTTTTCTAGGTAGCGATGATAGTTTTAGTCCTGCCTTTAAAAAACATGCTTGTCCTTCAGAGTTTGATATTATTTTGTGTAAAAAAAGTTTAAAATTTACTTTTTAAAATATCGATTTGCTCAAGCTTAGTTTTCTGCAACATTGACTTACTGATTTTTATTTTCTTTGAAATAGTGTTTGTTTTGTTGCTTTTTTCCTAAATAAAAAAATGCAATGCCCACAGACAAATATAACGATTGTTTTTTGTTATTTTGCCCCTAAAGATCCACTCAGCCCCTTAATGTAAATCAAACATTCCTCCTTTATGTTTTAGCATATTTACTAAATCATTTCTTTATGATCAACAGTAAAAAAAAAAAGAGGATTAGTTTTATTACCAAATGTACACAAACACAAAGTGCAAAGGCACACTTATCTCTAATGTATATTACAGGTCAAAATGTACATTCAATGGAAAGTAAGCATATAAAATATTAAAAGAAGGTAATTTGAGAACAAAAGTCGGCTGCTGTTTGAATGTTTTCCTTAAATATGTTCAGTACATTTAGGCCACAAGTTTAAGTTTTTCTCAGTCATCCACTAAAATACACCTTTGTTTTTTTCAGGTGGCTTAGAAATGTCATCAAACCAGCAGCTTTGTGTAAAACTATTTACAATAAAAAGATTAAATGAAAGTTGAGTTTTTATCTTGGTCGGAATTAAAAAACAAAAAGTGTTAATAGTCTCTTCTCCACTCTCAAAGCATAAGCAGTCCATACTCAGAGGTGGAAGTTGTATGGCGATGCATATGAATGTATAACAGATAAAAATACAGCTGTCTTTATCCCAAAAAAGAAAAAAAATGGTTTTATGAGTAACTTCTTCGTCCGTTTTCATAATCGGATTCCCGTCTGTGATGGTGTCTGTCCTTGTGACGGCTGCTGTTATCTTCGCAGTGGTATCTCTCTTTCCTCCTCTCGCCGCGGCGGTCATCCGAGTGTCCATGATGCCTGCTCCTGTCCCTGTGCTTGTCTTCATGGCCATAGTCGTTCTTCTTCTCTCTGTCGTGGTGCCGGCTTTTTTTGCCGTGATGGGACTCCCTGTGGTGGCTGTGCCTCCCGTAGTGATCTCGGTCTTCCGAGTTGTGCGGCCTCTCCCACGGGTCGCTGTATTGCTCGTGTTGGTGTTTGTAGTCTTTGGCCAGAGGCGGGCTTTGACCAGAAAGCTCAGACTGGCTGTCTTGGCTCTGCGACTGCTGGTCATCCGTCTGTGGGGTGGAGCTGGTGTCAGACGGTAGAACATCTGAGGCCTCGCCGCTCCTGTGAAGCTGCTCCTGCAAAGGTCCGCTGTCGTGAGCCGAGACGCCCTGTTCTGTCCCGGGGTCATTTTGGGGCCCAGAAGCTTCAGTGCTGCCCTCTGCTTGAGCTTTAGCACAATGCAGTGTTTGCTTTTCTGCAGTGGCGGCCTGGCCTGTCCCAGGATTGCTCTTTTTAGTGAGAAACGATGCCAAAGCAGTCTGGTTTTGGTCTTTTGTTCTTGCCTGGGAGAGCTGCAAATATCCTTGATGAAAAGGCAACACTGGTTCACTTTTAATGCTGCTCATAGGAACCGCTTTAGGACTTGACGGATTTGGCAGGCTGGCTTTATCTTTGTGCAGCACCATTGTTTTGTCTTCCTGCACAGAGGAATATGCAGATTTTTTCAGAATTCCACTTAAAGGAGGCTTTGAGCTATTTGTGTGATCTAAAGCTGCCTGGGATTCTGAGGATGAATTTCCTTCAGTGGGTTTTTCACTTTCAGACAAAAGGCCAGCATCGCTGTTTGCGGAGACAGCAGCGCCACTCTTAGTAGCACTTGCAGCGGCAGACAAGCCTGCCAGGAATGCTTCAGTTGACACATCTGGGGGTTTATCCTTTAGTGTGACGGATGCGTGATGGACCGTTACTGCAGGATCCTTTTCTACAGAGTTGTTTGGAGCAGAAACTTTTACCTCAGCTTCGGCTTTATTAGGTTTCGCTTCTTTCTTCTTGATGACAAAGCGAGGAGCCGCAGCTGTAGGACCTTTGGAGTTCTCAGCTACGGCGTTTGATTTCGAAGCAGGTTTGATCTTCACCACGTCATCTCCTGCGGTCACAGGTTTATCGCTAAAGTCTGGCAGGGGTGGCAACTTTCCACCCCAGCCCACCAACACACCTGGGAGAAAGCGAAGGGGTTTCAGTGGTTCCTGACTGCCAGGCTCCTCTGCTCCAGGTGGCTCTTCGAAAGACTCGGCAACCGACTCGTCTTCAGTGCTGTCCAGCGGCCTGTCCACATCTTTCTTGTTGGTAGGCATCAAGGAAGACAGGAAATGTTTCTCCTCCTCCTCTGTTTCTCTGGTAGATTTGGATGGAACAGCGATGGGCTTGGTTTCAGGAACAATCTTTACAGATTCATTCGCATCCACTGGGAGAAACTCCCTTTTTGGCCTTTGGCGAATTATGAGTCCCAGCAGCAGATTGGGGCGGCTGTTCTCCAAACCTGTCAAATTTAAAGAGAAAGAAGGAAAACATATTAGATGATGACATAATTCACTAAGAACAAATAGTTATCAGGAGTGTTTCTTGCCTGGTCCATCAAAGGGAACAAGCTGATGAGGAACTTTCTCCACAGAGCCCAAAGGAATGAGGTACATGTCCTTCACTTGTTTCAGGTTATTGGACACTACCCCAAAACGCTTGCGACTGCTGAAGTAGGCATAAAGGAGGGTGTAGGAGATCTCATCTTCCTCCGTTTCGGGTGTGAAGCGAACCAAACAAACTTCCTGAAAATAAAAACAAACATAAGTAAAATACTAAGTTTCCGCAATCTAATCAACAACGAACACCCCAGGAAATACCCTGCGCTCTTTGAACTACCGCAACTCTACGACTGTATATGCAACTAATGTAATTCCAATGGATTCTGATGCCGAGAAAAGCAATTGATTTACTACATTATTATAAAGTGATGCATAACAGTGCAAAGCTGCTTTTCTCAGCTTCAGAGTCGGTTGGAATTCCAGTCATTGCATAAACAGTCAAAACGTCAACACTGGAGCTACAGCTCCTACGTTAAAAGCGTTCCCCGCGGTCTTTTAATTGTCATTGTGCTGTTTTTAGCCCAAATAATAAACCTGTGTCATTTTCTACGACTGAGTTTGTGCAGAGCGGCAGGACCTCATTAGAAATTTACCTCTGAGTTGTGGGCTGGACTGTTGGCACTGAGCAAGGCCCCCCTCCCTTCCTATCACCCATAACTGAGCTATCTGCTTACACCATCTCCTGCTAGCTTACAGCCCTCCAACCCCCAACCTAATATTAGCAGAGCATCATCAGAGTTATCCAGCCGTTCAGTTTTGAGGCAGATTCCAGCTCAGACAAGGAAAACAAAGACGTTCATGGATCTATTTGGTTATAAGTGGATGCATCAGAATGGAGCGGAGAAGGAAGCTTGTGGTCCACCGATCATATTTTAACAAACACAATGTTTTTTAAACTCCTCTTTTTCATCTTCTCCTCATTCACGACGACTTGAATAAAGAAATACTCAAATGCAATTTGGAGCTTAATTTTCTTAATATATGTCCTCCATCATAAAAAAAAGCCACAAGAGCATGGTGAAAAAACAAAAACCACTACTTTCAGTGGAGTGGGTCTTTAAAATCAATGTTCTATTTTTCCTTCATCCCCATGCATTAAAATTCCTATAACTCTGGGTTTCTATTTATTTATTTCTATTTTTCTATTTGCATATTTAGTTTTAGAAACAGCTGCTTGAAACTCACTTTTGTTCCAGTTGCCCGAATCTTCTCTAGGTAGTCCCACACTGTCTGTGGACTTATCCTGCCTCCAACCTGGATGCTGTCAGGGAGATCCTGAGACAAACGGGAGAAAACAATCCAGCTCAATGAAAAACCATTAATGTATGAGTAGTTTTTAGAACCAGGGATCTTTTAGATTTATTCTGATGGTTCCACCTGGACTGTTGACTGTTTAACTCTTTAACACCGGCACAGAATTACTGTAACTCTTCAACCGTTTATGCAATTAACACAATTTCAACAGATTCTGAAGAGGAAACGAGAAGTTTTGCATTGATTTGCAACACTTTATAGTGGCGGTGTTGACGCAATCAACATAAACCAGCCGATTCTGATGTGTACAAAACAGTAGGTCAAAGAGTGTGTGTTATTTTGCCAACTCCAGTGTTAAAGGGCTAGAATGTATATTTGCTGATTTTTTTTAACCTTGCAACACTTTAAAATGTTAACTACCGTATGTAAACGCAACAAACACCTCAAGTCTGACTGACACTTTGGTTCTGTTTGAAGAATGCTGGTAGGCGACACAGAGATAAAAACTGCAATACATTTTGCAGAACTGTTTTTTTTTTTCTTACCTCTTTCAAACTGTCCAAGACTCCGGAAACAGGAAAAGCTCTTGTCACAAGTTTAGCCACAGAGTGCATGTGAATGAATCCTCGCCACAGCGGCTTCAGGTTGAAAAGAAAAGCAGCCTCTCCATCCCTTCCACTTGCGTGCTCCGATCTGCGACGAACCACAGCAGTAATGCAGCAACTGCAGCCTAATGAGCTGCTAAAGAAGTTAAAGGGAATATCTGACGGAGCTGCTTACCTGGCATCAAGCCCTGACTTGGCATTTCGGAAGCTCTCCTCTAAAACAGAGAGGTGTAGGTCATCGTCGATTGCTGGGGGGTTTGCAACTTGTCCCTCCTCGGATTTGGTTGACTGCCTCCGAACCACTGTGGTGGCAACTTTGGCTGCTTTGCTTGGTCCCTCTTCTGCTGGGGGGACCATGCGGCCTGGGTGGGGAGAAAAAAAAGAAAGCTCGAAGACACAATCTACGGACCCTAAAATTTAGAGGACGTACTGTCTAATTTTACCTGTGCAGATTTTGCAGTGCAGGTCAAAAAGGTGAGACTTGTGCTGGCTTGTAGTGTCCTTCTCTTTCTTGGTCTGTTCGGCTTTTTTCTCTGGAGTTTTGGGAGTTTCTGCTGGGACTTCAGTCACTTCGGGAGGAAGCTCAAGCTACAAAAAAAAAATAAAAGGTTGTAAAGCAGTCGGCATTACCCACAGTTCCCTCTTAGTTACAATAGTTGTAGGACTTCACCCTCACCTCGACCGGCTCCGTTACTTTCAACGGTTCCTGGCTCTCAATTTCAATTTCCCCTTTGTGAGTGATTTTAGTGATGGGTCGCCTCTCTACCTCCCTCTGCTCTTTTTCAATCATCTCAATTGTCTGTAAAAGAAGTTTTTATTTTATTTTAGAGAGGAAGTGACTTTCACACACAGAACAGGAAAAATGCAAAACCCTAAAGTTGTATGAACTGCACACAACACACCTCAGAAACATGGTTACTTTTAATATTTAAGTTAAGGAATTAGATGCCCTGTTTGAGGTCATCAGTGTGAATTACAAACAATTTCAAGTGAAAAGTTTCATCACAAATAACATTTAATATAATGTTTATCTATAAACCCTGTTGTGGCAGTAATCTGAAAAGCAAATACATTTTGTGAGAATTTTTTACTTTTTCTTAATAAGAAGTGCATAATAAGAAGAATTGGGTGGAATTGAATTTGATGTCAAACTAAACAACCAGTTTTCAAGATCAAACCACAGCGGCTGCATGATCAACCTAAAGCAGACTGATTTAGACAAAAGCAGCGTCTCTTTGGTCCGTTGTAAAAAGGTAAGTTAAATGTTAAATTGCCACTTCTTCTATTAGTCTCATAAGAGCGTCACTTACGTGTCTGTTTTCTCTTTGTCGCCAGGCAGCTAACTCCTTCGAGGCCAGCTCCTCTGGACTCATACGGATTAAATTAGCAGGAGAGATTTCTCCTTTGAGAACCCTTTTAAAGAGGACCTGCAAAGATTTAAAGGAAAAGAAAGATTGCCATTTTTCCAGAAAAGAAAACTATAATTTAAAAGAAGAAAAGTCATACTCACGTTATTTTTTGTATCTTTGAGGTTGAAAATTAAACTTCTGTACTTGTTTTTGTATTTGTGATCAGTGTCTTTAAAGAGATGGAACAGCTCTCTCTCAGTCTTCTTGGCAACCTCAGAGGCTCTCTCCACTGAAATGTGTAAATCTGACTCTTTTAACCTGAAATGAAAGATTTCCAACTGTTGTGATGAGCACAGGAGAAAATAGCTGCTCTGAAATGCTGACAAAATGATTCATCTTAACTACAGACCTTTGGGTGAGGATGTCTTTCAGAGAATCTCGCACACTTCGTCGAATCGCCTCCACGGACACGGGTTTTTTTGAAGCCAAAGCTGTGGCCTTGCTTTTGCTCTCATGTTTGTGCTGACCACCTGTGAGGAGAAAAAAACTGTTTTGTCATAATCGTAACAAAACAACATTTTTACCTGTTGTGAGTCTAACTAACACGTTAAATCAAGCATTAAAGACAGTACTGACAATCATGCTTATACTCTAATCAACTTATCTTGTACTTCAATCAAATCTTGACATTTGGCTTTGACCACAATTTAAGAATGTAATAAAGAAACAACAAATTAAAGAAGATAAAGCATTTTATAATCTTCTGTACAACTTAATTAAGTTGCAGCAGTTATAAAAGGGGTTCACTCTATTTCGTCTGCATGACTCAGAGAACCCAGTCGGATCTTCAGCTCCACACTGTGATAAAAAAAGAACGGTGATTATTCCTTTTACACGAACAGCTGGTTTCTGCACCTGTTTTCTGAGCGACCTCTCTGGCTCCTGTGGAATGTCTTCTTTCTGGATCCTGTTTCAACGAGGAAAGAGCAAAAAAGGAGATTGTAAAACAGCAGAAAAAAAATCATAAAAGCAGTACTTCATTTGAAATATGAGTGAAGCTCTAATGTGACATGTCAAAGTACGTGTGCACCATCTCAACCACCAACCCATGTGGACACCTTTGTACCGCCAAAGTAAAAGCAAAAAGGAAACAAACCGTTGTAAGGTTGGTAACACTGGCTATGAATAATATCAGAGGATGAGTTAGCTGAAGGAAACAAAACATTTTTTATAAAGAATTACAACTCATTAAAGGCAAAAACAAACATTTGCTTCTTAGTGGAATTCAATAAGATCCCACTTACATTTCCTACAGGTCTGACCCCCCCTGGTGGAGGAGTCTGGGAGGATCCTGGGTGGGCTCTAGGAGGCAGCTTGTGATCGTGTACCTGAGTCTTTGCTTGAGTCTCTGGCTTGGCAGCAGTCTGGGGTTCAGGCTCCACCTTCTTGCTTTCCTCCTCACAGCATTTCAAGCACACATACATCTGGTCCTCCTCCTCCATCTCGCGCACTTTGGCCAAGTCGAGACCAACGCAATCACCATGGAACCAGTCGTCACAGCGACCACAACCAACCATAAACCTGAATAAATCACAATAAAAGCCCAACATTTTTAAAGCTGCACTTTACATGCAAGTGTGGCAGGACATAAAACAGATAAACGCTATGATTTGTGTGTCTTAACAATGATGCCATCTTAAAACGACTTAAAGCCCCACTGCAATCATCTTCAGAGTTATTTTAAAAGTGCTCCCAGCGGTCTTTTAATTAGGTTTATGCTGTTTTTAGCCCAAATCTATTTTGTTTGGTTTATGTGCTCTCCCTCTAGCATTCAGCCCCACACACAACCAACCTAAAATTGTGATTTCAACACAAATGTCAGTAATATTGGAGCCAGTTGGTCGTACAATTCTGAGCCGGATGCCAGCTCAGACAAGGAAAACGAGGACGTGCATGGATGTAGTCGTCTGCAAGTGGATGCATCAGAATGGAGCAGAGCAGGAAGCTTGGCTATTTTCTACATCAAAAATACAAACTTTTTCAAACTGTATTTTTTCCATCTGCTCCTGATTCACAACTATTTGAATAAAGAAATACTAAGAAATGCGTTTTTTAGCTTAGTTTCCTTAATGTATGTCTCTTCATAATCTTAGAACAGCAAAAACCGGGTTTTCATTGAAGCAGGTCTTTAAATATTTAGAGGGAGTGACACTTACATGTTGTTGTGGTGTTTTTTGCACAGACCACAGCAGTTGTTGCCATCCCAGACACACTCACTGGTCGCTGGTTGCTCCTCGGCAGCTTCCTTCTTCACAGCAGGAGCGTTATCTGGAACGAAAAGTTGAGGTTCCTCCACAGAAATGCTTCTTGAGTTTCTACTTTTCTGTCTTTGAAGAATCTTTTCCAGCTTTTTCAGTTTAAAATCGTCATTCCCTGCCTCTTGGGTTTTTTTTAAAGAATTGCCCGGATGATTGTGCGCGTGGTGAGCCGGTTCAACTTTGGAGACGTGGTGGGGAGCATTTGACTTGGCTGATCCCTGGTGATCTCCAGGACGGCTGCCAGACACTTGGATCTTCTTTGTTGGAGAAACTGGAGATTTTGGCCCCGCTTTAATGTCAGCTGGGCCATGGACCTTTTGCATTTTGGCAGCGTGCTGGCTTTGAGCAACTTCTGAAGGCCTTTTCAAGGATGAAACAACCAGTTTATCCTTGAGGGATTTCAGTTTGTGCAGGTCTCCTCGTTCAATACTTTTGGATGGCTTTAATTGAGTCACTTTGTGGTCCTTCATCGTTTTACATGGAACTAAGTCCTTGTTCTTGTTAGATGCCAGTTCTTGCTTAGCTTTGGGGGATGTTTTGACTACAGCGTGCTGCTTTTCTTCGTCGTCAGTTTTTCTACAAACAGCAGCTGTGTTATTGTGACTGCAGTGTGGCTGTTTGACACCGACCGGCTTTTGTTTTCCCAGGACACTCGGATCTTCGGGTTTTCTCTCTGGTATGGATGGGTTCTCCATACAGGTCCCGTTGGACGTCTGCACATCATTGGGGTTCACGTATGGCCCCAGCCCAAGAGCGGCTTCATCAGCTGCACTCTTGTGAGTAACATCCATCTCCACTATGCTTTCTGGTATAGGGGTTTGTCCGCTGACCACTGCATCTGGAAGCATGGGCAAACCAATATCAGACTCATAAATGGTCTCATCCAAGCTTCCCGACAGGTTGGTATCGCCACTTTGCATGTAAGAAGGTCCTGGAAGCAACTCAATCTTAAATCCTCCAATTGTGACTGTCAGTCGCCTCAACACAACTGTTGGATACAACCATAACCCACTATCAAGATCATGAATGTTGATGCGCCCTCCCAGAGCCAGCTCTTGCTTAAGCTTAGGCCCTTTAACTCCTTTTTCAATAAGAAAGGACTTGCGTAGCCTGTTGACTGGTTTTCTTCCTGGTTTTCCTCGAATTAAGGAGTTAGTGGGCATTCTGGGCTTTGGGCCACTGCAGTCTGTAAAGTAAAAACAAAACAAGTAAATAAGTACAATTCTAACAGATCGGAATTTAATTAAAATCTTTTCCTGATAACATTTCAGCTTCATTACACGTGTACTAAAATTTGTAATCTGCTGATTAAATTTTTGCTGATCATATCAACGTTTTTATTGCATCACATTTGTCATGTTATTACCAATATTAGATTAGTGCTTTACCTCCAACAGATGCAAACTACTGTGAAAACCTTTAACTAATTGTTATCACTTCAATTGTTTTACAAAAGAATACTGTGTTGTTAGTATTACCACACTGTATCTGTCTTTGTGCTAAAGAATTTAACTTGAGGTGAGGTTTCTGCAACATTTAGCTCACTTGTGATGTCTTTAGATGTGGAACCACTGTCTGGACCTGCAGGGAGATTAAAAATAAATAAATATATATATAAATGATTTACTGAAAACATCAAAAATCCAGAATCATCACGAATTGTCACAAAAATAATGGGACCGTGAACAACTGTTCACTGTGAGGATTTTGCCACCTTATTGTGATTTCATGGGATTTTTAATACTTACCAGTGAGTAAAAATAATGACTACATAATACATAAAGCAATTTTGCTTTAACAGACATCAAGACATATAATGAAACCACAATTACAAGCAAAAATGTAGGCATATTTGGTATTGTGGACATACCTGCTGAATCCGCGATCTGAAAAGCAGGATCCTCATTGCCCAGCAGATTAAACTGAGTATTTGCACATCCAAACATGGGATCTTTGTCACTGAGCATGTTCTTCAGGGAATCTTCAGGTCTATATCCTGGTCGTAACTCATTACTGGCGTCGGATTCCAAGTTCTGACCTATTACCAGGGACTCATCCAACTGATCACTGGGAATTAACTGGCTTAGGGGGTCCACAATATCCATGAATGCCGTTGCCTTCCTAAAGAAACACAAACAGTTGGCAAACACGAAATGCAAGAGTATGTTAAAACGTGTTTTATTATGCTAATCCAACTATTCCTACTGCTAGTCTGGAGGAGGAGAGCTGGTAGGAGGCAGTTGATTACCAACTGATTTAAATCAAGTCCTGTGGGGGCTACGCAGTCCGAAAAGGCCAAAGATAAACACAATTTCAGAGAAATTCCTTCAAGAACGTGACGGTGTGAAATGGCCAGTTTCTAAACTTATTCACGAACTGCTTTACACAGGTTACTACATAGAAAAAAGCATGCACTTTTAAATAGAAGTCGTGCATATTAGGTGCTAACAGCTCAGCTAACGATGCAGCACTCGATGCAATCGCCACCATGATGCTAGCATCACGCTAACTTCATGCTAAAGAAGCAACTTTTAAGTTATAATAAAACGTCTATTTAGATTTTAACTGCATCTTTAGCACTAACAGTTGCAGGACGCAACATTAGGTATAAAAGTTTAACATAAAGTTATGCATTAAAGCGTACAAACCGTTCGATGTAAAATATGTGAGACGGGCTGAGTGGTAATCATTGAGGCATTAGGCTTAGCACAGGCCTCATGTAGCAAGTTTGTTTTTAGCCCGAGCGCTGTCAGATACTTCGTTAGATGGCGACGCCCACGTGCACTCATCCCTGTACATGCAGCTAGACATTTTAGCAGATCTATTTAAGTGTGTTTTAGGCTCTCACCTATCAGCTGTAGCGACGCTCCAACTCACTCGTGAAAGGTTACATGCTAGCACAGCTGCTCCAAGCAACTTCCTCTGACTTAGCCGTCATTCGTGGCGCTGCTGCAAAACTCCTGACAACCAGCGATTCCTGTCACGTGGTTTCTGTTTACGATAGTGCTCATTGCGACCCACTCTCCATACTGTATCCACTCGAAGTACAAATGCACTTAATTATCGATTATTTTGAAATACTTTCTTAGGTGTCCGTCAATCATATTTACCTAGGCTCGAATTTATTTTTTTCTATGCGGTTTCTAATGAAAAGTTTTCATTTTAAATTCAGGTTAAGTGTCTCAAGCACGGTTATTCTTCATGAATATAATTTATTCTCATAATCAAGCAACACTAAATAAGTACTTGTTAAAGCCATGGTGACATATACGTTTAAATGTTCTAACTTAAATAAAAAAATAGATGTTTAAAACACGTTTTGGAGTAGAAATAATGTGCCATGTAAATTTGGATGTACACCAATTTCCCCCAAAAAAAGAAATAAATAATTCATAAGTAACATATTACATATACAAGTCCATCTATCTATACTGTAGATAAGGTTTTTTAGGTGTACCACAAGCATACTTAGTTTATACTAAAATTGAGGCAGTATATACTGGAAGTTTACATTATATGTCATATGTTCTGTCTGTATAATGTAAGTGTAGAACAAATCCTACATTGCATGTGCATGGACTACATGCCATACTTATATTCAAATATACTTAGTAAAATATGCTTCAAGTGTACTACTTTTGGCTAAGGGTGGGTCACGTCAGATAGATTGTGTGTCCCAACTATCATAGGAAGAGGATCTCCCTAAACATAGCAGTCAGTCCGTTGCAGGACCAGAATAGATGATACACATTTACTCCAAATGAGTAATTTAGATCCACCCCTTATAGCCTGGAATGGGAGCAAACTGGACTTTGCGTTGCTGCACATTAACGTCAAGCTGCCATTGACTACAACACCCGAGTAACATTGAATGTCTTATTTTGTATTGTCCTTGCTGTATTTTTGTACTGATGTTGCACTTTGGTTATTTATTCATTTTATTCATTGGGTATGTATTTGGCTTTTCAAACTCTGGAAATAACTAGGGTAATTGTGCGATGCTCTAAACGAAATTGCGTTGCTTATTAATGACAACGACAAATAAAATAAATCGTAAAATCCATGCATGCACGTGGAAAGTGCATACAAAAAAACCCTGTCAGGATTCAAACCAGGAATATTCTTCTATTATCAATAAGTCCCAGAAATATAAAATATTTACATCTTAGATGTTTCTATTAATCTATGTTCACCAAATATATAAAAAATTTGAACGGTACCCCGTTGTTTACAGGGGAAAAGGTGTGAAATTTGAAATAACTGTGGATAAATCAGACATTGTAAATGTGCAGAATGAATACAATTTATTGAAAATTCACACTATCATTCTATCACACTATTCACTTCAGAAATATTTATAAACACAATAATTTCACACCTTTTTGCCTAAACTGGAAAATGTTCCATGTGTAAATAAAATGTTTCTTTACATGCTACTGAAGTGATATATTAAGTAACTGAATATGTCTATGTCTATGAAGACTCTCATTCATCCAGGTTGGTTCCATTGTAGTAGGTTTAGGGGTTGTCATCTGGACTTGGTTTTAAAGTTAGAAGACGTTTCACCACTTATCCAAGAGGCTTTGTCAATTCTGAATTAGCTGGTCGAAGAGCTGGTATATATGCGCTCATGGGGGAGGAGTCAGACCTGAAACTGGATGGTAGTGTCCTCCATGGTTTCGAGTCTGAATATAAACGTTGTTTTCTCAACCAAAGCTATAAACTAAAAGCTAAAGACTGCTCACTGATTTAAACATTGTGAATTAAACATTTACGGTCAGAGGCAGTGACTAATAATGTGATTAGTTAAGATTCTCTTTCTTTCTTTCATTTGGGTCCAGTCCACTCCACAGCACATCGTTTTCTGCAGCAGCCCAAGCCATTCGCTGTGTGGTAAAAGTAGCAGCCCACTTCCCTGATGGAGAAACGGTGATAACACCTCCAGCTCCCTGGACACGTTCACCCATGTACTGTAGGGCCAAGTCTGAGGCATCAGCTACTGACTTCCCTGTAAGAGAAGATCAATCACATCTGTTGAATCGGTTGTATTATTCACCAATATGTTTAAAAAAAAAACGTGATAATCAGTATAAAACAATATCATTATGCTAAACATATTCACTGGGTAACTGCAAAAAAGTAAATATCATGATTAAAAATGGCCCCACGGATTTAAATTTAAGGAAAATGTTTACAAGTTAGTGTGTTTTTAAAGAGTTTAACTGTAAGGATACCTTGTTCAACATGTGAGAGGATGAGTTTGGCCAGCGTGACTTTGAGAATGGATTCTCCATGACCGGTACAAGATACCGCACCGCTGAGGTTGTCTGCGTAAGCTCCACATCCTAGTGTACAGCATAGAAAGCAAACAGAAATTTTGGTTCTAACTTAATTCTTAATATGTGTGTGTGTGTGTGTGTGGGGGGGGGGGGGGGGGTAAGAGGACAAGCTTAACACATTTGTGTAATGTGTGAAGAGAGTTTTGAAAGTGACAAACTGATGATTTGACATTCCATTGTAATTTTTAATTGAGCCTTTTTTTTAAATCTAATAAGATATTAGTATAAAATATGTTTAACCCCCTTGTGCTATCTTAGATGACCCCACCCTTACATTGACGTGTTATCCCTACCATGACAAAGGTGGATAAAGGTGGAAAGATTTCATGTAATCCATGGACACCAGTGAAGATCACAAATCATTGAAGAAAAAAGGTTCAGCGCACTGTCTAGTGGGTCCAGATGACCCAACCCCCAATGTTAAAGTGCCTAGGATAGCACAAGGGATATATATGCAGCCATACCAATGATAGATGAATCTCCTACTCGCCCAACCATCTTATTCCTTATCCCTCCAGTCGATGTGGCACATGCAACATTGCCAGAACTGTCAACAGCCACCGCTCCAACTGTATCATGAGTCCTTGTGACAGAAAAAGAACACATACAATTTGTATAATTCACCTCTTTTGTTTCCATACCACCTTTTGTGACTTTACTGATAATCTGTTTGGAAAAGATAGAGATAGGGCTCATGAGTTAAGAAATCAGCTGAACTCCAAAAAGTATTGCATTTGTACTACAGAAAAGAAAATGTGCTCAGAGTTAGATCAGCGTTTAAAACAAAGCAAAAGTTTACATGTATTAAAAAAAGAAGATACAAGATGTCACCGATGGAACTTTACAAGGCTAGAAATGACCGATAAAAACAAATAAGCAAATGTCTCTTCTGCATACAGAAGGTAATTTGAATGCTTTGAAGAAAAATAACTGTAAATAGAAATATGCACAACATATATATATATATATATATATATATATATATATATATATATATATATATATATATATATATATATATATATATATATATATATATATATATATATATATATATATATATATCAACTTTTCCCAAAGTTTACTCGGAAACTATGAACAAAAAAACATGTTTTTGTAGATTTCAACCTTTATGCAGCATTTTTAATTTCTTCTGAATTCATGGTGCTTAGATCTACATTTATAGAAAAAGAAAAGTCATGTTTAGAAAAAGAAACAAATGCATACCACTGAGTGTTAAAATCCTCCAGTACTCCAGCAGCATATGTTTTGTGGCACTCCCATTCTTTCCTCTCAAACTCAGACACCAGTGCATGAGTGGTAACGGTGCTGAAGCCAACACTCTCTGCAAACAGGTTTGCACCTCTTCCTGTCAGCATGACGTGAGAAGTCTGAGGTTTTCCATGGCAGGAATCATGTAACAAAACAAATATATATATAGAAAAGAGCTCCCGCATCATACTTTTTCAAGTAGAGTTTGATTTTTAATGTGGTAATAAACAATGCCTTAAAATGCAATTTCTGGCTGCTGCACTTTGTGTTTATGTATTTTTTTTTTGTCTGTCATCCTCATCCATTGTTCCTTCATAATTACCTTTAATTTAGTTTGAAAAGACATCCAGATGTTAGTTGAATGCAAAACTGTATTATAAATAAAATAAAATAAAAGAGTCATACAATCTTAGAATTTGAGTGAAGAAAACTAAAATAAATAGACAAACCTTCTCCATTACTGCCCGTGCCAGTGATACAGGGTTAGGAATGTTCTTCACTGAAGACACAGCTCCACAGTTAAGTGTTCTTCCATCCATGATAATGGCATCCAGCTCCACTTCTCCATCAACGTTTAATGTGGCACCATGACCTGAAAAAGAATTAATAAATCTTCTCTAGCTTGGGTGCTCAAAACAACCTAAGCAACCTAATAAATGGCCACAGATCATTGACTGCATAATATTACTGTCAACGCCACAGATCCAGTTTCATTTTGAGTGCAACTTTTATAATATCCACCAGGAGGCGACAAAGCTGCATTGTTTTTCGCTTTCCTATGTCATCCAAGTGATTTACAGATATCAGTTGTAAAACTTCAGAAAGACATTGGACATTCAAAATGTATTTTAAAACCCCAATTGTAATGACAAAAAAAATATATTCAACAACACAGATTTGAAGGATTGTGTGCTTTTGTTTTCCTCGTGTTTGTCAATCACTGACTTGGGCAAGATGCCAATCATTAAATATAAAAGGAAACAAATCATAAATTCAAACAACAAATGTATTACTTCTTCTTATATAAAGCTAAAAGGTTTCTTTGAGAAAAGAAAACACACAAACAGTGCAAAACATTTCAATTCCACAATCAATTTTTCCATTTCTTTTATTTAAAATAGAGAACTATTCTTAAACACATAAATATAAAGCAATTTGGAGTAAATGCAGGTTTTACTTGTTTGGGTAGCTTTTTTATGGAATATACAAAGTAACGTAATTCTTTCATATGACAAAGAAGCCAGTGTGCACAAAATTAAAACACGTTTCCTACAATCAGCAAATAGACATGAATGTCTTTGTTTTGAGGGTGAAAAGCTGTTTTAAGGCTTTTGTCTCCTTTTTCCAGTTTCCAAGAAATGTATGTTATTTTTTTATTCTTGTTTCCATAAAGTTTCAATCTAAGTTCCTTCAAAAATCTGTCGGTCATTTGAGCTTAAGGTCTGTGTCTACAACAGTAGGTTGCAGCAGAGTAAAGCTAAAGCTAGACACTAATTTAAACATCTTATATTTGATGTTTTTTTCTGATTGCAGAATTATTGAAATCCCCTCTGGTTGTGATTCATGACCAGACCCCAAAACAGAAAAGGTTCAAAGTGATGGTCCCTGAAGAAGGGAAGGGAAGAAGGGATGGCTTGAATTGGCTGTATTTTCTATGTAAACATTTCATCACCATATTGGTAAATGAAACTGGGCAGAAAACCTTCGGGCATTGCTTTCCCTTACCTGCATTGAACACCATGTTATCCTCCAAAGCTTTCACAGCTGCTTCCACAGCCTCCAAAGCCCTTCCATCATCTCTCAGCACCACAAATCCCTTGCGTGCCGCAGCTTTCACTCCATCTACAGAGGCTTTAGCGAGCTCATCCGGTATGGCCCAAGCCCCGCCATGAACAACCAAAACTGCAGACATAGTCCTGTTATGGAACAAGTAGACAACCTTAAGCCCAATGCATGATGTATAACTCAAAAAAAAAGAGCTCTGAGTTTTCTGGTTTTAGGATACACCCAGTGCTGTATGCATGCAAATATTTCTGATGAAACATTACTTTTTGGATGCTAGACTTATTTCATTAAACTGACTTCAAATTCCAGAATCTCAACAACTGATATCATTTAAAGCTGCACCGAACACGCACCTGGTTTTGACATCTTCCCCTTTGAATAGAGATTAAAGGAGTAGTTAAACTGAAGATAACCAGAGTTCATGATGAACTTTGCAACCTGCCTGATGCTTTACGCACTCTTACACCGCACACACCTGCTTTATTGATCTTTTGCACTTAAGAACTTTTAGTTAATGACATTTGTCTTGTATAAGAAATTAATGTAATTAAAATCTGAAATATTTTATAGCAAAATGTTTGTATTTATCAAATCACACTGTTTATGTAGGAAGACCACATTCGGTGTCTACTTACCTTCCAGCTGCCCGACTTTCAACCAAAAGAGAACAAAAAAAAGTCTCTCGATGTCACGTGACTCAGGCGTTCGTGCGCGCAGAAGAAAAGTCTTACGCAACCCGTTACATAAAACTGAACTTTTCAAAGTAAAATCCTGTTCATTGTTAAAGCGGGAGGGCAAAAACTAACAGATGTTTATTCATTTTAAACTAAATGAGTTACGAAGGAAAACTGGATGAGGATGACGGGACCAAATAAATAAATGTAAACACAAAATACAGCAGCCGGTAGTTGCATTTAGGCCCACACCAGTTGAGAATATTAAATGGTTAAAAAACAATTTAAAAAAAAGTTAAACAAATAAATAAAACTGAAGTCCTAATAATTACATCGAATATTAAAACACTGAATGAATAATTTCTCCTCATAACTGTAACGTGGATCATGCGCCAGCAGAGGGTAGTAGAAAACCATTTAATTTCTATATTTGGTTGCTTAATATTTGCTCTACCAAATACAATTTGTAGCATAAAGATGCATACAATATGTAAATTTCAATTTATTTTTTATACTCCCATACATGTTTATTTTGTCCTATTATTTAAAGTCATTGCAAAAAATAAAAGAAAATAGAATTTTGTGCCTTTATTTGTTTATTTTAGGTTTGTATGATGTGGTCAACGCAGTCAGACACTTAATACAGTTGTAGCATTAAAACACAATAACTGAGATAGTGAGCATCATCAGCAACAGCAGTATCACTCCCATTTTTTACATAAATTAGTTTGCTGACTGAAATCAAATCAGTGAAGGTTCAGTAAGCATGAAATGCAAATATGATGCTGGCCAACATTTTCTAGCTCATTGTTATAGGCCGTCAAGCAGGAAAACAAAGTTAGTCCTCAATTTACAGACAATGCTATTGATTTTTAAAAAGAGCATGAAAATGAAAAGAAGTGTCATGTCTTCAAATAATGAGCTCTCACTTACCAGGGGATGATGGTGAACAAAGTTTTCTTGTTCTCTCTCTGCAGATCTTTCTGGTTGCACTATTTTCAAACTATAAAAAAGGCGTCTCAAACCTAGAGGTGACTTGATGCTGTAAACATGCATCAGTACTTGTCTCATTTGATTCTATTTTCAATTTTGTAATCGACTGGTTACTTGTGCATAAAGTAACTTGCCTTTTGACTGCCAAAAAAGGCTCAAGCCTGGATGGAAACTAACAAAAAGTACAATAAAAAAATAAATCAGTATTTATAGGTATAACAAAAAAAAAAAAACACATCCATTGGCTTTTTAGCAGATGATCAAAAATGCAAAACATTAAAGTTCTAATCAAATTTAAGGTAAAATGTTTTATAAAGCATAAATAGTAAACTACAAATCACAACATGCAAATGTAGACATGCAGATACTTGAACATGTGATAAATAAGTGGACTTTTGCAAGTTAAGTTTATAAAACATTATGTTTTCTTTAAATCAGTGCAAATAAATGTAGTAATTTGACTCCAATATAGTGTCAATATGCTATACACTTTACAATCATTATGATAAGGATAAATAAGATTTGGAGAAATCTGCAAAGAAAGAAGATCTTATTTTCCAGCAACTGTGCCTTGTTCTAAAACTGCATTCCTAATATGACTTAGGACAAAAGACTCACCTGAATCTATTTAAACAAAATGTCAATAAAATTTCAATGCAAAACATCGAGCTTTCAGTATTTAAAAAGGGGTTTTGAATGTATTTTAAACAATTGTCAAAACCCTTTTGCCGTTGATAAATGCAATACAACACCTTCAATTATAGGATAAGCAATGTTATAAATAACAACAAAATAATTAGATCCAAACTTTATTATTTATGTGTTTCTATTTCTACTGATTAGTTCACAGAGAAGCAACTGTAAAGGTCAAGTATAGCTAGTGTTGATGGTTCTATAGCCTCATCTGATAAAATGCATTTTAGGAGGAAGGAAAGCAGCCGGCACGCTGTGCAGGAAATGGCTTTTAGATTCGAGTTAATATCAATAATGTTGGAGAGCAAGGAAACATTTTAGATGAGACACAAATATTATTACATCTCTTCCCAGAAATGCTCGAAAGTCCCTTTGTGCAAGTCCAAGTGAGGTCTGAGGTCTATAGTCTATATTTCTATATATAAGTCTATATCTATATACAGCTTGTGCATTTCCAGTTCAAAATCATTTAAAGAAAGCTTTGATTTTTACACCTGACTGAGAGATTATGTTGCCAAAAAAAGAATAAACAAATAAACTTTGCTATCAGGACCCAAACCTTAGGTCTCAATTCAAGGCTCAAGTCTCTTCATGAAACACAAATGCGACTCAAGTCCTCTCGTATTTTTTAAACATGTCACAGTGTTTGCTTGATTTTTGCTTAGTTTTTTGAGATGATGTATAATAGTAAGAAGAAGCTGAAAATTGCCTTATCCAAAATGCAGCATCATAACAGACAATTGATTCTTTGATAACTTTGTCTGTTTTTTCCCCCCTTTATTTTAGTACTCTTGCCTCACAGCAAGAAGGGTCAAGTCCCGGCTGGGGGACCTGAAACAGAATCACAAATGGAGGACCATTCTGTGAGAAGTTTGCAAGCTATCCCCATGCATGCCTGGGTTTTCTCCAGGGACTCCGGCTTCCTCCCACTGTCAAAAAACATGCTTCATAGGTCTAAATTGTCCTTAAGTGTGAATGCAAGTGTGCATGGGTGTGTGAATGTGCGTCAGACTGGCGACCTGTCGAGGGTGAACCCTGCCTTCGCCCAATAGTGGCCAGGATAGGCTCGAGCAGCCCTTGATACTGAAATGGATAAAACTGGATTAGAAGACAGATGAAAAGATGGATGTTTATTTATTTATTTGAAGTGAAAATCTGCAGTGAAACAAAATGTCAACAAGGAAGAACAATAGAAGATAAATCAATTAAATAAAGAAACTCTTCCTATCTCCGAGAACTTTGAACTCTGGAAGGCAAAACCTAATGAGAAAAAACGAGCTTCTGTGAGTCTCAAATCAGATCAGCACCATGGACAGCGACACAAACAGAGCCGCGGCTCTGCGGATCACCCTGATGTGGATTATTGACACCAGCGGACAGTCTGGCTTGTCTGGACACAGCCGAGTGTTGTAAGAGGTTAGTTGTTGCGTGACATTAATTAAACTGCAAGTTTTCACTTTAATCTTAAATAATCGAATTGACAAGTTCATTTTGGATGCACTCACTCTGTATTTGTTACTTGGTTCATTTATTTCAGATTAAAACCACATTTTCCTCTTGGACGTGCTGAACTCTCAGGCTGGTGGTGCTAATAAGACGAACTTGTGTGTTGCATTACCCTCAGTAGGGAACTCCTCAGCTTTTCATCAGCACTGATTCTTCAACGTGGCCAATCGTGTGAAAGGGGCGGGGACGCGCGCAGCGATGCCCGGGAGTCTGGCGGGTTGCCGACAAGAGGCAGCTGCAGCCGGGATGGGCTCACACCTCTGAGTCACTGCTCAGCCTCTGGTCAGGTATTTTGGACGTTTTGAGGTGTGTGGTTTTTTTCTGGGCGTTTCCCCTCTGTTGTTATTCAATAAAAGCAACTGCAGCCACTGTTAGGCAAGAGGGGAAGAAGGTACAGCTGCACTCCGACGTTCAGCACTCCAGTGATCACACACCTGCTCCGCTGCTGAAGAGCTGTGATCAGAATGCATCCAGATAAGTGTTTACCTGAACTGGTGGCAGAGAAAAACAGCCTGGATCCCTCTTTTGTGCACGCGGTGCGTTTACTGGCAGAAGGTAAGTCAGGTTTTTCTTTCTTTCTTTTTGTCTACAATCTGCTGCATACGCTGCAGATTGCTGGGCACCAGTCCCCGTTCTGTTAGTCTCAAAGCATCTTCAATTCAGTCCAGTACAGAGAGGTTTGTGGAGATTTTGACACATATTTCTTTGTCCTTTTGTGCTTCTTGGAGTAATTGCCCTCAACTGCACTTTTTTAGCTTCAGTCCAGAACTCGACAGATTTTCTGAGCAAAGAAAGTTGAGGTTAAAAGGAGAAAAATGCATGACTGAAGTTGAGAAAAAAAGCCAGCATGTTCAGTGAAAGAGCTTCTAGGTGCTGCAGGCAAAAGTGCAACACTTTAGCAGAGTGACGGGATGGATCAAGCTCTCAGTGAAAACATAGTGGCTGCTTTTCTTGTAAGAATCGTTTGCAAATATTTTTTAGATGCACGTTTACAATAGAAAGAAATAAAACGTTCAAATATACAAGATAAATCATGTTCAATCACAATATACAAGCCTTTTTTATATGTTTGAATTGCTGTTTCTTATGTTGTTTTTTTTTAT
Organism: Oryzias latipes; assembly: GCF_053564925.1. Lineage (NCBI taxonomy): Eukaryota > Metazoa > Chordata > Actinopteri > Beloniformes > Adrianichthyidae > Oryzias > Oryzias latipes. The sequence goes on along the minus strand of NC_136251.1, from coordinate 26,657,011 downwards.
TTATTCGTATAGAATTTTGTTGTTGTATTGATTCGTTGCAGTCCATGTCTCTTTTTTAGACTATTTTTTCATGGTTTTGGTGTAAAGACAACTGTTTTTCTTATAAACCTTTCTTTAAAAGTTCATAAAATAATACGCCAACACACACAATTACTGCAGGGTATCTCTTTAATTGTTAATTTTGGATGTATGTGAACTAACAAAAGTGCACCAGAAAGAACTGCAGATTATTCAACTGAATATCTGCTGTCTGTATTTTTTAGAAAAATGTACAGCAGAATACAATAATGTTCCGCCAAAGATCCTCATTGTGCATGTGTTCATTTATATTCAAAGAATATAATACTTCAAGAGGAAGCACACTAGCCCAAAGCACGCACAGATACTAATTTGAAAGTTAGTAACTTTGGCATTTCTGGAATGGACATGAAGCTTCCAATAATCAAAGTCCACACAAAGCGTTGGGATAAAGAAATGTGACACAAATATAATTACATTTTGCTAGAAAAAAAACATTGCAGAAACTAAATACACTTTTTTCCTGTACTTTACCATATATTTTGTTGAATTGATCATGTGATTTTACTAGGCAGATTAGTTTAGTTTACATTTCTTAATCAAGAAAAGCAGACAAGTTTTACCATTTTGTTTATGTATTTATGGAAGAACTGTGCTGTGTTCATATTCTAACGGTTCTGAGGGTTGCTGTGCTCTGATTTTCCAGCCCCTTAAGCACTACTGTTGAAATGTGTTGATGAAACACCTCACAGTATGGCCTTTGCCACTTGCTGGGGTGTAGATCATCTGTTACACAGAATACTTTTTCAGTCAGTGTTGACTCACACAGCCAAAATTCCAATAAAATATGTGCAAACTAAAATGCCCCCTTTTTTCTTCTTTGAGTTTTTCATTAGCACACTTGAATGTCACTTAGCCCTAATTAACATCACATTCCAGTGTGGATATTCAATAGTTGCTGAGAAAATTTGCAGCATTTCCCTGATAAAGTTAGAGAATCTCGTTTCAAGATCACCTCTGAAACTTCAACTTTTCACATCATCCACAACAGATACCAATCAGAGCAGTCAATCATGTTTCCCACATCAGCACAGAGCATATAGAAAGAAACAGGCAGCACAAGAAAGCTCTTTCTGTGATCCACTGTCACAGAGCTCTCCCATCCATCTTTGCAGCGTAAAAATGCAGCATCATGCTTATTGGTGGACAACAAGATAAAATGCATTCACTTGTTATAGATTCAGGGGCGATTTATCATTGAGCAGAATACAATGCCATCCTTCATTATTCACATTATACACAATAAACCACAAAATATGGATTTACAACAGTCTTGGTTAACGTCTCCCAATTTATTTAGTGTTACTGCAGTAAACTATCCTGATGTGAAAACCTTTTGTTTAAATTAAATGTCCAGAATGACATTTTCATTTTTATCTTTCTTTTTCTGCAAATCTCAAGGTTCCTGCATCATTTTGATCTATCAGGAAGAAGTCAAACATTGGGAATTTTCCAAAACCTTTTTCAAGATAACATTGTCTGTAAGTTCCTTTCGGTTTGTTGGTGCTAATCCCCCCCTATTCCCACCAACACTATTTCCTTCAGGGAAACAAACTCAGTTACTGTCAGTATGGTGTGAGCCTAATGGCTGCAGAGACCGACAGAACAGGCAGCTGTTGGGTGTGCTTTTAGTTTCCTTTGAATAAAGAACACAGTGGGTCTTTTTAATAGTGGGTGGAAGACAGAAACAAGAAAGGCAAGCTCTTAATAGATCCCAGAGGTTTTCTTGGTAAGACTCGACAACGTGCTAGGTATAAAAGCCAAAGGGATTCCTAATGAGAAGACAGGGAGGCAGAAAGAAAGGATGTGATGGACAAAAAAGGGAAGCTCTGGCTGCTGAAGAATTTGTATCTGTGTTACATCGCAATATGCCTTTTTTTCTATCACAAGTCATCTTTCACATTTCACTTTAGGAGTTATAAAATGTCTCATTTTAGTTCATCAGACTTCTTTTGTGTATATATATACTGTATATATATATATATCTATATATATCGCGGTGACGCGGTGATGGGGTTATCGTCACACCCCTAGGAACACTAACTGTTAAGCCAATTTTCAAATGTTTGACATTATCTCTTTCAGGAGTCACTTTAAATGGTTTTCAGCTGATTTTTTTTCTAGCTTAAAAGGATCTTCTTGTAGCTGTACTGCCAGTTGCCTTCTTTTTTGTCATTGTTCTTTTGAAAACAGAGCTTCCGTGAAAGGTTAAGAATATATGGAAAATAGAGAGAGAACTACCGTGAGCTGCTGTTAGAAAAGTGAAAAGAGAAAGCACTATAAAGCAAATACAAAAGGATATGGTTTATAGAGGAGAGTTAAAAGAGAAGGACCCATTTAAACACTGTTGATGTGACTCACTTCAATTAAAATCCAATGCACTTTTATTGTCACTGCAGTTGGTCTTGTTGCTGAGCAATGTGTGTATAATGATCTCTACAATTATAAAAATGCAAAAACTTACATTCTATTTGCATTTTATTTGAAGATATCAGTCATATTTGTGTGTTGAGTTGTACCTTAAAACTTTAAAAAGGCTGTTTTTTGTTGTTGTTTTTTTATGTTTCTTTTCCACGCTAACATTCAGCACAGTGTGTTTAGGATCCAGCATTGACCTGTGGTTAACAGTGACAGAAAGACAGCACTCAGACATAAAATTACCATTTTAGGAAAGAGACCGTAAATCAGCTTTTTCTGGATTTAGCCGAAAGTATTTACTAATGAGTGCAGAGGTCGGAGAGGATTAAATTCCAAGGTTACGGGCATTTCAGCAAGAGAAATGAGTGGATGAGCTAAAGCAGTAGAATTGAGACAGACAAGAAAAAACCTGACTGGAAATCAGAAAAAAGGCATAGAGAACGCCCACACTGCAAGCTTTTTTGTTACGTCAGTGTGTAACCCGTGTTGCCCATCAAAGCAAATAGAAAGTATAACAAAAGAAACTGCCATTTTGGTTTATTTAATCTATTCCATTTTCCATATTGTAAATAAAATTTTTAACTGCAATTTCAATGATTTTTTTCCCCCTATAAAGTTAATTTGCCTTCCAAAAGACTTAATAAAAGACTTTTCCTGAAGTCTAGTGTCCTTTTTCAATTGACACACTACTGACATGTCCCCAATTGAAAAGGTTGTGAACTAAAAACCAGGTCAATAAATGTTTGGGAAACATTTTCTGTGATCAGGAGGAATTAATGACTCTTTTAATTTAGATCACACAACTATTGTTTTCTTCTTATGCTAACCTCTCAAGAAAAGAAAGTTTGAATAACCCAGGCCTGCTTTATTTCTCTGCACAAACTGAATTTTACCTAATGCATCACTTTTTTTGTCAAACATCTGCAGAATTAACTTTTTTTCTTTGTTCATAATATTTAAAAAGTGGTGATAAGTGTTTTTGTTTAAGTAAATATTTGTGATTGACAAGAAAATCCAGAGAAAATAATTTGACTTAAAGCTTAAAGCTAAACAATTATGCATTTTCACGCAGAAGTGTTCTCATTCCTGTCTTAATAAAATAAATAACCAGTGATCATATTGGGTTTTAGATTTAATTAAAAACCTTTAAATTGTAAAAAAGTTAAAAAGATTAAATGTAAAATATAATCAGTTCTTTTTTATTCTGGATTCTTTCTACTCACTTTGTACCTGTCACTGACCAAACTGTCCAAGAGACCATCACCCGTCTGAGCTCGTCTACATGCTGCCTTGATGTGTTACCCACTAGATTTCTAAAGTCTGTCCTGAACAGTGTGTTGCCATCAATTACTCAAATAGTTAACATGTCTCTTCAATCTGGAATATTTCCAGAGGCATTAAAAACTGCAGTCATTAAACCTCTCCTGAAGAAAAACGGTCTTGATCCCACTGTACTGAATAATTACAGACCTATCTCTAATCTGCCATTTTTAGGAAAAGTCCTTGAAAAAGTTGTCTACCAACAGCTCACTGATTTTCTCTTATTAAACAATTCATTTGATGTTTTCCAGTCAGGTTTTAGACCCCATCATAGCACAGAAACTGCTCTTATCAAGGTAACCAGCGACATCCGCCTGAACACTGATGATGGCAAAGTCACTGTCTTAATCCTGCTAGACCTGAGTGCTGCCTTTGATACTGTTGATCATGGGATCCTTTTGCACAGACTCCAAGACTGGGTTGGCATCTCTGGATCTGCCCTAAGTTGGCTCAAGTCTTTTCTAGAAGACAGGAAATATTTTGTTGAAATTGGGAGTTGTGTCTCAGACTACATGGCCTTGACTTGTGGTGTGCCCCAGGGATCGATCCTGGGACCTCTTCTGTTCAACCTCTACATGCTGCCACTAGGGCAGTTAATACGCAGTAATAACATATCTTATCACAACTATGCAGATGATACTCAGATCTATGTGTCACTGACAACAGGTGAATATGGGCCGGTGGATTCACTCAGCCACTGCCTCCAACAGATCAGTGCGTGGATGCAGAACAACTTTCTCCAGCTAAACTCAAACAAGACCGAAGTTATTATTTTTGGCCCACAGAAACAAAGAGAAAGTCTCAGCAGCTACCTTCATTCTCTGTCTCTTAAACCCTCAAATCAAGTCAGAAATCTAGGGGTAATCATGGACTCTGACCTGAACTTTAACAGCCATATCAAGTCAGTAACATCAGCGGCATTTTATCATCTGAAAAACATTGCCAAAATCAAAAACATAGTGTCAAAGCCAGACCTGGAGATACTTATTCATGCATTTGTCTCCAGTAGGTTAGACTACTGTAACGGCCTGCTCACCGGCCTCTCCAAACGAGCTGTAAAACAGCTTCAGTACATCCAGAATGCTGCTGCTCGAGTCCTGACCAGAACCAGGAAGTATGATCACATTAGTCCTGTGCTCAGGTCTCTGCACTGGCTCCCTGTACCTGAAAGAATAGACTTCAAAGCAGCTCTGCTTGTGTACAAGTCTCTCCATGGCCGAGCACCAAAGTACATCTCTGACATGTTAGTGCCATATGAACCATCTCGTACTCTGAGGACCTCAGGGGCCGGCCTCCTGTTGATTCCCAGAGTCAGAACTAAACAAGGGGAATCAGCGTTTCAATATTCTGCAGCTAAAATCTGGAACAGCCTCCCTGAAGTCGTAAGACAGGCCTCTTCTGTGCTCATGTTCAAATCTAGACTTAAAACATTTCTGTTTAGCCGTGTATATGACTGAAAGGTCCTATCTGCACTTTTCTTTCCTTTCCTTCCTTTATTTTTAAATCAGTTTTCAAATTTTTTTTTTCTTTTCTTTTAAAGTAAATTTTATGTTGATTATTTCTATGATGTATTGTGATTTTAATGCATTTTTTGTTTTGTGAAGCACCTTGAATTACTTTGTGTATGAATTGTGCTATACAAATAAACTTGCCTTGCCTTGCCTTGCCTTCTATCATGTCATTGTTGTACCACTATTCTACCTTCTCTGGCCAAAAGATTCAGTTATGAAAGTGGACGGAGCTGTGTATGAGGAACAACCAGCACATTTATTTTCTTTAAAGAGTAAGAAGTCTAAGTTTGTTTTTGGACCAGTTTTGACCTTTCAAAACAGCCCAAGAGCAGAGAGTAACACGTTTGCAGCCCAAAAGTTGTTTTTTTCTTTTACTTACATAGTAAAATAGTTTATAATGTTTTGTTTCCTGACGGGCTTCACCCTAAAGCTCTGTGTTGTACTGTGTTCGACATGCTTTTTCAGCTCATTTTATTTACACTTTATAAGTAATAAAAAACAATCTTAAGCTGCTGCAACTGTGAATTTCTTTTAAACTTTAAGACTGCTTCTGGTGGAGTCATCTGAGGCCACAAATACATAAAAAAAAATACATAACTGTTTTGATACACAACTGATATATGGGTGGATTTATTTATTTTAGACAAGATCCCGGTCCAGTGGATAGAGCTAGAAGGCACCGATTCAAGTCCTGGCTGGGGGACCTGAAATACAATCATCAATGGGGGACTTTTCTGTTAGGAGTTTGAATGTTCTCCCTGTGCATGTTTGAGTTTTCTCCGTGGACTCCAGCTTCCTCCCCCCCTCTAAAAACATGCTTCATAGGTTAATTGGTTACTCTGGATTGTCCCTAGGTTTGCGTTGCACAGGGTCAATACAACACAAGCCCAAAAAAGTCAGTTTTTTGTGAAAAAAGCGATCCAAACCGAAAGAAGAACAAGAATAAAGTACTAAATTGATTGAATGTGTATTTATTTAGTAAGTGACCATGGTATAAGCGGGTTAATGGCTGAAGAAGTGTGCATTATCAAAATTAACGCATCTTGCGGAAGCAACCATCCTTCCCCTTCGTGTCAGAAGGGGAGGATGTATATATATATATATATATATATATATATATATATATATATATATATATATATATATATATATATATATATATATATATATATATATATATATATATATATATATATATATATAATTTGTTACATATTGAATAAAAAATAGTTTTGACCTCCATGCTCCATGCTAGTCTCAATAAGCTTTTTTAAACTTTTCAAACCTCTGTTTATTTTGGTTAAAAGCAGGTAAACAGTGTTTTCCTTAACGAAAGAAAGGCCTTTATTGTCAACCCTGTTATTGGTTCAGACTGAGAGGACCAAAGCTAATTACAAGGCTCATGGCTCATTGTGTCGCCTGCGTGCTCTGTTAGTGCTATTGTTACAGTTTTGATACCATGTGGGGAGGAATTACACTGAACACTTTCTTTTTTTTCATTCTGTGAGGTTGTTACTATTGATCAACTATTTAAAGCTGAAATAAATTAATGAATAATTAAATATTGCATTCAAGTAAACAGAACAAAATGATCACAGCTGTTTTAGCTTCTCACAGGGCAACATTTAACGATTTTAGCATCGACTTGTCAGCTGTTGTGTAAATAAAAATAAAGAAGTCTGATATCAACAAATAATCCCATACACTTATTGATTTGCCATGAACTAAAGCCAAAACAAGCACCGGGCCAAAATCCAGCACACAGGCCTGAGTGAATGTTGTGCAGCATTTCTTTCTTCTCCCACAGTTCGTAGGTCGTTTACGGCTTTCTCTTTTTTTGGACATTTTTATGCTCTAAAGGTGAACAGAGTTTAACAAACCATAAGGTTGCTGTGTGTGTCGACTTCCTTTCCCAGGATTGCTGGAGTTTGCTGCACAGGCTGTAATAATGTGCAGCTTTAAGATAAAGATAAAGATAAAGTCCCACTATCTGTCACACACCTAGGTGTGCGAAATTTGTTCTCCACGTTTGACCCATCCCCTGGGGGAGCGGTGAGCTGCAGTCGAGTTTAAGCTCCGCATTAGCTCATAAAATGTCTTTGTGAGTGCAGCAGAGTGCAGATTTGACCGATCTATGTCATGGGAAATAACTGAAGATTAAATTAATTAATGTAATGTATTGTCTCTTTAGATCTGACAAATTTATGACCCAACTCCACCACATAAGCTGTTTGATTCATCCAAATTATTTTTGCCACTGTAAGAAGAACTTTAGAAAAAACTCCTGACCAATCACAAACTAAATTCCATTAAAGCCACAATAGAAGACTAAACATTCAAAAGGAACAAATATTTTCTCTGGGTATTATTACAGCTACCAGTTTCGCTTCGTAGATTGTTTTCTACCCTCTCCGATGAAAGTTGCATTTTGAGTGTTTTTAAAATGTCCTTGTGTCCTTGTTTTTTTGATCACGTTTATCACAAAAAGTAAGCTCAAAATTCTATTGTTAATTATTTCTTTATTCAAATTGTCAATAAGGAGCAGGCAAAAAATGTAGTTTGAAAAAGATTATAAACATAGAAAATACACCTCAAGCTCCCTGCTCTGCTCCATTTTGATGCAATTACTTGTAGATCCATGTACGTCTTCATTTTCCACATCCAAGATGCCATTTGGCTCAAAACTGTACGAGTGGATAGCTCCAATGTTGCTAACTATATTTTTGCACCAGTATTAGGTTGTAGGTGTGAGGGGCTGTAAGCTGATGTGAGCGTGAGTAAACAGATATCTCTTAGTTATGGGTGATGGGAAGAGGGGACGGGATTGCTTGACACTAAGAGTCCCCCTCACATCTATGATAAACTCATGTCGCTCTGCAGACATTGTCCTTGAAAACCACACAGGTTTGTAAAATTTTGTTTAATAACAGCAAAATCACAATTAGAAGACCACTGAAAGCGCTTTGAAAATGGTCCAAAAGATGATTGGAGTGGGTCCTTATACCGACAAAAGCTCACATGCATGAGGAGATTTTTGTATACTTTAATACAAACATTTTTGGATTCAAAGTTCATAAACCTGAGCAAGTCTGGAAAGTGAATCAATATTTAGATATTTTTTCTTTTCATTTCTTTTACAGAGCTAAAACAAAGTGCAATTAACGCAAACGCTGCCAAGTCTGAGAGTCCGGAAAGCCATAGTATTCAGTGCACTTTGATCACTTGGAACAAAGAGGCTGACTAACAAAGCTGTAGTTAAAATCGCTTTTCCTGTAGACTCTTCGCGTTTGCGGCTTTCTGAATTGCATTGTATCTGCCTGTTGTATTCAAAGGCAAGTTTTTAAAGGCACACATTCATTTGTTTTACACTGATTGCATCTGACTTTCTCCACTGACAAGGAGCTGTTTTGTAAAAGGCATATCGCTGAAGCTCCAGCTTTGTGAAGACACTTCTCCTGTGAAGGCTCTGATAAAGAGATGTGATGATGTTGAATAAAGGTCAGAGCGTTTTTTTTAACCTGTTTACCTGTGAGTTTAAGAGGAAGCTTCCAGGAAATTCTTCTTGCAGTTAGCAACATTAGTCACATTGTTTAGCACACATTTTGTTCTACTGGTACAATATCTTCAGTTGGGAAATGCAATATTTGTTAAGATTGCTCCTCATTGTATCTTTATAATATTCTAATGCTGTACTTAAAAAAAATGCCTTAAACAGAATTAGATTTTTTTGGAGTTTAGGAAGAGAAACGTTTAACCCTGTATTGCCAGTTCCTAATAACAAATATGTTGGGATCCATCATCTTTCCACTCTCAGATTTATCCAGATGATGTTTACATGTATTTCAATTTTGGCATGTTCTCTGCCTTTAGCACAAGCCCAAAGCAAGAAGGATCCACAGTGATTCACAGCAGCATACATGGAAAAGTCCTCACAGGTTTTTATAAATGCAGTCAACACGTTCTTTTCCAACTTTTTCCTCTTCATAGTTTGAATCAAGAAAAATGCCCCAAGCGACTTTAGATATATTTACTGTGTTTTGAATAAAAACTTTTTCAGGTGAGTCGTCCATTAAAGCTGTATTTATTGAGTGCTTATGCACATTAGTACAGCACACCCACACTCTGTACTCAGCTGAACCCTCTTACAAACCCCAAATGCTTCTTGCAGAAAGATTAATTGGTCTTTCAGAACTCGACACGACCTCTTCCATTCCTGTCAAATGTAGTTTCCAGTTGTATTATAAGCTGAAGAAGCTGACTGAAAACTTGGTGATAAATGTTAACAGCCTTCTTCTTCTTTTATGGACATCGGTCACTTTAATTCTCAGTTTGTAGGGCTGCTGTTTAAGGACCCAATAGCTGCAGACTGCAGGTACATGGTTATTTAAAAGAAAAAAACAGTATTTATGACATTTGGAACTCAACAAAATAACTTATAAAAATTTGTTTATTTTTATTTTGAAAAATAAACAAATTATCTATTTTCCTAATTACTAAGCCTAAAATTACTTTTGTAATGTCTATGTAAAAAAGAAGGAACTTTTCATATTTAACATTTTCATATCCTGTGTAGTATGTATAAGTACTAATATGTCAACATATAATTTAGAGTAATTTTAATGACATAATTTACATTTAAAATCATAATCACAGAGATGTTTCTCTTTGGCTTAATTTTTCATTATCCTATCAAGTCACAATGAATCATCCATATGTTAACCTAAACATACAGAGAGAACTGGAAACCCATAGTACCATATTTGCTTCAATTTTTACATTTATTAAGTAGAATTTTCTACCAAAATAAGAGACTTAAGGACATTCAGATGTTATTCATTTTTCCTTTCCTTAACAAGGTAGGGTGAAAACTGAAATGATAAAGAGTTGGGTCTGAAGTCAAATCAAATCAAATACCATGACTTTTTACACTGATTTTATCACAGATTTTGAAATGTATTTTTTTTATTGTCGACTTACTCAAATGAAGGAATGTAAAGGGATTTGGTGCTGAAAGCACAAGTTATAAATTCAGATATTAAATTGGCAGTGACAGATTGACTTTAGCTCATTTGTAGCTTGAATGACAATAGAAAATTCTAAAAGAAAAGGAGTATTGTTAAATCTCTCTTCCGACATTTTCAGGGACTTTTCTGTTTCTTTCTAACTGATAAATTGTCTGCAATGTGAGAAGACTGCATCTATCTTCCTTTTCAGTTTGCAAGTTTACACAATAATCTTAGAAATTAGACCAAAGCTGTGATCCATCTCACAGTTTCCAAGGTAAAAAAAAACCAATTAGCAGTAATTGCACAGATTTAATCTTTACTCCTCCAAATACGTTTTATCAGATATCATTCCTCTTGATGTGCATTTTATTTTCTTAAGTTTTGTGCTGTGTTGGGATCTGACTGTTCGGATGGAAAAGGGGTCATCTAATAGTGAAGTACATCATCTTTTGTTAGTTTGAGCAAAATGAATAGATCAACAATAACAAAGGTAGACCTAAGATGACATACCAGCATTATTAAATGTTCAAATCGAGGTTATTCAAGAAGATTTAGGACAATCAGCTGGTTTAAATCGTGCAAAAGCAAAGTGTTATTTGTTTCCTAATGAGCCCTAATTGATGCAGTTTACATGCCATGCAACAGTTATTTCTAAAACAGGCTAACAGACTCGTGCTTTGTCTACAAAAGCAATGATTTGTCCTTTTTGTATTTGATTGCAGAGATTGAGAAGTATGACGGAGATGAACTGAGAAAAGATGGTGATGTGAAGAAATATCTGGACATCATCAGCAATAAAAACATCAAGCTCTCAGAGAGAGTTCTCATTCCAGTCCGACAGTATCCAAAGGTAAGAAACGTCATCTGTCGTTGCATCTCTGTTCAATGTTTACAGAACATTCCAACAATGTAGCTGCAAGGCAGTACCTATCAGGAAGTATGCAGATTGTGTTTGTGTGTGACACTGTTTTAGTCTTTTTAGTGGCGAGATGGATATTTTTTGTTGTCTGAACTGCACCTGTTCTGATAAATCCCTCTAGGCTTCAATCTGGCTCTCACAGAGCTGTTGAACAGCTTCTGTTTATTTTGATGCAGTCATCAAAATCCAAAGTTTTCCGTAGACTAAAGCACCCAAGGGCAGGAGTGTAGAATAGTGATCATAAATCACAGTGTGACACGGTGCTCGCTGGATATGCAGTGTCATTACTGACAAAGTCTGAAATGTTGCCTAATGAGGCGTCTCCTTCAAGCAGCTAAACAGCAGCACACGAGAGAAAAGCAAAACAAGAAAAGGTTATTTGTAATGTAGCGAAGGAATCTTTCATGATCTTTACAAATGTATGCACAATACATGAAGATCCTGTCTTTCAGGGGTATGATGTACAGTATTTGTGTGTGCTGTGTAAGGATTTGAGGCTTTGTAACTACTTTCAGGGCCAGAGTGAGTGGAGGTTAGGTTAAGGCTACGATTGGGCACTGGTTTTGTTAAGGATTATGATGGGTGTCAATAAATTTCTTCAGTTGAATCCTGAAACCAGAAGAGGTGCTGATTAGTGTCATTCAGTAACATTTCTCCCTTTATTTATTTTCTTTGGCAATACCTCAGACAAAATATTTCTTTGTTTTAGACCCACTCCGATGAAAATCTGGGATTTTAACATGTTCCTGTGTTAATTTCATCATACTGGAGGACATCAATAAAGAAAATTAGGCTTATAGCATTTCTATATTTATATAATCAAATCATTATGATCTACAGTAGGAGCAGGCAAAATAATAACCTTGGAAAAAGCTTGTAGTTGTGCTGTAGAAAATACAGTAGCAAGCCAAAGCTTCCTACTCCTCTCCATTCTGATGCATCCACTTGTAGACGACTAGATTCATGTACATCTTTGTTTCCCTCATCAGACCTGTATCAGGCTCAAAACATATAGCTGGGTAGCTCTCACGTTGGTTGCCATTTTTGTTGCACAGGTAATGTTAGAGGCTGTAAGCTACTAGAAAGCGTGTAAACAGATGGATGACGGGAAGTAGGGGTGGGCTAACTCTGCGCCAACGGTCTGCCCACAACTCAGAGGCAAATTGAACTGCTGGCAGTCTGCAGTACAACTGAGTATTAGGGCTAGTTTACAAACTACCACATTTTTTAAATTATGACTTTAAAGTCCTAAATTTAAGAGAAAAAAGTCATACCTGTTAAATTACGAGAATAAAGTCATATATTTATTACTTTAAAAGTCATAGGCTTTAAAGGCGTAAATGTGTAAATTTACGACTTTAAAACACGTAAATTTACAAGAAAAAGAGTTGTATATTTACGGGGGAAAAAATCATTAATTAACAAGAAGAAACACCCAAATTGTCTGTGTATCTGAGCCATGCTTGAAGATTAAAGATGTGCAGCGTTTTGTGAAGCTTTACTTTCGGATAGGTTTAAAAAAGAAATTCTGAACCATTTGATGATTAAATATCTAATTACTAGTTTAGCTGGCTTTCTGGGGATCGGTGTCGGTAAAGCGGAGTTTCATATGTAAAATAAGGAGCTCAGAGACATGTTTGGGTGTAAAGGACCGCTACTTTGTTCTGACTTCATCATTCACATACCCAGAAGTCCATTTGTCACTTTACGTCATGTAACTGTCATGCGTACAAGGAACAGGGGAGTGAAAATGGTATCACATACGTTCGCTCTTCCAAGGGAAGTGTCTCATTTCAATACAAAACAATAAAAAGAATGAAAATAGTCTGTTATATTAGCATATAAAGGTGAGCTGAGAAGTGTGCCTCTTCAAATGGAAGCGTCACACAGACTGAGAGATCTGGTCTTTCGTGGAGGAAGAAAGGATGGAAGTGGACAGCTGCAGAGATACTGATGTCTTCATCAATAAATAAAACATTAATAAACCTTAAATTAAACAAAAGAGCTTTCTAACATTTGTAACATTGTCAGTAAACATTCAGCTAACCTGTTAAATTGAGTTTAGTTGCTCTTCTTTGCTGCACAGCATTCACTTGCTGCTGCACTGTATGCTCACTTTGACCTTGATCTTGTAAATTTACAAGATTTGAAATTATAAACTAACCAGAAAAAAGTGGTAAATTAATGAGATTTAAAATAGCAAATTTACAAGATTTAAAGTCGTAGATGTACTACTTAAAATCTCGTAATATTACTTTTATTTGTGGCCCTAATACTCCATCGTACTTCAGAGACTGTATTAGAAAACAATGGTTATAAACAGCATAATCATAACAAAAAAACCCACTGTGAACGCTTTTAGAAAAAACACAAAATATGATCGTAGTTGGACTTGGAAAGAAATGTAGTTTTCCACGTCTTCAGAAACTCTGTAACATCCATCTCTGACAATATTTGATGATGCTTTCACTGTTATATTTTTGATTCATTCTGTGTTACAATGTTTAGTGCACTTGATATGTGCAGCAGGTCGAAGGGCTCGTGTTTTTATGAGCTATGAAATGTCCTGGAGAATAAACTCGCTTCTTGTTTCTTCTGAAGATGACAGTATTGTCATAGTCCATTCAGTTCCAATAGAATAGAATAGAATAGAATAAAAGTTTATTGAACTTTTTAACATGAACAGTAAAAATTCGCCATGTCCTCTGAAAATCATATGAAGCCTATCTCACCAACATTATATCATCCATAGATCCATGCATCGCTGGCTTTCTCTGGCTACTTGGTTATTTCTTGTGCAAAGCCCTGGGACAGGCTGTGCTTTAGTCCAGAGAGTCCAACTATGGCCTCTGCTGAAGTCAATTATGTTTTCTTATCCTCCAGGTCGATCTTGAGTAAGTGATTAAGATTTGCCCAGGAACTCTTTCTCTCCATTCCATTGGCTTTAAAATCCCCTGTAAAAAAAAGCAATCCGAGGTCGGTCTGTGAAAAAAAGAGAAGATAACCTTGGCTTTATTCTTCATGATTTCTCCCTGAATAAATGTTGCAAAAATAATACATAAATAATACACCATATAAATATATTTTTTACATTTTTAGAAATGTACTGTTGATAACAATGAGTAAAATTCCAAGGTAAAATTCCAACATAATTTGAAAATTATAATAAAAGGTCAAGTGGTTGTGGCAATGGAGTGTTAGAAATATAGGATTTGAGTTAAATAAATTAAAATTACCTTTAGGAGTTTAAATCATAAAAAAATCATTTATAATTATTGTTTTCTTTTTCTTACTTGTCCTTCTCCATTAGATGGTTGAAGAAGAAAAAATGTGAGCTTCAGCGCTAAAGGCTGTTAGGAAAAAGGGTTGTGGGGATCCTAAATGGAGCAAACTGGATCATTAGAGGACAAAAACTGAAATAATTTATTGAATAAACTTAAACACAATCAGAGATGGATTAAGGAACCAAAATATTTTTTCTTTCAAATCATACATTTTATAAATCAAGTACAGGTTAAAAGTACTCCAAATAATTACTTATGAGTAAATATTAGTAAGAAAGTAAGCTGTGAAAAAACAGTTCTAGTACTGATTATATCAAATGAACTTAAGCTATATAGTAGAAAACACCCCCAAAATTATTGTACATAGTCTGGAACATACATGTTCTTATTCAAAACATATCTGTCTTTTCACTCTCACTCTAAATATTTATATATATGTGTGTGTGAAGAGTGCACAACATTTGAGTTTTACTGATATTTTGGTGTTTTGATCTTTTCAAATACATCCTGTTATATCTATAGCAATTTTAAAACCTTTTTTTTCTTTCTATAAGAGATTTGTAAATAGTCTCCTATTTTTAAAAATGTGAATAAAATATATGTGTTTAAGAACATGTTATCCCACGCCACCCTGCACTACTGCTTTAAAAATCTTACAAACAGCAGCAAGTTTGTCCCCATGACTTCAACACCTCCAAGATTGAGAAGTGATGGGATCTTAAAAAACCTTATTGCATCGAGTTGATATATTTTTCGTAGTTACATAATCACAGCTGTACAATATATGTGAGAATTATCAATTATAATTTTTTACGGTACAGTGAAGAAATACGCATTTTCATGCAATCAAAAATTTGATGTGAACAAAGGAACCAAGAATAAAAACCTTGAAAAACAAAACCAACTAATTCTCATAGATCCAAAATGACAAAACTAGGGATATAGAGTGACTTTTAAAAAGCAGAGCCTAAAATAGCTGTTTAATAAACTAAATTGAGTGCTTCCATTTCCATCAATATAAAAAAAGCGGAGCTTTAGTCCATTGGGAGAGAGCAGCAACACCTTGTGTGAGGTAATTGCACTGTCAGCACCCAATAAGACTGCAGAGTAGTTGTCTTAAATGCTTTGGTAGCACTGCACTTTCAGTTAATGATAATTGTCCTCATGAGGAAGTACTTTGAAGCACACAATCTTCAAAAAACAATGATAAAAATAAATAGGACATTACTGGGGGGGAAAAAAGGACTGGAACAGACCATATTCAAGAAAATGCAGTTTTCTTCCTGCTAAAATGGCGTATACTTATATAGCGCCTTTCTTCCTACAAGGACAAAGCGCTTTACAGTCACAGTCCCATTCACCCAGTCACACACACATTCACTCACACATTCAGACCATGGTTTTCCTGCTAAACCCAGGTGCAAGCAGAAATTCCTTCTCACATATCTTTCTATTGTGGCTTTGTACTGTGACAGCATCCAGCCATAGCAGGAGAATCACTGACTAATTAGTTCCCATTTTTCTTAGAAGTGGAATTTCTGCATATTTTGCTTTGTGTCTTCTACTCAGTTATATTCACTGTGAATTTCTGTCAGTGGTGGCACAACAAAGTGCTATAAGTCACAAATCTTTTTTTTTTTCTCAGCCACCCAACGGAGCGCACTTCAACTAACAGCTGCCGTCTCGCTGAATAGTAATTAATCGCATAATAATTGAATGGATACCTAAAAAAAGTCATCCCCTGATTTGAGATTCAAAAATCTCGCTCATGAAAGGTTCATTTGAAATAAGCAGTTATAAAGCCATCAGTCTGTGCAGCACATTGACAGGTTTTCACTCTATAGACCTCTACTCATTTATTGTTATAAAGAAATACAAGACATGAATAATAATATTTGGATCTACAAGACTAAGTGCAGGTTCCAAATCTATGGATTTAACACATAAACATTAGGTAATCTGTGTCAGTGAAAGTAGTTAAGATCATTAAAGAGCCACTCCAACCATCTTTTGTGCTCTTCAAAAGCATTCAAGGTGGTCTTTTAATTATGATTTGACAACAACAAAAACTGTGTCGTCTTCCAGGACATAGTTTCTGCAGAGCAGCAAGAGTTTATTAGGAACTCTCTGAGTTGAGAGTGGGACTGTTGACATAGAGCTATCCCGCCCCCCATTCCCATTACCTTGTGACTCGCTCTGCGTACCGGTAATTTCAATGTCACAAATACGCTCTTTAAACGGCATTCACAACGATTTGAATAAAGAAATATTCAATGCAATTTTCCGCTTATTATATGGTCTCCATCATCAGAAAAATCCCACAAAAATATGTTAAAAACACAATTTTCATTGGAGTGGGTCTTTAAGACAGCAAATTGTTTTGTTATCATTAAAATGCATCATTTTTTCATATTAGTCTCTTTTATTTGTATCTAAAGATGTGTAGGCTGGTTCTTTGATACACTCCTGGGTAGTTTGTTCAGTGTTTCATGTTTTCAAACAGATGAAACAGCACTAATAGAAAACTCTTCATGCTCTGCCTGCCTAATGTCCCACATGGCATTCTGCCAAATGCAGCTCTGATTGCCGACCCGACAAGATCTCCAGTGCACCACACTGCCACAATGTATCTGGCAACCAACATCCCAGCAACAACACCCCACAGCTTTGTGATCTCCCGCCAACCATTGTTGTTCTGTACTCATTTCTGCTTTTAGATGCACCCTACTGCGTTTTGTCAGGAGATGGGTTGACTATGTCATTCAAACCTAACAACTACCATGACCATTAGCAAAAAGAGCCACAGCGAGAAGCACCTTTTGACTTTTTCCAAACATTTGAAGCTGCTGTTTTTAAAATAAAACTGTGTAAACTGAATCGGTTAGTTCAAAAGGGGCCCAAGACCGAGAGGTTTGTTTTTCCAGGAAATGATTTTAATTTCATAGCTTAAAGGGAGGCTACACCAAATGATTGATACTTTACCCAGATTTAGCACCAGTTCATAGCTTACAAATGCTATAACATGAAGCACCTCACTTTTATAATTTCCGAGGACTAGCAAACTAAAGACTCTGGACTTGGGCCCTTCTTGAATTAAACAGGGGCGCTAACATATTGGATAACTAGTGCTGTCATCTATGGGATAAAGCAAAACCCATGCAAGAGAGGCCCAAGTCCAGGAATTTTGCACTTAATGCATTTTAAATGTCAAGCATAGTCAATACATTACAACAGACTTGGGACTTTTTTGCACATATTCAGATAGCTTTTCCCTTGAAAACCATAGAACATATAATATCTCTATTTTGAAAAATTGTGGACTTGGGCCCCTTTTGAACTAACCGATTCAATTATCTCCTGTGATTGATTTGGAATGGTATTAAAGTTACAGAGTGACTCTGCTTTTGTTTAAAGCTTACAAATAAATAAAACAAGAGGTAAACAAATCACCATTCCTTTCCTCCTTTTGAATTTCTTTCGGGATTAATAAAGCGTATATTCTATTCTATTCTATTCTATTCTCCTGTCATTAACAAGAAAATTAAAGACATTTTGGATTTGGTAAAAATTATTCCAAAACTTTTTACACATTTTTAACAATTCTTTAGAACAGCTGGAATGTGCCATGGTGTTATATTACATATGGAAAGTGTTTTCTTTTAGTTTATCCTCATATTTTCAAAATTCGTCAGTCATTGGATTGTTTTGGCAGTGAATACATTTTAGTGCCAAAAAAAAGTGGAAATGAAAATAAAATATTTACAACTTTACTGCCTTGCAAATATAACAAACTGGGTGTGGCAAACAAAAATCTGATGTGTGGTATTTTTAAAAGCTTTCCTGCAACAAACCAAGCTACTTTAATTTTTTTGTAAACTGCTTTTCAGTGGATTTAATTTAAAATTGGAAAGTACATAGATTGTGTTTTCCCTGCACCAAAGACACATTTTTAAGCTTATCAGCCGTGAATTATTGTGACCTTTAAATAATGCAGCTGCATCTCCATCGTCCAGAAATTCTGTGTTTGGCTGCTGAATGCATCAGCATCCCAAAGAAAGGCCTAACCGGTGGACAGGTGTTCTGCTTAGATAAGTACTGAATTTGGTTGAAAAAATAGAAGTGTGGGATGAGAGGATGAATTGAAACTAACCACTTGGATGATGATATCTCATTTTTTTTGCGTCTGGATCATACTGAGTTAGTGCTTGTGTGATGCATTTGTACAGCACAATGCTGCTCGTGAGATATGATAAGGATAAAATGTCTCTTTGTGTTAAAAGGGTTTCTAGTCATAGCACATTGTGTCCCTGCTCAAAAGAGAATGGGCATAATGTTTGCAGGGTTTTGCTGCATTGTGTGTCTCTTAAAGCAGTCCAATACAAGTTAAGGCAAAAATGCTCTTGATTTCTTTTTGGAGCTGCTAGAGCTATAAATGTCTAGCTGAGGAAAGGAGCTTTGATTTGCAATAATTGATTAGAATGATTAGAATACATATCTTTAAAAAATAAAATAGTTTATGGAGGATGATTCTGCCGCTTTTCAATGTGTTTAAAACAAAGAATATTGGATCAAATTACTGTTATTAATATGAAACATCAAAAAATGCTCCCTTGTAGAATATCTAATCCAGCAAACATTTTGCAAAAAGAAATTATTTTGATTACCTGTTTGCATGTCAAATGTTGCTCATGGGATGTAATTGCAACCGTGTCTAGCCAACCACATGTGTGTTTGGTTGACTGGTGGCTGGAAGTTGTGTTTTTATAAAATGTCTATGGTTGTTTTCATTGTAGCCCTGTGATGGACTGATGACCCATTTAGAGTCCACCTCGCCTTTTCTCCAATGTCAGCATGGACAGGCTACATTAACACAAGTCTATTGACAAAAAAGCCACAAAATAAAATAACAAAAAATTTATATTTTTGGTCTTAATGGCATGTTTAGGGAAAGTTTTGAATTAATGCCTGTTTATTTTTCTCACATTTTAATTTTCAAAAGCTGCATTCACAGGATTGACTAACTTAATGAGACAGATACATTTACAATTGATGGAAAGGTAAAGAAGGAAAATTCCACTGATGGAATATTATATAAAATATTGATTCTTTGTGATTAATTCAAACATTTTAAGTATAACTATTCTTTTAAACTACTCACTCTCCTCCCAAAATCTTCAGACAAATGCAACTTTTAACAAAAGTTCCTCAGAATCCATGTAGTCAGCAGTGTTAGTCAGTGATTACTTAGCAAAGGTGAAGAGTTGTGGTGTGTGGGAAACAGGAATTTGGGGGTGAAACAGGTGATATTTCTGGCACTGAAAAATATAGATGCATGTAAATGTAAAAACCTATGTGCAGCCTTTATTCAACATAGTTTTAAAATTAAATGCAGCATCTGGAAATGCATTTTATTCACGTATCTTTATAAATGTATTCCATGAGAAATCACAGAAAGGTGAAGCTGTTAGCTCACTGTCACACACTGCAACTACGCCTGACTGCCTAATCATACCATTTTATTTATTTATAGGTCTTATGGGAATGGATTGTTTTTCTGTAAAATGGTAAATTATATTTCTAATTTTCAGTTTTAAAAATTAAAAGTGCTCAATCATTAAATATTGGTTAAATTGAATTGTTTTACCCCTAGAAAAATGTTATTGCATCTGCCACATAACCTCTTATATCAGAGGTGTAAGAGTCAGTTTTGGTCTAAACATAATTTCTATAGTTTCATGCAAATCTTAGCTCCAAAAGTCTAAGCTGAAAGTTTCATGTGTTTGATATTCAACAATCAACAAGGCAGCAAATGAGACATTTCCATAGAAAGATGCAGTTTAATTTGTTTTGGAAACCCACTCTAAGTAAAAAAAAAACATTTTCTAACATGTTCTTGAGGACATATATGAAGAAACTCAAGCTTAAAATTGCATTTTTGCATATTTTTTTATTCAGATCTTTTTCAATCAGGAGCAGAAAAAATGCAGTGTGAAAAAGTCTGTAGCAGTGACGTACAGCAGGTTCTACAGCCAGACGGCCATAAGCTCCCTACTTCGCTCCATTTTCCATGGATCCACTTGCAGATGAATAGATTCATGTGGGTTTTGGTTTTCCTCATCTGAGCTGGAATTCGACTCAAAACTGTACGGCTGGATAGCTCGCCATTTTTGTTGCACCGCTAATGTTGGGTTGGGGTTGTGAGGGGCTGTAAACTAGCAGGAGAGACTGTAAACAATGGGATTATTAGATATCAGCAGAGGCTTACTTCCACAGTCCGCCCACAACTAAGAGATACATTTCTAATGAGCTCCTGCTGCTCTACAGAAACTATGTCCTAGAATTTTAGGCTAAAAACAGCATAATCATTATTAAAATACCACAGGGAATGCTTTGAAAATAAATCAAAACATGATTGAAGAAGGATTTTAAAGTGAAAAATATAAAACTTCAATTGTCTGATGACTTTAGCTCACAGAGAGACAGGTTTGTGTTACTTTTTTATTTTTAATAAATTTGAGCAAGAAAAACATTAGGCTCCTAATTTAATGTCATAAATCAATAAAAATAATGATATTCTCCACAAAACGTTTTCAATTTTTCCCAAGCCATTATTTTTTTGATAGGCAGCTAAATAAGTAATAACAGTTACGTTGGTCCAGGTAACTTTTGTGGTACGTTCCCCCAAAGACTTCAATTTTCTTCCAGATGCGCTTCAGCAAGCCTTTTTACATAAACTTGTAAACAAAACCTAAATGTTGAATCTGTTGAGGCTCTTTTTTTAATATAAAACATATACAAGCACATTTACAAAACAGGAAAAAGACTGAGCGGCTCATTCATCAGTTTTGTCAGCAAATTTGCACCTTAATGAAAAATGCTGCAAATGGAATTGTTGATGTGACATTTCAAAGAAAAACTCTTTGTTGGCATTTTCTGCTTTTATTACATTTTATTTGTTGTTCTGTTTTCATACTGATTACGTTTCTCACCTCAACCATGTTTTGGGGCGAGAGCTTAGTTCCTTTAGCGTCAAATTTAAATTAATTCAATTTAAATCAACTTCCACCTCTCATTTACCATCAGAACATAACTTTTTTTTTTAAAGTTAAAGTTGTTTCCTCCTGAAAAAAAATAGTCAAAGTAAATTAAATAAATCAGCACCCTGTTTTTTGTAATAAAACTTGTTTTTTTTCAAATGGCTTTGTGAACAGTTGCAACATTCGCATCACCCTTCCATTTAAAGTCTGTACAGTTATCCCTGTGGAGACTGTAGGGGGTACCCAGCACCATTTCAAACCTCATTTAACACAAAACTTTACCCCTGTCTGAAGCTCAAATTGCTCACCGTGGAGTAGCAGAGAGGCTCCAGACATTCATTAGCTTAATGAAAACAGGCCACTCTTCTTCTATCACCCAGCGAGCGCCTTCCTGATGCTCCCAATCCTGAGCTGCTGCAGCAGCCATCTGCTCTCCAGCTCCCTGCCAGCTCCAAGAGTCCTGTCATAGCTGCTCTAGTGAGAAGGCATCTATATAAAGGTGCCTTCATCAGTTAGAGGACGGTCAAGGACAGTGATGACCTTGCCCTTGCTTGGTATTTTTTGTCCGTTTTTTTTTTTTGTTTGTTTGTTTCATCAAATGTTTAGGCCTGGTTTCAGATTTCTTTTGTGATGTTAATGAAATAAGATGAGCGTGCACTTTGAGGCGTTGAATTGCAGCAGGCAGGCGCAGCTGGCAGTTAGTTATTAGCTGCTCAGGCTCAGTGGGAGTGGGAGCTTTCTGGAAAGGTTAATGTGATTTAAGGGCTGGGCTGAGTGTGCTGTAGTGGGCAGATGACCACCTGTTCAGCTCTGAAGGTGGACCATGCAAAAAAAAAAAAAAAAAAAAATCACAATAGAAGGATCTGACCCTAATTATTGAACATGCTTTGGTAAGCTAGAATACATTTATAGACTTTCTTTGTGTGCTTCCATATTTTCTTTAAAATGACACATTTGACTATAGCTATGTGTTTTACTGTTTGGATTAATCACTGTTAATCTTGGGGGTATGCTGCCAGTATCAACCCACTGCGATACTTTTCTCAATATGAACACTAGCTGGTGCACGGTGAGAGAGAAATGATAGTCAGAACCCTGAGGCGTGAATCTGATGGTTTGTCATCTGGATAGTATTACTTAATTTCCCACTGGGAAGAAACTCATTATTTCTGACTTTATCTCAGCACTGACCTCTGGAACCGTCTCAGCGATGTTTCAGCAGCGTTATTAGTATGGGTCCATGCTCTCTTTCTTTTTCCTCCCCCCTTTTTGAATCCAATCAGATGATCCCAAATGTCAATAGAATGCACAGGTGTCAAGGGTGCAGCCCGAGCTAGAAAGAGACACATGTGTCATTCTGAAACGCAGATGAGAACATTCACCTTTAATGTGCTAAACACAAGTGCAATGATATTGATTTATTACTGGTTGCATTACAGGTTTACCTCATGATGAGCAGCAAGTGGAACATGAGATTATTCTTTCAATAACTGACTATTAGATGGAAGGTGTCTTTTATGTTTAACCTTTTTCCCAGAACGTCTGAATTCCTGCATGCTGCTAACAAATTTGGAAGTATTTGTTTTTCAAAATATGATTGGTGTTCTACCTTAACGCTGGCAGTACAAATAACTTCCCCAAATCCCTTTTATGTCATAGTTTAACTTTGTGGGGAAGCTGCTGGGACCACGGGGAAATTCTATGAAAAGATTACAAGAGGAGACGGGAGTGAAGATGTCCATCCTTGGCAAAGGGTCTATGAGGGATAAAGAAAAGGTGAGATATATTGATTTGTGTTGTAAAAATGTTTTTCTTCGCACTCTCATGTGTTCCTCCAAGAGAAGTCTTCATAGAAATAAAAGGATTCCGCCAAAGCACGGAGGAATATTTCCACGAAACCACTGAGGAGTGACTGAGATCAGCAATGTTCACAAGAATTAATAGCTTCCACTTGACAAATACATGTAGGCAAAACTGTAGTGTGTTTTTTTTTCGTCTTGTTTAATAGCATCTTCTGTAATAGTCAATTATGAATGCAAAGTAATTGATCTCTCTGCCTGAGTCATTTATCTCTCTGACTTGGGATCCCCTGAAGCTAAAAAGTGAGCACAGACAGCTTTTCTGAGTCAAAGACTATAACAGTTGTTGGAGAAGCGATATTGATTTGCGTTGCTATTATTACTGTAATCTCTGATTTGGACATCTTGACATGAAAAAGAAGTGCAGAGTTACCAGCTCTTCAGTGAAACTTTAGCTATGTTTCAATATGTCAAGCAGAGGCAGATGATAACATAATAGAGGGAATTTATTGCAGCTTTAAAAATGATGTAATTGATTATTTTAGAGAAAAAAATCAACAATGAAATGAGGGGTTAAAGTGAGTGTTGACTAAGGAAGTATGGTTATCAGATACATTTGAAGTTATCTTTTTCATGTATTTTCTGTCATTTAAACTGCAAAGCAAAAATTGTGGCGTTTTTCTTGTCTTACTGCTTATCATTTTTGTCCAACTTTGCCATCCTTCATAACTGTGGTTGGCAAAATAAAACAAAAGAGGACAATGTTAAATCACTAAATAACTAAAATATCATTTAAAACACCAAACTGGATTGGAACTTGACTAAATCAAAAATAATGGCAGGTTTAAAAAAGAGGATCCCTAATTAAATCCCAAATCCTAAGAGCTTTTTAAAAACACTGACAGTAATTAGCAAGCTAAAACTAGATGTGATGAATGAAAACTCGTGGTGTGAATGTGATATGAGGGAGGAGCAAAACCCAAAACACAATTTTTCACAACCAAAATAAAACAAAAAATAAACAAGAAACCTCAACTAAAGTCAATGATCCTTAAAAATGTTCCCCTTTGATTTGTATGCAGGAAAACCTCATTCATTGTGGATTAGCACTGTATGCTTCTGCCTGTTTTCTTTACACTGCCATTGATATTCCAGTTGTTCGGCTTCCAAACAATTCAAACATAATTTTAAGGAAGATACTTTCTGACCCTGACCACAAGCAATGCAGAGTAAGCGTTGTATAAGGCAAGTGTATAAGATGGAAGTTAACACTGTTCATGCAGCTGTGCTATGTAGAAAAAATAGTCTCACTAGATTTGTGTGTGCATAATACTTGTTTTTCAATTCATACAAAACATTTTGTGTGTAACTGTGTATTCACATACAAACAAATATCAAAAGCACACAAATAGAAAACAACTTGAAATTTCCGCTTAAAACTAACCACAGCTCCTATGCATAGAAATCTTTAAATAGTAAGCACTGAATGCCTGATACACGCACACAAAACCATATTTACACACCAATTGGAGTT
This sequence comes from Oryzias latipes, assembly GCF_053564925.1. Classification (NCBI taxonomy): domain Eukaryota; kingdom Metazoa; phylum Chordata; class Actinopteri; order Beloniformes; family Adrianichthyidae; genus Oryzias; species Oryzias latipes. The sequence goes on along the minus strand of NC_136251.1, from coordinate 26,632,105 downwards.
ACAGGTGCAGGACAGGCTGTGAGACTCTTTTCACACCTCCGGATTTGTCCATAGATGATGCATTTAAATGCTGCTAAAATGCTAGGTCATCAGAGTTTTCCTAATTAGCCACTTTGAACTCAGATTGTGAATAATATCTAGTAGAAACTTGACATTTTTCCCACTTTTTCAAGTATACCGTGATGTACAAGATGTATTGTAGGAGTTACAAATCGAGGATCAGACAATCACAAATCTGACTATTTTCTATCCATACAGCACCTTCAGAAATGGGTCATCAATTTTACTGGAAAGCATTTAGGACAAAACCTGCAACTTGTGAACATAAAAGAGTGTTAATTTTTAAAATAACTTTTTTTGTGATTTTAAAATATGTCTTTAATTGGTGTATTTTAGCTTTTTAGGTAGACAATTTTTAAATCTGTCCGGAGATGAAAAACAACCACTTAGCTAATTCAGGCTCATTGCATGGAAAGCTTTTAATCTGCTGTGTCCCTGAGAAATAAAAAAAGTTTAAATTGAAATAATGAAAATAAAAAAAAGCTCAAGAAATTTCAAAGTTTTTTTTAAAGTTGAATTACTTTAAGGCCAAAATCACACGCTTACATTTGTACATTTAACATATCATATTTCAACCTAATCACAAATACTTAGATTATTTATTTATGTATATATCATTTGTGCTTTTCCTCAAGTCAGCAAAAGTCAACAGAAACATGGAATCGTAGGGTTAAGTATCATCAGTACTTAAAGTTTGGCTACTTTTTTCCCCTATACAAATCAGTTATTCTCTACTCATAATTGCTTGATAAATTTCATACAAGAAATTGAATTAATTTATAAAAAAAATTCATTAACTGCCAAATATTATTTTAGCAACAAAACAACAGGATGACACTGACACTGACTTCACTTTGACTTAATGATGCAAACTTTACTGCTGCAGTTTCAGAGTGCTGTAGAAATGCGTGCAGCTTAGTTTAACTAAAATACAAGAGGATGTATTACCTTTTCTAGCTGTAAAGCAAACCATTCTCTTCTAATAAAACAACATATGAAATTTTCTAGTATAATTTAAGTATTTTTATTTAAGCAAAACCCAAAACACAATTTTTCACAACCAAAATAAAACAAAAAATAAACAAGAAACCTCAACTAAAGTCAATGATCCTTAAAAATGTTCCCCTTTGATTTATTACTTTTTATTGAAAGTAATACAATTGCAAACCAAGTATTAAATTAGTACTGAAATCAAGTTTACAAAAATTTCAAAGGGCAAAAAAATGTAATGTGACCAATATATTTACTTTTGTTTGTGGTCAGGAGTGAACCTGTCAGTGTATCACTGCATTTATACTTCATAATTTTCTTACCACAAAAAACAATTTATGCAAAAAGACAATATCATGCAGTTTAATATTATTATATATATTGTATATTTCTTGACAACTCAAAGTAAAAAGCCTATTGTTTTTTTTTCTGCACTTAAACATAACTCAATTCTGTTCAACAGATCATTTTAAAATAAGAGCACAGTTTTTATGACTTTATTCATCTCCTGCATATCAATTTGTGTTCAGGCTAACACATTGACACTCAGTTTTTATCAGCAGTAGCAACATACTGTTTTGGCTTAGAGTTTTCAGTTTGTTTTATTGATCTGGAGCAGCATCCGAACTAGCCTGAAGGTTTTGTGATGAGACTGACACCCAGAGGTCACGAGTGAGAGGTTTACTGCTGTTCGAGCCAGCTGGCAATGCAGCAGCACCGAAAAGACACATCCAGAGTTCAATTACAAGCAAAAACACATCATCAACTCAGGTTTCTGGAGCCAGGTTCAAATCCTCGAGAGGCTACGTCCATCTAGCAGGATGCTCAGATTTCAGCTTTGGAAAATTCATATGGAAAACAGCCCAACAGCCTTTTGTTTGGCCCACTTGGTGCAGAAGTAATCAGGTTAAGATGCTGAGGCACACAGTTGTACATTTTTAATAGCACTTCAGTGACACAGATGTGTCAGGGCAAATGTTTGCAAGTGTTTGTGATTTGAAAACAATGTCAGCCCTGACCTACAGATAGGAGGAGGATGCAATAAATCCTGTTGTGTTCTGCTCTTATCCTCAGACTTATCCTCAGATCAGAAACATTACTATTAATTAGTTGGCTGTCATAAATTAACATCATCCACTGATGTTTTAAAACTCCACTCCCTACTTTAATTACTGTCACTCGTTAGTGATGAAGATTCATTAAAGGCTAGCGTGTAGTTAAAAAACAACAATTAGAAAAGTCTTCTAAATGCCAGCTATGATGGCAAACACCTGTTTACCCCTGGGATGTTAGAAAACACTTTTTATTACTCTAAAATTGGGCTACAATCACAACCCTGTTAGCACCCCGCTCTGCCTGTCTCTGAAAAATTACAACCACATCCCAAAAAGATAATAAAAACTCATGTTGTGTTTAACACCAGTTTGCCACAGGAACAAAGTAATGTTTGTTTAAACCTAATTAAACCAAAGAAGATAAGGGAAATTTATTTTTCTTTTGCATTTTCCTAAATTCTCTTAAGCTGCGTGTGACTAAAATGCTTCAGTTCACTGAACAGACAAACCTTTTGCTGTTCTAAGCTACAAAGAAGCTTTGCATGTGCAAAAAGTCTGCAGCAAAGTGCAACTACAAGGAAAACATGGAGGTGCAAGTTTTGAGCTAATCTATAACTACCTGACCGAGCAAGTAAAGAGTGCTGAGGTGCTGCTACTATTTAATTAACAGCAACCTCTCCCAGAGGAGGGAAACAGTTTTGTGATGCAAGGACAAGGACCGATCTGCTTTATGAAAGCGCATGAATGGCTCTCCAACTTTTCTTAGCAGCTACCATCAAGCTGTCCTTGGGAATAGCACCTAAGGTTCGATGCAAACCTCAGACATAATTCGGATTACTGAGGATAAATCGATGTAACAGTAAAGTGTTTATTTTAAAACACAGTTGGCTGTGGCCCCGGGCTTTAGGAGCTTTATGCGCTTCAAGTCTGAATGAAGCCTCAGGCATGATTCGGCAGATTAAGGGGAGTCAAAGGTGATTGCACTTGTTTTGCTTTCTGCGGATTTTCTAAACGTGACCTGTCAAACGTGACATGTCAAACAAAGCATTACTAGAGTCGTAAAAACATTTCTGCATTTTTTTTTATGAAACCACTGGATCGCTTTTAAGAAAATTGAAGTTTGTTAGTAATGTTTTGGGTTTAACTTTAAATGCACCGTTGTGTGCACAGGTAAAGTAATTTTTTTAAACATATCACCTTTCTTTTTTTTTTTTTTTTTTTTTGCACTGATGAAAGGAAATACATGAAATTTAAGATATACAAAAGCATATTAACCAGATTTTTTTACATTTTCTCTCTCTCTCTCTCTCTCTCTCTCTCTGGAGCCACTGCAATATTCTAAAATAAGCAGTGCATTCAGTTCCCATCAACTGCTTTGACTGCAAAAAAAAAAGTAAATAAATAAAAATAAAAAGTGCAACATCAGGAGTTTAACAACTAGAGTTCAAGTAGAGTGATGTATTCATTCAAAATTGTAACACTTTTTTTGTCTTGTTTGAAAATGTAGTATTTGCACCAAAACATTGATGGATACTGATGCTGTTTAGCAACAAAATAGAATGCTAATCACACCATGTGGTCGAGTTTTACTCTTTTTGTTTTTTAGACAGATGTGTCTTTGAGTTTTACATCTCTTGCATCCTTTAGTCTGTGCACACAAAGGTCACAAAGGTTTTGCCCCTAATTTGTTATCTGTCAGGATTTCTCACTAACTTTTTCTGCAAAGTTTAGCATCCTGCTCATTAGCATATGCACTTGTAGTTAAGGTGTTTTAGTTTCCGTTTTGTGTGCTTCTTCATTTTACATCTCTACAAGCGTTAATTTAGCCGTTTCTTTCACCTTCTGCTGCTTTCCTGGGTCTTTTCATGACACCACTGCATTTGTTGAAGAGGCAGTAATATATCCACCAATGATAGTGTCAATAGCAGCAAAATAATAAAAAAAAAGTATTTTCTAATTATTTTGGACTCATTTTAGTTTAGTGCGTCCTAAAAAAATAACCATTATATAAAAGTTGCTTTGCAAATCTCAATTGACAATTCAGTTTGCAATTTGAAAAGGCATTTTGCAATTGACAATTCAATATGCGATTCAGACTTAGAATATGAAAAACCATTTTGCAATTTAGAATGCAATTTTAAAATTACAATTAAGAAATGCAAATTACTTTTGATTATGGGTGAAAAACCATCCATATAAATTTACATTTCTTCTGTCTCAGGTGTGGGAATAGTAATTAGGAGATTGATTACAACTTGATTCAAATAGTTGCAAAATAAATGTTTAAATTCATTCACTCCCTGTCCCATTTTTACAGGAAGAAGAATTACGGAAAGGCGGGGATGCCAAATACGCCCATCTGAGCAACGATCTGCACGTTTTAATTGAAGTCTTTGCTCCACCAGGAGAGGCCTATTCCCGCATGAGTCACGCCTTGGAGGAAATTAAAAAATTTCTAGTTCCAGTAAGTTTATTTCTTTACCAGCTTCCATCCCCCAAACACCATTTTTATTTCTGCACACAAGTTATTAGATCATTTCTCCACCAAGCTTGTTAACAGAGTTTACAATGTTCCTGGTTTGCTTACATAAGAATAATATATAGCCATGAAGCTTTTCCTCACTCTCCACATCGCGCATGCTTTGTCATAAAGGAAAAATAATGTATTCTGCAATTAAAGTGCAGTATGAAACTACTTGTGAGACTCCAGCAACTAATAGCCTTAAGAACTTTGCAGTAATTATTGTGCATGGTGTGTACTCTCGCTAAGGCTAAGCTGTAAATATTAATCAAGCTTGCAAATGTGGCAAGCCTAATAAAAGAGTTGTGTGGAGCTACTTTATTAAGCTTATGCTACTTCCAGAGCCAGAGCTCTGAATACACTCTGGGTCTGGAGGAGGATGATACTGCCTCTGCACCAGCACAGACCACATGAATGCCAACAAAATAAATTACAGTTCCAGAAATATTGGAATCCTTCAGAATAAACTTTCAGGGTTTCATTTTTTGGACATGTTTCATTGTTTGACGTGTTTTTTTTTAAGAATTCTGTTAGGATTTGTTAGGTAAATTAAGGGTTTTTTGATGACATTTTCACTTTATTACTTAACTTAAAGATTTTGTGTTCATGTTTACATTTTCAGAAAAAATGGCATTAAAGACTGTTTTCACTTGGGATGAGTAGAAACCTTTTTGAAAAAAGTGGAATCCTTAAAACTTGAAAGTCTGTGCATAACTTTGTTTCATGCAAATTATTGAATCAACCCATTTAAATGAGAATCCTCCCAATTGGCGGAAGTGCCAAAGGGCTCCAAGAAGCTAAAATCCCATAGACATCTAAAGAAAAATAAACAACTACAAGGTAATCTATTTATTTTAATGTTTTTTTTCTATAGTTTCAAGTTATTTAAGTTACTAACTGGCCAATCAAATGCCTCAATGAAAGTAGGTGGTCTCTTGTCGAACGTTCAAATCATTTGATTGACATTCTCCCGAGCCTGCTTTCATGTGGTAGGGGTGTGGCTTCCACCAAGCTCACTTCCGATTGGTGAGAGTGGTTGACACAGTAACATTGAGTCAGACCAATCATTTTACTGATGTCGTCTGGCTCAAACATGTAGGCGTCCATATCACAATAAATGCAGACTGAGTGTACTTCATTTTGTTTGAGCTGGAAGAAAGCGATTTTCAATGTGTGATGTCAGCCTCACTCGCTCCATTTCTCATATACAGTCAATGAATCAAACATTAAACAGTATTAACTGTATTGTCAAAAGCATTTTTTTTAAAGAAGTCAATTAATTATTTTAACTGTTTAGCTGAAATGTTTTAATTAAGTTAGTGTTTTTCCAGAAAAGATTTTGAGTGGGAAATAGGTTAATGTACAACCTTAATAGTAACATTTTATAGTTACATTACATTTTATAGTTTCGATACGCTCAGCAGTGACTATACAGCCTTTCCTTCCACAAATGGATGCATTCAATAGAAAATCCTGTGAAAGTTCTTTCAGCAAAACCAAACGATGCAAAAAAAAAAAAAAACTTGGAATCAGTTCATTAAAATTTTGTTCTTCATAAAAATGTTCAATGTTCAATAAAAATGCATCGTAGTGGTGATTAATAAAAAGATCTTGTTAGAAATTGCAAACGGAAATGCTGGATGTAAAAATGGTGGAATAGAAAAAAATGTTGTGTTTATTAGTTATTTTCCTATCTGGCTTTTTCACTATGAATAACAACAAAAACTCCAGACCCTTCAGTGAAATCAGTCTTGTTCAATGCATCACTAAGATCTTTAGGAATATGTAAGGGAAACACACAATCTCAAACAACAGTTGTTGGATTGACATGTTTCTTAAATCTGGTAAAGACTTCCTGCTGTTTGTTTTTTCTTCGAATTGTTTCCTATTGGATTCATGCTGTCAAGGTATTACTGGGAAACAGTTGTGCATTCATAATCAGCAAAATTATGAAAATATGGAGGAGAAAAAAAAATCTTCTTTAATCATTGCTGCAATCAAAAACTAATTTCTACTTCTAGCTTAACAAACCTAAGCCAGAAAGCATCACAGTCATTGTGGTTACAGTCAGTCCTAGACAAATAACAGGGGGACAATCACGATTTCTAGTTGTGCAGAATAAGCCAAAAATTTACTTTTAGTGTTCAAAATTTCCTTTTCTTTTCTGGTGAAAAATGAAAACTGTATCAGCGAAAAGTTGAACTGAAATCATGATTCTCTCCTAAAAATGAAAGATTCGATCTTGTTGTCCCCCTGAGGAGGGCATCTACGGCTGCAGGAGTCAACCCACCCCTGCTGCTGTGACTTTATGCCTCAGAAACCCAGCTAAACTCAACAGATGCTGCACAAAGCATCAGCTGCTTCGGAATTACAGGCTGCCACAGAAAATGTAGATCGAAGCTGTAGCTGAACAAATGACCATGCGGTGCTACAGTCACTTCTTTCTCCAGTTTACTCTGAGAATAAAGGTTTCAATGTGCTCCAGTCACCTGTAAAAGTGAGATTTATTTTAATGTGCTTCAGCTCTGTAGTCTGTAGAAGTTAATGTCTTACCTTTATAATTTGGCAGAACTTTTACTTGCCTGAATTCCCACAGACCCTGAAAACATGAGAAAATGACTTCACATTGTTAGACTGATTAAAAAATTCAATCTCAGGTGATGTGTAGACGTAGACAATAGTTTAAAAAAATAAATAACTATAAAAAAAGGAGGGGCGGTTTGACTTTTTCCAAATGGAAAAGTGGAAATGATGTGTTGTCTACTTTACATACAGGTCAGTAAGAAAGTAGACAATTCATTAAAACGAAAAAAAAACCACATCAACCAATAGTTTGCTTTGCATAAAATATGTAGTTCAGAAAGCAGATTGAGCTGCTAAAAAACAGAATACATTTAGCCCATGTAATATTTGGGCTTTAAGAATTACTGTTATTATTTAAATTGTTTGAAATTAGCACAAAAAAAGTTGATCAATAGATAAAAAGAAAAGAGAATATATGAACACAAAGTTAACACATAGGAACACAGATTTTTTTAAAGCTTGTGTCAAAAAAAGCTTAACAGATTGTTATGAAGGTTAAAAATATACTAAGAGGTTGTGTTAGAGACAAATGTCAATGCAAAAGAAAAAAAAATGCTGAATAAAAATGTTGGGCTTCCGTCTACTAACAATGAAGCTGGAAGGAATTTGTCATCTGAGCAGACGCTGAGAAAATGTCAGCTGCATACTTTTAGTTTAAAAAGCTGATCTCAGCCCTGACCTCTCCCTTACCCATCCTCCAGAAAACACTTAAAGTGGCTGAAGCAAAATAAAATTTGATCTTGTTCTTGAGCTTTTAGATTTACTTGTGTATCTCTTCCTTGGAGACATACATGCAGTATTCCCTCATGTGCAACTATGCACATGAGGGGGTGAAGGTGGGAAAACCAAACAAGGCCTAGCAATCACCAGTTTACATGTGACAGCGATAAGTCGCCATTTAAAGACCCACTCTGATCATCCTTTGATCTTTTTTTAAAGTAATGGCCTTTTAATTACAACTAGCCTAAATCAAAACACGTGTGCTGTTTTCTAGAATATAGTGTCAACCTAATGCCTCGTACTAGATGTTTTCTCAACTCCGGCAGATAGATGCTCTAAATTTTATTTTGGCTAATCAACTTTTTTCCAGAACCAGACAAAAGCGGAAGAGTTTGAGCGGGGAGCGAGGGCTTTATCCCAATCTTTGAACATTTGAAACAGAATTCATATTAAAACAAGATACGAGCCTCAATCATTGAGTGATGCCTTGTGGTCCTCATCTAGCTTCTGCTCTCTTACCTAGCTGTCGATTCTCATCCTCCGTTTGTGTGACTATTTTTCTTCTGCCTTCACATCTAAATAAAAAATGCAAAAATGACTGATTTCAGTGGCATTATGTCAGGAACTGGTGGTGGAGGACCCAAAATGCAGGAGAGCAGTTGTTGACAGAAAGTAAAAGAATTCATAAACAAACCGAAACATGACAGAACCATGGGATCAACAAAAAGTTAGCAGAGCACAAAAAAGCAGATGACCTGACACTGAGGCACTGAAAAACATATTTACACTGAGGGCAATTAACTAAATAAAGACCAGCTGTGGATGAACATGAATCTGGTGTGACAGACAGGGCAACTCAGAACATGATCAAAACAGCATAAAATAAAATAAAAATGCAGCAACAGAACCCTCACACTTAAGCTGTGAAAAAAAAAAAAATCACTGAAAGTGCTTCACTGTATTTATTCTCACAAATTAGTTCTTTTTCAAACTGAGTTTTTTGTCTGCTTCTGATTCACATCAATTTGAAAAAAGAAATATTTTAAAATGCAGCTTTAAGCTTATTTTCTTAATATATGTCCTCCATCATCAAAGAAAAGCCACAAGAACAAGTTAAAACACTTTTTTTTGTCAGAGTGGGTTTTTATAAACATAAACCTTGTGATTTATTTTCAAGGAACATTTTTCAGTTTGTATGAGCCAGGTGATATTGGTTTGGAATGTCTAAGCAAAACCGACGTGAGTTCATGGCTAGATTAGATGAGAAAATATAGGATCACGGTTGGCGTTTCAGCCCCAGCACCCTTTTATGATATAAAACAGAAACAAAATTGCAGTGAAAAAGGCTTTAAATCAGTTTGCGTTCAGTTCTATGCAGTATATAAATATACCTGAACCTAGAGGTGATTGGTTTAACTGAGCTTCAGGGTCCTGGCCTGGAAAAGTCCAGGTTTATCTCTGTGAAGGGCACAGAGCATGAGCGCAGGAGCCCATGGTAAATTAATCTCTATGAGCAAACAGTCTGCGGATTATCTCTGTATGCTCAAGTTAACACCTCTCTCAAATGTCAACTTTAACCAACTTTAACCAATTTGTTGCTTTTATGATTAGCTCCCAGTAAAAAGCTCTACTTTTCCCCTTTAAACCAAAACAAAAATGTTATCTCGCGTTTAGAGAGAATTGTTTTTTTTTTTTGCTTCTGTTAATTTGATGTCTAGTGTTTATTGCTTTAGTTCAAGTAATAAAAAATATATTTCAAACATGATAACTGCAAACATATTATAAGTGCAGTTGCCTATGTTTAATGGGACCATGCAGACATAATTGCACACGAGTACCGGAAAATACATCATTTTATCATTTTTATCATCTTTTTCATTCATGTTATGATTTCATTAGACCAAGTCAAATTGTATAAACAGGCAAACAAAGGGTTTTGGCATCACTGTCTAAAACATGGACATGCAGAAAACTCTGATTCTGACACCAAAGCTGTGTTTTCCACACAACATTTATTTTTCCCTGCGGCTCCAAAAATCGTAGCTGTCCTGAAGTGCGTCTGTTTATCTGTCAGCTCTGACAAGATAATGAATGCTGCTTTGTCTACTCCCTTATCTTCTGTGTAAAAATCTGCATTATATTTGAAAACATTTTGAAAGAAAGGGCATGAAAATGATCTTGTAAAAAGTTGTCTAGACTGTTAAGGACACACTGAATGCTTTTAATAAAATCTTAGTCTTTTAGTTTTTTTTTGTAGTTTAATAATACAAACAAAATCAAGAGCATAAAACAAAACAAAACACTTAAACTACTTAACAAACAAGAGGGTATTACAACATCCAACAAACATGGCGTGTATTTATACATAGCTTTATTAAAAGACAAGAAAGGACAAAAGGAGTCAGATCTTAGCCAGGGTTCCATTTTTCCTATATGTACACAGGCATAAACATTTATTTGTAAAAAGTTTTTCGTTGGGTTCTTCCTGAAACAACCTTAAGCTTAAAATTTTAAATATTCCTTCACTCCTCTCCATCTCTGATTACAGACATCTACTGTGGAGGGAGGCGGTCAGCTTTTCCATTACATAAACTTGTTTTAGTTTATTTTTCAATTCATTTATTGTTGGTCATTTGATTGTTTTCTGTTCATAGTAATATTTTTAGAATTACTATTAATACAAGAACATTTCTTTATTCTTTTTTAAAAATGTCATTAGGTTTTACACATATAGCAGTATATTTGAAAGAATTTCCTTTTGAAGTATTTGTTTTTCAATTTCTTCTTTAAGTTTGATCCACTAATCTTAATTAATAGGGTAATCTCAAAATATGTGTTTGGTCCCCTATATATTATATGATGATCATTGTAACATCTATTACAGTTTTGCTATTTTTCTTTTTAATATTTTCAAAAATATTTTGGGGAATTTCTTTCTCACAAGTTTTGAATTTCATTTTATTTTTTGTATTTTTTTTTTTGACCATGCTTTTGATTTAAAACATTACCCCATGCAACACATAATGTTTTTCACTATCCATGCTCAGTGTGTTTTCTGAGGTAATCAAGTTCACTTTACTCTTAGATCTGCTATTGCCTTTAGAAGATAAATGTCCTTGTTGATTTTTCCTGTTTGAGACCTACTATATTCTGCCTCTCCAGGACTACAATGATGAGATCAGACAGGAACAGTTGAGAGAGTTATCCCTGTTGAACGGCTCAGATGAGTCGAGCAGAGGCAGAACCGCACTCGGGAGGAGCTCGCGACCAACAAGCACAGCTTCCACAAGGTGAGGAGCTGCTTAAAGCTGAGTGAAAACACGCCGCTCCATCAAGGCTTCTGGAAAAACCCTAAGAATAACAACCAATTTAAGATTTTGGCTGATCTTGCCCTTAAATATTATTTAAAGTATCCTTGTTATAAGATAATTGATGGTGTTTTTATCAATTGAAAATGTCTGCAAGTCAACAAAATTGTAAAATCCTCAGTGACATTGGCGAGTTAGTTGGTTTTGCTCTTCACTATGACATATAAGGTTATTCAAAGGAGCTTTTCTTTTCAGTAAGTTAGAATTATTTTTTTATTTTATTTATTTATTTATTTTTGCATTTCCCGTCTTGCTGCTCAAGGGAATTTGAGAATCCAGGCAAGACCAGGAAAATCAGAAGAAGAAAAAATTGACTTAGACACGCATACAGCTGCTTGTGTGAAATTGGAGCAAACTGTCCATAATCTACCTGAGCGAAAGTAGTCCCTCAGGAGGGGGAATTGTGGTTTGACAGCCTGGCCTAATTCAGAGACCATGAGTGGATGAGCTAAATCCAGCAGTAACATGGGATGTTCCCAGTTTAAAGTCTTCATCAACACTAGATGTTCTCCCTGTGCTGAAGCAATAAACACCATAAAATTATGAACCTAAAGTGAAAAATGTTTATATTTATGGAACAAACATAAAATAAGATCTGGAAAATAAATTAGAAAAAAGCTTGGAAAGCAGATCACAACGGCTGCATGACTACGTCTGCTGTTTTAAAAATGTTTTTAACCTAAATTCATTACAGTTCCTGTTACTCTGCATTGACACCAGTTCATGTGTTGATTATATAATCTAAACTATGGGTTATAGACTTACTATCATGCTTACATAATGCACATTGAACATTTTGCAGCCTTCCTGCATGGGGCTTTTGCATAAAGATAAAAGCTAAAGCCAGCTCCAACAAGCAGTGAAATGCAATTATCTAAAATGTAAAAAATGCTAATTTAATGAAATTTTTGAAGATGTAAAAAAATCCATTTTAAATGTTTTTTTCTGTGATTCTGTATGATTAACATTTCTACTTAGGTGTAAATTTGACTTTTCAAAAAATATCAGTCAGAAAGTTTTGGATTAGCTGCTGTTTTGTCTCTTCTTCGTATCGCCAGGGGCCCCAGAGGTACAGGAAGAAGCGCTGCTGCTCCTCGGGGGACAGCAACACCAACACACAGCAAACTTCCCACGACGGCTTTGAAAAGGGAAGCACAAGCTGCAAGAGCCAGAGGGACAGGAGGGAATGCAGGATACAGGCCGCCGCTGTTAGCAGTCACACATGAATCATATGACGACTATGTAAGTTTAATCCTCTTTGCATGCACAGAAGTCTGTCTGGTACTAATTTTACTTGAAGTGTTTGGAGACTTGGTTTAATCCTCTTTGATGTACAGTGGATGAGGCTCGCTGGATGTAAAGGGCAAGGCCGCGCTGGGATTTTAGGGCCATGGAGAAATGATGTTTTATAATGACTCCAAATCAACTTCATTTATAGCAGCCACATTTTCTAACTTCTCTCAGTGGGGTACATTTTCCATGTGAGCGCACAGAATAGAGTTCATTTTCAATAAAAATCTAAAGCGACAGAACAGAAAATTAAACGGATTTTTTTTTTTACCACAGCAATTCACTAAACAGTAGTGATTAAACTGTGTAGTGACACCTTTATGGCTAGCATATTTACCTAAGCATTTATCAATATGATAAAAGATGTTCCACATTTGTGCCGCTATTAATGATGAAGATTTTTTTGGTGCTTCACTTTTTAGAAAAAGACTTCAGAAAAGGTCCAATTTAATGCATTTTTGCATTATAACAACACTTTGCTCACAAATCTTTGAGCTGAAACTACTTTAATAGCATTTTAATATATATTATTTTAGAATTCTAATAAAAAAAGAAGAAAAATAGCTAAATTTCTATCTTGGAACATTGTGTTATTTTTGAACGATGTCTGAAATCAAACTAACGAGCAGGTTGGAGTTAGACTGGACCTGTTGAATACATGAATAGTTTAACAGAGAGTGGGAGCTTGGTGAGGCTCAAACAGTAAACAGTGTTTTCTCATTTATTTACCTCATTTTCTGTAGAAAAAAAGAAATAACAAAAGATGTGTCTCAGCTAATTGCCTGTTTTTTTCTAAGAGCTTATTAAATGGCAGAAAAGCTGCTTTTCAATTATTGTGACTGAAACAGCTCAGAAAAGGTTATTTCTTACATTGCAGGTACGCATGTTCTGATAAAACTTGACAGCGATTCAGATAAATGACAGCCAAAAAGTATTTCAGTTTGGGTTATTTAGACAAGGCCAGGTCACAACTAAAAGCTAAGAACACTTCTTAGAAAAGGCAAATTAAATTAAAAGTTTTCAAATGGATGACAGTAAAATAAATGTAATTACAACACAGTTTTATTTTAGTTTATTACAATCTACTCTAGATTGCTTGATTCTGTTTCAGTTTAGTTGCTAATTCCAAGAGCAAAGTTAGCTAAATAAATTAAGAAATTAAACGTATTTTTTGTGATTAACCCTGCACAAAGAGATGGTAATGAACTCAAGAAAAGTTTTAACTGATGCAGGAACAAATGGAAATGCAGGAGACAAGAAACAAAAGGAAAAATTCAAAGTCTTTGAAGATAGAGAGGGTGTCTGCAAGTGGGAGCTCCTTCACAGTAGAAAGAAGAGCTGGCTCTGTATCTATCTTTTCAAACATTCAGCAGCCCTGAGATGGATGTTAAAAAGCTGCTTTGGTCAAATGCAGAACTGAAAAGTCTTTAGTGAAAGAAGATCTTTTAAATTTGTACCCAAACTTTAATGTACTAAATCAGTGACAGAAGTAAGAAGTAAACTTTTTTAAGATCTTGAGCTGTTTTGCTCAGTTGAAAGCACGTGGTAAAGTGATTTTATTGTGTGAGTTAGTTTTGTTGGTTAGTTCAGTTGTTTGTTTTCCTAAATTAAAAAAAATTGTTTTGGAATCCTTTTTTATAACTTTAAGCCTTTTTATTTTGAGATGCGTTTTTCCTGCTTAGTGTGTTGAGATTTGTTTCCTGTGAATGCTCACACCTACATTCTGCATCTGGTTTTCACCCCTGCTGCTCAGGTGAGCAGGCTGCAAACCTTTTTTGTGCAGCTCTGGAATATTTTTCATGCTCCATAACTCTCTTTGGGAGTCTTCATCACCTGTTTGTTTGTTTGTTTGTTTTTTGTTTTTTTGAGCAGGTCAGGATGTGTTTTGTCCTTCGTCTTTTTTATTTATTATTTTTTTACAAATTGAATATCTGCCTGCTTTTTTACTCTGAGGTGACTGAAGTTGCAAAGTTTTTGTTCATTCTCTGGAGATACATTAATCATTAGTGCTCCCTTTGCATCTTTTGAAACAGGGCAGCTTGACTTTTGTTGCACTCTCTGAAAAGGACACTGTAAACATGATATAAAAAGTCAATAGATCATTTTGGAGTAGAAAATTCCACACTGAAACAGAAAGTGAAGACATTCTGGAAGCCTTACGCACCATCTGTTCATCCTAAACCAAGGTCAGAATGCAGATGGACTTGAAACTGCTTTACTATGCCGCTCTGTTTTTCCTCAGTCTTTAAAAAAAAAAGGACAGATTTGTTGTCTAATTTAGTTTAGTTAATTAAGTTGCTGTTATCTCCTCACTTACATTAGATTGTGATAAACAGCTTTATTTTGAAATTGATTTCTTTCATCAAGGACAATTCCAGATAGACAGATAGGACCCCTGGACTCTAGATGCAGGGGTGTCAACCAGAGCAGAAGGCTAGATGAAGGCTGAAGATAATGTAGGCAATTGAAAGAGGGGGTGAGAGCAGCACAGCGCTGAAAAAAAGAAAAACGAAATCCAATGAATTTGAAGAGCAGAAGCTAAAAACAGAGTGAACTAGAAGGCTGGACTAATCGGTTTTACAAAAAGGGCACAGTGACATTGAAATTTTAGATATGATGACAGCACGGTGAGATAAAAAAAACTATGTTATGAACTAACATTTAAGTCTCAGGTGGTTTAAAAATACATTATTTACAAATGTTTTTAAAATATTTAGTATATGGTTTCAAATGTTACATTTCTGCAGGGAATGTCACATTCTTTACTAAGAAGTTTGTTTGGTGCCATGATATGAAGACTCAAAGATCTCTGATGTTTTTGAAACATCCTCTAGGCTTCTTGTCATGTTTTATTCAAAGTCCAAGCTGAAAGTACTGTACGCTCGACTTTAGATCTCAGAAATTTCCCAAGGTCAGTTTGAATAAACTACACAAGGTTAGCTCCAAGTTTACTTCAAATGAACAAAGGCAACACTTTTATTTATCTATTTCCTCAGAGCTTTCCTGCTCAGAAAAAAAAGTCATGTGGGCAAGCAGCTGAAGATTGGGCTGTCTGCAGCGGGAAACACACAAGCGCGGTTTCATTTCCAATCCAAATTGAGTTCTGATGTAGAGCCTGTGTGTTTCCTAAGAACCAAAACTGCCAGGTATTTCTTCTTTTTGTAATTGGAGTTTGGGGAAGAGGCTTGAAGCACAGAGGTTAGAGGATTATAGAAAGGTGACTCTTGTTTCACACTCTCGGTCTCTTTGTCCTTTTTTTTTAAATTACTTTGTGACATTTTTAAACCCAAAATTCAATTTAGTGTTCAGACCTTTTACCCAAAAGCTGTTGTTTTTGGAGCATCAAGACATATTTTCAGCAGCAGTTGTAGTTGCAACTAGGGAATCAACATTTCTCTTCTTTCACAAGTCGGTTCAAACTTGGATGTTTGGGTCACGGTTTTGTTTTGGCTCGATATTATATTTTTGGACTAAATTTAATGAAGCATATTTAAGGTATAATGACCTAACAGCCAATATAATTAAGTTGTGTATGTTACATACATCTACACTCACACACATCTATTTCAAGACGGAACTTAGGGCTGGAATCAGATACAGAGTTTAAAGCTTACAATCTCAAGAAAAGGCTTGTGCTGTGGCAAAGGATAAGACCAAACACACTGGTATGGGACAAAGGGAGTCTCAGACTATTTAAAACATAATAGAGGGAATCACGGTCAGGGAGGATTAGACAATCACACCTGTAGTAAAACACACCAGGGCAGGAAGTAACAAGGCCTGAAACAAGAGGAGAGTTAGTATTACAAAATAAAACAGGAAGTGCAACACGTAACAACAGAAGTGACAGATATTGACCAAAAGTGCACAACTAAGGACAAAACATAAGACTGACGAGACATGACAATATTACCATGCACACCTATATAAACATGTATGTATATAAACATATACATGTACCTTGTTTTCAATCTAAATGTTAATATCTTTCGATACACATTCACATCGTTTTTAGACAATTTTTTTGTGTGTATGGAACAAAACAACAACAAAAAATGACATATTAAGGTATATAACAAACCTTGGTGATGACAGTATTGTTAAAAAATGCACAAAGGTAGACACAAAGACGTTAGTATTAATCATAAAACCAAAATAATATAATGCCATATCTTCATCACTTTGTCATTTTAATGTCACTGTACATCTTTAAATAATGTAACATGCATTATTAAAGATTAAGGTTAGTTATTTTTGCCGTGCAAAAGTACACCTTTAGTCGTGTGTTCATTCATACGGTTTATTCTTGTTTAATGACCTACTTTGAGTCTGCCCCACATGTACTTCCTTCTTGCACCAAATATGTGAAAAAAGGTTCAAAACAAAAAAGACTTCAGTCATATAAGTACATCAGCTGCGTGTAAAGTTTTTATTTTTTTGGTCACATATTTTTTTAAACGTGAATAAGAAGAGTCAAGGAAGATTACTTTTAAACTCAACTGATAAAAGTAATTTTTGCAATCTGTTAGAAATATAAAAATTGATTTATCAATTTGATTTTATCCATTGATTTATCCACTAAAGTAATAAAAAGGAATTAGAGCATGATAAAGGTAAAATCAGCCTGTTTTTAATAATTATTAAATATCTGTTCAAGAGAAAAAGTGCTGCACTAAAGTGGAAAACACATAAGGGTGATGATCAACATCTAATAAAAACTACAGAAAAGCTTACCGGTACAAACATGAAGAAAAAAACAAAAAACTACAATAATCTGAAGTAATTCTGTACATTTCTAACCTTCCAAATGGTTCATAAAGTATAGTGGACGGAACAACTACTATGTCCTCTTTAAAAGCCCTTTCAGTACACTTTGAGATTCTATTTATCCCATAATCCTTAGGAAGCAGTATTTTACTGTGTTTTTCACCACAAATTAAGATAAAGTAATTTAACAATTTCTGGGAGTTTCTTGCTTTCCTTAGATAACTCAAAAATGTAAACATTTTTAAAAATGTCATCACAAATCCTTGCCTGTTTTCTAAACCCGTTTTGGTTTTGTTTTAGCTTCCATGAGTTAGAAAGAACAAAAAAGGAGGGAAACTGTAAAGTTCTGGCATCAGCAAATGTAAATATTTTCATGTACTTTTATCATCTCCATATAGTTATGAGCTGTCACAGCCCAGCTAGACACTTGCCATGGAAAGAGACAAGAAATTCTGCTGAGGATTGTGGTTCATCTGAAAGAAATGCCCACATTGCGTTACCCTTCAGACTATGTGGAGTTCACTTCTCTTTTAAAGAGGCATCCACGAATTTTCACATGTTTTGCAAAGGTTTCTCAGCACCATGTGAGCACTAAATAACACCAAATAGAAGAGGAAACAGAGATAATAATACAATAATGAAGAACCAGAATGTCAGCCATAAACAAAACTGTCACATCAGCTACTGTTATATCACTGCAGTTTTCCATTCAGGTTATTATTGTTTCTCCATCTTCTACAATAGATGATTTTACACAGGCAAGCCCAGTTGTATGGAATTGTCATACAAATGTATTTGCGTTTATTTTTCCGTTTGTGTTCCCTGAGTGAATGACAGTCCAAGGTGTCCATCATGTTTCTGCTTTTGCATTTGCAGGTCTTAATGTGATGCGTCCCTCTGGAGAATACCATGATAAATTGGCTCTGTCATGTCACTGTATTAATTTTAGTGTAGTGAAGTGTAGGGTAAAACTGATACTATGACAGTAACCATTTTTGTGTCTCCCTCTGAAGTGAAGTGGGTTACAATGCTTATTCGGGGAGAGGGTTTGAATAATTTAACATCATGGAAATAGCTATACATTTATATTTTCTGCTTTAGGTTCAGCTGGCTGGGATTATCAGGTTTCTCTGAAACATTTGGGATTTTTCTTTTTATTCAGGGATGTTTTTTCTTATCAGAGCTTCAATTTTGAATAAATATGTGAAGATTTTACCAATGACCTTGATTACAGAAAAGCAAATGGAAAAAATAGAAGTTTGGATGCTGAGAAGTGCTACTGACATGTTTTGAGTCTGCATACAGAATCAGAATCTAAGTTGAGGCACGATGATTATTCATCACATGTTAAATTATCCCCGAAAAATTTATAATTTGCCTTTGATGCTTGTTACAGAAATTAACATTGTAAAGAAAAAAAACAATCAGGGCACTCTGTATTGCACTCTGTCAAAATCGCTCAATTTTATGTAATTACGGATAACAAATATTCATGCTGGTTTAGTTTTTCACTCTTGTTTATGAACAGGCAGCCTTTGAATGAATTTTACATTGAAATCATAAAATGAAAGAGCTCAACTATCATCCAGTAAAGTAAATGTGTTTGGGATTTCAGCAACCAACCACTGTATTGTCTGAAAAATTGAATTTTTAATTTAGTTAAATTTTACAAGAAAAGAAAATGTTAATATAGCATGATGTGTTTTTTCACATTAGTGTGGCCAGCTTTTCATTGCACCCTAAAATGTAGATTGCTTTTTGTAGGCAGGTTACTACAGTGGTTGAATACCTGTAAATGTTTTTATCGTTTGTAAATTATTCTTATGAGACCACTTGAATTTTTTTTCCCCTTAAAGATATTTGGATGTTGGAAGTAAGTGGCTGATTTGATGTCAGGTTTGAATGCAGGACAATGAACTGGCAAATATTAAATCCATACACAAAGATTGGTTGGTTGGTTGGTTGGTTGGTTGGCTGGCTGGCTGGCTGGCTGGCTGGCTGGCTGGATGGATGGATGGATGGATGGATGGATGGATGGATGGATGGATGGATGGATTGGGTTTGGTTTATTTCAAACATTATTTGTAGACAATACAATGTGAAAAAATCATATAGATTTATGAAGCTCCTTACAGAAATGATGAAATGCAAAGATAAAACACAAAATAAATAAACAAAGACACACTTAAGTCACATTTGATTCATTAAATACAGTAATTATAAACTAAGGTCAAGTAGAGTTTGATTTATTCCAAGAAAAGAAGTAGGAAGAAGCAAATTTATATTCTTCTTTCTCTTTCGGCTTTTCCCATCAGGGGTCGCCACAGCGAATCATCCTTTTCCACCTCACTCTATCATGAACATCTTCTACCCTAACATTAGCCAACTTCATGTCCTCTGTCAAGACATCCATGTATCTCCTCTTTGGCCGTCCTCTTGCCCTCCTGCCAGGCAGCTCCATCTCCAACATCCTTCTACCAATATATCCACTATCCCTCCTCTGAACATGTCCAAACCATCTCAGTCTGGCTTCTCTGACTTTGTCGCTAACACAGGCAACATGAGCCGTCCCTCTGATGTACTCGTTCCTTATCCTGTCTAACCTGGTCACTCCTAAGGAGAACCTCAACATCTTCATCTCCGCTACCTCCATCTCAGCCTCTTGTCTCTGTCTCACTGCTACCGTCTCTAACCCATAGAGCAGAGCTGGTCTCACCACTGTCTTGTACACCTTTCCTTTGAGTCTTGCTGACACTCTTCTGTCACACAACACTCCTGACACTTTCCTCCACCCGCTCCAACCTGCCTGCACTCGCCTCTTCACCTCTTTTCCACACTCCCCATCACACTGAACTGTTGACCCCAAGTACTTAAACTCCTGCACCTTCTTCACCTCAGCCCCCTGTAACCTAACGCTTCTACCTTGATCCCTCTCGTTCAGACACATGTATTCTGTCTTACTACGACTGACCTTCATGCCTCTTCTTTCCAGAGCAAACCTCCACCTCTCTAGCTGTTCCTCCACCTGCTCTCTACTCTCACTGCAGATTACAATGTCATCCGCAAACATCATTGTCCAGGGAGATTCCTGTCTTACCTCGTCTGTCAGCCTGTCCATCAGCATAGCAAACAAAAAAGGACTCAAAGCTGATCCTTGGTGTAGTCCCACCTCCACCTTGAACTCCTCTGTCTGACCTACAGCACATCTCACCACCGTCATACTTCTCTCATACATGTCCTGAACTACTCTGACATACTTCTCTGCCACTCCAGACGACCTCATACAGTACCACAGCTCCTCCCTCGGCACCCTGTCATACGCCTTCTCTAAATCTACGAACACACAATGCAGCTCCTTCTGACCTTCTCTGTACTTTTCCATCAACATTCTCAAAGCAAAAATGGCATCAGTGGTGCTCTTACGGGGCATGAAACCATACTGCTGCTCACAAATCTCCACCTCTTTCCTAAGCCTGGCTTCCACTACTCTTTCCCACAGCTTCATTGTGTGGCTCATCAACTTTATTCCTCTATAGTTGCTGCAGTTCTGCGTGTCACCCTTGTTCTTAAAGATCGGAACCAGAACGCTTCTCCTCCATTCCTCAGGCATCTTCTCACTCTCTAGAATCCTATTGAAAAAACTCGTTAGAAATTCCACTGCTGTCTCTCCTAAGCACTTCCATACCTCCACAGGTACGTCATCAGGACCAACGGCCTTTCCGCTCTTCATCCTTTTCAGAGCCTTCCTAACCTCATCCTTTCCAATCTCTGCTACTTCCTGCTCCACAACAACCACTTCTTCCTCCCTTCTTTCCCTGTCATTTTCCACGTTCATCAGCTCCTCAAAATACTCCTTCCATCTTTTCTGTACACTCTCCTGGGTTGTTAGCACCTTTCCATCTCTGTCCTTAATCACCCTTATCTGTTGCACGTCCTTCCCATCTCTGTCTCTCTGTCTGGCTAGCCTGTACAAGTCCTTTTCTCCTTCCTTTGTGTCTAACCTGTCATATAGCTCATCGTAAGCTTTCTGTTTGGCCTTTGCCACCTCTCTCTTCACTCTACGCTGCGCTTCCTTATACTCCTGTCTACCTTCCTCAGTCCTTTCTACATCCCACTTCCTTTTAGCCAACCTCTTCCTCTGGACGCATTCCTGTACTTCCTCATTCCACCACCAAGTCTCTTTACCGTCTTTCCTCTTTCCAGATGACACACCTAGCACTTTCCTACCTGTTTCCCTGATAATCTCTGCTGTAGTTTCCCAGTCATCTGGAAGCTCATCCTGACCACCCAGGACCTGTCTCAACTTCTGCCTAAATTCCTCACAAGTTTCTTCATTCTGTAGCTTCCACCACTTGGTCTTCTTTTCTGTTTTCCCTCTCTTCTTCTTCCTGACCTCCAGAGTCATCTTACACACCACCATGCGGTGCTGTTTGGCTACACTCTCTCCTACCACCACTTTGCAGTCATTAACCTCTCTCAAATGACCTCGTCTACATAGGATGTAGTCCACCTGAGTACTCCTACCTCCACTTCTGTATGTCACTCTATGTTCCTCTCTCTTCTGGAAGTAAGTGTTGACTACAGCCATTTCCATCCTCTTCGCAAAGTCCACCACCATCTGTCCCTCCAGATTCCTTTCCTTCACACCAAACCTGCCCATCACCTCCTCATCACCTCTGTTGCCCTCACCAACATGCCCATTAAAGTCTGCTCCAATAACAACTCTCTCTCCTCTGGGGATACCCTCTATGACCTCATCCAACTCACTCCAGAATCTCTCCTTCACTTCTAACTCACAGCCAACCTGTGGCGCATACCCACTGACTACATTCACCATCACCCCTTCAATTTCTAACTTTAGGCTCATCATCCTGTCTGAGACTCTTTTCACCTCTAGAACACTGTTTACAAACTCCCCCTTCAGAATCACTCCTACCCCGTTTCTCTTCCTATCAACACCATGATAGAACAGTTTGTATCCTCCTCCAATACTACGTGCCTTGCTGCCCTTCCACCTTGTCTCCTGCACACACAGTACATCTACCTTCCTTCTCTCCATCATGTCTGCCAGCTCTCTGCCTTTCCCTGTCATTGTGCCAACGTTAAGAGTCCCTATTCTCAAACCTATGTTCCTGCCTTTTCCCTTCTCTCTCTGGCCACGGACCCTTCTGCCTCCCCTCTTTCTTCGACCAACAGTAGTCAAATTTCCACCGACACCCTGTAGGTTAACAGCATCGGTGGCGGTCGTTGTTAACCCGGGCCTCGACCGATCCGGTATGTCAAAAGTGTTGTGGATGATTCGCATGGTTATTTTGGCAATTTTTACGCCGGATGCCCTTCCTGACGCAACCCTCTCTATTTATCCGGGCTTGGGACCGGCACAGAGGCAACTGGCTTGCAACCCCTGTGGCTAGATTTAAAGAAGAAGAAAGAAGAAGCAAATTTATATTATCCCACCCTTACTGAGTTATTTTATTTAATACTTTTGTATAGTTTTCATAATCTGGTTCTGATCAGATAAAGTGCTTATTGATTGTTGATTATCATTAGAAAACCTTTTTTCATGATTTCAGTAAACAGTAACATGAATCACACATCATGTAACAGATATGTACTACTCATTGATTATAATAGGAATAAAATTTCATATTAATCCAGAAATCATCCCTACACATCAAGTTTTCAAGTAACAAAATTGAGTGCTTATTGATTATCCTCAGAAAGAATTCTTACATCTTTTCAGTAAACATTAATGATTTACACTAAGTAACCAACATGTAGTAATCATCGATTCACATATCCATGTATTTAAAATTATTCAAACACCAGTTTAACTCTTCTTATCATCATATCGTGAAATTAGAGTTTCTTTGTACATTTTATTTAAAGGATCTTAAGAGAAGGCTTCTCAAAGTTATAAAAGTACATGACATTACGTCAAATATGTAAATTCAGAATCTATTTTTTTAAACATGTGTTTTGCAAATACACAACATTTTTGCAGTAAATGGTAATCTGTGATTAAACCAGCCTCACACTGGCCCCTGGGCGTGTGGGAGGACTGTTCTCTGGTTAATCGAGGGCTTGTGCTCTGTGCTCCTTTGGCCTCCAGGTCTTTGGAGCTGGGGGCTCCTACTTCCCTCAATCTGCTTCTCCATGGAGGTGACTGGGAGGACCTAGCTGCCACTCGTACCCTGCCTTCTACTGGGGGCTTGGTGTGGGGGCACTCCCTGGCCTTTGTTTATTTTACTTTTCACATTCTGTCACATCATTATCCACATTAGAACACATACACTCACCTGAGGACAGATGCACCCTTTGCACAAACAAGATATCTGTGCATGTGCAGGAATAACATAAGCTGAAATCATGTTTGCTTGTGTACATATGCATTTGCGTGCGAGTTGATCTGTACGTCAGTACTCACGTGTTTGAAGGTATGCCTTTTTATATTTGAGTGTGCGTGGATGAGTGTGTGCCCAGCCTTTTTGGTAAACATCTACGTGTAAAAGTAATAATAAGGCCTCAAGCTACTTGTTGCCTCTTTTTGTTTGTAATCCTACCCCTTCTAACGTGATTTTTTTAAACCACCTTCCAACCATTTCATGTCCTCGTTTTCCTATCCTATACCCATGTCCCTTATCTTTATTATCCTATTCTTCCGCTGTCTTCTGCCCATGTAAAAAAACAAACAGAAAACTGAAGTTTGGTCTCAAATACAAAAGAAGTTTATACAAATATACACCTTGTGTGTCCAAAGCTGCATAGCCATCTGTTGTAAAAGTAACACCTCAAGGAAAGGAAAAAAGAAGAATATGTAATAAAGTATAGCTTCATGAATCTGACAGTAAAATTAGATTTAACTGTGGGGCAAAGAATCAAAAAGCACATTCCTTTGAAACAGGGAAAGCATCTCTGCATATGAACTATTATCTGGACCTTAATGGCATTCTCTATGCTTCCAGAAAATGAATAATTTTTGAATGGGATTTGTAACTGCTGTGACCATTTTATATTACAATGGCTTCAGATCTGAAGCTGAATAATTATTTGTTCTATTAATTATGGAAATTATTCACTCAGAACTCATCTGTTTAGTAAAACAAATATCTGACACCTTACCCCCACTCGTTTATTTAAAAGACAAAAACTGCTCAGGTGGAGTAAATAATGGAATCCGCGGTATCATCTGGGACCAGAATAGATGAATGCTAAGCACTGAAAGCTTTGCTTCAAAAATAAGATAAATTAAAATGCTTAATAATTTATGTAGTTTCTGTTTTTTTTGATTGAAATCAAAATGGATTTTTCCACACAAAACAAAAAAAAGAAATCCACTGAAATGCACTGATTGTAAGCAATTATTTTGAAATTTTTGATGTAAACACTGACTTTCAGAGCAGAATATGTGAACAGAACAAAATCTGGATGGCGAGTAAGGTGGAAAGAAGTGAACCGCAGGATTTTTTACTGAAACAAAGGGCCTGCAAATCTCATTTTCCTCCCCCATTCTGCTGTGAGGAGAGGCATTCAAAGGCGGCTCCCTATGAAGATCAGTCACTGTCAAAGGACATACAGGTTGTCAATTGATAATGAAGCACAGAGCTAAGGGGCCTTTGCTTGTCACTGTCCTAATTGCAGGCGCACAGCCTCTCCTCTGTTGTGTTAACATTTGATTTATGCCCTCTGTCTTGTTAAAGAGAACCAGTGTTAATTGTTTTTACAGATGAGTGTCAAACTGGAGGAATCAAGACTCATTAATTAGAGGCTGACCCATTTACATGTGGTAGCCTGTCGAAGCTGAGTGCATGATGATGCGTGATGGCGAGGTCAGCAGAAAGACGCAAAGCTACAGAAGATTTGTTATTCTTTGAACTTTCTCAGACTGAGCAATACATCTGATCTCAGCTGTGAAAGAACAGCCTGTCGAAAAGTTGGAACGCCCTTAAAAAAACGGATGGTAGTTCTTGCATTTTTGTGCTTGTCTGTGTGTTTCTTGAACATTCTTCCTCTGCACTCAAACTGACCTTGCTAGTTTGCAGTTTACACTGCCTCTTAAAATATACTTAGATGTTCAGTGCTTCATATTAACTCATTAGTCTCCCTCTGGAAACTTCAAGTCTTTAAGCACTGCCAATAGTAATCACCCACAGATGTTTTTTGTTTAAGATAATACATTTACGAGTATGAAAATCCATAGATTTATTCGCTCCATGTCAGACTCTGTGTCTTTATCCTGTGGATCATTTTTGTCACAACTCCAGTTGTCCTCAGGAAATTGTTATAACTTGTGTTTATACATCTGAAAATTCAATTTATTTTTAAACATAATGCTGCAAAAGCTAAGAGTCACATCAGGTTTTTAGACTCATCATTTCTGATGTCAGCCATAGGATAATTTAAAAAAAATGAAGCTTCAGCAGCCATTCTAACTCTTCAACACTGGAGTTTTAGCAGTCAACTGGTTGAACTTAATGAATGCCGGATTTGTACGTAGAGCCCGCAACCAGACAAAAAACTTGCGTAGCAATGCATAAACGGCTGACTTCTGAACGCGGAAGCTTGAAACAAGGGTTTATGTGCGTTTACATTGACTTTTTATTGGAAGTGGCCACTTCAATGTGAGTCGACACGGCCAAAATCTCTGGTTTTAAAGGACCTATACCTAGCAAAATCAATTTATTGAGCTTTTAACTGTGTTATGATGTTAAGTACTCATGAAAAGAAACCCAAAGCGGTATTTTGATCCGTACATGCATTTCTGAGTATTCCTTTAAAAACCTCCGCTCTCTGCATCAGCCCCCCCCCCAACACACAAAAACGAGCGGGTTCTCATAAGCTGACAAAGACCAGTGAGAACAGCTCCTTCCAGGAAGAGTCTGAACTTCTAGCCCCGCTGGAGTTTAGTGTGTAGGACAAGGTCAAGTGAGAGTGCACAAATTTAAACTCTAATCAAATTTTAAACAAGTAGATTTTGAGGAAAAAATAATTTGTAATAGAGAGAAAATAAACATCTAATACATTTGTGTAACTGTGCGGTGCATTGATTTATTTTTAGTGGAAGTTATTATTCTCAACATGAATGATGATAGAAAAATTAGTCAACTTGGACGCCAGCTTCCAGTGGTCACATGAGGAACTGCAACATTGAGCACTTCTTGGTTGATCTTCACATCTCATAATGAAATGTTGTTGATAAATACATAGAGATAAATTCTAACAACTTTGCTTTATACTCATATGTAACTTTATCAGTACTTCCCATTTTACTCAGTTTCATTTCATTTCAGAATGCTCTACTTCTTATAATCCATCTGAAATGAATCCATGGATTGCTTTACAGCTGTGGTCCAGTGTGGCCAATTTTTGATTGGGGTTGCTAGGAGAGTAATTACAAATAAACACATGTGTCTGAGTCTGCCGGGTAGGAAAAGTAATGGAAATCCCCTGAACTAGCTAATCCCTGACATAATCCCTGACTTACATTGATTCATTTTATGTCCTCAAAAATAGAGCCACATAGGCACAAAAATAGTTGGAATAAGCATTATAATACAGGAGATGAGGGCATGTAGACATGTCACAGTGTATGTGCTATACAATATTAAAATAACCCACCTGTTTAGAATCTATTTTGTTGCTACTTAGAGAAACAGTGTGTTGTTGAAACCTGGTTTTAATTGTTTCTCTCCTAAATGTTTATTTTTTCCATTTTTAAATGTAATTGGGAATTGGAGACTGGTGGGTCTCATTGAAGAGCTCCGTTTTGAATTACAAGCTTGGAAAGGATTAGAAGGGGATTAGATCATGATGAAAACGAAAGTGAGACTCATGAAATCCCACTAAATCTCTGTAAATGAGCAAGATGCAACAAATACCTGAGGAGAAAAACAGAGTTTTCTGTTCTGCACACACTTTGGCCTTGCTTCACTTTCAGGTTAGGCTGTTTGCAAGAACATTTTGTCTTCTGAGGCTCATCTCTTCTGTCATGAATAAAACATTTGACTGAATATGTGGCTTTGCTTTTGTACAGATCAGTTTATATGAAGGTGTGAGCTTGGTAAATAAAGTGATCTGGCACATTCAAAATGTTTGCTCTCTGACAGGATGATTACCTGTGACAAGAAAAAGTCTAAATGGCAATCTGAGCTTTCAGGTTTCTCATCTCATCTGGTTCATCATTCATGTTTTATTTATTCACATATCACCTTGTTATTAAATTGCAAAAAAAAAAAAATTCAGATGTGTGTTTCAGTCTGATTGTTCCACTATGTCTATAGCTAGGCTTCAAGAATAAAATGACCTTGTTACTGACATTAAAAAAAAACACTAAAAAGGAATTAATGTTCTACATACATTACAGACCAAAAGTTTGGACACACCTTACCATTCATTTGAAAAAGCAGGTGTGTCCAAACTTTTGGTCTGTATTGTATATCATAAAAAACCAGGATATTCCACAAAAAATATGTTGTCCCCATCATTTCTGTTAAATCGCCTTCGGGACTTGATGTTTGATTATGTCAAAACCTTTAGTTTGTGGGTGCTGGGAAGTGTTCAGAAAATTGTGAATTTTAAATCCATCGTATTCAATTTTTACCTCAAACTTTTATACAGATTGTGATTTGGTTTTGAATATTTATATATCAAATGTAGGAATCTTGAAGAAAAGTCAAAACTTTCCTATGTTAAAGACAATTGTTTACCACATGAGGCCAATTTTTTTTTGTATATTTGCACAAGATTGATTTCAGACTTGCTCGAGCCTTTGTTTGTGCTTGCTGGCAAGAAGAATCCCCTAAAGATTTCCCCTGACTTCTCAATGAAGGTCACGTTTGTGTAGATCTCGTATCAGTTTAAAGGTTGTCTATTCGAAGTTTGTTTAATCTCCTGAAGGTTTTTCAACCATTTTTCATTTCTAGTAATCCTACAACCTTTCCGCTTAAAGTGTTGGATAATTAAACTCAAAACAATACATCTCCTGCCTGTTTTTACCAGATGCTTAAAAATACATGCGGATTTCTGTTATCCAGTCCTAAATAAGTTACATTTCCATAATATTCTGGATTTTAGGGAAATTCTGGCTTTCCAGAGCAGTCTAATAACAAACTTGAGTTAGCTCGGAGCTCAGCCGCTCACCTCCTAACAGGAACTAGGAGATGCGCTCACATTATTCAGATTTTAAAATCTTTGCACTGGCTGCCTGTCTTCTACAGAATTGATGTGTAGGGTTCTTTCGTTAGTTTTAAATTTCTTGATAGTCTCAGCCCTCTTTTACTTATAATCCCCCCCAGAACTCCCAGGTGCTGGTTTGCTAACAATTTCCTCTTCAAATACCAAAATGCACGGTGAGGCTGCGTTTTTGTTCCTCATCTGTGGAGTAGTCTCCAGAATGTCCTGGAAGATTCTGCATATTTCAAGATTTGAAAACCTATATTTAATCAACAAATATACAGTCAAAACCATAAATATTTGGTCAGAGACACATTCTTTCTAATTTTGTTTCTGTACATTACCACAGTGAATTTTAAATAAAATGGGTTGAACAAAAAGATTGTATAAAAAT
This sequence comes from Oryzias latipes, assembly GCF_053564925.1. Lineage (NCBI taxonomy): Eukaryota > Metazoa > Chordata > Actinopteri > Beloniformes > Adrianichthyidae > Oryzias > Oryzias latipes. The sequence goes on along the minus strand of NC_136251.1, from coordinate 26,603,185 downwards.
GTGGGAAGAAAAAGCATTTTTTAAACACAATCCCTTCATTTCATGAGCTTGTAAGTAATTGGACAATTGACTTCCATGCTATTGCATGGGCAGGTGTGAGCAATTCCCTTGTTAGGTCATTATGAGTGAAGCAGATAAAGGGCCTGGAGTTGATTAGAGGACTCGTGCTTGCATTTTGAAGATTTTGCTGTGAACAGACAACATGCGGTCAAAGGAGCTCTCCATGCAGGTGAAAGGAGCCATCATTAAGCTGAGAAAAAAGAAAAAAAACATGCAGGAAATTGTCACAGTATTAGGAGTGGCAAAATCAACAGTGTGGTACATCCTGAGAAAGAAAGAAAGCACTGGTGAACTCAGCAACGCAAAAAGACCTGGACGTCCACAGAAGACAACAGTGGTGGATGATCGCAGAATCATTTCCATAGTGAAAAGGAACCCATTCACAACAGCCAACCAAGTGAACAACACTCTCCAGGAGGTAGGCGGATCAATATCCAAGTCTACCATAAAAACAAGACTGCATGAAAGTAGATACAGAGGGTACACTGCAAGATGCAAGCCACTCATAAGAATAGGAAGGTTAGATTTGACTTTGCTAAAAAGCCTCTAAAAAAGCCAGCACAGTTGTGGAAAAACATTCTTTGGACAGATGAAACCAAAATCCACCTCTACCAGAATGATGCCAAGAGAAAGGTATGGAGAAGGCGTGGAGAAGCTCATGATCCAAAGCACACTACATCATCAGTAAAACACGGTGGAGGCAGTGTGATGGTCTGGGCTTCACTTTTTGAAGACTAAACTTCAGACAGAAAGGCAAACAAACAGCAACTGAAAGCCGCTGCAGTAAAGGCCTGGCAGAGCATTCAGAAGGAGAAAACCCAGCATCTGGTGATGTCCATGAGTTCAAGACTTCAGGCTGTCATTGCCAACAAAGGGTTTTCAACCCAATACAGTGATCCCTCGCTATAACACGGTTTACTTTTCACAGTTTCGCTACTTCACGGATTTGCATTGTGTATTGCGTTCTGCATTCTGATTGGCTAAAAAGTCACTCCGCTTCTTCTCTACCTGTGCATCAATAACGTTGCGGTTTAATATTTACACGTACGTAAAACAGCTTGCCAAATTTACATTTTGTACGTGCAAATCATCTTGCAATTTTGAGTTTCTCTAAAACCCACAGAAAAAAGAGTGACAACAACTGCCTATCACTATGCTCTTCTCCCGAACAAACACACCTGCACCGCGGGCTTCAAAATAGAAAACACTGCAGAGCGGAGTCAGGATGCAGGGGCCCAGTCTGAAGAGCAGTGAAATACACCTGAGTTGCTATTTGTCTGACTGTACTTTGTATGTTTTTCATAATCATTTTAAATTTTCTCCCGTTCAATCCAATTACTCGGGTCGCGGTGGGCGGGGCTAATCTCCGCAATTTGAAGCCTTCTATTCACATTGATGATTAAAGTTATCATGTGACAGTTTAGTATAGAAGTTATTTGTTGAAAAAAATCGTTTCTAAAGTACCTTTACTGTGGTAATGTACAGAAACTAAATTAGAAAAAATGTGTCTCTGTCCAAATATTTATGGTCCTGACTGTATGTTGATATTTTTAATAAAGCTTTGAATATAAGCAGGAGGTGCTTTGATTTATATATTTTAGTCATTGCCTTATTCATTATTTTATTACACTAACTTGTTTTTGTGTATTTAATTTATGTATTTCCATCTTTTTATGTTTTTTAGCATTTTTATCTATTCATATTAATATATTTTTATCTCCACTGTTACCTTTCCCTGCTTAGATTTTTTTTAATAGACAACAGCATTTCAATTTATTACATTTGATCACTGTTTCTATTTAATCTGTAATAATTTTCTTTTGTATTTTGATATAGTGTGTGTTTGTATTTTATTGTACTTGGGTATGTAAAATTTTGTGTTATTTACATGAAAAGTACTTTTATAAAAAGTTTGATAGATGGATTAACAGAGATTTATACTCTCTAAAGCTTTTTGTCCCATTTTGATGTCTTCTAATTCTGGATAAGGTTATTCTTTCATTTTTTTCCTGTTTTGCATGATCTTGGTTTTTGCCAAGCTTTTTGGGTCTCAGTCAAACTTGATGACCTGAAAGAAGTTTGTTTTTATGATCCCTTCTTTAGAGATCTAGATTTTTTTTTTGAAAAGAAATCAAAAGGCCCTGCACAGTCAGCATGGCAGAACGCTTTGGCGTTGACAAAGTAAAAGAGCGCAAAACTGAACCCTGTGGATAAATAAACAAATGAACACGGAAATAAAGCAGTGAAACAAGGCGTACACATGTGTTGTGAAGCAAGAATCCATCCAAGACCAAAGGCAAAGACAAAAACAGAGGTCAGGATATGAAGCCAGTTGTGAGCAAAAATCAGTACATAAACTCAAAAATCAAGTTCCAAACAGAGCAATAAGTAGAACAAATACTCAGGATAACCTAAATACAAAAGGCTGAACAGAAATCCTGAGAGAGGAACACAAAAAAAATCAAAAGAAATCAAAAATGAAGATAAAGCTAAAAACAAAGAAATCAGTGCAGCGCTGAAGTGACAGATAATCCTGAGCATTTGTGCTTTAAAGCTTTTGTTTACTTAACTATTCACTATATAGGATGTTCGACTTTAGCACAGCAAAAAAAGTTCCATATCCCTGACATTTTTCCCTTGTGCGATGTTTTGTTTTCGTCCCTTTCTGCTCGATTATGCATCCAACTCTGCTTTGCTACAGTGAAAACACTTTTTTTCCCCCCCACCGGTTGTCTTTTACTGGATTTTGTGTTCATTGCTCCCCTTAAAGTCTGTTGTTTACATGGACATGCTGCATCCCAAATGCAATCATGTCTCAACTTACCTGCTTAACACCTGATGAAAAAACGGTGCTGTGCAATCAAAGCACTTACTTAATTTTGGCACTTTAGTGGAGGTGTTGAGAAAGTCAGTTTGCTGAGGTGTCTGGGTGTGTTCAGACCTTCATCTCTGAGTGTATAATTTGCACTGTGGACACCTGCTGCATCTGTTTTGACTTAACTTGATAGTTAACGCCACACACTGAAATCTAACACTTAGTCAAATTTATGAGGAGAGACAGTTTCGCAGTTTTGTTCCAATTTTGCAGAATTTTCCACCTAACTTTCACAATCAAAGTTTGGTTAACTTGGACTAATACAAGTGAGGAGCCAGCAGCATGTCCTTCATCGCTTAATAATACATTAAACTTTATGGCAAATGTAAATTATTTGATCTTTCAGGTTGAATCACAAGAGTACAAACACAGTTTTGCCACGTCAAACTGAAAGATTATCGCAAAACACGAACTGTGACTTGAAGTAAAATTTGAAAAGGTTCTTCATTTGATTTTTCCTCAGCAATTTTAAATCAATACATTAAAAAAACAACTATTTTGTGTTTGTTTATGATGACTATAATTTAACTGTGATGATTTCTTAGCAATAACTATCATATCTTGGGGTCAATGGAGATTTTCTCACAGTGTTATCTGACACAGGCAATCCTGACATTTTCACCGAGCTGTAGCAAAGGTGGCCAGCCAATAATTGTTAAAAAATGGAATTTAAAATTAGATTCAATGGTCTGCACCACCCAAAGTGCAAAAAATGTGAAGAGTGAGAGAAGAGAGTAAGAAGAGAACGCTAGAGGCAGAGACTGGGGATCAAATCCTCTCACACACACACAAAAGATCTTACAATCCTAGAAGGACATGAAATGTAATAGATTGCAAATGTAAACAGAAATAAAAGAGTAATACACCGGCCATTGCCTAGATCAATGGTCATACGTAACACATGACAGACCGAAAATTGTACACAGAGATCAGGGAAAGTTTAAAGAGGAGGTGAAATGGCATTTTGTGCTTTTATCGGTTTCCTCTTGCTTCCTCACATCCAGTCCAAGAAAAGGCAGTCATCTCAGCACTTGTCTCAGATCATAAAACTTGATCGCTCAGAGAACACAGCCATAAATGGAAGCAGCTGTGATGAGAGCATTAGCTCAGGGAAACTGTGTTGTTTAAAGATATTTTAGAAATATACAAGTGAAAACAAAAAAGTGATAAGAGCCAAAATACTATTCTGGAAAACAGATTTAAATTTTAATTGAATCTCTGTAAGCAATGGAAAAGTGGAGGTGATTGTCTTGATATAATACAAACTTTAGACAGTTTTGCTATATGGTGTTTCATGAACAATAAACTTTCGAGAATGACTTTAAAACAGACAGAATTATCTACTAGTGCATATTCTAAGAAATTCAATTTTAAGGTGCTTTTTTCACTGAGTTTCATTATAAACAGTCATAAACATAAAAAACAGTCCAGATGCCTCTAGTTTTACCATGTATTGCAGCAGATGCCTCTCTGAAAACTGCTATAAAGCTTTGCTGAGCCATTACAATTATCTTGATTTATTCTAAGAGCACGGTCTTTTATCCATGATTATGCAGTTTTTTCAAAATTCAAAAATATGTCATTTTCTAGGACATAGTCTCTGCAGGGCGGCACTTGTTCATTAGAAATTTGCATCTGAGTTTTGGATGCTGGTGTGGAGTAACCCCCCCCCCCTCCGTTGTGGAGCAGGGAGCTATTTTTGAGTCGCACAAAGAGGCTCTTTTTGAAATGACGTTTTTTGTCTGCTCCTGTTTTACGACAGTTTGAATTCAAAAAAACTCCGAAATTCAATTTTGAGCTTACTTTTCCTTATATGTGTTCTCCAAAAGAAAGAATGCCACAAGAACACACCAAAAACACTTTTTTCATCAGAGTGGGTCATACAGAGCAAATTGGTTTGTTGTGTTTCCTCAGCAACAATTTGACATCAACGGAGACCCCTGTTGTAGTTCAAGGCCCAAACGTGAATTAGTTCCAACAATGAGATAAGCTCCACTAAGAACTGTAATCAATAAAAGGCATTATAGACTCAAGTTGAATAGCTAAATCTATGAATTTAAGTATTGATTGTTTTACATTCATCTCTGCCCAGATACACTGATACAAAGTGACCTGTTTTGCCCCCTCTTTTATCGACAAACTGACTGAAAGTCCTGGCCTAATGAAATGCCTGTGACTTCATTTGGTTACATGAAAAACCAGTATTGTCTGCCTATCTTTCAAAAATCTATCATCAGCTTATTTGTTTTGTTTTTTCCTCATTTTCATTTCCTTTATTTGAAAAAAAACTGATACAGACAGAAAAATTGTGTTCGTCCTTTTATATTTAGCCGTAGAAATGAAAAATGGTGTACTTTTTTTTTATTAGCAATAAGCCTGAGAAACTAATTTAGTGCTTTGAATTGTATTATTATAGAATATTGCTCTGAGTACACCGTCGGATGGATCTTTTTCAACGTAGTTATTTCATTAGCTTGCTTCTGATGGCACACTATATGACAATTTGCACACAAAAAAGAGCAATCCTATCCAGAAGTTCCCAGCTGTAATGTAAAACACCCAACTATCTGGAACAGGATTATTTACCCCAGTAAGGATTTGATAGAAATGTTTCGTCAAAACTATAAAAAAAAAAAAAACTACTTTTAGCGTCAGAAATGCAGCATCGTTTTATGATAAAATTGAGTAGATGTGAAAGAAAAAAATAATATTTTGAAAAGTTTTTATTTAAAAAGAGCCATTTCAGACCATATACTGGGAGCTTAAAAAAGAAGATAGAGAAAATAACAAGGACAGATCGACTGCACCTATGGATCCTCTTGTAGTCTTTCTAGATTTCTACAACAATGAATCTTTGAAATTGACCTGTTTTTTTAATGACCAGTGTCATATTTTACATAATGATGGTGGCAAGATCATTACTCTAAATTGGCTAAAACCAAAACAACCAACAGTAGCCAAGTGGATACAAAAATGAAAACAAATTTACATGAACTACTACTAAAAATGGATATTCTTTAGAAAAGATGGATGGTAGCGACTACTACTATGTTTGAATAACGTTTTTTTACGTTTTTGAACGAATGTCATCATTCTAAGGCCTTCATTTTGCACATGCACATATGACTATCTGTATACATGGATGTGCAAGCATATGAGTATGTATAGGTATATTTATATATATATGAGTAAAGATGGGTGTGCATGTGGGTGTATATAAATGAGACATATATGGATGCTCTTCTTCTCTGTCTTCAATTCTTTAACTGCTGAAATGTGCCAAATCTCAACACTTGTTTTTGTTTGCCACAGTCATGTTAATTGCCTGTATTTCTGCATTTCAAGGCAATAAGGTTTAAAAAAAAAAAAAAGACGAAGAGCCAATTCCCTGAAAAACATAGAATGAAATACAAACACGAATAAATCCCAGAGTTTTTTCCTTGGATTGCCAGGGACTTCAAACATCCAAACATGCAGATGGAGCCACTTCAAATTGGCGTCTACCAGCCAGTTTCCACATGGTTAAAGCTAGAGTCTACCTATTTGCCTCCCCTGGACGCTACAGAGGACTGTCTGACAGTTGAATGGTTTATGTAGCACGCAGCCAGCCATTTCATCTGGCTCTATCTGTGCGCTCTCAAGCATATAAACACCATCTAGGTGGTCGCTTTTTTTCTAACTTGTCCCTGCAATGTTTGCTTCCTTTTTCCTTGCAGGGGTACGATGATGGATACGGAGGGGAGTATGATGATGAAAGTTATGAAATCTATGATGACAGCTACAACAGTCAAGCAAAGAGGTACCGTCAATGCACACACACACACACACAACTACCATATAAACGTAGAAAAAATTAGTTCTTTACTGTCAAAGACATATTTTAGCATATTAACCCTTTAACCCCGGAGACGTCACCGGCGACACCTGAATAGCACACGCTCTTTGACATACCGTAACTCTTCTACCATTCACATGATCAAAGTGAGTCCGCTGATTCTGATGCTACGTTCACACCGGGCTTGAAATTCAACCAACCACTTCCAATGAAGAGTCTATGTAATTGCATATCTGCATGATCGGGCTTCCACATTTAAAACTCTTGCGTTTATGCGTCACTACACAAGTTTTAAAGTGCAATTTCAGGCTCTTTGTACAAACCTGCGGCCATTGAATGCTCGTTGAAAGTTAAACCTGTTGAGCTTTGAACAATCATAGATTTGGACTTAGTAGTGATGGATAGCGTCCTTTTTCAAAACCAGACATGTGAGACGTTTTCAAGAAAATGCTCAGCAGGCATTCTTGAACACGCTTTTAGCATACGGTGTTCATGCTGGACTGTTGCTACTGGTGCAATGGTAGGGCTGTCAATCTCTGATCAGGAGATCGCAGGTTTGGTTCTGCCTTACCCACCCATGTGTCGAAGTGTCATTGGGCAAGACACTGAACCCCACATTGACTCTGGAGGTTATCGGTTGGCGCCAGTGTTCACCAGGGAGCCGCCATAAGTGTGTGAATGTGTGTGCGAATGGGTGAACGGGAGTGTAACTGTAAAGCACTTTGGTCCTTCAACCAAGGTAGAAAAGCGCTGTACAAGTATTCGCCATTTACCACTTAACTGGTGCATGTCCTCACAATTGGAAGAGGTTTGGTGCGAAATGTCACAGCGATGCAAATCTCGTAAATCTTGCTCCAGGCTTCTTCTTTCACAGTCCCTGATTGGTCAAAAGTCAACTGATGTAACTTTTAACATGCACTAAATGGCTGCGCAATTTGCCGAAAAATTGACCTTAAAACATGGATAGCCAAAATTTTGCATATACGCGCGTTAACATAGACTTTTTATCGGAAGTGTTTCCGAGCCCAGTGTGAACGTAGGATTAAGGAAACACTAAATACAATTTGGTCCATTTCACTTTGTTTGCTTAAACCCTTGTACAGTTCCTCTGAAAATAGAAAAAATATTGCAGAAAAAAACATTTAAGTAGCGATTTGCACAGATAGTATTATTAAATCATAGTGTAAAAACTCTTCAATTGTGATTTTTTTTTAGCTGATGTTTTTTTAAGTATTGCATCTATTATTTATTATTAGAAATAATGTAAACTCAACTCAACTCAACTCAACTTTATTTATAAAGCACTTTAAACAGAACAAGGTTCACCAAAGTGCTGAACAATACAAAAAATAATAAAAGCACATGAAAATATAAAGCATAAAACACATAAAATAAGTCCGGATTCCAACTCAGTTAAAAGCCAAAGTGAAAAAATGTGTTTTAAGAGCAGATTTAAAAATACTGAGTGAGTCTATCTGTCTGAGGTACAGGGGCAATTCGTTCCAGATTTTTGGTCCGAAGACTGAGAAGGCTCGGTCACCTCTCAGTTTTCTCCTGGTCTTCGAGACGACCAGCTGTGTCTGATTTGTTGACCTAAGGGAGCGGGGGGGATTGTACACCTGAATCAGGTCAGACAGATATTTTGGGGCGAGTCCATTGAGACATTTAAAAACAAATAGGAGAATTTTAAAATCAATGCGTAAGCGAACTGGGAGCCAATGAAGAGATGCTAAAATGGGAGTGGCAAAGCTTGTTTGCATTAGTTTTTTGCATCAACACTACACATTCAATATTTAACTTGTGTTTTAACCCTGTCTTCCGTAGCAGTTCAGAGTATTATACCTATGGACTTGGAACCAGTGATGAATCCTACAACAACTATGGTAAGAATAACTGAATTATCAGATAAAAAGTGAATTTTATTAGATGAAGATCACTCACCCAGATATGAGTCACCCTCATTTCCATAAACGTATTTTTTTTGTGCTGCCACTCACTGAAGAGTGTTTTGTACTGTGGGAGCCAAACAACACTGTTAAAACTAAAGCATGGGTGGTTTATATTTTTCAGCTATTTTTACATTCATATTCAATCCCACACATTCTTTTGAGTTGTCCATGAATCAGAGCTGTAAGCTAAAACTATGGCAGCAACCAGCACAACAGTTTTTTGCTAATAATTTCTATGAGAATGTAAAGCAGCATATGATATTTTCTGCGATTAAAAAAAGAGAAAGCATGCTGTTATCGCAGGAAATAAACTTACATTGGAGGCACAGTGTGGGGCTTTGAAAAACATTCTTGTGTGTCTCTGACTGCTGCTCCTGCTAAGAGACAAAGGAAGGAAAAAAAAAAAGAAAGCTGCAGAAACAGCCCACTCTAAGTCTTCCTGACCTGAGGGGGCCCTTCTGCTTGCTTCACTCTTTCTACCTGCCTGACTGTGATCTGCATTTTACCGAAAATATAAATGAGTCAGTGCAATCACATAAAACTAAAACTGTGACTGTTCTGAAAGGTGGAGTGTTTTGCCTGTTGGGTATTTGCCCTAAAAGTTTATTTCAGAGGGCCACTCCTAACCTCATTTTTGAATATATCTTAAAGCTGCAACGGAATCAAAGTATTTTATTTTCATCTCTTTACATTTTTGGTCCTATAAATGCAGCTTTTTCAGAACTACAAAATATATTTAATAAATATGAAAATGTATGAATTATAGATTAGTGTAAAATATATACGTAACCATACAAAATAAATTATTCTAAATTTGTAATATTATTGATTCATTTTCCAGAAATTGCGATTTTTGGTAAGACATTTAGCAAATGAAGTTCACTGTGAAATTAGAAAAAATAACATATATGAAAATCAATATTGGGCATTTAGAGGCTACTTTTGGACATATTGATTTTAAAATAATATCTGTAAATAAAAATATTAAATTAAAATATTTTTCACTTAAAATAATGTATAACATTTAACATTTTGAATCTACAAAATTATAAAATGCTTCTAAAATCTTGAAAGGGTTTCAAAGCAAAATTAAGTATATTACAATCAATACAAAAATTGAGATTTTTCAGATTTTCATTGTACTTTTCTACATTTATAAGTGAAGAATTTGTTTATTTCTTGAAATTATTCATGAAAAATTAACTCATTAGAGCTTTGTAGATTCAACACGCACTGCTCAATATTGAGCTGCCATGTCCCATCCAAGAGTTGAAAAACTGGGTGCTCCTGCTAGTTTGTGCTCTCATTCATTGTCAATGCAATGCTGGGGTGTAGAGCTCCGACCAAACCAAAACCAGGGGGGCAATGATTTGATTTTCTGCTTCATAAACGCTCTCTTATTTGAAGCAGAGCCACGTCTCACACAGCAGAGGTAGCCAACTTCATGTCCTTTTGCTCTAAGGAAGGAGCTGCTGACTCTGATCTCAGTATTGGTTTATTCGTGGACAAAGACATGTGTTATTCCCCTAACTTTTTTCTCTTGCGTGATCAACATTGTTAAATTTCACAGCCAGACATATAAAAGCTCTTTATGTGTTTTTGCAGAGGAGGAATGGACGGTCACCCGAGCCACTCTCAAAGCGCCGACTTTACGTCTGACAAGAGGCTCCTACAGAAAAAATCCCTATGGCAGATACTAAAGGTGCTCCAGAAATGTGAACTACTACTTTACTCATACTTTTTCTAATACTTCATTAAGTCATGTGACATTCATCTTCTGTCCCACTCGTGGCGGCAATGGAAAGACAATAAAGTTATGCTTACAAAGAACAGGAAAGCAACCTGCAATATTCTCAAGTGTTATTTACAGAATTAAGTCTCATTTATGGCATTCAAACATCCTTATCTGGTATTAAAAATGTGTTACCCCCCTCCTCAACAAAAGTAATTTTAATGATTACAGATTGGGTTCCATTTAACATATAGTGCTTTGACTGCTTTGTTTGGATAGTGTGCTCACTCCGAAGAAGAGCTACTTCAGAGGGACTTTGGTATTCATGGTGTGTTTCCCTAAACATTTCCGAGCACGGTTCTCAAAAGTCATGGTGTCAATTATATGACGCCCCATGTCACGAGTAAGCTTCCTCAAAGCAGCTTAGCATAAGCCATAATGCAGACTTAACTGCAAACCACATGAAGCTCAACGTGACAGACCATAGGAGTACGTATATAGTTAGCTCAATAAGGAAAACATCTTTTTTTTCTGCACAAAAGATGCACCCTGGTAATATAAGCAAAAGCCCATTCTCTTTTTCATTTATAGGTGGATGGTAAACTACAAAAAAAGAGTGCAGAATGCTCCCTTCTATAATGGCTGAGTAGAAAAAAATGGCTTCTCTGCCCGCGGCCAGGACAGCCAAGCAATTGGGCTCATGCACGATTTATGGAACCCTATGTGAGAACACTTTTAGCTGTAACATCATATTTTATAGCCTGTACTTTTCTTTCATCCCGCTACCTGAAGCCTGGAAGTGCACAGGTAAAAGATTGAAGATGGTCTGATCACATACCTTTTGTGGGTCTTTGAGACATTTAGTCCGAATGTGATTGAAAGCTAAAGGGGGGGGGGGGCTGATTATGCAGCAGCTACAGCGGCGCTTATACGGCACATACTTTAAACACTTGGCTAATATGCAGCTGTCCTTTACATTCAAACAGTACACATAACATTTCCTTTAATTTTGCAATTCTCTTTGTTGAGTTTTCTGCAAACCTTTTGCTTCCGTCGTGGTTTTTTGTTTGCTAATTCTCAATTATTCTTACAGCAAAACACATTTAAAACCACACAAACTTCCCTTAAAGACCCACTCTGATGAAAATCATGTTTTTAACATATTATTGTGCAATTTTTCTCATGATGAAGGACATTTACTAAGAAAATTAAGATTAAAATGGCATTTCTGTGTATTTCTTTCTTCAAATTGTTGGGAATCAGGAGCAGATGAAAAAATAAACTTGATAAAGATTGTATTTGTTACGTAGAAAACATGCTGGGTGGGCCACAAGCCCCCTTCACCGCTCCATTCCGATACATTCACTTGAAGACGGCCATGTACGTCTTTGTTTTCCTTGTCCCAGCTGGCATCTGGTTCAAAACTGTACGGCTGGATAGCTCCGATGTTTCTTGCCATTTTAGTTGCACCATAAAAGTTAGGTTGGGGTTGTGAAAGAGTGTATACAGATGGGTGACGGGAAGGGGGATGGGGTTGTACCCCCCTTCAGTCCTGCCCAAAACTCAGAGGCAGATTCTTAATGAACTACTGCCACTCTGCAGAAACTATGTCATTAAAAACTACACAGATTTGATGATTTTGGCGAAAATCATCTTTAAAAGACCGCTGGGAACACTTTAAAAGGGTGATTGGTTTTTAAATGCAACAAATATTTCATATTTCAGTTTCCACTCACATGTATGTGTCATCATCATGATCGATAGCACAGTCAAAAAAAGGCCCTCGGTTCTATTGTAACTTTGATAAATGCCAAATGATGTGAAATTGTGATCGTGCAAAAGCCTTTTTTTGTGTTTCCCTGGGTTAAAAGCAGTCACTGGCATTGTTTTGTTATTGAATATAGTGCTTTGTCTTTTGTGTAACTTGTATTTGTACTTGAAGCATTTAATAAAAATAACATAAACCTCAACAGTGTGGAAGACTTTAGTAGCTGTAAATGAAAGGCTAAACTGGTATTTTTCTGTTTTTTGTCCAAAACCTCACTTGCAGGTTACAGTTAACATGTCTCATAAATTTTTTTTTAAAACTTTCCCAAATAAATCAGTTTAAAATTACATTTGTATTCCTTTTTTAATCATCTTTGAACATCCGTTAACTACTTCTAAACTAATAAGCTTCTTTTCTTAATCCATTCTTTCAAGTCTTAATAAACAGACATTGACTCTGACATTGATACGGGGTTTAAAGAGGTAAGAAGCCCTCATGTATTGTCATAATAACCTCCTAAAGGAGGATCTGATATCAGTGCCTGACCTCTGGAAGTATTTCAATGAAAAAAACAAATCTTTTAATTGCTATTTGTAACCTTTCAATGTCTTTTCTAACCTCTTCTTTGCATTTCTGTCATTTAATCTGAGAAAGATGCATTCTCCGTGCTTTAAACACCGAGGCTCAAGTCAATTCCGCCCTTTTGAATTCTCCTTTGTGATTAGCACAGCTCAAGCCTGACTCTGATTAAGAGTGTAGGTCACGGGACTGAAAAGAAGACTTAACTCTAAACAGGTAACCTTAATGGTAATCCTAATTTAATCTCCAAATTCTAACTTCCACTTTAAAAAAAAAAGTAAACCTGCTCGTTTTAACCCCAAAACTAAAGACCCGCTTCACATCTCTAACTAGATTCTTCAGGAATTCAGTTAAACTGTGAAAACATTTTAACCAAAAATGTTCAGCAATCTAAACATCACATTAGTGATCTAAATAAATCAATTTTAAAAGTGAATTCTAATGCATTGAATTGGTTTACTTTTTTCACACTGTTGGAATAATTGTTTTTTGTACATTTTATATTGCATGCAGAATGTTTAGTTGATGGAAATGATGACTATTTTATGACAGTGTTTGTGTTCTTTCCTATAGATGATCAAAGATTTGGTGAGAGCAATAGGGAATAAAGCAGGTGAGTAAAAAAAAAAAAAAAAAAAAACAAGGATCACATTATTACAGCAAAACATTTTTTGGTCCTTAAAGTGTTTTATATAGAAATTATTCAGATGCTGTCCTGAAACCAGTTTGTTTATATTGAATTGTGCAAAATAGTGGGGTTTCAGTGGATCCGATAACAAAGCACAATGAACAAATAATTACAATTATGAAAAAAAATAACAGTTTGAGTAACAGTGAAGTTCACAATTTTGACCTTTTAAGCACAAAAACATCTCGGAAGATTTGTTTTGACAAATTTGTGTATTATCTGTGGATGAGAACTGCAATGTCTTTAAACTATTTCCTTTCCTTTTATGTGTAAAATTCAATGTGGCAACATTTAGAAAGTTACAAAGAAAAAACATCTTTATAAAAAGGTAACCAAAAAAAGAAGTTGTGAATGTTCAGATTTTATTAAAATTGCGTGTCTTGGTCAATTATAACTTTTTTTTTTTTATATATCTTTAGAAATTATTTTTTTGAGTCATCTGTGTCAATTTGTTCTTTCTTAGAATTTATTTTGTTTAAAATAAATCTAACCATTGCAAATAAATCTTACGTAAAATTCAAACTACTAAAAACTTTGGTTAATGTGAATAACATTTTTTTATTGTAAAACATAAAATGTTTTAAATAATTTGATAATTTAAAAGTAGGGAAATACTTTAATTTTACAGATTTTTGATATTTCAGCATTTTGTCCCATAGCTGAAGCAAACACGCCATCAATACTGAGCTGATGCAGAATCTTTACTGTCTTCTTCTTATAGGAGAACAAAAAACATCACACAAAGGATCAATGACTACCTTCACTCATCAATATGCAAGACACAATCTTGGTATGTGCTCAAAGGTTCCCTCCACAATGCCCTGCAAACACAGGCCCCAGAGAAATATGTCAAAATTCTATAGGTTTTCTTTTTTTTGTCTTCTTTTTCTCAACTTGTTCTGTCCAACAACTGAGCAAACAGATGAGAGCTAAAGGCCTTTAGTGTTGGACAGGTTTTACTATTGCAATAATGGGTTATACGTCTTCTGATAGCCAAGGTGTATATTTGTATAAACCCCTTTTGTTTTTAGTTTTTTAATTATTTATTTATTGCATTTTATGTTTTAAATATGTTTAGATTTTTTAAAATGAGCAAAAAAATCTACCAATGGGGTAGAAAAAAATGTCTTACAGATAATTCTTATTTTAAGAAAATAATTGTAGTCACTAAGCCATTTTTTCTAAAAAAAAAAAAAAAGATTATTTATAAGATTTTTTTTTCCTGAAACAAGGTCTGTTCTCTCTCAACAGCAAAAAAACAAAGAGATTTTTCTCATTCGAGGTTGATTATGTTATGAGAATAATTCTGCTGCAAAGCGCAGAGATTATAAGAAAATGTAACTGAACTTGAAACTATTCCGAGGAGTTGTGTTACTTACTTTTTAGCCAAAAAACTAAAATCTGAACGTCTGTCAGAGATTTTTATGCATTTCTGAAGCCTAATCCAACGGATAGAAGTCAGTTAACACTCAAAAACAAAAGGGATTAAATAAAGACTCACTGCTGTCTCTCATTTACCCCACAAAGAGTACTGACTCATGTTTTTAATTCTTTTAATCAGCCTTCACGTCTCCTTGCTGTTCATTCTCGCCGTGGTTCTTGTCCATCAGGTTGGCCTGGCCTGCAGCCTGAAGCGCTATGAAGCTCAAAAGCTGTTTGCTTTGTTAGATTGCCAAGTTTATCACCTTTGGTGATGTTGTTTATGCAGACTAGACCCTTAATATAATAATATGCACATGAATTAACTTTATTAATTCTCTCTTTGCATACATCTGTCTCTGTGGAGAAGTAACCATAAACTCATTTTATTGTGTGCAGAAATTAAACCACCAACTGTGGGGGGAAAAGACGGAAACGTGACCTGTTGGTGAGGAGGTGATGATGTCTGTTTGGTAATGAGATCTCTATATGTTTATTTTGAACATAAAAAGAAAGCTGAGCACAAAAAGAAATGTATGTATAAAAAAATAGAAAAAAGAAAAGAAAAGTAGCAGGAGTGGTGACCTCCTACGGGAAAACGTGGTCGGTAAGCCACAAAATCTCTCTAATCCTTTCTGAGGTGCAGCCAGTTGAGATAATTAGACTTGCTCGCACCAAACAAATTGGCTGAGGACTGTAACATTTATATTTATGCACCCTAAGCACATTCCTGCACATTATAAAAATTCCCACTGTAAAGTTTGTTGATGAATCTTGAAACTGCCAGGAAAAAACCGCACCAAACACATTTGTTTCCATTTGCCTTAAGAGTGTATTTTCTATAAGTACTGAGTATACCGCTTAATCCTTACTACCTGTAAAACTGAGCTTTAATCTTTAGCTGCTGTGTGTCTATTTTACTGCAAAATGAAAGACTTTGAAATTGCATTAAAATTCTTAGTTTGTCGGTCTCAATTTTATCGTTTTTGATGATGGCTTTGAAGCTTTGCAAGATTTAACAAGAATGAAAAGTGCATGAGAGTAAAAGTAACAAAAGGAGCAAAATTTTGAAGCATCTGATTTTCAACTAAAATATTTTAGCCGCTCAAAGGGGCGAAAAGTTGAATTCCAGTGGGAATCATTCAGGCATTCATTATTTTAACATATTTTTACGAGTTGTCTGAAATAGATTTGCAAAAATCTCCAAGCTCTAAAACTCAAAGAAAGACTTAATCTTAGTGGCAGCATTGAGACAAACTTTTGGCAACACAACAAATAAATACAACTTTTAAAAAAAAAACATAATTAAATTTGAAATTTTGCTGCTCGGGCATAAGAGGAGATGAGTTCCTGCATGATGAGTCACTTTTAAAGTTGGAATAAAATTGCATTAAGCAGAGTTCAGACTGCATGATTTCACAGTTGTCCTGAGATGGAGTTTTACAGTTGCAGTGGGTTCACACTGCATGATTGATTTGCCAAAAAGTCACACACCACAGTGTGGTTTCACATTTTTACAGGATTCTATACTGAAGGGAACCTGGTCATGAATTATTATGGATCGTAACATTTAATTTGGATTTAAATGTAATGCTTTGTTGGATTTCTGCCACTTATTGGATTTCAGACTGCTGGAAGCAAATTACATTACTTTGAATCAGGATATGTTTTATTTTTTCACATCTAACGTAAAACGTACTGACAGCGGCCTTATAATCTTATGTGATGGCGATGGATCGTTTCATGTAAACCTAAACTGAAGAAGAAAAGTAGCCAATATTTTTCTGCAAATTAGCCTAAGACTGGAAGCTCATATCTTCATTTGAAAATAGAGCTTGCACAGCTTGAGCTGACTTACACCTTCTGCAGTCGAGCAACAATACCATCTGCTTCTGGGCTCAGACTTGCTCCATGAGCACAAGACATCTCTAGATGTGCAACAACACTGTGTACTTGCCATTTCTGTCAGCAACTGTGTGAACCAACATGATGGCTTGTACCTCCCATGCTGAGTTTCTTATTTTCACAAATAATCATGCCAATTTGTTCTTAACAAGACAATAAAAGCTCGTTTTGCAAAGGTCTAGGTGAAAACGAAGGGGTCTATTTCTCTCCGTATTCATTTCAAGGACGAGCTGATTGTCTCTGGCTGAGAGCTGCACCTCCACGCGAAACGTCACCCTGGATGTTGGGCGCTTGTTGACAGATTATAACTGGGGGATTCATAAAAAGACAGTTTGGGCATCAAGGGGAATTACTAAACAGCATTTGATGCGCACCCAGCCAAAATCTTCACACTCGTGACTTGAACAGCTACACACCAAGGACACCGGTGTCATTTGTCATTCTAATCAGTATCAATTCAGACAGACGAATACATGCTTTTCCCATGAATGCTACCGCATATTATAATATTGACTGAATGGAGAATCTCGACGTTTGGGGAAATACATTCATTTGGTGCCTTGTCAAGACCTGGATGGGAGAATCAATAATCACATTTTCCTGTCAGGCTGCTGAATATGAAGCTACAGCAAATCCACAGACAATCAGGAAATTGTTATATTAGCCAGATATTAGCTTCTTTAAAAAAAGCTATTTATTTTTTTAATTATATTGGGAAAAAATATATATATTTAACTAGTGCTCTATTCCATCACTCTTTCAGCTGATTACTTTTTTTATGGGCAGAGAAAATCTGTTTTTTTATTCAAAACTAAACAATCCACACACAAAATGACAAGCCACTCTTGTAACAATTTGCTGTCGTGCCTTCAACATAAATTCATTTCTGCTTTCTCCTCCTACAGATATCCAATGGAAAACATTTGCTGCCCAGCTGGTAGACAACAATGTTTAGCTCTGTTTTACATCTGCTGGATATTATTTTACTGTCTTTAAAAGTATAAAATGTCCTTTTCATGCATATTTTGTACATAAAAAGGAGTAAATAAACACTTGATTTGTGAATTTTTTCATCATGTGTTCTGTTTTATTGCAATGTCTGGGGTTTTGGGAAAAGATCAAATTAGTAAATTAAGCCGGTGTCACACAGCCATTACATGCATTTTGGTCTTCAATCATAGGTGTTTCTTGCGTTCGTTATTCGTCAATGTTCGAAGATGTCTGTTCTAGATTTTAGGTGAGTTGAGAATTACGCAGTTTATGTGTATTTTACGTAGTTTACACACAAAATCTTACACAATTGTGCATAATATTTGCGAGATGCGTATGCAAATTTGTGGCTTTCTACGACCGTCCTATGTATATCTAACAGACTTTTCACGCATGCACCACTGATATATGACTTATATATGACATATACGGCGCACACTTCAAGTTAAATCTACGTAATTGACGCAAGACTTTTGGTACAGTTTGGCTGTGTGGCACAGCCTTTAAATAAGCAGAGGTTGCAGCTGGACTCTTGACCAAAAATAATCTGCAAGCCATTTTCTGATTGGTTTTGGGGGCAAAAAAAGGAAAAACATTTATCAGAATGTTTATTTAAATGTAAAATTTTGGTCTCCCACTGTAGACACATGGAAATTTAACAAGGATTTGATAGAAACGTTCATCCTTTCTCATCAATTTTGCTGGGAATAAATTTCTTAAATCCAAACAAAGCATCCACCTCCGATTCTCACATTTGTTGACTTTATTTGAAGCGTGACTCACACAACCGTCTGACAGCATAGCATTCGTCTCCCTGATAATCACCTGATCTAAATATTGGAGATGCAAAAACATCAAAGTGGGTCAGGTTTTAGGCAAATGACTGAAACTGCTCAGCGATGCTGAAGCACTTCATGATTGTAACCCAAACAAAGCAGATCTTCCAGTCACGAGCAAGTACCTGAACAAACCCAGCTCTGTTTAGACAGCTGCTCCATCAGCCAGAGGAGAGAATGTGGGCTTATGAACGCTGCTTTCCAAAAGGGCCTCCTCAAGCACTCCTGCCCTTGAGATAAAACGATGTGCAGTGAGAGTTGCAAATGCATTTTGAATATTTTTATGCTGCCTCTCTGGTTAAAGTGGGGCGGAATCCAAGCCATGTGTGGCTGGAGTTGCTCTCTAAAAACATTAGCTTGTTTCTGCCACAAGCAGGCTATCATGTCTGGTCAAAACAGGCTTTTATTCTGCACAAAGGCACGCCTCAGAACTTCATTAGACTGCTCTCCGTGAGATGATCTGCTCTGTCACGTTGGGTTGCTCTGTTTAAATTGCGCCAAGAATGTGTTTGACTAATGAAGTCACATGGTTAACAAAGTGTCTTCACAGATATAGCGCTAGTGGGGTGCAAAGCATGTCTCGCAAAAAGTAGGTTGCCATTTGTTACAGATTAAACAGCGTTTTAGAACCACAACACCTTTTTGGTGAAGCGTTTTAGTCACGTCTGAAGGAAAACTGAAGCTGCTCTCTGAAGCAAGTCCTTTCTTGAAAGGTATTTTTTCTCTTCTGCAAAGGAGCAGGTAAAAGCAAGTTTATGAACATATTTCATAATATTTGCACTTGGTCTGATGCACCTTTTCTGTCAAAGTTTAAAGGGATTGCAAAAAAAGGAAGAATCCTCACATTTTATTATTTGTCTCAGTAGAGACAAATAAATGGGTTACAGTTTGCAACCCACTTAAAATAAATCTAAATCAGTACGGCATCTGCAAAAAACACAAACAGGTTGGGTGGGATTATATAGGTTTGCTTCTTCCTTCTCCTTTTCAAGCAATAAGTCAAACTCTACTTGACTTTAGTTCATAATTACTATATTTAATTAATCTAATGTTTTTTTATGCATTACTGCAAAAATCTAAATTTTTGATTATGAGTAATTATGCTGTTAAGCATCTTCTTACATTTCGTAGATTCACTAATTTTTCTTTTTTTAATTAATTCATTTCTTTATTTATGAAATGAGTTTGATAAATCTGTGCGACTTCTGTTGTTGTTGTGTTATCTACAATTAATGTTTGGGATACACCAATAAATCAAATTTTAGATGAAAAAATGGTATCGGAGATCCTAAAACAAAAACAAAAAGTTTAACTTTTTGTCTTCTAAGATAATAAAGAACTATTTTTGGAACGATTTTATAAATAGAACGGAAATAGAGTCCCATTAACTCCAGAAAGAATCACTTCCAGTACTTTAGATGTACTTTTTTTATGGCTTCCTTTCTGCCACAGCATCACACCATGACAGCTGAATGCATACGTCCAGCAAAAACGGTGATCTAGCTGTCAACTTTCAGACTCCTGAATGCCCTCCAAATTAGGTTTTGTTTTGCTTCAACTATATTTTTCCTTTAAAAGCACATGAAAGAGCAAATAGTTTTTCAGCTTGAGAGCAAGGTGATCCATCAAAGCAGAACAAAAGCATCAGACCGTTAATTCGAGAGTTGATTGGCGGTCGAGTTCATGTTGAGATTTTTGTGTTTTGGGGACTGCAGTGAGACGAGAGGCTGAAAAGAAATGGCCAAACAAAAGAGACGTCACATTCCCACATGGATAGGCTTTTTTCCACTGAATGACAATTAACAACAAGTGGGCACTCAACACCAACATGCCATTAAAACCAAATACTCATATCAATTCATATTATGGAGGGGGGAAAGTGCTGACAGGCTAAATGTGATGGCTAATCTTTTAGTATTTAAGTGTTATAACTTAACCCACGTTGCAAATGCAATCAAAACAGTTTGGATAAAATGCAACTAAAGATACAAGTTCAAAATCTTTTTTTTTTTTAATATAAAAAAACCTGATACAATGGTTTTTGTTGGTTTTTAGCACGTTTGCCCTTTCTCTTAACGTTTTCAAAGCTTTTGTCATATCTGATCATTACATTTCTAGTAATACTATAATTTTGAAGAGGTGTCCTGTGCAAGACAGTGATTGGACTGCCTGTGGATGTTAGTGTGTTTCTGCTTTATCAGTCAAAATAAAAATAAATGCAGCTGACTGCATTTTTGAGTCAAATAAAAATTACAGACATGGACATTGAACTATTAAACACAAAGAGAAAAGGCATAAAAGGCAGTAAAGGTACATAAAAATAACATTCTTAAAAAGCAGCAAAGTTGCATAAATCACAAGAAAACTCATTCCTCAACAAAAAGATGCATTTTTGCTAAACAAAAAAGTTTAACAGATTATTAGTGAGCACTGCAATGAAAGCAACTTCATGTGTCTGTCAGAGGATATGAATCTGTTTAAAACTTAACAAATAAATAATAAAATCCTATAAATGAGAGACAAACGGGACCGGGAGATCCTCATGTCTGTTGAGATGAGGAATGCAACCACGGCTCACCACTGTCCAGGAATGACTTAAATTATGTGTTCAGTTTCCAGGTGACATGGACCACATCTGGACAGGAGTTGGAGCTTATTTTACACTGACGTTTTTAGGAGGATGAGAGCTCAGCTGTATCTGTGGTTCCGTTCAGCCCTGTCTGACGGAGAACTTCTTATGTTTTCTTATTTTTAAATCAAACTTCATCCACACAGTTTAAAAATTCATGAACTTGCAGGACAGATTACATTCCTGCAGCTTGCTTGGGACCATAAAACAACAGGGGAAAAAGAAGATTGTTTCAGAAGAGCAGGAGAGACAGGAAAATTAAATATTTAAATATCTGGGTGTATCTATATAAATTTAAATATCTAGGTGTTCACCTGAACAACAGACTGGACTGGTCCAACAACACGGATGCTCTGTACAGGAAGGGTCAGAGTCACCTTCACCTGCTGAGGAGACTGAAGTCATTCGGCGTGTGCAGACAGCTGCTGAGGACCTTTTATGACACTGTGGTGGCCTCAGTGGTCCTTTATGGAGTTGTGTGCTGGGCGGGGGGCAGTACAGGCTGAGACATGAGGAGGCTTAACAAACTGGTTAAGACAGCCGGCTTTGTCCTGGGCTGCACACTTGAGTCCATCGAGGAGGTGGCAGACAGGAGGATGTTAGCTAAGCTAACATCCATCATGGATAACCCCTCCCACCCTCTGCACCAAACTGTAGAGGCGCTGACCAGCTCCTTCAGCACAACACTGTTACACCCACAGTGCAAGAAGGAGCGCTGACACAGGTCATTCCTCCCCACAGCCATCAGACTGTACAACACCGAGTTACAGTGACACACCACGGTCCCACAGGGGCTTTTTCATTCAATCATTTCTTTATTTTCTTTTGTTGTAGTTGTTGTTTTTCACATTTCAATTGTTTTTGTTCCTGAACAGTTGTTTGTTTTTGGTGTGAACTTCATTACTTATTTCTGTATTTTGAAGAAGAAAAAAAAGTTGGGTTTTTACATGTTTTTTACAGTTGATCTCGTGTTTTGCAGACCACATGTTTTTTACACTTTTGCAGCTGTATTTTTTTAATATTTAATATTTATTTATTTATTTAATAAGAATCTCATTTTTGATAATAATTTTCATAATATTTTTTAATTATTTAATATGAATATCATTTGTGATGTCCTTTTTTGATTTTATATTATATAGATTATTTCTGAATGTCGTTTTTGCTGCCACAGATAAATGAAATTTCCCTATTGTGGGATTAATAAAGTCATCTATCTATCTAAATATATATATTTTGCTTTTACATTAATTCCTTTGTAGTCAATTAAAAAAAATACTTTTGTTTTACATGAAAACCTTTGAAACATCTACTTACAAGGAAAAAATGTGTAAATCTTCTTCTAAATAAGTAATGCAACAAAAAAAAAATTAAACGCAAAATTCTTTTCTTGTCTTTTCAAAATTCCCTAAATGTTGGGATTGGACTTTGTCAGATTGGCAGTCGGAGGCGTTCTGACGTAAATGGAAAATATTCCACATCTTCACAAAATTGCTCTCTCAGGTACTTTTCACTTTTTTTAATTAACATCTCTTTCATTCCGTTGCTTCCATTTCTCACTGACCTTGATACTGGATGTAAATGGGAGGAAACATCAAGCAGACCTTCAAAATACAAATGATGTTGATACGAAAATAAGCACTGACAAAAGGTCATATTTGCAGGTTTCCAGTAGCAAAAACAGAAACAGAAACAAGCAATGTTGCTGCAGGACAACCCACCATGAAAAATTGCAAAAATGTGACCCATTTGTTGGTGAATGCACCTCCTATTAGTCCTGAAGTTTCTAATCCAAGCCTTTTCCAGATCCAATATTAGTTTTCAGACAGTTATGAGTTCTTCGGAGTTCTCTCCGAGGTGAGAGCTGCTGGAGACTGAAAAGAGAAATGCAAGTGAACAGCGAAAAAATTCCTTCTCCCTGTGGACTGCTAAGGCTGTGAGCCCCAAGATTAAGCAATGCAGCTGTGAGAGAAAAGTGAGATGTCTGCCTCCTCCCCTTCTATGCCCCCCCCCCCCCCCCCCAACGTATCATTCTTTAAATGATTTATTCTTTAATAAATGTTCTGCAGCAGGTGTGATTCCATGGAGGAAATACTTTGTCAACTTGAACGGCCCAAAGCTTTGTTAGTTCTTGCGGCGATAAATCTTTAGCTTGTGTGGGAGTAGATGTGATGACGATCAGAAATTGATGCTCTTTACCAAATACTATTTTATTTAGAGGTCTCCTTTGTGTTGCTGTTTGTTATCGAGGGAGAGGTGTGTAAAATAAAAGAGAACTGTGACTTGATGATGAATGAATTAATGCATTTTAACAGCCTTTTATCTCCTCTGGAGCTACCAGGAGGCATGAAGTCAAGCTGGATAACTCTTGTATCTGCCAGTCTGGTGGTGTTTTTTTCTGATGGGAGTCATGAGCTTTGGTCAATTTATTCGTATCAAGAGGAAATTTATGATCTGAATTTGGTTTTTGGTCATGTTCTACCTGTGCAAACGTCTTACTCTGTCAGCTCACGAGGCCACATAAACAGGCCACAATGAATAAAAACCCTCCCCTCCTGCAGCAAAACAGGACAGTCAGCTGGTTGATGATTGTTAGGACTATTATGGATTCCACCTTCCAACCTCTGCTGTAGCATTTCCCTCCATTAATAAGCTTTTTTTTGTCTTTCCATCTCTCCTTTGACGCTTCCCAATCTGCAGCAGATTATTTTAGTTTGTTTGACAGAATCCATTTAACTGTTTTCCCTTTTTTTCCCTCCTCTGGAGCAACAGAAACCATTTCAATCAAAGCAGTGATTCTGAGCCTAAACTGCTGAAGATGAGTCCATATCAGAGAATCATCCCTTCAACTACAGGAAAATGTGGCAAAAGACCATCACCAATCAATCTATACCAACAACCTCCCCAAAAACAAGATTGTGCAGCCGTATTATTCATTATCATTCAGAAAATTTAAGTACCTGAAGATGTTACTTAAAAATGAAGAAGATTGCATATCGTTTTATCTTAAAGTCCCACTTTATAATACCTGTTGTTTTCTAGTACATAATTTCATCAGAGTTCACCATTTTCCGTAAACCATTACAGAGTTTTCTGTTTACGAACTCTCTCACTAACTTACTACCTAACATCACCAGTCCAACAAAAATGGCGAGCAGTGTCAGAGCTATCCAGCCGTACCGTTTGAGCCAGATTCCTCCTCAGACGAGGACAACAAAGACGTACACGGATCTATTATTCTGCAAATGGGTGCATCCGAATGGAGCCAAGCATGTGGTCCACTCTGCATATTTTCTACATCACACATACGCCCTTTTCAAACAGCACTTTTCGCCTGCTCCTCATTCACAACAAGTTGAATAAACAAATACTAAGACACTCAATTTTGAGTTAAATTTTATATATGTATCCTCCATCATGAGAAAAATGCCACGAGAACATGTTAAAAACACAATTTTCACAGAGCGGTTCTTTAAGGGATCAGACTTACTTGCTTTTTGAGTTACTAAATAAAAAATGTGGAGATCAGGAGGTCATTCCTTACAATTTATATAAAAAAAAACAGAACTAAGCAACTGACAAACTTGGCTTAGAGATCAAGTTTTAGAAAACATTTCATGGCCTCCACCAGGACATCTTTGAGAGTTTTAGAAATCTCTGAAATTTGGTCATTGAAAGCTAAAGCAACAAAAACACATAAATAACCCTCTTTCACCATTCCACAGCGCTGATCTGCTACGATTAAGCTGATGAAAAGCAAAGTGCAAGGAAAAGGTGGCACTCACAGAGATCCTTTTTTCATTGAACTTTTTTCATTGAACTACCGGTAATACACAAGAATCTGTAATTGAACTTTAGCAGATTAGGTTGACTCTAAAATCCCAGGCTGCCTCCGATTTATTTATCAGTTTGTCAACTAAATAGACTCAGAATGGCTGCAGAGAACTGCCACTCTGAGTTTATGTCATCCCAGGGCCAAATCCCAAATATGAGGATGCTGTAACCTTGACAACTTGTGTCAAAGTCGGACACACAGATCAGCTTTTTCATTCATAAAAAAAGGGCTTTCAACAGCATTCATGTCACTTTATATTTGAAGCAGAAAACCTTTAAATGAAATCTATACATTTTAAAATATATTTTAATTTCTCAAAGTCTTCACCCACACAGCAAAAACACAAGATAGTATTTTTTGTCTGGTTTTTAGTTTAAATGTTGTTTTGTACTTAATGTAAGGCAAAACTACCTTACCAGTACCTTTTCGGTAAGATGTGAGAACTTGTTTTGAGATCTTGAATATCTTGTTGAATCATTTGATCTTAAAAAACATTTTATTTTAAGTCTTCTTTTACTTTCAGCTTTTCCCTTCAGGGGTCGCCACAGCAAATCAGCTTCCTCCATCTAACTCTGTCCTCTGCATCCTCTACTTTAATCAAATAAACACAAGTGTTTTTCACTACTGATTTATATCTAATTTTACAACTTTATCACAAAATGTGTACATCTAATCTTATTTTGATCAGTCTAGAAATAAGGATTGTTGGACTGCTGTGAATAAAAAATTTATATTTTTTGGGGGAAAATGTAAGTATACCTACTTTAAAGATTTAAAACTTTTTTTTATACAATAGATGGTTATTTTAAGACATATTTTCTAATTATCAGAGCAGTATATCTAATTTATTTTGGTCTTAAAAGAGCAGAACATCACTAGTTATTTTAAGAAGACAAATCTTATAGTTCCACTAATACATTTTTTACTAAAACAAGGAAAAACATTGTTTTCTATGTATTTTTTTTAAAACTTATTTTGAGGACATTTTTTCCAGTGCAAAACGACATACGGTGACGTGTGAATAACTTTACACTCTGGGTGTTGGTTGCACATTGTTGCTCTGGCTACAATGAAGCCCGCCTAGTTCTATTTTTTAACATCCGCCGCACTCAAAGCTTTTGTTCAATATGAAGACCAACATGAAGTGACATCATGGCTGCAGGTGAAACTCAGAGTTTGGGAGCAATGTAAATCACATAAGCAGACACTCGGGCGTCCATCAGGCTACGCAGACGACACCCAAGGGGGAAACTAAGAGGGGAAAGCCGCAGGGAGGTTGTCTTCAACAGAGCTGTCACTGCTACTGGCTAATTTTGGGGTTGTAATAGATCTTTATGAAAAAAAACATCTGACAACACATCCAGTCTACTCGGTTTGATATCTCCTTTTTTTTTTTATGAAACAGACATTAAGAGACAAATATGACACTTCATGTTTCAGCAACAAATGCACTTTTTCAATAATTGTTCAAAGCGCTGACATGGTGTAACTGATGCTCACATCTGGTGTTACGATCAATACCTGTGTCACCTGGAGACAGTAATGGAACATGGAGGATCTCCATATTTAGACTAATGGAAAACAGTCAGAAAGGTGAGTGTGCAGGGAAACCTTATATGATAACACCTAGTTGTGATTGACGGGTCTTTTCACAACCAGAAATCCATTTTTAGTAAATATCAGATTTATCAGCGAGGCCTAAAAGCCCCCAAAGCAAAGCGGATGGGTTTAATGTTTATTCTTTTCTTTCCATCATAACTTATTTCATTGGAAAGTATGTTTTAGCAAGACAATAATCAAAATTAGAAAAGTGACTTTGAGGTAGAGGGTCAAAAAAACAATTTAAATTATGAATTTTCAATAAGAAAATGTTTTTTAGATGGAGGAATGGGGTAATAGTTTAACAGTTTTCAGTCCAGAATATTTCCTATGTTTCCTTTTTATGGGGAAAAGAAAATCTGCCTTTTAATGTTTTGTGTGGTTGTCCAGAAGCTCCTCCCCTCAGCATCTGCTGGATTCATTTTTGCTTTTTTTTTTACAATTGTGTTTTTGTTCCTTTGAAGGGAAATAAAAACAAAAACCACTTTGGTAGCATTTGCTTTACTAGCTCTAAAAAAGCTCTCATGTATTAAATGGTGTTGCAAAGCAAAATGCACAAACAAAATGTCCAAATTTCCACTCAGTGAGGCGATTTATCAAACATGCATGAAATAAAAAGATGAGGACAAAGGGAGGCATCTCTGAATGAACAGAAATGTGCACACGAGCCAGCGTAATCGTTGCTTCACTGTTTTTATGCTGCACCTGCACTCCACGGATTCAGCCATCGCACAATTAAAGCAGCACATTTTTGTGGTTCGACAAAGTTAATGGATTCTGCAACACCTACTGGCTGCAGATTTGAAAAATCAGCAAGCTGCAACATTAACCTCCCAACGGCTTCATGGAACACGCCGGGCATCAGCTCCTGTGAGAGCTCTCTTTAAGAATCTCACATCACCTGTAGTCCGTCAGACGAGTGGCGGATAAGAAAGCTGCGCAATGTAAAGCCAGTTCACTGCTAATGACTGTAAATCCATCTGCAGAAATGGTCTTGGACATCCGTGGCTTCAGACTGTCGAGGGGGGGGGCAGCGGTGTCAAATGTAGTCATGCTTTACCAAATATTGAACATCAAGAAGTATCTTGCTGACAGCCGCCCGCCTTCAGTTATCCAGTTGTCTTATTATACTGGATAAATCCTCTTCATGTCAAGCACCATGACTGGATTTTAAGACCCAATTTCCGTGCAGGAATGTGGGACTCTGATTCTCCGGCGCTGCCACACGTGGATGCAAGTGCAGCCTGAATGATGTAGTGTTTCGACATGCACATAAATATAACACCCAAATAAGAGAAACAGTCCGTCTTGCACTGCAGGAGCAACGCAATCTCAACTTTTGCCACCATTTCTGGGAAATTATTAAGCAGACGGGCCAGACAGAGAGAGGGGGAAATATCTCGCCACCTCATTTGCTTTGAATAAATTGCATTGTGCATTATGAGGCAATATTCCAAGGCAGAGTAATACAACTGTGGAAATGGTTTATTTTTTCATCCATCCTCCTGTCAGCATTTATCCATTAAGCTGCCATCAAATACAAAGACATTGTTTTGGGGACAGCAAGGAAATGTTTACGGTTTCCCCCAAAAGCCAAACTCCATCCAAACAGAGACCAGATTTAAGCCCTGCGAGTTCAGTCCACAGCGAAAGCAAAGGAGCTAAATATGTGTTTATTACAAGTTTTACAGGAGGCTCCAATCTGACAAGGTGAATATAAAAAAAAAATCTTAAAAAAAAAGAAAAAGCATAATTCAAATGTGATGCAAGAGGCTTGAAGACAGTATGTAACCATCTCCAATAGAAAAAGGTGGAGGATTTCTCCATGTAGTGAGAGAAATCAGCCATCTTTAAAAAGAGCTTCCAGGTCCTCAGCCGTCTCTGCCAAATGCTGAGAGGTTTCCTGCACCTTCTGAGGAACGTCCACATCCCTCTTTGGATCCTTGCCTCCACCTAAAGCTTTCTGGCTCTCTATAAAGTACTGGTTGGGGTGACTGAGTGAGAAAGAAGAGTCCTCCACCTGCTCGTAAAGAAACAGAAAAAAAAAAAAAAAACAGGAGAGGAAGGTCAGCGGAGGATTCTAACTATGGGCTGTCACAGAAGTGGCAGGTTGACTGACTGATTTCATGGAATGTCACCTTTTAGAAGATGATTGTCTCACTTATGGAGGAAGATGAGAACTCTTGCACAGACTTATTTGACTTAACGGGTTTTCACGGCTTCGTTTGTAAGGTAAGTCACCTCCAGAAGTGTGACACGAGTGCAAAAGCTGTCACATGAAATGTCCTTTCAGGACAGAGAAAGTCAAACCAATGGAAACCTCAAACTGTTTTGGGCTTTCAACTTATTAAGAAGCATTTTTAGGATTTTAGTAAACCGTTTCATGGTTTTTAAAGTGTGTAGAAAGGATAAAAGATTTGTTTACAATTTATTTTCATAACTTTCTTTAAAACCCCACTGTTCAAAATTAGAAAATCAAAACTGTACAGCTCGATAGCTCCGATATTGCTCGCCATTTTTGCATCGAGGAGGGGGAAGGGGGCGGGGTTGCTCTCCACCAACGGTCCCGCCCACAAGTCAGAGATGAACTTTTGATGAACAACTGCTGCCCTGCAGAAATTATGTTCTCGAAAAACAGCTGTTTTTTGGGGGCTAGAAACGGCATAACCGTAATTAAAAGACCACTGCTGAAAATAAAAATAAAAACGATTAGAGCGTCTTTAAAACTATTGTGACTGAGCAAATTCTGTTTGTTTTTTAGCCCCTTTTGAAACGACTGTGAATTACAGGTTTTAAATGAGGATAATTATACAGACTTTGAATTTCCCTCAATCTGCTTTTCTGTGTGGGACTGAAGCGATTCTGCAGTGAGTCTGAGGTAACGATTGCCGCCACTTTCCCAGGTCTTCTCTATGGAACACGCTGTGTAAAATCCTACAGGTCTTTAAGTTATTAGCATCATGACAATGAGATAAGAATCTGCAGGAACACTTTGCCTGTCGAAGCAAATGAACTTCTCTTCTACGCGACTGCAGACAACATTTCTCAAGTGACTGCATGCATAATCTAAATTAATGTATGTGAAGTTCTTGTAAGCAAACAATTGAACCACAAACTATTCATTAAGCTTCATGTGCAGTTAATCAAGTCATGACTACATTGTCCCTTCAACAGTTATTGCCATTAGAGGCAAGAAAAATAACCAAATGCAGGATTACAGAAATATCCAGAGTTCTGGTACTCTTCTAAGGTTTTGTTCTTTGTTTTGACCAGATCCAAAAACACTAAGTTAGATTTGCTTCTTTATCATAGAGCAAGTTCTTTCCTTTTAGTTTTCTGTGGTCTGTCAACATATTTCTAACAGTGGTCCCTCGCTATATCACAATTCACCTTTAGCAGAGTTTTGGTGCACTTGTAATTGTTTTTTTAACAGCGGATTCTGTCCTGCATCCTGATTGGCTGTAGACCATTGTCAATCAGTCCCATACGTGTGGTGTCTCGTGTACAGAACGCGTTCAGTTTGCAATATTTAAATAAACATTCAATTGTTAGCAAATCTTTGCTTTCATTCTATAATACTGGACTTTTTTTTAACGAAGGTTTGAACTTTAAACATTTGAATAAGAGAGGAAATATTAATATTTGTCTGAGAGAAGTCTCAGAGAGGAGTCTCACAGTATTAAACCTTTAACAATATTTGTAAAAAATAAAGCTAATGATGGAGGTTATTTTTAGAACATAACTCCCTCAATAAACGAGGACCTGCAGTATTTTAAAAAATAGCATGTATTTAGAGGTTTTATTCAATTTCAAGATCAAATATTTCTCTAATAATCTAAAATCAAAGTGTATTTTTTAATGTAGTTTTAGGCACTCGCATCAGTTCGGGCAGACACGACAAAATATGCAAAAAGGTGTAAAAACAATCATCTGAAAAACATTTTCAGGCACAAATGGAATTGCAGCCACAGGATACACCGAGGTTCACTTCTTGCTTATAGATTTCCTCACGACATAAAATACACCGGAGAGTCATTATGAATCTATAAACATTAAGCAGCTATAACAGTCAGCTAATGATGAATTCAGTAATTCTGGGTGTCGCCACGCATTAGATGTTAACTGAACCCTGCAGCACAGGTAGCCACGGTAACAACGATAAAAATGGGCCATACTTACATTATGTGTCACCTCGAAGTATTTCTGGCATGCCAGCTGAAAATGCATTCCTTTGACCAGCTCCATTATCTGCAACAAAGGTAAAATAATGCTCCTTAAATAGTGTGTTCAGAGGACCCTGAAGTCTGCACTCAATGTCCAACGAGCCTAAAAACAGAGACAGAGCTGGGCTCAAAGCTAATGACGCTGAAGTTCACGTACAAGATGTAATATCCAGTTCTTGTGTTTCTGAAAGAAGGAATCAAAAAGTTTGTTTTTAATGTCAAATTTTATTTTTTGGAGTAATAAAAAGCCCACTTTTGTTCAGTTTAGAGACCCACTCCGATAATCATGTTTTTGGTGTTTTTAAGGTTTTCTTGCAACATTTTTCTGATGGAGGACGTATATAAAGAAAATGAAGCTTAAAATTTCATTTCTGAGTATTACTTTATTTAAATCGTTGTGAATCAGGGGCAGACAAGAAAAGGCTGCTTAAAAAAGAGCATATTTGAGACGCAGAAAACACTCTGGGTGGGCCACATGTTCCCTGCTCCACTCCATTCCAGTTTGGGGTTTTGGCAGCGATGAGTCATAATGAGAGCTGAAAAAATACCCTAAAGGAAATCATTTCAAATATAACAAATCTAAAATGCATCATGTGTTGATGTATTTGTAGTCTGAGTCAACTCCAGCAGAAAGTTTGTTAGAACTTTCTTTCAATTTTGTTTTATTAATCATACTTTTATTACTTTTAATTGTTTCTATTAATGTTTTATGTAAAGCACATAATGACTTTGTACAAGAAATGTGCCTTGCCTTGTGACTTTCTCAAAGGTAAACTGACTGGACTTTTGGTCTTTTGCACAGTCCTGGCCTCCTTCAGCAGCATTTACACAGTAATTCCACACCTGTGGTTTACTTGGCTCCTTTTCTGAAGCTGAATCATCAGAAAAAGCAAAGTCTGCAGCTCTTGCTGGATCAGGAGCTCTTTTAGTCTACCTTTGGTTCTTCAATAATTCCCTGCATCACTGTACGACGGCCTCCAGCACTCTCTGCTGCAAGGCTGCTGTTAGATAAGTAATGAGTTAAGCAGTCTCAGGCAGATATTGCTGTTTTATTTTAGTTTTAGAGCAGTATGAGACACAAACACCAGCTGTTCTGTCAATTCAATTTACATTTTTCCCTCATAAAAGAAGGACAAATATCATTGGAACGTGGCAGCAGGGATCCACCTGTTTTGGGGGATTTTGGATTTTGTGCAGCCTTCCAGCAGTCAATGCAGGTGAGACATTTGAAAGCTACATCACCAAAGCACCAGAATTAAGTCGTTTTGACAACGTCCTTTGGTCTATGTGGGAAATATTATTCATTAGGGAAGAGAGGGGAAAATCCTTAGAAGTAAAATCATCTCTTCCAGCATCAAGATGATGTTGATTTTTATGGCTATTAAATCAAATAGTCTTCCTTCATTTGCATGGGGAACGTGAAGGCACCAGCAAATAAAACGCACAAACTAGGAAGGCCTGACGAGGATCAGAATGCAGAATTATGGGTCATTTAAAAAGAGCACTGTGATATCATCCTATGAGGAGTTTAGAGGACTAATGCAAACCGAATGACACGATGTTAAGAGGGATTGTTTACATCAAAAGGTAATCAATGCTTAGTGAACTACAGTCTCAGTTTAAACCAAGAAAGTTCAGCATCATCACATCAGCTGTTGCTTAGATACAACCAGCACGTTTTTATTCCATAACGAAGCCAGTGCAGAAGGAAAAATAATACATAATTATAATCTGCCCAATAAAATAATATTTTCCTTTTGTCCAGTAAATGGAAATCTGCTTGTTTTGGACTCCATGTGGTTTGGTTTTCAGCCTGGTGTTCGTTCTCCTGCATCCTCAGTGAAGGGAGAGCTCTCAGAGTGGTTTGGACCTGTTTTTTACGTTAATATTTCCTAAAATTACATGGCGCAACTTTGGCAGCAATTTTAGTTAAAACCATTAACATTAAAGCAGAGCTTGATCAGAACTGTGGCTAAACAAATATTTGATCAAAACAGATTTATTGAGAAAAATCCCATTTTGTTTTGGGCGACTTTGATGGTGTTGGAGATAAAACGTAACAACCAAGATGTTCTGAGCAGAGAGCAGGATGGCTGTGGTGGCCACAGGGGAAGTGGAACAAACAGACAGCATTAGCATAGAGATGATGGCCCCACCTGTGTTATACTGCTGGGAGACACCTTGTAAAACTGAAGCTTCTGCTTTAGCAGCTCTGGGTCGCTGTGGCGGAACGGACATCCTACCAAAATAAAAGAACTAATTTAACTATCCGATAACATACAAGACCAAAGGCACGAAAAAAAAATGCAAGAACACAGAAAACGGTAACAATTTTTGTTTTTAGAATGTTTTAATAGTTGGCAGAGAAGCTAAATACTCACCATGATGGTCCCCTTGACTGGGTGGGTTTGATAAAATCACCTTCATGCAACTGTACGGCGTGTAGTCCGCTCGCTTGCCTTCTTTGCCGTACATGTGACGGATGCCATAAGCATATGCTTTATCAAACTGCGAAGACAAAAATGAGCAGAAGAGACGCCAGACGTGAGGATGAGAGCAGCAGAGGGGCAAGGTTGGGGTGAAAACGGACATCGCCGTACATCAGGTCTGCTTTGACAGGGTGTCCTGCTCCATGAAATATAGAGCTATTAAAGAGGACCTGCTGTACAGGTGCGGCAACACGTGAGTCTGTGAAATTACCTTAATTAGGTCATCAGTCTGTGCTTCAGTCTATTGTCCTACACCCCTTTTTAACCCACTGCAAACAGCTTCCACAATGAAAGCAGTTTAATATGGGAATAGTTGCAAAGGGTGCTAAAAAAAAAAGTTTCTCAACTTTTGTCAAATATAATCAGAAACATCAGAAAATTTAGAACCAATTTCACGATATTAGATAATGATACTTTGCCTTAGTTTTTATTTGGTTTTAGGTATGTTACTAAATTAAATGGAAGGTGTCCTAAAAAGAAGTAAGGAAATACTGTATTTTCCGGACTATAAGTCGCCCTTTTTTTCATAGTTTGGCAAGGGTTGCGACTTATACTCCGCAGCGAATTAGAACTAAATTGAAATAAATACATTGTTAACCCTCCTGTTATGTTCATTTGTGAGGAACAGAGATGATGTTCCTGGGTCAATTTGATGTATGAGGTATGTTAAGTGTTAAGAGGATGTTAAGTGACTCAGAGAATCAGCAAACCTTTTTTTACAGTAAGATCTTGAAGGCTAAAAACATAATATTCTATTTTCCAATGATTTCATAGATTCAGAAATGCAATAAAAATGACAACTGTTTCTACAAACACAGGATGAAAACAGAGTATTAGTTGGCCAATGATGCTTCATGAAAGGACAGTCTGCTATGATTGTGTCATATGAGGTAGTGCAAGTTATTAGTTCTTGGTCTCAGATTTTGTCAAATAAATTTCCCGTCAAAATGCGACTTTTAGTCCAGTGCGACTTCTGTGTTTTTTTTCTACTTTATAATGCATTTTTGGGCTGGTGCGACTTATACTTCGCAGCGACTTATACTCCGGAAGATACGGTAGTTCAGATCAGATCGACTGATGCTCATGAGCTTAAAAAGCAAACAAAGGCGTTTCTGAAGAGTTCTGACCAGTTAAATTCCTATTTATTTTTAATTTATTATGGCCCGCAGCATATGGTCTGCAAGGACCATATTCTTTTTTGTAATTCTTTTTTACTGTGCCTTTGAGCAAAAGCTTGACCTCCGCCACATACAGTACTCAAAAACTCACTAAACTTTGGACGCATCTGGTACCCGATGAAAATGAATTTATTTATGTAGCCCAATATTAAAACAATAGTCGCTCAATAGGCTTCATACCAGTAAATGTATAGTAAACATGAAATCATAATGAATATGAAGTTATAAAATTCAATAGGTAATGGCTAAACTAAACAGACTAAACTTAGATCCTCCTTCTCAGTAAGGAAAAACTCCTTAAAAAAGCCTCAGGGATGTCTACATGAAGGAGGGATCCTCTCCCAGGACGGATAACTAAACAAAAGCAGTTGAGTTAAATCGGAGCTAAACTAGAATAACCAGCAGCCGACTGTTGCTGCGGTAAAAAAGATCAAATTAAATAAAAAATACAAAAAATAACATCAGTAGGATCAGAATATCCAACTAACTTTCTTTTTTTTAATTTTCTCTTTTTTAACCATCGATCGAGTCGGCCACCAGTTACCCTACTTATGCTTTCTTGTTTGTTTGTTTTTTATCCCCCCCCCCCCCATCTGTTTTCTTAAGCCGCTATATCCCTTTCGGGGTCACGGGGCTGCCACCGCCTGCCGCCATTGACCGGCGGGCAGACGGGAGCGCAGTGGCAGCAGGTAAGTGGGGATCCCTCCGCCTCCTGCTCTGGTTTTTATTATTTTGTTTCATGATTCCCTTGTCTCTTTAGACGAGCATGGACTTTTATTTATTTATTTTACACCTAATAAGAGGGAGGTCTACTTTTTCCCCCAGCACTTCTGGATCCAGAGCATTGTTTATTCGATCAGCTGTTCTGGCAACAAAAAAGGCCGCCCGACATCACTGTTATCCGCTTTTATTATTATTATTACTACATAACAGGGCTTTGCTTAAAATAATTTCCCTTCCAATTGATCAATAACATTCTAAAAATTTTAGTTTTAGTTTAATACATGAGGCTGAAAGCACACGCTCACTCAGTTGAATTGATGTTTCGGGACCCGGTGTATATGCCTGTAACCCTGGGCTGTGATGTATCTTTGGGGAACATTTTGTATTTAAAGATGAGTAAGAGTCGTACTCGGACCAAATCGTATTTAAAATAGACATATCAAACGTAAAACTAAATGGCGTATCCAGATTTTTTATTTTTTTTTAGATTTGTATTTATGCATCTGTTTCTTATCAACAGTCACCTTACCTCATAGAAAGTGTGTTAATTTTGTAGCTTGCTCAAGGAAACCCCAAAACAGTTTGCTTACCCAAACAAAAAGACGAACTTCTCCATTTAAAATTCCCACACGTTCCATTTTTCAAATGTGATGGTGGTAGTATCATGGTTTGGGGACATTTTCCCTGATTATTATAAATTTTGGTAGAATTTTTCAAAAGTCAATTCAATTCATAAGAAGTCTTGTATTTTTACTGGTGTTGGGACTTTTCCAACATGAACTGTTTATTAAAAATATTTCACACCATGATGACGTTTTCCTGTAGTGATGTTTTTGTCTGCTTATCGAAATCAGTGCAAAAACTCTTTACTCAGAAAAAAAGTATTAGTGGATTTTATTTCCTGCTTAGTTAGCTTTATAAATGATTAAAAATAAACCGGTTTATTAATTAGAAATTTCAACAACAACAAAAAAGTGACACCCTGAACTTAAAACAAATAGCAGATCACTCCTCAATATAAAACTAAAAAACATCACATTTTTATGATGGCAACGGTTTTATAAAGGGCAAACTTTTATTTTAATTACGTAGTAATCATCTTAAACCATTAAAATGTATTTTAGTAACTCTGCCTCTTAAAACTCTCAGTAAAATTCAGCCAGAGCGCTCTCACAAAGGCAGAGCACAATCACAGACACCATTTCATATTAATGTTGCAATAAAACCCTTGAACCTGCTAACATGACAAGCTGCAGTGGCAGTTTAAAACCCCATCAGGTCTTTCTTAACTCTTATAAATCAAATATTAATTCTGAAGATCTTCAAAAGGATTTAAGAAGATATTTCTTGATTTACATCCTCTCACACTATTAAAGGCAAAACATGAAATTCAATGGCACTCAAGGCTGTTTAATATGCATTATGTAGACATAAAAATGATAACTAAAGTTATTCAAAGACAAAGTTGAAATAAAGTTTAACTTTTTGACCTGCAAAAGTGTGCCACGGTTAAATATAGTGACATTGGGTGAATAGAACATCTCAGGTAATACAAAAAAAAACATTTTGATCTCATCGTACAGATAAAATGACAGCAGCACAAAAAGATGAAATCAGAAAGAGGAGAAATTGTTTTGCAAAGAAATAGAAAGAATAAAACCCCATCCATCAAAATATTCAACCTCAAATCTCAAGAAGTAAGGAATAATGCTGTCAATGAATGAAAACAAGGTGAATGTCACAGTAGGAACAGCAATATCAGTGTTCAGCCATTTTAGACTCTATGCTCCAGAGCTCTGATGTGAAAAACTGTCATTTAGTGGAAATTAATTGACTTAAATCTGACATCTGTAAAACAAGCAGCTGAACAGAAGTCGTACCCCGAGGCAACAGCACACCACAATGAGCTGCAAACACACAATCCTCCAAATGAACAGGCTAACTTCTGTGGCAGAAAGAATGAATAGATCAAGTTGATTCCATCAATTTTCTCTGGCCCTCTAGTCTAAGATTACATTGCCTCTTCCTCCGGGCCTCCCTTTCGGCATCGCTGCCTTCCATCTTCTTACTTCTTGCTTGCTGCATACTAATGAGCGCGGCAAAGCCAGAGTGCAGTCGCTGACACAACACATGCATCACTGTGAGCTGGTCAGCACTGTGCTGCTGGAAGACGTAGCATCACACCGGCTCTGGGAGTTACAACACGGCAACGACGGTTACAAGGTTTTTTTCTGTTTGATTCAAAGCACACTTTACTATTTTCTTTACTTAATTTTCTTTTCTCTAAAGGTAGATTTACAGTATGTGCTCAAAGAGTTTTATTGACAAAAAAAGCCTCCTGTTGATGTAAAAGCCCCTAATGAATGATAGATTTAGGGCAGATTGGCCCCATGCTGACCTATTTAAAGTAATCACAAGGACCACAATTACAAAGTAGAAAAGGAAACAAGGTGCTGCAACGTGAACTGAATGAAAGTTTTAAAAGAATGGGGTTACAAAGGGATTCCCTAGTGAAAAATGAAAATTATAATTATATACAAAAGCAAGACGTACAGCTTTGAATGTGCTGCATCAAAAGAGCCTGGGATATGTGAGAGCAAAAACAGCATCACAACTATTTTAGATTTCTTAGAAAGAAAGAAAACATTTTGTAAAAAGAACAAAAAATAAATAAATGGGTAGAAAAGTTTCATTCTTTTCCAAAGGTTTGAGGTTTTGAAATTTGGTTAACAATGTCTCTTAAAGAACAAACATTTCCAATATATAATATAAGATTTTTTTGTGAAACTCCAGTCACTGGGGGGAAAAAACAGATGTAAACATATTTGATGCAGATTTAGGTTAAGGTGGGTGGATATCAATCCATCAATTGATGATTGGTTTCTTCAATTTTTAACTTGAGAATCAAAAAATGGATGGGATTTAACACAAAAGAATTAAGCAGAACCTAAAGGAACAGCAGGTTTTTCAGCTGGAGCACACAAACATGGCTGACCCTGCAGACGGAGCGATCCGACCGCGCCTGGCGTCGCTTAAAGCTAACGTTTGGAAGCATTTTGGCTTTTTCAGTGTCGAAGGTCGTGCCACATGCGAGGTGTGTCATACCAAAATTTAGCATTTAGGGAACACAAAAAAACATGGGAACTCGTATCGCGCACTTCTGCACTGTTTTTAATTCTGTTCAGTAGCTACCTGGGTACATAAGGTGTTTCTCTGACAGGACACCGCATATATTTAAAACAAGTTAAGCTCAAAATTGTATTCCTGAGTATTTTCTTATTCAAATCTTGCGAATCAGGAGCAGACAAAATAATGTCAGTGTTGGGATGTGTGGAGCTGTGAGCTAGCGGGACAACAAGTAAACAGATGGGTGACGGAAAGTGGGGGCGGGCTTCCGCTGGCCAACGGTCCCACCCAGAACTTTGAAAAAAAAATTTCTAATGAACTACCGGTACTGCTGCTCTCCAGAAACTATGTCCTAGAAAATGGAAAGATTTTTTTTTTTCATTTTGGCTATAAAAAGCATTATCATAATTAAAAGACCACTGAGAACGCTTTGAAAATAGATCAAAAGATGATCGGACTGGGACTTAAACAAAAGTTAAACAAGTATAATCTTTTCTTTACTGTATGCGAGCAAAAAACCCACAAAAACAACCAAACTGAACAACTTGGAGACTCAAAATGCTATTTCAGCTGTTTCTCTTTTTTAAGAATGACCCAAATTCAAAAGTAATTTTTTTTTTTAAAAAGTAATATTTTGAAAATACTAGGAGGACATTTTCTATCCCAGCTGCAGCAGATCTGTGCTGTAAACGCAGACTATTGTCCTCAGTCACTTTATCTAAATCCCAACCAAGTTAAAGTCAATAACTAGAGCTGCAGCACGACTCCCAAACCGCTGACAATGATGGATGATCACACAACTACTAAACTAATATCACAGAAGTGGTATAGAGCAAAGTTGATCTACTCTGGATTGAATTTAATTAAATCGGTGGACTGATCATATAATGGGCACGATGTTTTATTCATTTAAGAAGTCACAACGGTTAGCTTTAACTGAGTTTATGGGCTATTCAGAGCACGGTTAAAAAAAAAATCATTTAGAGACGGTAAGTCATGGGATACTCCAATATCCTAGTTTCTCCTCCTTCACTTTAGCAGAACTTGGAAAATTGGAAAGGTGTTAAAAAACTTTTTGAAACAGAAGTCTCTGCAGAATCTTTCTTTGGATGTAAAATCCTACCAAGAGAACTGCAGACATAACTGTCAAATGTCTTTATTAAAGTGAAAAGTGTTTTCCCTTTCATGAAACCTCTTTAATATCTAATTTTTACTAAATGTTAAAGGTAAATATCACTAAACTGAGATTTATGTTGTCAGATATAATCTAATTAAATGGCAACTACACTGTGCTTTAACTTGAGACACTTTAAATATAATCAAGAAGGTCTTTAGTGTTTGATATCCTTCTTTTTGAAAAAATGAATACATTCCAACCAATTGGATCATTTAGAAGTAATTATGTTTACAATCAATCGGAAAATACATTAAAATTTAGAAGCTCAGATGTTTTATCCATGTACATTAACTTAAACTAAGTTAGCAGCTCCAACAAGATGATTCACAGAGAAAAACATGTATTCTATACTTGATGAAATGAAGCTGTTTCACTGAAATACATGGAGGTTAAATTAAATACACGTTCTTTAGTGTAAAGCAGGACTCGACTAAAAAAGCCTTTTCTTTTTTTCCTTATTGTGAGCATGTTTTGTTTACCGCCTCCCACTTTCACTCAGATCTGTGGTCTCTGATGGCCTCATTATAGATTCATGTAAAACCAGTGACCCTTTTTCAAACATGTGCAATGCTTTGTTGAGAGAAGCCCCTCATCAATAAAACACCAACGAAAGGATCTGAAAAGCACTCAGGAGATCCAGAATCTCAGACCACTGGGAGATAAAGCAATTCTAAATTGGGTTTAAAGAAGAAAAAAACCTAGAATTTAATATAAAAAAAATGATTCTGGATGTAAAGCTGCCAAGACTTTGAACAAGTTCTTACCAATTGATCTGAAGTATTGCATTTATGGTCTTTGGAGGGCAAAAAACTGACACGAGTCTGTAACGGAAATCATTGCAGGGGCTTCCAGAAATCTCCGTGTAAGAACACACCTCTGTCCTCATAAACGCAGGCTGACCAAAGCGCATTTAAACTGGATTAAGGTCTTTTTGCGACCCTCTCATCTCATCACTAAAAAGCAAGGGCAGGACTTCCAGCTCTCCTCTCAGAAACCCCTGAAGTTAACAGCATTGTCCATCCTCTCCTCCGTGACGTTCCGGTGTGTTGTTGGACAAAAGCTGGCTGTGCTGCACCATCACCTCTGTTGAGAAGGTGACTGGGTGCCATCTGCTCTTTCTTCCAAACCCCCTCCAACCCTGGGCACAGACTCCATCCAACACTCTACTTTGACATCAGAAGCAGCACCTTGTTTCTCCTCTGCACTCCTCCAATTCAATCACCTTCTGCATTTATGCTGATTTACTTTCCTGCCCACTCGTCCATTCAATTATGTTGATGCTCTGATTTCCCGGTAAATCTAAATGTCATTTGATTCTATTCTTTCTCTGTGTTTAATTACAGGACAATCTATTGTGATTACTTGATTTAATTGTAATCTTTAACACATAAATAAGCTTTTTCTCTGCAGATGTTTACGTAATCTTTTAGGAAGAAGAAAAAAATCATTGAATTTAGTTTTCCAATGATCTACAGTCACATGTTTAACGTGTCTATGGGTTGTTAAAATTACCTTGTCCGCATCCACTTTGCCCCGTATGAACTCTGACCTCCAGAACTGCAGCGCCTGTTCCAGAGAGATGCCGATTCCTTTGAGGAAGAGCCCGTACTGCATGCGTCCTCCATGTCGGAGATGGTGGTTCTCTCTGAGCGCCTGGTGGAGCTGCCTCATGCAGAGCGGGAAGGACTTTCCTGAAAGCTAAATGCAGAAAAGCCCTGTAGGCGATCAGCATGTTCTAATATATACAGATCTTTATTTGTGCATGGAAATAATTTACCCAGCTTGAAAAACCAAAGACATGAAATGTCACCAAAGCAGAGACACATGACCTAATCCTCAGTGAATGTCTCCGCTTAGTTTTCACATCCAACACCAAAGCAGAATTGAATGATATTAACAGATAAATCACAAACAACTTACAGAATCAATTTGCTCCAAGGAGATTTTCCCAACATTCTTCTGGATGCTGTAGTCTTGTCCAAGATATGCGTGGCTAGGAGTAGACATTAAAAAAAAAAACAACAATACCATCAAGAACACATTTGTGCTTATTGCCAATATAAAAACATCCGAGTTTCCTCCTAAAGTCCTCACATGTAAGTCATGGGTCTTAACGTGTTACACTTTGATGTAATAATAACAAATCTAAGTATAAATCTTTTATTTTTTAAACAAATACATTCAGACCTTTTCCCTCCTAATATAAGGAAAATGAAAATGTACCATCTGCTTGTAAAACACTGTTTTAAAAATCTGGATAATGGTTGTAATAGAAAATGTTTCGCCCTGAAATATAAATCAAAGAAAACAAAAGATCAATAACTCCACTGCTCATATATTCATGTTTTGACCTTTATTTTTAGCAATATAAACACAATG
The DNA here is from genome assembly GCF_053564925.1 of Oryzias latipes. NCBI lineage: Eukaryota > Metazoa > Chordata > Actinopteri > Beloniformes > Adrianichthyidae > Oryzias > Oryzias latipes. The sequence goes on along the minus strand of NC_136251.1, from coordinate 26,561,191 downwards.
AATTATTCTGAGCTCATCGATTAAGGCTGGAATACATTATTTTATGCATTTAAGTACTGCTGCGAGCAAAAACAACTGTTTTCATCCAGTTTCTTTTTTCCTTTAGGGGAACTTAAAGTTTGAATGAGATTAAATGAAAAAGTAAAGTTTATTAATGAAGACATTTGATGTTTAAAGGTGTTTAGCAGATTTTTTAAGTTGGGCCTCCAGAGGCCAGTTCATTTTAGGTAATATGAGTAGAACAAACAAAATAAAAAATCATATCCGTTTGGCCGTTTTAGCTCTCCAACAGCAACACCCAATGGCAATTAAAATACACAAACATCTGAGACTAGTCTTCATTTGCACATTTACCCAGAATGCCAAGCTGGTAATTGCTTTGGGAAAGTCCAAATCATCTAAACCAAAGTGTGTGTCACATTTCAGTACACATGATCCCCCAAAGCGCCGTCCCCCCGATGTCTACTTGAAAAGAGCCAAGAGACGAAGCTAAGTGCTCTTTGCAAAATACATTTGTAAAAGCTGTTGGATCTAAAACCGGTGAACAAAATATTCAGAATCTAATTAAACAGTTGAATAGTAAAGGTCTCATAGGAAGAGAGCTGCGACCTCCTTGGTGGAACTTCTGATTTTCCTTGGCTTACTTTCAACCACTGAAATGGTAAGACAGATCAATACTCAGCATGACTCGGGATTAGGAGGGAGCTTTTTATTAGGGAAGCTTCAAGAATATTTGCAAAAGTATTCAATTACTTCAGCAACATATCAGTATGGCTTTGAAATTAATTTAATTTCTAATTAAAATGTTGGCTTTCTATAATTTAGAAACGAGGCCATGGAGATAAACCTATTAACATGCAGCCCTGTTTTTGCATTATTGTGCCTGTTTTGCTTCGAGTTAAATGATGCAAACCTTTTTTTTTCGCCTGGGGGTCAACACTGGAGTTTCCCAGCATTAGTTTTTCAAATGGCACAATATAAAAATCTGTGTAAAGGTTTCATCAAAAAAACGTGATCAAAGATTTTCTCACTAAAGACGAGCGCTCACTCTTTTGTGGAATTATTTCTAATAAAAGAAAATGTTTTTTAAACTAACAAAACAACCATGAATAACTAAGTATAAAAAATAAAAGACAAGGTATTGCATCAGCAAAAATATACATATATTGCAGAGAAGCTATAGATTCAGGGAAAGGTCTTTTGTGGTGCGACTGACCTGAGGTGGTTCAGGAGTGGGTGGAGGCGTTCATCTGAATGCACTGCTGGTAGTGAGCGGGCCGTCAGCTGTGACAACAAATGAGTAATGGTAGATAGTGCTGGTCAAAGATTAGAAAAGCTTAACACCGCTGATCAAGTCCAACCTGACGGATTACGGTACTCGCAGAAAATTGTAAGGATCGGCCTTTTCGCTAAATCAATCGGAACAGCCGGCCGGTGCTCACGCTGCCGTTTGGCTGCCTGACCTTTCAAAACAGACCGTTACGACTTCTGCAAGCAAATTTAACACCAACATCACCTTAATGTGTTTAACTGAAGCCATCCAGTTTGTGTCTGCATGGATTCAGCTTCTAGTCAGTCTAAAAAAGTCCACTTTGAACTGAAATCCTAAAAATTACAAGTTTTAACTCAACCTTCAAAACCTCTTAAATATGTACGGTGCAGCAGTGCAAAGCCACAACAAGCAAAAAGTTATTTTTTAGAGAATAATTGCATTTTAACAGTTAATGGTCTGTTAGTAAAGCAAAGTGCATTTCTTTGGTTTAGTTGTGGCTCTGTAATTGTATTTGAGGAGAAAAAGACACTAAAATTCCACAATGAGGAAGTGTTTCTCCGCAGACAGCACTGGGCTCTCTGAAGCAGCGTTAGTATCCATATAGACCACCAACAGTCAGTGTGAAAACACTGATGCACAGCATTGCTCTGGTTACAACCCAACAACCAAAAACATGTTGGGTACACAGAAGCAGCCCGTCATGAATATGACGTGAAAATATACGGATTACTGAGTCCATACAGGAAGAGCTCAACATTATACAAACATAAATGGTTTTGTGGAATTGACTGTAATACAGTGGGGACTTTATAATTTTTGCTGTAAATATGTCTGTTAATAGGTTTTCTGCAGAACAGTACAGACAGGGGGATTTCCAACATGTTGCTATCATGTTAAGTTACACGGCACTATGGAGGTTAGCCTTACAGCAAGAGTGCCGCTTTAAGCCCCGGGTGGGTCCTAATGTGGCCCTGAAATAGGCTGCTGACCCCCAGCTTCACTCAGACACGAGGGACCGTTTCCAGAAACCCACAGGACCCAACTGAGATGCAGCAGGTACAAATTAGTGGCGTTAAAAATCCAAAATGCTTTTATTTTTGGTTACTGTGGTTTATCGCGGGAGTTGCATTCTAACAATAACTTGAAATATGGGAAATCTGTGAAGTGGTCAACTTTACTTTTTACAATTTATATCAATGTTTTAAGGCAGTAAAACCCCTAACAACACGTTTTATGCTTTTTTTTCCTCTTTTCAGAGAGATATTAACATTGTTACACTTTTCTCTCTTGTTTAGACTCTCTAAGTTCAAACCTTTGTTGAAATATAAGCCTAGAATTATGGAATAAAAACAAAGATCTGCTGGCGTTCAAAAGATTTATGTATATTTGGCAAAATGAACGCATTCTGTACAGGAGACAGAACAAAGATCGACAATGGTGTACAGCCAATCAGGATATATAACGGTACACAGCACACACAGAAAACTTTAAGTAAATTTGAAGTAAGTACATGTTTGACACATTCAAGCTTTTTTTTTTTCTTATAATTAATACACTTCCACAAACCAACAGATCATCCAATAGATCTTTAACAGTAAGAGCAGAAACTCTCCATTGAAAATTGTGTATTTGGTGTTTTTAACATGAACTTGTAGCATTTTTGTCATGAAGGACACGTATAAAGAATATGACGTATGAAAGAGCTCGTAGTTTCTATGTACAAACTACAGCTGAAGATTCTCTGACCGACTGGCTTCTGCAGCGTTCGTAGCGGTTTCTTCCCTTTCATGTGGCTCACCAGCCCGGTTCTCTCATGCTGCTAATGTCGAAGGACTTGGAGCAAAGTCTGCATTTTGCACGTCTCTCTGGTCAGGGTCTTTCCTTAGCCACAGTCGCTACTTCTCCTTGAAAAGCCACTTGTTGTTAAAGCTACATTTCCCAGCATTCCGTGACATTTCACAATCCATGTCTGATAGCAAGTTGAAAGCGTCACGCGCTGAACTGATGACAACTCGACCTGCTTTCAATTCCCGTCACCGATAGCGTAAGATTGAACTTCTGCCACAACTTAAATTCAAATCTCAAGTTAAACCTTTTTTTTACGCTTTTTTGCATCCAAAATATTAAGATTTTATGACTTTTTCAAAACTTTACAGAAGATATTATTTTTTCACAAACTTTTCAAGGACCTAAAATTTGCATTTTCAATTTCCAAAAATGTTCACGACCCATACAAACCCAGAGGCTGGGAAAGCAGCAGCAGAAGACAAAGATGGCGGGCGGCTGGCAATGAAATCAGATGGACAAATCACAGGTTGATAATAAGGTTTCCCTGTTCTCCTCCAATCTCCTGGCTAATCCTGCACCTTTCAATCAATCATCAGGAAACAACTCAGTTTTTCTATGTTTTCCATTTATATGCTTTAAAAATCAGAACCAGGAGACGTCTGCTCAATTGGACCAAACGATTCTGCAGATAAGCTGCCGTCTGGACTCCTCACTCGTACAGAAGCACGTGATTTCATATCCTCTGGGGGCTTTTAGCACAATGCACAAACATTCAGACATGATGTCATCCCAGACAAACATGCCACAGCTTTAAAGCAACCAGGCCTGGAGGGGGGAGTAACAACAGCAGTTGTCCCCGATATCGCCTTCAGACATTTTATGTCATTTGGGCACTTTTTGCTTTCATTCGAACCCTGAGCTTTCCAGGTCCCCTCAGGGCACTAAAGACAACAGCAGCAATTCAAAACCCTGTCTTTTTGGAAACAGCCTCTCCGTAAGCAGAAAAAACAAACACACTAGACACAAATATAATGTGAAGTTGTGTTAAAGCTAAACAAAATCTAAAAAGCACTTGGAGTAATTATTCTGGCACTAATTTGTTGGCGAGTTTCCAGTCTTTTAAAGATGTGCGACAGGATGGAAAATCTAACTACAAACACATATTTGCTTTTGTCTCATTTGTTCCAGATTTATTCAAAAACTTTCATAATTGTTTGTAAACTAAAGAGCAGTTTTGATCACTTACCGCCAGAGCTTTGGAGAGGCGCGTGCGGAAATCGTTGAGGACGATGGTAACGATGTCTTGTTGAGGGACGAATGCAAATCCAGCTTTTAGATACACTTTTCGAGATCGCACTAAATCAAGGGCATCTTGAAAAGGAACCTAAAGAAAAATAGACATTTAAAAATCCAAATAAGCATCAGGATTAGTAGAGTATTCTTTAACCTTTGATGCAGTAATTATTCATCTCCATCATTTCCTCCAATTTATCTCAAACAAAACAAATGGCGACATTTTCCACCTTAAACTGTAAGACTTCTTTTGTTTATTTTTGACTATTGTAAAAAAAAAAAAAAAGATTCCAAACAAAAAATGATCTTTTAATGTAGTCATTTCCTTCATAACTGACCTTGTAGAACTCGAGCTTCTCCACGGTGACTCCACTGACGGAGTAACTCGACATCAGGAGTTTGTCACTCAGCTCATTCTTCTCTTTGTCGCTTAACTGCAAAAAAGTTTTCCAACAATACAGATGAACCTTTATGCTTCATGTAAATCTTTTGCCTTGCTGTTGTCGTCAATTTATGCAGTGATGTGCAAACACCCTGCTACACACAATAAAATTATGATATCATCAATTTACATATTTTGAGTTATTTCACAGCAGCTGTAAATCAGGGAATCGTTGCACTTCCAAAAAGAGTGGCGTCATTATTGTTGGTCCTTTTGCTGTTATCAAATAGCTCCATCTAGTGACAAAACAATAGAAGAACACTCCAAAATAAAGTACCACTCCAACTATATTTTTAAATATTGCAATAGCATCCCAGTAGGGAAGCCCAAGCTAACATAAGCAGCGAAAAAACCTGGTGAGCAATATCAGAGGCATAAGTCCGAGCTTTTTCAAACATCCGGTTTTCATCTGCGCCAGATCCAACGCCGTTGGAATACAGAAATACTCAGAAGATTAAATGAGTTTATCCCTTGTGCTATCCTAGGCACTTTAACATTGGGAGTGGGGTCATTTAGACCCACTAGACAGTGCGCTGAACCTTTTTTCTTCAATGATTTGTGATCCTCATTGGTGTCCATGGATTACATGAAATCTTTCCACCTTTATCCACCTTTGTCAAGGTAGGGAGAACATGTCAATGTAAGGGTGGGGTCATCTAAGATAGCACAAGGGTTAAACACATCCTCCACTATGAGAGAAATGCTACAAGAACATGCTAAAAACACGATTCTCATTGGAGTGGGTCTTTAAGCTGAACAGCCTCAGCTTTAAGATATTAAACTTATATTTGGTCTAAATATTTTCCAAACTCTTGATCCAACAGGTTTTCAAACTGAAGAATCAAAACCATGCAAAGAAAACACCTTCTAACCAACATAAAAATGTCCAGACTGGGTTTTTGAGTCCATGTTGTACTTCTGACCCATCTCAGAAAAGACTTTTCCAAATTTTATCTTAAGGCAAAAATTTAAGATAATGGCACAGATCAAAACAGATTTGATTTTTTTTTAGGAACAGCGTGTGATGCTCAGCCTCTTTCAGCAAACACACACTCAGAAAACTCAATGCTGCGTTCATCCACGTCTTTTTTTTTTTTAATACGACTTTATTGTACATTTATTTTAATTCTGCCATATTCTTCCTCCTGTTTCTAATAACCAATAAAAGCATATTCACAAAAATCACCTAAACCAAAATCAACCACTCCGTCTTTGGCCTTTTTAGACCTCAGCGGGCTGCTTCATTACAAATAAAGTTGGTTTACAAAAAAATATATATATCTTACTGTGTTATATTTTAGATTGTTCTTGTGAAGAAATTCAAGCTTTTGTTGTGGCGGTAGATCAGTAAAGCGGTAGCGAAAAAGATCCACTTCCTGCTGTATAAACCAGCGCCTCAGATCTTCCCTTTAAGACACAACCGGGGAAAAATATTTATTAGATAATAACCTACATTACAAAAGTAAAATGTTTTCATTTTATATGGAAAGTAAAACTTACGTCTGGCAGTAAGCTAGTCTGAGAATAAAGTGGGAGATGTGGTCCTTCCGTCGTTTCTCAAATTCGCTCGGTCCAGTCAGAGGTTTCTTGTCATTCTTAGAAAGTGATTTAAAGACACTCAGTGAATAAAACTAGCTGTTGAATACCCAGAAATCAGGATAACATAGACTCAACTTTTCCTTCAATAGCATAAACTTTATGAACTCCACTGACATTTAAATTGAAACAGACTTCCTTTACTGCTTAGTGCGTTCATCACAACGCATTGCATTTGAATGGTTTTTCCTGTGACATTTATTTAAATTGATGTATTTTTTAATCATCAGATCACAGTGGATTCATAAATCATTTCATGAAATATTCATACTTATTAACTTTTTACTTCAGGAAATTGGTGACGTAATATTTGGCAGGGAGCAGTGATGGAATTCAGACATTCACACCTTATAGTTTATATAAATATGTAAAAAAAAAAGTCTACATTTCGTTGAAAAAGAAATAATTTACAAATGAAAAATGTAATGTCACATTTATTGTCAAGGCAGCTATTGACATGAAACCTACAAGAGCTACAAAAAAAGGTTGTGGCTGAAGAAACTTACAAAAACTGTTTCAATAAATTTGATTGGCATGTAATAAACTGTTAAGACTTGAACAATTTGATGCCATTTAAAACTCATACTTACAGTGTCTGGTCTGTAAGGAAAGTGCAGCAGCCTCAGCTCATTATCCATCTTCAGTTTGTACTGACTACTATGTTTCACATAGCTGACCCCCAAATTCTCAACTGTCTTTAGCACTGCAGTAAACAGATTACAAATATCTGTGACAATCTTAAATAACATTTCTAAATAGAACATGCAGCTTCAGAGTCATGAGTTTAGTGCGACATCTTCTTGGCCTTACATTTTAATCTTTCCACAGCAAATGTCTCAAATTCTGCGAGAGAGATGTTCTCCAGAGGAGGCTCCCCATAAAACTGCAGAGGCTGCAGGTACAGCTCTGACTGAGGGTTGGTGCCCAGCTTCCTGTGTCTCCTTTGAAACTGCATGATGCCTGATGGGTAAAAAGAAACCAAAGCTGTCAGCTGGACAGTTGGGTTAGTGCAACACACAAGAATACACGAAGGCAGGCATTAAAACTAAAAATAAATATAATACAATAAACTGTTTCGAGTTAATTCTTGTTAAATAAAACTACTGTTCATCAAAACTAATGCAAATAACGTATGGTATAACGACAACAAAGACAAGGCCTAACTTGCAAGAATAAGCTACCAAAAAAAATAAGCTCGCTTAACAACATGTGGCAGTAAAACTTTGAACACAGCTCAATGTGTTTATTTGCTCGTAAGTTGATACTTCACCGATTTTACTCACTCGTTAATTTGCAGAAAATAAACTGCGAAATATTCTCCTTCCTTCTAGGTGAATCCCGCCAAACAAAGTGGGACGTTCAACAATCGCGGTAAAAAAAATTACGGCGAGAAAAACGTGACGTGATGACGTAACACAAGGGACGCTTGTTTACTTGCACTTGTTCGCCCGCTTGGAAAAGTGTGGATAAACCATAGACTAACTGTGACTGTAGTCATTTTTTTTCTCTTCTTTTTTTCAGTCTATGCATGAGATAAACAAACGTTAAAAATGTAAAATTAAAAAGGAAAGGTTGCTGTTTATTGTTTTTTTCAGTGTAATAGTTTTTTTTTCCTCAAATTCCGTATTTTTAAATTGATTTTTGCAAATATTTGAACATTTTTCTGTGAGGAAAAGAACATTGCAAATTTATTGAACATTAAAAAAACAACAGGCTGATTTCCATCTGCATTCTCCTGATATCTGTATCCTTTAAAACTAAATGTGGACCGACACGTTGTCATAATAAAATAAAATCGTCACCCGTGGATGAGTCCAATTCTTAAAGTACAAAAGGGAGTATTCAAATATGTAGTTTAGTTTACGTATTCACCAACACAATTGATAATAGTTTAAATAAATGACTGAATAACTAAAATCAATATGTTCAAAACAATACTGAGATTAGGTATTAGTTTTTGTTTGATGGAAGTTTTAAGTGAAAGTCGTGACTTTGAGATGATCCCAGGCACCCGTACGACATAACTTTGCTTCCGTTTCGTAGCTTCGCTGTGTGTTAATAATATTAATGAATTCGAGCAGTTTATACACAGGAAATGTATTGGGGTAATTTTAATATTCTTAGTTACCCTTAATCTTTCCTTTAACTGATGAATCGGGGGCTACAAACTCAACTCAACCCAAGCGTCGAGCTCTCCGCCCTCTGCAAAGAACACGGTCTGAGTTAGTTCTCTTGTCCTGCACTTCCACTCTTTGGAATCTGCTGCTTAGCAACAAAAATTAGCGAGCGAGCCAGCAGTTGCCAGATCCTCTTCCCATTCTCAACACAGATAGCTGGAACATTAGCTTGCAGTGCAGTCAATCTATTTATATGCATGTATAAAAAGTTACATTTGTTGTAACTTCAAACCCTGCGTGCCTTTTATTAGTAAGATCTGAACTTATAGAACTTGATCTGTGCAGTTTTCACGACCAGGAAGGAGGGATTTCCCTTTGGAAATTTAGCTAACCTTAGCTAGGCAATTAGCAGCAGAGTGACTGGCGTCTCTTCTTAACCCGGACGAATGATGCAGATATTTGACTTTTGGGAATGAGGTCAAATGTTGTAAGGTGGTTTTACAGGTAAGAATGTACTGTTTTCTTTGAGGTAGCTCGTAGTTTGTCCAGTGTTGCTGGAAGGAAGCCTGGTCTGGTCGGACAGCAGCAACAGCTGTTCGCTACTTTACAGATCCTCCTGCCAGCTGTTCAACAGGTTCGACCAAGACCAGGCAGAGAGGAACAATCTGGGAAAAGAAATGTAGGAGACGGGTTCCCTTACACTTAACGACTGAACCATTAATGCTGACATGGCTTTGGCTAACATCGACTTAGCCCAGTGGCCCAGAACTGTTTTCTGTCCGAAAATACTCAACTATATCTGAGGCCTGGATCATGAAGGAGTTGTAAATCTTTAGGAGGATGGACATTTTTTAGATGCTTGGTCCTCCATAAGAAATGTCTTGACACTGTAAACATTTGACCACCAGAATGACCTAAATAGCTGTGGTTCTCTTCAACTAAGTGCACTTTCTTCAGGCCTGAAGTATTCTGGAAGTGGATGAAGTGACATGAACACTGAAAATCAGATATAATATTGCAGTTTCAAAGAAAATTCCCTCAGATATTAAAGAAAAAAAGTAAATAACAGAACTAGACCTTAGTGTAATTGATAGGTCTAAAATCAAACAAATGCTCAATACAGATCAGTCTACACTAGGGCTGCAAGATATGAGGAAAACTTGCGATATGCGATATCAATAATCAATATTGCAACGATGATATAATTGCGATACATGAAAAAAATAGCAACACCACTAATAACATCATTTCTATTTCACCGCTACAGTTTCGTTTAAATCAGAGTCAACATACCTTCAATTATTTTCCAAATGACCCTCGTCTACATAGAAGGCGAGCATCTAACATAAACTGGGTCCATCCGGTTGATCAAATGCAAAAAAGGATTTATTTGATTCTTTAAATACTTCAAGCTGCCATAAGATTGGTTTAGCACATTTAAGGTAACCATTTATCGCAATTTTCGCTGACTTTTGCGATATGCATATTGCACAGCTTGATTTTGCGATAACAATAAATTTGGGATTTCTTGTGCAGTCCTAGTCTACACATATAAAAGCTGGTATGCAAATTCAAAATGAAGGAAAAGGCCTAAAATGAACGGGAGAAACGAAAATGATCATCTAAATGTTAGGACTGGGGTTTAAAAAAATAAAGAATTGAAACACATTTTTTTGTCAAATGCAGAATTGGGGCGAAAGCAACAGTTTATTTTGTTTTTAATATAAGACGATGTTTTTTCCCCCCATAATTTTTCCACTTTCTTCAGTTAAAACACCAACTATGTAAAAACATTTTGTCATAACCAAACAAAACAGATTTTGGAATGCAAATTTGTAAAAGAAGTTGAAATTTATTCAAATCCAAATGGAATTAGTTTGCTTTCTCAGTAAAACGCAGCTTTACAGTGTAAGTTTATTATTTTAAAAAAAACATACTTATGAATGATAGTCTACATTCATGCATTAAAGAAGTTTTTTTTTTATTGTTGCTTTTATACTCTAATTTAATTGTGTAATGACTAATGCTTATTTATAGAAGATGATGAATAACACATGTGAGTCAGTGTAATGCAGGCTGGTAGACAGCACAACCACGCAGCAGCTTGTCAGTGTCCACAGCTTTGCCACAATATGTTTTTTTATTTATTTTTTAAAATTGCACTGACTACACACATAAACCCATTGCCATGTAGAGTTTGCTCTCTTCAGAACTAGTGGAAGAAGAAACGCTGCACAGGCGCTTCACTCTGATTCCATATTATTTTTACAACTATTATTTTCTGTGCATAAAGTGTTTAAAATGTATGTTTTAGCCCTCTAAACAGAAACTGGTTAAGCCTTCTGCTCTTCTTTTACTTTGAAAGGACAAATATTTACATAGATGTTTTATTCATGCAGAAATCATTGTTCTACTCTGACGGGGTGTCATTAGTTTTCAGAGCGTTTAGTTAGGAATTCTGGGAAGTAAATCACTGTCTTTCCCTTTAGTGAACCACAGGGACATTTTCTTTTTGGGTTTTGCAAAAGAATCAGAGTTTTAATGTTCAGTTTTTAGTCTCTTTTTGTAATGTAGTTTTGGTTCTTGATGTGTCTAATAGTATAATTTTTTTGTTTTGTTTTTTTGTTTCAGCGTGAGCTTTGATATGGCTTTATTTCAAATATTGATGTTATTCTATAACAAACCTATCCTCCCAGTGTTTGTTTTTGCACAAGAAAATGTTTAAAAAAATAACTTTTAAATATTTTAAAAGTATGTGCCAAACAGGAAAAAGATTTCAAATTTTAAAATGTTAAAGTCTGATCTTTTCTGCAATTTAGACTGTAACACCAATAACATAATCAGCTCTTGTTTTAGATTTCCTAAAACCAGCATAAGTAAAAAAAAAAAAAAAACACACACGTACCAAAAAATCATTATAGCAAGCAACGACAATGGAACCTAGTTTTAATGTTTTTTACTGTGTAAATGTACATGGTGTATAAATATCTACAAAACAATCTCTACCTAAGTATATATAGACATAGTACCAAATGCACCAACATTCCTCCTAAAATCTAAACAGTTGTCCTAAATCTTTTTCAGTTGCCACATATGTTGAAGTTCTGTCTCTGAAACCACAAAGCCTAAGCCAGGAAATCGACCCGACATCGCCACAATGTTGGAAGAAGACATGGAAGTGGCCATCAAAGTGGTGGTGGTCGGCAACGGAGCCGTTGGCAAGTCCAGCATGATCCAGCGTTACTGCAAGGGCATTTTCACCAAGGACTACAAGAAGACCATTGGAGTGGACTTCCTGGAGAGGCAGATTGCGTAAGTGAAGTGTGTTCCGGTTTTGGAAAAATGTTCAGATCTCTGCAGGATTGTAGAAAGGTCAGCTGTGGGCCCTCTTGCGTTGTTCTTGTAGCGTAAACGGAGAAGATGTCCGACTGTTGCTGTGGGACACAGCTGGACAGGAGGAGTTCGACGCCATCACTAAGGCATACTATCGAGGTAAGATCCCACCAAGGAAATAACTGAAATATTTCTGTTTTTGATCACTGATCTCCAATAAAAAAGGTACTTGTGTCTACATCTCTTTGGACCAAACTGAACAGCTGCTTTTTTTTTTTTTTAAGTAAATGGGTGAAAGCCACTTTGCAATGTAGTTCAACTTGGAGGTCTCAGAGGATTGACATCACGTCATGAGTTTGCTTTGTGCCTCTCAGGTGCCCAAGCATGTGTGCTGGTCTTTTCAACAACTGACAGGGAATCGTTTCAGTCCATCCAGACCTGGAAGGAGAAAGTGGAAGCAGAGGTCGGAGATGTTCCCACAGTTCTGGTCCAAAACAAAATCGACCTCCTGGAAGAGACTGTGATAAAAAAGTAAAGCCGTTTATTATGAATGAGAGTAAAACATCTGATAGCTTTTTAACCTGACAGTTAATCGTTGTTGTTTTGTTTTGTTTTTTGCTTTTAGCGAGGAAGCAGAGGCTTTGGCTAAAAGACTTAAGCTGAGGTTTTACCGTACTTCAGTGAAAGAGGACTTAAACGTGACTGAGGGTGGGTGGAAAAACCAGGAAAAAATACTCTAATTCAAGCATCGGTCATTCCTGACTCTTTTTTTTTTTTTTTGTTCTTCGTGCTTTTCAGTTTTTAGATACTTAGCTGACAAGTATCTTCAGAGACTGAAACAGCAAACCGCAGAGGAGACGGAGGTGATCCACACTACCAGCAATAAAATAGGTGAGAGGGCTTTATCAGAGCAGCATTTCATTCTTTTCCTTTGACAGCATAGCTACAGTGACCACTTCTGCTGTTTTCTGTTTTACTTTACTTTCAAAGGTGTTTTTAACACATCCAGTAGTAACGTCTGCAATCAGAACTCCAGCAACGGCAGAGAGGTCATCTCTTTGCGGCCCAATAAGCAAAGGACCAAGAAGGGTAAAAATCCCTTTGGAAGCTGCAGCCTTCTTTAGAGAAATCCATGAATGACTGACCTTTTTTTTTTTGGGGGGGGGATTTTAACTTGATCAGCCATTGCTATGATGATGGTGGTACCAAAGTCCACACAAACTGGAACAAATGTATGTAACTGCTTTTCTGCAAGGCCCAGTAATCTGTGTTCTAAATTGCTCTCCCTCACTGAAGTTTTCATCAATGAAACCTTTGTGGCTGCATCCGCAGTTAGTTTTTAAAGACCCACTCCGATCATCATCATCATTATTAAAAAGCATTCCCAGTGGATTTTAGTTAGGATTTTGCCGTTTTTATCCCAAATCAAAAAACCTTTGTCGGTTTCTAGGACATCGGCAGGAGTTCATTAGAAATTTGCTTCTGAGTTGTGGGTGGGACTGCTAGAGTGGAACAACCCCGCCTCCCCTTCCCTTCGCTGTTGCTGAGATCTTGGAGCAGGGAGCTTTTGGCCCCCCCAGCGTGTTTTCTTCGTCACAAACATGATCTTTTTCAAACAGTATTTTTTCGTCTGCTCCTGATTCATAAGGATTTGAATGAAGAAATAATTCATTTTCTTTGTATATGTCCTCCATCATCTGACAAATGCCACAAGAACATGTTAAAAACACCTAAATACACAGTTTAATTTGAAGTGGGTCTTTAAAAATAAAGAAACGCAGCCACAAACATTTCTGCTTCCATAAACGGACTGAAATCTGTTTAAAAAGAAAAAAAAGTAAGATTTGCACTCGTGGAAGTATTAGCTCCCATCTGTAGTTTTTGACCGTCACTCATTGCTGTGTTTGTGCAATATGTTTGCATGGATTGTTAAGAGTTGCAGACCGTTTTGTACCATATTTTTGTATTGCCTATTAGAATATGGTCCAACCCTAAAGAGTTTGAGACAAATCTGTCCCTATGAGTATTTTTGTATGGAGCCCAACAGCATTGATGGAGAATTGGTGCCAAATGTCGTTTTCCTTGGCTGTGATTGTGCATAAAGACTGCGGTGAATTGGATGTAATGAAATGTACAGAATGTGTTACCAAGTATCATTACTTGCCTAAACAAAAACAGTTTGACTCATTTTCTCTTTTTACTTTGTGAGATATCTTCATTTAAACAATGCTCCCATCATAAATCCACATTTATCGCAGTTGTTTACATGTATTTCCTTGTAATTTCTTCCATTGAACTATTGGTAACAGTGTAAACTCATGGGTGTGTTTCTGAGTGATGTTTTTTTTTAAATGAAAGGTGTCACTATTACCTTTTGATGGTAAAGAAAGGGTAAAAACAGAAATCTGAAAGTGCAAACGTCAGTGCTTGTGGCATAAAAATCAAAGCAGAATGTAAACGAAAGGTATTAAAAAAAAGAGACCATCAGGACTGAATATTACTAGAGTGGATGTTGGAAGAAAAAGATTGATCAAATGTAGTCATAGTCTCAGCTGCAAACTGTAGCTGTTATGCCTTTTTTTGCCTCAAATGTCCTTTTTTTCTTCCAACTGGAGTAATTCACATCTAACTAACCAAACACAACGACATATGTGATTATGTGGGACACTAACGATTTCTTCATTCATGATGATAACTGTTTAAATAGTTAAGAAACATGAATGTCATAGTTCATATGCAGATAAGCCGTTTCTTTTCTTTTTTTCTTTTTTTGAAGGAAGGAAAAGGTGCTTAGAACCTGTTCCACAGTTATTGGAACTGTTTCCCATTAAATCCGGTTCTGTGTTGGCGGTATTTTTTCTGAGGTAAATACAACCAAGATACTCCTGCACTGCATGCAAGCCTTCTTTTCTCTTCAGAGAATGTTTCACCATTGCCTTGTTTTCTTCATTCGTTCACATTTTATGCCTCAAACACCCAGAAAGTCCATCTGTATTTAAATCTCAGTGTTTACTTTAACATTTTTGACTGAATGGATTTATCGCACTTTATCAATATTATTACATTTTAACCTAAAAAAAAAAAAAAAACCTGCAAATGAATTTAGCCATTCCTATGTGCTTCTACTCAGGTGTTTTAATCTTTTTTGTGCTTTTTTTTCTTTTTAATTGTATACTTAACGGCTTAGATGAATTCCACGCGTTTCAAACTGACACAGACAGCGGCATGTTTTCACTTTAATAATATACTCGACACATCTTGAATTTTCTTTTCCGAATTCTGCATCAGCCTGAGGTCTGTCACACAAAGTGGGCGCCTGCTGGTGGGATGTGAGAGACTATTTGATGGCAATCAGACAAATAAAAAACTCTTGAATTCTTCTTGTGTGTGTTTTTTATGGCTAACTCTTCCTGGATTATAATCTGAATCTTAAAATCTGAAACCCCCTTTAGGAGTAAGTTTGTGTCAGTGAAAAACCTTTTTCCTGGATTTCCTCTTGTAAATGTAAAATTTTATCAGCAGAACAACAAAAGCCCTTTTGCAAACTGCCTACATTTATGTACTAAATAAAAAGTAAGGCTCTTTTATCAACATTTCTTTCTAAGTACAACACATATTGAACTTTTTACATCTTATGTGTTAAGAAATCCAGTTATTTATTAAAAATACTGTGATGACTGCATTTGCACCGTCTTGATAGGAAGATTCATCTGCGTGGGAGTGACATTTTTACAGTTTTTCTTTGTATTATGGGGAGTTTTGAGGTGTTGTTTTCTTGGAGTCATATTAACACTAAAGCAAGCACAATTGTTATTTTTTTGACAAAATAATTCAGTCCATTTCTTTAATGCATCTAAATAAGCCCGTTTCATGTCCTGCATACATAATCACATTTGGCATAATTGCACATTTAGATAGATCACTAAAGACAATGTTTTTTTATATTTTTACAGTTTTTTATTTGATTTTCTGCTTTAGAGCAGAGCTATTCCTAAAGATGGACAAAAGCAGTGAAGACTCCAGCCCTAAAGCTGCAACTGTTTGGTTCTGGTTGTCTGAAAAGTAATGCATATACTGGCTGGATAACATAATGGACAACACTTACTATTGATTAAAATACTATTATGTGCTGCACTGTAACCCTTGTGCTATCCTATGACCCCACCCTTACTTTGATGAGTTCTCCCTACCATGATAAAGGTGGAGAGGATTTTATGTGATTCATGGACAACAGTGAAGATCACAAATCATTGAAGAAAAACGGTTCAGTGCACTGTCTAGTGGGGTCTAGATGACCCCACTCCCAATTTTAAAGTGCCTAGGATAGCACAAGGGTTAAAGACACTCCGTTCTCCCACTCTGAGTGCTGCATCCTAAATCATTCAAAGTATTCTTGCTTTATCATCTCGGCTGTGTGAACATCCGGAGCAGGATGTTCTTCCTCTGCTACAAAGTTCTCGGGTAATGACAGCATATTTTCCTGTTTTCTAAATATTCTGAGGTTTCTCACAAGTTTGGTTCGCTTTAGTTAAAAGGGTGTGGCATCTGTGTTTCCATTAGCAAATGTGACATTTGATCTGTTGGACCAAACAACACAGGAAGCTGGGGCTGCTGGACCCAGCTACTATTGGGTGATGGTAGGGTACACCCTGAACAGGTCACCAGTCTGTTCCAGGGTCACACAACCACACACACTCACATGCACACCAGGGGGCAATTTAGACAGGCCATTTAACCTTTGAGCATGTTGTTGGACCCACACATGCACCAGGAGTACATGCAAAGTCCACACAGAAAGGACCCAGGCAAGATTTAAACCACCCATTGTGACAGCACTAACCACTGTGCCACCACATAGCTCCTATTTCTCATAACAAGCTGGGTAGCTCAGTTGGTAAGGTAGAAGGCTGCCATGCAGGAGGGGAATAAACAATGATACATAAATATAAACAATGGCGAGCAATTACCATGACTCAGTGGGGGTCCTTGGGCAAGACCCTTGACGCTACTGCCTACCAGCATGAATGTGCATGAATGATCCCGGTGATGGTCAGAAAGCCCTGCATACTAGCAGCCACACCTCTACCATGAATGAAGAGTGAATGAATAATGGACACAACGGAAGCGCTTTGAGGGTCTGGAAAAGCGCACATAAATCCAATCCATTATTATTTATAATTCTGTTCTAAATAATATTAAATTAATCAAACTGATTTACTTTAACATATTTCAAAATTGCTACAGAACCTTCTTTTCTTTTTGAATGCTTTTGTCCCATCATCACAATTTTTTTTAAGTTTCATATTTTCCTTGTGCTACTACATACATGATGGTGAAACAACTTTTAATATTTTCTCCCAATTGTAAGCATTGACTTGTGCAATTTTATGAACTGTACATGTGCTTTTAGGTTCTTATCAAACCAAATGACAAAATAAAGGAGGATTCCCCATTTGTGAAAACAAGAAACTGCATATTCAGAGGCTTCTCACAGTTTTTATTGACTTTCTTTCTTTGTGTTTCATAAAAATGTAACAAAAAAAAAAACAGCAGAAGATGAAGGCGTACAGAGTTTGTGTCAAAAATCCTTTCAACTAAAACTGTAAGACAAATAAAAAGTCTTTCTACAACTGAGATAAATTCCACGAACTTCCTGTCAGGTGGTTTCATTTGACATGTTTGTAATTTTATTTTCAACGTTAACGATCACAGTATTGGTAAAATACTGGTTGTTGCATTGTCAATCACCTCATATGTCAGAGCACTGAATTGCTGCAAAATGTGCTCAAAATTATATATTGTCTTCAAAAGGTTGAACTTCAATCTGTGATGCATCTGTATTTGTTCTTTCTTGGGCTTATTGATGAACATACATTGTGAACTGTGTGCCCTTTAGCTATGTCGGTGTAGTAAAATTTAAAGTAAAAATTGACCTTTTTACAAAAAAAATGTGTACCAGTGTACTTTTCAGGGTTGGTTACAATGCATGGATCCCTAAGAGTCATGCTTGTGCAGCTCTCCTTTGTGAGGTAAAGTGGAATTCAAAAACACCCTTCATGCTTTGGTGATGATTATTAACTACTGCAGTTGGTTTTTGCACTCTCCAGTTTTTGATGATCCATAATTTTGATGTTCTTTTCAGCGTTTTCCACATTCCTCACCAGCGTCTCCAGCCTCTGTTTGATCTTCTTCTGGTCCTCCAAAGAGCAGCTGATCACCACAACCTGGAACTTCTGATCGATGGGGACAGGCGGTGCTTCGGTCACGCAGGCGGCGTGCAGCGCCATCAGCTGCTGCCGACCGCCTTCCATGTCGACCAGCAACTTTTTTACGATTTCGTCAATCATGGATGTGGCTTTCCGCAGGGCCTCCTCCTGCTGGGGGTTTCTAATGGTGCCAACGGAGATCTCCACCGTCAGAGTCCGGCCCATCAGACGGTTCGCAGTTAAGCTCAACTCTTCCCTTTCTCCTGCAGAAGAAAAGGAAATTAGAGCTTTAATTTGTCATAAAAAATATTATTATTAACCTGTTTTTGACTCATTTCATTTATTTTGATGTATTTTATGTTAATAAATCGTCTTTTGATCTATTTCCAAAGTGTTCCGAGTGGTTTTGTAATTATAGTTATACCATTTTTAGCCCAAATAAAAAAATCCTGTGTCATTTTCTAGGACATAATTTCTGCAGAGCGGCAGGAATTCATTAGAAATCTGCCTCTAAGTTGTAGGTGGGGCCGTAGGCGTGGAGTAAGCCCACCCTTGCTTCCGGACATCTATGTGTTTAAACGCTCTCCTGCAAATTTACAGCCCTTTATAACCCCAACGTAACATTACTGATGCAACTCAAATGGCCTGCAAGAATGGAGATATCCATCCGTCCAGCTTTGAGCCGGAAGCCAACTCGGATGAGGAAAACAAAAGACCTACATGGATCTATTTGTCCGCAAGTGGATGCATCAGAATGGAGCAGAGAAGAGCAGGACGTTTGTGGTCTGCTGTATTAGCTTCTACGTCAAACCTACAAGCTTTTTCAAATGGCATTTTTGCTTTTGCAATTTGAATAAAGAAATACACCGAAATGGAAATATGAGCTGAATTTTCTTTCTATATGTCCTGCATTTTGAGAAAAACACCACAACAACATGTTAAAAACACCAAAAACACAATTTTCCTGAGTGGGTCTTTAAGATTTGATATAGGGGCAGAAATATAACAAGAATTTCATTTTTTTTGTTCCTTTCTATTCATGAAAATGTGTGGACTTATGTTGAATATGTAAATATAATATGGTACCATGAAAAGAACAGAATTTTTCTTTCTACTTATACCATGAAAAAAAGTTTATATCTTGTAGTAAACTTGCTATGTTGGACTCAGAAGTATAGTGTGTTCCTTTTAGAGGGTTTAATAGAAAGACACAGAGGTGAAATGGGACCTCTATGGGTGAGACATGTGATGCATTTTGGGTGGAGCACATTGTTCTTTTCAGTTTCTTGACCATCACGCAAAGTTTTCCTTTTATCACCACAGGATCAAAGTAGCAAAAAACAGGAATTAAGATTACTGGAAAGTTAAGCCACTCTTCACTGGTATTAAGCAGCGGATGACTTGTGCTCTTATGTAAGTTGTGGGAGAGAATTAGCAGCCTCACCCGCACAGATGTTACGCATTTCTTGACTGTTCTGGATGGATTGAATCATTTCCAGGATGCCTTCTCTTTCCTGCTCCAGGGCGGATGCTGTTTCTCTTAAAGCCTCCACCCTGACAAAAACAAACATCCGTCAAAAAAAAACAGCTTTTCTTTTTCCTTCCAATCACGTTCAGTTGTTAAAGTTACGCCACAGTGTCAAACGAACGAGAGCACCTCCAAAGAAGACGCGCATGGCGAGGCCCGTTATTGTACCTGATTTCCAGCTGATCCAGAGTTTCCAGCAGTCTTCCGGAGCGATCAGCCATGGACAGTGTCCTGCTGAACTTGCTGCAGACCGCTTCGTTCATCTTCGCCTGGATTTTCGCCTGAGCCATAATAATTAGTGCTGCAGTGCCGAGTTTCTGTAGTCCGATCAGTCAATCCAAAGAGTGAGCGGCGCTTTAAGCTCTCCGCCTGACCAGTAATTCCTCAGGCTACAGGCAGCAGCGCCCCTGGGACAACATTTCCTAACATGGGCTTCAGCTTCCTCCTCTTCCTCCTCCTCACAGAAACTTCCCGAGGAACCCAGAGAGGAGGCTCCAACCCAGACAGGGGGCTCCAACAGGGGGCTCTGAGTGAGGAGCGCTTTAGCTTTAAAATGCTTTATTTGAATTTCCATAAAACAACAGATTTTATTTTACACAAGATTTTATATCTGGGAGATAAAAGGGAACAGGGGGAGAGAAAGCTTATTTTTTCTGGAACTTTTATATAATTAGGAGGCAAAAAAACAATTGTCATAAATTGATTAGAAAATAAAAATAAACTAAAAGACGAATACATCAAGTAAATATAAAATAATAGTATTGTCCAATAACTGTTTTCTGCATGATTTGAATAATATTTTTGCAGAGTTCATACAGGTTTGTTAAACATGACATTTGCAACTCTCATCAATTTGTACAAGTGGCACTTTTTCATCATTTTAGTTAAAAGAAAAAAGCAAAGACACAATGTAACAAAACCACCTTTAGGGGGCGCTGATGAGGTGACAGGTGCTTGTTACCATTATCTCTATTGCTTCAAGCCACAAAGATAGATTCCATCTATTTTACCAACCAACAGGTCTCCAAACTGTTTTTTTTTTCTGTTCTCCGAACAAAATAATCAAATGTAACATTCAATGACCAAACGTCATGCTCCGTTATTATATCTTTATTAAAGAAAAATATTTTCACAGAGAGTACTTTTTAGGAAAACCGTTCTGTCCCTGTTATTCACTCACACTTTTACACAAAAAACCTTTTTCTTTAAGTTGAACTCATGTAATGATGTTTCATACAAACTTTTCTGTAGAAAAAATACAATTTCTGCTCATTCATTTCTGACGTCTGAGCAGCCGGTAAAGAGAATCCTCACGTCTGTAGTGAAACCAGAGAGGTGGAGGAGCGGTTGGTCTGCGGTCACGAGGTCAGCCCAGGCATCTAGCTGTGTCACCACAATCCTGTGTGTGTGTGTGTGTGTGTGTGTGTGAACACGTGACACATAGCTTCAATGTTTAGAACGTCTGACTTTTTATAAACCCTCAGCTTCTAACTAGCTTTAAAACCCACTGTCTGCCCCAAGAACTGCTGACTTTGGCTGCTAAAGGAAGTAAATCAATTCAAATAATTCATGACTTTTATTTATAACTTCTGAAAACAATGACCTTGAGTAAAAAAGGTCAACGTGACAGGTGAACAACAGGAACTACTTCATTTAGAAAGCACTTAGAACTCCACAAGACTTCTCTGAAGAGCTTCCTCCAACTCTGCGGGAAAGAAAAACAAGAAAAAAAAAAAAGTTGAAAATGACACTCCATTATAAAACAACATAAAAACAGCAGAGGCCATTTTAAAGACCCACTCCGATCATCTTTGAAGCTATTTTCAAAGTGATCTTTTAATCCCGTTTATGCTGCTTTTAGTCAAAATACAAAAAAAGCCTGTGTTGTTTTTCTTAGGACATAGTTTCTGCAGAGCTGAATTGTGGGCGGGACCACTGGCACGGAGCAACTCCGCCCCCTTTCCCTTTCGGAGCGCTAGAAGCAGGGAGCTTGTGGGCCGCCCAGTGCAGTTTCAACAACACAAATATGACTTTTTATTTTTTTACAAATGCAAATTTGAGCTTAATTTTCTTAATATGCGTTTCCATCATTAGAAGACATGTTGGAAAAAAAACATTTTCATTGTAGTAGGTCTTAACATTCAAATCTTTTTGACATGTTGGCTCATTTTACAAAAACAATGATCTATAAAAAATACCAATCTCTAAACTTTTTACATTTTAAAATATACAGTTTGTACTAAACTAATAATTACTGCTTTTTTATTATAGCTTTTGAAAAAAAGGTTGTTTTTTTTTTTGTTGTGAAAACAGACCTGCTGACTCTCTGGCTTCTTCTGCACTTACAGGCAGAGCGTGTTTCATCTCATCATCAGAGGTCTCTGCAACAGACAACAAAACTGATTTTTTAATCGGATCAAACATATGGTTTTTCAAACTGATAGAATTACTTCAACTCCGTCATGTTTATTCATGACACGTTACTGTAAATGTTTACCCATGGCAGTTTCATCTCTTTCGTTGTTGATCTGATCGTCTTTCAGAAACTTCCCCAGAGTTTCATCCTGGATCTCTGTGAATCATGAAAAACTGGAATCAAAAGTGCTGCAGTCTCCAAACACAAACGCTAAAGTCAGCCTCCTTTGGTGAACTTACGGCGTTTGTGTGCTTTGACCTCCACACGAGTGGGCTCTGCCTCTGAGCTCTTCCTGGAGCTCCTGCAGGGCTCTAGCGTGCAGTGACAGTGATGATAGTGTTTATGGAAACCTGGAACACCCATATAACTCTGGTGACACATGTTGCATTGTACTTCAAATGTCTTGTCCAGGTTCAGGCTGGGGTGCTTTGTGTGCACGTGAGTCTTGATCTGCGCGTACGTTGGCACGGACACGCTGCAGGGAGGACACACGTACTGGCATTTCCCCTCTGCAGCCAACTCTTTCATGCATCTGGTATAAACCCCCGTCACTGTTTCCTTGTTGCCTTCTGAAGACATGCAGGGACAGTCCAGAGGAAGCATCGCAGCAGCCGGTTGGAGAACGTCGGCGTCGTCCATGCAGCAGTAATCCCTGCTGTGAAGGCTCCGGTAATGCTCCAGGAGCTCGGCCTCAGAATCCATCTGCATGCTGTCGCAGAGGCCGCAAAAGTACCAACTCTTTATGTCCCCGCCGTGCTCGTTCGTGCAGTGTCTTCTCACGGTGGACTCCTTGAAGAACTTTTGGGGACAGTGTCCACAGATAAACCTCTGAAAGCTGTGGCTGCTGATGTCACTGCAGTGTTTGCGGATGGCAACTTCCGAGTCGAAGACGTCCTCGCACATCCTGCACATCCAGGTGAGGCCGCGTGCCACGGAGGACGACGTCTCGACGGTGTTCTGCTGGACCTTGGATCTGCCGGAAGAGGACGTGGCGGCTTCGCTGCTGGTGGAGGGTTTGGCCTGGAGATCGTCAGGCACTTCTTGCTCTGCGATGTAGGTGTGTCCTCTGTGAACGTCGGACACATGAGACAGGATGTCTTCGAATCGCGGCATTTCAACGTTGCACTTCCTGCAGAAGTACAGGAAGTTGGAGAGGTGCGCTCCGCCATGGAAGCGGCTCATGTGAAGGCTGGCGATGGAAGACTCTCCCATGAGTTTGCTGCACACGCCACACAGGTGGAAAATCTGGTTCACGGCCAGAAGATGCTTGGTGGCCACACCCTCCTCCGGGAACTGCAGGCCGCACTCGCAGAACCACGCGGTCTCCGAGGTTCTGCTACTGCTGGAATGCACACCTGGAGTCAACCTCCGCTGCTTGACCGAATCCTCACCCCGATCCTTCTCCTCCCGGGGTCTTTTTTGAAAGGAACGCCTCTGCTCCTGCTGTGCTCTATGGAACCTGCCGTACTGAAGAAGAGCTTGTACCACCGTTTGATTGACCTCAACGTCATGCTGCGTCGATTCTGTGTGCTTCTCCATCTCAGCTTTGGTGAAAAAGACTTTAGAGCAGACGGTGCACTGTCCCTTTACCAGGAGCTGCTTCATGACTTCCACTACCGTTTTCTCTGCCTTGGCCACGGCGCAGCCTTGCCTGCAGTGCACACTGGAAAAGAAAAAAATAGGGGAAATTAGTACCAAAAAAAAAACCTCTGATCCACAGAGATCTTTGACACTGGAACCTACTTAAAGTGAGCTTGAGCCGCTTGGTGTGATGTCAGTACTTTGTGGCATAAAGAGCAGCGCACGGTGAATGCCGTATCCTTGCACAAAGCGATGAGACGATTCTTTACATGCTGAGGGACAGGAACCGGCATTGCTGCTTCTTTGCTTTCTTTAAGTTAAAGAAAACAAAGAACATTTCCTTTAAAAGATGCGTTTTTGCCAAAATGTTTGAGCATTTATCTATCCTGCGGACTGTCATCCACTTCACCTTTCAGAGCAAATGAATGTGTGAAGTGGTTTCTGGCCGACATGTGCTGAAGACACTCGTCTCGAAGGTTGAAGAGCAGGTAGCAGGCGGGGCAGGCGAAGCACACGATCCGCTGATAGGTCTGATCTCCACTGTGACCGTCAGAGCTGGACGAGGAGGCCTAGTTATCCAACAGTGAAGACTCACATTTAGACTCACAAAAAAGACCAAACAAACATCTTCACAACTGACCAAAAATGGAAGTAAGTCATGAAAGATCCGTGTAGAAGTGTCAGGAGAAAGACACGTGCCATGCTAAATGTATAGAAAACGATGTGTTGTTTCATTATTATTGCTTGAAAGAAAAAAGGTTTGGGTGAAAAATGATCCTTTATGTGACAATATACAACAATTAAAATGTTACTTTCAAAGATTTAGCAGAATTGATCAAACTAGAATATTGGTTTTAGAAGTTTTCACAGCAAAGATTCAGGTGTTTAGACTCTGTAGTGTCTGTTTTTTTCTTCAATGAGCGAGCTAAAGATGATATCCTGTTAAAGTGATAGAAAATATAACTTTCTACACAGAATTTCTGACAATTTAATGTTATTTTATGCATTTTTGTGTTTATTTACATTTCAGACGTTTTAAAGATCGACTCCAATCATCTTTTGATCCATTGTAAAAGCCTCCCCGGTGGTATTCCAATTACAATTATGCCATTTTCAGCCAAATTTTTTAAAAATCTGTGTCGTTTTCTAGGACAGTTTCTGCAGAGCGGCAGTAGTTCATCAGAATGTGGGCGGTACTGTTGGTGCGGAGCAACCCCCCCTTCCCATCACCCATAAATGAGAGCTCTTCCTCTACGTCAGTGTTTACCCAGCCCTGGTCCTCGGGACACACAGTCCTGCATGTTTTCCCATGTTGCTCGGCTTATGCACACATGATCATCAACAGGTTCTGCAGAAGCCTGACAATGACAGTCAACAAAGGCCGGTGTGTTTCAGGAGGGTTGGATTGAAAAAATGCAGGACAGTGTGCCGCGGAGACCAGGGTTGGGAAGCCGGCAACATTGGAGCTATCCAGCCGTACAGTTTGGAACAAGAGGAAAACAAAGACAGACATGAATCTAGTTATCTGGAAGTGGATGAAACAGAGTGGAGGAAAATACCATTTGATCGTCTACTCCTGGTTCTCAATTATTTGAATAAAAAAATACTAATAAAAGCCCTTTTGAGCTTAATTTTTCTTCTTATATATGTTCTTCATCATGAGAAAAATGCTACAAGATCATCATAAAACACATTTTTTATTGAAGTCTTTAAGGACGTACCACCTCGCTGCATAAATGCTCTGAGAATCTGAAAGCCTCTGTTAATCGAAACTTTGAAAAAAATACGACTCAAAACTCAAATCTTTTTATTGATGGATATGCTTCTAACTCGAGTGTTGAGGCTTTTTCCAACCCACCACTGATTAAATTCAGTTTTTTTAAAAGAAGAGAACCAAAATAATCCATTGATCTCTAGAGGTAAAGGTGTTTCATTTCAGGTTTAAGCAGATAGTCTTTGTTGCTAATAGGGGCTTTTCAAAAACTCTTATTATGTTTATTGTTGAGGATAACTTATCTCTGTTAAACTGAAACAAGATGATCCTGATTGTATTTTAGGGAAAAGTGCTCCAACCTTTGTCTCCACATGCCGCCTCCATGCATCTTTGGACGGAAAATGTTGACTGCACGCCACACAGGCGAACTGCTCGAATGGACTTCCTCTGAGGCTGATCTCTGGGTCACATGGAGAATGGTCAAACCTGCACACACAGCTTTACTCAGCCAGGGTTGGATTAGAATGCACCAGTCTCTGCAAATCAACAGCAGCACAAGCACAACTCGTTGACCTTTTTAAATGTCCGTCAAGCAGCGAAGCGTTGTCATAGACACGCCCACAGTTGATCACAGGACACGTCTGTCTTGTCAAGCTGTTCTTTGGGAAGGAAGAGGAGGGGGGTCTTCTACCTGAACCAGCACTGATCAGCCCGGGTTTAACACCTGAAGGAACAGACACATCTTTCAGAAACCATGAATCTGTCATCTACAAGACTGATTTATCTTTAAATTTAATTTACACTAAAGAAAGACAAAAACATAGATGTCACCTGGCATTTTCAGCCACATTTCCACGCAGCGCCTTGCGTCTTGATTAACTCGGTTGGCAGAACTCACAGCCAGCTCCTGCTGTCCGTGAGCTTTTTGTAAAATCTGCTTCTCCTAAAAGAAGAAAAAACAAAGACCTTCAGGAAATGAAGCCCATGGTAATTTCAACACTTTGATATTGAAATGACTAAACCTGTTCATTCTAAAAAGTCTGGTTTCACACCACCAGGGGGCTCTGTTGCAAACATAACCAGATTCACTGTTTCTAGGTGAACTAATGTGTAGAAAAATTACAAACAGAAATGTGTTTTGCTGTTGACCAAATTTTGCTTTCAAGAAATTAAGCTTAAATAAACAAGAAAGAGAAAAGATAATAACGTTCAATACCTTGAATGCTCTACATTTCTTTGCTCTCTCCTTTTTCTCCAAAGCCACCTGGTGAGCCAGTCTGTCCAGCGTAGATGTGACGTGCGCTTTGTGCTGGCTAATTTTGTCCTCAGTCTATCAATGAAAGAAAAGAAAAAAAGAGGATTTTGTAAAAGAATGAAGATCCTTGTGAAAGATACTTCTTTTATGAAGCAGACAATATGTTTAATCACAAACCAAGACTGGCAGTGATGAACATCCCTCTTCATCACTATCGCTCAACAGATCAATGCAATCTAATACTGGTCTAAGAGGCCCCTCCTGAAGGACATAAAAAGCAATGCATCAGACTGTATTCAAACATCATAGTCCAGATTATGATTAGTTTGAATTCTGAGCATGGATAAAGCATTAAAGTACTATTGAGATCCAACCTTTGCAACCTAAAGCCAGGAGGTAACGGAACTTCATACTTTAGTATTAAAATAAAAGGTTTTTATTAGCATACAGAGACATCTTTCTATCATTGATATCTCAAATGGGTAAAAATTTGTTGCTGCATCATACAGTTTATGATCAATTTAGTCGAAATGCATTGAAATGTAGTGCGATGTATCATTATCAGGGCCATCACACTCCAAATTCCAAGTAGCCAATAAGTTTTTTCCATTTCTGCAAACATTTATTTATTTATTTATTTTACTTTTAAATTTAGTCGCTTGAATTGGAAACACAAATAATTAAAACTTTATTGTTATTGTCTGTTATGTAAACTAGAAATGTGTGTAAATGTCACTTACTGAGACAAACTCCACTTCTTCCACCTCATCTTCCTGTGCTTGATTTGGAGAAGCCATTGTTTCTGGGGGAAAAAAGAAAAACATGATGCACCTGGAATCTGCAGCTAACTTTAAACATGCATATTCAATATAAATGCTAAGTTTGAATGACGCAGCAAACATTAAATTGCAGCCCACAAGTTTAAAGAGAAGCGATATATTTGTCTCCATGAAGCCATACAATGTTTTAATAAAGGCTATCATTTAGAAAGGTATTGCAGTACACATTTAAACCAGTGGTGGCATTATTGGGTTAAGAGCTGCCTCATGGAAGACAGAAGAAGAACGAAAGCGCCAAAATGTTGCATTCAAGGACTGGATTTCCCATGTGTAAAATTAATTTTCAGACACTGTTTGTCGACTGTATCGTTGCAATTTTGCACGAAAATTACGTAAAGGTTAAATTATCATTAGGCCAGTCAACCTAGCTCAAGGTTCCGTCGAAGATTAAACACAGGCTGAATAATAAGTTTATTAGAAACTTTAAAAAACACAAAACAGCAAGCTAATAGCCCGCCATGCATGTCGATCACCACTAAGCTAACATTGGTTTAGCTGTCAGATGTTTGTTTCACTTCAGTTGAGTGGTATGCAATCGACACACCAGAAACTACGACAAGTGAAAGCTTAAATAAAAAATAAAACAATTTAATCACTTTTCTTTTTTTTTTTACCAACTCCTCTTCTTGCTGACTTCTCTTGCCGTCGTTGGGTCAAGCTTTCTTCAACGTCCCAAATGTTAGTGAATGCAGCAGCTAGTCTGGTCTACTACGTCACGGGAGAAGACGCGCTTGTTTTGTACGTGCTTTGGCCAGACGGGCGGGGTTCCTTTACATTTTCCGACTGAAACGAATATCAGAGCACCCCACCCCCCGTGTCCTAGCTTTTACGGACGGAATGATTAACGCATGATCTATTTATGACCCCGTTGTTGGAGTTAATGTTCATTAAACGGTAAAATAAATGAGATAGTTGTTCTTTCTTCGAGTTTTTGGAATTGATTGGTACGTTTTGCAAGCATTGTATTTATTTTTAATTTTTCTATAGTATTGTTGAACAATTTGAATGATTTTCACAAATCTGACTATTTTTTGTCCCCATTTCTTACTTGAAATATAAAAATGATTTCCTTTTATAAAAACAATAAAGACATCTTTTTTAAATAAATAAAAATCACATCTCCCACTAAGCACATTAGTGAGGTGGGGGCTGTAAAACCATTAGTAATTGCAGATCTAGACGCACCTCCTGCAGCCATTTCTTTCCTATTGCAGGGAAGAGAGACCGGGCAGCAGATTACTGCGATGCAGGCTGGGATAAATCTGCTGACTCTCCTTTGCCCTCGGTGAAATAAATAAATAAATAAGGGAACGTGCGTCTGTGCTGAGTCATGCATTGTACCTCACAATAGTGCTATCAGTGGTCTGGGTTGTCCTTTTTGACTCTGGACGCTCCACGTCTTTGGCTGTGTGATGCTTCAAGTGTGTCAGCGAGCCTCTTCATCCTCATCTGGAGCTCTAAGTGGTGCAGCAGAGGATCTGTTCCATATCTACACCCTATGATGATCGCTGCGGCGTTTTTGGTGCTGCTCAGGCCGTACAGTATCCAGTATGTGCTGCTCTTGCTGCTGCTTTTAATTGGGACTATTGCGACTATTTTGTTTTTCTGCTGCTGGCATCGGAGGCTTCGCGATGGGAAGCATCCAATAAAATCGGTTCTTTCCGGCGGGCGCTCCAGGAGTCGCGGTGAGTCGTGGCGCAGGCCAGCCGCTTCTCCTGCGTTTCCCTCTGATTTAAATTGACTGACAGCCCATTTAAATGCTATTTGACATCTGCAGCTTGAGGCTGCCAAATGAATAAATCATGATTGTGTTTGAAGACACGATATTTCATGGTTCAAAATGTCATTATGTTTAATCCCAGTTTAACATATGCTGTCTCTCCTATAGTTGGTCTGAGAACGCATCATTTTCGATCAGAGGTAGGGGGAACTTATTGTCATTGCTTTCAGGTGTCATTATTGCCATGTTTTGATTCCTTTTAACCCTTAACTATTCTTGACTTTAACTTAAGAATGCATTTCTATTTTTGGGTACTGTGTGTGCGCAGTGCGCATATGTTATTAAAAAGTAATGTAGGGGATTTAGCTTTTTTCCCCAAGATAGTTTTAGCCATAAAATTGTAAGAAAAACCCTTTAGATTTATTGTTAAGTATTTCTGCTCATCACAGTGATTGTCGTTTCGATCACTGCTGACATTATTTTAGCTGTTTCCGTTTGACGCAACTCGATTTCAAAATAAAACACGGAACATTTAAAATATCCAGTCTGTGTAAGACCATGCCAAAAGCATGAACAATTCACTATACTAGTAACTAAAATAAACTATAAAGCATGATAGAGCCCTGTGACAGGTCTTTTAGGGAGGTTTTATATTTTAATCTAAAACCTTTAAATAAACGTCATCAATTATTTACTGAAAGAGTCCTGTAGTTGAGATGGCTTGCCGGTTCTTTTATGTCACTTGAATGAGAAAGAGGATGCTCTGAAATGATTTTAGTTGTTGTCGTTTACCATGATTTAAATTAGCTGACTCTGTTTTGTTACCCATAATATTCAAACTTTGACTTTGCAATGCTGCAGTGACAGAGATTTAAAATTTTATTGGTGAACTTTGTAATAAGACTGTGAAGACTTTGTACTTTATATCTTTCTGCAAACAACCCTAAAGTCTTCAAACAAATATAAGATAATTTGGAATTTGGATGTTTCTATAAAACCAGGTGGTTAAAACATGCATTACATTTTGTTTCCATATATTTTTTAATTAAGAATATATATGATCAAATATGCACAGAAAAATGTCCTTTGTTTCATTTTACCTAACATTTTTTCCTCAGTAAGTCATTTTGTTGTTGCACAACTTTATCAAATAAATGCTGGGTCTTTTACAATTGAATTTAGTCAAAATGCATTTTCAAAATCTCTTCAAACGCACTTAAAGTCAGGCATTTGTTGATGTTTAAAGGGTTTCAGGCACAGTCCACGTCACTTAAGAAGGAGTGTGCACTCTCGAGTGATCGAGGAAAAACCCAGCCTGGTGGAGGTTCCTGAGAGCGAAGCAGACTCATCCTCAACTCTCCGAAAACGCAAAGTGAAGAAGAGAGTCCCAGCAGACTTCTACCAGTCTGTGCAAGTCACCCCCACCCGTAAAGCTGTAGGTATCCCACCTGAACTGCTGCCACCATTAAAGCTGATGACAAAGTGATGGTGTACGTTTGCCTCCACAGGGACATCTGGATGCCTTTGAAGCTGGTTAGGATTAACTTGCTGGAGAAAACAGGGCAGGTGTTTATTTTTAGGGCACGTCTCATAATGTCTTATGGAGCCAAACTTTGTATATCGTCATTTAAAAAGTAAACAAAAAGTACACTAATTTGTGTTTGGTTGATTATTTTTTGTTGTTAGAATGCTTCTTGTTATATGCTGTTGTCTGTTTTCCTGTTAGCATTATGAAATGAGCAGCAGAATTCAGTATTATGGCTTGCACTCATTATAAATTGACCAGAGCCTATATGCAACAGAAAAATAATTTACCAAACACAAATTTAAATATTTTTGGAGCTTTGTTTATTGGTTTTACATCTAAAGAAACAAACAAAAAATGATAAAAAGTTAAAACCTTTTAAAACATTTCACATAGATTTAGTTTGGAAAACTGAATTATTTATCCTACAAATGGACCTAGAATCATATTTAGGGATGAAGTTTTTGTAAACTACTGTTACATAAATGTCAAGTACGCTATACAGCATCAGATTTAATTGCATATCTTATCAACTGTAAAGTTTATACCACTAATATTGGGATTTTCTTGAGCTTTGATTGTTGTTTATATATTTAAGGAGGTTCCCTTTACTTTTCCTCTGCCACCCTGAGCTTACTGAACACTGTCAGCCCTCAGTTCCTTTAAGCTCACATTGTGGAGTCGAAAAGTAAACTAAGGAGAAGGTCAGTACAACACTAATCACAAAGATTGATTGTATTTCCTTTCAAAAAGGAGATTACCCGACTGCAGGAACATTAGGATGAGAAAGCGCAGGGCCCCACTAAACATTAGGTGTGACCTCCTCTGTTTGTGTTCTGAATGTTCACATTCTGTCAGTATTTCATCAGTTTTTCCACAAAACAACCAAACGTGTTTCTCTTTCTGTCTCATTTTATTATTTAGAATGTTTCTAGCAAACCTTTTTTTCTTTTAATTCTTTTTAGGTGCTGCAGAAGGTTTACAGTGATTTGAAAACTTGCCTTTTTGTCCTGGTGTCTCAAGTCCTGTATGATGTTGGAACTAAGTGTTGAACTCAAGCTATTGATCTGCGCAGTTCCTGCATTAGACCTGAAGATAACACATCTGAGCTTTCCTGCTATCAATATAGTCAGCGAATGGGCTTGACAGGAAGTTTTAAAAAGTCGATATCTAATGTTACAACTGCAGACATGTCTACTTCAAATTACCTTTTTGAAATTGAGCATTTTAAGTGTTTTATGGGTGTTGTACTTTGTTGGTAAATATTGTTTTTATATTTTACTTTGTTGTTATAAATGTTTAAAAAAATCACACCAACTTACAGCGACAATGAGGATAGCAGATAATAAAGAACCCTTTCATTCATTATATTATAAACTTAACATGTACTTTTTATGGTAACTACTTATATATTTATGATACTTCACAACACTCCTTGATGTAGACATTGTTTTATTGTGTATGAGAATAGTGTATGAGAATAAGTACGCTTTTTTCAAGCAAGACTATTATTATATTTTCTGACCCACTTTCCCATTTAAACAAAAAAACCTCTAAAAATAGACTTTAGATCAGAGATTAAGCTTTCTTGAAAAGGCAGGCTTTTTGTCCTGATCAAGAGTGGTGGAAGGATGACACAGCTCTCTCTGCTCATCTTACCAGCACGCTGCAGCTTTTATCAGCTCTAAAGCTTACAATTTAACCCTAAAATCCCCTGAGCCTTTCAGATAAAGACTTTCACCCCCCCCCCCCCCCCCCCAAACAAAAAAAGATATGTATAATCAACTTCCCCCTGGATGCATTAAAATGCGTATTTATCACAAACCGGAAGTCATCGTTCAGGTATTTTGTCGCGCCCTTTTCCACACGGAGGTCTTTAGTCATATTTGCTTAGTTGCTCAATCTCAGGAGTGTCAGCTAGGGTGCAGCAGGTAATTACAGAAGCAAAGTGGAGTAGGTGTAGGAAAATTTAACATATCTTATATCCCTAAGATAAATTACAATAAAATATGAACAAATCTGACAGTTTTTTAGTTCCAAAGGTGGGTTGTTTAAGGAATTTAAGGTTTGCCATGCGTGAGAAACCTCCTGATAACCCCGGGGTTTTTAGTCAGCAGTCCACCCACTGTGTTTTATAATGGAGGGATGGCGCTGTAATCCCGCCGTCAGACACCGCTGGAGCTGCTGTTGTTGGCTGTGGGGTATGACGCGGAGCTGCATGCAGTCTGCGCTCCCATCACAGTCTGGCTCTGACTCGACAGCAGCATCCTCTCATCAGCTCCTAATGATCTGATACCGGAGCCGTGCGCCGCCGGAACATCCCCTAAAGGGCGTGCCATCTCATCAAACATGTCACTGAAAGGTGGCGAGTAATCGATAGGATTATTACTTTGATTGTTTTCTTCTTCCATCAGACAGCTCTCCATGTATTCAGTGGTAAGTCTTATTTCTGACCTGGCGGGGGAGCCAGACTCTATCGCTTCCACGTCTTTTTTTGCTAAATCTCTCTCTTTTTTTTAATGGTTTGGGTTACTTGGAACAAATGGCTCCGGTCACACCTAACGCGCGCGCTGATTACGCACGCTGATGTGCCATTGTGACAAAACCATCCGATCCGCGCTGTTTGTCCGCATCTAACCAAGACCCCGCTGGTTTTCTTTTGTCTGCCAGAGCTCCAGTTCGGGGAACCCTTCCCTGCTCTGCTCCATGTCTTCCTCGGCGGATGTCTCGGACGACGAGGACTGCAGCTTTAAATCCGGATCGGCATCTCCGGCACCCGGTGACACTTTACCTTGGAACCTTCCCAGACATGAGCGGTCCAAGAGGAAGATCCATGGCAGATCTGTGCTGGATCCGGCAGAGAGAGCTGTGCTTAGGATCGCAGGTGAGAAGGGCTCACCTTTGTCAAGTGTTTTTGAGAAAAACCACAGATTGGACATGAGTCCACGTATTGTTTGTGGCGCACGTGATGGTACAGCTAATGCAACAGAACTCTTCAGATCTTCAATCTTGGTGCCTTTATTGTTTTTTTCACCAACTCATTCTGATAATCCGAAACAATCCCTGATATTGCTTTATAGAGTTGCTGGTTATATGACCTAAAACTCATTTTATACTCGCTTTCAAGTTACTTTTATTGCACTTAATTGTTTTATAATGACACTTTGACACAAGAACATTGAGGGTTGTAAATGTCCGTGCGTGATTTTTCCAACGAAGTTGATGGGGTCCGTGACAGCTGACGTTATGACGCAATAAACTGGATTTCTATACAAATGTTAGGATTAGCAGGTAAACTTTTGGGAAAATATTCTAACATTTGATCATTCTTTAAAAAATATATTTTTTTCTTCATTTAAATTTATCTTTATTTAAATTAGTTTGAGTGAAAAACACACACACACAATTTTCGATTTTCAATATTCAAACATTTATTTCTCAGTGTCCATCCAGCTGCGCTTCCTCCCAGACTGGTCGCTGATTGGTCAGGGGGCAGACGTGGGCGGGACTTAGGGCGTCTCCTTCAATGTGACAGGAGCGCCGATCACTCTCGACTTCCCAGCACGCACACATGAACAGAAACGCGCGCACACATGAACAGAAACGCACGCACACGCTCGCTCACAGTGTCCCCTGTCCGTCGCTGGTGAATGTCCAGTCAAGCGCAGGTTATGGCTTATTGTGCGCCGCTTGGCTACGTGCTCTCGGACGAACAGGAATACCTCCAGGCCTATGAGGATGTATTGGAAAAATACAAAGGTAGGATCCAGATCGGTTAGATCCGCTTTAGTTAGACGGGAGCGAAATCAGTGCATGACAGTTCAATTAATGTCAGCCCCCTCTTCCTCTGCGGGGGTCTTGATCCAAGCAGTGGAAAAGCTGAGTCCATTTCCTGCATGACATCACAATTAGGCTGTGGTAAACAGTGGAGGAGACAAAGGCTTTAATTATAATGATTGTTATGACAAGAGGTTTGTAAGAAATTAGTCCATTATTTTTCTGTCAGACTCCTGTAGACTGTCACGTGACATGAAAACATGTAAAAGTCAGTTAGGAGCTGTAATTTTGAGTCAAATTTAATCAAGTGATTTTTTGGTATATCTTGTGTGTATTTTTTGTGAATTAATGTAAAATTGGACTCAATTCACCAAAATTAAGATAAGGTCCCCTTTGAGTCTCTGTGACAGGTAGAGCTTTAGAGTGCCTCCAAGCCAGGCCAGTGGAGATCCAGCAGAGCAGAATTCAAACTGACAGCAGCAGTTTTAACTCTTTGTGTCCCCCCCCCCCGTCATGTGTGGCCATACACTAAAAGAGCAGAACAATAAAGAGCCGAACGGCGTGGAGCATGCCCTGCCCGAGCGTGAACTCTCAGCTGTTGAGTGCTGTGGCCAACAGTTCCAGTCAGCTGTGCTAAAAAGGCTTGAAGGCGCTGCCATGACTCTAATGGGATCATATGATGCAGCATAACTTGGAATATGTGGCTGTGTAACGGTGGAGCTCTGACAAACAAAGCTTTCTCTTAAAAGTGTTGTCAGCCAGTTTGCACTCAGATACTGCAGGAAAAAGTTGATTCTAGGAGATTTTAGCTCCACGCCAACTCCTGTCAAAACCATGAATTTTTCCAGAAAGGGTAAGACTTTATTTCCTTTTGTTTTCAGCTAACTACTGGTTTTTGCCAAATGAATAGCCAACATACTATAAATGTACAAAAACTCATCAATAATGACTTTTTGTTTCTTTCCAAGACATCCAAAGTGTCGCTAACATGAGCTTAAATTATACATTTTTAGTCATTTTTTAGCTTTACTTAAGCAAAACAAAAATTATTACACCTTCTGATTCTTGCCTGTTGTCGCAAATATGCAGCAAACCCATTTGGCTCTAAAATTACCTAAATGTAGTTGAAAGTAAAAACAAAAGTGAAATTCTTATTTTTTCATAGCTGGAAATAAATTCAGATGTTAAACGGTTAAGTGTTGTTTGTGTCCATAAGAAAAGATTCGTCCAAGTTTTGATAAAGTGAGATGATTTTTTAACATTTATTTACCAGTTAGTTAAGTTATTGGACAAAAGGGAAATGGTTAACTGTCTGAAGTTTCAAAAAGTTACATTTTAATGGATTTTCTTTGAAGATTTTTGGAGAAAAATCCGTGCTCTTTGTTATAAATGAGTACATCAGAGGCTCAGGAGTGACTCTTTTCAGCAGTCCCTTTGTCTATAGGGAGCTGGTGTCTTACGTTTCGTTTGTCCTGGTCTCTACCATGTAGAGCTCCAAGCCTTTCACCATGTGATGCTCAGAGGATCAATGGGACACATTTTTTTTCTGTAAATAATCAACAGTAACTAAGCAAACAGGCAAGTAAACGAAGCTGTTTGTTTGTAGATTTCCAAATCAAAATGGAGAATTAGGTCATTCTCTTAAGAAACTGCAAATTTCTTATAAACTCCATGCAGACAAAAGGTTTATGATTTATTAGCCGAGTTGTTAATTTCTTAACCAAAATGTGTAATAAAAATAGATTATGTGAAAAACACAAAGAGTGAAAAGCTGTGAGGGGTTTGTTGGAGTGATGGTCATGTGCTGTGTTACAGACTTCTTCCTGACCTTTACCATGTAACTAGATATAAGTCATTTCAGTCATGGGAGGTGTTGAACAATGTTTAAAACAGCTATATAGTCTTATTCAATGCAGACTTTCCTGAAAAGGTGCTGTAAACCTCAGGAATGAGTTAAAGACCGGCTTTCTGCGCCGCTGCTCTGTGAGATCAAGCAGAGCCTGAAGGAGCAGTCAGTTTCCCAACACTTGATCATCTTCTGTCATCAGCTTTAATGGATTAGACTTTTGGTGGTTTAGTCAGCTTTTTTCAAGCTTCATTTGGTTTTCTAAGGTGGCACATTGCCTAAAAACCGCTTGCCAGGAATGTAACTATAGTTGTTATATATATATATATATATATATATATATAAGAATATATATATATTCAGATTAAATCCTCCATTAGGTTCTATCCATCTTTTCAGTGTAGTAAAATGTCATGAATAGACTGGGCTAGCATGCAACACAATTAACCAGCATGAAGCAGCTCAGGCGCCGTCCTGCTTTGTCACAGGGCGTGGTCTTTCTGTGTTTCTATCTGTGCTGCCTCACAACTCAAAGGGAAAACCTCTGTTACCCAGAAACATCTTTATACTGCTAACGCACGCCTGTCCATTTTTGCATGATTGAACAGAGTGGAGGGTTAGGCAGCATTGTATGTTTCTTTTTTTTTTTGCACAGTCACTGGCTTTGTCCACCCCTGTGGGCCCAGCCCCACCTCCCTGCTCCATGCTCCATGCTGACAGCCCACTCATCACATTCAAAAGACCCACTGCTCCATGCGTACACAGCAGGTTGGCTGAGACGGGTTTTTGTTGTGGGACAAAAGATACTTTGTTTTTCTGGGAGAAGCCTCCAAGACTTCTTCCTGTGTCAGATTGAAATATGAATATGTACCAACCTCTTGACTGACGTTGTTTGGAAGCAGCCGGCAGATGAAACCAGGAGATTAGCTAATCTGCTTAAAATGATACAACAAATAACATAAGACTAATGTATAACCCTGCTGTTACAGGGATGCTATCAGAACCAGTGAAGGTATGTGGAGGTGTCAGATGATCACTCCGGGACACTTTCAGTCTAAGCCTGAAGCAGACTTACACAACAGGAGAGAAATAACACCCAACAACCATAATTCTGCACTGAATTTTTGTTTAAAGTTCTTATGCTTTTTGGTTTTTATTGGCACAAATAGAAAAATAAATATGCACTTGGTATAATTAGCTAGAGTTTATTTTTATCATGGACATTATTCATGTCCATAATCGCAACATCTGTCAGGAAAGCAGCTGCTTTCGTGGTTTCATTGCAGTTTTTTGTCAGATTTTTGTCTAAATTTCTGCTTCTTGAAACATCGTTTGTGATAATTTTCCTGTAGTTTATTTTTTTACCAAGATGGAACAAAATAGGAAATCATTTTTTAATATAGAGTTAAAATATTTACAACAGTGTTTCCTTGAGTCTCAGTTGCATAATCAAAGCAGATTTAAATGCCATGATAATGATCAGTTATGACAAAAATGAAAATCTGCGTTTCTTTAAAAAAACTAGATTGTGAATTTGTTTATGTTAGTTTAAAATTCCTAAAATTTGTCATTTAGCTGCCAGGCTGTGTTGTGACTCTGAACCAGAGTGTGATGCCTGTTCACTGTTGTATTTATGTGCTGTCATGGTGATGGGGAAACTAGAATGACTGAACCTCATACCACAGCTCTACTTAGCTCCTCTGACATGAGATCATCTGTGAGTCTTGGTGTCCCATCCCTGACTCATGCACTGCAGCCTTTGTGCATGTCACCATTTCAGCCAAATGCAATGGATGATGGGAAGTGGTCCCACATGAGCAGTGGGAAACAGATTTCCTTTGTCTGCTCTGCCATAAATATGTAGTGAATGTGGGGTCTTCTGGTTAGTTTATTTCATTACCTGAGCTATAAAAAGTAAATCTAAACACATTTGCATAACTAGTAATGTGATTCTGCAAAACGTTTTTGACATTTAGTAAATCTGTTACTTAATCTCTCTCAGTTGATAATGTCACACTCAGTTGATTAAAATAGAAGTCATAACACATAGAAAGTGGGACACCAAACCGCAAATAAGACAAAGAAAAAAAAGAGAGCAAAAAACCCCAAAACAACAACAACACGGCTTTAATTACAAAAAATAGGCTTCAGCTACCTCTGTGACCCCAAACAGGACTAAGCAAGAATGTAAAATGATTTTTTAAAAAAGATTATTCATTGCAGGAATAAAAAAAATGTTAGTAATTATATTACACTACACGGGGCTAAGCAGGTATATTAGATGAAAAATTTGAAATCACAAAACCTATTGCAAAAAAACAAACAAACACAAAAGAAATCCTTGTCTTATAGAATATAGAAAAACTAGCATTTTAAGCATTTATGAGATTCTTTATAAACTGGAGCTTTGATATAATCATTTGTCTACTTTTTTTTCCTGTCACTTTTTGTTTCAATGTCTCTAATGCTACTATATTTTCCCCTATTATATTCCTTTTTCACGTTAAGTTTCTTAATGGGTTCAACATTTACAATGTCAAATAAAATATATGAGATCACAGCTTCTATGAAAGGTCTGTACATTGAAGTAGTCTGTACTACTTGATCAAAAGTTCTTAGGTGAAGGTGGCAAATGGAAGTAAATAAATGAAGGACTTTGAGCCTTCATATAATACGTGTATAGTCACATTTAACAGGATCTTCTGGATGTGAAATGAGTGGACCCAAATAATACACTGTTCAAGAATGATCTAATAGAATTTTATAATATGCTACTGGAAGCAAACACAAAAGGTGATTCTTATGTCCAGAAGCTGTTGAAAGAGATGTCTAAAATGTTCTAACACAGAACAGGAACCTCTACCAGGAGATTGTAGCCAGAACTGGAGCAATTGCAAAACCCTAAATGCATTAAGGGAGATGGGGAGTTATGATAAAATGACAAATGATCTTTCTCTCCATGAGATCCAAAAATCCGTACAGTCAAGGGGTGCGCGTAAATTTGTTGTCAAGAAGGCAGCATGGTCACACCACCACTGAGACCAGACAGAGGCTTTAGCAGTGGAGAAGATTCTCTGGCTGAGATCTGAGTGAAGTCTGTTTTAATAGGCTGCCATTGACTGTATAAGAGTGCTGGACTGAGCGCGTGTGACGTCACTCACAGATACTGCCTTACCTCCAGCTCCAAAAAAATGAAGCCAATTCAGTCGGTATTTTACCGCAATATGGTTGTTGCCATCTTGAAAGTAAGACGACAGTGGTTGGTCCAAGTGGTCTGAGTCAATATTTCAATGGCAACTACTATCACCAATCAGGAGTGAGCATGTTTGAAGTTTACATCTCTTCTGGCGCATGAGAATCTGTCAACCAAACGTTAGAGGTGATGCTAGCAGGCAGCACATGCTTTTACTCAGGCATCTGTTGGGTCAGTTTATAACTTGCAATAAAGCAAAAGTATTATGAAAAAAAAACTAGGATTAGCAAGAACATGTTAAAAGAGGTATCAGGACAAGAATGGTTATTCTGACAAATAGAATGACTGAGTAATACCAGTTTATTTCTCAATAGAAGTTTATGGGATTTTGGCTTCCTGGAGCCAGCAGGCACTTCCTGTTTGGAACGTGAGGGGGGTGGGATCGCTATGTCCAGTTTAGGCCTGCACAATATACCGCAAATTTATCGTTATCGCAATATCCAGCTCTGCAATATGCATATCGCAAAAGACGGCGAATATCGCAATAAATCGCAAACCCAAAATGTGTTAACAATCTTCTAGCAGCTTGAAGCATTTAACGAATCAAATAAATCCCTTTATGCTTTGACCAATCAGATGGACGCCTTCCCATTGTTGACCAATCAGATGGAGGCCTATTATGTTAACCCTGGTCCTGAAGAGCCTCAACCCTGCCTGTTTTCCAGCTCTCCTTAACCAGCTTGCTGTTGATTGGCTGACTCAAGTAATTTCACATCCTGATTGACTGAACACACCTGATTTTGGTTATCATTATCGAGCAGTCTAGGGAGAATTGGAAAACAGACAGGGTTGAGGCTCTTGAGGACCAGGGTTAGCCACCCTGACGTTTGTCCCCCATGTCGATGAGGGTCATTTGGAGTATAATTTTTAAACTGTTGCAATGAAATGGGAATGATGTTTTTGTTTATTTTTCTAATTGTTTATTTACCGCAAATTTATCGTTATCGCAATATTGATCACTAATATCGCATATCGCAAGTTTTCCTCATATCGTGCAGCCCTAGTCCAGTTCTTGTATACAGTCAATGGTTGTAATACAGGTGGGAAGGATGGTGTTAATCACCTTAAGGTTCTGCCAGCAGTGAGTGGTCCAGGGTCGTGAATGTGTCATTAACTCTTAGTTATTTAATTTCTTGTAGTATTGATCAAGCTACTTTTTGACTAATACTTCATTTATCTCAAAGTGTGTCACTTAAAATTGCTCTTATAGATAGAACGTTTGCAAAATGTTGTTAGTTATGTTTGCCACATCCACAGTTTGATGGTAATTTAAAGGTTTAAACTTCAGGAAAGCATTTATTTGCAGCAGTGGCTCATAACACACATGTCCAGCGTGTAATTATACTGTGCTGTCACACTTAAAAGATAATATTGCACTGACTCTTGGGTGCTTTTAAACTCCTCTTTGCATCATGTTTGTGGAATAAAACAAAGATTTTGGAGTTTTTGTGACACTTTTCGACCTGTTTCAACTACAGACAACCAGCTCTACTAGCTTAAATGCAGCTTTGCTTCAATTTAGACGGAACTGCTGCCAAGTGTTTTAATTCATGAAACAATTAAAAAAGGGTTAAAATATTAACACATATTAGATAAGAATGATCATACTGAACATTATGGGTGGAAAGCATAACACTTTAAGTAAAAATGGCAGAAGTTGTGTCGCCTCTGCTTTAAGCTGGTATTAAAACAGTATTTGTTTTTAATCAAACACGGTTTTGGCCTAATCCTCTTAAATTTCAGTCCAGTTGAATAAATTCCTCTAAATCATGATCCAATGTGCAAGATTTGTACACCTTGACCTGCATTGTCTTCCATCTTCAATAAGCCAGTGTTTGCACAAAGAGCTGCTAGAATACTGAAGCTGTGCAAAGTAAGAATTGTGTTTTTATTGTGGCTGTGAACACTATTCTACTGTCATTTACTGTCATTTTTTCCAGTAGTTTGTAACTTTTCTTCCTGGTTTTCATAAACTTTTCTATCAAATGCAAGTCTCACATAAAATCCTATCCCTGGTTATTATTTGACAGTGACTTAAACCAGGGCGATTTCTCTTGCCATTGTTGGTTTCCAAGCAGTTAAGCTTTTCTGTCAGAGCTGCAACACTTTAAAACCTCTGCTCTCTAGCTTTCAAAACAAAACATATTCAGTTGTGACACAAGACATGCAAAATGAGAGCTGTGTAGCAAGGATATTTAGCGTCCTTGTCGTTGGTTGGAAGGTTAAAGGCTTATCAGTTAAGTCTGCATGTGTGTTTTTATTTCCCTGCAATACAAGGTCAAGAGGATTAAGCGGAGAGGATTTTTGATTGCTCTGAGTTTTTACTCTGCTCTTCTCTTCTTCTTTTGTGCCATATGCTGCTATAGAAAAATGCATATTTACTTTCTGTCTTATTTTGAATGGAAATGTCAGGACGTTTTCTATCCCACATCTTGTATAAAGCATTGTGTCTATTTGAATACTTACCCAATTAAAAATTAAAAATTAAAAATCTTTATGAAAGAGTTAGGGTTTGAAAAAAAGGTGGGTAAATTTAGTTCTAATGGAAGTATGATTAAGAACACTTGTCTCTTGTTGCATGTTGGGAAATGTTATGGCACAGATTGCATGCAGCAACAGCAGCAGCAGCAGCAGCATGGTTTAGGGTAGTGTCTATTTATAGGGATGCACATGTGCTCTGCAAGTGAGTTCAAATAAGTTTCCGAGGCCGTCTGTTGGACCTCTATGGTGCAGTCTCAGGGACTCTGCAGACCTAAAGGATCTCTGTTTAAAACTTCCACTGTTATCAGTGATTTTCACTTCAGAGTGGCATCACTGTCAGAAGCACTCGAAATTAAGTAAACTTACATGAAGAAGTCCGTTTACTTTTATTTGTGTTTGATAAATCAGTTATTTTAAGTGAAAAAAATGTGGTTTTGTGTTTAGTTAAGTCAGAGATCAGACTCAACCTTTGATGCTGATTCTGCACTTGTGAATTGTGAAAAGAAGTCCCTCAAATATTAGCGTCAAATAAGAATGCTGTTAATCTTAAAATGTAACAGCAAGTAACCTTGTGTTTTGTGGATACATTATAGTCTGCATAATTAACTTTAGAGGGAATTTATCAGTAAAAACCAAAATAATATTTTAATGTGAAAA
Source organism: Oryzias latipes (assembly GCF_053564925.1). Lineage (NCBI taxonomy): Eukaryota > Metazoa > Chordata > Actinopteri > Beloniformes > Adrianichthyidae > Oryzias > Oryzias latipes. Next base: position 26,518,551 of record NC_136251.1, on the reverse strand, counting down.
CATTATGTTATTGATAAGTCACATCATAGTTGAAACTCTTTGTATCTCATTGTTGTAAAAGATTGAACAGGGGTTAGTGCAGGATTTTTGGCTTTTTATTCAAACAGATTTGTAGTCGACTATTATTTTCTAGATCTTTAAAAAGCATTTTCATTCTAGTTTAAGGTGTTACTTTTTTCTTTTAGGTATGGACTCTCATTTGCTCTTTGCGTGAGCTAAAATTCACTCCCTAATGATTTCCCTTTTAACTAAATTAAACTTGAAGTTGTTTATTTACAAATTACGGTAAATCTAAATAACTTGAGGTTAAATTATCATTATTTGAATATTAATGAAAAGTTTTGTTTTTCGTTACTGTGCATCTTAGCAGACGTATTGACTCTGTCAAAGGAATTGGACATAAGGAGAGACAGGTAAAGTCCAGACTGCATTATCGCCCAGTTTCTAAGATTTCATTGGTGAATGTGATTGGCTAATCTTATTTAGTTGTGCAATCAGAGGGGGTTGTTTGTGTATGACCGCACAAAATCTGCCATTGTTTCTGTTTACGGAACCCATTCTAAATTAAAATAATTATTTTCTATCATTAATGTAAATTTCCCAAAGCAGTTTGTTCATTCACCACGTCTTTTTTATTGTCAAATATCCCCAAGAGGGCGCTCTATCTTTTGCTCACCTAAAGGTTTTTGGGAGTTACAGGTACACAGCTTACTTGTCAAAATATATTTTATCCACTTTCTTTGCTAGATTAGTAAAGAAGTTAGTTAACATTTATGAATCAGTCTCATTCTTACTGGTTTGATAATGTCCTTAAGGGTAAAACATTGCTCTGTTTGACTCCTTGGTGATAATTCTCCTTTTTTAGTTTCTGACCTTTGCTCTGACAGACTGGACTTCCTGTCTTTGTTAATCAGTTTTTTTTAGGAGAAATATCTATCAATGCTGCAGTAGGGAGCTGAGATTAAACAGTTGTGTTGTCCTTCAATCTGCACTCCTTTGCTCCTCAGAGATTTAAGCTGCACAGTAAATTCAGGCACATGCAAATACCGGTGCATCAGGGATGACAGCAAAATTGTATGACAACTTTCATTGTCTTTTTAGTACATAGACTGTCTATTCTTATATAAGCTCACTTGGACAACTGGAAGGACACATTTAACCAAATGTTTTACTGACATTAGAGCAGAATGATTGCCAGACTAACCCACTTTCCCATTCTCAGCCACTTGGGCTATTTTGAGACGAACTACATGAAAGAATCTGCAGAGAATACAGAGGCGGAGCTCTCAGTCCTGTTTCCCTGGAAATGAAGGATTCAGCATAAAACTCATCAACGATTTGAGTTTGGGACTAACAATTATTAACTGTTTTATTGCAAAAAAACTGTTGGCAGATCTTTGGTGTTTGCCGAGAGCAGTTATGGTTTTCCAGAGACAGATTTTTTAAAATATTTTGTGGGACATTTATTGTGCAACATTTCTGGTGCTTGTATTTATTATAATAAAATACATTTTAAAAACTAGCTTTTACTTAAGAAAATGCTTACTCTTTGGATGTGTTTCAAACCCAGGAGGTTTTTTTCCTTCTGGGATTTTAGGAGTTGCTGCTAGATAAATAGCAAAACCATGGAAACAGAAATTAGCATGTAGCAATGGAAAACCTGACAGGACTCGCTCTGGATGTGAGATGAGAGGGAGTTACGCTGCCTCAGAGGCTGTCAGACAGGAAGGCGAGAGCAGAGAGGCTGTTTCAGTCAGTTCACTCGCTGATCCACGTTATATCTGTCTACCTGGAGCTTAATTGTCCTGCCAGACCCTCAGGAGATGGCGCACAAGATGAAGTACCTTTTTACGTCTGAGAGGGATCATAGAGCCCATCTGGTAACTCTACTGTGTTGCATGGGTCAGTTTTTATCTTCTGGCTTCCTTAAACGATTGGTCATGCGTCTGTGCTTGGTCATTACTAGCAGGTCAGATATACAACTAACTGAGTTCTCTGATCCATAGATTGGAAAAGGCAGGAGGTGATCTCATGGTAGATTTGTAACTGTGGTCACTGAATGTTAACGGCAGTAGCAATAAGGTTACTAGTTAATTGATTTTGAGAGTGACAGTTTCAATTCTCAATAATTCCTGAAAGAGGAGAACATTTTTCATGTGGAAGAGATGGAAGCAGGGAAATGAGTCACAGCTCTGATTGACAAAAGAATATGTACTAAAACATTTGGCAGACATTTTGTTTTGCTTAACAATTGCTTTCCCTTGCAATCTGGTTCCATCTGTGTCACAAGCATAGACAGACATATACTGGACCAATCATCTCTGCCTTCACCCATAATCTGAAAGGTGAAGCCTGAATAGGTGCAGCCACAGTGTCTGGAGTTTGTTCTGGCCAACTCTGTTGGTCCAGAAATGGTTGAGAAAAGCAAGATTTTTGGTGGATCCACTCATAAGGCCACTCACCTGCTAAAAAAACCACTGCACAAGGCTTATAAAAACAGGTTCTTATGAATGAAAAATGAAGTTAGAGAAATTAAAACGTTTTCAGGCAGTCAACAAATGACAAATGACATAAAGTTGACAGTAAATCCCTTCCTCTTAAAACCAGCCAAGAATGGTGATTTTAGTGGTTCTTTGTTGGCTTTAAATTTTGGAATGAAGCATGAGGGCTTGATCATAAGTAACAGGATTTGCAAGGATGCGAAGAAATGAAAAACAATGGAAACATTGGAATAGGCACAAAGTTTAGTTTCTCTTGTCTTTGAATTGACTCAACGAATTTGAAGCCAATATAATATTTTTGGCCATATTTTTATGATATGTAGTGGCATCAGATGATAGACACATCAGGAAGTGATGTACATGGTCATGTGTCAGTCATGATCATGCTAGCATGTAGTCAGAATAAAGCAGGTATTGGATTGGCATGTTTACACAGAAACTGATGGTGTCTTGAATGCACCTAGAACATTTTCTGCTTGCTGACAGCTTTCAAGACTAATATTTTAAGATCCATTTTTTCATAAAGGTCAAACAAAGGATTGAGCCAAACATTTAGACCACCGAATTATCAAGACTCATCATATCAAACAAGTATCTTCAATAATCTGGTCTGCAAACCAGCATTTCAGTGGGCAATTTATGTGAAATTATTTTAAAATAGTATTAAAAATGTGAAAGTAAATCTTTAGTTAAAAAGTGAATTGGTACAAATGTCAAAAGAAACTTTAAGTTTTCCTTCGTACAACTACAGCACAGCAGTTAAATATAACAATAAATGGATGGAAGTTAATCTGTCCATTCATCTCTTTGGTATGAAGGGTAACCTTTTTCTTATTCTATCTTGTGCAGATGAAAGAGACAGAGTGCAGAAGAAGACCTTTACAAAATGGATAAACCAGCATCTATTAAAGGTAAGAAAACCTTTATATATATATATATATATATATATATATATATATAAACTGATATGTTACAGGAATCTTAACAACTGTAGAAACTGTGATATTTTGTTCTTTCCCAACTGTTAAAACCAGTTTTTGAACGTCATTCAAAACCACCTTGGAAAGTCCTAACATGTTACAATTTCCTAATGAAAATGACTGAAGCTTGTTAACAGACATTTACCCTCACATTTGTGCAAGGTTTTGTTGCAGAAACAAGTTCTTTTTTTAAGGGAGAAATTAAAATGATTATTTTGGCATTTGATGACTGTGGAATTTTATGAAGTGATTTAGGAGAGAGGGCAAGAAGGAACACGAGTCATTGGATGCATCATTACTAAATGTGTGGTTTTGAGGCAGGTGAGAAACTTTCAGTTTAGTGACGCTGTTCATTTTGCATGAACATGCATTTTTCGGGAACTTTAACCGTCAGAAGCAGGATTCAGGGTTGTTAGCTAAAAGCTTGTGCACGGCATGTGTCCTAACAAGTCCTTTTCTTTGCTCAAAAAGAAAGCAAATAGAGTCTGTACAAATATAGTCAAGTAGAGATACACATCTATCTATCATGTCTATTTGGAATACCATTATGAAATATTTTTATTCCGTCCCTTTTCTCTTATTTTGCTCTTAAATGAGCAGGTTTGTGGTCTTCTTCTCTGTCGGAGATAGAGTATGTTTTAGGTGCAGACACAGTCCGGTTTGTTCTGGTCCTGTGTGTTCACTCACTGGAATGTTTCTATCTTGAATCTGAAAATGTATGCAGAACAATAATGTTGTAGAAAAGAGGTTTTGGTCACAGCTCAGCAGAAGTAGAAAATATTGTTATTTATAATACTTTCATGCATTTTGATTGACTCAATGTGACATTTACATGACATGCAAGCAACTAAATGAAAGCTCATTTCAGATCACGTAGGCAAAGGAACAAGGGCAGTTTTAAGATGTCTATGAAGACTCTCATTCATCCAGGTTGATTCCATCATAGTAGTAGGTTTAAGGGCTGTCATCTGGACTTGGTTTTTAAAGTTGAAGAAGTTTCACCTCTTGTCCAAAAGGCTTTGTCAATTCTGAAATAGCTGGTGAAAAAGCTGGTTTATATGTGCTCGTGGGGGAGGAGTCAGACCTGAAACTGGATGGTATTGTCAACTTAGAAACCATGTAGTCTCATACCATCCAGTTTCAGGTGACTGAAACTATGATGGCAGTTTTAAGAATTCTTCCGTCAATCTCAGCAGTGAGTCCTCCAGCCGTCAAAGAAGTTTTGTTCAGGCTCGGTTTGTTGATTTCAGAAATTGGTTTATTGCACGGCATAAAAAACACACACTTGTGATGAATGTGTTTGTTTAAAACTAAATGTTACAAAGAAAAATGTAAGAAATAGACATACATATGAAGTGCTGTGGTGTGAAACAGCAGTTCATGGCCTCTACAGATCTGATTAAAATACACTTTTTAGCAGTCCTCATTTAATCTGTGTGGTGTTTAATCTGTGTGGTGTCTTTGGATCTGGGATTTTACTGTCTGTGTTTGACGTTTAAGAATAAGAAGCATTTATGTTGGAAGGTTATGTGCAGCCCTATGAATTTGCATGTCCTCCACTGATGACACGCTCACTGGAGCTCACACTTTTGCATTATGTAAGCTAATGTTTTTATTCTGAAGAAAAAAACAAACTGATTTATGAAAGCTGCAAACAGATATTCTACACAAAACAGTAACATGTCATAGAGTATACAGAGGAATTTTGCAGATTTTGCTGAAATATCAAAAGTGCTGAGTAACAGTGCGGGAAATGCCTTTGTGGCTCGGTAACATAAAGGTGCCGGTCTATTTTGGCTTCACAGCTGTGGCTGTTATCTGGGATTACAGTGCTGAAAGCCCTGTGTGAAAGCAGGCCACTGGGCTCTCGTGTGATTTCAGAAGAGAGGTATTTAGGACAGTAATGAGAAACGGACATGCATGGAGGATGCAGTTGTTAAGTGACTTGCTCAAGTGTTTTGATGAGGTGCTACAGTGCTAACCTGCAAGCTGCTGAGCAATACGCATTCCCTTCTAGAGGAGGAGAAAAAAGACAGCAAAGCAGAAAATATTTGTAGTGTTTTGCAGAAGTAATAGTTAAAATGAACTATGATCACATATTAATATTTTTTTATGTATTAGCAGCCAAGAATATCCTAAATTAAATGCATATTGAGTAAAGGGTGCATTAATATTAAGGAAACATAGAAAAAGTACAATAAATTGATGACATTTCAGCTAAAAATAGACCATTTAAATTAATATTAATTCAAAATTTGTAGGTCAATTATGATTTTTATCTATCTTGTCGTGGCTGCAGGTGCGAAAGCATATCAACGACTTGTACGAAGACTTACGTGATGGACATAACCTGATCTCACTGCTGGAGGTTTTGTCTGGAGATACACTGGTGAGTTTTTGCTTTTTTGTTGCTTGAGATGTTTCGTAATGTGATGAAACTCAGGCTTCTCCACATAAAACTCTGACGACGTTTGTGGAGCTTCACATTGAGGTTTATTGTAGATTCCTGTTCAGCCATATCTTTCACGTTAGATCTAATGTGGTACTCATAAAATGGAGGGATTATTTCTTATTTAGGTGATTATTTAGTGTCATTCACTGGGCCCTTTTCCTTTCACTCCCACTGTATGTAAGTCATGGTATGTGCACAGTTAGTCATGGGGGTGGGGAGGGATTCCTGGGATTTTACCATCTGTGATGAAATCTGTTGTTTTTTCCCATCCCTCTTTTTATTAAAGCCCTCAAAATATCATTTTTTCTTATTTCAATTCTCTTCCGTGATGAATGCCAATGTGATTAGTGACACTGCACCCAAAACACTGATGGAGCTCACATTTCTTTATGGGTTTTTCCAAGTTTTGTTCGTGATTGCAGTCAGGCATCAAAATCTAAGGTTACACAGGTTTAGCCTATACCGGGTGAGATCACAAAGAGTTACGTTAAAGAATAAAGTCACCAAGCACATAGAGGAAAGCTAATAACAGGTGAAATCAATCTATGTGGTCATCCACTAAGGTTTCCATCAAGTAATGACACATAGACAATAATAAGCTTTTCATCCCAATAACTCATCAAAGCTGTTATTAAACAAGAAATTGTGTTTTAGCTGGAAATATCTTCTGTTATTGCAAGATAGAAGTTAACAGATATCATCTGGGTATATGCACAATAAATTGAAAATGTAATATCAGCTTGTGCAATATGTATATTGCAACAGACGGCGTAAACTGTGATAAATGGTTACCTTGAATGTAAAAACAATCTCATGGTCAGCTTGAAGTATTTAACAAATCAAATAAAGCACTTTATGCATTTCACCAATCGGATGAAGCCCCTTTTTTTGTTAGATCCCCATCTCCTACGCAGGCATGGGTCATTCGGAGTACCATTTAAGTTATGTTAACTCTTATTAAATAGTACTGTTGCAGTAAATGGAAATGATGTATTTGTTGTTTTGTCATATCAACGGTGATCGCTAATTTCGCACATCACAAGTTTTCCTGATGTCTTGCATAACCAGAGGTTGTGTGAGCTCCTTTTTAACTTATTGCTGTTACAAAACAATGAGAAATTAGTATTTTTTCACATTAAAATCTGTATGTTCATGCTAGAAAAAACTGTGACTTTTAAAACAGAAAAGATTACTACAATGATATTTTGTATAGTTAACCTCTTGAAAAATTAAACACAACACAAGTACAATATAAAAAAAAATGCAAAAAATTGGTTATTTCTTAAATTTTGAGTATAAATAATTGTATATCAGTTTTATGGATTCATACACTGATGGATTGACTAGGAAAACAGTTGTATTTGGAGGATTGGTTACTGCTACGAATACCATACATATTATTGACCTCATGTTATGTGCAGTTATGTGCAATTCTCATCCCATTGAATTTTTTTTTTTTTAATAACCTGCCTATTGAAGTAATCTCATTTTGCATTGTGGACTGGATACTGTACAACAACCCCCAGCTGTTGATGCGTTTGTCTGACTTTCATACTCTTAACTATCTGTCTGTTTTCAGTTTACATCTCACTTTTCCTCCTCTTCTTTCTTTGACTGCTTTCTGTCCATTGTCTAACTTCCTTATGATTTGGCCGCTGTATGTGTGTCCATGTCTCCCCTTTTTCCCCATGTGTTCCCCCTTTCGCTGGTAAAGCCAAGGGAGCGTGATTTTCTGAAGACTTTGCGGTTGGTGAGTGGGACAGAAGCATGTGCAGTTGAGCAGCATGGAGACACAGTGGATGATGATAAGGGGGTACGTGTGGCTTGCCCCTCATCCTTTTTAAGCAAAAGACTAATTTTGAGTTTGCTGTGGTCACTTAAAAGAGGAGAAAAGCAATTCCAACATGTGATTAGAAAAACTGCTGGAGGAGGTATTTTTAGAAGGATTACTGTATATTTCTTCCCTTTTTCCATGTTTTCACTTCTGCAAAGCTGAGCTTAATTGTAGTTTTCTTTTTGGTGGTGACCTAATCTATATTTTTAGTACCAATAGAGTTAAATATTATTATGACGTAATTCCCTCCCAAGGGTTCTCTTTAAAGACCCATCCAATCATTGTTTGATCTAATTTAAAAGTGGTCCAAATGGTCTTTTAATTATGATTATGCCATTTCTAGCCAAAAAAACAAACTTTGTCGTTTTTTTAAGACATAGTTTTTACAAAGTGGTAGTAGTTCATCAAAAACTCTCCATTGGCCCGTAGTAAGCCTGCCCCCCCTCCTGTCAGACATAACTGAGAGCTATCTGTTTACATACTCTCCCACTAGCTTACAGCCCCTTGTTCGCCCCCCAAAAAATGGCAAGCAATGGTGGAGCTATCCAGGTGTACAGTTTAGAGCCAAATACTAGCTCGGACGAGGAAGACGTACATGGATCTAGCAGTCTGCAAATGGATGCATCAAAATGGAGCGGAGCGAGGAATTTGTGGTCTGGCCAGCATATTTCTACCTGACAAATACCCACTTTTTCAAATAGTATTTTTTCGTCTTCATCTAAATCCTCCAAACATTTTCAATAAAAACATATTCAGAAATTCAATTTTAAGCTTATGCTTCTTTATATATGTCCATATATTTTTTCCATCATCAAACAATTATCACAAGAATATGATAAAAACACCAAAAACACGTTTTTTTTAAGGGAATGGGTCTTTAAGAGCTAAATTTTATGGGGGTATTTGGAAAATGCACACACACCATTTCATTAGCTTTGCAGGGCTTCACTTTCAACTTTTTTGTTCATTTAATAGTTTTTACAATTAGCTAAAGACTGAAGGTAGGATGATGGCAGGAAATAGAATAAAAGGGCTGGTTTGACCAGAGGCTTTTGCTTTGCTCCTGAGATGACTGAGACGGCTGGATGCAGCTGAACTCCTCTGCTGCTGCTGCTGCTGCACCCTGGCTTGAATGCACTTTCCATTCCATTACCTCATGCTGTGGCCTCCGACCGTTCAGACCCATTTGCCACAGGAGATCATATATTACAGCACTCTATGATCATCGATGGCAACGGGAATTTAATCTCAGAGCTGCTTTTTCTTTCAGGTCTCATTCATTTTCTCATCATGCAGACAGATAATGTGGAGAGATGAAAATGTGTGAAAAAAAAAACATTGTGCTATGGTGGTTTTTTGCAATACATTGGCAGTTTGCACAAACTTTGAAAGAACTGAAAATGGTTCCTTTTGTTGGTGGGGTTTCAGCCTGTGCATAGTTGCAGTATTGACACTTTTACTGTCAAAGATCAGTGGGTAAGAAGCATGCCCTATATCCTCTATCTATGTCCTGTCATGTTCCAAATCGCATTCATGACTGATCGTCTCTGTCAACATCCACAGCCTCGGGAAAGAGGAAGGATGCGTTTCCACAGACTCCAAAATGTCCAAATTGCCCTGGATTATTTAAAGAGGCGGCAGGTAATCATCTTAAACAACATTTTCTGTTCTCAAACCTATTTTGATCCGTTATGTTAAAAATCACATCAGAAGTGGACAAAAAGAAAAACAAACAAACCATCTTTTGCAAATTAGAAGCAAAATCTCCAAACTGTTTACATAAGCACTCAAAATTATTGTGTGCAGCTGCATTGAGTTTAGAGGCCACACCTTAGTCAACAGTCCACAGTCATATTGCAGCAAACGAAAGTGAATGACATCATGTAGCAACAATCAGAGGAAGGCTGTTGACTCTGTTCGCCATCATTCCTCCCAACAACAATAAATACTTTAAAAATAATTTTTATGACCTTACAATGTATTACAGTTACTTAAAATAGTAATTACAGGACTCAAGGAGATCTGATGATGGCCCCCACAATCCTGCTTTGCTTTGTAGGAACACAGCCTTGTTGAGCTGAGGCCAGATGTGACGCAAAGCAGGAGACAAAAGATTCACAGATGTCATAAATGAGTGCTGTTTTGGCACCAGACACACATATGCATCCACTGTTGTCATCACATGTGAGATCATTCAACTTTTTAGACCACACCCCTCCACGCCAACTGATTCCGGTTTCCCTAGAGAGGAAAGCTGTTTGAAGCTGAATACTTGATGTCATTCTATCAGATTCCATCAGCTGGAAGCAGAAATAGTTGGAGTTCAACTCAGTTTGTTCCCAAAGCAAACATTGGAGCTTTGGCACCACCTTGTGGTGATTTATTTATTAACATGCGAGTCTGAATAAATAGATTTATTTGGGAAATAAAAAAAAGAGTGATGAAGGTTAAAACTTAAGATAATTGTGCTTTTTTTCCTCTCATCAGGTCAAACTTGTAAATATCAGGAATGATGACATCACAGATGGAAACCCAAAACTGACCTTGGGGTTGATCTGGACCATCATTTTGCACTTTCAGGTAATAATAATAATGTTGTTTTTTTGCAACAATTATTCATGATGTTTTTTGCTTTTATGACATATTTAACCACTAGGCATCAAAACTGAGCAACTTCATGTGGAATGTGAAATAACCTTTGTACAGATGTGTCTTAATATGTTAGATTTGTGTTTTCCATTGAATTTGTTTAATATGCAAGCAGAAGTTTTGCAGTATTAATGATGTGCAGAAGTCACACTTTAGTAATGTAGATGTTTTTGTTCATATTTGGTTAAAAACAAGATTCTTGAAAGACTTTAAAAAAAAAATCCTCCAAAAGGTTTATAAATCAACAACAAAAAAAATCTAGAAAAATATTCCCTCAGGCAATGCTTATTATTGCGGTTGCACAAATCATTAAGTTAAGTTAATTAGCTGGTACATGCATACCAGAAACATCCAAACAGCGATCAATGGAGTCAACGACTGCTCACACAGCACCTTTATTTTTCTTTCTTTTCTACCTATTCTTACGTTAGAGACATAATAGTTTTGACTTTTACTTTCATTGGTAATAATGCTTTGTTTCAGAAAACTGCTGTCACCACTTATAAAGCATGCATGGGCTAGTTTGATTCCCAGCTTCATTAAATTAACAGATTTAGAAAAAAAAAGCAGTTGAGGCCAGGCAAAACCCCATCAAACTTGCTGACAGCTGGCGTCCGTGATGATGCCAACACCTGCCGCTGTCAGTCTCACGCAAGCCCCGAAGCACCTGATGGAGCTGGACCTGTTTGTTCTTGCTGCAGAAGGACAGCAGGGCCCTTCAGGAGAACATGTTCTTTCCAGAGTCACAGTACACACCACTTGCTTTATAGAATAGTAAAAGATACAGAAAACTGGCAAGTATGAACAGAAAGACATTTTTGGAATACATGCATTAATATTTCTGTCATTTTCAGTGGTTGGCTCTCATTTTAATAGCAAAAACATCACATTTAGTCGTTTTTTTGAAGTTGAAGACTTTTTTTTGGTTGATTGTCTGTTTTTTACTGTAATACAAATATATAAATCTGTTCTGCCGCGTTTTTTTAAATGTAGTAAGCCTACCATGATATGGAATGATGCCTCACTGGTGTTTTCTTCATACTTGTCTGACTTGTCTGGCTGTTCAGTTCTGATTAGATCCGATATATTTGTGAGCTATTTTTTGCCATTTGGATACCAACCCAAACACATAAATACAACGTCTTCATGCATTTTATTCCCTAATCGTAATTCATGCTAAAAGTCAAAGCAACAAAGTTGGAACTCAATTCTTACTGGTGGTACTGCTTCCATTGCTGGCGCATCATAGAAAGCATCATCGGTTGAAGTTTCGATTCTTCTTGCAGTCAAGTTACTCTACTTGTTATTGTTAGCCGAGCTGTGCTCTATACTAAATGACGAACTCCAATTATTTACTTTTTTGTGCTGTAAAAAAGGAGAAAGGACTTTACATCAGGGCCCTTTTTTTCTGGCAGAAGTTCTGGGATTTTACAATGACTCACTTCTTCTCTTGAGCATTTGTATTCGTTTAAGCTGCAGTCAGGGTGATCTGCTCAAGTAATAGCATTTGCCTAAACCACAAGACTGAAACCCCACCTCTGGCTCATCCATTGTGAAAAGCTCGATTGACAGTCAAAAGTAAAAGTGCTCAGATTGGCTCAACCTTTCTGCTTTTGTGTGCTGTTTTAGGTTTTTAAAGTCCCTGACTGAAACTTTAATGCGCCTCCACTTGCCAGCCACTTCCAGTTCAAAAGCTATTTCCACAAACGGTGTTAAAAGTAGCAGTGACGTGTTTGTTTATGGTCATGACAGCCTGAAAACAGGTCTGTCAACAAATAATTCACGTTCTTGCTCAGCTTAGAGTTCCAAACATGCCAGTGATCCTGGTGTGTGCTTTTATAGTGTTTGTGCTGGATTAGCTCAGCCATAGAAATGTTCCAAAGGTCAGGAAAGATTCCAGTGTCAGCGGAGAGACGTGAGCGAGAGCAAGAGGGAAATTCATCGTGAGAGAGTCTGACCGGAAAACTAAAGGACAAAGTCTGTTCCCGAGGGTAGGGAGCTTGTGAACTGGCTGCCATGCCGGCTCAGCTTGTTGTGCGCTGCTTGCACGGTTTTACTCTAGATTTCTATCAGGAGTACATCTTCAGAAAATTGGATCCTACTGGATAGTCAAAAATGGGTTGCTTCTGGAAGTTAGGATGTTTGTTGGAGAATAAGATTTTAGTTGTCTGACAGCCATGGGAAACAGTTTGGGCTGTGTTCGGGCTCCTAAAGAGGAATATGATGTTGGCTCCAACAAGCTCCCACTGAGAGCCCAATCAAAAGACTTCAAAGGTCGTCGCTACTTTCAGAGGAAAAAGCGGAAATCAGAGGACTTAAGGTCATTCATCTCCACTGGGACTCTTGGAAACTGTGCTGATTTTCAGGATGATTGTAGAGGAAATCATGCAAACCAGGAAAAAGACTCACCGTTCAGACAAGCAAGCATCAGCAAAGATGTCCATGCTGGACCAGTTAATGTCCTCACAGAGGCAGCTGTTCTGCCCCTCTGCTCAGGGTCTGCATACAGTCCTAAAGACTTGTCTGCAGATCAACAAACCTCAGAAAGTTGCAGATCTGGCGTGGAAGGAGAGCTCCATGGTGTTAGCCCAACTTCCAGGATTACCCCAGCTAAGCAAGAAGGGAAGGTGCTAAGGAGAACGGTCAGTCTTGGAGCAGTGGAGCACAAATTGCAGACCCCGAGAGGCAATGACAGAACTGCAAGTGAGGAGAAGTTCTCCAGGATTATATGTGAATCTGGATCATGCAGAGAAAGAAGGATGACTCTTACCAGCTGCCCTTACACTGAGATCATTCCAGCTAAGTGTGTTAACAGACAACACAAGGTAAAAGAAACTATTGGCTATTGGCTATTTTTATTTAGATCCATTTGGACTTAGAATCCATGTAGTGACATTTCAATGCAAGCTAGATGAAGAAAAATTACATTTATATTTATGTTCAATTGTGTGACTGAAGTGTTTGATTCTTTGGTAAAATGATTCATTTTGGGTCTGTTGTCTTTATCTTTGTTTCTTAACTTGAGTAGCGGACGATTTCATATAAAAACTTGAATGAAATTCATTTCTTTAAACGCTCATTTTCATATAAAACAGTTATATCTCTGAAATGGCAATAAATGAGACCAGAAAAAAATCCTTGACTACCTGTTGGTAACTACAGTCACTGTGAGTCCATGACAATCGGATGATTGATTAGGGAAAAGAATATATATTTGACACATGATGCACACGTGAAGGCATTTCTGTTTAATAGTTTAATAATAATAATTTTTGGTGTTTCTTAACCTGTTATTTAAATATAAACTAAGGTGTCAAACACTGGTGTGATTGGAAGTTTGTTTCAGTGTAAATGTGGCTAAATGGATCTTAACGGTGTGTAGGTAGATATCAGAGTCTCTGGTGTGCATTAGTAGGAATTTATTTTTTAGTGTTATTTTTTTATTTGTTATGTTTCGACCATATATAAATAAACAAGGCTTCAGTTTATGTCTTTAATTTTGTTTGAATTTAGCAGATTGGTACTGAAAGCACAGTACATTTCTAGTAAATTATTAGTAATAAGTTACATCTTATTGTTTGGTTTGCTTGTGATTGGAAAATTTGAGGTGAAAGGACTAGATCAAATGTGTCTCTAGGCATGTTAAAAGCATAAAAAAATATATTTGTCTGACAGGAACACCAAGTCTTTCTTGATCTTGGGTGTTGCTTTTGTTTGCGGGGTGTCTGCTGTGTTACTGAAAGCTGACATTTATGCTGGTATTATGGATTTTGCCTTACATGAGCTGAATCTGTTGAATGAAGTTTATCTGCTTTCTTGTAATCTTGCTTGTTTCACTTTGTTTGATCGTTGACATTTCTTTTGAAACAAAACTGCAGATGGAATCATTACGATGAAAATATTCCTAATTGGCAGACTGACTTATTGGTTCTTTTGTTATCAGACACGGGGTATGTTTGACACATACCTGACGTGTTTCAACGGAAGTCTTCCCTCTTCGTCAGAGTCGTCATCAGATGGTTGCGTGTAACGTCTATAAAAACATTTGATTGTGACTTCCTAATTGGCATTTTCATATTAAAATCAATTTAACGGGTCAAAAGTTAAAAATGCTTCGAGTCATTTAAAGTAGGATTAGTTATCAAACATCAGTCATTTGGGCACCAAAAACCCTGTGGAGCTCCACTTGAGGTTTTATCCTGCTTATAGTGGATAATGTGCTGTAAAGCTGTTGGGTAGTTTGATTATGTAACTTTATCACACATTCCTAACATGCAGCTGACTATTTTTTTCCTTTGAAGCTAAAAACCTGGCAGAGAAAACTGTTAATATGTCAGCTGTTATGGTAATAAAACGAGGAATGGTCGGAAAGATCCCAACAGTGATATTACGCTGTGAGTAATATTGACTGGAAATGAATGTGGTAAAACATAAGAATGACATTTGTTGAAATATATGCTGGCCTTTAAAAATAAAGGTCGCAATTATGATTTTTTTGACTCTGGTTTTATTAAATGCCAAATATTTGCTGTAGAATTCTTGATGATGTGTTTAGATAATCTGTTTTTGTTGTAACCAAAGGGATGCTGCTCTTTCATAATTTTGTTGTAATGGAATAGCCAGGTGTAGAGAGAAATCACACGAAAACCGCCACAAAGAGGGATTTAAGAAAAACAAAACTCCTCACAAGAGGGATAAACTGCAAAATCCTAAGTAACAGATAAGACAAAATCAAATGCCAAGCAAACCTCAGTGTGGGAGCAGCAGAAAAGGTTTGGGAGCATGAGGGGTGCACCGACATCAAGGACTGAGAAGCTAAAGCTTAATTAGCCACTGATTAGAAAGTGCAGGCAGCTGAACTTTCCTCAGAGAACCACAGTTGAGGAAGGTGGATACATCCAGGTGGAGCAACAGCTGACATGCAAAACACAATGAAGAGGTTAGACAAGTAAAAGAAACTTTAGTTCAATTATTTGGAAATTGACTGTCCCATCAAGGAAGACAAAATCCATTGAAGGGCCATCCTAGCCATTCCATATTTTCAGGTAGTTGGATTCTTGTAGCACAAATGTACTAAATCTGTACCCGACTAACAACAAAACCCCAGATCATGGCACACCAAAAACGATTTATTTTAAATGGCCGCACACATAATGAATATTCTTGCTGCAACTGATGCTTCCATCACTTCAGAACAGAATGAATGTGAACTTGTTTCTTCTGTCTTTACAAGTTTAGGCCTAATATTTTAAAGATTTCACCTCACCTATGAGTGTTTTTTTAAGGCTACGCATCTGTTCAGTCTAAATCTTAGGAATTCTCTTTGCCTTGAGAGGGACAAACCGCTCTTTACCTTTAGTACTAGGAATGTAAAGCGGCAATTTAACAACAATTTGATTCGTGTCATAATTTGAGGTTGTTGATATAATTGATAGCCGATACTGGTTCATTTTGAACGATCTGATTAGATCCAATTCACCTAAAATGGATCCTTAAAATTTATAGCCAAAACATCAACCAGTGTGACTCAGAGATAAATACCTGGGTGCTGAACAGTGCAGGTGACGTTTTCCAGATTCCTTGTATGTTTTGCAAGATAATTAAGAGTAAATTAATTGTGTACAAACAAACAAGTAAACAAGAACTAATGACATATCCATTCACATTTAATATTTTTAAATGTCAGTCCTCTGTTTTTTCCACATTAAAATAATACATACGGAACATTATTAGACATGTGACCACACCCTGTATGGTCTTTGCAAAATTCAAAGTGTTTGCACACATTGGACTGGAATGATGGCTGGATCCAAATGGT
This sequence comes from Oryzias latipes, assembly GCF_053564925.1. Lineage (NCBI taxonomy): Eukaryota > Metazoa > Chordata > Actinopteri > Beloniformes > Adrianichthyidae > Oryzias > Oryzias latipes. Next base: position 26,502,317 of record NC_136251.1, on the reverse strand, counting down.
ATTTTCCAATGTGGATATAATTTATTTCATTTAGACACGATTTTATAATGTTATAGTTCAATTTGATTCAATTCAATTAACAACTTTCACCTGCTTCAGACAGATTGATCTAGTAGTTGGATTGTGGGAATAAAAGTCGATTATTACACCTCTGTTTACTACTAAACGTAACGGTTTTGTTTGTGGGTTTTGTTGGACCACTAGATCTTGCCAAATGTTTAAGGATCTGATGATCATTTAAACATATTTTTCAAACCACATTTTTTTCGTGAAGATGATGGTTCTTCAATATTTGAACACTTTTTATTAATATGTATGTCTTTTCTAAACTATAGGGAGAGATCTGAGCGTATAAAGTGAGGTTTGTTGCAGATGATATTTGACTCAAAAGCTTAATACATTTCTGTGAAATAGTTGAAGAATTGTTGTTTCTTATTATGCTTTTATTTCTAAGGCAAACTAATGTGTTTGTAGCATATTTGTTTCAGTAGTTACGTGACTAAATGAAGCTGCTTGGACACTTGATCCATAGTAAAACACGACTGAGGTTCTTTCATGATTTGGGGATACTTTGCAGCATTTGCTGCTGCAAGAGCTAAACGAAATATTTAAATGAACATCAAATAATAACAAGTCATTTAAGACTCAAGGACCTAAAAATTGAAAGAATATATACATTTCTAGCAGAAATATGCATTATAAAAGCTTTTAGATGAATTTGATGTTTCTAAGCTGTTATTCCTTCTCTTGGTTCTTATCAAATCATACAGAAACCTGCTGATTGTTGTGTGTGGATTGATTTATGTATTTATATTGTTTTTTGTTTGTATTGTATAACAAACATACACATACACATACACATACATGATAAATTAGCTTCTTTTGCTACCCTTTTAGCAGTTCTGATGTGAAAATGTTTTATTTGGATTTTTTGTTGCCTCTTTACCAGACCTTTTTCACCAAATTCTATCAAATTTATAGAAGGATTTAGGGTACATTTTTACTAAAATAGATACAGATATGATCGTTTTTATAAAAAAATCTTTTTTTTCACAGATCTCAGAGATCCATGTGACAGGGGAGTCTGAGGACATGACAGCCAAGGAGAGACTGCTGCTCTGGTCCAAGCAGATAACAGATGGCTATGTTGGCGTACGGTGTGATAACTTTACAACTTCCTGGAGAGATGGAAGGCTTTTTAATGCTATCATCCATAAATACAGGTATTAACACTTATAGAGGATGAGCTTTTGTTCAATTTTCAAATTAAAGTCGTGATTTTAGAATTTAATAAGCCTTAGTTGTTTATTGATGCCTAGGATTTCTATATATTTAGATGACTTTTCCTTTAACTTATTCTTATTTCTTAACTTAAATAATGTTGCTCACCGTCTGGTTTATATTTATTTCTGCAGACCAGATTTGGTTGACATGAGTCGGGTGTCGGCACAAACCAATCGCTCGAACTTGGAGCAGGCCTTTTCTGTAGCTGAACAGTTGGGTGTGGCCAGATTGCTGGACCCTGAGGGTAGGATCCACACTCGGGTTTGGTTCTAAAAACTCTGTAAAAGCCCAAGCATGTTTTGGTTCTGTAAATCATGAGCTTTGAAGCTTGGAATTTGGCTCTAGGATGAGCATAACTCACTGTCAGCTGATTCTTTCTTGACCTTTTTATTACCCCCATCAGATATGGACGTTCAGTCTCCAGATGAAAAATCTGTCATCACGTACGTGTCAACACTGTATGACGCCTTCCCCAAAGTACCCGATGGTGTTGATGGAGTGAGTCCTAATGTAAGTTAATGGCTTTTAGTTAAAAAGTAATACTTTCTAGGTACATCTGTGACAGGAGGTTCTTTTTTTATTGGACAGGATGTTGATATCAAATGGGTGGAATACCAGAACATGATCAAATACCTCAGTCAGTGGATTAAACACAACGTGGCTGTAATGTCAAACAGATCCTTCCCCAACAACCCTGCAGAACTAAAGGTTTGTCACCACAAACAGCAAATATTTTTCTGATTCAACACATTTATTCTGCAATGGATTCTGTATTTCTATTTCTACTTTCTTTTCCAGGCACTTTATACACAGTATATTCAATTTAAAGAACATGAAATTCCACAAAAAGAAAACGAGAAAACAAAAATCCAGAATCTCTACAAGATGCTGGAGGTATTTCACTAAAACTGGAGGGTTGTGCTCCGATGGTTCACTGTATTGTACAGATTGTGAGCCTGTGGTGTGTCTGACAGATGTGGATCGAGTTTGGACGTATTCAGCTGCCCCCGGGTCATCATCCAAATGATGTGGAGAAGGAATGGGGTAAATTGATCGTTGCCATGCTTGAAAGAGAGAAGAGCCTGCGGCCAGAGATGGAAAGGTATGTGGAGGGACTCAATGCTTAAGTGCTTTATTCTCACCTGGCAGATCCTTTTCTCACTGTTCAGTCTTTTGGTTATAATGAATATAGTTGCAGACATGCTGATTTTAAGATAGAAAAAATCAAACCGTTTGTACACACACTCAGATGAAAAGATAAAAGCAAGTTTGGAAGTTGATGCTCAAATGCGCTGCATGAGTCAGCTGGTTTGTTGTGCTGATGGAGTGCATTAGTATCATATTGCAAGCTTGCTAATGTCTTTTCTGTAACCGGACAATGAATGGTCAGGGCTGCTTCAGGGTGTGTTCTGCAGAAATCCCCTACTGAGCTACTGATGTGTGCAGAAGCTATCACGCTCCTAATTACATCTGCCAACAGTGAGCACAGTTTTATGAGCTCAGTGTTGTTGAGCTCAAACAGACAATAAACAGCAGTGAGCACATATTTAGGAAGAATATTATCTATTCTTTTGAATTCTGACATTTAAGGTGACTCCACATAATTTGATGCATTTGATTTAATTTTTGAAGTAAAAAATCAGTGTTACATTTTAACTGATGCTGTTGCCATCTCTTATTTCTAGGCTTCCTCATAATTTTGAATTTTGTTGTTTGGACAATATCCTTTTTGCTTTTCAACAAGTTTACAGCATCTGCATGACAACCTGGAGAAACAGAAATTAAGGTTGTTTGCCTTTGCTTTTTACACTTTATGCAAAGAGACCTTTGCCCGGGCCTGTTCTTTAATTTTCATCCCCTGAGGAAGAATTTTTTTTTTTTTTTTTTTACGGTGGAATTCTTAGCACGCCCCTGTCCTGGAAATGACACTATATAAATATAAAGCTGTTCCAGCAGTTGGTTCCACAGGGGTTTCAGACAGGGAGGGTGAGGGTTAGCTTGCGAGTTAACCATGTAAAGGAAGATGGCCTATCTGAGCAGGACATCTACCGTCAGTAACAGCAGCTTTAACACCAGCTTTGGCTCCAGTGACAGCATCCTCACTGAACCTTTACAAATTAACAGCTCAATCTTTCTCAATAATAACATTGCATATGGATCCAGGTGAGAATATTGTTCGGATCCTCGACTTAAGGGTTGACTAATTAATTTTTAACAAAAATGTATTTCTTTGTGATTCTTTTTTAGACTTGAAATGTTGCAGCAGATCGCCAACAGAGTCCAGCGGGACTGTGTTAATGGTGAGGACAAGCTGGCTCTGGCAAGGACAGCCCTGCAGTCTGTGAGTTTGTTCACCTTGACTACACAGAACTTGTCTCCCATTTTTTGCATTGAGTTTTAATTGATAATTTTCTGTTTATTTTCTTTAAGGATGCAAAACGTCTTGAATCCGGAATTCAGTTCATGAACGAGGCTGAGATTGCCAGCTATCTCGTGGAGTGTGAAAATATTCTCAGACAGCAAGTAGTGGACATCCAAATTCTTCTAGATGGAAAGTTTCCATTTGCAGATCAACTTGTTCAAAGGTAAATTGTCTTTTATATTTCATGTTCTAAATCTTGCTTTTATTAAATTATTGAATGACCTTCATTTTAAATCTGAAAACAGGTCCAATGAATGAAGTAAATGAAGTATGGATATCTCATCATCTACCCCCTCATCTCGTTTATTGCAGGGTGTCAAAACTCCGGGATGATCTTCTGACTCTGAGAGCCGAGTGCTCCTCTGTGTACAGCCAAAGTCGCACCCTGTCTACAGAGCAAACCAAAATGATGATCTCCGGCATTACACAGAGCCTGAACTCCGGCTTCTCCCAGAGCATCAACTCAAGCCTGACCTCCAGCATTGGTCAAGTACTCACTCCAAGTGGCTTAAGTACACCTGGGTCCACCTTTACCTCAAGCCTTACACCCTGTCTGACCCCATCCTTGACGCCCGGTCTTCAGCCCTCTTCAGTCCAGAGCTATATGGGAAGTGGGGGGGGCATGGAGCCAGGCAGCCTGATGCATTTAAAACACATGCAGATCCGTAAGCCTTTACTGAAGTCCTTATTGGCAGACCCCAACATGACAGAGGAGGAAGTCAACATGAAATATGTGCAGGACCTCCTGAACTGGGTGGAGGAGATGCAGGTCAGCAGTTTTTAAATTCTTAATTTGAAGTTTACATGTGCTCAGATATTAAATGGTTTCTTTTCTGGGTTAAAGCTGCAGCTCGACCGGTCAGAGTGGGGCTCTGATTTGCCAACCGTGGAGATGCATTTGGAGAACCATAAGGGCGTTCACAGAGCCATTGAAGAATTTCAGATGAGTCTTAAAGATGCCAAGCTGAGTGAGGTAAGCTGACTTTAAAGTTTGTCCCTTCCTCTGAATTAAAGTTTAGTTTACACTGAGAAAAAAGAAACACCTTCCTTTTTTGTTATTATTTTCAGATTCAGATGACTTTACCCCTGAAGCTGAATTACTCTGACAAACTTAACAAACTGGAGAGGCAGTATGAAAGGCTGCTGGTAAACAAGCTGTTCACCTCTTCTTTTGATTTCAAAATGATTCCATTGGAAGTTTGACTTTATGAATGTGCTTTTCCTTCAGAGCTGCTCACGGGAACGACAAAACAACCTGGAGAACTTGCACGACTTTGTGTCACAAGCAACTCAAGAATTGATCTGGCTGAATGAAAAGGAGGAAGAGGAGGTGGCCTTTGACTGGAGCGATCGCAACAGCAGCATTTCCAAAAAGAGAGACTACCATGCTGTGAGTTGTTCTGGTTTTCAGTAAAAATGTCATTTGCAAAGACAAGAACCATTCTTTTTTTCTTGTTTTACTTTATTTTGCAATCAAAGTTGTGTGCAGCTTTTAAAGACAAGGGTTGTATGTCTACTAAGGATTTGATGAGGGAGTTGGATGAAAAAGAGGAGGCCATCAAGTCTGTACAGGACAAGGCAGAGCGCCTCATGTTCAAGAACCACCCTGCCAGGCTGACGATTGAAGTAAGTCCCGCTTTCTGTTCTGCAGTCAGAATGAGAGTTAGTGTTTAGAGCTGGTATTACTCTGAAAGATTATGATGTCATGTTGTAATTTCCTGGCTGTCTGCCTTTGTGGTTTTCTTTCCAGGCATACAAAGCTGCGCTGCAGACTCAGTGGAGTTGGATCTTACAGCTCTGCTCATGTGTGGAACAGCACCTTAAGGAGAACGCTGTTTATTTTGAGGTGCCTGCAACTGTTTCAGTTTATCAACAACATGCCATTTTTTTGTGTTGTCGCATCTAGCATCCCTTTTTGTCTCATTCAGTTTTTCAGTGATGCCAAGGAGTCCATGGACTACCTTAAAAATCTGCAAGACTCCATTCAGAGAAAGTACAGCTGCGATCGATCAAGCAGTCTACACAGACTGGAAGATCTCATTCAAGAGTCCATGGTAAACACAAGTGTGTGATGGTTATAGTGGAAGTTACAAGTAAAAAAATTCAAGAAAATCTATGTTTTAATGGCTGTTTTCAGGATGAAAAAGAGCAGCTTCTTCAGTACCGCAGCACTGTTGCTGGGTTGGTGGGTAGAGCCAAAAACATTGTTCAGCTCAGACCCAGGAGCCCAGAGAGTCCTCTTAGATGCTCCATTCCTGTCAAAGCTATTTGTGACTACCGTCAGATAGAGGTACAGCCTTATCTGACAAAACAGTTTAAAAAAAAGAAAAGTCCTTTTAGGGATTTAAATTTTCTGCTTAAACTCCTTTAGATTACCATCTACAAAGACGATGAGTGCGTTTTGGCCAATAATTCTCACAGAGCCAAGTGGAAAGTCATCAATCCAGCTGGGAACGAGGCAATGGTTCCCTCTGTGTGCTTTACTGTGCCACCCCCTAACAAAGAGGCTATTGACATGGCAACAAAGTGAGATTCATGGCTACATGTACCACATTTGAAAAGTTTTTTTTAATCAAGGCAAGTTTGTTACTTACTGTACATTTCCTGCAGAACTGAGCAGCTGTATCAGAACGTCTTGGCCTTGTGGCACCACTCCCACATCAACATGAAAAGTGTGGTGTCTTGGCACTATCTAATGGGAGACATACGTGCAATCCGCAACTGGAATGTGTCCTCGGTACGTTTATCTATCCGATTTCTCTTTAGACAGTGATTATTTACCAGCTGATCCTTTTTGGTGATCATTAGTCTCAGTTATATGGCCGACCAAAGAGAAAACCAATGAATGCAAATTCCTGCTTCACCTTTGCCCTTTCCTATGAACTATAGATAAAGACGATGCTGCCCGGTGAGCACCAGCAGGTCCTGAGCAGCCTGCAGTCCCACTTTGACGAGTTCCTGGAGGACAGTGAGGAGTCAGAGGTGTTCACTGTGGCTGATTGTGCACAGCTTGAAAGAGATGTGGCAGGCTGCAAGGAGTACTACCAAGAACTCCTTAGATCTGCTGAGAGAGGCAAGGCTCAGATTCCTCCCTCCTTTTTCTTCCATTCCAAACAAAGCATTTCAGATTTTTAAGTCAGCATCTTTTTAAGCTTTGAAAGATGAGATTGACTTTACTGTGAGTGTAACGTTTATACTTGGATGCAAATATGCAGATAAACAGGAGATGTGGTAGTAAAAAAGTGACATTTGTGTGCTGATTTGTTTGGCAAATATGTGTTATTTACATAAAATAACCCCTCCCATTTTCTTAAACAGGTTCTTATCATGGCGTAGGTTTTCAAGACTTTATCTTATTGAAATAGATGGTAAAAAGTCATGAAAATCAACTTATAAAATAAAAATAAAATATCTACTGAATTTTTTATCAACAGAGGAACATGAGGAGTCGGTTAACAATCATTACATCTCAGAAATCCGCAACTTCCGTATGCATCTGGAGGCTCATGAGGAACACCTGATCAGACAGATCCGCACACCGCTGGAGAGGGACGACTTGGAGCAGAGTCTGCAGCGCATCACAGAGCATGAGGTGAGCATCCTGCCATCTTTTCGTTTTATTTAATCCCCCAGGGTGTTATCTGTTTCATTGATTTGACATGTGTCTCTGCAGAGAAAGATGGCTGAGCTGGAGAGGCTGAAAGAGGATCTGGACGTCCTGAAGGGGAAGTGTGACCTTTTCCTCAGGCAGGCTGCAGGTTCTCCGTCTGTGTCGATGCTTTCATCCGAACTCTCTACCCTCCTTCAGAACATGGGCCAAGTGTCTTCCATGTCTTCCATTTATATGGACAAGTAAGCCTTTTTCTGGTAATTTAGACAAAAATATGTTTAAAGATTGGAGGTAAAAAGATATGCTTCCTGCTTTCTGCAGACTGAAAACAGTGAGTTTAGTGGTGAAGCACAGCCAGAACGCAGAGACTCATGTTAAGACGTACGAGTCGAAACTCTACGAGGAGGACGCCATGAACTCAGACATCAGATCCATTGAAAGCGTAATTTCTACACTTAAGGTAACACCATAAAGATGTTTATAGATGGATCAGCTCTTTTGCAGTTCTAAGTTGAAGGAGTAACGATTCTATGTGTTATCATAGCAATGGCGTGCAGAGATTGATGAGAGGCAGGAAGTATTCCACGACATGGAGGACGAGCTGCAGAAAGCTCGGGTCATCAGTGATCGCATGTTTAAGGCCCACAACGAGCGCGACTTCGACCTCGACTGGCACAAGGAGAAGGCTGATCAGCTGAGTGAGAGGTGGCAGAGCATTCACTCACAGATTGACGGCAGGTCATTGCAGCTTCTGTTTACTTTTACTGCTAAAATCATTTATCAATTATATTTTTTGCGGATTTTGCACATAGAAATGTATTTTTTACTTTTTATAGGCTTCGAGATCTGGATGGAATTAGTAAATTACTGAAGCACTACAGAGAGTCCTACAGCAGTGTTGATGAATGGATTAGAGAACTGGAAACAGCCCAGCTGAAGGCCCAAGAAAACAAACCCGATGACAGCAAGGCTCTGGCTGAGCTGCTGAACAAGCAAAAGGTAACACAGCACTGATTCACAAAGGCGTTTTGTACAAGACATTAACATTTGTATTTTTTGCAGGTGCTTGTTTCTGAAATTGAACAAAAACAGAGCAAGATCGACATGTGTCAGAAGTACTCAGAGCAATATTCATGTGCTATTAAGGTACCTTTGTTTTTCAACTATTTTCAAAGGGAACATTTAAAATAAATAAAAGAAGTAAGATCTAATCTTATTCTGTATAAATTAGGATTATGAACTTCAGCTGATGACATTTAGAGCAATGGTGGACTCGCAACACAAATCTCCCCTAAAGAAACGCAGGATGCAGAGTTCCTCAGATGCCATCCAGCAGGAGGTAAAAACAGCGTTCCGACTGCAACCATGTTTGTTTTCAGTGTTGTGGCAGAATGGAGCATATTCAGTGACAGACGTTTTGTTTGGTTTATGGATCAGTTTATGGATCTGCGAACCCGCTACACTGCTCTTGTGACTCTCATCACACAGTATGTGAAGTTTGCCAGCGAAACACTCAAAAGAGCTGAAGATGAAGAGGTAAACTTTAGGTTTGAATTACCTAATTTTTTATTTTAATTTCTGTGTTTTATTTTGTTGCTGTTTTTTGGGATGTAATTTTCACATGTTGCATGATTTAAAGGTCTTCTTTGCTGCTATCAACAGGGTTTACTAGTATAAAGTGTAGTTTTGCTCTTTATCTCCTGCTGCTTTTGGACCCATCAGCTGATGATGGGTGAAGAGGATTTGTAGCAGAGAAGCAAAGGAATCACACATAAGAGCAAAAGTCTGCATGGGTGGTCATTCCTTGCTGGTGAAGGTGGCATGCAGGGGGAATATTGCTAATGGATTCCTTTGCAGAAAAGGAAAAGCAAAGGCACAAAAAATCCAAAAGACTTTTCAAGAGTTTTATTGTTTAAAAATGTTGTTTGATAATGATTACTTTTTTAGTGTTACATTTTTTCCTTAGTTTTGTTTATTTAATTAAAAACTCTTGAAAAGTTTTTTTCATTTATTTTGCCATTTTCTCATGATTTTGAGTCCGTGGATGACTTGTGTTTTTTGCCTTTTAGAACAGAAAAGCATTTGAGAGAGCAGAGAATGTGAAAAAGGCAGAAAGCATGGAGCTCCTGAAAACCACAGGGGACTTAGAGATTAGACGACTAAAGCAGCAAGTTGAGGAGCAGGAATCCTTGCTCACTGAAAAGCAAGCTCGCGTGGAACAGCTGGAAGGAGAGCTGGAAACACAAAGCAAAACCATACATGATCTAAACTTTCAGAAGGCACAGCTTGAGCATGACCTTAATCAGTATCACACCAAGTTAGAGATTGCGTTGAAAGACAAAACGGCCACAGAGCAGGAGTTAAAGCACGCAAAAGTACAGATCGAACAAGCAGAGGCCACATGGTCTTTGACTCAGAAGAAACTCGAGGACCTCCTGAAGAAAGAAACTGATGACCAAGTTCAAAGTACACAGAAACACCAGAGAATAATTGCTGAGGAGGATGGCAGCTTTGCAGCTGAAGAAGAGTTTCATAGTCAACTTCAGGCTAAAAACAGTCTGCAGCCGACTGGACTTAGCCAGCCAACAAAAGATAGTGAACTCAAGTCATCGCTGGCTGAAATGCAGGATGTCCTGCAGCAGAAGCTAGAGGAACTTGTTGTTGTTCAGAAAAAAGCAGAGATGGCAGAAGAGAAGGCTCAAAGTTATAAAAAACTGTTAGACGATAGCAACAACAGGCTAAAGAAGCTCCAGATGGACATGGAGAGTGAAAGGATGCAGTTCAGGCAGAAATCAGATGATCTCCAGCAGGAAACAGTAAACACCAAGAAGTCTGTGAGCGAACTTCAAGAAGAAATCCGCTCTCTTCAAAGAGCAAAGTCCTCCTTGGAGCAGAGCGTTTTCTTCCAGAGCACTGAAGTTGAAGGTGTGAAAGAGCAGCTGAAAATGACCCAAGGAGAGCTGCAGAAGAAAAGCTCCGCTGAGCAAGAAAACAGCTACAAAATAAACAACCTGGAGGAAGAAGCTGCCTCCAAACAGGCCGTAATAGATCAGCTGAAGTACAAGTGCAATGAGCTGACGAGGATGAACGTCTCATCTGACAGTGAAATCAGAGGCCTCCAGATCCAGATGGAGTCACTGGAAAAAGAGAGATCACTTTCTGAACAAAAGATCAGGTCTTTAAGGAGTGATTTAGAGAACTGGAAACAACAGCTCCAGACGTCTACAGAAGAAAACGCCACGATGAAGAGATCTGAGCAGTCGCTTAAGCTCAAGTGTAAAAACCTTGAGGGAGAACTTCAAAAAAGTGATTTGGTTGCAAATCAGCTGCAAAGAAAAAATGATGAGCTGAAAAAATTAAATTTGGAGTTGGAGCAGAACCTAAAGAATGCGCGAGCTAAACTTGATCAGGTGTCGATGGAAGTCGAGAGCAAAGATCAGCAGATCAAAATCCTCAAGTCTCAAGTAGAGGGTACCAAGTCACAAGTCAGAATTATTGAGGACGAATTGAACAAAAGATCTCACACCACTCATGAGCTTCAGCTGAGGCTTCAAGATTACAGCGACGATTCAAAGAAGATAAACGAGCTGCAGCAAAAAATCAAATCCCTTAATTCAAACATTTCAAATTACGAGCAGGAAATAGCATCTCTGAAGTTGCAGGTCAGCTCTTTCCTTTTAGAGAAGAATGCAGCAAACCAGAAGATCCACATGCAAAAGGAAGAGATAAATAATTTAAATGAGATGCTAAAGAATAAAAATGCAGAGCTGCAAAAGCAATCAAATGAAAGTCAAAAGCTTCTGAACAAAGTTAACATGTTAGAAGATGAGCTTTTTAGTCATAAGAACAGTTTAAAAGGTTTATCCAGTAATTCAGAGAAAGTAGCTGAAAACCTAAAGAAAGAAATCCACACTCTTCAGAATGATAAGAAAGTAGCAGAAAGAAAAGCTGACAGCTTGAATGCCAAAATCTCTGAACTGAGCTCCTCTCTGCAAAAATCAAAAGAGGAACTGATTCGAGAGACTCAAGAAAGAAAATCAAAAGAATTCAAAATCCAACAACTAGAGACTGAGCTTCAGAGAACCAGTCTGGCTGTCAAAGAATTGACATCCAGTACTGAGAAATCCCGATCAAATCTACACCACGAGAACATAATCCTGAAGAAGAAGAAATCTGATATGTTAGACAAAAACGCCTTGTTGGGATCTGAGGTCAAAACACTGAAGGAGAATCTGCAACGAGCCCAAGCAGACACAGAGCAAAAGCAAAGAGAAAACTCTGCTCTTCAGCTGAAATCCCAGCAGATGGAGCTACAACTGGACAAGTGCAAGATGATGCTGGAGGAACTAAAGGGTAAACTCGAACTCCAAAAAGAGGGCTACGAAAAGCAGCTCTGGCTCATGCAGACAGAGGTGGAGAAAAAACTAACCTTACTGCAATCTGAGATCATAAGAGAAAGCAAACAGTCCAGTGGTGCAGAATTAGCTTTGATGCTGAACAATTATTTTAAACAAGATGTGCATTTGACAAAAATGGTGCACCAAACCACAGTGGAATCAAAACAAGTAGACCAAGAGTTGCAAATGAAACAGGAGAAGCTGCAGGAAGAAAAAACAATACTTGCACAAGATTTGTCAAAAGCAAAGTCAGATATCGCCCAACTTGAGAATGAAAAACTTCAACTCAGCTCAAAAATTGCTGCCCTGCAAAGCTTCAGTAACCAGCAAACATTTGAGATAACAAAGTTTGAAAAGCTGGTGGCAGAGAGCGAGCGTAAACTGACACTTAAAGAAAACGAAGTGAGAGTTCTGCGGGAGCAAATAGAATTATATGCAAGAGAAGTGAAAAGTCTTCAGGAGGCCCTTTCATCCGTCAACGTGGAAGGGCTGAAAGGTCATCAGAACGTTACAAACAGCAAGACAGATGTTCTCATGGCAAAGAAAACGGCGCCCGTCAGTAAAACTGCAAAGTCCATCATGGAAGACGAAAAACTTAAAATGAAAAAGGTATGAATGAAGTTGCTTATGTATTAATACACCAAACAATGATGGTTGCTGCCATATTTGACTTACATGCTTAACCTACATTCTATGATGACTTTAACACTGAACCTAAAAGGTTTACCCATCTTACATCCACAGACAACAACAACGGAGAGAAGAAATGTTCTGGAGGAAAAAAAGCAAGTCCAGAAAGAGGACTCTATCTATCAAACTCCCACACTTCAACCAAAAGACGTCCGACAAACAACTTACAAGAGTGACATCACATCAAGTCAGCCTGCATCCGTCTCCTCGCATGGATACATGTCACTCTGTGGACTAACAGACCAGCAAACAAACAGAACTAACATCAGCAAGACGAGAATGTATCAAACCATAGAGATCCACGAAAGTGTGAGCTCATTAGATAAGAGTACAGCAAACTTTGGAACCAAACACGTTGAAGCCACTTCCCAAAAGCTACCAGAAGTCAAATGGAGCACAAACATTCAGTACCTGATCAAATATCAACTCGTAGATGAAGAGATTTTGAGAAAGTTAGAGATGGGCTTTATCACACCGGCAGAGGTGGAAGCTTTGCTTGTTCAGCCCATTGACAAACCAACTGCCATCACTGGAGTTTATGTAGAGTCAAGCAAGAAAAAAATTTCCTTCATAGAAGCTGCTGAAAAGGGGTTCCTCGCAAAGACGTATGCACTTGAGTTTCTAGAGGCTCAAGCTGCAACAGGGAGTCTAGCAGACTTGGCCACAGGACAAATACACTCAGTTGCTGAGGCTGTGGAGATGGGAATCATTGATGCATGCATGAAAGATAAACTGATTGAGGCAGAGAAAGCTGTGAGGGGCTACGTGCATAAAGGGAGAATGCTGTCTGTCTTTCAAGCAATGGAGGAAAGGATTCTTGACAGATTCTCGAAGTGCAGGTAGCAACAGGGGGGTTGATAAACCCTGAGACTCATACCAGGGTGCCAGCTTGCATTGCAGTAGAGCAGGGTCTTTTGAGCAAAGAGATTCTGCAGAGTCTCTATGATCCGGTGAGTAACCCCAGAGGCTTCCACAACCCTGACACTGGACAGAAAGCATACTACTCTGAAGTACTCAAGACATGTTTGTATGACGTTGATGGCGGAGTGTTTCTCACCCCATTTGGTGAGAGGCACCTAACGAGCACATCTCCACTCAGTCCTCATAAAGTGTCAGTTGTGAACAGCAGCTGCGGATCTGAAATGTCAACACACGAAGCCTTTAAAGGAAAGCACATTGACAAGAAGACATATTTGTCTCTGTCTAGGTTGGAAAGTGAATGGCAGGAAAAGCCCATAACTGACCCCAGTGGAAATCTGTGTCACATCATCACAGATAACAGAAGTGGTCGTCAGATTTGTCTTGAGTCTGCTCTAAGTCAGCGGTTTCTGGAAGCGTCTGAGCTTGAAAGCTATCGCAGCGGAGCTTTAAGTATCTACGAGATTGTTGACATTATTTTCTCCAGGATGGTCATTGTGGAAGATGTAAACAGCACCATTGCTGGTTTATGGGATGTCACTCAAAAGAAGAGGCTCTCCATCCTGCAGGGATTTCAGCAGGGGCTCACAGACAGAGCCACTGCCCTACGACTTTTGGAGTCTCAGGCCTGCACTGGTGGCATTTGTGACCCATCGTCTGGGGAAAAACTTTCCCTCTGTGATGCTCTCAAAAGAGGTCTTGTGGATGAGGGATTAAATCAGCAACTTCAACCCTTTGAGCAGGCATATAATGGCATTGTTGACCCTTTGACTGGGAAGACTTTGACAGTTTCCCAGGCTGCCCAGGAAAATCTCTTCCCTAAGAATGCTGCTTTCCGCTGTATTGAATTTCAGCTGCTGACTGGGGGGCCCATAGACCCCGTTACTCATGACAGGGTCTCACCTGAGGAAGCCATTCAGAGGGGCCTTGTTGACAAAGTTATTGCCAGTAGTCTCAAAGATGAAAAGCATCACACCAAGGCCCTCAGCTGTCCAAAGACCAAGAGGAGAATGACTTTTAAAGAGGCGCTTGAACGGAGCGTGTTTGACTGCCACACTGGTTTAAGGTTACTGGAGGCTACAAAACTTCATGGATTTGGAGCCAAATCAACGTTTCATTATGTTTGGGCATATAAATAAACAATTAAATATATAGTTACTGAGAGTATTAAAGTAAATCCTGCAGATGAAATCTCTTGTTGTTTTTTCCAATTATTTCTACTATTGTTAGGTTGATGTAACTGATCATTTTGTCTTCGTTGTTGTAAGATGATGACATTAAGTATCTGAGCTTTTACTGAAGAGCTGATAGTCATGTTAAAACCCACTTGTTTTGATTCTAGAGATCTGTTGATGAGGAGAAGAGAGAGCATGGTGATAAGGTTAGCAAGCTGTTACACTGGATGTCCGATGTGAAACGAACCGTGAACAATGATGCAAAAGCCCTGAAAGATACTAATGCCAACACAGATGCTTCAAATAAGCCCAAGGTAATAAATGAGTTCATATGCCCAGTAGTTTATGATGTTGTCAGAGCCTATATGTCCTCTAGAAATCCAAATATAAAGATCTTTTTCTGTCATAGTGTGTGATTTCTAATAAAATCTTTCTCTACCTTTGACTTTAAATATATTTTACTGTGAGGAGAAATTCTAATTTATTTATTTCCCCTTTAAACACTTAATTATACATTTATTGTATCAGAACAATAATACATAACAAAAGAACCATATGTGGCACAAGCACTCACGTTTCAGGAACTGCACTTTTATTTGTGAATTCGTTGGCCCCAAAACATAGTATTTGCATATGACGTGGATATTTTTACATTGGAGATACTGATTATTATTCTGATTCCATTTATTAAAGCAGTCAAAGTTATCATAAAAAGCCAGTATTCTCCTAAAAAACATGTTTTAAAAAAACAAGTTTCTTCCCCTTCTTTTTACATTATCTCCAAATTTTCTGCCCTGCGTGTAAAAACTACACTTAAAAATGTAAAATATAAAGAAAATCCGAAAGCAACTTGACATTTTTCATTTGTTTAGTTAATTCTTAAATTGTATTCATTGTACATTCAATAGTGGCAACTATTCAGTTTATTACTTTGTTTAGAACCTATTTTGGTTCCTCTTTATGGATTTTTGCTACAAACAGTTACTGAAATTCATGTAAAATATGTTAACACTTTGCTGTGAAATGAAGCAAATAAAAAGATTATAAGCAAAACTCAAAATCAAATTCTGACTGTAAAAATCAAGCATTTTGTTGGTTACAAAGCAGTTTTAATAGTTTTAACTTTTTTGTTTGTTTCAATTAATCTATAAATTTTGCTACATTGATTTATTTCTTGCAGTTGCAAGAAGATGCATCACTATTTACAAGCATCAATTCCTATGTGTGTTTATATACTTTATGTTTTTGTATGCAAATCATAAAAATGGTAATAAAACATGGCTGGAGCTATTCTGCTGTGTATGATATGAACTCATCAGGATTTTTGGGTTTAGGTGTCCGTTGAGGAAATGGTTGCCAAAAAAGAGCAAGTTGCAGAAGCGCTCAAGGGCACGCAAATGATGCTCAACAAACACGGTGAAAAGTAAGTGTCTTTGCTCTGACGAGCTTCTTAAATATATTTCCATTCTGCAGTTTTTATTTTTCCTCTTACAGAATGACAGAAGAAGATAGAACGAAGGCAGAGGAGCAACTGGCGGCTCTGAGTGAGGCTTACAGCGAACTTTGCCAGCAATGCTCCGATCAGACAAACTCTGCAGATGAGGTTGGGCCCTTCGTAGACCCCCTGATGTTTTATTGCATGACTAACCATGAACCTCCTGGATAGTTTTGCCTTGTACCTTCAGCCTAGTTACAACTCAAAAAGTATGCTGTAAACATGCTTGACTTGCATTTGGTTTGAAAAAAGATGAAAAAGACTCCTTGAGCTTCATGTGGTTTACTGTGACGGCATTACCTGTGCCATCTGACTAACTACACTCTTTTTGCAAGACGCTGGATCCTGCAGTCTCAGGTGCATGACAGCTTTAACAGTGTTGTGTGTTCCTTTTCCTGATGCAATCCTGTCATATTCTTGCTCTCCTGCACAAACTTTTAACATGCTCATGTTTGTATGATGGTGAGTATACATTTTGTCTTGCTTTGAAATATTTTGTTTTATCAAGTCAAAGCTTGTCAAGTAACTTGACATTTTACATTTTTCTGCAGGGCTTCAAAACGACCCAATGCTTGATGGATGAAGTAACGTGGGCCGCTTTCCCAGAGTCCATCATGACCCCCAACCCCTCTCTGTCTGGGACAAATGACCATATGGACCGTGAAAAAAATGTCATGTACCAGTCTGCACCAAAGCACCCTTCACAGTACGAAGCAGACAAATGCATACAAAGTTTGCACATTTCTTCTGTGTCCCTGTCCGACGTGGCAGCAGCAAGGAAAGGATTTGAATGTGAAGAACTGGTCATTAAGGTCATAGAGATCAGTGAGGAGGCAGATGGTGTGGATGTGTGGTACACAGGAGACACACTGACCCTGGACAAAGCTTTTGAGTGCAGTCTCATTCCCGCTTCTCTGTATGTTGAAATACTCCAGAGACAGAAGATAAATCATGGTTTTGATGAAAACCTTTTTCTTCTTGAAAAGCAGTTGGAACCTTGTGACATTGAAGGAATGATACTAACCTGCCTCAGCAGGCCTAAATCGAATGAACCAGAGAGAAATGTAAAGACTTTAAGGGCTGTAAATGTTGGCCTAAAGGATCAGAAAATCCCATCAAGGCAGCTTTCAGGTCAGATAGGTGTAGGTAGAGAAAAAGATAGAAATGTGTTAGAGGAAAGCTCTCAAGGGGGTGTTAATTTGAGGGTGGATGCAGCTGTTCAGTGTGATTTGATGAGTTGCAGCTGCTGGCTCACTGTTTTGGGACACCAGCAGCAGTTTTTGGGGCTTGTTTTGCCAAAGTCTGATCAAACCATGATCACTTCCCTCCAGCATGATAAACAAATCAATGTGATCAGCAGTGGACTATTGAGTAATCCAGTAAAAATGGCAGCGTTTTATATTCCAGAGTATTCAGAGGTGATGGATTTCACTACTGCTGTTCACAATGGTTTCATCGACGCTCACGCAGCAGAGGTGCTGAAATCTCTTGAGATTCCTGATGAGCTTCCTGATATTAATGACCTTAATGAAAAGTTTTCATCTTGGCTCATACATAAAAACGTATCGGTTGAGGGATGGCAGTGTAGTTCTGAGGGTGCAGAGGTGAGTAAACCCACTCCCACAGAGGTAGAGCAGTTGTTCATTTCACACCTGATGATCAATAGTTACATCGATCTAAAGTCGGCTCAGAGGGTGCTAATCCTCGACAGTCATTTGACTCGAGTGGCTCAGGCTTTTCTTGAAGACTTGAAGCCCACTGGTGTGAAGATGCTTTCACACCTCAACAGAGGAATAGAGAACACTTTTTATTCAGATGATGTTTTTAAGGACAACGTTAACATGACATTTGATGAAAACTCACATCTTTTATTTGAGCCACACAGTTTTTCCTCTGTAAGCACTAAAACCAAAAGGTTTGATGCAAAGCCTTTTACAGCTGACGTGCTGGATAATGGAGGCAGTGTAAATACAATAGAACCCATGGTGCAAGATGAAGGCCAATCAAAAGACAGTTCCAACTGGAATAGCTTAAATTATTCAGAACAGAAAAAATACAAAAATGAATCAGAATTTGAGTTTGAAAACCGTTTCAGCCTTGATGGTCAATCATCTCCAGAGATATCAGGATCTTCAAAATTCTCCATGAAGTCACAATGTGATGTGATTGATTCTGAGTCATCATTTACATCTTCCCTTCAGAAACCGTACTTTAGTAAATCAGTGAGGGTGGATAACAGTCAGACTGAGTTTTTGTCCTTTGATCACCTAAAGGAGAAAGAAAGCCCATCTGATTACTCTGTTCCATCTATGTATGGCCAAAGGGCAGCAGGATGTCCTTCAGACAAAGATCCTGAGGGATATTGTGACTTCACAGAAGCTTTTAACAGGAGAGCAGTGGATGTAAAGTTTGCCCCTGAGCTGGATGAGCCACAGTTAGTTGAAGAAATGTGCATTTTAAAGGCTGAGGAGGAGACAGCATGTGGTCTGAATCGGTCAAACCCAACTAAAATACTACAAAACTTATCTACGTTTCCATGCAATCAAAGTAGTGATCTATTTCCTATTGTATCATCTGAAAACAATAACATTGATCCTCAAAACAGCGTTTATTCCCATGGAAACACCTTTGCATTCACTTCGGAGGGCGGCAGGATATTCTTACCTCATTTTCATAAAGCCGAAAATGTGCAGGAGCCGCCTGAAAGGAAAGTTGCTGTCATGTTCCTTGATTCACCCAAAGAGTACTCAGAGAGTGCAGATATAGACAACGAGAAAAAGTCAGAAACCAGAACAGACCGTGAGCATCACTCTCATCAGCATGAAATGAACTCACCGTCCTCTTGGAGCGAGACACCAGCAGACTGTTGTCCTCAGGCCGTGAATGGTACCTCAATGCTCATAATCAGTGAGGACCTGACAGGAGGAGCTGGCATCAGCGGAACTTTGGTAGACAGTTCTGCTTTGACAGAGTCGGTATTAACCCCTTATGTCTGTTCTGACACACAAAGTCAACACATCACCTCTGCTTTCCCCTCATGCCAGTCAAGCAGCCCCCCCACTGATGATGTTCTCACTGATGGATTGGATGCTGGTCTTTTTGTGGTCCCATCATTCCATAATGATATGTGTGCAAAAAACAATACAGAAACTGACAGAAGTGATGCTCGCTCATCTTTGGATGGAGATCCAGCTAGGAGTGGAGAGTGCTCCTCCTGCTCCTGGGGTTTACATGCAGATGGAGTCATGTCTCCATTAGAGGATTGTAGCAACTATGACATACGCTGTACGGAAAATAGCAATAGAATTGCCTCACCTCAGCAACCGGGGCCTCTTTTGAGAGCCGACTTCATCGTTGAACCAAAGCCTTGCTGTTTTCAGAACGCTCAGATTGAAATTTTAACTCCTCCTCAGCTTCTTTCTTCATCTCAGTCACCAACTGCTCTCAGTAACCTGAATGCAGAAGACATCAGTCACATGCGATGTGATATGACGGATTCAATACAGACTGATGAAGATTTTGTGGGTTCAAACAGTAAAAGAAATTATTCTGAATTTCAGAATGAGAGTCTTTCCCTTCCAAGACAACATGGTGGCACTTGTGAGGTTTTTGGTGATTCTGGGAAGAACTTTGCATCATGGCAGGAGACGAGCAATGATAATGGAAATGCACTGTGCTCTGATCCACCAGACATTTCCTTTAGACATCCAATAACAGAAGAAAATGCAGGGTCTTCCTGCCAGGCAGATTTAAAAAAAGTAGATGAAAGCTTTTCTGACCATTCTCAGGTGGCTGCAAATGTCCTTTCAGAAAGCTGCAATGCATCTACAGGTACCTCCTCAGAATCACATTCTAATTCTTCACAGATAGTTTCAGAGGATTGTAATGAAAATCTACTCAAAGACAGTGTTTTGCATAAGGACAGAGATGATCTAGAGCTTCTTGATTCTCAGAAGAGTAATGCACCTGGTGGTGTTGTGGACAGCAGTTCTTTGTGTCTTTCCTCGGTTATCGAGAGCCAGAACACCTTCGATTCAAACAGCAAAAACAAGGAAAACTCCCAACTTGTGTGTCAGGAGGATGCAGAACATCTGGATGCTCCAAATTTCCAGCAGCGATTCCTGCAGCTTTTCCAGACTGTTTCCTCAGGCCAAGATTTCTCAGTCCTTCAGGAAATGATGGACTCACTGAGCAGTGGCCTGGGAACCAGCTCCATGGAGGAGCGCTGGCACACTTTAGAGAGCATTCAGGAGGAGAGCTTAGAGGAAGAAGAGGAGGCTGCAGAAGAAAAGTCTAGAGCCCATTATGTTGCTGCAACAGTTCACAGAACATCCGCTCATGTTTCTGACTTCTCAGAAAAGGTAAAACAATAAAAGATAGTAACTAAGCCACTCCTGTTCCACAGTTTCAGACAAACTTTTTATTTTCAGTTTACAATCCAGGATTACCTGGAATGTACAGGGAAACTTCAAGATCACGCTGATGCGTTAGAAGATCTAAGGAAAGACCTTTCATCGCAAGAAACTATAAGCAAGAATATGGAAGAACTGCAGATCTATCTAGAAGAATGTCAGGTTAGGGGTTAACAAATTTCTTTTAAATTTCTTCTTTTTTTTTTTTTGCTAAGTAGTTTTTCCTCCAAATATGCCCAGGTCTTGGAGTCTGAACTCTCTAGAGTGGGTGATGTTCTGATAGCAGATGTGGATAAAGCCAAACAGCTCCTAAATTCCGCTGATGAGGATCTTCCCGTTCAAGTTCACAAAGATTTGGCCTTGGCGTATCGGCACTTAGAGCCAAACTTCACTGCTGTCTCACAGATGTGTGCAGAGAAGAAGACGTCCCTCGTTCAAGCAATGGATGAAGGACGGGTCTGTCTCTTCAGATAGTTAAAAAAAATAGTACAATGTAAAAAAAGAGTCTCGTTTTTACTTTATCTTCTGTATTTTCAGGCATACTTAGAATCAGAATACCAAAAACATCGGATTGACCTCAACAACCTCAGAAAATCGATTCAAAGAGCCTCTGATTTGTGGGATGTGAACCTAAAAACATGTGATGAGGACCCACAAAGACATCTGAACCACCAGAACAAGGTTTTATTTTGTTTTCTACATTTCAAGAAAGAATCTAGTAAGGCATACTCAGAACTCTTCCATCTTTTATTCCCAAAGGACACAGAGGAGAAACTTCTCAAAGAAGCCAGGCTTAAGTTGGAGGACGTCACATTTGACATCCAGTGCTTCATTTCTGAAAACGCTCAATTTCTGAGTCCAGCTCAGAGCAGCTACCTCCTTAAGTTCCTCACCAGCACACAGCGGGCACTCAGGGAGCAGACGGAAAGGATCATGGCACAGAGGAGCGCCTTGGATGTCGCGTTGAACACTAAGGATGAAAACCAGGAGGTCTGCCTTGTGTTCATTCTAAAAAGAGCAGGAGTTTGGCAAAACTTCAGGGAGTCTAAAAAAGTCTGTCAGAAATATAAGACAGGGTAGAAACACTAGAGGAAAAATTTGTGTCTAAACAACTAATATGTGGTTTTTTTTTGCACTCTCCCTACTTGGATATAGTGTACATATGCTAGGAAAAAAAAATCAAACATCTTAATTTCATTTATTCAGTCATCTTCTGCCGTGTTATCCCTTTCGGGGTCACAGGGCTGCCGGAGCCTATCTCGGCCGCTTGTGGGCGAAGGCAGGGGATGCCCTGGACAGTTTGCCAGTCTGTCGCAGGGCACATCTTTATTTACTTTATGAAATTAATTGATAAAGTATAGATGTGAATGATGAAAAATCTTTTAGTTGGGAAAGAGTCCCATGCTTATCTATTAAGCTCTTTCATTAAATGTATAAACAAAGTAAAATTATATTGAAAGTAAAAGTGGGTTTGTAACTATTTGGATAAAATCAGTCTAAATTACAAAACTTTTAAACTGAATTAATTGACACCTTCAATTTTGTCGTTAAAATGTGAGTATAGGTGCAAATATTTTTAGAAATGACATACCGGTAATTGCATGTTTTTTGTCTGTGTGATAGCTGCTGCAAACTAACCTTTGTTTTGTGCTGCTTACCCCCTGCAGGCCTCAGGATTCCTCTGAACAGTAGATATCGGACAAAAAGGACTTTCTCAATATAGATGCATAACAGCATGTTTACAGCATACTGAGTTTTAATTTAACAATGCATGTTACTTAAATGTTTTAGAAAAATCTTCAACTGCTATGTTGTTGATTTTACACAATATGTATGAAAATTTAACCAATTTTGTTTGGTTTTAAGTTTTCTTTTTTTTTTGTTTGTTTTTGTCAGTCTTTTTCGGCGAAACACAAGGAGTTTACAGATAAGCTGGAGGACATGTGTGACAGTCTCACGCTGACAGAGAATCGTCTGATTGGCCACAAACAGGAGGCTAAAAGCATTGAGTGCATCCCAGACCTGCAGCAGTACCAGCAGGAGCATCAGGTTTGGCACTAATTCATTTTCTTTACTTAAAATAAAGCTTCCATCAGTCAAGATCCTTTTTTTTTTCTTCAAGGCTCTGCAGAAAGACGTACTGACAAATGCCAGTGCCTTAAACGAGGTAATCAGCAGCTCTAAAAAATATTTGGAGGAGAACCGCAATAAGATGACACCAGATCAGATCGCCATTATTGAGAGCAAGTTGGAAGAGGCTAAAAGCAAAGCCAGCCTCATAAACCAGCAGGCGGAGGAGTCCAAGAAAGACTTGGAAAAAATTGTTACAACAACCATAAAACAGGAGAGCGAAAAGGTTCTTATTACTTTCACCTGCAAAAAATATGTAAAACATTTGAAAGTGATATTATTTGGAACAGTAAATCATTGATCCTGATGTGCGGCCTGTTTGCAGGCTGCAGCTGTGGAACGACTTGAAGAAAATAAGAATAAAATTGAAGGTCTCCTGGACTGGATATCCAACATAGGGAACGAAAACCAGAGCAGTCAGGATCACACTGACCATATAAGTAAAGAGAATGGAAACCTGCCGGAGGAAACATCAGCCAAGGGGCTCATAGACGAGCATGATGATGCCAATGGAAATGCAATGCAGACCTCCGAAACTGATTTAGCTGGAAAGAACAGACGCCAGAACGAGTCAGGCCTGGATCTTGATGACCAGTATAGCAAAATAAAGGTATTATCAAAAAAAAGTACTTTTTTAAAGATTATAAGATTATAATGCTTTAAGTTTAATAAGTTTAAATAAATACCTCAAAGAATGGATCAGAAAAACTGTAGAAACTGAAAAAACTTGGCAACTATTCCAACCCCTACATCTGTTAATTTGATTACAAAAATCCATGTATTTTCAAAATACTGATTTTCTTGTTATTATAAATTTTTAAAGCAGTAATGGATAAAAGTGTGACAATTTTTTTTCCACAGGCACGCCATCAGGAGATTCTGTCCCAGCAGCAGAATCTGATTATGGCCACTCGCTCCACTCAGGCCCTGCTTGACAAACAAGCCAACGTCCTGTCCTCTGAGGAGAAGGAGGCTCTGCAGAAGAACGTTGAGGACCTGCAGGAGCGCTACGAGGCCTCGCTGACTCAGGCAGAACAGCAGATGAAGCAGGTGCAGTGCGTCCAGGAGGAGCTGAAGAAATTCAAGGACGACTGTGAGGAGTTTGAAGGCTGGTTGAGTGAGGCTGATCGAGAGATGGAGGAGCTTGGCGCTCCGTCAGCATCCCTCAATATCCTGACTGATAAGCTCCAGCAACAGAAAAGCTTCTCAGAGGATGTGATTTCCCACAAAGGGGACCTTCGCTTCATCACAATTTCTGGACAGAAAGTGTTGGATGCAGCTAAAGCCTGTGGTTTGGCTGATCCCAACAATCCTCTACTGCACATAGACACTTCAGGGGCGTGCTCTGCTGTCAAGGAAAAACTGGATTCAGCTGCAAATCGATACAAAACTCTTCATTCTCAGGTATTTGTTTTATAGCCGACAAGCAGTTTTTGACTTGGCCACTGGATGGCAGCACTGAAATGCATCTTCTTCAATAGACAGTTTAGGATTCCAATGGTGTTTTATGATTATTTTGTCCATTTTAGTGCAACACGCTTGGCAACAACCTCAGGGAAGTTGTGGACAAATACAAAAAATATGATGACACAAGCACTGACCTTCTGAAGTGGCTCAACAACTCAGAGGATGAGGCAAGAAAGCAGCAATCAGAAGCCATAGCAGCTGACCCACAGATGCTACAGAAGCAGCTTGAGGAGACCAAGGTAAGAAAAAAAGCAGGTTTATATCCATATGTTTGTGGTTAAATGCACAGATTTTAATCTTTAGCTTTTTCCACATTTCAGTGATTCGTTTCCCTTCATTCTGAAAGGCAAAATAATTAAATCTACTCCATGTTTATTCTATTATAAATTATTCTTATCCAAATGTAATCAGCAGACTCATGCAGAACTTGGATTACAACAGCTTTCTATAACCATGACACCATAGATCTGACTTAAAACAAACATGGAAAGAAATCCAGCAAAACTGTTTGAAGCTCTACTTTGAAATTCTCTTCTGCGTGCAAAACATATTGAAATAGGTTATTTTTAGCTTGCACGCTCTAACTTAATGATAAATGAACTGTGTGATAGAGCTGTCTTTGTCAAAGCTTTTGGCCGCAGCTATTTCCAGCATTTTTTTGTAGGGAGGTAGTTACTTACAGTACAGATAAAAAGTAAATGTGAACCAAACAGGAAACACTGTTCCAACAGCTTAGATTACAACTCAGAGCTGAAATCATAGGCCTCTCTGCAAACGAAGTAGACAGTTACAATTTATCTTAATTATTTTATCTGTTCCACAAGTAAAATACATTTTCCTCATGACAAGAGGTCATGCTATTACCTCATTTTCAGCTTTTTGGACTTTTTGTTTGCACATCTTTAGGCTTTGCAAGGTCAGATGATGGGACATCAAACTGCTGTTGAGACGCTACGCAAAACTGCAGAGTCCTTGGTAACATGTGAAGGAAACCTGTTGAGCAATCAAGACGAGATCCAGGAGATAGTAGGTGAGGGAAAATAAAACTCACCATATTCTGTTTACTGAAGGTCTCAGGAAGTTTTGCATCACATGTGATGCTCATCACGGAATTTAAAGGAATTTCTTTGGTGAATTAAATTTAAAATTTATGTAAAAATGTTGCAATTCAAACATCTGTTTATAGAAGACACATCCCATAAAAGTTAGTTGCTGGCATGAAATCATCTGCAACGTTTATGACTTTCTTTTGTGATTAGACAGTAAAAGCATAAAAGGCACAGTTTTTGCTATCTTTTGACATACCCATACCTGTTTAGCAGATGGAGAGATAAATGCATTTATGTTTTTATGTTATCTGTGTTTGCTGCAGACGACATTGTGGAACGCTATGACAACCTCTCCAAGTGTGTGAGTGATCGAAATGAGAAGCTGCACGTTACCTTGACTCGCTCCATGAGTGTGCAGGATGGTTTGCATGAGATGATGGGATGGATGGAGGGAGTCGAGGCCAGTTTGAAAGAGAATGAGTCCATACCCTTGGACTCTGCTGTTCTTGGAGATATTCTCAGTAAAAAAGTGGTGCGATTTCTTTTGTTTATCAAAGTGATTTAAAAAAAACAACAACATTCTCTACAAACTACATTACAAATCTTTTTTTTAAACTTGTTCTAGGCTTTGGAGCAAGATATAGCAGGTCGACAGAGCAGTATCTTAACCATGAAAGAAAAGGTGAGGAAGTTTGCAGAGACGGCTGATCCTTCCTCAGCCGTAGCTCTGCAGTCCAAGATGGACGCCCTCTCGCAGCGCTTCTCTGATGCTTGCGATAAGCACAAACAGAAGATTTCCCAGCTGGAAGAAGTGAAAGAAAAGGTCGAGCAGTTTGAGAACACTGCAGAGAAAGTTCACCACGTTGTAGAGAAGCGTATGAGGGAACTGCATGAAACAGATGGACCGGGGAAAACCTTTAGTGAAATGTCTCAGCTAATGCAGGCAAGTATAATTCAAACAACCTATAATATATACGATCATTTTTATTTTTTAATTACATGTAGCTGTATATTTTGATCTGATTGTAGAGCATTAAAGAAGATATGTCCGGATGTGGAAATGATATGGAGAAGCTGCAGCATTTGTCCAAGGAGTTGTCTGGTTTAAATTCTGATGGAAATAAAACAACACTTCAAAGCAAGTTGGACCATCTCTCTGGCATTTTCAACACTTTCAAGGACACCGCCAAGGAAAAGTAAGTCAGAGGATGAAATATGAATCTTAATTTGCTTGTTTATATTGATTTTATTGTACAGATGAAGGCATGATTTAACCGATTTGGCTGTCTTGTGCAGAGAGGAAGAGCTGTCATCCTGTCAAGACCAGCTGGGAGAGTTCAGATGTGCAGCCACCGAGCTCAACCAGTGGCTGGAAGAGACCAATAAAAAAGTGCCTGCAGTTCTGCCAAGCAGCAGTGAGAAAAACCTGGAAAAGGACCTGCACACGGTTAATGTGAGTTATGGGCCTTATAAAAGGTTTACAGTAGAGACAGTGTTATCCCTGCTCTCCTTCTAACAGAGCTTAAAATGCTGGAACAGAAGTCGCAGATGATGCTTTACACCTTTGACATTTGCTTGAACAGATAGAAGTGTGCATGTTTTAATAGATAGTAGTCCTCCCTAAACTGTCCACCGTCCCAAACTGCTTTCTATTCCTGGGATTAACAGATAAATGGTGAAAGTATTTACAGCACATGAGTAGGAGGAGAGCAGACCGAGTTCTTTCCTCCCAATACATTTCTCAAAGCATCCCCTTCTTAAGAAAACTTTGCATATATTTTAAGAAATCCTTCAAAGCTCATATTCTAAGAGTAATTCCTGTTCCTACATTCACTGTTTTTACGAGATTCTTCCCTCATCAGGGGCTTTTGGAGGAGTGGACATCCAAAGGCCCTGCTGTTCAGGACCTGAACTCGAAAGGATCAGCTCTGTGCAGCCTCATCACTTTTATCACATTCCCCGCTAAGGCTAAGATCCTCAACAAATCAGGTAAACATCCACCGCCACACGGCTTAATCAAGACTGCATCACCACTAACGATCAGTGATTGTAAATAAATCTGCTACCAATGCTCGTGACGTTTTGTCTTGTGTCTTTGCATCAGCTCTTACTAATGGTGGTGACCCAGCAAGTCATATCTACCTAACCAATAAAGGTAACCAAGTGCAGATGTTAATTGTTCGGTGCCAAACATTGCACGTGATGACTTGTGGCAGCACTTTGTTCAGTTTGTAATTTACAATCAATGCAGTTTTCCAAATAACCATGGGAGCATGCTCGGATTATAGTCACATATTTACTGCATGTGCACATTTTCGTTAGACAATGATTAACTAATTGATTGATTTCAATCAGCTTAAAAAAGAAAAAAAAAAAAAACTAAAATAAAAATAAAAATAGAAATATTTAGATAACTATTTTAAGATGTTAATTCATTAATTGATAGTTAAAATAAATAATAAACAATTATGCTGTCATCTTGACATTATAATTGCTCCCAATAATAAATAGATATATTTGCACGTATACATTCAGCACAGCACACACGTCCCATTGAATCCATTAATTATAATTATTGTCATATACATATTCATTAAAATGTTTGTCATATTTTCAAAAATGAAAATATCAGGAATAAAAAAAATAGATACAAAGAAAAGAAAACTTACAGGACCACATTTGAACATATAGAAAAGTTGCAGTAAATGAAATGGAAAACATCATTTCACCCTCTTGACTTAAGGAAACATTGTTTCTGCCTTATAGGTAAAGTAATTTACATAGTTTGCACCTAAAGAAGTATAACATTTCCCCCTTAAAATAATACCAAATAATTGTATTGTTCATTGTTCTTTTTTTACTTTAAGTGTGAAGTTTTCTTTTAAAACAACAACATATTCTTTTATATATTTTTTGTATTTTGTGGCAAATGGACCTTGAATCTGTAATTAAGCTGATTCATTCATTCATTCATTCATTCATTCATTCATTCATTCATTCATTCATTCATTCATTCATTCATTCATTCATTCATTCATTCATTCATTCATTCATTCATTCATTCATATTGATGATGTTGCAGTTACAGTTAAAGCTTGACTAAACCTTTTTTGGGCTGTCCTTAGAGCTGATGGTAATCCAGCAGAACATGACATTTGTCAGCGAAGGATATGCAAAGCTCGGGGAAACTCTGAAGAGCCGAGCTGAGCAGATGAGTAATCTGCTACAGGAGGTCAAAGAGGTCCAAAAGGAGACAGAGGACATGATGACATGGCTGAAGGGCATGAAAAACACGGCAGCGTCCTGGAACGATGCAGCCACCGAAAAAAAATCTGTGAAAACACAGCTTGAGCAGCAGAAGGTACAACACTGGTGTTGCTGACCTAATGGACTATGGATCAAGTTGTGTTCCAAAAGTGCTGTTCTTGCTGACCTTTCTCTTCATTTAATGAAATGCAGATGAAAATGACTGAATTCAACTTAAATCCCTTTTTTTTCTTCAGTCATTTGAAGATGGCATGAAGCAGAAGCAGGAGCAGCTCCTGAAGCTCAGAGAGAGGCTTCTGGGCTTGATTAGCACCCATCCCAACTCCCCTGAGGCAGCAAAATGGAAGCAGATGCTGGCTGAAATAGGTATGCAGTAAGACGTTGGCTTCAGATGGCGCCCAGTTAATTTGATTAACTGAAATTTTACCAAGTATGTTGAAGTCCACTGACCTAAGAAACATGTCGCATGATTAAAGGTTTAACTAAAACATGAAGTTTGTTGTATCCTGTAACAGAATGTAAGCATATCTGAGCGTTGCCTCTTTGCTTCACCATGTTACACATTTGCAATGTTGTCATCTCGCAGTGGGAGAGCAACAAAGTGACAGGAAGCAGAAAGCTGTTGGTGCTGACTAATACAGAATGGTGTGATTGCTCTGCCTGTTGATCAGATACTGCCTGGGCAGAGGTCAATGGCTCTGTGGAAGAGAGGAAGCTGCACCTGGAACAGTCCAACAAAAACCTGGACGTCTTTCAAACAACTGAGAAGCAGCTTTGTCAGTGGCTTTCAGAAAAGGAGCTGATGATGAGTGTGCTTGGACCGCTGTCTGTCGACCCAAACATGCTTAAAATGCAGAAGCAACAAGTTCAGGTTTGTGTCGTCTACAAGGATGTATTGTTAAAGACACACTCCGATCATCTTTTGCTCTATTTTAAACATGTTCCCAGTGGTTCTTGTAGTTATGATTATGCAGCTTTCAGCCCCCCAAAAATTGTTGTTTTCTAGGACAGTTTCTGCAGAGCAGAAACTCTTTTTGAGTATTTGAATAAATACTCATATAAATAACTCATATTTGCCCTTCGGTTTTTACCACAGATCCTGCAGAATGAATTCAAGAGTCGCAAATCTCAATATGAGCAACTTGAGGAAGCAGCTTCAGCCATTTTGAGGTCTTCAGTCGACCAGGAGCCTTCAAGTGGAAAGCTGGTGAAGGAGCAGCTTGCTGCTGTCGCTCAGAAGTGGCAAGGCCTCACGGGTCAGCTGGACCAGCGAGATAGCCTCATTGATCAGGGGGTAGTGAAGACTGGGCAGTTTCAAGAGTTGCTAAAGAGCTTGAGTCACACTGCCAACCAGCTGGAGAATCAGCTTAACAACCATCATGCTAGCAGCACTCAGCCTGATGTTGTGAGGAA
The DNA here is from genome assembly GCF_053564925.1 of Oryzias latipes. Taxonomy (NCBI): domain Eukaryota; kingdom Metazoa; phylum Chordata; class Actinopteri; order Beloniformes; family Adrianichthyidae; genus Oryzias; species Oryzias latipes. The sequence goes on along the minus strand of NC_136251.1, from coordinate 26,472,588 downwards.
ACAGCTGGAGGATGCTCAAAACATCTCAGCGCAGCTGAAAGAGGAACTGAAGAAGCTGAAGCAGGCTGAAGCCATCAATGCGGAGCTCTCAGCGATGGTGACTGAGGACTATCTTAAAGCAGACTTGGCCAGGCAGCTGGAAAGTGTCAGCAAGCCTATAAAACAGCTAGAAGACAAAGCAGGTTGGCCTTTCACCTTGGTATAATAATGAATTTTAATTAGTTTTGAGTCAAAACAGCTCCCTATGGTTTTAAATTTCAAAGTGTAGCACTTTACTTTGAGCTGTCAGATTAAAAGCATTTTTAGACTAAGTTTTCCCATTCAAAGAAATCAGCAATAATATAATTTTAGGAGAAAATATTTCCCTAACTAATAATCCTGTTTTTCTCTGGCAGCCAAACGAATCAAGCAGCTGAACCTAACCTTCGCCAGCTCTCAGCAGTTCCATAAGACCTCCAAAGACTTTGAGTCATGGCTGGGTAAGATGCTTTGTCATCAATCTGAGCACCAGCCCATCTCTGCCAAGGTGGATGTTCTCCAACAAACCATAGAGGAGCACAGTAAGCTACAGAGGGTTCTGAAGGAAGAGGCTTACAACAGAATCGTTGGTGAAGGAGAGAGGCTTCTACAGAACACTGATGGTGCAGAAAAGTTGGCACTGCAGGGACAGCTCACTACGCTCTCCACCAGCTGGGATGAAGTAAAGAAAAGCTCTGCAGAGCATGGGGACAAGCTCAGAACTGCTCTGCTGCGATCTCAGAAGTATCAGGAGCATGCAGAGAAACTTAGCTCTTGGATTCAAGACTGTGAAGCTAGTGTGGACCAAATTAAACTTGTGCTTGATCTTGTTCGAACGGAAAACTCAATGTCTCAGGTGAAAGCGCTTCAGAGGGACATTGACAAGCACAGGGGGTTGGTGGACCAACTGAATGCAGATGTGGAGAGCCTGACTGAACTGGCCAACACAGACACTGATGCAGTAAAAGAAGAGAAGGAAAACATCAACAGAAGAGTGGAGAAATTAGGCGAGGGTCTACAAAGCAAAAGGGAATCCCTGGAGAAAATCTCTGTCACCATTAAAGAGTTTAGTGAAGCCCTCAGGGAGGCAAAAGGACAGCTTGAGGGGGCTAAGAAACAGTTGAATTCTTATGAATCAATGGGAGTTCAGGCGCACAGCAACAAAAACTTGGCCAACATGAAGGCCCAGCAGAAGAGCTTAGAAGGAGTCCAGAACCAAGTGGAGCACATGAAGACTTTGGCCAGGGACCTTGTTGTAGATGTCCCAGATGCAGAGGGAGTGACTGACCTCTTACTGCAGTCAGACAGTGTAGAAAAGGATTACAGGAGCCTCAACAAAAAGCTTGAAGAAACATGCCAAGAATTAGAAAGTAAACTGCAGGGGATTGGACAGTTTCAGAACAGCATCCGGGAGATGTTCACCTGTTTTACAGAGCTGGATGATGAACTAGATAACATGCCTCCAGTCGATTTGGACTTAACTACACTCAAACAGCAACAAGACAATGTACAAAAATTTGTGGCAAAGCTACAAGAGTTGATGGCCAACACAATCAATGCTCGAGACAGCTGTAGGAAGATGTTGGAGACTGAATCCTCTCCTGATCTGATGGGCCTGAAACGAGATCTAGATGCTCTGAATAAGCAGTGCAGCAAACTCTTGGACCGAGCCCAGGGAAGAGAAGCCCAAGTGAAGAGTACTCTCACCAAGCTGGGGGAGCTGTATGACAAACTTCATCACGTGGAAGATAAACTGTGCACAGCTGTGGACAAGGAAGCATCGCAGGAGGCGGTTGGCATGGAGACAGAAGTAATCAACCAACAGCTGGAGGCTTTTAAGGTATGACTACCCCAGTGTGATGCTTTGTTTTCACGTCATTGGTGAGAAAGAGATGACTGGAGATGACTGGATTAAACCATCATGCAACAGTGGGAGCATGTATGGCACAGCAGTTGCCATTTTTTAAAACTTGATATGCTGCTCTCTCAAGGAATCTATTTGAGTCTTTTGTTAGCTTACTTTAAAGACCCACTCCAAAGAAAATCGCGTTTTCTGTGTTTTTTACATGTTCATGTGGCATTTCTTTTTATCAATTATTAAGAAAATTAAGCTTAAAATTGAATTTATGAGTATTTTTTATTCAAATCATTGTGAATCAGGAGTAGACGAAAAGATGCCGTTTTAAAACAAGTGTATTTGTGACATAGAAAATACACTGGGTGGGCCACAAGGCGGGGTTGCACTGCACCAACAATCCCAGACACAATTCAGAGGCAAATTTCTGATGGACCATTGCCTCTCTGCAGAAATTATGTTCTAGAAAACCAAAAGTTTTTTTTTGATTTTGGCTTAACCACTGGGAACACTTAAAATAGCTCAAAAGATGGTTGGAGTGAGACTTCAAGCATCATTATTAAAAAATAGTTATGTTTTCTTTGTTCTCACACAATGCTCAAAACTTCAATTATCCTTTTCATTATCTGAATATTTAACTTTTGTTTTCACGTCATCTTTAATAAAAAATGTTTTTTAGCATTTATTCATGTTAGTAAGAGTAAAAAGAAAATATTTTTTTGAAAAACATAACATGAAATACTCATCTTAAACATTATTTTCCTCCTATATATGCAAGCCAATTAAAATTCTTAGAAACCTAATTAGGTGTTTAAATGATCAAACTTAAAACTTTCCCTCTTTTGGTCTTTGTTTTTCTAATCATAAACATATATATTACACACAGGCTGCTTACCAACAGGCTTTCACACAGCGTGCTTGCTTTATTCACAGGAATCCTCTGGGGATTGTGGGTTTTTCAGGGCATCTGCTGTTAACAAAAGAGCTGGAGTGCATATGCAATGATAGGGCAAGTGGGGCAGACTCTCAGAGCCAGGTGGTGGCCAGCAGGGTGTCATATGATTCAGTGATGAGGCTAAGCCCCCGCCCTGCTCACTAAGCACTAATGTAGCTGTTTTCTGACCTGTGATTTAACATGTAAACGTTAACCTTCCTGACTTAAAAGCAACTTAGTGCACCTGATTATAAAATTGAAGCATCTGCTAAAGTGCATGCAAATATATATTTAGCCAGTTCAGTGTATTGTAATGATTGCTAGTCTGTTGTGAACTAACTATGGCAAATATTTTTAGACAAACTGGCTCCCTATGCATATATTGTGTTTTATACCCATTGGATTTTGTCTACCATGTTTCTAAATCTGAGGTGTGTTGTTGACATTATTTAAAAACAAAAACAAAAAAAAAATGTTTGCTTTTAGCTTTAAAAATACTCCTCTGGAGTTCCCCGCAGGAAGATTAACCCATTTTTAGAGGTGATATTATGAAATGCTTCTTCTTTTCTCGTTTTATATCGTATTACCGAACAATGTAAACAGCTGTGTACAGGCAAATGTCTGTCCTGAAATGTAGGTCAAGGGATTTTTGTGAATTAAGGGGTGCAGCACTCATGTAGGAGGGCCACATCCTAACCTCTGGGTCACATGCTTGGATTAAAATATCATTGGTGTAGTAGTTGGGGGTGGAAGTGTCAGCCCATCAAGCAGAAACTGGTTTGTGGGCTCACTATTAAGGAAGTGATTGATGTCAATTGTTGCTTAGCAGCATGTTGTCATGGTGCAGACCCTTGTCTTTGTCCTGCCACAGCTCTGGGTTGAGAGGGTGTGTGGATGGTGTCAGCTGCTCTTTTTAAAGTCCACTTTGGCGATTGGTAGCCCTGGTGCATAATTGTAAAAAAAAAAAAAAAATCAGGATTTTGCCATGACTTTTTTCTTTTTTGAGCCATATTTTTTAATTCTATTTAGGAAAACACTTATTAGTATTTATTGGTATAAACAAGTTATACTAACTGAAACTAAAAGAGTAAGACAGAGTTTTATGTCTTGTTGTTGTTACATCTGTTGTTTTATCATTTTGGGACATTCTCTGAATTATTTTTCAGATGAGTTCTTGAATTTGTTTGGATCGACCTGCTGTGTATTTATCTTCATGTATGTGTTTGCAGGTTTAGTGACTACTGGGGGGGTAGCGTGGGTGTCTCTTCTTACTGTTCAGACATGACCTCAGTGTTTATATCAAGAGTTTCCACCCTCTGAATCACACTTTAACTACTCCATTGATGATGAGTGTCACTGGAACCATGAACCAAATGAAACATGAAACTTCTGTAAACCAGCTGTTAATCATCTGGCTTTAAGGCAGTATTGTCGACAATCCGCTCATAGCCTTTTTGTCACTTTTGTTTTCAATGCAGACTTAAACCTTTGACTGGAAGAAAGTTCCAACACCATACTTCAGATTTACTCAATTTATGTTGAGTAAAGGAAATGTCTTTAAGACAGGAGAAACCAACAACAAATTTCTTCAGGGCTTCTAAAGTGAATGAAATACATTTGATTGTTGTTTGTTCATCTTGGGAAGCAGCAGTTAACAGCAGCCAAAAAATAAAAAAATAAAAACAGAATAATAGGAAAAAAGTAACAAAAAAAGGAGGTGCCATTTTGGGCTTGTTGGTTCTCCAGGGTTAATATTATGAGACATTAAAGTATTCCCCTAATATTTGAATGTAATGATATTTCAGTTGTTAACTGCTTGTGTTGATAGACACTTATGTTAGTCACACATATAAATAATAACAGGTAAATCAGGATTAGTGATAAATAAAGAACTATAGAAAAACATTGATTACTAGTGATATTTTCTGAAACTGTTTGTTCCTGTGTGGTGCTATTCTCACTTAATCCATTCTGATTCTTTTTTTGGGGGGAAACTTGTGTGTTATTTACTGAGGTTTATTTACCTTTGTTTATAGTAAAGAATACATTTTCTAGACTTGAAATGACATCCTTTGTCCTGAAATGACAAGTAGATCCAACCATTTAAGCTTATACGAAAAACAAGCACACAAAAAAAGGAGAAAGGTAAAGAAAAAGAAAGCAAAATATCCTTGAAATCCAAGAGATTTGGTTTCTTGACTAAACCAAATTGCATCTAATTATGTCATAAACACTATCAGGTTTAGTTTTTCCCCATTCTTTAATACGTTCAAGTGTACAAAGAAATGGAAGAAGTCCAGGTACTCAGCAAGCTACAGATAGCTAAAGAAAAACAGCCATAAAGTCCTTTCATGGTCTCCCATATCCCACTGATTCTTCTACAGCCCAAGTTGCTGGACGTTAAAGCCCCATCGTGAACTTGGCAGAGCCCCTGGTGTTAAATTACCTGGGACCTGTGCCTCCTTCGGCATACCAGAGTAATTAAGGATATCTGCAGGGTCCAAGGCAACTATTCACGAGAAGAAAACAGAGGCTGAGGCGAGAATAAAAGCAAAAATGTGAGTCTGTCTTCAGGATTGCATGATGTCATTGCTGGGAGCCGCTGCTGCCTGTCGGTCAGTATAATTTTGTGTGTTTGAATTGGAGGAGGCTTTGTGCACCCCCTGTTCTGAGGGGAAAAATGAAGTAAAGTTAGTGACTGTGTCACGATGCAGAGAATGGCTCAGATGTGAAGTCATACGCGCAGAGGACAAATAAGGGGAGAATTAGAAACGGGAAAAGAGGGTCATGCGTCCACCAATCAACTTGTGCCGGAGCGGCTCTGAGCACAAATGGAGTTGTGGCAGATGTTGTCGGAATAATGAGCGGGGGCGGGGCTTGAAGCCTTCTGCCAGGAGGGTGTCTGACAGTGTGAGGAGAGCGATGGGAAAGGAAGGACAGGTTTTTTTGTTTATCTAAGAGTACCAGCTCTCCTCCGAACTGCCTGCTGCTTGTTGGATTTGTTTGTGGATATTTTCACTTTGCCCTGACCCGAGGATTTCTGGAAAAGAAAATCACTTTGGAGTTGAGGGATAAGTTCTGCTTTAAGCCTATGCAGTTTTTTTTGACATTTTTTTCTTCTTAATAAATCCTGGTTTTTATGTGGAGTTTTAAAGGTTTTACATTTTTGGGGGCTTTTTTATTCTGAGTTTGGCATATTGGTGTCTTAAGTCGTTTTTACACAGATTGTTTTTTCCACTCTGAACTTGGATGTGTTTTTTTTAATCCTGAAATCAATTGTGGATTTATTTTTCAAAAACAAGGGAAAATGCTCATCGTTCATTTGTTAATTAGTCATTTTCTAACGGAAATACACTTCTTTTCACACAGCTGCTGCTCATACAAGTTCTGCTCCTTCACAACGTGCTCTGAGTGCTCTTGATCAACTTCTGCTGTACCTCATAAGGATTTGCATCCATCTTTAATCTTTTCTTGGACCTGAGCACTGACAGTTGTTTCATCATGGGTAAACCACTAAGCAGACCAGATTGCCTCAGACAAAACCCCTCCTGTGTTGGGAAGGGGGAGGAAGAGGACCTGAACATTGATGACTGCTATGTGCCACAGAGGTCAATTTATGACACGGTCCGGCTTAATGAACAGATAGACTCGGGCTCCAAAGGCAGCCTCTCCTCTCGACACTTCACAGGCACTTTACCTTACACATACCGCACTTTAGAGGTCAGAAGTTTGTGTGTCAATGGGGGACTCTCAGCTTCCAGTTCATTCGAGCTTAAGACCAGAAAGCCTGCCATACTGGATGAGCGAGCAGTCTTTGATGGGCTTAAACTCAATGGGAATGTCATGAGGGTGAGTGATACTGTGCTTCCGAAGTCTCGTCTTCAAGGTGGAGACAAGAAAGAACAAACCCATCACCGGCGATCGTGGCGGACTTTTGCCCCGGCTAATTTGGGAGAGTGTGTGAGCCGCAGTGGGACGCTGGGCTCAGGGAGTGTGGAGAGGCCTGGGCTGATCAATGGCAGGAGAGGACAGAGTAAAACCAGCTCACTGACATCTGAAGAGGACTCGGGGCTATACAGTCCCTCAGTAGAGAGGGACCGGCACAAACCCCACAAAAGATCGGGCCCCGGCACACGAAGCCTGTCATCCTCAGAGGCCATGCACACGTCCGGGGAGCTGAAAACGAGACGGTCACTGAGCTCAGGGCAAGAGGACTTTCCTTTCTCTCCTGTAAAAGAGAAGCAGCCTCTTTACCACAGCAGCAGTTTGGTTCAGGAGCCACAACCCAAAGAATCTGCCACTGTGAAACTGCATGAAAAGGAAACTGTAAGCAATGGAGAATATCAATACTCCACTGCGAGGTCACCTTCAGGGTCGGCCGCCAGAACTCAAAATGACAGTTCAGGCTGGCGATCCAGGACTCTAACCGACTATGATGAGCTCTCCACGGCAGAGCTGTTTGAGGATGTGTCACCTCAGGATGACTGCGAGTTGGTTAGTGTGGTGGTGACACAGCCGGAGACACACAGGAACTCTGTAACTCTACACACAGCCAGCTGCCAGCAAACAAATCCATGTACCTCGCAACAAGCAGCATCCAAATACAACTTGGAAGAGCTGGAGGAGTTTCTGCAGTCTCTGGAGGCTTGTCTGCCTAACAGCATACAGACATTCCAGCACACAGAGGAGCATGACATTGAGGCTTTACTGAGTGCCATTGCAGCCTGCACTGAAATGGACCCCACGGGTTATTTCTTTTCACAGGTGCCCCAAAATAGCCACTCCTTTCATTCCTGAATGTTTCTCTGTTCGGTTTCTGGGATGTTTCTGTTTATAGTACATCCCTTCAAAGCTAGTTTTACCTCAAAAAGTCACAGTTTTGGCTACAAGAGGGATGTAATCAAGGTTACCTGGCTGTCCAGCCTGGAATTTTTCTTGTACTTTAGCTGATAAAGTGTGTTTATAAGGTCTCCTGACATCATGGAGGAGGTAGCATCAGCTGGATTTTTACCAAAAGAACTATGAGATCAAAGATTGAAAATTTAATGGATGCTTTATCAAGAACAATCTTTTTCATTTAAAAGCAAAATATAGACATAAATGACATGCAGAACAATCACACATTTGTGTTTTTTTATTTTTAAGATCAAAAATAATCTGTATGACAAATTTGGTTAAAGTTGCTATAAAGATCCACTCTGATCATCTTTTGATCTATTTTCAAAGTGTTCCCAGTGGCCTTTTAATCATGATAATATAATTTCTAGCCAAAAAATCTAATTTTTAGGACATAGTTTCTGCAGAATGGCTGTAGTTCATTAGAAATTGTAAGTTGTTTGCGTAATTATTGACACAAAGCAACACCAACCCTTTTTCCCTCCCCATTATTGAAAGCTCAGAGCAGGAAGCTTTTGGCCCCCCAGCATATTTTCTGCGTCACAAGAGCTAACTTATGTCTGCTCCTGATTCACAACAATTTGAAAAAAAGAAATACTAAAAAAAGCAATTTTGAGCCAAATTTTCTTATAAATGTTCTCCATCATTAGAAAAAGGCCGCAAGAACATGTTCAATTCACAATTTTTGTCTTAATGGATCTTAAGGTCTATAAATTTGTTAGTAAATGCACAGATTTTAATCTTTTCCATTTTACTTCTTCTTTCTCATGATTTTAAAAGAAAACTATCTTCTTTCCACTAATATATATCACATTTAAATTCTTAAGGCTCTCCAGAAAGAGAACATTGAACCACTACAGACGCAACTTCAGGATATCAACTCCCTTGGCCAGAGCCTCATCCAGAACGCTGCTAACGGCACGAGCACTAAGAAGCTCGAGGACGACCTACAAGACACCAACTTCAAATGGAATACCCTCAATAAAAAGGTCAACGGTCCCCTGATCGTCACGTGTTTATGCTTCCGCATATCATTGAATCTCATTATTTAAGTCAAAAATTGACTTTGTGCAGATCGCTGAACGATCTGCTCAGCTGCATGAAGCCCTGCTGCATTGTGGGAGGTTTCAGGATGCTCTCGAGTCCCTGCTCAGCTGGCTGACAGACACAGAAGAGCTTGTAGCCAACCAAAAACCGCCGTCCGCAGAGTTCAAAGTGGTGAAGGCCCAGATACAAGAGCAGAAGGTAAGAAGTCAATCAAACACAGTTTTTTTCCAACAGTTACCAAATCGACACGTTTACAAATAATTTTAGCTTTGTCATTCATCTTATTTAATTGACAGTCATTGCCTGGTGGGCACCTAATTTGTGTCTGCTAGATTTACTTCCTTTTCGAAGGGATCAAATCAACAACACTCGTAACTCTGCGGCTTTGTTTGCCTTTGACAGCTCTTGCAGAGACTGCTGGATGACCGAAAGCCGACCGTAGAGCTCATAAAAAAAGAGGGCGGAAAGGTTGCAGAACTGGGAGAGTCCGTGGATAAGGAAAAGGTTGCAAAAGAGATTGAAGGCCTAGGGCAGAGGTGGGACACTCTGCTAAAGAAAGCTGAAAGCAGGTCTGTATTAAAACACAAATACTTTCAGTGGCCTAAAGTTGTAAAGTTAATGACATTTATCCTTTTGTCTTTATTTGGAAACTTCACTTGTCTGTTTTGTATAGCTTAGAAAGGAATTTAAACAAACTTAGGCATGTATATAGCAGTCACTTTTTTGGGTTTCTTTGAGAACACGCACATTAAAAAAAAGGACTTGGTGACACTATTCAAGTCTATTTTTCTTTTTGTTTGGCTCGTCAGCAGGTTTTGTCGCGGTCTTTAACAATTTCACTGTCTTTCTGTTGTGCAAAGCTGCCAAATAATAAAAAAAAATCTATTTAGGCCTCGTCCTTCCTGTAGGTTGGCTTAAAAAGGGGGGACATGTTCTGCAAAGTCCCACAAAAAACAGGGATGGGTTTTATTTATTATGTTTCTTAATTACAAGCTTTGAGACCGAGCTCATGACAGTGTGTTTGAATTACAAGAAGATTTAAAGTTAAATAGAGAGAACTTGCAATATAACAAATTAAATGTTTTATCATAAATTGATTTTAAGGCAATTTATCATTTTGTGTTGCGAACGCTGAAGTGACCTTCAAAGGGGTGACTCATCTTTTAATTGAACTCACAATAAACCACTTCTCAACGTCTCAGACTATTTTTGTCAACATGGTCAAACCACAGAAAATCAGATCTAGTGAAAGAAAATTTACCCCAAACCTCCAGGAAGTTTTCTTTTTTCTCTTATGACAATTCAGTGTAATGTCTCTCCAACCCTTTTGTGTGCTTTTACACATGTGGTAGGCAAAGACAGCTGGAAAGCATCTTAGTGGTCACTCAGCAGTTCCATGAGACTCTGGAGCCTTTGAGTGAATGGCTGGCAGCGACAGAAAAACACCTCGCCAACTCTGAGCCACTTGGCACTGAGACTTCTAAGCTAGAGGATCAGATTTCTCAGCATAAGGTAATACGCTCCATGTAAAAAAATACCAATTTTGTTTAGATGCAATTTGATTTTGTTCGATTCTTCCCTGCTTATTTCATGCTACTTTTGTCATTTGTTGCTTTTTAATTTGAGTTGTCATCATCTCCCATTTTTATCTGTTTTACATTTTGTCTTTTTTGTTTGTTTTGTTCCATTTCTCACGCCCCATGGTCAGGCTTTAGAGGAGGAGATTATGAATCACAGTAAAGACCTGTTTCAGGCTGTCAGTCTGGGTCAGATGCTTAAAACCGTGACCTCTGTGGACGATAAAGAGTTTGTTCAATGCAAACTGGAAAACATTCAGGCCGGTTATATAGAGCTCCAGGAGCGATGCAGGAGGAAAGCAGACATGCTGCACCAGGCTCTGGCAAACGCCCAGCTGTTTGGAGAGGATGAGGTGGCCCTCATGAACTGGCTCAACCAGGTGCACTCCAGGCTGAGCGAAGTGTCCGTGGAGGACTACAAAACAGACACGCTTGAAAAGCAACTGGCAGAACAACGGGTACAAAGCTCCCCTCAGGCCATCCATGATTTGTTTTTGTCTTTTTCTTTACATAAGTCATCTTTCAGTTTGTTTCGTTTTGAGTCTTTCTTTTGTTTGTGCGGGATCTTCTCCTTTTTCTTCTCTGTGACCGACGTTTTTCTTTTCAGACCCTTCAAAGCGAGATTGAGTTCCAGAAGAAGAATGTTGATCAAGCCATCTTTAATGGAGTGGAGCTGCTGAAACAAACAACAGGCTCGTCTTCATTATTTCCTCGTGTTTTAATGAGCCAACTTCAACTAATTTAAAGATACAACTAATAGTTGTTTTCTAGGCAGTCACATTAAAAGAACAACAGTCTTCAACTTCAACTTCAACTTAGCATCATAAAAAGCAAAATTTTCAGGTCATCCTAAGAGTAAAATGTGTAAAATGTTGGATCAGAAATGGATACTTTGTTATATTAGTCAAAGAACCAAGATTTCTTGAACACTTTAATTCAAAAGAAGTTATTCTGGAGAATCCAAGAACAATCTTATTTTGGGCACTTAAATTAAGTTAATTTGACATATTTTTGTTTTGTTGTTTATTTTGGGTGGCAGAAATTAACAGGAAAATAAAACAATAAAATAAAAAAGTAAACGCAATTAAATAAAACAGTGGCTAAATTTGACCCCGCGGGTTCTCCAGGGTTCCAATGTTAAGTGGAAACAAGAAGTGAAATACTGTACTTACACCTTATCCTCCAGTTTTCTTGAATCCTAATGGATACAAGGGTGTGCCCTCACATGGCTAGGATGTATTGCAATTATCTTTAATAAATTATGCATTGTGTATAAAAACACTTTCATAAAACATTTTTTAGATCTGCCAATATGTCAAGAAATTGTTATTTTATATCCCACAACCCAAACTGATTTGTTTATTTATTTGTTTTTTTGGTTTGCAGGTGATGAAGTTCTGACCATTCAAGGAAAACTGGATGGAATAAAAACAAAGTATGCTGAGATAAACTCAATGAGTGACAGCGTTTTGAAGACCCTAGAGCGGGTTTTGAGTCTGTCCTCCAAGCTGCAGCACACTCATGAGGACCTGAGCGCCTGGCTGAAAAAAGCTGAAGCTGAGATAAGCCTTTTTGCTGAACAGGAGCCTGTTGGCGAGCAGCTCATTCACTCTCAAAATAGGCAAAAGGCAAGGCTTTTTATGCTTAAAAAATTCCCTAACTCCTAAAGACGGACTTTAAAAGATGATCACTCACTAGTGTTTTTGTTTGTCTAATATCTCCCTTCTTGTTCAGGCCTTGCTGAAAGAAACCAAGGACCAAAAACCAGTGGTGGACAAGCTGAATGAGTTGAGCGGTTCCCTCCTGGACCTGATCCCATGGCACACCCGAGAGGGTTTGGACAAGCTGATGAAAGAGGATAACGAGCGCTATAGAGCTGTGTGCGACGCCATCACCTGGCAGGTCGACCAGCTCGACGCTGACATCCTCAAATCACAGCAGGCAAGTGTAGTGAGCTTTTTTTCCCCCTAGTTGAACTGCATTAAAAAATAAAACTTTTATTCTGTATTCCTATAGTTTGAGGAAGCAGCAGATGCTGAGCTCTTATGGCTGACTGAAGCTGAGAGAAAGCTGCTGTCAATGGGTGAAATCAGACTAGAGCAGGACCAGACAACGGCACAACTCCAAGCACAAAAGGTCTGCTTTCAGGAGCATGAGTATGGGTCTTTGTGTGTGTGTTCACTGAACTGACCCAACTGGTTTAACAGGTTTTCTCTATGGACATCATGAGGCACAAAGATGCTGTGGACGAGATTGTAAAAACAGGAAAGATGATCATGAGCAGCAAAAACGCAGAGGAAAAAGAGGCTTTGAAGGTAAAAACATTGGCTTAAAATTCTGAAACAATAACTTATATTAAAAAAAATTGTGCACATAAGCTAAATGTGGTGCCTGTTTTTTAAACAGGCCAAGACTGAGGCCATCTTGGAAAAATATGGCATCATCAGTCAGCTGAATTCAGAGCGCTACTTGCAGCTGGAGCGTGCTCAGTCTCTGGCCACACAGTTTTGGGAGACATATGAGGAGCTGTGGCCATGGCTTCAGGAAACCATAAGGTCCTTTGGCCAGCTTCCTGCGCCTGCCATTGAGTTTGATACACTCAGGCAACAGCAAGAAGAGCTCAGAGTAAGAAGCCAGCATGGCAGCTTCTTTTTGGGACTTTTGTCAAAATGAAAAAAGATTTCAACAAAGAACCTGATTTGTTTTCCAGCAAATGAGAGAGCTGATCGCCGAGCACAAGCCACATATCGACAAGATGAATAAGACGGGGCCTCAGCTTCTTGAACTTAGCCCAGTGGAGGGTGCACCCATCAGAGAGAAATACACAGCTTCTGACAAACTATACACCAAACTCAAAGCTGATGTCACTCAGAGAGCTGCAACTCTGGATGAAGCCATCTCCAAATCCACACAGGTCAGGAGCTAATAATGAGATCTAGGCGAGAACACGCTATGAAGCCCATATTGTCTACTATAATGACACACTTTTGCATTAAAAAGTTTTTAAGGATGAAAATCTATTAAGTTTTATTTTCAGTATGCTATTTTTGATGTTTGATGAGATATGCATTGAAGGTGTGTAATTTTCTATTCTTTTTTTTTTGTCAGTTCCATGATAAAATTGACTCCATGATAGAATCCTTGGAGCGGATCGCTGAACGGCTCCGCAAACCTCCCTCCATTTCGGTAGAAGTAGAGAAGATTAAGGAGCAAATGAATGAAAACAAGGCTGTCTCTATGGACCTGGAGAAGTTACAGCCTTCTTATGAGACTCTGAAGCAGCGAGGTGAAGAGATGATCGCACGATCCGAAGGACCAGACAAGGACCTATCAGCCAAAGGTTTGGAGACCATTGTGCTGACATCATGACCAAAAATATTTTTAGTAGGATTCTGTTTAATGCTTTGCTTATCCAAATCTAAGTTATCATTTTTATGACATTTTTTCCATGAGCAGCCGTACAAGACAAACTGGACCAAATGGTCTTCCTATGGAGTGATATTCAAGCCTTGCTTGAGGAGCGAGAGGTGAAGCTCCTGGATGTGATGGACCTGGCAGAAAAGTTCTGGTGTGACCACTGTGCTCTCATCGCCACCATCAAAGACAGCCAGGACTTGCTGAAGGAGCTGGAGGAACCCGGGGTGGACCCTTCTGTCGTCAAGCAGCAACAGGAATTTGTGGAGGTGGAGTGATTTAAATTCAGATTAACTTGAAGAATCAGCTAGTTTTCTGTCTTTTCTTTCATTAAAATGCTTTTTAAAATGTTTTAGGGATTTAAGGAAGAGCTTGATGGGCTGCAAGAAGACCTTGATGTGGTTAGAAATCAGGGGGCGGAGCTTTTGACTGCCTGCGGGGAGCCTGACAAACCTGTCATAAAGAAAAGTATTGATGAGGTAACATTTAACATAAAAAAGATGTGAATCAAAATAATGAAATGCAATTTGCTGCAAAAATGTCTCCTACTCATACTCTGCAGGGTTCATTTGCTAGCACGTGTGTATAATGTCGTTTTCAGGTCAATTCAGCATGGGAAAATCTCAGTAAGACTTGGAAGGAGAGAGTAGAAAGACTGGAAGAGGCCATGCAGGCTGCTGTGCTGTTTCAAGATGGCTTGCAGGTAATTTAAATAACACAGATGTTTCTGCCAGATGTTCAGGACACTAAACAAACACGGAAACCTGGATGTAGTTCCTTTTTCAATATAGTGATGGCAGATTCTGACTCATACACCATCTTTAAAAACTAAACACACTGAGCCAAATTATTTTTAAGCCGTCAAGATGACACAACAGATCGCAGAGCCATCAACCTTCGCAACTTTATACGATTCGGCCCCAATAAACACCAACCACAATCTTGCTTTATGTTTGTCTTACATTTAAAGCTGATATGCATGTTTTCAGAGATCTATTTATAATATGGGAAAAAGTCTTCTTTGCATTTGGTTGAATTTAGTTTGAGTACATGACATCCATCTTCAACGCTCTATAAAATTAATTTTATTCATGTAATTTGTGAACTGCACAAACAAGCTGACAAGCTGTTAGATTTAGTGTGCAAGTTGAAACTTGACTCCTGTTTTTTAGTCAGTAACAATGGTTTTCTTCACAGGGGATGTTCGACTGGGTGGATATTCTGGAGAGCAAACTGGATTTAATGTCCCCTGTAGGCACAGATCTGGAGACGGTCAAGCAGCAGATCGCAGAGCTCAAGGTACATCCGTGTGTGTGTTTGTATTTAAGTATATGATGGCATTTCAAACACAGAAAGCAGGATAATCCCTTTCTGTAATGGTTCACTGACCCAGTTCTTTATCTTCACTACATTGTTAGCAGGCGAAGCAGCTATATGAAACACCACCTGTGTTTATATTGAATGCTTTATCTGAAACAAAAGACTCTCTTTATGTCTAGCTACAAAAGGTCCATAAAAAAGGCCCATTTCCTTTGATCTGACTGAAGACTAATATAACCTACTAAAGGCAAAGATCATTTTTGCAGGTTTGCTTTATATTTTTCTGACTGAGTTTACCACCGCTTGTTCTGGTTTGTCAGGAGTTCAAAGGGGAGGCATACCAGCTGCAGATTGAGATGGAGCGGTTGAACCACCAAGCAGGCCTGCTGCTAAAGAAGGTGACAGAAGAGGCTGATCGGTGCACCATTCAAGATCCAATGGCCGAACTCAAGATGCTGTGGAACAACTTGGATGAAAAAATCATCAGCCGACAGGTCAGGAATTTTTAAAAAATGTGAAAAATGTTAACATAGTTTCAGAAAAAAATGCATTTTTTAAAATCTTAAATGTGTTTATGTCAAATTCTTTCACTGTCTAATGGGTCAAACTGTCATTGATCCAGCACAAACTAGAGGGAGGACTTTTGGCTCTGGGCCAGTTCCAGCATGCTCTGGATGAGGTTCTGGCCTGGATGAGCCACACTGAGGAGATGCTCAGCGAACAGAAAAAGTCTGCAGGGGACCCCAAAGCCATTGAGATCGAGCTCGCCAAGCACAACGTACGACGAATATTCACTTGTTTGATGTGTCTTTTAGCCATGTTGAAAACAGCTGCTTTAGTAAACAAACAAGCTGTTGCATACATTCACGTAATCCTTGAAAATGGGACAAGACTGGAGAAGATTAATCTCTGCTGATGTATAGTTTACTCCTACAATCCTTATACAAAGTGGTATTTTTTATAAGTTGGAGCAATTTTCTAGCTTACATTTTTTTAATGCAAAACAAACAGAATTAAGCTCCTAGAGGGACCCTATTATTTCTGTTGTACCTCCTCTTCCAGACTGTGTCTTTTTGGAGCTTAATGTACAGCTCTTTGCTTCTACTAAAACATATGTAATTTCAGAGAGCAGTCAGGATGTCATCTATACTTTCACAAGCTAAAAAAAACCTGTCCATTTACACTGTTTTTTGGCCTTTAATTTTCATTTATTACATGGAATTCCTCTACAGGCAGTTAATACTGATCCCCTTCCTTCTAGTTAAGTTAACTTTGCATTAGATTTAGATGTCTTAATTAAAAGTATTTCACATACTGTATATATTTCTTTGATGTTTAAAAATGCTAATTTAGTGGCACACTCTCATCCCGCAGTGATGATGCATTCAGTTACTGTAGAAAGTAACATTCTCCAGTTCACAACTAGAACATAATTCACTTTTTGACTTTGCATTTTCTAAAAAAGAAACTATATTATGACATGATCCTCCAAAACCTGCACTATGTTGTTTTATTTTCTTGGTATTTTTGCAGATCCTTCAAGCCGACGTGATGGCTCATAAGGCAACCGTGGAGACAGTGAACAAGGCAGGTAACGAACTGGTGGAGTCTAGTGCTGGAGAAGAAGCTTCCAGCTTGAAGAGTAAACTGGAGAACCTGAACCAGCGGTGGAAAGCCATCTTGAAGAGGACCGAGCAGAGGAAGCAACAATTGGAGTCTTCCCTCCTTCAGGCATGAGGATTCATTTCACAACATTTGAACAACCTGTTTTATAGTTATTGTTTAAAAAAACCTTGACTCATTTGTTCCTCCCCAGGATACGTATAGGTATGTCATGTCAAAGTTGTAAAGTTTAAACCCTGAAAAATCCCCCCATGCATCCTGTGGAGTTTCACACGGATCTATGACACCACATGTTGGATCTGAGGGCAGGAAGGGAACTTTTGACTCCACTTTTCCCTCAGCTATTATTAGCATCCATTTTCAAGTTGAAGACCCACAGAAGGGTTCTAACAGTCCCAATGATTCAGTTGTCATTGTTCATTCTGCTTTTATACTTCCCAACACCTCAGACATCCATTTCAGAGAACTAATAGAATTCAAGGAATTAATTGCTCAGATATGCTCCTCTCTGAGTGTCAGATTTCCAACAATGAGTGTGTGTGTGAGACACCTTTTGTCCTGACCCAGGTTGCATTGTGTTGCAGGCCCAGGGTTTCCATGGTGAGATAGAAGATATGCAGCAATGGTTGAAAGACACAGAACGTCAGCTGTTGGCATCAAAGGCTGTGGGAGGCTTACCAGACACAGCCCGGGAGCAGCTTAACGCCCATCTGGTATGTGTTTAACAATATGAATGCAGATGGCAGGCTGGCAATGAGATGTCTTTTCTGTGTTTTATCCAAAGTGTGAAAATTAAATGACACTACAAAATTCAAAACCTACACTTCCATGCAGAAGATCACAAAAAGCCCTGTAGGCGTTTCAAATGGATTCAGCCATGTCTGGCTACAAAGAGCCCAGGAATGTTCCCCATCTTTGTTTTTGCTCTCAGTCAGGGGGACACGAGAACAAGAACTCTCTTCAGAAGCAGCAGTGGTTACAGTTAATGAAACTCTAAACTGAGACTTTATTGGAACTTTTATCAAACTAATGACTGTTGTTTAAAGGCTTGTGGGAAACATGCTTCTCTGACCTCCACATGTTCTACTTTGCACATTTTTTCACCGTTTTTGGACCAAACTTGGACTGACTGCACTCACTGCGATCATATATTGATCTAATGTAAAAGCATTCCCAGTGGACATGGTTTCTGCAGAGTGGCAGGAGTTTGTTTTCATTCGCTTCATTTTGTTTCCCACTAGCTTACAGCTCCTCACAACTCTAAGCTAACATTAACAGTGTAACAAAGATGTCAAGCAATGTCGGTCCAGCTGTACAGTTTTGAGCCACATGCCAGCTCAGACAACAGTTTTAATCTTAATTACTTTTCTGCATGTCCTCTATTATCAGAAAAAAGCTACAAGAAAAAGTTAAAAACTTCAAAAACACAACTTTCATTGAAGTGGGTCTTTAAAGTCCAACTGAACAAGTTACTTATCATTTAGGAATTACTTTATGCATTGTTTTTTCCTGTCACAGGAGTTGTGTTCCGCCCTCGAGGCCAAGGAGGAGCTCTATCAGGAGCTGCTCAACAAGGGCACCCAACTGCTTGCACTGACACCTGAGAGCTCAGACAGCACCACAGAGCAAGACCTCACAAATCTGAAGGAGAAATGGGAAGCAGTACAGGCCAAAGTGGCTGAGAGGAAGGTAGGAAGCGAGATGATGTAGGGTTTTCACTGTTCCTAATGATTTACCGCTTCTCTGTGAGGGGTCTCTGACAAACCCTTAAACCTTGTCCCATCATCTCCTGAACGCCCCGTATATGTGGAGTGACACACAGGATGTGGTCACACTGTAAATAATTGTTTAAGCAGCTCTGAAAGTGGAACAAAAGCTCCTTCAAAAAAACTGACAAATGCTGAAGTTAAAGAAAGAGCTACACAAGAAAACCCTAAAATAACATTTTCTTTCTTTATGACAAATTAGATAAATTGATATATTTCTTAGGAGAAAAAAAACCCTTACTGCCTTTTTCTTCTCTCACTCCAGATATGGACTTTTTTATTCTGACAGTTTCAGTCTTTGCTGAAAATTTTGCTTTTGGTGCTTGTTTACTTTGGCCATGATTCCTGGAATTAAAAGTCAGATAAATCCTGTTGCTGGCCAGCTGCTTAAATGTGATACTCTTAGTAAAAATAATGCTGTTTTCAACCATTTATTATTTCAAGCTGATATTTTTTTCCATCTGAGTGCAAGAGCTGAAGTGATGTGGAAAGGAATTTTAGGCATAACTGCAATATGTTGTAAGATGTTTGTAACATCAGATTTTTTTAATTTTTTGTCTTATTCAACACAAACATGAAAGAAAAATTAAATACACTTCAAAATTTCTAAGTTAAGATTTAGAATTAATGAAAGGGAGGAAGAAGTGTTTACTCCTCTGTGATGAGCCACTGGCCTTGGCTCTGATGAACGGAAGTATTTCCGTGTGGATGCCTCTTTTTTTCCAATTAAAACCTCATCACGGCCATCAGCCTCTCCAGAGATGTTATCCTCCACTCACCAGGCAGCTTCTGTGCACCACAACATGGAGCTTTTTGATACTTATCACCTTCTTTCTCTGTGCTTTGTGTCCACAGAACAAACTAGAAGAAGCGTTAAAGTTGGCCACAGATTTTCATAATTCCCTCCAGGACTTTATGGTCTGGCTCACTCAGGCAGAGCAGACCCTGAACATGGTCTCCCCTGCTTCCCTCATTTTGGAGACTATCTTGTTTCAGATTGATGAACATAAGGTAATATTTGTGCTGCCAAGATGTCTGCAAAGCATTTGAAAGGAAATTATCTGTTGATGATAATCAGGCGTACTGAATAATTATCTTATTTGTTTATAAAAAGTCTTGTTTTTTTTGCAACTCTTATTTCTAACTTTAATGTTTATTTGTGCAGATGTTTGTGACGGAGGTGAACTCCCACAGAGAGCACATTATTGAGCTGGACAAAGCAGGAACACATCTAAAGTACTTCAGCCAGAAGAAGGATGTGGTTCTGATCAAGAACCTGCTGCTCAGCGTTCAGGGCCGCTGGGAGAAGCTGGTGCAAAAGTCTGTGGAGCGAGGCCGTCTGCTGGATGACGCCAGAAAGAGGACGAAGCAGGTACAACTCTGTGCATATTTATCCTCTGTCACAAACAAACATTTACAAGAATTAAAAAAAACAAATAAATATCAGAAACCCCAGGGAACAGCATGATATGGGCATTTGGTATTCTGCTTCCTGCATTGTAAATTATTTTGATTTGGATAATTCTGTTCTTTAAGCCTGAAAGCCTAATTTGTGTGAGAGAAGAGTAGAGCTGTGATGCACCTTGTAAAAAACTAAAATGTTTTGTTATTTTGATTAGTTTCACGAAACCTTCAACAAACTGATGGAGTGGTTGGATGAGTCTGAGAGAACTCTGGACTCTGAAGTGGAAATTGCCAACGATCCAGACAAAATCAAGACTCAGCTGGCTCAGCACAAGGTAACAGAATTTAATATCATGTTCACATTTTTTAATGGAAATTGGAATATCACGTCTTTTTTGACAAGAAACGTATATTCATTGTATTCTGTCCGTAATTTCCTCAATGATATTTCACAGCTTCAACCCCCACAGGCTACAAAACACAGACTTTTTTATGTTATCCCTACACAAGCTTGTTTTTTTTTGTTTTGTCTTTTTTTTCTTATTAAAATTCCTCTTCACTTTCTGTAAACAGTTTTTTTGTTTCTGTGAAAGCAGCTTTTTTAGGTTTATAAATATATTTGCATTGTATTATATTTTATTGTATCTGTAACTTTTATTCATTTTGAATTGTAGAGTAAAATTTTCATAAGATCCTACTTTATGAATTATTCTTATGGTTCCTTTTTATAATATGCATGGTGGTTGGTAAAGTAGGTGTTTGTGTGTGTGTTTGTGTGTGGGTGTGTTTGTGTGTGTGTTAGCCTGGGGGCGGTGCTGGTAGTGCAAACTCTTCCTTGAAGGGTTTTACTTGACTTTGTGACATAACAATGTGAGAACTCACACACACACACGTCCAGAGCGCAGGTTTTTAGACGAATAATCAGATTGGATCAAAAAAATTTTTTTGTGATGAATGAACATTATAATACACTTTAAAATTGTGTTAATGTGTTAAAAAAATGAAGCCTCTCTTTATTTTACACTAATGAGAAAAACTTTTAAAGGCAACACTGATGTCTTCAGAATATATGAACCAGTCATTTGCTGGTGTCACTCTTCCCCCTGGTTATGTTTGCAGTGTTATGGAGAGAGATTGGGTTTAGGCTGTCATAATCCTCGGATGAACCAAATCTATCAGAGATCGGATACGTTTAATCTTCAGGAAGCAATGGCTTTGGGGGTTTCCCTCACAGAACACCTAACAGACACAAAATCAAATGAATTTACTTGTTGACATGCCAACTTTAGTTAAATGTGTTTAACAGTTGTACATGGTTCATGGCTGACATCATTTCCTTTGGATAACAGGAATTCCAGAAGGCTCTGGGCAGCAAGCACTCTGTGTATGACACCACTGCTCGAACAGGACGAGCTCTGAAAGACAAGACCTCGCTGCGAGATGACCATCAGAAGCTGGATGACATGCTGTGTGAGCTGAGAGACAAATGGGACACTGTTTGTGGCAAGTCAGTTGAAAGGTGAGGACACGCCACACCCAGACAGATTACTTTTAAGGCTCTTTCAAACTCTTAAAGAACTTTTAAATGTTCTGTCTGGCAGACAAAACAAGCTGGAGGAGGCCTTGCTCTTCTCCGGTCAGTTTACAGACGCTCTCCAGGCTCTCATCGACTGGCTTTACAAAGTGGAGCCCCAGCTTGCTGAAGACCAGCCCGTCCATGGAGACATAGACCTGGTTCTTCATTTGATAGACAACCACAAGGTAGGAAGACTTACTGAGCCAAAGTTCCCACAGCCTTCATCATTTTTTTAGCTAATTTTCTTGAAGACCAACTCAGATGAAAACTGGGTTTTTGGTGTTTTATGGCCTTTTTCAGTAGATGGATAACACATATTGAGACAATTAGGCTTAAATTGCATTTCTGAGTATTTCTTTATGCAAATTGTTCTGAATCTGAAGCAGACGGGAAAAAAAAGCTGTTTGATAAAGAGCGTATTTGTTGCTCCTCTCTATTCTGATAAATCCACTTGTAGGAGACTAGATCTATAACCGTCTTTATTTTCCTTGACCGAGCTGACATCCGGTTCAAAACTTTACAGCTGGATAGCTTCAACAGTACTCGCCATTTTTGTTTTTGTTAATGTTAAATTGGGGTTGGAATGGGCTGGAAGCTAGCGTGAGAGCATGTAAACAGATAGCTCAGTTATGGGTGATGGGAAGGGGGGGTTGCCCCACACCAACAGTCCCACCCACAATTCAGAGGCGAGTTTTAAAGAACTACTATCGCTCTGCAGACACTGTGTTTTAAAAAACGATGCAAGGTAAAAACGGCATAATCATAATAAAAAGACCAAAACTAAACAACAAAACATATGCTGTTGTATTAGCTTCTCTTTGAAAGTCTATACTTTCATGGGTTTGTGCATTAAAGATGCCTGTAAGAAAGTAAAGTGAAACTGTAAAACTCCAGACAAGCAACATATATGTCTTTTTTTTCCATAATGGTTTTTATAGTATTTGTTATTCATTTTTACACCTGAAAATAAACAGAAAATTTGGGATAACCATTTTATTTGGTGTCATCAGGGATGGCAGCTTTTGAACCCAGATTTGTATCTTATCATGTCAGGTTTTCCAAAAGGAGCTGGGAAAGCGGACAGTCGGCGTGCAGGCTCTCAAACGCTCAGCGAGGGAGCTGATAGAAAACACTCACGATGACTCCTCATGGGTTAAGGTCCAAATGCAGGAGCTAAGCACTCGCTGGGAGACAGTGTGCAACCTCTCTGTGTCCAAGCAGGGCCGACTGGAGCAGGCCCTGTGCCAGGTACTGCAGAGCCTCATCAGATGGAAGATACATTTGCTGCAAACCTGACTGCTATGTGTCTTCTGGCTGCAGGCAGAGGAGTTCCACTCCACAGTTCATATCCTGCTGGAGTGGTTAGCTGAAGCAGAGCAGAGTTTGCGTTTCCATGGCAGTCTGCCTGATGAAGAGGAAACATTGCTGGGGCAAATCGAACAACATAAGGTAAAGGTTAAAGATTTTTTTTCCGTTTGATATAAAAAAATGAAATACATTTCTTACTGAAATTGCATGTTTGACAGCTTTTAATTTGACAAAATAAACGAAACATGGCAGCATTCCTTTGTAATTAGGTCTTTCCCGTGAATAAAGAGTCATAGCTCTGCTTGTCTCCCCTATCATCCTTTGTGCCAAAATTGCTGTCCAGTAGATATTTTTCTTACCTATGATCTCATCTGACTGAAATAAGCCTGCCTTGCTCAGTTATTAAAACAAGCATGAGCTATATTACTTTTTATGCTGTTGAAGATGATCCAAATAGAAAAAAAAACTTATTTTCTTTTGTTTTTTGAAGGAGTTCATGAAAAAGTTGGAGGAAAAGCGAGTATCTGTGAATAAAGCGACTAGCATGGGGGAGGCCATTATTAGCATCTGCCATCCAGACTCCATCACAACCATCAAGCACTGGAACACCATTATTAAAGCCCGCTTTGAAGAGGTTTGTGACAGTTTTTTTTTGTTTTTTCAGGATTGTTCTGCTTGTTTTTGGTTTGAGTACCGTGTTTGATGCCTTGTTTCAGGTGCAGGCATGGGCCAGGCAACACCAGCAACGACTGAATTTGGCCCTCAAAGAACTGTTAGCCACGCAGGAGCTGCTGGAGACTCTTCTCAATTGGCTGCAGTGGGCCGAGGCCAACATCAGCAATAAAGACATGGAGATACTGCCTCAGGAAATTGAAGAGATCAAAACCCTTATAGCAGAGCATCAGGTGAAGTCAAAACACAGAAAAAACTGCCTAAAACTCCAGGGGGTTTTGTGGCTATTTTAAAACTAGTACTTGATCTTCTGATCCGAAGGTCTTCATGGAAGAAATGACCAGGAAGCAACCAGACGTTGATAAAATCACCAAAACACACAAAAGGAAGGCAGCTGCAGAGCCACCGATCCAGTCTCAGATTCCTGTGCTCAACAAAGGAAGAACTGGAAGTATGTATCCCACAAATTTCCTCTTACCAATCAGGCCCCGAGCCATTTGGCCAAGTGCTGAGTCACTGCAGGGTGATGCAACATCCTTGCTTTACTCAGTTTGACACCTGGGATGAAATAATTTTTTCCTCTTGGTAACTTTGATGTCTTTCACTACAGGAAAACGCTCTCCCACTCAAGCAATGTATGCGTCAACAACACAAACTCCCATAGAAACCAAGAACCCACGGGTCAACCTGCTGGTCTCCAAATGGCAGCATGTGTGGCTTTTGGCTTTGGACAGAAGGAGGAAACTGAATGATGCTTTGGACAGACTGGAGGAGGTAAACTTGTCTTTCAGTTTCATTGGATGTTCAGGCTCTTGTTTGTAACTCCATAACCGCCTTCATTTCTTGTGTTTGTAGTTAAAGGAATTTGCCAACTTTGACTTTGATGTGTGGCGAAAGCGCTACATGCGATGGATGAACCATAAAAAGTCTCGGGTCATGGACTTCTTCCGCCGCATTGACAAAGATCAAGATGGCAAAGTGACCCGGCAGGAGTTCATAGAGGGTATCTTGTCATCAAGTAAGTGTCCAGCACACAAACTGACCACTCAGCAGAGTAAACCAGGGATTAATTGCGACTCCTCCACAGAATTTCCTACCAGTCGTCTGGAGATGAGCGCTGTGGCAGACATTTTTGATCGAGACGGTGACGGATACATTGACTATTACGAGTTTGTAGCTGCGCTACATCCCAACAAAGATGCTTACAAGCCACTAACAGATGCTGACAAGATTGAAGATGAGGTACCACATACAGTTTTCTAAATAGTTTTATTACTTAACAAGCGATCAAGTTTACTAGATTTTTGTATTTTTAGGTTACACGCCAAGTGGCAAAGTGCAAATGTCCAAAGCGATTCCAGGTAGAGCAAATTGGAGCAAACAAATACAGGGTAAGAGCTAATCATTTTTTTTTTTGTTTTATAAAAAGTGTTGGTTTTACTGAAAGATGACTCTGAAGGTAAGTGTTAATGTACTGTGACGATATATGCTAACCTTTTCATGTGTTTCTTGCTGTTTTTCCACACCACCAGTTCTACCTTGGAAACCAGGTACTCATGAATGTCCTTCTCTTTATTCTTTGGTCCTTGCAATCCTTGCTTCCCTCTGCATTTACCATGTTTGCTGTCCAGCTAACACTTTTTGCACAAAGTCCTGCCTTCTTTTTTTAGACTGGAACTCAAAGGTAGAATCCAATAATGCCCCACTCTCTAAACAAGACTTACAAGGCATCATCTACATTTTTCATCCAATGCTTTGTTTGATTAGTGTTAGAAATTTTAATGTAAATTGTTTGAAAAAAAACAATGTTTAGTTTAACATATTTAGTTTTGTTTTTTTGTCATAACAGAACAATTTTCAGGTTTTTTAATGTAAAAAAAAACTTTACAAATCTATATCTATCTGCTTTTGAGTTTCAGAAATGACAATGTTGGCTTGCCAGCATCATTTCAGCCATGCTTTATTTTTTTGCAGGCTTGTTAAGCACATAATGATGCGTTTGGTGTGCTTGCCTTGTGCTTTGGTTTTATTATTTACTTTGACAAAACCCAGATGTGCGTGTCAGCTACTTTACTGATCAGTTCATTTTTAAAGTTGGGGAGTCTTAATGGTTCCAGTAAAGTTGCTTTTCCTGTGTGGAGGTAATGCTTCCTTACATACTGCATGTTGCCCTAAGAGGATTTCTGATCCTGTCCGTGAGAAGGGGACAGGAATACTATTATGTACTACTTTGCAATAATGTTTCCTGTAAATTGAATTTGAAATAACTCTTTTGACAGTTTGGTCTGGTTCACTGCTTACATGACTCCTTAATCGGCGATGAGACAGTAGCAAACAGGGAAAATCAAAATCTTACCCCCCACCTACACGTTGCAGTTTTGGAAAGCTGTATTCTGGTAAATGGTTATTGTTTGTTCTGCCTCTATTCAGATCATCATCACCTTAAATGTATCTGATCACTAGAAACCACCAGTTGCATTAAATCATTTTGATAATCATACAAGTGCAAGACCAGTTTAAAGAGCACCATAATTCAGAACGTCAGCAGAGGGTCATCAGTGTTTGTCTACATGTTGCACTGTGGTGGCTTAGACAGAGAAGACTCGAACCATCTCCTCATATTGTTCTCAGTGTGTGGCTACAGCCAGCCGCATTTGATCTGCATCATTCTCAATGCATCTCGAGTGTTCTGGTCATAGCTGTAGAAACGTGCAACAAAGATTGCAAAAGATTGATGTGCCTGATCATGATGTAAATACGTTTTTGACCGAAAGCATGCTGCTGTGATTGTCACGTGCAACTGATGTTTGTTTTCTCATGGTCACATCCAACTGGCTGATACACGTCTCATCTCTTCCATCAAGCTTGAGTCATTTTAATCAATAATTTGCTGTGTTCTTGTTTGTGGTTGATTAAATGTGGGCATATAGTTACACACTAGTGCCCTCTAGTGGTGTAATCATGTGTCCACCGCTGTTTTCTTGTCTTAAACCCTATTTGTTGTATAGATTTGTATAATCAAAATAAACAAATAGACTTTTTTTTTTAAATTGGTGTCCAGTATTCAAAGCTGTGGATGTTTTACTGCCCAGCTTTACGATAAATTTAAATTCTGATTTCAAATTGTAACAAGTAGATACATTTCACCTTAACAATAATCCAAAAAGGAAAATTATGTAACTAACACTTTTTACAAGATACATAATAATTACATTAATATTTTTAATCATGGTAGAAAGTCATCCAGGCTCCACATTGACTGACTGTGTGTTTTAGATAAATAATATTAATGTTAAATAAATAATAACAAAATAATAACATAGTCATGATAACAATAATAAAAGGGAGCTGCACTCCCTCAAAAAACAGAAACCTAATTACAAATCATGTCTATAAAAATAACCCAATTAATGTTTTGTGTGGAACTCTATGGTGTGTTTAATGTCTGATCAGTGCAATTTAGAAACCAGAAAAGTAACCTTAAAGACCCAACAGGAAAATTATGAAATTACATTATTTGACACAAGGACATAAAAAATCCTAATACAATAATCTGAATTAATTTCTGGATTCTGGTTTTGCACAGCTCTTAGTCTGCAGTAAGAGCACATTTATGGAAAGGTCAAAGTTCTTGTCTTACCCTCTCTGTTTACCTCCCCTGTTGCAGTTTGGAGACTCTCAGCAATTGCGCCTTGTGCGAATTTTGCGCAGCACGGTGATGGTGCGAGTAGGAGGAGGCTGGATGGCTCTGGATGAGTTCTTGGTAAAGAACGACCCCTGTCGTGGTGAGTTCAAAGAAACAAGCTCAAAGGATTTGAGAATACATATTAAATAACTTTATTATCCATACTTTTAACATATAAAAAAAGGTATAAAAGCCTCAAATTATCTTTTAGGAATGTTTTTTTCAATATTGAGAATCACTAATTATTATGTTTGTACCTGCAGACAGGAAAATCAGTGTTCCCTCTTCTGCAAAAGCTTTAGCAGTCTGCCCTTCTGCTGTCTTCTGTCTCAATAATCCCTTTCTGTCTCTCTTGCTAAACCCTCCTGCTGAACCTGATACTGTTTCTTCTAGTTCATCACTACGGGAGCAAAATGTTGCGCTCGGAATCAAACTCTTCAATTACTCAGTCTCCTATAGGTTGGCAAATATCACACTTTCTCTCCTTGCTCCATGAACCCACCAGTGGTATGTCTGTCTGCACATTTGAGTGTGTGCTGCTTTTGTTGGTCCTGGTGTGTCCGATTGGCGCAGCGTGGCTTTGCGTGAGCGCTCATTGTGAGAAAATGGCACTGGCAGACGGAGGCCGCGCTCACAATTCGCCTTCACACAGCTGTGGCTGCTTTTCATGCATGCAGTTGTTGGTCTTAGTCACATCAACCGCTGTCATTCTCACTGAGGCACGAGTGTTTTAGACTTCATAGGAACAAAAGCTGCTTTCTTTTTTCTCAGCATGTATTAAGGGTTGAAGCATCTTTCTGAAGTTACCAGGTAGATTGCATTTAAAGTCTCTGAGGAGACTTTCTGTTTACATTAGAAGAACACATGTAAACCACAGTCCTTGCTAAAGAAAAATGCTGTATTTTTATACTACTACGTAGAGTTAATACTATACTTATTTCACTTTTTACTTTATCTAACAGTGTTGTTTTTTATAATCGCATGATTTTTTTTAGTAAAACCATAACTATTGTATGTTTGTATATATTTATGATTTTAAAAAAAGTGGACAGTTTTAGTCATTACATTCTTCAGGACATACTATTATGGTGCTTACTATAGAAGAAGAGAGAAGACAGTACGGACAAAAATATTTTTAAATTATTTTTTAATAAAAAGAAGATCATCACAGCGTGTTAGCACTTTATTTAAGTCTGCATCCTAATAATTTCAACCATGTTTACTGAGTAGTTTCCTGGAAATCCTTTGGAACTTGGCACTCAGAATTCTATCTTGGAAATATCTTTATTTCCAAGATATAGATTGTATTATAATTTTAGAATAGAGAGGGAATATGTATTTGATTTAATTAAATGTCTTTTTGGTGGAATTAGGTCTTTAGATGGTATTGATTTGTTCAGGACCCACTCCAATCAGCTTTTGCTCTATTTTCAAAGCATTCCCGGTGGTATTATGATTGTGCAGTTTTTAGGCCCAAAAACTCTATTGTTATCCAGGAAATCGTTTCTGCAGAGCAGCAGTAGTCCATTAGAAATTTCCCTTCCAGTTGTGGGAAGGACTGCAAGGGCATCCCATCGGCTACCCTACAGCCCCTCACAGCTCCAATCTAACATTGGCGGTGCATAAAAAAGGGGATCAATATTGGAGCTATCCAGCCGTACAGTTTTGAGCCAGATTCCAGCTCAGGAAAACAAAGACATTAAGGGATTGGTGTCTGCAAGTGGATGCATCAGAATGGTATGGAGCTGGGAGTTTGTGGCTTGCTGATCTTAGCACCCACATCACTGTTACATCTTTTTCTACTGCTCCTGATTCACAAGAATTTTAATAAAGAAATACTCAGAAATGTAATTTTAAATATGCCCTCCGTTTCAAGAAAAAAGCCACAAAAAATAACAAAAACATGATTTTCATTGGAGTGGGTCATTAAAATGTGAAATTATTAGGAAAATCCAGACTTGACAGGAAAAATAAAGTGCCATTATCATCATCACCATTATCACCATCTCATCACCAAAGTTAGTATTTTTATGCTGTTTGGCTCATTTGGACTTTTTTTTTTTTCAGCAAAAGGCCGGACCAATGTAGAACTACGAGAGAAATTCATCCTCCCAGAAGGAACTACGCAGGTGATGGCAAGCTTCCGCTACAGAGGACGCAGGTCTCGGCCGTCGTCCAGGGGAGCCTCTCCCAATAGATCCACCTCCAGTCAGAGTTGCCTCATCCCGGTGAACCAAGCAACAACCAACACAGCCAAGGTTCGAGAGATTCCAGCCTCTCCACAGATTAGTGCTGCACTCTCAAGCAATCCCTCCCTGTTCTGGTCTCATGTACCTGACTCTGTTAAGTTCATCATCCTGTTGATTATTTTTCTGCTTTTTTTCTTTCTCCATCTAGTATTCCATGTAGTTTTTGATTTGTGAATCCATGTGTTTTGATTTGCCGTTGTTCCTCAGACTCCCCAACACATAACCCGCAATTATGATAAGCCATGGCTTACAAACAGCAAACCCTCCACTCCTCTTAAATCATCAGAGTCCTTTGAAAGCCAAGGTTCATCCTCTGAGGTATAGTCATAACCAGCACATGACGAGCAACCTTCCAGTCATGTAACACAACGGAAATCTGCTACAGAGCATCAAATTAACACATAAGCATAAAGAAATATGTCAGGATTTTAAGTGTTTTCCTACATTTTAGTTTTAACTGCATGTCTGACTCACTCTAACAAGTTTGACAAATGCAGATTTCAGTTAAAGTTTTAAACTTAAAGGTCTATGTCTGCTTAGAAGAGCTTCCAGCTTCACATTAACATGTTATGCCAGACTTTATACAAATGCTAACTATCACACACTAACATGCTTACATGTTGTAAAATGTCTTCAGATTTCTGTCCAATCTAAAACTAACAATGTCACACTGGGTCCTGGCTGTTGTGTCTCACTATGGAGGATTAAAACTGACAAGAAATAAAAAAAAATGGTATAGAAAATGGCCAGTAAAAACTACAGAATTTCGGGAATCAGTTAATACAGAATACAGTATTAACCTAAAATTATTTTATTTATCTAATCTTGTGTTTGTTAAAATTGATTTTATTCATAATCTTGTGTTTGTTGAAGTTGATTTTATTCTGATCATTTGTCTGGGATTCCATCATTTTTGTCTTATTTCTAATAGAAATCATTTCCTCTTTTTCTTAAAAATATTTTACATCATTCTCAAACCCCCCTGAATTTTTTTGTTCTTGTTAATATTTATTGTAATGGCAGTTTCAGTCCTCCACACATTAAAAAGTAAATCTTATTTTTTTGTGAAAGAGAAAAAAAAACTATCCAAGTACTTTACGGTCTGTCTTTTACAGAGCACAACAGTACAGGGCAGCAAACTGCGTCTTCCTGGTTATTTATCGGGGAAAGGGTTTCAGTCGGCTGAGGAGGGAACCTTGATCAACGCTGCTGTGCTGAAAGCTCGAACACAAATGGCGGGAGGTGAGCATAATTTTTAGATTTTTATTTTTAATAACAGCATTGCTGCAGGTTTAAAGACCCACACGGATGAAAATTGTGTTTTTCACCTAGTGTTGTAACATTTTTTAATGATGGAGGACATACTGTTATTTGAATGAAATTAAGCTTAAAATTGCATATTAAGTATTTCGTTATTCAAATAAATTTAACAAGCACTCCATTTTGATACTTGTCCTGTGATATGCATATAAGTTGCTCTTTAATTATAAGTTACAAACCGACAGAATAAAACAACTGTGTAAAAAATAAGTTAAAAAAGCTAAGTAAAGTATAATGAGGGTAAGATAATATAAATTTGCTTCTTCCCACTCTCTATTGTGCAACTAAAGACATTTTTTCTGACTAATTTCACATTTAATTGGATTCAATGTGTCATGTAAGGTACAATATGTATAGATACAAATATTTCTATTTATGATCAAGAGTAATTATATTGCCATTATTTTCATGTTTATGGAGTGGACAAAAAAAGTTATTTATTAAAGTGCTTATTTGTGATGTAGAAAATATGCTTGGAGGGGCCACAAGCTTCGTATTCTGCTCCGCTCCACTCTAGAACGGGGAGGGGAAGGGGGTTGGGTCGATCCTCGCCTCTTCCTACAACAGCGAATTTCTAACGAACTCCTGAAAAACAAGACAGGTTTTTTATTTTATTTTATTTTGGCTAAAAACAGCATAATCATGATATAAAGACCACTGAGAACGATTCCAAATAGATCGTGAGATGATCGGTGTGGGGGCTTTAAAGATTCCTTTAAGCGTTTTTTGGTCATAGCTTGTAATCAATTTGGGAATTTGTTTGTAGAGCCCAAGAAAAGTTCAAGCCGACCAGGAAGTAAAGCCGGAAGCAGAGGAAGCAGTCGCAGAGGAAGTGATGCCTCCGATTTTGACATCTCAGATATCCAGTCTGTGTGCTCTGATGCATCTGAGACAGTCGGTGAGTCCGCTCGAGGGACGCCTCGATCCTCTGCTCGCCAGCAAGGAGGGAAACCCTCCAAAATTCCCACTCCCCAAAGAAGATCCACTCCCACAAGCAAACTGGCCAAGGTATCCAAGCGGCCTTAAGACAAGCAGCCCAAGAGCTAATTGCACCCCAATAAAAAAATAGACACTGGAGATGTCTAACTGAAAAACTGCAAATGTTCTGAGTGTTATTTAAATTGTTGCAAAGATGTAAATTATTCTGTTAAGAGGCAAAATGATTTTACGTTAAGTGAGAATGGAATGTCAAAGGCCTTCTGTATTTTTTTCATGTACATTATTTTTGTGTGAAAATATCAAAATGTTTTTTTATTGTATTTTATTTTATTTATGTGAATCCTGTCGATTTTTCATAAACACTAGAAAATCTAGGAATGACCCTGTTGAACTGTTAATTAACATTTCATCACACTAATGAAGGACAGTTCACAGGCTAACGCTTGGAGAGTTACTGGACGTACTGTAATTTAAGTTTTTGATGTGTGGAGTTGCACTGCAATTACCTATTTAAGTGGTATGTTATACTACCAACTTGCATTTAATGTGCAATGCAATATGCTAAAATAAGCCCTTGTAAGCACTGCAGAAACCTTGGAAAATCTCCTTTTTAGAAGAGAGTAGCAGAAACCGTGTAATCCTGAAGCTTTCAAGTCATGTTTGTCTGTCAGCCGCTGCAGCCCTTCCTCAGATCCACCTCTGCTCTGCAATGTGTGGCCTTCATGAAGTGCCACTCCATGTAGCCATTCTCTGTGTTCATGTCAATGTATGGTTAATTTGGGTAGAGCTGAAATTGTTACTGTAAAACTACTTTGTAATAAACCTGCTTGCAGAAAGCCTCCGGAAAATGCTGGCGACTACATTGTTGTCTCGTGTTTCTTTACTTCAGCTGTTTTTAAATTCATTACTTGTGTTTATGCTTCTTTTGTAATGCTTTTAGTTTTCAATATTCTTTTCCCCTGCAAGTTCTTCTGAAACTGCTGATCTAGTCTTGCTGGAATGTTTGCACAGGATCTTGTGTTTGACTGTGAAATACAGCATGGACTCAACATAGACTCAAACTATGTGACCGTTTTAAGTTTTTTTTTTAAATTTCACTTAAAAAATTAAAATTATTCTGCAAAATGTAATATTTAAAAACTTTCTACGAAGTGTTTTGAGTAACTTATTTAATTTAGACCAGATCCAATTACTTTGCACTTTGTTCTTGTCGCCTTTTTTCATTTTTCATGTCTTCAGTTGATGTCAAAGCTCTAGAATTACTAACATGTCCCTGAATGTCAGCATAACTGGCCTATGGGAAGACACAAATCCCCTCAGGATCTGCAGGTGGAGCGGAGCTCAGGGGTCAGAATGGGCCTCCTGTTCAGCCCCACTTGCACTGGATGTCACTTTAAAGTGGAGTATATCTTCACAGAAGTAACTGAAAAAGATCCTTCAGCAGGAGGTCTGGGATTTTTCAGGAATATGTGAGTAATTCCAGCAGTTTTTCTATAGGTTTAAACATATTTAAGGTAGGTAAATAATGTGTTTCTATCAGATAAGATTTTTAAGCTGATACTGTCATTGCAGCAGCTGGATGACTTATTTGTATTCATTAAGGACATAAAATAAATGCATCCCTTTGAGTCAAAGAAAACTTTTTTTGAAATTATTGCCCAAGGTATGTTAAATAAAATAGATATTAAGTAAAAAAATATGTTTTAATTTGTCTCCCTAACAAAAAAGAACAAGTTCAGAAATGTATGGTATTCTTATAGTTTGAGTTAGGATTGAGCTAATTTGACACGCAGACCTGTAAGAGCGCCCAATGATGTTAGTGAACACCTGCAAGAGTTCATAACATTTGGGAAAATGACAAGAAAAATGACCAAACAATTTAGAGTATTGAAAATATTTGTTAGTTCTCTCAGGGTTTGACACTTTTGCTCATTTAATCTTAGGTTAAATTTTGCAGTGCTCAAACATATTTGAAACAATTGACAAATTAAGAGAAGCATTTCAGTGGACTTGCTTGTTAAATGTGTATAAATGTGTATATATATATATATATATATATATATATATATATATATATATATATATATATATATATATATATATATATATATATTTTAGAGAGATGGCAAAAGACACCCTGTTATGTCTGGGGTCTACAAAAAACGTGTAATAGCACTTCACCTGTCATTATTAGTTATTAGTCAAAGAAATATTTTGACATAAAAAGCCCCACCACCCTAGATCTGAGGCAAACAGAATGCCTCAAATATAGTCTATTTCCCTAACAATGATACATGAGACAGATGTTGCAATAAATAATAACTCTGTAAGCTTCTGATTTTTAAGCATTTCATATAAACCACAATTTTCGTTTTTAAACAATAGCATTGTGTATTTTTTTAAATTAGTATTCTACTATCTTTTGTATCTATGTTTTTATTGCATTTATTATATTTGTTCCAAGACTTCTCTTTTCTAAAATAAAAAAAAAGAAACAAAAAAAAGTCCTAATCAATCTTCATCCAGTTTGACTGATTTATTGGACTTTTGCATCACAGGCAACCATAGCTCTTGGGTTTACATAAATCAAGAATGCCACCCTTCAAAGAAGTGCTGGCGATTGCAGCCCTCATTTTCAACCTGGGACTGACTCGGGCCCAGACGTTGCCCAGTAAGTTCCTTTGTATTCTTATTGTCTTGCAATGTGTACAGTTACCGGTAAGCACCCTGCTATATTTCTATTGGGTTTCAAAAGCACTTCATACTTAATAAACATATGCATTTTGTTTGTTAACCCTTGTGCTATCCTAGGCACTTTAACATTGGGAGTTGGGTCATCTAGACCCCACAAGACAGTGTGTTGAACTTTTTTCTTTAATGATTTGTGATCTTCATTGGTTTTCATGGATTACATGAAATCCTCTTCACCTTTATCCACCTTTGTCATGGTAGGGAGAACACGTCAATGCTCATCTTGACCCCATAGGATAGCACAAGGGTTAAGAGGATACTTGGTCTTTATGGGGTTTATTACTTTTAGCACAAACACTGACTGCACTAATAGAGTAGGACCAGCAGATGTCAGTGCTTTTCATCCCTGCGTTTCTCACTATGCTGACAGCAGTGGTATTTTTATTTTATTTTTCTGTCAGTTTAGGTGGGACCACTTTTAGGCCATTGCTGAATTTACCCAAGGAGATAAGCCGTTGAGATCTTAAAAAAACAAAGTGTTCATTTTTATTAAACCAGTCAATTTAATCTACATTGACTGTGTTTCACAACAACAAAATGTGTTTAATTGAATGAGGAAAGCAAAAAAGAAAGAAAGAAACAAACAAACAAAAAAGCTGCTGTAAAGCCCACCACATGAAAGAATAGGAATAAATTAGTTTTTTTTTTTAAATAAAGATGTTTTTTAAACCCTTTGATTAAATCCCTAAATATTAGCCATGTAATTTCTATGAGATATAGACAGTATAAATTAGGATACGTTGGGTGATTTGGTGAGTTTTTGCTCACAACAATGTTAGTTCAAGATGCAAAAACATTGACATGATTGTTCAAAAAAAGGATCTTATTCACCCAGTGTCTCAAATTTGATCCACACATTTTAACATGGTGTTACTGCATTATAAATGATTAGCTATCAACAAATTTAGCATTTTTAATCAATACAGCAAGTTGTTTTATAAATAATTAAGAACAATAGATGAGTTATAGTCACCATAAAGTTCTAAAATTTGCAAAACATTTTCCCGGCAAAAGTATTTTTTTTTTATTTCATGGAAGCTGTTCTTTTGAAACGATTAGTAAAAGCCTTTCCACTGCTCCTAGTGGTATGAGAATCCACTAAAGGACAGAAAACACAAACCAAGTTCTATACAATGGGTTTTGAGGGAAGTTTGGATCATAGAAATGAGATATTGGTCTCAGAAATGTATGCATCTATGATATGAATGGTTACATAGGATTATTTAATATTTCTCAGAC
This sequence comes from Oryzias latipes, assembly GCF_053564925.1. Classification (NCBI taxonomy): domain Eukaryota; kingdom Metazoa; phylum Chordata; class Actinopteri; order Beloniformes; family Adrianichthyidae; genus Oryzias; species Oryzias latipes. The sequence goes on along the minus strand of NC_136251.1, from coordinate 26,436,995 downwards.
CACAAATCTAATTTAAACTGCAACACAAAGAATTCAGAGTTTTGAACACAAAAAGCTAAATTCACGGAGAAATGTCATGGTAGTTGTTTTTGATGGATAACAATATAATAACTGTGTTGAGATCATGTGTAAAGATGTGAATAAAATTCTGAAGAAGTTCACCTCCTTTGATGCATGATGGATGCGATGTCAAAGTAAATTGATTTTGTGCTGCAAGGCTTTGATCTGCTGGAGGAGTTTCATGTGCCTGAGGCAACTGGCGTGAGGAGAGTGGATGGATCGCAACCAGAGGCTGTTGCCTATCGTGTAAACCCCTCCATCCAGCTACAAAAGGCTGTGAGGTACACATTCAAACAAGAGCCACTGACCCTTATAACAGAAAATGTATTTATTGAGAACTAAAGCTGCCACGGGTACAGATACAAGGCACTAACCCACAATCTCTATAGTCAGACAAAATTGTCTGGTATTGGTATTTGTCAAAAGTAGATTTTTGATGGTATAGCATTTCAATGTTTTAGTAATATTTAATTATTTTAAAATTAATGTAATTTTTCTAGCTTAAAGATTTTTTTCCCTAAATGACCTGAATTTATTTTCTAAGAAAATTGTTGGATAATTTTCAAGATCTAATTTTAGCATATGTTGTTCCAGGAGTGGAATACCTTGAAAAACATAAAAATAGCAAAGAAAAAAAGAAGGGATCCAATTTCAAGCATTTACATCTGTTGCAGGACATCCACCATGTGACTGATTGCATTCCAATTAAGAGTGCAACCATCCAACACATTGCAATTGTGTTTTTTCAACACATTATTAAAAACGTAATGTGCTAAAGTTGTGAAAATGTTTCATGAACAAATGAGTCTTTTGTGTAATGAAAAGATGAATTAAGAATGAATAAAATAACTAAAATGGCATTTAAATAAAACTGTTTCAACAGTTGTCATTGTTATGTAATAGTGGAAGAATGTGAGCTAAAGTCATTCATACACCTGGATTATGAAAGGTGTGGACAGAGTGGATGGAAAAGAAGAATATTTTAAGACTGGCAGTACAGTGAAGTGTTTACTCCTCTTTTGATTATAAATTATATGTTTAAGGAAGCAGTAAAAGTTTGATTCATTTTGTTTAATTTTTTGCCTTTTCAGGTTTTCAAATACAATAAAAACTTTCTCTATTTTTCCTCCAGAAACCAAAGGTTTCGTTCTTTTAGCTTATTGTTCTTCTTATTACAGTAAAGCTACTGTGTTAGCTAAAAAAAAATTTACTTTGTCACAAAAACATTTTAATGTCTAGTCTTTTTCAATTTGTTTTAACACAAACCTTAACATTTGACATGCTATAATGACATCAGATACTGGGAAAAGTTTGAATATTACTTTGAGAATCCCATCCTTTGACCTCTGAGTGCACTCAAATTTTACTTTAATTTCAATTGAAGATGAAGAGATAAAAGAGGATATATGCTTATTTGTGTGTGTTTTTGTATACTTTGTGCAGACTGACAAACTGTTAAAGTTTCTGCTTGTTTGTTTGGCTCTCCCCAGCTTTAAACCTTTTAACCTTTAGCTGAGAATTTTTCCTCAGTGGCTGTATCTTTTGTTAGCTTTTTCTGGTTGACTGTAGTGTCATTTATTGACAGGCAAAAATACATAACTGGAGTTTATTTGTTCATTTTTAAATATTGCAGAAATCTGATAAGCTTTTTAATAACATACAAATACTTTTCAAATTTAAAGTTCATGTGAAAACAAATTTCCCAAAATATTTGTTTTCCTGAAACAAAGCCAAAATATATAATAGAGTTCACTTATGTCTTGTATGTCCTCACAAATGCCCTCAACTCTAACAGAGAAGGTTTTGTTTAAAGTTATTCAGCTCCCTGAATCTATGCTTTGTGTCACAGGGATGTTTATCCAGACGGACTTCCCTCCGAATACTCCATCATTGCAACATTTAAGGTGACAAATGACACTGCTCAGACATCATGGAATCTGTGGGAAGTCAGCGACCCACAGGGACAAGAGAAAGTTGGCTTGCGTTTCCACAGCAACACACGCTTGTTAGACTTTTTCTACACCAGTCCCCATGGGAGTCACATGTTGCGGTCTTTTCACGGCATGGAAAAGTTATTTGATGGAGGGTGGCATAAGCTGGCTCTGAGTGTGAAGGGCAGGCAGGTGAGGCTGCTGATAGACTGTGAGGAGGTAAGAGTGGAGCCTGTTGATGGGCCAAGACCTGTCATTCGCCAAGGATATACTTCCATTGTCAAGAGGGCTATAGGAGACCGCTCAACTTTGGTACGTCAAAACTAAGACATACATTTTCCTCTGATTTGACACAGCTTTAAATTTTCATGCATATTCTTTTACTTTTAGGTGGATCTCCAGCAGATGAAAGTGTCCTGTGACCCAGAGCAGGCCTATTCCGAAGGCTGCTGTGAGCTTTCCAGTGCAGTGAGTCACCAACTTATCAACCGCTTTTTATGGAATAGGAAGATTCCCAGCCATCCTGATCCTTGTATGTTTATGGCAGTGTGGAGGGTATGCAGAAATAGGTTTAACAGGTCGAAGAGCATCTTGCAAATGTTTGCATGGACAACCTGGCATTCAGGGCCCCCCTGGGACAAAGGTGAGTGTACCTATGGAAGGAATTTGATTAACACGAATACAAACCCAAGCTGTGGTTGTGCTGACATTTTCTTTTCTGCAGGGTCACCGGGGTCTTCCAGGAAATACAGGTGACCCAGGAAGACAAGGCAGTTGGGTAAATAAATAGACTGGTCTGACATTCTCAACATGAACATTAAGATGACTTGTAGGTGGGTGTCGCCATGTGAGACAGCAGCAACTGAGACAGGGCAGGATGTAAACAGATCTGGAAGCAGGAGCTCCTGGCAACAGTGTCCAAGGGACTCCTTTGATACTTTGAACACTCTTCTGTCCATTTTTTTGAAGATTTGGGAAGGATCCAAGATAAACTCAACCTTACGTTGATGTGACACAATTTATTTTTGTAGCTGTGGGGGAACCACATCTGTTTTAAAACACATGCCCTGCTGGTTTAGAATATAAGATTTAACTCAAACTGGCTGAAGTTCACAAGATTTCTAATGGTTTTGCTTTTCCACTTGGAAAAAAGGGGAGCCAGTAGTAATGAATCCCATACATAGGAAAACCAAGTGGTTAAGCAACAGCTATACTCTCCCAAGAGTTCAGTAACTGTTTAACCCTCCTAAACCCATTTAGAAGTCTTGTTTTTGCATTTCTTTTGTACATAATCTACATGAGTTTGCCTAAAGAATACTGTATTGATGTTAAACAACAAAACCCTTTGACCCTTAAAAGAATACTCAGCTAAAGTTGACAGATCCACAAACAAAAGTAAATTAACATAAACTCTCTCATCTTTCCCCTTCTGGGGTTGCAGACATGAAAATGCCCATGTCATCATTTATACCTCCTTAATTCCTTTGATGCTCAGCAGTTATCACTGTTGGCCACATCCCGAAAACCCTAAAAACAGGAAAAATGTGTTCAAAAACATGGATATTTTTCAGAACATTTAATTCATGTTTAATGGTTTGGCATGCAACTTACCCTGGAGCTAAGAGAAATCCCCGAATCTGCACCAGGAAACACATGTGGACCTCAAGACCAACACATACCCAAAGCATTTTTCCAGAACTGTAAATGCTGCATGTTCATGTCTTGAATTGCAGCTGTAACTCATCTGAGAGCAAACATCTGTCACATGTAACTGGTTGGGGTTTTGGCCCTTTGCCAGCTCAGGATTCAAAAAGGTTTGAATTGTTTATCTCTTTCTCTACTGGCATCCAAGGAGGGCATTTGCTGGCACAGATATGTGGATTGCCCATTTCAGGTGGTGGGTGGTCCTTCGTTTGCCTGAGTTTTCCTGCCTCAAAAATGTTGTAAAGTTCATGGTCATGCCATCTCTGAGGTTAACCTCTGCCTAGCTGACTATGGTTGACATACACCGTTAGGTGAGATTGTCAAATAAACCAACAAACTAAAGGCCTTCTGGCCTCTTTAAATTTGTCTGAGGGCTCGGTGTAATGCAGGCCAGTGGAAAACAGTTTTGCATTTACTACTGAAGGAGTCAACATCTGTGTAAATTAATTTTGATCCATGTTGTTGTTGTTTTTATAAAGAAGGCTTTCTGCCTACTTTTCACTTAAGTGACTAATAAGATTCTGATTTAAAAAAAGCTGCAAGTGTAAATTCCATCATATAAACAACAAGACACTTTAAAAAAAATATTGTTCGACCAAATAGTATAAAAATACATAAACCATCAGATTTGAAGTAAGAAATTGTTTTACTTTTAATTAATTTAAGCCCATTTTAATCAGAAACAGCTTTTTAAACAAATGCATCTTGACCTTACAGTCATTTTCTGTAATAGTTCGATCTGTAAAAGTTCGATCTAATTATCTAGTTATACTACAGAACACTAAATTAAAGCAAAAAGTATGACTTTATCCAATTTATAGTTATGATAATGTTCCATGTCCCCAGATATTCCATGTCCCCAGGCGACAGGCTATCATGTTTGTTGTGTTCAGAGGCAGATTCACTTGAAGACCGGCTCCAAGAAAAATTCTGTTTTAGCTGTTCTTAACATGTTCTCGTGGTATTTTTGAAATGATGGAGGAAATGTATTAAGAAAAGTAAACTGAAAATTGCATTTCTGAGTTTTTCCTCTTGCTGACGACTAGATACATTAACTTTCCTTTTCCTCGTCCGAGCTGGCATCTGGCTCAAAACGGTACGGCTGGATAGCTCCGACATTGCTTGCCATTTTTGTTGCACCTGTAATAAGTTGGGGGTGTGAGGGTCTGTGAGCTAGGGGGAGAGCGTGTAAACAAATGGGTGACAGGAAGTGGGGGCAGGCTTGCTCTTCACTAACTTAGAGTCAAATTTCTAATGAACTTTTACCACTCTGCAGAAACTATGTCCTAGAAAACAACAGCTACTGGTCAGTTGGATGAAACTATAGACCAGCAGTTTGGAGCAGACTTAGGACTCAAGCTCATAGTTCCTCTAAATATTGCCACCACAAACTTAACCCCAGATATGGTGTTGTGGTCTGAGTCAGAACATCCTATATGCAGAAGATTGTGTCTTTCGTGGACCTCACACTTCCCTGTAAGAACTCTGTAGAAATGGCCTGTGACAGGGAAAAGCTTAAACACACAGACTTGGTTGCAGAGGGCTGGGAATGTAGATGGAGAGCTGCACTCACTGGAGTATGGTTCTGTGTGGTTTGAAAGAAAATCATCTCTCTGCCTAGAGAGCTGAGTATTATAGGAACAAGCTTAAAGCAGGTAATTGATAACATGTCTGACACTGCTGCTAGCTTTAGTGATGAAAAAGAGAATTTATGCAATATGGGGCAGTGTCAGGTGAGTACAAAACTCCATAAAAGGTAACTTAACTTTTGGTTTTAATGAAAGAGGACTATTATATATACAGTAGCTTGAGGTATGGGAGCAGATAAGGTAGGGGTAGTTCTGGGCAACTAGAACACACTGTTGAGGCTGACTCAACAAAACACCGATTGTTGGGAAGGTGTCCAAATGAAGAGCCCAGTGATGCAATTGCATTATTGGAGTCAAGACAGTTAAGTGTGGAGCATGAATGCCATCCATTAATCCATCTTTTAAACCCACTTTGATCCTTTTGGAGTCACAGAGTTGCTGGAGCCTATCCCAGATACTGTTGGGAAAAGCCAGGACACACCCTGGACGGTCTGGTAGTCCATCACAGGGCCTCACACTTACATTCACACCTAGGGGCAATCTAGACTCACCAAATGATCTACAAAGGATGTGCAAATAAAATAAAACAAAATTGAATAAAATTAAATAAAAGAGAAAAAGAATAATGTAACTGACTAGTCTGACAAAAATGATTGGATATCATGCACAAATGCTGACTTGATTTATGGAAATATAAAAGTATTTCCTTTTGTTGCTTTTCTTCTGTACAGAATTTCCTTTTTTCTGATGAATAACGCCAAATCTCTTCGAATGGCATAACAATTTCTTATGAAACTCATTTCAAGACTTTGGCCTTACACATCTACGCCTGCAACATTCAAATCCTGATTGTTATTTTTTCAGGGAATCCGGGGAAACACAGGAGACTATGGCAACATTGGTGAAACTGGACCAAAGGTAATCTTTTTGGCCAACAAAATGTTATCAATAGCCGCCTTTAAAAAGCCACTCTGTACAGTTTCTGGTGCATCTCTGTGCAGTGTAAAACTGGTTGACTTGTCATGCATTAAACCAAAAAGTAATTATGTTCTAATCAGTGTTTTTAAAGCTTGTGACCTGTTTTTAAGTTGAAGTAGGTATGGCTGGTTTAAATTCAGATCATCATGGAATGCCGAAAAAGCTTTGCTTGTCGTTGGAGTTTTGAGTAGACGTGTACTCCATTATAAATATCCAAACTGTCTTAGGACTTTTTTTATTGCTAAATAAAAAGCTATACCTTACATCAGCTCTTATACATTCTTGCATTGGATGGAACTGGCCTTTTTTGTGACATATTTTCGTGTGTGAAAATGTTAAATAAATGGGAATGTCTGTCTCTTGTCTGTGTTGTAAATGAAGACATCAGAGAAGCTGAAGCAGAATAAAAGGCGCCTGAATTGGATGTTTATCCTTCAACAGCTGTGTGAAAATGGCTGGTGTCACTTTTCAGTCTTGCTCAACAACATTAATAAAAACCTCTTGTACACATGTTCGTAGGGTGAACAGGGAATCAGAGGCGAGAAAGGGATGAGAGGACCTTGGGGCCAAGTGGTAATTTGGCTGATCTGTTTGTTAAGCAAAAAACAGTCCAGCAAAAAACAATAATATGAATATTATGGAAACTGTTGTGTTTATAGGGTGACAGAGGTCCAAAGGGACTGAAAGGACTGAAGGGGGCAGCAGGATTCAAGGTAACGCTGGCTTTGATTCAGAACTTTCAGAAAGTTATTGAAGTTGCACAGTTTTAGCATCATTTTTCATTTTAATTTGCATCAATAAATATGACATTTTTTCTATAATCAAAGGGAGTTCGAGGACCTCATGGAGACATTGGAGAAACGGGAAGACCAGGAGAAATTGTAAATACTATAGAGAGAATGGAGAAGTATTTTTTAAACCATTGAATAATACTGATAAGGTTTTGGTTTTCTTGAAGGGTACTAAAGGTGTCAAAGGATATGGAGGGATTCCTGGATTTCAAGGCATTAAGGTCCTTGTGTCGTTATTTTTGCTTTGACTCATTAACTTTTAGGTTTAAAATAATTCTTAATTACTGGTAACGGTTTCTTTTATACACTTTTTGTATTATAGGGCCAAACGGGGCCCACTGGTGCAACAGGTCGGGCGGGACCAAGAGGAAAGCAGGTGGGTCATTGTTTGACCCCTTGTTGCATCGTCAAGTGAGGAATGGCAAAAAGCTCATTTTAGATGTGCTCAAGCTTTATTAAACCCTCCTGTCGTGTTCGGGTCAAATCTGACCGTTTTACAACTTATAATACTCATAAATATTATGTTTTACATCTGATTACCTCAAGACCTTATGATATCCTTCACACTGTGTACTTGAACATATAAAAGTGATGATCACCTATTTCATTCAATTTTGAGTGTTTTAATCAACCTTGTTACACCTGTGGTGTTCCCGGTCAAAAGTGACCGTCATAGGAAATGAATGGGTATCCAGAGTAAATTCATTCAACATACAGAAAACATCCCCATACACACTGCCCCAGCTCACTCACACACTCTCTCACACACACACACACACACACACTCTCTAACACACACACACACACACACACACCCACCCCCACACACACACACACACACGCACACACACACACACACACAATTTCTTTTGTGGGTACACATGTCTTTCTGCTTATGTGCCGATCCTCTCACGTGAACCAACTTCCTAATGATACAATGTATCATATGTTTACACAGACTAGACAGGTGTCTTTTGAACCCATTTCTTTCCCACGCTTCTGTACCTATCACACGTGAACCACACTTTCCAGACTAATCAATGTATCATATGTTTACACAGACTAGACAGGTGTCTTTTATGTGAACCCATTTCTTTCCCACGCTTCTGTACCTATCACACGTGAACCACACCTTCCAGACTAATCAATGTATCATCTTTACACAACCCCATACTATATATAGCTCGATGTTTGCCTTGCATTCCTTTTACTCTGAGCACAATGAGTAGACGACTGAAGCGTTTTTCTGTGGAAGAGGTTCTGGTCCAGGTTCTTGGGCATGATGAAGAGGGCACTGAAATTGAACCAGAGATAGAGGAGGATGTCTCGGAATTGGAAGACATCACAGATTTTGAACCAGACTCTGAGGAGACTGACCAGTCAACAGATGGAGAGGGAAAGGCACCTGAAGAACAGGCACCTGAGGAAACATTTCAGTCCAAAAGTGGACACTTGCTCTGGTCATCATCCCCCCAGGACCGAGGAGGTAGAGCGAGAGTGGAAAACATCATAAAGATGACACCAGGACCAACGCGTTATGCAGCATCTCGTGTGGATGACATCAAGTCCAGCTTCCAACTCTTTTTACCAGAGTCCATTGAGGGAATTATACTTGAGATGACAAATCTGGAGGGGAAGCGTGTGTTTGGGGACACCTGGAGAGAAATCGACCTGGTAGACCTCCAAGCCTACATAGGTCTGTTGATTTTAGCTGGAGTGTTGCCAGAAAAGGAAGCGTTGTGGCCTCTGTGCCCCTAGAGACATCAAAACGAGCCTGACATGCTGCAAATGTAATGCTTATGTTTGCAAGGCCCACTCTGACCTGAGTGTCACATGCCACTCATGTGCATGAATACACACACAAACACACACACACACACACACACATACCCACACACACCCTGTTGAGTTTGGTGTTTGGTTTTCCATTTATTTTTTGTATTATATGTTCATTTTGTAGTTCATTTTAGTGCCCAATTGTATTTTCACTGATGTTATTTAATGTTTACATCTACAAATTGTCGTTAGACACTACTTTTAAATGTTTTTCTCAACTAAAGAATGTTTAATAAAAAAATTGGTGGTGAAATTTTTTTTGTGTGCTAATTTAAGACCAGTTAAAACAGACCGGTCAATTTTGACCGGGAACACTAAAGTAGGGGGCTGAATGCGAACACGACCGGAGGGTTAAAACTATTATAATAACTCTTTAGTGGCATTCACCTTCACAGCATTTGATCACGTGGGTGGATTTTTTTCTGACATCTGAAGGATTTAACTGTAACACCAAAAGTTGACAAATTAAAGACGAGTCTGTACTAATTCAATAAACCGTTCTTATGTGTTGAAGAACACCTTTTATTTCAGAAAAGTCTTTTCTGTACGCTGCATGTTGAGGTATGATTAAAATTTGGTTTGAAATGTCACATGTAATGGTTTTGCAGGGCATTGTGGGGGATCCTGGAGAAAGGGGAGCTTCTGGAGAGAAAGGACAGCCGGTAAAAACCACAGAAGAGTGCCATTTTATAACTTAATTAAAACACAGTTGATTTTAAAGTGAATTTTTATGTTATTTGTGTTTTCTTCTAAAAACTAGGGTGTCCCTGGACCAGTGGGCAGAATTGGCACTATTGGAGCAAAAGTAATTTACTGCGGATGTAGTACAACATTAGTAAAAGAGCACTCAAATTTGCTAATTATTGTAATACTAACTGCACGTACAGGGTATTCTGGGAGATCCAGGTTTGCCTGGCAGAGATGGTGATCCCGGAATAGAGGTATTGACAGCTCATAGTTACAAATTTGTGTTAAATTTTGGCAAAGGATTGTAAATGTCATCATTTGCTTGCAGGCTTATCAAGGACCACAAGGCCCCATTGGAAAGCACGGACAAAGTGGAGCCAAGGTTCATTTTAAACCCCCAAAAAGTGTGCAATTGAGTTACTTTGGCAGTTTCCTTTATTGCCACTTGTCTTTTACAGGGGGAAAAAGGTGCCCAGGGGTCAACAGGAGAAATGGGTCCCCAAGGTCGAACTGTAAGTCAAATATTTAGACATCTCAACAGCTGAAGTTAGGAACACAACATATTTGAATCGTGAAAAAGTTTGCCATCTTAAAGATAAATAACAGGAACAATGCAGTCCCTTTAGACTGGCTATTATTTTCAAGGGCCCAAGAGGCTACAAGGGTTCAGCAGGGAAGCCAGGAAGACCTGGATTTATTGGCCCACCTGGGCCTACTGTAAGTGCGCCAAATGAACTTTCTTAGGTCTTCTAAGCCCCAGATACATTTGTCTACAAGTTATCAGAAAATGTCGTCTTTTTACAGGGTCACGTGGGTGTGCCTGGAAAACCTGGAACAAAGGTAATACATCCTATCCTACACATATTACCCGTTAGAGATATAAAATAAGAGCAAAAGGACCATTTTATGGCACAATTACTGTGGCAATTGGGGGATTTTTTGCTGTGTCATTGAGCCAAGCAGAACTATGGTTGTGTTCCAGTGCCAAACAAAGACTTTTTCCTGGTTTGGAAACAAAGTCTAGTTCTTAAGAACAAAGCAGTTATCCCCCGGCGGCAGCAGACAAATCTGTTGGAAAAAAATTCTAAACAGAAGCAGAAGAAAAATATCATTGTTTTGTCATCTATAAGAGTCTTGCACTAGAGCTAGTGTCCTCATGTGTTATGCCGGGTAGATGGTAACATGCGCTGAATATCTCCTTACGATTCTACATATGTAACAAGAACCAAGCTTAAGAAAACTACAGATACTTGATCAGATCAGTGTAGGTCTACATTTAAACAAATACAACAGCAAAATGCACAAATTTAGAGCAAAAATAAGTAGTAAAGTTTCAGGGAAAAATCCCCAAAAAGAACAAAAACACAACTTTATTCAGAAAATGACTGATTAAAAATACAGAAAATTGTAACAGAGCCATACTTGACAGATGTAATTATAGTGAAGTAGTACAATCTTTTTCAGCTGGTATTTTGAAAGAAACAAGTAGTTAAAAAAAGAAGTGGCTGAAAGACTTTTACCAACTTCACTTCTGGATATGAAGTGACATTCCCCTGCTCCATGATATTATAGGCTTAGAATAGATCATGTGACATGTTTTCGACGGTATAATTTGAATCTCTACCACAAATCAGCTGCAATGAAGAAGAAGGCCACAATTTGAAACTCTTTCGATTTTATTGATATTCCAATAAATTAAGTCAAATGCACATCTTAAAAGCATAAAAATGTCACGTAAAAAACTCACTTTTTGTGTGGACATCATGATAAAAAGAAACTCCGACCAATTTTGATTCTAATAATAGAAATTATGTCACATCAACGATTTAAAGTTTCTTTTTGTGACTTTTAAACAGTGCAGATGTGAGAAAAAGACAAAAACACTGGATTTTGAACTTTCAGAGGAGAGTTGGTGCTCATTTTGAAACTATTATTCTTACACTTTGCTTTTCCATTTATTACTTCTCTTTATCAAAACAAACGGATTAAGACTTGGAAACCGCAGTGGTCTTGGCTAAAATGCACCCTTTATTAATGGCAATCACATGTTTCAAGTTAAACGTTTGCTGGAGAATAAACAGGCAGTCGCCTGACTGCAGCAGCATTGACAGTAAAAAACACAAAGCACGTCTTTAGTCTGCTACTGAGGGGTTGTAGCCACACGTCCATATTTAATGGAATGAAAGTGAATGTTTCAAGCCCTGATTGCAAATGAACGTCTATTACTTTACTTTAACTTTTAAGACTGACATGTAGCTAATTTTCTTAAATATTAGTCATTGTCTGCTAGCTACTTGTCATTAATATCCAAAAAAAAGCTTTTTTCTTTTTAGAAAATTTATATTAAACAGTTGCTGCAATGACATTAGGTTCCTATCAGGTCAAGAAAAAAAAATATTGTTTTAGACAAATGTTTTGCATTATCATCACATTCCGTATGAATCTGAACACTTTTTTTTGATCTAATACATGCTTTTCTTCTTAGTAAGTAAAAAGCACATCTGTGAAAGTCCATCTCACAACTTGCAGGGAATTTATCTCAAATTATTTGCATTTGATTTGCCTTGCACAGGGTGAAACAGGAATCCAGGGCATAAAAGGAGCCAAGGGTGCACAGGTACAGCCAAGTCCAAACTTCAGTGCTCATCTTCCTGTCATTTTTTTGATTTTTTTTAACAAGACTCCTTTTATTTTTACAGGGGGAAAAAGGAGTTAAAGGACCCAAAGGAAGGGTAAGTTGGGATTCAGTCACAGTGCACAATTGTTTATGTATTTAACAATTGTTTATGTATTAAACAATTGTTAACTCTATTTGAAAAAATAAAAAGATCTCCTGCAAACAGAACATGCATGGCCCAAATTGTAAAATGTATTATGAATCCCTTAGGAAGAATAAACAAATACATCAGTCATTTAGGCCTTTTTCGACCAAACATGATAACTGCAATGAACTGTGTTATTAACATGAGCAGTCAGGCATGTTTGTAGATTTTGGATTTCTGCTTTTATATCAGTTGAAATATCCTCCTCGTGTTCCAGTGTGTTTTCAGAGTCAATAGTTGGGAAAATTTAATATAAGCCCATCAAATAGCATTCTTTGCATATTCAGGGCATCTGCAGATGCGATAAGAACGGTAACTCCCACCACTGTCCGAAAAAGAATCTTGCATATTTCTCAAATGGTATGTTCCAGATTTGGTTTTTGTTTTGAAACTGACATAAAAGATTCCCATTTTGTTTTACACAAGACATTTATATGCTGTCAGAGCAGGCCCACGTGAATCTCATAACTTTCAGTTTTCATACCTAACAACATCACGTTACTTCCTTTTATACAATTCTGTCAGTTGTGCTCTATTCTCATCTATGTGATGTAATATAACTTGTTACCCTCTTGACAATGCAGATTGGAGACAGAGGAGAGCAAGGTCCTCAGGGAGGACGAGGAAAGCGTGGCCCTGCAGGCCCAACTGGTCGTTTTGGTCCAGTTGGACTAAAGGGAGTCCGAGGTGAAGGTGGACCGGATGGGTTTCAAGGGCTCCCAGGCCCTCCAGTAAGTTAATATTGACCAATAATATCAGAAAAAAACAATATATATATTTTTAAATCACTTCTAGGAGTAAAGTTTCTTTTGTCTATTGCATAAATGCTGTTTCATCAATTTTTAATGTTTTTTGTCAAGGAAGTGACAAATCTGAAATTTGCCTTAAAAAAATGCTAGTTGCAACAATCTTTTAGTAGATATTCCATAAAAGTCCCACTATGATCATCTTTTGGTCTATTTTAAAACTGTTCCCAGTGGTCTTTTAATTATGACTTTATTAAATAATTTTAGCCAAAATCAAACTTATGTCATTTTTTGAGACATAGTTTCTGTGGCGTGGCAGGAGTTCATTGGAAATTTCCCTTGGAGATTTGTTTACAGCCCCTCACACCACCAACCTAACAATAGCGGTACAACAAGAATGTGAGCAATATTGGAGCTATCCAGCGTACAGTTTTGAGCCAGATGCCAGTTCAGATAAGGAAAACGAAGACATACATGGATCTAGTCGTCTCCAAGTGGATGCATCAGAATTGAGTGGAGCAGGTAGCTCAGAAATGCAGTTTTAGGCTTAATTTTCTTTATATCTGTCCTCCATTATGAGATAAATCTAGGAACGTGTTAAAAGCACAAAAAAACACGATTTTCATCACATTTTTATGTATCTCTATGAAAGAGGAAATCAACAAAATTCCATTTAGTGTGGCTGTTAACTCTAAGCACTCCTCAGGAAACACGTCTTGCTTTACTCTCTCACTCTACTTTGGGTTGCAGCTGAAGCTTCAGCATGCGACGTCCTTCAGCAAGGTCACCTTCAGTGATGGATGTGGTGACGATTTCTTCCACAGGGCCAGACACTCCCAGCTGAGCATGTGATCGAAGTCTGTAAAAAAGTGGTTCTGGAGCAGATGTCCACCTTTGCAAACTCAGTGAAAAGAACATGTGCTGCTGTTTGTCCTCTTTATGGAGACGTTCCCATGGGTGCCCCGGGTCCTCCGGGACAGAAAGGACAGCCAGGACCTCCTGTGAGTTCTACAGCTTAGATGTTTTAGATGCATCAGAATGACTATGAAGACATTTTCTTTCTCCATTCTCTGCAAACCTTTGGAACCACACCATAGTCTGAGTGCTGTACATACATAAATTGCTCAGTGTGTGCTCACTGGCTTAGCAACATGCAAACATATTGTGAGGGTCTGGATTAGACTGAGAAAGCTGAAGTATTTGACAGAAATGTTGGAATGAAAACCATCTTTTTCCACATTTCCATGAGGACAAATAAGTAGCATCAGACTAGACACTTGGTCTGTGTTGACTGATTTTTGGCTGTCTTGGGCTGGAAAGCCTTTTCCACATTACTACACAATGTAGAACGAGTTCATGTTCCACAGCTCCTAATCAGAGACTGTGTTTTTTCTTGAAGCCATTACAAAATGAAAATATTCCACTTTATTAGATTATGGTCAGTAACTCTGATTTAGCTGTCACTGCCAGAGAGAGTGATGCACCAATACAGAACAATGTTTCCTTTCTTTTAAACTTAATTCACTCATTTTTGTAACGAGTTGGTCTGAAGTAAGCTATTTTGAACTTCACTATATTTCCTTAGAAAAGTAAACACCTGTATAGAAGTAAAACATTTCAAGGTTTTTGGGTGAAATAAGAACATTTGCGTCTTGACTTATTGTCAGGGGGAGCCTGGTATTGATGGTGTTGATGGAGAAATGGGTCCACCAGGATTCTATGGAGAAGCTGGAGAGCCAGGCCGCCAAGGAGAACTAGGTGTGAAAAACATGAGCAACGAATTCATAGTAATAGATCCTAAAAACAGCAACTCCCACAGGGTTGTTTTGGGAAGCAGCAATGGAAGAACACACAAGATCCTTACTAATCTTTTTTCTTCTCCTATTTCCATTATTTGGAAAAGATCTACAAAGATGCCATTTGTGTGGAGCACTTTTGTTTTAAAGCTGCTGATATTGGAAAATTGTTAAGGAATGAAATTATTTTTCATTAGCTGAGAAGTGTCTTGGTTTTGGAATCAACAAATATCACAAACTTTCCAATATTAGCCTAAAATGAACTGTAGCCATAGAAAAATAATTTTAAACTTTTCCACATTTGATAAATAATGTGTCAACCTGTGTCTTTTAACATCCAAAGTCTCATATTTCAGAAGCAAATTTGGAAAATGCAGTTTTAAAAACCTGCAAAACTTGTTTTCAGTAAGTTCTAGTTATGTGTTTTCTAAATCTATCCGATTTTTTTCACCTTAAAATACTAAACCTTGGGAGCTGTTTGTCAACTCTTTGCAAAATTTTTTTTTTAGTCCCCTATTTCTTTTCATTTTCAGTTTTTACACAGGATTTTATACTAGGGAATAAAAGAGAACCGAAAGCCCCTTTTACATACTTGGAAGAAAGCAAAAAAATAAATAAATTATATATATATATATGTTTGAAAAGAAAATAGTTCAATTAGGTCGGCGTTTCTCTTTTATCAGCTTTTATACTGCTTTTCTTTCTTGATTATTGCTGGATTTGGATCTGTTACAACTGCAAACTTACATCCAAATTTTTTTAAATTTTATTTTAACTCAGATCTGACTGACATTTGGAGATTGTACTACGGTTATTTGGATACGATATATCTGCACGACTGTGATACAGGGTTTCAAAGCTGGCAACGTTTCTGCTGAGAGTATTTTGTCTTTGTGGATTGCAGGTAGCAGAGGAGAGCGGGGTGACAAAGGAGCCAAGGGTTACAGCATTCTTGGCTACACTGGAGATCAAGGACCATTGGGTACATTTGATACTCAACATCCTCTTGTTTAAATTAGTCAAAATGAGGCATAAATCAGGATCCACCTGAATGGCAGAGCATCATTCTGCTTTAGAAAATGTCTGGACTTGAGTCACAGCTTGTCTGAAGTCTGCATATAATTTCCAGGAAAATAAAGGTTTTCACTGTTGAAGGTTTGCGTGATTTGCCAAAGAGTGGAATTACTTTTTTCTGGAAGTTCCCATGAAAACTCTTAAAACAGTCCTAACCAAAGTCTTTTCATTTTCACTTTGATCCCAGGTCAGCGTGGCCGCCCCGGTAGAGCTTTTGATGGCCAACCTGGCAAACCAGGTGAGAGGGGACACGTAGGCCAGCCTGGACTCAGGGGCCATGCAGGTCTGAGGGGATCTCCAGGTGTCTGCGTCACCTCTGGGTGTGTTCAGCCAAACTCCAGTAGTGGGACACCCCGACCAGCACCACGGAGAATGAGGACTCGGACTTGAAAGAAAGCAATGGCTATGTGGACGACAAACCAAACATAAAGCTTAAAAGGACCTTTTGTGTCAAAGTCGATATATGTTGCTTAAAGCATTTTTGTGTATATATGAAATATTAACTGGGTTCTTGGTAACTAACATGTATTTGTTGGATACAGATATCTAAAAAAATGTAACAAAAACTGTATAAAAATACAAAGTTCTGTTGAACATTTTATTTCTTTTAAGTCATTTAAGGTATTTTAAATGCATATGCTTTGTAATAAAATTTTCAAAAGTACTTGAACATTGGATTGTTTATTACAGCAAGTTACCAAGACTTAATTGTTTTACAGTCAGGAATAAATTTAACTCAAGTTCTATTATACAGAAAATGTACTTTAGCTTTTACCATTATCTGTAGGTTTAGGTAGAATTGATTTATACTTCCCTAACTAGAACAGGACTTTATTTTGTATTGATTGTTGTAATGTTACCTGTACTTCTCTGTCTACTTTATAATTCTTACGATAAAAACTGTTAAAACCCACTGGAGACTGGAAGAGACTGACAAAGAGAAATAGAAGATGGATTTGCTGTAAAGACGTGAAAGACATGAAAATAAAGCATGTACCTGCGTTAAAACTGATTTATATTGTGGTCCGGGTGAATACTTGATCCTGATTGGCTGCAGGGTGTAGATTAAGGGATAATGCCCAACGAGTTGTGAAGTCCAATAATTTTCTGAAAATGCACACCTTGAAGAGCATTATCCCAATTTCCCCAATGATCGCTTGAACAGTAAACAAAAATTAAATCATTTATTAGTGTCATGGCTGGCTAGGCTAGGCAGACCCAGATGCTGGAACCCGGAAGGATGACAAGAGGTGAGTTATGGTAAGAAGTGGGTTTATTGATTCAGCTGGTGATGTAGTCTTGGTACGGCAGAGAGGCGACGTGGCTGGAGGGAGTCCGTGGATACGAGACCAGACGAGGACAGGAGGCACCGCTTGAGGAACCAGAACGTGGCGTGAGAGGAGCCGTGAAATCCAACAGCATTCCACTGCAGGAGGTGAGTGTGGATGGAAGTTACTAGACACATCCGCTTGACCGCTCACTCGTGGGTTAGGGTTTTTCCTGGAACAGGACAAAGGCATGAGGCGAGAGGCAGAGGATAATCAGACAAGATTCACGGGAGGCTTGAACATGCACCATTAGGGGCAACGAACTCGCGTTGAATGCTGGTCCTAGAGCTCCTTAAGAAGGTATGGCAGTCTGATGAGATGAGTGGCGGCAGCTGCGCAGAATTAGGCCAAGCAGAGAGGGGAGGGGGGAGGATCCTGACAGAGGCACCGTGACAATTAGTACTTTAATCATGTTTTTTTTTTTTTTTTATTAAATAATTTTCACAAAAAGTGGACCCACCTTGCTCTGCAGTAGTGTAGGAAAGTGGCATTTGCTGATTCTCATGAGAAGTTAAGCAAAGCGTAATTTAAGAGGGAATGTGATGAAGCAAAAGTTAAATTTGCAGAAAACAAGCCTAGTCTAAATCATTCAATTCCTCTGGTGTCACCTCCTTGTGTATTATATCCTCCTTCTTTTGTTCTACTCTTTCTACTGTTGCATCCCAGTCTTTAAAATTATCAAATTCACCAAACAGGATATTTAAACAATAAAACCACTGCTCTCTCGACTCATGTCTTGCTGTTGTGATGAACTGCGAAATAAAGAATGTCATCCTGTGTTTTGAGTTTCTTTTGTACCAAGTGGCAATTAGGCCAGCTCAATATGAAAGAACTTTTGGGCTATGTGACTGTAACTTCTATTTTAGGTGTGCATTATCACCCAGTAATATCAGTTTTTAATCCACATACTGCAGCCATTGGTGTATAAAGTCCATTCATTTCTGATAATGCACACCAGACATTATCACTTAGACTAAAGGCAAATCTCTTTGCAGCAATTTTCATAACAACTAGTTGTAAAGTTTGGCTAAAAGTAATCAAGTTGTTGCAAATGGAAGAAATGTGTTTGCTGTCAAAAATGTTTGAACGGCTGTGCCTTGGAGGTACAGCAGTCGTTTATAAAACCATAGGGTTTGATTCCTTGTTATTCCAGTTGTGTTGTACTGTCTTTGGGCAAGGCAGACCCGGAAGTCTTAGTTGCCTCTTGTGGCAAAGGTTTAGGCAGTACTGTATAATTGCTGCCCCATCGTTTTCATTTGTTCTATGGTAAATGAGAATCACTGTTAAATGAGAAGTACAAGTTATCTAAGTCCTAACCAGTTACCACTTCAGGAACTTCATTTGAGTCTGATATTTCATTTTACTGAGATATCATCATTGTATGCAGCAGCAGATTTTTCCAACCAATACCATGAAACAATAATTCAATAAGAAAAACATGTTGTTTTTTTTTCCATATTCTCATGGGAAACCCATTTATGAAAAAAAGACAATGTCCTGGCCTTCATTTAGGGACATCACTTATCCTGTGGATCTTCTTTCTCCTCTCTTTTAATTGGCTGGTGCATTATTTATCCCACACTGCTCTGCTTTATTCCATTACGTTTGTTATTTTTGTCATGGAAAATATTACAACTTTGAGACTATCTTGGATTTACCAGACCCTAAGACTTGTTTCAGACATGTTCATAATTTATATCTGTGGTACACAAAGAAGTGGCGACAATATTGATGACTTAACACAGACAAGCTAATTATAATCTCCCAGCATGTTGGGCAATTTGGCCAAGATCAAAGTGATGCCACAAACTCTAAAGTTATTAGAGGTTTTATGTTTTCATCTACCAAAACAGCTTTTAAAACAACAGGGAATAAGTCATATGTGTTGTTGGCTTTGGAGTAAAAATGAAAGAAGTTTTAGTAATGCTCAATTTAAGGTTTTAATGAATGCCTCTGAAAAAAAAAAATCCCACTTAACCAATTGGCAGAAAGAAACTCTACTGGTTCTTTTTTTCCCCATTTCACTAATTTACCAATATATGTATAACATGTTCCTTCTTTTTAAGACTCAACGTGATGGATTTTTACATTTTGAGGTACTCCTATCTTTATCATAGAGCCAGAAAAAGGCAAGTTTATACAGACATGTTACAGACGTCTGCTTTTATAATTTGTGAAACTGTAAAGCTTTTTCCCTCAGATTAATCTAGAGTTCTGTATTGTAAAGGCAAGAATGAAACCTTGTCAAAATAAAACTTGAGAACTGTACTCCAAATACGGTTTTTTCAACCCCTCAGATTCACTCAGCTTCATTTAGCCACATAACAGCTGACAGATTGTGGTGATAAGGCTGAATAGCACTGATTATCTCATTAAATAAAAGTTGTTTTTTGGTTTTTTGGGTGCTTTCATCCAACCTGAAATCCAAACATACCCCTTTAGTCATGTGGTAACAAAACAAGCCAGATCCACTGTGAGCCAAATCTAGATAAAGGGAGACTTATTGATGATCCCAGCAACAAGCATGATGGGACATCATTACAAAGACGGGTCAGTACTGTTTAGTAGAGAAACACTTCAAGAGGAAGTAAAGATTAAAAGTACTCATTGATCATGAAAAGTTAATCATGGAAAAAAGATTTATGGTGTGGAAATGTTCATAGTGATGCACTCAATTTATTCTTTCCCTTTGACCAGCAGGAACTGTTTGTTTCTCAAGCAAAATGGTGGAGGGCCTGCCATTAAAACCAGTATGGAACTAAATCGCACCAGCAGTAAAGTATGAAGAGAGTTAAACAAAGTTCTTTGTGGGACCACTATGAATTCAAATACGTTTAATGTTGTTTTCTGATAGGTCTTATACATTTGCAATATAAATGTTACTAACATCCATCTGAATGTGGTAAACAAAAGCTATCTAAAACTATTTAGGATGAAAATGCTGGCTGTGGGAGTTTTTGAGGCTTAAGGTTTTCAAGATTTAATCAATTTAATGAAACTGGCCTACAGTATCCTGTCATGACATACTTTTAATATACTTTTAAAACAAATGGGTGTGCTGAGAAAAATTGTAGCCTATCAGACACAACCAAAGTTTAATATACAGAAATGCTAATTTTTGCAGCAAAAATCCATCCATCCTTTCATCTTATAAACCCACTCAATCCCTATCAGGGTTGGGTTGCTGGAGCCTATCCCAGCCACTGTTGGGCGAAGGTGGGGTACACCCTGGACGGGTTACCAGTTCATTGTAGAGCCACACAACTGCACACACTCACATTCTCACCCAAGAATAATTTTCAGTGACCAACTGTCCTACAATTCCTATTTTTCAACTATGGGAGGAAACCAGAGGGCCTGTAGAAAACCTGCACGGAGAGAACAGGCACAGAGAAAGGACACAACAATGGTTCATTCATCATTAGACTAAAATTACTTTATGTCACAGATTAGTCTAACATTTCAAAGTTTTGGTTTATAATTCGCATTTGCAGGTTTTACTGCCTTTTAACAATAATTTTCTTGTAAGTGGAATCCTTTGAGATAGATTTTCAAAATATGACAACTGAAAATATTAAAAGAATTGTGTGTTTTTTCAGTTATCAACATGCTAAAATTTTTAAAGTTCCCATCTCTAACAAGAAGAAAGACTCTGATTGTCTTTATTGTATTTAGCATAGTGACCCGTTAAGCTTATTAAACTGGTCATCAATTGTGCCAATTTCTTGTAACATTATATTTTAAATAGACTCCCAACCACATCCACACAAGAAAACCCAAAAATGTCTTGGCTTCTTGTGGCACTAAAATAACAAAGTTTCCTGCTTTGTGGTTTCCCTGGCCTCTTTTGCTTGGAATAACTGTGTGCTAACACAGAAAATGAATTCAAGTCTTGATGGTACAGCAAGCTAGCCAAGTATTTGCCTGTTTGTCTCACCACGGTATGCTCAGGCTCAAGTTCACCAGAAAATCAATACAGCTCTAAGAATAAGTGGACTGCCTTTATTGCTATGGATTCATTCATCAAAACTCCACCTGTATTCTTTAGTAGAAATTTGATGTTTGAGGAATCCTATTTCTGTATAGACTTGACTGTGGCATCCTTTTTGATAATGAATAAACATGTACATGTCATGTCATCCTGTCTACTGAAATAAGGGGGTTCAGTTAGTGGAGATGTTGATGAAAGCCTTTTGCAGTAGAAGTGTAAATGAAATTGTTCCTATTAAATTATTGTGATTGTTACATAGTAGAAAAAACTGAGATCCGTGCAGCTCTATGAGATCGGAGACTGGCTGGGCGCCATTTGTTCTGCATAGTCTGGACTGAGAGCTGTCTGCGATACTAACCATGGCTGCAAATCTGCAGAAGACAACTGAAGTGGTGACAGGGTGAGGAGAGGGTTTTTTGGGGGGTTTTGTCTACCTGGCATCCCAACTTTTAGGCTTAACTCACATTCTCTGTTATATGAAATTTGCCCTTTGGTGTTAAATGAGTCCTGTGCCCTAATTTGCATAATAACAAATGTGGCATGATTTTGAAGGTAGAAAAACAAGCTTTCCAACAGCATTAGATTTAGTGTCAAATAAACATAGATTTCCTGCTTTTTGCAAAAAAACAAATAAACAAAAAGCATTTAGACTCAAACATTATTACACAATGTTATTCTACATTTTTCGGAAGGCATGAACTCACAGATTTATGCACTTTTCAAAACATTCTTTCTGTTGCTTTTATATATATTCTTATCATACGTCCATATTCCCTGACTGTTGTTAGAAAATGCATTACTGGCAGCCGCTTAGTAGAAACATGATAAAACTTGTTAGAGAGGATAAAGCTGAATTTAGCCAACTCCACAGATAGCAGCTGCAGCTCTGCATTTCTAATGATTTCCAGCTGTCTGTGCAGAAATAGCACCACAGTAGCTCCTCACACCTTCTTCTGCAAAACACAAGCTGCTGTTTCTCTGAATGTCACAATGCAATTTATCCAGGAGTAGCTCACAGCTCAGCACTCTCAATGCTGGTGAATGCACCGTAAAGTAGTACAGTTGTGCACCCTAGTATGGAGAAAGTTATCTGCTGATCATGTGTCTGTCCCTCATCCAAAAAACTCCATGTTCTTTGCTTTGCCCCCGATCAACCCAGTCATGATCCAAATCCCAGAAGACCACGAAAAAAGTTTTGGTCATGATAATTATTTTCCTTTTGGACTCAGAGATGGACTGACTGTTTAACCATTTCCACGCTCCCCTTATCTGCTGCTCTTTCCACCCATTGTAACAGTGTGGCTGAGGGCCAAAAAAAAAGCGAAAGGGTTAGGGGTGTGTGGGTGGAGAGGAATAAGGACAGAAGCAGTTGAAACACAGAGAGAGACAAGGGCAGACTTTCATTCAGCTGAGAAACATGCACACTACTCCCCAGTTTCCAAACCCAAGGCTGTGTTGCTTTCAATGAAAGGATCAATGGGAATTGCTGCAAAGGCTTGGACACGCACTGGTAAATATTTTGTATTACCTTCAAAAATCTTGTTACATTTCAACAACTGACATGTTTGTTTGCTTAAAAAATACTTGTGATATTGCTTTGAAAAGAGAAAGTGGCTTTATGGGTATTTGTTGATCCCTCTGGGCTGACAGTAGTTGTCACTGTCAATGCAGGTATTGAACTGAAAGGCATTTTTGCTGGTTCAGTAAGTTGTGCAGTGCAAATATGCTTAATTGAGACACATTTCTGAAATACAAACTCTTAGTAATATTTTCGCACATCCAACTTGATAAAGTCCATTGCAAGAAAAGAAATACTTAGCAAGATGATAAATACTTTTTTTTCCAATGTTTCCTGAACTTTGACTCACATTTTTTTGTAAAAATAATACATTTTTACCATACTGTCTCTACAATCATGCTGGCTCACAGTAATTCATTTTCAATTTTACACACACAGGTGGCTACAGGTGTTTCACAGACATAAAGTCAAGACCAATGATTTTTGAGACATTTGAGGAAACTTTAGAACTCATGTGATGGAAAACTTGCTGGCTGAAAAGACTTTGGGAAAAAAAATATATATCCCACAGAGAAAATGCATTATAAAACATTATTTAACTGGACAGGTTTCTGGGGAGAACAATGCAGCAGTTGGCTTTGCATTGAGGCTAAAAGAATTTGGCTGCAACAACTCTCCCAAAATCTTGGCAAGCGCTACGAGTGTTGATCAGCAGTTGTTGTTTCTGGATGGGAACAGTTTTATCTTGCCAAGTCGATATATTTAACTTTTGGAGTTCAATAATAATGAAGCTGCTTGTTACAAAAATAGGAATTTTATAATCTATTTTTTTGTGTTTAGCGATTTAAAAGGGTTCATTTGAGATAAAAAGCATTTTCAAGTCTATTTTTGTCTAGAGCATTTATTATATCTGATTGATGACTCAACAGCAGTTTTATCTTGGGAAATGTGAGAAATCATTTGTTCACCGGCTTCCTGAGCAACATCTGCAGCTGGAACTCCCTTGCTACTAAGCTAAATCTCACATAAATCTGAAAAGGCTCAGTGTTTCAACCTACAAAACAAAAAGAATGTCATGTGGAAGTCATATGTGGGGCCTTTTCCATCTTTTTCAGATTGAATGAATGGTCCACCATTACTCTTCTGACAGTCAGTAACCAACAACTGCCTAAACAACAAATCAGTGCTGACCTATAAATTCAGGGATGACTGTAGCTATGCATGATCATGAGACACATCTGTAAATATTTTTGCTTTTTGGATGTTTCATTTGAAAGACAGCAACAGAAAAGTAGCATCTGAATTATTTAATGAAGACTAATTTCTTTCAAGGGGACTTCATGTTTCTGGTTAATGTTCTCTGCTGGAATTTCACTGTCTGATGCCATAAATTAATTCCATGTGGCTCAAGGAGAAGTGCAGAAATACTAGTTTGGAGAAAGTCAGTGGAGAGGAAACGCATCCCTGCAGCTGGATGGTGCCAGTGAGGGGGTTTTCCAACAACCTCCTCCAGCTCTCTAGTGGGGGAAAATTCTGGGGAAAAGGGCTTACATTTCTACAAAAACTTAACCCCCCCTCCGACTGTACTACTTTCATGCGGAGTGAACATGGTGGAAAAATTCAGTCATGTCAAAATGTCTGACCCCAGTTTAGTTGCATTAAAGTACTTTGAAAACCAAGTTTAAGTCCTATACACTGACTTTTATGTGTGACCTTTCACAGACATTCCCCGAAATGCTCAACAGTCTAGTCAGGTTAAGCATTTTTACACAAAAAATCTGTTTGTATTTGATGTGATTTAATTGTATTAGCTATTTAAATGGTAAGTGGTGCATACTTGTATAGTGCTTTTCTACCTACAAGGACAAAGCGCTTTTACAGTCACAGACCCATTCACACACTTACACAGAGGCACCTGCCTACCACCAGAGGCAAGGTGGGATTCAGTGTCTTGCCCAAGGACACTTCGACTCATGGGCGTGCAGGGTGGGAATTGAACCTGCAACCTTACGATCATGGGTCGACTGCCCTACCGGTGCACCACAGCCGCCCCTAAACCTACTTTATTCTTTATCAATAACTAAATTTCATTATACACATGACTAACAAACATTGCCTCTAAATCTACTAATGACAGTCATAACAAGTCTGCCAATAAGCTAAGATCTGTATGGTCTGTTTTATCAATGCCTTAATTTTGTACAAGCCAACTGAATGGTTAATGTTCATTGTTATTTGCTTATTAGCAAATTAAAAATAATAATTTTTCTGAATTTTTCTTTTTTTGTTGCTGTTTTGTAAAACACAAACTGTATATAGAACCGAAACGAAATTGTGACAAAAAATTGAGGTTTGAACCAAATCATGGGTAAGTGAATGATTGCCTCACTAGTATTCATATATGTGTGCTTTATTAACGTTTGTCATTTTTGTTGAACCTATACCCCTTGCCAGATAAAACATTTCCTGATTTAAGATAACTTGCTTTGTTTACAAAGCAAATTTTTGTAGAGAAACTGGTCAGAGCCAGGTTTCTAAAAAAGAAAATAAACTGCATCCACCGCTGTCTGGTATTCTGCAAAAATCCGTTGGTAGAGCCCAAAGATCTATACCATCCAAGAAGTTGTGTTGTTGCTTCTTCTATACACCACAGCAAAGACACTCAAACGTTTTAAAGTGAATGCTACAACAAGTTAATCCCTCTTCCCCTGTGGGGTTTTAGGATTATCATAGTCTAAGATTTCATGACTTTGGAGGATCGGAATGTTCTCAAGAGAAAACAAACCATTAAAAAAAGTACAGTTAAGGTTTTGGGGGTTGAAACTCTGGTGAAAAACAAAGAAATTTTGAACTTGAAACATTTATTATAGTAAAATTTGAACAATTTGCTCAAAAATAGACACTTTATCATAAGAAGGCAGTTTTAAATGGAAAAACCATGTACATACAATATACATGAATTTCATTGGACATTTAAAGAGAAAATTTTAAACGGTGTCAGCCAAAATACTTACATGTGTTTTGCACTTTGTGTTGCCCATTGATAAAATAAACAAACATGAAAATATGAGGTATTTGATGGATGACCTTAAAAAGCAGAGGAGCTGCAAAAGTATTAAAGAAAATTGGAAACTAATTACTTACGTTTTTGAGAAAGACTGCTCCAAAATGTTGGATCCCCCTCATGTTCAGACTTGCCAACATTTTGAAACATTCTGACTGGAAGACAAATAATCTTACACCAAGAATGGCACACCTTGTGACACAGCTGTGTTATTCAGCGGCACATGGCAGGCACATGTTAAAAAACACTTTGTGTTCTAGTGGAAAGAAAGGTATTACAATTGGTTTTATCCATGAGGGAGAAAACATGTAAGAGTGAGGCTGTTTTGGGAAGGCCTTTTGTATTTAAGCCAAGAGCAGGCAGAAATCTAAGGAAACAGCTGATAATTCAACAGGAAACAGAGGGCTCTGCTTTTAAGGTTAATGTGGCCAGAGCTGCTGTGAGTTGAGTATTAAGTAAAGCTGACTGTCATTTGAGAATGTGGGGAAGGAGTCTATAAAGGAAAATTAAAGTCTATGATGATGGTAGTGGAGGATTCTGAGGGGGAGTTGAAAAGATGATGGGTTGTGGGAGCAATATTGGTGTAAGCAATTGAATTATAATTTTTCTGGGGAATCTCTTGATGTAGTAAGGAAGTGAGGAGAGGTAGGAAGCTAATACAAACAAACAAGGTGGGATTTGCAACTGATGTCCCATCTCATATTATTTAAAAAATGAATTAAATGCAAAACAGATTAAAAGAAATCCAAATGTGAAAGCCTCCACCATTGTGTGTGGGATGTTTCGCTGGCGCAAATTGGATCCATCCGTCCTTGTAAGTCATTACAAAGTTGTTCGGAGTAATCGTCTTTATCAGATTTCTTTTTGTGTGGTCAGCCGCATGATTGCAATGGGGGCGTTTGTTTGGCACAAAGATTTGAATCAAATTACGCTGCGCCAGATTCATTCCCCAGATCTGGACTAATTTGGACTAATGCGTCTCACAGCCTTCTGCAACATCAACAACCAAAAAAGGACTGTAATTTGCAAAGACAGTGGTGTTTAGTTCTTTGTATGGATTTCCAGAGAATCACAGAATCGAAGCTAAAGAAATAGCAAAAATGGTCTTCAATTGACAGTTAAACTAAATGAATGCCAATTTACCCTAATTATTGTAACTTCATTGTTTACAAGGTTTTACAATGTTTTAATGCAAAATTTGAAACCGCTGTGCAGACGTTGTTTTAAACTTTAATGTATTTATCCTCAGTGATCCTAACTTCTGTTCTTAGCATTTCACATTAATGTGTCTAACCTAAACTATAAATTCATCACCCTTCTTTTTAACATTTAGATATTTTTTGATCATATATTGAAACACTATTAGCCAGTCTGGCGTAAGTTTTAAGTTTTTTTTCATTTTAACGATATTTTTTGTTGGCACTAAATCCGGTCCTTGGTTAAGTTCCATAAAATGCAATTAAGAAATTAAAATACTTGTTCAGTTGGATTTCTTAGGATCACCATTAAAAAACTCAGCCAGGATCTGTACATGATACTTAAAAATGTCAATGTTTGAATCTTTTTGACTTTATGTTTTAACGATTGACTGTATAAGACAACTGGACCGAGCGAGTGTGACGTCACCAATAGAAAATGACTTACTTCCGGCTCCAATGAAATAAAATGAATCCAGTCGTCATTTGCGATATGGACACCAACGCATTAACCTTTTAGTTGTCACACGACATCAGTAAGCAGTGATTGGTCCAATCTGCTCAACATTTCTTTGGTAACCCCTCTCACCAATCAGTGCTGGGGTTGCTGGAAGCCCATACCACTTAAAGCATTCTTGGATAATCTGTCAATCAAACGTTTTGAAAGTTCGACGTGAGGGCCAGCAGGATACCTTTATTGAGGAATCTGATTGGTCGGTGTATAACTTGAATATCTTCCAATAAATAAATAAAAATTCAAAAAAAAATATGATTAGCAAGAACATGATAAAAACAGGTAGCCTAACAATAATGGTTGTTCAGACAAATATAATGACTGAGTAATAGCATCTTGATTTGAAAGCCAGGGGGGAGGAGTCACTAAATCTAGGTCTCTTACACAGTCAATGGTTTTACCTTTACCATATTGATACGTGATAAAATAAAAACAATTTTTGATCATGTAAGCTAAAACACTGCTCGCTCCCTTTCACCATATATTTTAAGTGTTTTTATCTACTAAAGTGAGCAAAAATAACTTATTCCTGTCAGTGCAAGGCAGAAGAATCCTGTGTCCCATTCATGCAGCCATTTTACTTTTTTTCATGCAATTTTTGGCTTTTTTTCCCCGTCTCACTTTAGGTGGACAGCTGGGAATCCATACCACAGCATGATGGGTTACAGAGTGACACCTATACGTAATGTCTTAAAATGCACGTGTCTCATGCTTCTTCATTTGTTTAGCATGGCTCAAGACGAAGACTTAAGAAGTAAGAATCCGTGTGCTTTTTTTCTTCTCTAATGTTCATAAAAACAATAAAATGCATTCAAACTGACTTATGTCAATAACACATTTCATCCATAATTCGACAAATTTCAGATGTTCTTTTCTGTTTCCAGGTTGCCGGACAGCGCCGTGTGATTTAGTCTTCATTCTTGACGGATCATGGAGTGTCCAAGATGTCAATTTTGAGTTAGTAAAGCGATGGCTTGTCAACATAACAACAAGCTTCAACATTGGACAGAAATTTACCCAGGTTGGAGTAGTCCAGTACAGTGATGACCCCATTTTAGAGATACCTCTGGGGAAGTACTCTACAAACAGAGACCTCATCACAGCCATGGAGTCAATTGAATATAGGGGAGGAAACACAAGGACAGGGATCGCAATAAAGTTTGCAACAGACAAACTATTTGGGCTTTCTGAAAGAGGCCCACAGGGTGTTTCTAGAATTGCTGTGGTCCTCACAGATGGCAAGTCTCAAGATGAAGTCCTCAAAGTAGCAGAGGCAGCAAGGAATAATGGAGTGATTCTGTTTGCCATTGGTGTCGGTCCACAAACAGAGGAGGCTGAACTGAGGGACATTGCTAACAAGCCATCTTCAACGTACGTTTTTTCTGTAAAAGACTACAAAGCTATTTCACGGATTATACAGATCATACGGCAAAAACTGTGTGAAGGTAAGCAGCTCCTTCTCGCTTGATTTCCTTCTTTTCTCTTTAGCTCTACCTACTGCAAATCAATGTGTTTGTCTGTTACAGAGACAGTTTGTCCAGCCAGAATTCCTGTAAATTCTCGGGAGGAGAAAGGCTTTGATCTGCTATTATATTTAAATTTGGCCAAAAAGGCCAAGAGGACACGAGGAACATTTTATGGCACTAATGCTTTTGAAGTCACAACCCCAGTTGACTTAAGTGAAGCTACAAGGTAATCTTCAATATACTTAAATTTTGAATAAATATAAGTGAATTTTATTGGTAGACCAGCTTTTGACATTTTTCAGGTCTCTGTTCCCCGATGGTTTGCCTCCATCGTACGTCTTTGTTGCCACACTCAAGTACAAAGGATCAGTAGCCGTGGAGGAGTGGGATCTGTGGAGGATACAGACACTTGATGGTAAACCTCAGATGGCAGTGACGCTGAATGGTGTGGATCGTACTGTCATGTTCACCACAACCAGCAGGGCACCAACTGAGACTCAAACCGTCACATTTTCAAAACAAACAGCAAGGGTAAGTTACCACTAAATCACCAAAAAATGAACACAAGTCACCTTGATTCATCGAGTTTGGTGTCGGAATATCAATATTTCAACACCACATCTAATTTTTTAGTTTAGCCAAAAAAAAACAGGAATCAAGCTCTAGATCTGAAGAACAAAACCATAGAAATGTTGGTTCTTATTTTAAAACCAGCAAATTGAAATCAATATCTTGGTAGTGATTAGAATTTACAGTTCCCTTGAACTGCTTGTGAATTCGACTGAAACACATTTTTATAGAATAATTGGACAAAAGAGACACGATCTTATAAGAAAAAAGTCATGCGACATTCCTATAAAAAGCTCCTGTCTGTGTTGATGTTAACTTTAATTAATTGTTGTATATTATTGGATTATTTATGCAGACCAAACTTTTTAAACTCATAGAGCCCCCCAGTGGAACTGACAGGACAAAACATTATGCAATATTGATGTCTGGCCTTGAAAGTACACCACAATCCTTAACCACTAACAGCAATGGGAGGGAATTAGTTGTTGAGTCGTAAAACTTAAAAAATGTTTTGCAGTCATGGTTTATGCACTCCATAAATGTCAAAGAAAAAGCTTCCTTTCTTGGACAGTACATTTTAATGAGACTTGTTCTGCAACTGTACTATTTTGCACTGGAAAGGCTGATTAAGTCGCCATTTTTTTGGGCCCAGTTGCTTTGTATCACATTTTGCCTCAAGGCAGTTACTGTGTCAGATTAGGTCATCAAATTGTTTCTTGGGGCTAAGAAAACACGAATTGCAAAATGTGGAACAAAGAAAAATGGCATAATGACCTCCCATTGATTAGAGTTTAATTTTATTGGCTTCTCTACCAACCAACTTGCAAATAACCTAAAACTGATATATTTTTAATGTATAGCTTTATTTGAATATTTTTTTGAAGATCTTTAGAAAAAACACAACAGAAACACAAAAACTCAACTAAGAATTATTGTGCCATAATTTCCCCAATAAAGTAAACAATGCCTTCAAAACATAAATGGTACACCAATCTGATTTGTATGTGTTGTTTTTCTCCTAGAAATGCAGTTTAGGTGGTTTTATCAGTTTAATAAGCAAGAGTACTAATACTGACTTTTCTTTTAAACAACAGATGCTCTTTGATGAGAAATGGCACCAGATGAAACTGTTGGTCACCGAAGAGGATGTCACTCTTTATGTGGACAATCTGGAAATTGAAACACTGCCACTAGAGCCCTCTATTGGCATTTTTATCAATGGAAAAACCCAAGTAGGAAAATATGTTCGAAAGGAAACAACAGTGCCCGTAAGTCTATCAGCATCAACAACCCCAAACTCATTAAAAACATGTTAGTTGGTCCCAGATCCATGATTTAAAGTACATCAAACAATACCACACAGTTTATAGCTGCTCCTCAGAGACGCGTTTAACTGTGTATATTACATTTTGGCAGAGAAGAACACTTTTATCCACAAGGCTTATTAATGGCTGGTTTATTTGTTTTCAACTGAAAGAATCTGTGACAAAAATGCTGCATTTGCATTTGTCAAATTGACAAACCTATGATAAAGGGAGAGGTTTTCTGCATATTGGAGCAAAAACATCACTCCAAATACAGTAGAACACTTAATGCACACATAGTTATGGTTTTATAGAAGGAAGAATTACTTTTTTCTAGCCAAATTGTTTATTAAACCATGTGATGTAACACTGTTTATGGCAAAACAACACTTGGCTTGTCTCTTTGGATCCATATGGAAGTCATTACACAGAGTTGGCAGAAACGCACAGATCAGTGGAAAAAAATGACCGAAATACCCTCTGGTATATAAACAAAACCCTTAACTACAAGTATATTTATTTGTAACATAAAAGTCAACAATATCATGAAATGTCAAAATATGTTTGTAATTTTGGGTGATCTTTATGAGGAGTGTTCCAGTTACAACCTTCTTTATTTGCCATTAAAGCTGGAGGGAGATTTACAGTTGACATTATCAAAATTAACATTTTAAAATAAATTTCATCCAAATGTGTGCAGTTTCATGAGATTTCTGTCAAAAAGCATGACGTTGCTGATCTTAAATGTTGCCCATTTAGCAGAGCCAGCTAGGTTGACATTTCAACCAAACAGATATTTCAGTTCGGTTGATATTGGTACAAGCCCTAAATTTTGCACAATGTACCTTAGGATCCACTCTTTCGAAATAGCACGAGAAGAAAGGTCTATAATGGCAGCCATTTGTAAAAATGGCAGCCATACATTTAATTGTTACAAAAATATTAATTCTGTACTCCCAGTCGCTAAAATGTGGGCTGTTCTTGCACAAAATGCAGTTTTTAAACTTTAGGGGTACCTCAATACTATTATATGTATATCATATATAAAAAAGGCCCCTCTCACCCCAAGCTCGGGTCTCTTCTCTTGTGCAATCTCTTCTGAAAGAGGGGATCCTAAAGTACTGTACATCCATGCAAAATTGGGTATTTACTTTAAAAGGTCGATTATTATAATAAGCTCCAGCAGCTCCAGCAGTTAACTAACTTACATCCAAATGTAATTGTTTAAGTCTCATGCTGCTGTTTTTCTGATGATATTTTGAAACTTTGTTCCAGTTTGAAATTCAAAAACTCAGAATCTACTGTGACCCTGAGCAGAACAGAAGAGAGAACGCTTGCGAAATACCAGGAGTTGTAAGTAAACATGTCTTCTTGCCTCTGCACTTTTTCCTTTAGCTCAAGAAATCTTTTCTTTTCTCCTGCTTTTTGCTTTATCCAACCACATCTGTTTCCCTTTTAAAGACAGTGCTTCATAAGTGCAGCCAAGCATCTCAATCAGTTAACACCTCACCTTCCCATACATGGGGCATAATGGTGCTTACTTTTAGGATTAACAAAAAATGTAACTATAGATTTTTACTTCATAAAAAGCAAAGGGCATTAAGGCTTTAAAAACTGGCATCACATCAAACAAGTGACTGAGTTCACTATTTTCACAGTTTTGGAATTATTACAATCTGAGAGAATGCAATTTTTACCAATACATGTAAGTGTGACGGGGGGTGTCAGGGGAGAAAACCCAATAGCAGGAAGGAAGACTCGGAACCAGTTTCCAAAAATGAGAGGGCTTTAATGCCAAATACACAAACGTAAACTGGAGCATAGAAAGGAGATGCTCTGGCCCAGAACCAAGAACAGTCATAGTTTAAATAGACCCAAACATAATTAACACAAAATCAGAACACCCGTGACACACGCAGAGAGCCTAAGGAAGGAGGAGGGACTCCAGGAGAGACCACAGAAAGAGAAGGTCAGGCCATTTCACGACAGTAGGAAATTCATTTTTTTGTTAAAAAGTATCATTTTAAGTTGCCATGGCAAGGTGAGGCAGGGATGTGATGCACTACAGTTTATGCCTAGAGCAACCAACAAAAATAGGCCCTTTTAAAAAAAAAAGAGTGTATTAATGCTTCATTTGTAGTTACGTGATTATAGTTGTATTGTTTGAAATGCATTTTGTATAAACAAAATAAGTAAATATACAAATAAACAAATGAATTGTTGACAGATTTCCGTGATGCATTATTTTAAACGTTTTTTCCAGTACTCCCTAAAGGACTGATCAAAGACACAAAAGCATAGTTTACCAAAAAAAAAAGAAAACAACCATTTTATTGTTAAGCATTTTTCAAATTTTTTTTGGATTTGAATTGTTTTTTTTTTTAAATCCAAAAGTGAACATTTTACACTTAGTGGAAGATTTAAAAAAGGTTGACTTTACTTCCTTTACTGTACTATAATTAGCAACCAAGCAACCAACAAAAAACAAAACAAAACAATAAAAAAAGCAACAAAAAAGACCTGATCCCAATAACACAATTGGGAACATTTATGGTGAGTGATGAGGCCGTT
The DNA here is from genome assembly GCF_053564925.1 of Oryzias latipes. Lineage (NCBI taxonomy): Eukaryota > Metazoa > Chordata > Actinopteri > Beloniformes > Adrianichthyidae > Oryzias > Oryzias latipes. The sequence goes on along the minus strand of NC_136251.1, from coordinate 26,403,458 downwards.
TTAGGACATGGGGGGTTAAAGATACACACAGCATAAGATCACGATAGGATAGAACTCCATGATGTCACCACCTAGGTGTAGTCCACTTTCAGTGTATTATGAAGGTTCTCAATCATGCAAGTGACGTTGCCTTGAAGTTGAGCGATGACATCCGGACTTAAAATCTACTTTCTTTAAGAAAGAAAGTTTTAAATCCAGATGCTCAACTTCAAGTCCACTTACTGTGGTCTACCTCTTAAACTGACTGCACCTTTTGCCACCTTTTTGTGCTAAAGGTAAGTGAAAATCATCAAGGAAACTCATGAACTAAATGTGAACACTCTGTCTCGAATGCACTGTTCTCAAATAATAAGAAAAAATACAGTATTTATTTAAAAAAAACAAGGTCCTTGAAAGTTGAGCATAAAAAAATAACAAAAACGCAATTTCTTTTTTTTTTGGGGATAAAACAACATTTTTGTTCTGTATGTTTTTAAGGATTTGGAACATGGATACATAAGTTTGTTTCTTCTAGTCAAAGATTAGACAATATTAAAATAAGAAATACCATCCACACTATTTACAACCTTTGTTTTACTGTAACATCAAGTTGTGTCTTTTTTTTAAACATCTTCACAGTGCATTGATATTCCAGATTACGTAGAGCCAACTCGAGAACCCTGTGTTTGTCCTCCTGGACCATCTGGACCTCCAGGGATGAAGGTAAGTTTTCCAGTGTTTTTTTTTTTTAAACTTTATGATACCATGTAGCTTATCTAATTTCCAATAAGAATATTTGTGCTAATAATGCCATGAAAAAAACAAAAACATATCCAGTCTTGCTACATTTCCCACTAGGTCTTTTTTCAGAAATGTTCAAAATCAAAGTAAAATTGAAAATTTATAGTGGGACATTGATTAAAATAAAACAGTTCCAGCCATTCCAATATATGTTAGAAGGAAAAAAAATTCTAGTAGGTAATAGAAATGTGATGGAAAATTGTTAACACTCAAAGTTTCATAAAGTCACACAATACTTCTGTTTTAAGAAGCAGTTGAAACATCTTTTTTTATGTTGGAAAGACTTTCAAAAGCATAGATGTACAGGAATATATGGTAAAAACATGGGGTGCTCTACAAAATGGTCAAATGTGACTGTCCTCACTGCCTGTAAAATCATGTTTCTCCTGTTTTAGATGGACTTCGTTCTTTTTCAACAGTTTCTGTGCTTCTTTTTCTCAAAAAATCAAATCAAGTTGACAGTAAAACATTTTATGTGTATGTAATCATGTAAACTGTGGTTTGCAAATGTAAGTTAGTTTTGGACGCGGCCAAACCAGGCCACAACATTGAACAAACATAAGCTAAAATGGAAACTTACCTACCAAGGAAATAAAACCTCCATGTTAGTCTTTATTAATCACACAGTGGATCTACTGCAGAACAACAACCCTGGTAATAAAAGTATTTACACAAAGAACTCACAAAGAAATTGGCTTGAAAATCAAAAAGGGGGGGGGGGGGGGGGGGGAAGTAGTAACAAAGGAAACCTACATGATTTTGACCATGTTTTGTTAACAAGGTTGTACGAATTCTTCACAATAGATCTTAAAATGCTTGGAGCATTGCTGGCTTGCAGATGTTCCATATGGCCCCACAAGCACATTGTATACTAGATAGAATAGTTCACTCAGCATAGTTTATAGATAAATTAAATCCACATTTATAGGAACCATGTTCTGACCTTTGCTGCTTTGCAGAGATGAACAGTGCTGCTTTTTGTTTGCAGCAAACAAGTAATTATTAAAGTCAGATGGGACTGAGTCACTAATTGAATCTTTCTTTAGGGTGAACGAGGTAGCGCTGGTATGCCTGGCCAGCCTGGACCTGCTGGCGCTGATGGTAAGCCTGTGAGTACTTCAGAGTTCATAATACAAACACACTGTACATCATTGGCACCAAGAATGGAATGGAAAAATCCATCTATCCATCCATCAAGTTAACTTGTCCATTTGATCCTGTTTGATCATGTAAGTTTTATATATATATATATATATATATATATATATATATATATATATATATATATATATATATATATATATATATATATAAGGAGGAAAATGCCTATGTAGGGACTTTTCCAAGGAGTAAATAAAAAACATTCCCTATTATAGTAACATTGGCAGGACTCTAGTGATTCCTTGAGATGAAAACTATTCCAAAGCAAACCACATGTTCTGCTGCATGATTAAAACCTCAGAGGAAGAACCCGCCCACAGCCTTGAATCTTTTCAAGAGCATGCACACAGTCCAGGAGAATCAATTGTTTAATCAGCTGTGTGTCTCTTTGGTTAAATTTGAAGGGTATCCCTGGCGCTAGAGGAAGCCCAGGGCTGCCAGGTTCACCAGGAATACAGGTAAAGCAAAAAACAACTGATGCACCATGTTTACTTAAATAATCATTACCAAATTCAGGCAATTTAAAGATGATTTTGGGGGATTTGTTTGTTCAGGGGCCACGTGGAACAGATGGATATAAAGGTGAACAAGGGGCGCGAGGTGTTACGGTAGGAAGGATCAAAAACCATATTTGTGGCAGATGAGATGCCTTAACACTTTGGATTTGATTGAGTACATTTTAACGCAAGTCTGTTATTTCAGGGTGAAAGAGGTTCATCTGGATTGCCAGGACTGCCCGGACAGCCAGGAGAGAAGGTCCAGATGAATTCATTTCTACCTTTTTTACAGTTAGATTTAGTTCAGTAATGTTCTAGATTCAAGTTAATTTCTGAAAGGTCGGTGCAATTTCTGCATTTCTAAAGGAGACTTTTCAAAAACAGGGTGATGGTATTGAAGTACAAAAACACATTTAGCTATTGAGGTTTTATGGGATAAGATTGGGATTTTCAGGAAGTTCCTGCTAAAAGCATCAGCTTCAGATTCAAACATGGTTACATCAATCACCTGGAAGGCCATGTGTTAAGAATATAAAGTCAAATCCTTTGGGAGAGAGAAACAAAACACAGGTTCTATACTGAGGGATGGAAGATTTTTACTGGGAGACCATGAGGGCCACAGGACAGTAAATGAAAATAAAAATAATATTAATTAACATTTTCTGATTTTAGAGTTGCATCTTCATTTTAAATTCATTCATTCATTCATCTTCTTTTATCGTTTATCCCTTTCGGGGTCATGGGGCTGCCGGATTCTATCCCGGCCACTTATGGGCGAAGGTAGGGGACGCCCTGGACAGGTCGCCAGTCTGTTGCAGCTCATTTTAAATCATTGCAGAAAAAAATGACTACTTAGCATTTATAGGTCAGACATTATAAAACATTAAAATAGGTATCAGCATGAAATCCATGTTATTTAGTGTTTCTCATATGAAAAAATATCTTAGAAACCAAACACTGGAACAAAGACAAACTGGTTTCTCAGAGAACATGAGTCAGAGTTTGGAAAGCTTAGTTACCTTTAAACCCAATGTGAGATTCTTTAAAACTGCTATATCACACAAGTCATAGACCGCTCAGTGAGCCCATAGAGCCCAAATGTTTATGCACATGTTTTCTATGGGCATGCTGCATAAAGTGAGGGTGAAGTATAGTTGTTGTATGAATTATTCTTTTTTTTCAAGGCCCTTGTAGTTAGTAGTGCTGTTCAAGTGATGAGTGTGCACTCCAAGGAAACTGTTAAAATTTAGGAACTTAAACTACCAGAGCGTAGTGTTCATCTTGCGGGCGTCCACCAGGCACTTACGTATAAGCCGCACACCCCATGCATGCAGCCTTTGTGCACGGTCAGTGAGGAGCCAGTATATACGCCTTACTGACAACTAAAGAACGGTGCAAGTATAACTGCATCACTCTAACGTCACAAGTGTTTGCAACTTACTTTTACTTTACAAATACTTCATGATGCACTTACCACAAGACACACCTGCGCTCCCCCCCTAAACACCCACTCTGATGATTTTAGTGTTTTTAACATGTACTTGTAGCTTTTTTCTGATGATGGAGGACATGTATAAAAGAAATTAAGCTTAAATTACATTCTGAGTATTTATTGGTTCAAATAATTGTAAACCAGAAGAAGCCAAAAAAATTAAGTTTGAAAAAGCTTGTAGCTGTTGCGGAGACGCTACAACGATGACCCACAAGCTCCCTGCTCCACTCCATCCTGAAGCCATCTCTTAAACACAGCTAGATCCATGTACACTTTTGCTTTCCTCGTCTGAGCTGGTTTCTGGCTCTAATAAACTCCTGCCGCTCTGCAGAAACTATGTTTTATAAAAAAGACAGATTTATTTTATTTTGACTAAAAACAACAAATTTTTAATTAAAAGATCACTGGGAGCACTTTTAAAACAGATCAAAAGACGAGTGGGAGTGGGACTTTAAAGGGAAGACACAGTCATCAGAGCCCCCTCTAACATAAGAAGCTAATTAGAACACTAACTGTATGTTGTTGACTGTGCAGAAATATAAATACGATGATGCAAAAATGTTAAACTGGATTTGATTACTCACCAGTGTTTTAAATGAGCTCGTTTGAAGCTTGACAGGCTTGAAAATTTCAAAATGTCATCTTGTTTAAATGACATCAATAGTTACCCTACACTTCTTTTTTTCACTTTTCATAGGGCTCAAAAGGATCAGCAGGAATTACAGGATTACCTGGAAAGGATGGTCAAATGGTAATCCTGAAGATTATCCCAAACACTGGCGTCAATTCAGCTGCGGAATGTGTTTAAACTGTGTTTTTTCCAGGGAGAAAAGGGAAGTGCAGGATCTCCTGGTTCACCAGGTTTTCCTGGAAAGCCTGTAGGTTCCAATCAGTTTTGAATAAATCCAAATCAAATTTGGCTTAATTGGGATGTGAATATTAGGATTCTGTGATTTCAGGGGGTACCTGGGAGAGACGGAAAGGATGGAATTCCAGGGAGAGATGGTCAGAAGGTCAGCTTGTTTTCAACAGTATTTTCGTGGTGCAAACTACAACTAACATGAATTAATGAACATTGAAGGCATGGAGTAGCTGCATAAGTGCACTCATTCTTTGAGGAATTAACTGTTCTGAAAAGTTTTGCTGTTGATGCCTGACAACCATGGAAACTGAAAACATTAGTGTCTCTGTTGACTTTCACAGTCCCATCTGACAAGCACAGTAAACATTAGAAATGTTTTAAATGCTTTACGGAAGCGACATTGTAAAGAATTCAACGTGCTTTTCGGAAAGTTCATTTTATAACTTGAAATATGTTTGACTTTAAATTGTTTTTAGGGTGAAACAGGAGTTAGCGGCATTCCTGGTTCTGATGGACGGGGAGGACGACCTGTGAGTTGTTATTGCACATTACATTCAATGTAACTTTTTAAATGAACAAATTCAATAGCAAAATTGTATAGGTATGTTGAAATTGAAACGCACTTCTAATTAAAAAAAGGTGCTTATACATTTTCCTGTCCGAAATATGTTCCCTGCTTTGGTAAAATAAGAAAGCCGTAGTTTGTTGAATCTATTACAAAGAGATGCATTTGTAGAGTTTCAACTGCATCACAGTTGTTGTGCACTAATTGCAGAGCTTGCAAGTTGGGGTATTTCCCCTGTAGTCCATCCGGGGGAAAACCTTTTTATGCAACAGTCCTAGGCTACATTTATGATCTAAAGCGGAGAAAGCCGTGCAGGGAAATGCTCTTGTACTCCCACAGATAATTCTTAGTAGGAAACTGCTTCAACCGGGCAGCCTTCCCACTGATCATTATTTAAGGTGGTGTCCAAAAGTTTGTGATGGGTTTACTAAAGATGAGTCAGTTCCTCCAGAGGCCTGTGAGCTATTTCCCCCCCACAAGAACAAGAGATTTGCAAAGAGACTGAAGCAGCTCTGCTCCTTTTTAAGTTGAAAGAAGAAGCTGCTCTTGAGTGAAGGCCAGCAGCTTTAGGACATCTTTTAACATCGTGCCAGATAAAATCTGTGTTTGTTTAAAACAAAACTAAATAAATGAAACAAAGGAAAACCATAACTTAAACACAAATAAATTCAATGTTTCCCTTGTCATACATGTTAGTGATTTTTTAAACCTTTTTATGTGTTTACCAGAAAATTTTTATTCCTTTGTTTGAAGAATTTAAATTGTAACCAGTATTTGTTTTTTGAATTTTGAATTTTCAGCAAACAGCCGAAATTAACCTACAAATACTCACAGCTTAAGTCAATTTTTTTGAGCAGGACAGCAATATATGTCCTAAATGTATCTGGCAATTTTTTGGCAAAGAGTTTCTGTGACTCCACAAATTTCTGTGACCAATTGTAACTCAATGATTTTGAAAACAATTTAACGTGACTTGAATTTCATTATTTTTAAAATCCAGGGATTGCCTGGATTGTCAGGAGTTGCAGGTCTGGATGGACAAAAGGTGAGATGTTTGCTTTTATTCATGCAGAACAATTGCAGAATACTTTGGAGCCATACAGTGTGACTGTTTGACTGATGTGATTCTCATTCGAGGGGGACATTGGTGAACCTGGACCAAAGGGCTTCAAAGGATCTTCTGGACCGCCTGTAGGATTGAATATCTGCTATTAATATTTCTAGTTTGTCAAAGTGCCCAAAGATGAATGGAAATAATCTTTGCCATCACACAGGGTGAAACGGGTTTACCCGGCACACCTGGTTTGAGAGGACCAACTGGACCAAAGGTATTCGTTTATGACTGTTTTAAGTCTTCATCAGGGTCCTTCTTCACAAACTTCTACATCTGTATCAGAAATGATTTGGAGACACCGCAGATGGCTACAGATTGTTCTGAGATGTTGGGTAAAAGTCCTGTTAGCCGTCACAAATCCAAAATGTGCTTTCTTTTTTGAGCATTCCCATTAGGGAGCAGTGATCTACAGGCACAGCTGCACCCGGGAACCATTGGGTTGTTCAATCCCCCTCCCGATCCACCCTTAGTGCTGAAAATGGAGTAGGGGGGATTCCCACATGTTTTGCTGAACATATCAGCATTGCCATTCAAATTTTTATGCATTCATCTGAAGCTTTTCGTGTCATGAAGACACTGAATCTCAAAGTTGGTTTGGTGCAGTTTAACAAAAATCAGCTACTTTTTTTATTTTAAACCCAGATGGCCTCTTTTACATTCTATTTCTATAATCTTTCAGTAGTCAAACAGATATTTGACACACAAAAAGTTGTGAAGTTTCCCTGAATACTTGAGTAAAAGAAACACATTTGTGTCTTTTTTTAAGGGAAATAAAGGTGAAAGTGCAAGTCCAGGAATAAAAGGCACACCTGGCCTTCCGGTAAATGAAAAAAGGAAAACTACAGCATGTAACTTAATTATCTGATATTAAATGAATGGAATGAGGATAATTTTTGCCTTTTGACACTGGTGCTGATTTGAAGGGAATTGCCGGGGATCCAGGAAGACCAGGCCAGCCGGGTCACCCAGGCATGCCAGGCCTCAAGGGAAGCAAGGTATTTCTTTTTTTTTATTATCGTCATAATGTAATTTAATGGGCTTTTCTGTAGTCTGTTTAATCTGTTTATCTAATCTAATGAAGAGGAACTCTTGGGCTTTTCATCCAAATTGTCCATAAACTGACAATGTGTGTTTTTATTTTCGTCAGGGTCAAAGGGGGAATCCAGGTGAAAGAGGAGAAATGGTAAGACTATTGTAGCAGTATCAGTGTCGTTTCAAGCATTTCAGCTCATGCAACACAGTGAAGATTCTTTTGAACAACTTTGCATTTTCTGTTTTAGTTTGCAAAACTAACCTCAAACACAATGTTTGCAGTTGAGGGGCCTTTTTATTGCCTTAAGATAAATGAGGGTCCAAACTAACCACATTGGCTTTAAGATGCTCCTCAACCTTCTGTCAGTTTGTTCTAAGACACTTCCTGCTTTTTGGAATTTGTCCCACATGACAAGTATGTCTTATTTTCAGTAGAAGTTTCCAGTCATGATCTGTAGATTTCCCCAATCTTTACCACAATATTCTCCACATTATTTATTGTCCAATTTAATTTGCACATTTTATTTTCAAAAAGGATAAAAACAATAATTTTAGAAAAGCAAATGTGTTTTTTAAATGTCAACAACTGAGCTGATGGTTTTATGCAAAAAGCAAAACTTTGCTGAAAATGTTGTTTGTTGCCAATAATCGTGAAACTAAATCTAAACTATTGGTGAATTGCTTAATGTTTAAATAAAAACAATGCATGTCACCTTAAAACCAAATTAAGACTGTTTCATTCAGTATGTTAACCCAATGATTACCTCACCAGGGAGGAAAAGGAGAACAAGGGCAACAGGGCCGACCAGGGCTCCAGGTCAGATCATTTTTATTTTTTATGATGATTTCACCTGGAAAAACAATTTAAAAAATGTTTTACTCAAATGCATCAGTTAAACTAATTCTTTTTAAATCAGGGGTCTGGAACCTGTAATGCTAAGAGAGCCATTTAGTTATTGACAAAGAAAAATAAAACACTATATATACTGTTGTGACCTTTCACTTATAAAATGTAGCTTATAAATATTCACAATAATTAAATTATGACAGTTTTATTTTTCTATATTTCTTTGACAGCAGAACAAGCAGTGTAATATCACCAGTGAAAAGAAAATTCAGTTAATTTTAACTCATGTAAAATCTAAAAGTAAATGACAAAACTTAACTCATAAATCTATTATTACTGAAATTATTATAATTTTTATTCAAAGCCGAGGATCCACTATAATGATGAAACTCATGAGACTCCAGAGCCTCAGGTCGCAGGCCCCTGATTTAAACCAACAAAACATGTACAAACAACAACTTTTGTTTTAATAAAAAGGAACAGACATTGATTCATTGAATAACAACGTAAAGTTGCAGTTTCATTTGAGTACATTTTAATAGCATGCTATAAATCAACAAAACACTTAAATAAGTGAAATGAAATATCGTCTACATGAGCCCTTTTATTAATAAGACAGATGTAATTTTATTACACTCATGTCTGCTCACTTCTTATTTTTTGCTTCCTAATTTATGGTAGCAAAGCCCAAAATTAAAACAAAATGATCTAACATGAATAGAATTTGATAATTTAAAATAAGCCAGATGGATAGTCAAATACTGTCAGCATGCAGAAATCTTTTTGAAAAGCTTATTGTTTTTTTTTTTTTTTTTTTTTTTTTTTTTTTCCTTTTCTTTTAAAGTAAATTTTATGTTGATTATTTCTATGATGTATTGTGATTTTAATGCATTTTTCTGTTTTGTGAAGCACCTTGAATTACTTTGTGTACGAATTGTGCTATACAAATAAACTTGCCTTGCCTTTTATTTAAATTGTCCATTTAAATAAAAGAAAGAAATATAAAGTAGGAAATTCTACATAAGGTCTAACAAACAATTATTTTAAAGTGAGATAAAGAACAAAATATAGAATTTAGCCTCTGGAAACCCAGGTTAAAAAAAGTAAATAAAGGAAAACTATCATGACATGGCAATCAGCTGAGCTAGTTAGTTAAAGACCCCATCTGTTGCTGAGAGCTGGGAGCAGGGAGCTATGGTTCACCCAGCATATTTTCTACGTCACAAATACAACTTTTTTCTAACTGCAGTTTTTGTCTACACCTGAATAAGAACTATTTGAATAAAGAAATACTCAGAAATGCTATTTTGCGCTAAATTCTTCTTAATACACGTCCTCCACCATTAGAAAAATGCCACAAGAACATGTTAAAAACACAAAAATCATAATTTCATAAGAGTGAGTCTTTAATCAACATCAAACCTGTTGCTTACAACTAGATCCGCTCATTCGTATCCTTTCGTTCACAGCAAGTTGAGGTTTTCCAGTTTTTCTTGTAGTCATTAGATTATGCTCCTCCAGTCCATGAATCTGTCTCCTGCGTTGGGGGATCTCTGACATCATGAGACTATAGTCTCAGTTTTGACTTCACTGTGTAGCTCTGTGGTTCTTCATGAGTCTTGTGAGTCATAATACCTGATTTAGATGGGGATTAATGTTGTGATTTGTACAGCTGTGTGCTCAAACACTGGAACACTCTTAAAAAAATACCCTTAATGTGTTTCCTACTGGCAAAACCTCACAAAAAAAAGAGGATTTAAGGGAGGTTACTCTATGTACTTCATTGCTCCTTGTGCTTTTTCTTTTTAACAAAGAAAATTTGTTTTATTGTCTCCTCAGGAGACATGAACTCAATTGTTAAAAATATATTTAGACTTATCAATTTCTCTCATTTGTAATATATTTTTTATTCATGTATATGTAGTAACTTGTGGCTGTACTGCAAATATTGTCGATCTCTGTTGTAATTGTCAAGTACAGTGAAATTCAAAAAATTCTTCCTGGTTTGTGCAGCCTTTATACGTTAAAACAGCTTTAGTAAAACCTATGACTAAAAATATTAAATAATACATAAAAAGTGCATTATTCTGTCAATAAAAAGGGAATTAAAATTAGGTTGCCAGATAAAAGTGCATTTATAGTAGTTGTATAGTTGTTAAAATTATTAAAAACGGAAAAAATGAAAACAAATATAAGAGAAAACAATGCATAAACACATTATTATCAATATAAAAACCTCAGAAAACTTACTGTTCCCACAAACTTAGTAGTGACTTACCATTACTAACTTTGTGATAAAAAATGTTAAAGTAACATTAATTTAAAAAACGTTTTGGGTTTTGAAGAGAAGAAGATATAATCTTAAAAAAAGTAATAATCAGGTTGCTTTTGTTCAGAGGGTTCATAATTTATTTTGTGAGTCATCTGCTCAGATCTACTGTTTGTCCTGGGTGGGGCTTCGTAAAAGAAGAAATCCAAAATATGATCAGTGTCAAAGTTAAATATCTTTTAAAATACTGCCACCTAGTGACCAACCTAATATTTCAATTGATTTAGTGTCAGAGGTAACACTAATTCAAGATTCCTTGCTTTTGAGAACTAAATGTAAATTAGACTGACTGTTCCTTGTTTTGGTTAACAGGGATCACCTGGTCCAATGGGACTAAAAGGAGAGGTTTGTTATAATAAATAAAAAGAACTGGTCATTATAGCATTTTACATATTTAACATAAAGAATATTCTTCCTAGAAAGGGACAGCAGGTGATTCTGGACAAAGAGGACCAGAAGGTCAAATGGGGCGACCTGGACAACCAGGACAGTCAGGTCCACCTGGCCCCCGTGGTCTACAGGGGGATGGCGGACCTCCTGGTCCACCTGGCCCTGAAGGCAGATTTGTAAGTTTGATGCATTTTGTGCAAAGAAAAGGGTTTCGTGTACGACTTTTGGTGAGTACTATTCATTCATGTCGTTGTGTTACAGGCGAGTGGACTGTCAGACAATCACATTCGACAAATCTGCATGGATATTCTCCAGAGTGAGTAGCAGTACCCTGGCGGTTGAGCTGTGTCTGCACTACTACACCCTCTTAATACTTTCCATCATCAATCCACTCAGCTGAGCTGCCTTTGTTGCTGCGGATGAGCAGCCAGCAGAGTAGCTGCGCCAGATGTCACAGCCAGCCGGGATCTCCTGGTCCACCAGGACCAGCTGGGCCCCAGGGACACAGGGGTTTCCCAGGACTCAGTGGTCCTAGAGGTCAGCCGGGTCGTGTTGGTCAGCCAGGGCATTCTGGGATTGATGGACCTAAAGGTAAGGCCAAAGTCGTTTGTCATTTGAACTACTGGAAAACACTAAATTTCTGACTTGTGTTTTTCAGGGGAGGTAGGTTTAAAAGGTGAGAAGGGAAGTCCTGGTCGAGTCACAGTTGGAGACCAAGGACCACCGGGACCACCAGGTAATAATAACTATAAAACAAAGCTATCCTTGCTACTTTGCAAAACTCCCTCCTCAAAAATCTGTTTTTTGTTTTGACTGAGACCAATTTTCTTTAAAAGTTATGTTTTCCAGACTTTATTTGGGACTTTATTTTTATCAAGACTTACTGTTTTCAATTAAAACAAAAAGCTCTAACTAAAGTAAAAATATCCTAGATAATTCAAGATAATTAAATTATTCTTCTGTTTGCCTATCTGGGAGTTCCACTCATTTTCTTTCATTTCCTGTTTATTCAGAGTTACTCTTTAGTAAATCTTAGGTGGCTATTGTTGTTAGTTACTTACGTTAAATTATATTGATTTGATCCTCATAGGTCCAACTGGTCCCCAGGGACACGGCAAACCGGGCCCTCCAGGTAACCCTGGACTTCCCGGTCAAAGTGGAGCAGAGGGCAAAAGCGGCAGTCCTGGAGTTCCCGGTCAACCGGGTGTCTGTGACCCATCCCTCTGCTATGGGGGAATGATGAGGAGGGGTCCTTACAGCAAAGGCCCAAACTATTGACCCAGCGCAGAATCACAGCAGATGCAAATCTGACGCTGACGTGGAACAGCCATTCTCAGGAAGATCTCCTGTTTACAGTTAATTTTCTGTGTTACGAAAACGAAGCGTACCTCTTCTGACGCGTGTGATCTCAGTCGACATCACAGCTTCTCTGGTCATGATTTTTGTGTCATAACTCCAATTTCTCTTTACACATTTGAGATTTGAATATAAGAAAAAAAAACAAGTGACCCCATTGAATACCTCTCATCTGATCACCTTGATCTCAGTGTGGCTGGTACACTTTCCTTGACTGATCCTTTATGTTGATTTATTGCATGTTGTTGTTGTTAAGACAATGCGCAATTGTGGTGCTTGCCATCTTGTTAAAATAGTAACCTTTTATTTGCTACGAAGCTCTGCCATAATTTATGTCAAGAGTAATGGTTGTAAGGAAATACTGTGAATTTGATTTTACTTTCGGAAATTATGAGGTGCAGGAACCCCATTTGTTAAGCAAAATACCTTTCTGAAATACAAAAATAGCCCCCTTAGTACAATTAAGCATTCACATGTAGTATTTTTAATTATTCAGAGGTTAAATTGAAAATGTACCATATATGATTATGGTGAGATCTAATGTATTTGTGTGCGCTACATGTTCTTTCTATTACTTTAGCTGGTATCTTATTGTTATTTATAAGTCATGGCATGTGTATTTCTCAATTAGGAAAACTTACACACACTTTTTTTACATTTTGTGACATTTGTATGTTTTTTTAAATAGAATTAAAATATCTCATTGATTTGTGATTGTTTTTTATTTTTCATTAATGTACCTGAAACTTGACAATATAAACTCAAGTGTTTTAGGCAGCACAATTGCTGCCTCGTAACATGTTAGTGTTTTAGTTAGTAACCCTTGTGCTATCCTAGGCACTTTAACATTGGGAGTTGGGTCATTTAGACCCACTAGACAGTGCGCTGAACCTTTTTTCTTCAATGATTTGTGAACCTCACTGGTGTCCATGGATCCACCTTTGTCATGGTAGGGAGAACACGATAATGTAAGGAGGGGTCATCTAAGATAGCACAAGGGTTAAAATAAATAGATGAGTTTGATTTTTATGTCAATGACAGAAAAAAAACCCGACCACACCAACACAGTTTAGTTGTCTACTGGAAAGATTTGAAAGAAGTCATCTTTGCAGTTGTACACCAGAGGGCGCCATCGAGTAACATCTAAAAAAGACTCTAAGTTCCATCTGAAAGGCCAAGTAGCCTTATAGTTGCAATTCTGCTGTCAGTAAGTTTTCTACTTCAATGTAAAAAGGTGTGGTTGCAGGTTAAGTCAAGGTATAGGTTAGTTAAGTTTTGAAAGTCTGTGGCTGCAATGGAAACCAGAATGATAGGAAAACAGCACAAATGTGTTTGTGTGTGATAGTTTCACTCATCACAATCACAGGAAAACAACAGTATGGGAAAGAGGACAGCAGTATTAAATATTAACTTAAAACTCCTCAAAATATTTTATATAGCCTATACCTAATTGTGCTTTTTATATTTGGCTGTCCACAGCAAAGTAAATATTGATGGTATAGAGTCTGAGGGGAGTTTTTTCAGGGTTGTGTAAATTGTTTAACCTAATCTGGGTTCAAATTCTTCTTTATTTTATTCTCTTTGTTTTAACTAAAGAACCTCTTACAAGCAAAAACTTCTATACATGGCACAGTTTATTTTTTTATTTCTTTCAAATGTTGATTTATTTAATGTACTTACCTTCATCTCAGTTATCAAAGTTTACTTTAAATAACGTATTAAGACTTTATCTGTTTAATTTTCTAATCTCCCCTTAGCAAAAGGTATTCCATTTAATTGTACTATTATACCTAGTCTTTTCTAAAAGTGAGGCAGTATACTTGAAGTTCACTTATTATATACTACATTGTAAACTTAAAATGTTCAAATTTAGTCTGAAGAAGTATTCAGTAGTATACTTACATGTACATGGTCTGTAGTATACTTGTGATACTTATACTCAAGTATACTTCAATAAAATAAACTTCAAGGATAGTACAGTTTTGCTGAGGGTCATCACATTTAAGTCTAAATACTGTGAGAATGGTAAAGGGGGGAAGAACTGGACACTCAGTGTGATGCCGCTGGAGCTTTCTCCTAATAACACACTGAGTTCCATAATAAGTTGAGGTGATTCAAAGCCTCTCGTTATTCTTTGACTCGTTAAGCCGGCCTCTCAGATTTCAAGTGTCTCCTTTTACACTAGTGAGCCGCCGCATTTATCATGGGACTGGCCTGAAGTTTCACTGCGGCCGCCAGAGGAGGGATGCAGAAACTAAAGTTAGTTGTGGGTTGGACCCAAATGCATTTTACCCAAATACACATTTTGTGAAAAAAAGAAGAAGAAACACTTTGGATGTGACTCGTCTGTTTTTCTTTCGTCGTTTTTGACGCACTTCTTTGCGTTTCTTTCCACTTAAAAACTCCAAGTTATCCCTCGACATCCTGGGCGTATCTTCCTGCTTTTTTTTTTTTTTTTTTTTTTACAGAAGAGTAAGGTGAGGGACGTGGGTCACAGCTTCATAAATACTTGCGTGAGCCGCGCACTCTGGATGGACCCAGGAAATATCCTGCCTCCGAGGGAACATTACGCACAGAAGAGGAGCGTCGATTTTTAAACACATCTGTCAGACTGCTGAAAACAAAGCATCTTCATGTTGTGAAGACCAATGGAAACTCTATGATTTGCTATTGGAGGACTTGTAAATCTGTTTTTTTCACATAGTGCAATGTAGTTTACCTCCACATCTCCCAGATAGCTCCAGGTCAAGATGACAGCGCTAACATCTCTGAACCTCATCGGACTGGCGTGGAGTTGTTTGAGTTTCCTCTCCTGCGCGCACTGCGGTTTAAGTGACAACCATGTGCACTCCAGCTTTATTTACAGGAGGTTGCGCAATCACGAGCGCCGGGAGATCCAGAGAGAGATCCTCTCAATCCTGGGATTGCCGCACCGTCCGAGGCCCTTCTCTCCCGGGAAGCAGGCATCCTCTGCGCCGCTCTTCATGCTCGACCTGTACAACGCCATGGCCGTCGAGGAGGAGGAAGGGGGATTGCCCCAGGGCGTAGGAAAGAGTTTCAGTGCCAAGGCTCAGGGGCACTCCAAGAAAAGTTACTACAATGCCCAGCATGCCGCCTACTCCCGTGTGACACATCCCCACCGCGCGGCTCCCCTCCTGGGACACAGTCCATCCTTGCGCACGGCGCATGACACCAACTTTCTGAATGACGCCGACATGGTCATGAGTTTTGTCAATTTGGGTAAGTCATTAAGGGGGTACGCTCAATCAAAATGACATAAACTGCATGCCATCTTGTGTGTGAATTATTTTGATATGAATTAAATAATTTGCCTTCCCTCCACTTTATTTCTGTTCCATCAAGCAATTGGAAACATTTTCTGACCGAATTAACTCTTTGGAAAGAGCAGTCTTTTAGATATAATGTGACATTTTTATAGAGAGATATTTATACCCTGAACCTTATTGATTCAATTCTTTAATTCCCCAGTCACGCTGTCATAATAAATTAACACTTTAAAACAAGCTCAACTGACACAGCAGACTTTAAAAAAATACCTAAGTTCCTCTGCCATGATGTTGAAAAATAGTTTTTGCATTCAGGGTGAAATATCTTAACATTTAAAATAATCCAGACCAACATTATCAGTTTGTCTCAGCTAAAACATCTGTGTAGCGGTTTCGTTTGCTCAGTAGCTGCAACCCTTAACCCGGTAGTTCACAGCAGCTTATCAGATGACTGACCTTGAGAAAATTGCCCTCAATTATTTCCTGTTGTTGTTAAAAGGGAAGTGATATTGATGGATGCTGGGATTTGTGGCTTTTCAACTCGGAGACAGCTCCATCTTTGTTTCCTACAGCACTTGTCATTTTAAAAAAAAATCCTGTTAATCTGTTAAAAATCAGCACATAACAGGCTTAGATTCAGTAACATAACATTTATACTGTGAGGAACCTGTTACATATGATAATTCTGTAAGACAGGGTTTGGTGCTGCAGAAGGAAAACATGTGAAGCTGAATTTGTGTTGCTTTCCTTGAAAAGATAATCACTCACCTTGGTCTGAGCCCATCTGTTTCCACTTACACCGAGGGCATGTACACTGTCAGCCGTGAAAGGTCTGCTCTCATTCTGGTGACTGTCAGTGAGCTGCTCAATGGGGTTCTTTCTTTATTACAGTGCACTCAGAGTGGCTGACCTCAACTGTTCTAGAAAAGTCTATATGGCCTTTCGTTCAGTTTCATACGTAACCGATCATAATTTCAGTCAAAAACTCAAAAAAATCAATCATTTGAAGACGCTGTTGGTGTCCTCATGGAGTAAACAGAATCTAAGGAATATATTGGCAGGGAGTGAAGTCATTATTATGATTGAATCTTTACTTGAAAGGTCTCTACTCTCAGTGGCACTCCTGCTTCAGATTACAGCCTGTGGCTAATATAATGGGACACAGTGACTGGGTAAAAGTCAGGCCTGACCCCTGACCTGTTTGTGCTAAGTAACCACAGGCGCTCTCCTTCGGTGAAGTACCAGAGAAACACAGTGTGTCATATCGCTACTGATATCAGAACATCCGCTGAATCCTCACAGTCCTTTATGTGGTCATTAAAGGCTTGTTTTAGGAAGTAAACCCTTCAAGAGAAAACAACAACAACAAAAAAGATCTCAAATGACTAATTTCATTAAAACAAAAATTTGGTTTTGAATGTTTAGGATCAGTGAACACTCCAGGGATCCTGGCAGAGGTCGGTACGAGGTCAGCATGGAGGTCAGAGTAGATGCTCACATGACGCTGAAGAATCCTGTCTGGTCCTTTCTCTCACTTAAGGAGCAGACGAAAGTGTCTTTAATTGAAATCAGCCTGTTTTTTTAACTGACAGCCCATTCATCATGGCAGGAGAATGCAGTAAGGCACACAGTAGAGGGCCTGTCTGGGAATGGCTACCTGTATTCAGCTGACTGATTAAATGAACTGGAAAGTGCTTTTGTTGGGAGTCAAAATGTTTGGATTGGAACCCGAATGTAAAAGAAGATGTGATAAATTATTCTTTCTGTGGACATTTATACAGACTTTTTCCGCACAAAAAGAAAATTCAGGGTGCGAGCTCAAATTTTCTATTGGGATTAGGCGGTCATAAAATAAGAAATATCAAATGTTTTCTTTCACAGTGGAGAAAGATAAAGATTTTTCTCAACAAAGAAGACACTTTAAGGAGTTCCGCTTTGACCTGACTCAGATCCCTGATGGAGAAGCGGTAACTGCAGCAGAATTTCGGATATATAAGGACCGCAGTCACGCACGCTATGAGAACATTACCCTGAAGGTCACAATATATCAAGTCATCAAGGAGTATCAAAACAAGTAAGTATGAAACCCATCAAATCCATCGATCTGTCAATGGTTTTCTACTTAAGAGTGTAAAGAGTAACATGTTCCGATTGGACCTCATTTTGACACTGCAGATGTAATTACATCTCTGTGGGGACCCCAAAATACAAATAAAACGTACCATAAACAGTCACAGTGAAGACAGGTATGAGCAGTCACCCTGAGCAAGGTCATGTTGAATCGCTGGAAGCAAATGCAACTGTAGCACAACAGAATAAAGGCCCACTTTTTCTAGATTTATCGCAACCACTGCATAGCCACAACCCAGCAAGGTCAAATGCAATTAAAACATCTTTTGTATGATTTATTACCTTAAAAATACAGTCTTACAATGCGGGTGAAAGAGGCTGCTTTGGTGAGATCACAAATGCATTAAAGCTGGTGAAACACATCTACTATATTGGATTTTTCCAATTTATGTGTGCTTTTCTCAAAGATTTCATTAAATAGAGACAAAAAAAAGCAAGATCTTTACAGTGGCCAAAACCCACCATTGCAGTAAAAAAAGTAACTGTGCAAAAAAAAAGTTTTTTCAAACAAAAGGAAATAATCTTGCAGAAAAAATGCTGCAAATAGTTTGCCAAGCAACTATTGTCATCCACGCCTTAGATTATCGTTAGTATGATTTTTAATGATAAAAATATCAACAACCACACTAATGAGCTGTACATGTAACTGTGTTTTGCTGCATATTGGAGTAAAGCTACAGACCTCGATTCTCCTCTCATTAATGTCTTTCTGCACTCTGGGTATCTTAGCCAAGCTCACAATAAACCTTTAAATAAACCTTTAAACCTTTAAACCTGGGGCTACACTAAAAAGTACACATAGTGACATTAAACACTAACATCTTCACTTATTTTCTTATTTGTTAACCAATTCATACATACTCTAGTTCTTTTTTCTCCTTCTCACAACGATGCATAGCCAAAAACCCATCCACTTCCGTTTTGGATTTTTTGTTTACAGCAGGGTTTTTTTTATTTGCAAGATCATTTATTTTTATTTGAGGTTGTTTCGTTTATTTGCAAACTTTCTTTTGTGTTTGCAGAGCTTCTTTTCTTTTTTTGCTGCGATGGCAGGTCTCAGCCACCATAGGGTCTTTTATAATAAAAGATAAGCCAGGTCCAGTTGACTGCTATTTTACATACTAGTTTGATGTTATATACCTAAAAGAATCAGAATTTACACAGACACAAAAAAAGTAATGCATATCTTTAAAAAGCACCTTTAGTAACTAATGAAAAAGTGCCAGTTCCCATGTGTGGGTGATAAAAAAAAGTTTATTTTGCAGTAAAGTTTATATCTGGATCAGAAATCACCACATTGAACAAATCAGTTCAGGGGTTTAAAGCACTTTGAGAGTGTTCATGTGATTCTTTAGAACCCTGGAAAGGACTTACATATTTTCTTACTTATCTGAAACCCTAAAGATCTCAAGAGGAAATTGCAAATCAGATAAAAAAGAACACAAACATGTTATCAAAATTCCTGTTTTTCTATGTCTTTCACAAGACAAATAGCCCATCAGTCATTGTCTTCTCATTGTAAAAACTTTCCACTTCCAATAAACATCCTTCTATCTGAAACTCTGCTGTCCTTCACTAGCACCATGCCTGCTTTACAAATATAGTCCTCGGATAAAGAGGACTCCATTAGCAACTTGGCCACTTGTGTGGCTTGGAGAGTCCATCAGTTATCACTCGTTTTGTGTTGCTTGCCAAGCTGGTTGTGTCCCAGCTGAAGCCATCAGGGCCCATATTAGGGGGGAAAAGAGTTCCTTTGGGTGTTTCCGTGATAACTCTTATGCCCACCACCTGCCTGTCCTAACAATATTCAGGAAGTTTAAAGGCACGACATAGCTGAATACACAAGGGTGTACTTATAAGTGGGCCCACATTTGCCTGCCAAAATGTGTGTGGTTGATTGAAGGGAAGATATGACCCCCTTGGGCTTTGAAGAGGTCTGAGTCAATGGACTCTGCCATCGTAAAGAGGGAGAGCGAGCAGTTCATGTTTTCACACATGTTTTCAGCAAGAACAGTCCATCGGAATTAATGTTCACAAACAGAAACAAGCCGTTTAAAGCTGTAAATGACAATTTATCTTTCTTCATCCCATGAAGTTCTCTTGGCATATATATGACCTCATCATGGATTTGGAATTAAAATATGTTGTTTGGGTTTTAGTTGAGACTAGATTTTCATCAGTTATTTAGAAAACCTTTCAAAGTTTTAGGAAAGTATTTGTTATGGGGACGCATGGTAAAGCCTTTTGTTTGCAACATCTTAGTTTTATCTTCTTACACCCAATATTAATTAATGATGGGAAAATAGATTTTCTTAATGAAATTACCACATAAGCACAAGGTATTTATTTTCAAAAACGTATTTTAATGAAAAAAAGTTACAATTTTGCATTTTTTGTTGATTTGTTCAGTAGTTATTACTTGTTGCTACTTATGATGGATTTAGTTTTAATACATAGCAGGGTACCATAACTTTTAAAGTTTTAAACTTTTAACCCGATTGCTCTTCAAATTCAAACTTACTCTTTCAGTGGAGTGCTTCTTGTCACCATATTATAGTTGAAATAAATAATTCTCTTTTTGAATATGGTTAAAGGATTAATAGACTTTATTTCAAACAAAATAAGGCTCTAACTGTTGCTTTTAAAGTATCAAATTGTACAGTATATCCCCCATAAAAAGGAATCTGGAGGTTTATTACGTTTAGAATAGACACATGAACAACCTCTGAGCTGCTGGGGCCACGCTGGAAACCTCAATTGTCTCCAACTGGTACCGTGTAACCACAAAAACCTAACAGCTGCTGCCTTATCCACTCTGCCACTTGAAAGGAAGGCAATGCAAATTGTAGAGCGGTAATTTCGGATTGATACCTTGTGTCAAGATTACTCTAAAAATACACACAAAACAGATATACATAATTCATAACTCATGAAATGTTTTGTCCATAAAAAAGACACAACCTTGGCACTCTTTTGACCATGAACTCTTGAGGATTGTTTAAGTTACAGATTGTATGACAAAAGCTACAAAACCTTTTATTTTGTACTTGGTTTTTTTTTGTCCACATCCAAAACAAAAAATAGTTCTTTTTAGTATTTTTGCTTGAAGCCCTTTTATTGTTTTTTTATGAAACAAGGCTAAATTAAGTTGGTTAAACTACTTTGTGTTTAAACTTTTGGGATCAAAAAAGTTTAAACAAAGTAATAATTTACAGTTCGCATCTGTTCAGTTAGCTATTTGTAACTAAATATTTTATTTATTTATTTTTTGAATCACTAGAGATGCAGACACATTCTTGCTTGACTCAAAAAACATCCAGGCGTCTGACGGAGGCTGGCTGGTGTTTGACATCACAGCAACTAGCAACCACTGGGTGATGAACCCTCAGCAGAATCTGGGCCTGCAGCTCTGCGTGGAGACTCTAGATGGCAAGTGATGTTTAGTTTTTCTCTCTCTCTTATATTTTTATTTTGATGCATAAACAATTTAAAGTAAGATTTTTAGAAAAATTAGGAAAAAGTTGTAAACAGATCCATAACAAGACAAACTAATGTTAGTGCTTCATTTACCTTTAAAAGATGATTTTAAGGATAAGTACATGTCTGTTTTCTTAAAGGACGAAGTATCAACATAAAAACTGCTGGAATCATCGGCAGAAACGGCCCTCAGTCCAAACAACCGTTCCTGGTCGCCTTTTTCAAGGCCAGCGGAGTGTTGCTGCGCTCTGTCAGAGCCGCGGGTGGGAAAAAAAAGAACCAGAATCGCAATAAATCTAACAATCGGCAAGAATCGGCAAAGCCGACAAAAACTGGAGGTGTGTCCACTTATAATGCATATCTTTGTGTCCAAACATATTTAGTATGGTGGTTGAAGCACCAAGAAAAACAAAAATCTGGTTGGGTTTTTTTTTTCTTTTCTTTGGTGTCATCCTAAAAATTAAAATGTATTCACAATATTCATATTACTTTTAACTTTATCAACATTTTAATATGGCTTAAATTAATGTACTTTTTTTAAAAGTCAACAGAAAAAAGCTTTCTTTTTCTTTTTTAATTTGGTATGGTAATATTCTAAAAAGCATATTGAGGCTTTCAAATTAATACATGTCACAAAGTTCTTAACAATGCAGTTATTTCAAACACTTATCAATCAGTCTCATTCACCAAAAATTGATTGTCAAAGACTCTGTGCTTGTGAGCGTGCTACAGAATTTGTATGAGTCATATTATTTTGGTTTAAATATCATTCTCTTTTAGATTATAACACCAGCGAACAGAAGCAAGCCTGTAAGAAGCACGAGCTTTATGTTAGCTTTCGAGACCTGGGCTGGCAGGTAAGGCACCTTTCACCGTTGTTTTTTAAAACTACAGCACATATTTATGTGCAAGAAAAAAAAAAAGACTGTTGTTTCTGTTTTTCAAGGATTGGATTATTGCTCCAGAGGGCTATGCTGCTTTTTACTGTGATGGCGAATGCTCCTTTCCTCTCAACGCGCACATGAACGCAACAAATCATGCAATCGTGCAAACGCTGGTGAGTTTTCTTAAAAGCATCACAGCAAAATCCTAAAATGACCTCAAGATTTCTTTGCTAATTTAAATCTATTTGAATTTTATTGCTCTTTCTTCTGGTTTAAATCAACTTTATGTTTGCTCTCACTCATAGGTCCATTTAATGTTTCCTGAAAATGTGCCAAAGCCATGCTGCGCCCCAACAAAACTCAATGCTATTTCTGTCCTTTACTTTGATGATAGCTCTAATGTTATCTTGAAAAAGTACAGAAACATGGTAGTCAGATCGTGTGGATGCAATTAGCTGTAAAAGATTAATTAAAGCAGACTGATATTGGATCAGATGGAAAACACATCTGTAGGATGTGATGTACAGTATTATGTATATAAAGTTTTGTTACGTAATTTATTTTCCTTTTTTTTAAATAGCACTGAAAAATGTAATATTTAAGAATTAGGACTCTGACCAACATCTGTGTCCGTTGGCATATACCTTTATCTGCATGGCAATTTAGTAAACAGTTCACTGGAGTCATACTGAGTGCTTCACTTGTTGGGGATTTGCAAATTTAATTTTTGAAAGTAGTGTAAGGTTTTTATTTAAAGAGGTTGTTGGGAATGTTTTAGATTCACAGAAAAGATCAATTCAAGTTGCGTTTCGTAAACCAAACAAGCTCTTTTCAAGCTGCTGTCTATTATTGATTATGTTTTTTGGTTTTATTCATAAGAAAAATTAGTTTTTCTTTGGTAAGTTTGCCAGTTCTACTTCATATATATTGTTAAATATCGAAATTCTGTATTCACATTGTGTACAAATGCTGTTTCTTCTGAGTGTACCTTGTCAAAATGGCCTTTTTGTTCTATTAATTTTTTGTTTTGTTTTGTAGTGTTTTGTTTACTTTAATAAATGTACTATTTTAAAGCTCTTATCTGCTGGCTTGCTTTTACTTAAATTTGCATTTTTCAAGCTGTTTAAACAGAAACTTCTTCAGACTCCATAAATTACTCTTGTCCTTTTGTGTTTTAGTGGCGTGCGGATGTTTTGCATTTTTGAGGCCGGACGATGCTCTAACTTTTATAAATGTTTAGCGAGTGCAACATAAACTGTTGATATGCTCCGGGGCAGCAGTGATGTTATTGTACAGGGAAAACAGACATTGTCTCCATGTTTGACACAAAGAGTTGCTTCCATTCATGAGAGTTTATGGAATGTACATTCTTAAAGTTAAATTTCCCCCATTGGACAAAGTACATACTGTAACAAAAATGTCCAAAAGAAAACCTGAAATTAGTCCCAATTCTGTTTCGTTAGGGATACATTTCCAGAAAAGTGCTGAAGATTGTGCAAATTTCAGAGAGGTACTGTGATTGCTGGGAGATTTGAAATGTAGGGATTAGGTTAAGGATTAATAACTATTTACACAACTGTGTTGACCTTCACCAAACATAAGATACGTACTGTTGCACGTTTTCTGCCTTTTTTAACGTTTTTTTTCTGTGACATGGCGGAACATAGAGTGACTGTATTTCACTTAATTAAAAGCAGTGGCTGGCCTGCCCAGATGTTATGTGGACTCTGTCTTATAGGAGTGTTGACACTGAGGGAATAGAGGAGGCCACCTGCTAACCTAACTCCTGGCTGTAGGGGCGATTTGCATTCCTGCGGTCTGCTGCTTGGCATGATTACTCGTAGCACTTAACAAACCCATCTACTGTTTAATATTACGGATACTTTCCAATTCAGCTACATTTCTTCTTTGTCAGAACTGTAGGAGCTGCTCTGAATGAGCCTCTATTTAGGTTCACCAGAAGCGTGCAACTGTTGTGACAGCTACCTCCTGACTGTGCAAAATGAAAGGGTCACGATTGCCATATCCAAGATAAATGAACGTACGGTCCCTTCTCCAGGGAGACGTCTGTGGTTTAAAGCAACCTGGAGTGCATCAGAAGGGTCTGATCAGCACAAAAAGGGAAAACCTTTTAAAAAAAGCTGGAAACGTCCAGTGTTTACTTCTTGTGAAGAGATTTAAGCGAAGCAAGGCATGCATCTTCTTTTCCCTTTTATTAATACAGCAAACTCAAGCACTACATAAATATAGTTACCTACAGTCTAGATGAGTTTCAAACTAATTAATTTTTTTGTGCTATTCTATTGCAAATCTGTTTTTCTACTTACATGACGGATAAGATTAGACGTGTTTTCATTCAGCAAATGAGACGTTGTCTTCATTAAGGAGGGCTCATCCCGAAACTCAAAGCAGACTGAGCCCATCTGTCTGTCAATGGTCTCAAAATGCTTAATGGTTCTTGACTTTTTAATGTAATCCCAACTGTCAACAGCAGGAAGAGCATTGACAAATAGTTCAAAACAAATACAAAACACAGATAAAGAAGAACACTATTCTTGTCAGACCACCAGCAGATATGGTTTTAGCACTGGGAGCCATGTAAATGGGCCCTGAATGATATGAAAAGCACAGATTAAGTAAAAAAAGAATGACTTTCTGGGGGGATTTAGTGATTTATTAGAAAAATTGAGATATTTTTGTCATGTGTCAGACCTTATTTTTACATTTAGTGATGGCTTTGGGCAATAAAAAAGTATTATAAAACCATATAAAAACTGCATTTTATATGACGTTTAACTACTCTTCTATGTTTCGTGTAATTTCCTGTTTCTGCTGATTTATTCTCTTAGAAAATATGGAAATTGTATTCATTCAATCATAGGTTCACTCTCATTTACTCCTAATTTTTTTGTTTCAGAACTGTTCACTCATCTAGTCTATGCAGGGAATCAAAGTTCAAATGAATTCTATTCCGATCAGTTCACAAAAATATCTGTTACTGTCCATTTAGTTTAGAAATTCTCTGTTTTATCAAACTTTTCCTGTGTTAACAAGGGATTATTATCTTTCCTTGGCTAGAAGTTTATTTTTCAAGTGTCACCTTGCAGTCCATTGACGAGGCAAGTGAAACTCAAATCTAATAAAAATGTTGTGCAGTTTACCTAATTCATCTCCTCGCATATGGTTCTCTTTATTCTGATTCTGTGGGTGGGCTATGACTTCCATACAGCTCAATCAGTCCTTCTTGAAAGGGAGACCATATGGGTCACATTTTTACATGTTGTTTGGTATGACAAGGCAGCAGCAGGAATGTGTCCTCACAGAGGGCAGCAGAAACACTGATGTTTGCTTGTTATTCACATGTGCACGTTAGCTTCCCAAGCTGGAGAAGACACCCTTTGGGGTTCTCAAGGTTACTGTTTAGAAGCCAAACCGTCACTTCCGATTAACATTTGACCTGGCACCTGTAGAGTCATGCAGTGTCTATCTTTAAAGACAATGCCTTTTTAGTAAAAAGTCTGAAAAAGTGTCTTTCTCGTCCAACCTAATAAACAGAGAACATAACTGTCAGATTTCTATTTTGCTTTGTTTTACTCCATAAAACAGATTTACACAGAGTTATTACTTTCTCACTTCTTTATTTTTGCCAGATACAACATATTTTTCGTGACAACCCATAATGCATTAGGCTTGTTTATAGCCCTACTGTGGTTTTGTCAAGTCATAAAAGCTTCTTGCGTAATTTTCTAGCAAAGCCTGATCTTCATTTGACGCAGGTTAGTTGTGTCCCAGTTGTTGACCGTGCACTCCACAATTTACATCAAAGAGGGCATAACATTTAAAAAAGAGCTCGGAGGGTAAAATGCAAATCAAATCAGACATTCAAACAGTTTCCAAAGCTATGTCTATCCTTTAGTCATGCCGGTCTGTTGAATCCCCGAGCTTTTTAAACCAGCACTTGATGTAAAAGCAGGGGAGGTACACTGAAGAGTCTATCTGGGTACAATTATGAACAAAGAGAAGCACAAAAAGAAAGCAGTGCAGATAAAAAGCCCAAACATCTCAAATGTAAAGATAAAACTGAAAGACAAATGAAGCTAAGACTGTTGAGGACTTACTGTCTGCTCCTCAAAGAGCGTCTTCATATTGTACATTTGGTATAAAAAACAACAAATGTCAAACTGATACCGTGTAGAAAACACAAATACCTTTCGCTTGTTGAAAAACTTCACTTTTGACAAACTAATTGAATGCAAACTCAATTAAAACATTTGTAGTAATTATCTTTCTAATTGTATTTATTTTTTTGCTCTTATTTTTTCATCAACTTTACTGTCTTTCATGCCTTGATTTAGCTATTTTAACATTTATTGACATATACTTACATTTGCTATATCAGGCTGAAAAATGCTGCAATGTAAATTCTAGTTTTGAAAGAATTTATCTGCCAAGAACGGGTGGGTTGTAAAGAAAATTAACAGCTCTACAAGTGAATTTCTTAATATTTGACCAAAGCTTTTGCTTTCAAATTGATGCAACATTAAGATAATTTTGGAGCCAAAGGGGTTTGATACATATCTGCATCAATAGGCGTCATGGGGTTAAAGTTGAACCATAGGGTTCTGTGATACCAGTGTAATTTCCTGCACAGGAAACATCTGCTTAACTAAATCAGTTACCAAGTGGAGTTAAAATGACACTGGCAACATGAGGCTTGTCTTGCTTTAAATCACACTCTCTGTCCAGCTTTGTTTATGGATGTGACCAGATGAGTCCCGCAGATTCACTTCAGAATTTATGTTCTCCTTTGGTATGTAGTAAAAAAGGATGCTCAGTAGTGGTCGGGTCTATTCATGTGTTTAGACAAGAGAAAATCATCGATCAGTGGCTTTAGTGACAGAAAGTCATCGAGTCCTCAGTGGTGTAATAACAGGAAGGATAATCTTTAACACACATGCTGTCTCCAAGGGGTGATGTGGAGAGCTGCTCCAGTTTTCCTGAACACACTATGTGATAAACTTCTGTTTTTACAGAGTGGGGTACACTTGATAAACAAAAAAGATTTAGAAACTCTGTCTTGTGACCAATGATTTAGTTGTATAAAAATGAAGCCTTTATGTGTTAAATAATAAATGTTACCAGGTGCATAATTTCTCTTCTTGTCTAAGAAGCGTGATATCTGCAGGTGTGTCAGTTATATATGATTAAATGCTCCGTTTGCTGTGGGACTGAAATCCTTCAAACCGTTCTTTCATCCTCCTTTTGGACACCAGTTGTTTCTCTCATGGTGATAATACCGAGCAATTCTCTGCAGCACCCCACAGGCCTCTTGTGTTGTTACAGTTCACTTAGTTCCATCAGAGAAATTGAAGACGGATGAAGAATGAAAATTGATTTAATCTGGTTCCTGTTTTCTTTCTTACCCTTCATTTTTGCCATATATCTGGACGCTTAAAATCTCTTTCATGCCATGCCGAAATCTGTACTCCATAAAGTCCTTTTTTTTCACATCTGTTTCTTTCTCAGTCTAATTGAGAAAATAGCCTGCCCTGTCCATATGCAACACTTATATTGAAACATTCATCCTATAAGTCTTTTGAATCCTCATATAGAGGGAGGACACTCTTTTTCCTTTCAGGTTCTTTAGGTATTCGTTTGTGCATTACACTTTTCCGTCTTCTATTAATTTTTATTGAATTGGTAAGCAGTTAAAATCCCACTCTGACCATTTTTTATCTATTTTCAAAGCGTTTCCAGTGGTCTTTTAATTTTGGTTATGTCATAAGACGTACTTTATGCAGAGCAGCAGTAGTTCATTAGAAATTTGACTCTGATGCCACAGAGCAACCCTTCTCATCATCTTTCTGATTACATTCTCTCCTGGTAGCTTACATCACTGTCCCTCCTCTAAATGTGCCCAAACCATTTCAGATCTGCTTCCATGCATTAATTTTCAAAACCTCTACCATGAGCTGTTCCTCTGATGAATTCAGTCCAATCCATCCTGGTCACTCCCAAAGAGAACCTCAACATTTTCATCTCTACTAACTCCCGCTCTGCCTGCCATCTCTATACCAACAACATGTCTGCTCTAACCAGTCTTCCACACCTTTTCCGTTCATCAAACCTTCCTGCACCCATTTCAACCTTCTTATTATTTTCCACTTAAGTTCCTCAAATGTACAAACACACTCTTTGTCTTGTTGCAACGGATCTACATTCCACTTCTTTCCAGAGCAAACCTTCATTTTTCCAGATTAGGGCTGCCAAATCCTGGTCCTCAAGATCTACCTTCCAACATTTTTTCCAGCTCTCCCTACATTTCTTTCTGCTGATTAGCTGACTCAGGTGGCTCCTCATTCTGATTGACCGAGCACACCTGATACAGGCGCAGGGAGAGCTGGGAACAAAAAAGGGTGGTTGGTCTCGAGCACCAGGATTCTGCAGCCTGGTCCTCCACCTGCTCCATGCTTTCACTACAGATAACAGTGTCATCTGCAAACATCGCGCTCTGTAGAGAAACCTGTCTAACCTCATCTGTCAGTCTGTCCATCAGCACAGCAAACAAGAAGGAGCTCAAAGCAGATCCTTGGTGCACCTCCACCTTGAACTTCTCTGTTACTTGTCTATGGAGACTCTCAGTCATCCAGGATGGTTCCATGGCAAGAAGGTTTTTAAAAAAGTTCATTTGGACTTAAAGAGATTTTGTCTCTTATCCAGACCATGTCATCATCACTCTCTAACAGCTCTCATACATGTCCTGCACAACTCCAATGTACTGCTCTGTCATTTCATACTTCCTCATCCAAACCAGAGGTCCTGTCTCTGTATCCTGTCATAGACTTTTGTCTGGATCTAAAAAGATACAATGCAGCTATTTCTGACCTTTTCTGTTCTCTAGAATCATTATCAAACAAAATATTGCATCTGTTGCTCTCTTTCTCTGCATGAAAACAAAACTGTTGCTTATAAGTGATCAGCTCTAACCTCAGCTCATCTTCCAATATTCTTTCTAAAAGGAGCATGTAAATGATGCTTTTTTTGCTTTTTTTTTTAATGATTGTCTTTAAAGCATTTCTGAATTTAAAAAGAATTGATAGCTTATGTGCACATTAAAAAACACAAATAATTATCAACACTCCACCCCAAAAAAAGGGATTTAAACATTTAAAGAGCGGCATCCGATAAACATCAAGCTTGAATTCCCTCAACAAAAAAGTCTTTTTTCCAGGCTGATCATTTGAATCCCCTCCCCTGAGAGAGAGGCAGGGGTCTCTCATCACAGAGCAGTTTACTGTGGTGAGATGGTTGAATGCAAGCACTTCATTAAGCCTCTCTATTGTTAACATCTGGGTTCAGAATGACTTTTTCTTTGGTGAATGTTGCCCTGCCTTAACAAGGGATTTTATTACACTGTGGAGTTGACATTGGCAACAGTGGCATGTCTGGCATTGGAAGCCCTCGAACCCTTTAAGTCACAGGAGCTCAATCCAAGCAGACTATTTCCCTAAAATCTTTGCTTTTTTTATTTTTTGT
This sequence comes from Oryzias latipes, assembly GCF_053564925.1. NCBI lineage: Eukaryota > Metazoa > Chordata > Actinopteri > Beloniformes > Adrianichthyidae > Oryzias > Oryzias latipes. The sequence continues at coordinate 26,373,719 of NC_136251.1, read as the reverse complement.
AATTTTCTGGGCTTCATTTCTATTCTTTTTTGGCTGTATACTGATTATTTAACTAAATGTTTATCAGCCAAATGTTTCCTAATGTATTGAAACGCCTATCACATTGACACATTTCTTTATTTCAGTCATGATTAAGTCAATTTCTTTTCAGTTCTAGCCTCTTTTAATCCTAAAAGAGAAATGCTTCCAACCCCTCCCGTTCTTCCAAACACCCATCTGCTAGAGATGTGGTTGCCATGGCAGCTGCTGAGTCATCGTCCATCATCGGCAGCCGTCCACATACTACCTCCTAATGCAGCGAGGAGGTTCAACTAAAGGCCTGCATTAGCATTCTAGCACATCTAAGCTGGTCGTTGTCACAGGATTGTGCAGCCGGCTAAACTGCAGCGATTTGGATGGGTAACTTCCCCACCGCAGTAAAGCACTGCCTGAGCTATGAGCAACTCATCAAGGACTACCCCTGGCTAAGAGGCTGGCTACAGGAAGAGAAGGTGGGTGTTGTTTTCTTTTGTTTTTAATCCTGAACACATGCTAGGCCACATGACTGGCTTCTGATGGGAAGGCTGCATACAGACAACCCCTCATGTCCTGATTGCCATTTTAGTTCAAATTCAGACCAAGGTGCAGTCACATAGGTGCTTTTTAAAGAAACATAGAGATTTGATTAAACAATCACTGTTAAAGATGTTATTACTATAGCTGCAACTGATCTGTAGTTTAAGTAATTATCCTTTTTTTTAATATAATTTGACTGCTAACAGTCTTGGATAACTTGATAGAAGTTATCCATTGTTACATTGTCTTCTGTGTTCAATTCAAAAAACAAAAGCAAAATCAAACCGTATCGTGAGATTATAATGAACTCTAATACTTCATAGTAAAAAGATCTGATTAGATGTGGAATTCACAAACAGAAATGTGTTTCCCTGAGCTTGTGAAGGTAATTTTAAAAAACGTTTATTCAAGTATAAAAATCAGCAAATAAAAGTAACAACTTAAATTGTCAAGAGAGAAAGAAATAAACATCACTGTTTGTAATTTTACCACTATTCACTTAAAACTTGAATCACCTAACTTTAGTTTATCTACATTGTAGTTGGAAAAGCCACGCATTAACCAATGCACCCAAATGTGTTGGTGTTTTCTTTTTTGTTGTCAAAAATTTCACTTACCTTGGTAAATTTCAACTGCTTATATAAAATGTATTAAAAAATTGTGCTTTGTTTTAAATAAAAATTGCAGTTAGGTTTGGATAAACATCTTTAATCTTCATTTGTCTGAATAAAATACAAACCAATAATACAGAGAATTTATTCAGAGAAAAGTTGTTTTCTCACAGGAGTGTGTGATAGCTATCAATGAGGTGCAGACATAAAGTTTGCAAAATGCACAATAGACACAATTTTTTTACAGAACTTTCAGGTTTAGTACACAATTTTGAACACAATTAAATGTGGTTTAGTATGTGTTGTGAGTGTCAGGTTCTTGTCTTTGTCTCAAAAACAGTTGTGTTAAAATTCCAGCAACACATTCTCCAGGAAATCCAGTTCTGTTTGCAGTTTGTCAGGAGAGGTTGCAGCCCACAGAGACCCCACTCTAAGGTTTTAATCAACAAAAATAACAACAGAGTCTGTAAAGTGGCAATGTGTTTCTCGCTCACATCCATTGAGTGTTTTCCTTAAAAATGAAAAAGCTGATAACCCGAACATTCTCTGTGGTTTAAGTGGAGTTACCCTGATGATGTTTTCTGCATGACACATCTCCAAGTTTGCAGTTACATGACATGATAGGCTTTGGCTCTCAGGTTGTCAGATACTAAGTCATGGATGTCTGAGGTCGCATGCCCTCAGGGATTTTGCATGCTGACTGCACTCTTGAGTTCCAAAGCATCTCCCAATAAAGTGTCTTTTCTGTTCCTAATAGACCAAGTATCCAGAATTTGTAAAAATTGTAGAAGTTGGGCCTAGAGATGGACTTCAAAACGAAAAGGTACGCTGCAATTGTATTTGCATTTTTTAAGATGAAATTTTATCCAAAAATGTTAAGAGAAAAAAACCCCGACTTTGTTGTAGCCTACCTGCTTTCCCATTCTTACACAAATCTACTTTTTTTGTTTTATTTTTGCCTCAGGAAGTTGTTCCGACAAAAGTAAAAATCCAATTGATAGACATGCTCTCAGGAACAGGCCTTTCTGTGATCGAGGCCACCAGCTTCGTCTCTTCAAAGTGGGTGCCGCAGGTAACAAATGGTGCATGGAGGAGTGCAGAGTGATTTATGGAAGCTGGACCCATCAAAGGGTTTGCAAAGTACATTTCATTCTCTTGTTTATAGTACTCTCATATGGAAAAGACCAAATTCACTTGAAAAAAAGACAAAATTATACAAAAATGTTTTGCTTATGAGATGGATTTCCTGCTTCTTATAGAAAGTAGGAACATTTGTCAATGATGTCCCAAAACACACTCCTGTGATGTATTTAGCTTATTTTAATGCATCATCTGTTTTTCTACCTGTTTATAGATGTCAGATCACAGTGATGTCCTCAGAGGAATCCAGAGAGCCCCACATGTTCAGTACCCTGTTTTGACACCTAATATGCAAGGCTTCCAGGATGCTGTGAGTTTTCTGTGCTCTTTTACTGATGATGTGTACAATACCTAATTATATTTAAAAAATAACACATTTACTCAGGCTTGTCAGGTATCATCTCTAAATTCTTTCCCTGTTGCATCAGCCTTAGGAATTATTTAAATACCCCTCCTGCACATTTACATAAGCTTTTTCATTCCTCCTTTTTTTTTACTTGAAGGTTGCAGCTGGTGCCACTGAAGTGGCTGTGTTTGGGTCTGCGTCAGAAACCTTCAGCAGAAAGAACATTAACTGTTCCATTGATGACAGCATGCTGAAGTTTAAGGAAGTCATTAAGGCTGCCAAAGAGCAACAAATTCCAGTCCGTGGGTTAGTGTTTCCTACGTGTTCTTTTGAATGTACATTAAGCAATCAGTCTAATCACTTTCTGATTTTCTGTTCAGCCTCACCTGTCTAATTTAAGAAAAGAAAGAATAACCGCTGAAGCACAATGCTATTCAAAAGCACGATGAAGGCCTTTTGTTGTTAAATAATTACCAAGTATTGTTTCAGGGTTGAGATCCCATGAGGAAAATACAGCAGCTTTTCGCTTGTATAGCTCAATAAGTCATTCTGGCTGTTTGTCAATATAGTATTGTCTTTCTTTGAATGACAGGAGCAGCAGCTAATTGGTAATTTGAGTGTTGGTGGTTCTAAGTTTCACGAACATTTATTTAAAAGAATTAGTGAGCCCATCGAATGGTTTATTTCTTTGGCTGTCCTGTGTACATTTGTTCAATAAGATTTATTGGAATGTCTTATTAAAGAAAAAGCTTTTTTTGCTTTTTTGTTCATGGAATGAATGTACATTTTGTGCTGAAAGATAAAAAAAAATTCTAACTCTAATAAACTTGTTCTGGTTTCAGGTATGTTTCTTGTGCTCTTGGATGCCCTTATGAAGGTCGCATTGAGCCTGCAAAGGTTGCTGAGGTAAAATGTCAAACTAAAAAAAACTTTTTTATTTCAAATTCATGATAACAATGTATAAGACAAAATAATAATCTTTTTTTGAGAATATATGTTGACATTTTTGTACAGAATTCTTTTGTTCCTAAAGTCACTACATTCCTTTTTAGAAATGCAAAATAACCAGATGCATATTGTATTTATTGAACAAACAAAATGTTATGAGATTCAAATGTGGATGGCGGGCTTTAAATTCATTTGAGTAACTTCTTAAGAAACTGTACTTCCAAGAGAAATTTTACACACTGTTACAGAGGTGCAATGCATTAAATATTCTCTCTTTTTATTTTTTTGTAGTTATTTTGTTGTTGTTGTTTTTTTTTTGGCAACAGCATCATTTTTTAATATTGAATTAATATTTTAACATTTTCATCATCAGTTTTAAAGTAAGTTTTCGCTACTTACCTTTTTGTTCTTAACGTTTTCTTATTTTTCTGATCGAGTAATATTAAGTAAAACGTTCACTAAAATAGAGTTTTTGGCTCCGTTACCCACATCTGTCTCATAGTGCATGTTCGTTTTACACTCTAATGTTTGTCTATTTTTGTTTCTGTAGGTGGCAAGTATGTTATATGGAATTGGATGTTATGAGATTTCACTAGCGGACACTATCGGTGTTGGAACACCAGGTTCCATGTTGCAGATGCTGCAGAGAGTAACGCAGGAAGTTCCCATCAGTGCTCTTGCAGTTCACTGCCATGACACATATGGACAGGCACTTGCTAACATCCTCACAGCTCTACAGGTAAGATTTTTTAAAGAATTTTTGACAAGATATCCCAGAAAAACCTGTTCTACTAAAGAAATTTGAAATTTTTTAGTATATGAGACGAAAATAGCTAAAAAGTGGGCACTTTGATGGCAATAACAATTTTTTTAGAAGCATATTCAAAAATCTGTGATTATTTGATTGCAGAAACAAAAACAACATCATTTGACTCACTGAAACATCATTACATTTCAGTCAATCAATGATCTTTTTCAGTGATTTATGGCTAATTTTGCATTGATGATGGAACAGTTTGACCCTCATACCTGAGCTGTAATCAGTTATAGAAGAGTGGTGGCGGCTGAATTCTTTGTCAGCCATCTGTACGGACAAACTCAGTTTTAGTTCAATGTATCCTAAAATTCTGCAATATTGTTGTAACACCAGGAAGGAAAAATCTGCTTTTCTAGTTTATTCCAGCAGTCAGCAGACATCTTTTTTTCCTAACATGTCACTGGTCAGTTTGTACTTAAACAACAGAGGCACTAATGTAGGTCACCCACATTAGTGCTCTTCTTGCACAGATGCTCTCATCACAGTTAACAAAATTAATTAGTAACAATATTAATCTGGAGTCAATAGTTTTATGTTTATGGCTCCTATCAAATCAAATCTTCTTTTGGTAGATTTGTCTTGAGACTCTCCTAAAAGTAAAAACATCTTTAACCAGCATTCTGTTTACTATACCTGTTTACTATACGTTTGTGCAAATATCTAGCTAAACGTAACCAATTATGAAAGTAAACTCTGTTAACACTGTTACTTTTTTTAGACGCTAAGCTCTTAAAAAATGAATGTGTTTTCTACCGTTCTTAAAATCTCAAATTTACTCTCCCTTAACTGTACTCATTTTTATACGAATGTGACGGTCCCAAAACAGAGCAGCATCTTTCCCACAAACTGTCTACCAACGGGGTTGTTTAATGAATGAGGAGCCACTGGGTGCTAAATGAGTTGTTTCCATCTGAAACATATTCATCACTCGGGCACTTTTCCACTTGGAGGCTCGAATCCATTTGTTTAGTTAAATCCAGGTGGTGACTGTTATTTTTTTCTTCTTCTTTTAGACAGAAAGTATATTTGTGTCGTATAAACTGCTCACTATATGTCAGATAAGACAGATTGCTGCTGCCGCTGCTGCTAACCAGCTAATGGAAACAAGAATTTAAAAACAATCTGTGGATGATATCTGTGTGGAAAGCATAAAGAAGAAGGAGCCCCCTGTGGGCCACACAAAAGTATGTTTATGCACTTGTCTTTCACTTTGTCATGTGGGGTGAGGGATGAGTTTTAACCTCCTATTAGCTGACATTAAAGAAATGTGATAGAAAAAAAACTGGAGACTAAAAATGTTCTATCATTTGATTTTATAAGCCGCCGTTTCTGTTTTAAACCAAAAGAAGACATTTATACACATTAGTGCTTTTGGATTTTTACCAAAGCACAAAAGCAGTCCAGAAAGCTTACTCAGGCAGTCAGCAATCAAACATGTAAAAGTTAACATACTCCTCTTTTCTGCACTCTTACTTCTAAATTAAGACTGGACTTCAGTTTTCATCAATTGAATACACTAGCAGATATTGGATTTTTTTTTTTAAATTAGGCAAAAAACCTTTTAGGTCTGCATCTTTCTTTCCAAAATAAAAGAAAATTGCCAGAAATAAAATGTGCAAAACTAAAATGCAGTGTTTTCAATCTTTTTTTAATGGTTTTAAAGACCCACTCCAATGAAAATGGTGTTTCAACATGTTCTTGTGACATTCTTCTCATGATGGAGAACATACATATATAGAAACGGCTGCATAGCTCCAATATTGCTTGCCATTTTTGTTGCACGGGTAACGTTATGTTGGGTTAAGGGGCTGTAAGCTAGCGGAAGAGAGTGTAAACAGAGGGATGATGGGAAATGGAGATGGGCTTACCCCGCAGCAACAGTTCCGCCCTCAACTCAGAGGGAAATTTCTAATGAACTATTGCCACTCTGCAGAAACAATGTCCTCGAAAACGACACAGGTTTTTATTTTTTAATCATATTTTAAAAAACGCTTTAAAAATAGATCAAAAGATGGGGGGAGTTAATGACTGCTCAGTCTGCCTTAGTTGATGCAGGTGGCTTTAGTTAAGTTATGTTTATTAAATGAATTGCTAAAAATTAGTTAGGACAACTGGAGGCCTGATATGAGTTAATTTTCTTTTTACAGACGATACGCTAAGGTAGTAATTGTACCACAATGGTTGCTTACACTAGATTTGTAAGACAAACATCTCCTTAACACTGTGAGTTTTTTTTTCTGTAGGACTGAAATGTCGGTAACATAATTAAATTTAAAAAAAAGGAAGACCTTGTCATGGTCTTAATAATACTTGGTTTCATCACCTTTGAGAATTCTGTCTGAAATTCCTGACATGTTAAGGAAAAGTTCAAAGACTTCTCCAGTGCTGGGGAACCTTTCCACTCTTGGAAAACCAAAATCAGAAAAATAACAAAACCACTCATTTGTGAAACGTGCATCTTTACAAATACAGGAGCTCGCCATAAGGCTGGTGAAGAAACATAGTAGACATTTGAAAATTCTAATTTCTGAGTATTCAAGGGGAAAAAAGGAAGTCTTGAGAGTTCTGGAAGGATAGAAAACAGACTTAATTTCTCTTAGAGTGATGTCACATGTTTAGGTCTGGAGACAGTTACATAAGTTAGTTAGAAAAAAAATCACTTTTGGGTTAGCTTTGGGGACGATACAAGACAACAATGAATCATCACCTTGATCCTTCTCTGATTTTGCAAAAGCTTGGTAAGAAGTTTGTGGTTTCTTTGCTTTCACGAATGCATCCATCTTTTTATAATAAATATGAATGTCCTATTGAAGAACCACAGGCCAATTATGGATAAATGGTGAGCCAGAGGGGCATTAAGTAACATGATCTAAGGATACTCACAAAGCCAGTTGACTCAAAAAACTTGCATCCTAATTAACATCAGATATTTCCAGCGGGCCTCTGATCTCGGCTCACATCCTGTCATGTCTTGACCACAACTTGCTGAGCTTCTAGACAGCTCATAAAATTAAAATTGATTTGCAAAGTTCTGTCGAAACTCCATAATTGGGATGTTTTTTGCCACTTTGCCAGCAATGACTGTAAACCTGACATGCATGCAGGCATAAAGTAGAGGGAACGCAGATATGAGTTCTCCGCGGCACATTGTTGCTGAACAGGAGGAAGCTCATTGGGGGGTGGGGGTGGGGGTCAGCAGAGAGTAGGTCAGCACAAAGGATCACCTATTCAGTGTCTGTTGGACAATGCAACTGAGAGTGAGGTGGATAGAAGGCCCTGGGGGGGCTCCTGACTCGTCTGTCGCTTGGCTGTTGAATTTTCTGACAATGCTGTGCTTAAAGGCCCGTGGAAAACGATCCCCTTGTTTGCTCAACGCTGAGCATGAGATGAATGGAGCTGCAGCCTCTGAACGTGCCTCTAAACTTTGGTGGTATGATGTTTCTCACAGATTCTCACTTTTAAAAAAATCCCTAAAGTTGATTATATGAAAGAAAATATTACACAATTTCTCAAGTAGTTGTCTGATTTATGATTCTGTGCTGAAAAAAGATGACTTAAAGATGGTAAGAAAATATTTAACGCTCTCTTTGATGTTGCACGGTGATATAAATGAGAGAAACATGGTGATCTGCTGATTTGGATCATATTCTGAATGATTCCCACAACCACTGCAAATAATAGCAGCAAGGGATATTTAGCTTACTATTTGCTCACCCATAAACAAGACGGAAATGAGAGATTTTATCAAACTTTTTCATTATGGTGTGCCAGAACTCCACACCACCAACTGTGAGAGAAATGAATTCCCCCGGTGCTGTCAGGCCTGAATCAACTCTTTTGTTCTCAATAAAGACATTCCTTATTTTTTCTTCAATAGGTGCGAGGGAGGGGGGACTTTGTCGGGAACCTACTGTGGCAGGTCACACAATGGCAATGTATGTACTTAGATTTCAGTGGTTTGGCAATGGGGATTTTTTTTACTCATACCTGCATTTTTCTGCAGGTTTGTGTCTTTTGACCCTAACTATACAGCTACATATTTCATTATTATGTTTTTCACATTGTCAGTGCCTTCTAATAGGCATAACCTTGCGTTATAATAAAGAAAAAGCTTGTTAAAGTTTTGAAATTAGGTGAATTACAGTAAAAGTTGACACTATTAAAGTTACATTTTTAGTATTTAGAGGTCTAATAAGCTTCTTCAAGTTTAGAGAAAGTGTTGTAGTAGTCTTAAGAACTAAAATATCAATTTAATGTTTTTATTCACAAAATAAATCTTTTTTTTCTTTCAAACAATCAGCTTCAGTAACTTTAAACTAAAAGATACTATTCTTAATGATGAACAACCATCAAAAGAGCACATTAGCAGTTAGATAGCACCACTATAGTACTCCTGTGATTGGATCGTGTTTAAATCCAAAAATATCAAAAACAAAAAAAAAAATCTTCTAAAAGTAAAATATAAAAAATAGTGTTTTTTAATTAATCTGAAATTTTACTAAACTTTCAAAGACAAAAACAAATTTTTAGGAACAAACTGTGGATACAGATTTATCATCATCTGTAGACCGAACATTTTTGAGATATATACAACCTAATATTTCTAAAGTTATGTATAATTTTGTTTTTTACATTCCCAAAATTATTTTCATTCTGTTTATTTGGTTAGACAGTTCTCTTTAAAGCCCCTCCCTTGTGTGGGGTTTGCTCTCTCACTGCAACATTATTTACGTCTTCCTGGAATGAAGTGATATATGTGTCAGCAGTGTCTGAATCTGTTCCTTTCAGTCTCTCTGTCCTGTAGTAGGTGAAACTTTACTGCTTAATACACTCATCTGAATACTCCTTTGTGACGCACATGGAAATCCATAATCGGAACATGTCCATCTCGAACCTGATCCAGTCAGAGTGTAGAATGTCAACAAGCTGATCCTAAAATCGTGCCGGCTTCAAAATTGACCGTGTCTTTACCCTGGAATGCTGTGTTTTTATACAGCCGCAGCTCATTCAATATGGTTTTTTAACACATCTGGTTTCTGGACAATGTGAACCTAACTGGGCATGGGCTAGCTCAAGCTCCTGACCACCAACTCCTGCATGATTAGTAACCAGAGCTACAGGGGATGCTGCTGAACAGTGAGTGCATGCTGAAAACGTGGAGATAGCAGCTGCAAGCAGGAGGACTGACACACTAGATTACAACTTTGTGTTTATATATATAAAAAAAATAAAATGCTCCGTACAATTTCCCGCTCTGGCTTTCACCAAGGTCAGGAAATCTTGTGCGCGGCACACTAGAGTAGCATACACCTCCTCCTGTTCCTTTGCCAACACAAACAGCAATTACAGCTCTCTCAGACAGTCCCTGAAAGAAGTAGGTTCTTGTCTGGAGAAAAAGAAACCAATTAGTATTATTGTTCCAAAAGAGCTATAGAGGGTTTTTTTAATTTAGCCTGCCTGGTCCTGCTCCACAGGGTGGAAGTAGCTCATAACCCCAGGCCATTGAGTGGATCAGTGTGTTAATTTTGATTCACTGTAGGATCCTCTGACATCTGGCTCAACCATGGAACCTGGAGAACAACTTTAAAATTCTCATGATAATCCTGAGGACATGTGGAAAACATCCTCAGACATTCATAATGTTTATGAATGTCTGAGCATTATGAATTTCACCTAGACATTCATAATGTGTGGAAACTGAAGGTCTGGTTTCAGATTGTTTTTAGAAGAAAACATGCTGTACTTGTTGTAAAACTTTATATAAATTACATTCAAAAACAAAACAAATGTTTGAGTTTTTTTTTTTTTTTTGGTCAGCATTTCAAAATATGGAAGCAAAAATCCAAAATTCTTAAGTCCACTTAATTTGACAGGCAATTGAGCATGCTTTGCCTCCTAAAAAATAACTGGCCTCTAGTGATTATTAAACATCATTGAAGTTTTATGTAAAACAGGAAAAAAATGCAGCTTTTGACAGAAAATTAAATCATGGACTCAAAATGAAATAAAATAACAATTGTGTAACTTTTGCATTTATTTGAACAACCTTTTAACATAAGAAATATAAAAATCATTTGCAAAAAAACATTTCTGCAGGACAAGGATCCTTCTTGAACACCCTTGTGAGCCAAAGTTGCAACAATAAGTTTGTCAACGGGAAAAAAAACAGCTCATCCGTGTGGCCAGAAAGCAAATTCCTGTAGCCAGAGACTGTAAAAATAAAAGTAATAAGGAGAAAAATCAGAAACACGTGAAATGTTCCTTTCAGCATTTAAATGCTCTTCTCGTAGGAACAAGGACATAATTGTACAGTGGAGGTTTAAGCTGACAGAGGGGATGACTAAGCCACACTGTGGGACATTCCCACTCATCTTCAGCTGCAAAGCCCACAGATTTCTGGAACAGCTGTAAATCCCAACCACAGGTCTGGCAAGGTGCTCCAGACAGAACAATCCAAAAGGAACAAGGTTCATTGTTCCTGTACTCTCCCCGAGGTGAAGTTTGTTCCTGTTGTTGGCCGTTGCAGATGGGGGTCTCGGTGGTGGATTCTGCAGTAGCAGGCCTTGGCGGTTGCCCCTATGCAGAAGGTTCATCTGGGAATGTTTCCACAGAGGATGTTGTCTACATGCTCCATGGCATGGGCATAGAAACAGTACGTATGTATCCATCTGCTGTATTTTTAAGTCTGGACATATAGGATCCCATAAAATCTAAATTGGTACAGACTATTGGGGTTTATTTTAGTAGAGGGATGGCTCTGCAGACATCCTGCTCTAAAGGTGTTTGTTTGTATAATCTAAGAGGATTCAAAAAAGCTTGAGCTTGGACAATTAACTATTCCTACCCCTGCTGGTGAAGCATCGTCAATGCACATTGGTTCACAGGTTGTCTATGTAAATCTACATCGATGTCTATACAGTGTGAAATTTTCTGCAGTTGGTATTAAAAAGTAAATATTAGAGGTGGGATTATACAAGTTTGTTTCTTCACACTTTCTTTAAACCAATTAATCAAACTCTATCCCCCAAATATACTTGACAATCCTATTTAATGGGTTCAATGTGTCATGTAAGTGTACTGAATGAATAAGTACTATTATAATTTCAGGAAGACAACATAATATTTTTTTTTTTTTACTTTCTAACTAATTATTAAAACAATATCCTTATAGATTTGATATTTCTGTCTATTTTTGTTGTCTTTTTCCTTTGATTTTATTCTTGAAAATTGCTTGAAATCAATGAATTAAATCACCACTGTCTTATGTTGCTCTGTTTACACTCAACCTGCTACTCTTAATCTTTATTTCACACAAAACATGACTTTAAATTCAGCATAACTGGAACAAATCTTTCACGTTTAAATATTTTCGAAACAGGATTTCCTTTTTCTGCACCTTGCAAAGACAAAATCAACATACATTTGAATGATGTTTCTACAGGGTGTGAATCTTGATAAAGTGATGGAGGCCGGTGACTTTATCTGCAGCGCTTTGAACCGCAAGACCAACTCCAAGGTCTCCCTGGCAAGAAACAGGAAGCTGTGATATATTTCTGCAACAGAAAAGATGATTATGGCAACCAACCAGAATACTGGAGAGTTATGGCTGTTTATGAACAGGCTTACAGAACAACAACATGTGATGAGAAAAGTTGGCATAGCTTAATAAGCTAAGAGCTGGTTAACTATTGGAATGTTTTGGGAAACCGAATGGAAAGTAGAAAGGGAATATTTTTATTATTCCAAATTAAAGAAGTATATGTCTTGATAAAGATGCTAAAACTGTCATTTTATTTGGCTTCAAAGTAAATATTTTTGTTCTATAGAATTTTGACAGGTTCATGATTTGTTTTGCAGCTCTTCAAATAATATCCCATTTTTAAAATATTTCCAATTTAATTGGAACAATTAACTTCTTATGTGGCATTCACATGCGAGAACATCACCTTGTGGGTTACGTTACCATAGTAGTTTTTGCTTTTCACCTTTTGGCACATCCCATCAGGGGTTGCCACAGTAAATCACCTTTCACTGCTTCGCACAGGTGGTTTGGTAGAGATTTTCCATCATCACTTCTGCTTAACTGGAACCCTGTGACTCCAAAATTAAAAAAGCAAATCAATAAAGAGCTAGGACCGTAAGAGATTCATCACAAAATTTCAGTTTAAGCTTTTTTGCATTTTCTTTCAATACTAGTTTTGAATATTTCCAAAGTGCCTCTGCTGGTAATTCTTCTTTAGTGGATGGTTTCAGTGTGTTGGCTGAAATTTCAAAGTCTTAAAGTAAGGACAGGTAACTTTAGATTTAAATGAAACTATGCACTTTGTTAGTGATGGTTGGATAAATTGATATACCAAATTATTTAAAGTTCCAGTTTTACTTAATACTGCATTATCAGTTATGTAGCTATAAGAAGTCAAAATCAGAGAGTTAAATTATGCTTTGTTATTATTTATATATTATTCTGATATAAAACACTGTGGGTTGATCTGAGAAGTTTGAAAGAGCTTTACCAACCAGCTGTGATTCTGCAAAAAAAAAAAAAAGCAGGATTTTCATTAGCAAATCCCAACCATATAGAAATCTGGGGAGTTTTTGACATTAGCTTTGTTACATGTCCCTTAAGAAGGGTACCTTCATGTTAATTAATTTATGGATCTGGTTTATTTTCTTCCATGTCTGAGCTTTTTGAGCTGTAAAACAAAATAACTCTGATCTTAATGAAGGAAAATGATGACTGCAGAAATAAATGTTGGGCTCTTTCTTTCTTTCTATGACTAGACTTGTGAAATAAAAAGTGACATTCAACTGCAAAGAGGTGAGTTTTTTTTTTTAGTTTAAATAACACATTTTAATTTGCTTCTTGTCCTTACATGGGTCTGATTCTGTTTCTGTTGTTATTTATTTAAACTTTTATCTCAGCACGTGTGAAAAAAAGTAGTTACATCCCACAGTTACCATCTGGTAAAGTCTGGAGGTAGAAAGAAATGGAATTTTTGATGCTTTGATTACTTGATCATAGCTTGTCCAAACAGATACCGAATGGTGAACATGGATAAAAAATGAACAAACCCATTTCTGGTGTCTGGTGGAGTGTTTGCTTATAAGGGGATCTTCACTGATGATTCAATTCTTTGGAAATTGCACAGATGGAACCAGATGATTGTGAGTATGTGTGTGTGAGTGCATGGGTAGGACCGACCTGGGGGCTGGCTCGCTGGGACCCTCTGGGGCTTTCCCTCCCCATCACAGAGAGGGGAGGGCACTGAGAGGGTTGGGGAGGGGGGGTCAGATATTATGGCGGGGGGGGTGGTAGTGCGTAGGGTTTTAGGGGGGTGGCTGTGGCTGTGGGTGCGTGGCGATCCCTGGGTTGCTAAGGTCGCGGGCCTGGGCTGGCTTGCGGGGACGGGGCGCCGGTCGGGTGGTGGCCGGCTCTTGGGTTCCGGGGGCCCTGGCTTCGTCCCTGGCCTTTGTCTCGGTGTCCGGCGCCCGGTGGCCCCCATGGCTGCCGCCTGGTACGGCTAAGCGCTCCTGTCTTGTGGCCTGGGGGCCGGACACTGGGTTCGCTTGTGCCTCTGGGCATTGGGGGGGCCCCTGTAGGGGGGCCCTCTCTGTGCCTGGCTGGTGGGGTGGGCGGTCCCCTCCTCCTCCCCTCCCGGGCTGCCTGGGTCCGGATGCTGGGGGGGCTTCTGGCCTGGGGGGCTCTCCTCCCCTCTCCTGGTCTGGCTGGTCTGGCTGGGTAGGATCTGGCTCCCTTTATGAACACACGGTTCACGTCGGCAGCATGCATGTATCTCCACCCCCACGTGCACGTGCACACTCCACACTGCTCCCTGTCTGCTTCATCCCTCCTCCTTACCTACAGTGTATTGATGGACAGTTTTTTTTTCTCGCTCATCTTAGTGTCAGATTTTCACCTTTGATGTAACATTCGTCTTTCCAGCAGATCTGGTATAATTGTTACAGCTTAAATTAATAACTTAGTCAAATCAGTGCTTGTATCCCCCACCTTTTCACCTTTCTTCCTTTTACTCTCTTCCACCCTCCCCTCACATTCTTCCCCTCTCCCTCGCCACACACACTAAATGTAACAAATAAATAAAAAATAATACGACAAAAAGGGGTTTATACAAATCTACACTCTAGTTTCTTGAAGCTATATAACCTCTTTTTGTGATAGTAAAACCTGTCCAACACAAAAAGCCTTCAGCTCTAATCTGTTTGCTCAGCTGTTGGACAGAACAAGTTAAAAAAAAAAAAAAAAAAAAAAGGAAATTGCACAGATGGTACCCGTCCATCTTTTTGTCACTTCTTGTTCATTCAGTCAAAAACGCAAAGACGGAATACATCACGATATGCAAATATAGTGAAAAAATATGTTTGAAAGAAAATGCACAGCTTTATCTCCAAATCTGCTGTTATAATGGCAGGGTTTTTGACATTCAATTTCATCCACCATGTAGCAGATGTATTTGTAACAGTACAGCTGTTTTAGGCAGAAAACATCTCCAAACCCAGAGCAATTTTGACTTTGAGAAAGTCAGCCAGGCCTCCCTAACATTTCATGCAGATTACAGCAACTCTTAATGTTCTGTGACCACTCTGGCTCAATTATCGTGTGTAAAATCGGTTCACATCACAAGAGAGAGAGAGCCCAACGAGGTCAAAAGAGATTAAATTGGTCTACATATGAGTGCTTCACTGACACTGATTGATGTAGCTCTGCTTCAAGGCTCTTGTTTTAGTTCATCACAGCGTAAAAAAATATTAAAAAGGCCTATTCTGGGGCATACGACCAATTACAGCTATTTTTTAGAAAAAAATCCAATTTAAAGAGGTCAAGTTTTATCATGTAGCACTTATGTGAAAGAAAGTAACAAAAAAAAAACTTTTTTTCATTTCCAAGTTCACAAAATGTTATATTATATTTAAAGACATTTCTTTACAAACAATGAATCATAGTTTTCAGCTGTGTGAATTCTTTAACATTTAGAAGGTTGAAGTTTGTTCTTTCCAATTGTGAAAAAAATCACTTTTGTCCGATAAAAGGAGCCCACACAATTTTCAGTTTTTTTTTTTAATAAAAATGACTAATTTAAGCGTTTTCATTTAGAGACTAAGCTCATAACTGTCAACTGTCAGTAAAAAAAAAAAAAAAAGCAAAGAAAAAACTTTTGAGGTTTTATTGTCTGTCAAACAGAAACTGTTCTTCTTTGTGATATGGTTTGACAAAAATAATTGCATTTTACTTGCTTTTATCCCACACTGACTACTTCTGTCTGCTCTGTACCTTAGGCTCAGGGCTTTTCTTTGACAAGCCTCGAATATTCATCCTAAATAAAATGAGCAGATCTGACTCAGAGGTTGACACAAAATTCACACAAAAAAAACAACAACGAAAAAACACCTGGGACTTTCCTATGAACTCACTTTTAAAGTGAGTAAAAAAGTCTCTCTGTGTCACTTCTAAAGAATAATGTTCAAAGTATGGTACTTTCTAGAGGGAAATTTATCAACACGCACAGGGGATTACAGACATCTGAAAGAAAAAAAAAACATGAATGGATTCTTTAAAAAGGTGTCATGTGTTGCCTATGTTGAAGCTGATGTGTTTTTTCTAAATATTCATTACTGGCAGTTCAGTCCAAAGACAACACTTAAATAAAAAGCAAAATTCTTGAAAATTCAGACAGCAGGAAAAGCAGTTGTTTTATTTTTTAAATTATCTTTGTTTGAAACAATAAGAACAGATAAAAAACGATCTCTCTAATGTAAGTATGTATCATTATATATCTCTCTCTCTCTATTGTCAATTGTTTGGTTGAGCAGGGAGTTAAAGAATAAAAAACTGCTCTCTGATAAGTCTTTGCACAGAATTGCACAAAAATTATGTGTTAAAATCATTTTAAAAAGATACATTTTTACAAATGTATCTTTCAAAAATGTTGATGCAAAACTGAACTAAAATTAGAGTTACACTTTAAAAAATGTGCTTATTTTTCCTGATTTTAGTGATAATATTTACAGGAATCGATAAAAGGCAAATGGTACAGCGGTTAAAGCATATGACACTATAAAAATACATAGATTATCAAATTTAACTAAATTTAAAGTGTAAGCTCTTTGAATTCAGGGAGGAATTCACCTATTGTCTGAGCGTGCTTTACAATTTCTGTTTTAGGATGAATAATGAAAGCTTCACAGGTTTCCCTTGCTGTCACTGAAATTAAAAGAAAACAAAAGTGGTCCAATTTTTCAAAAGTGTATATTTTTTCAGCCCTTGTGCTATCCTAGGCACTTTAACATTGGGAGTTGGGTCATCTAGACCCACTAGACAGTGCTCTGAACCTTTTTTTTTCAATGATTTGTGATCTTCACTGGTGTCCATGGATTACATGAAATCTTTCCACCTTTATCCACCTTTGTCATGGTAGGGAGAACACGTCAGTGTAAGGGTGGGGTCATCTAAGACTGCACAAGGGTTAATATTATTTGCTTTGGACTCCAAAATGCTACTGCCGGATGCATGACGTGCTGTTAAATAGGTCATATATGAAGTTGCACATCAGTATATAATCACTCAGCACTCCATTGCATGACGCACTGTGTCCAGAGGTACACAAACAGTCCTTCAGGATTAATCCTCAGAAGGGAAACAAAATATCACTTGCTCTGAACTTAATCAGCACATTTGTACTTCAAGTATTAAAAGGACAAAACAATACAATAATGGCTCAGAAATGCAAAAAATACCATATAAACAGACTTTGAAGATTATTATTCTTTGTTACTTTTGGAAACTCATCATTTGTCAAACTAAATGCACGACGGTTTACTTCTACTAAGGTATTAATCTTACACATTTACATTAAGTTGCTATGATGGTCATTCGTGAAGGTTTTTTTTATTTTCTAACCTAATAATGTTTAGTTTTTATCCCTTTAAAAGGCAAAACCAAAACTGAAATTTCCACAAAAGTGGTAAATAAAAACACATTTACGTGTCTTTTTTATATATGTTTTTGTCTAAGCGTCATCAATTCTTACACCTATGAGACTAAAAGACTCTAAACAGGAAATCAATCTTTTGTTTGAACAAAATCGTCAACAAAAGTTTAAACTTTCATTTCAGCTGTTGTGGAAGCCGTCAGAATGGGTCTGACATGGATGCTCGCTGCCATCTACGTGTGAAAAGAGGAATGGAATTGAAACTTTAAAAGGATTTTGATGAAAGTGCAAACAGTTTCTTCTGTTTTTGTATTAAACTCAATCATGCATTTCTATTGATTTAGCCTTAAAGTTTATGATGCAGTTCTACCGATTTGTTGGGTCCTTCAAATTCCGGCAGCCGCATTTCAAAAGTGCTGTTATCATTACTGTATAGAAGAAAGCAGAAAGCCAGATCCTCAGTAATGGAAGAATCTCAGCATTGTGAGATTCAATAATTACATAGCAGGTAACAGAGTCCAGGGCTGGGTTCCTCCTGCATCCTCCTCCAGCCAGGAATCACCTGAAAATGTGAATCATAGACAACATTTCTAATGAAATGATTTTACACAGTATTGTAAACACAACACTTGAATTTCTTTATAATTCTGTCATTGATTTTAGATTCACTGACTTGCATATCAATAGTTTCATTTCTGCATCATGATCAATGCTCATCACATCCTCTTTTGTCTTCTGGGCTTGCTGTAAAAATGACGTGGTAATAAAAGTTTAACCTGGTTCAAATACCTTTTAAACATTATCAGATCGATGGTTCTATTTCCTTGACATACTGGTTTTAAATTGAAAAAAATGTCCAGCTTGCATCAATCTTTTGAAGAGTACCTGCAGTCTGGTCTTCAGCACACTGGTGGTCTTTTCATACAGATTCTGATCTATTCTTCACATGTCCCTCTGCAGACTCGTGAGCTGACAGCTTTAATCCAAAACCTCACATTCACGTTTCCTGGGCATTTTTTTTATTTTTATCTTTACCTTGACGTATGGAGCGTAAATCCAGTGTTTTTAGCAGTTGTTGCTTTGGTCCATCATGCACCCCCCCAAGAACAGGAGCAAGGCTGCAAACTGACAAAAGAACTTAATCAGTCCATGCAGGATGTAGAAATGGTACACACTGAATCTAAAGGCTTAGTTTTATTATTGATAAAACGTCACTGCAGATGTTTTTTTGATGATATGCTATCATGATAAAATTTAATTACCAATGTCTATTAAGCCGCCTGCTCTCCAGTCAGTCACAGTGTTCCTCTTCTGCTGAATTACTGTTTGGTTTAATGGAGCAAAGATTGTTATCAAAATGTTATCAACACTGGCTGTGGGTCACACCACATGGAGATCAATTGTCATTGTTAGGTCAAATCTCACTTAATGCTGGGAAAAAGAAAAAGTGTGTATTTGTAAATTAAAGTGGTGGAAAAAGGATAAATCAGGGTGGAAATTTAATATTTCAAAAGTGATTTATAAAATTTAAGAATAATATTTGAAAAGAAAAATAAGATTCCAAAAATAGGTCAACCGCAACAGGTGAGATTAATTAAATCCGCGTCAGCGTGCCTGTGAGCGCATGGTGATTTACGTGTCGCGCAAAAAAGGTGATCACTGATCTGACAGGCGAGCTGAGGGAAGCAGACGTTCGGGCCAACCGTCAGATGAAAGGAAAATCCACCCCAAGGCATCTAAAAAAGTGGAGAGGCAGCCGGTAAGATGCGGAAGTGATCGGGGGTTGATCAGCTGTTTCAGGGGTACCTTTAGAGATCAACTGTCTATCGCCTTATCGGTGCGCTTTAGACGTGGATTGTTTTGAAATGTATTTTCTGTCTGCTTGATTAATTGATCACGGTTCATTGTTGTGTGAAACTTGATAATTTGAAATATTATATTTTGTTAATTGAAATGTAAAGTATAGTTATTTGTAATTTAATTGTAAAACAGAATATATTTTCATAAGTATTATTTCTGTACAGGTTTTTCACCTTGTTTGGTTTCTTCAACCACTCATTTACACTGGAAAAGGTCTCTGTCCAAAATCAAATACAAATAAAGAAAAGGGACACATTCATGGAGTTCTTGAGTCATGAGTGGAGTCCTGCTGGCATTTCCTCCATTTGATGCTTTCCCCTTCAAGTGGGGCAAAAATAACTTGACAGTCATACACAAACAGACAGACAGGAATGAGAGCTGGAGCTGATGTGTGGGGGCAATGTGTGATCAAACCTTGTACAGAGTCAATAAGCTCTCCTTTAAGGCACACACACGCCATTAAATGGTCATGTTATGGCCTTTTGAGCATTTTATTTCACACTTTTCATCGCGAACACCACAACTGCACAGAAGAAGCAGAAAAAACATATTTTCCAACAGCTCATTTTGTACCAAAGCAGTTTCATGTTTCCCACTGCACATACTGTTTCTCTTCCCCTACACAGTGAGTTAACCCTTGTGCTATCTTAGATGACCCCACCCTTACATTGACATGTTCTCCCTACCATGACAAAGGTGGATAAAGGTGGAAAGATTTCATGTAATCCATGGACATCAGTGAAGATCACAAATCATTGAAGAAAAAAGGTTCAGAGCACTGTCTAGTGGGTCTAGATGACCCAACTCCCAATGCTAAAGTGCCTAGGATAGCACAAGGGTTAAAAAATCCTGTTACATTTGATTGATTTTGCTATAACACCCATACTTTTATATCTATTTTAAAACACGTAGAAACTTTAAAGTTCTGCTGTATTGAGCAATCTTGAGCTTTAATCATTGCCACACCACCATAACATTCTGCCAGCAGAATTTCAGCAAAAAAAAGAAATACATTTTTACCCTCACAGCTGGCAGGGTCTTCATCTTACTATCAACAGCTCAACAGAATTTGTTTTTGCTTTCTCAAACCTCCGATTTCTGTTTATCATGTTCTCTTGATGCCCAAAGCTTTTTCTGGATGTTCCCACACTGTGGCCATACACTGAAGAAGAATGAAAAGCGTTTTGTCCCTTACACATGTGTGTCTTAAATCTTTGATTTTTTAATTCAGCAGCTCCCAGACATATTTAGCAGCACAATAAACCTAAGTGGTTCGGTCCCCTCTCTTAATCACACTGGCATAATTGGTCCACCGACAATTCCCAAAGGTGACTCCCCCAGCATGTACGGCAGGTGACCTACTGAGATCAGGGGGTGCAACCTAATTAGAAACTATTTCAAAATAGCTTTTCAAAGAAAGCTGTATAAAGCTGGAATTTTGATGGATAGATTTTATGCACATAAGAAAGGAAATAATTGCTAATGAGGCAAGGTTACTCAAAGTTCCATTCCCCTGGTCTCCAATTCTGGCCACCATCTCACGGGACCTGAAGTGGACCTCCCTTCCCTCCGATGACGACCAGTCACAGAGTGTGAAACCACAAACACAAGGATTGTTAAACCAGCTTGAATGTTGTACATATCTTTATTTATTTTTTGTTGTTATTTCTATTTTTTATTAAGTTTCTATTTTTTCTATTTTTGCTCTTTGTTTGGTTTTTCATTGTACACAAGAGCATAAATCACTGAAGTCAAATTCCTTGAATGCACACTCATGCAATAAAACTGATTCTGTTTCAGTTATAGACTTAACGAACTGACACATCTATCGTAGTTGTTTGAAGGTGACGTATCCTCCCTTCAGGAAAACATGTTTCCCCGATAGAAAATGAACTCCCCCTTCAATAATGTTTATCACATTTTACCTGTCGCACAAAAACTTCGAAGCCTAGCTTCTCTCAATACTTTGCATATTTAATTTCCACTTCTTCAGTTGATTCTGTTCTATCCCCTCACTCTGTTGAATCTTGGTTTCACACATCCATTGCCTTTCTTTCTAGTAAATATTGCATGTGTTTATTCCTTCAGTTGTCTACCAGTCTTCCTCTCTTTTAGTGACAACAAATTCTCCATTTCCTTGCATTTCTTCAAACACATTTGTTCCTTTTAGCTCTGCCTTTTGCTCTTTTGGGTACCTCTGACTGATCTCTTGTGTACAAAATAAGCTGATTAAACATTCCTTTTTACCAACACAGACAATTTGAGGAAAATTTAAAAGGTGAGTCTTAAGCTGCTGCCTCTGCTTAGAAATATTGCAGTTGATTGATTTTGCATTGATTTTTCTTGATGTTTTGTTATATTTCACTGAGTTTCTATAATGTTCATGAAATGGTGGCGGAAGGATGGAGGATCTGGAAAACGTAACTTTAGTAAACAGTGCTTTCACATCATGTCAGTGAAGCTGAAGTAAAAAAAAATGCTACAAGAATCGTAAACTTTGTCTTTTACACACAAACACACTGCAAAGGCTTCTGCTTGATTAATAACATAAAATACTGTCTGCCACTTTTGCAGTAAATATGATGTAAAACTAGTTTTTACATCTGTGACAATGTAATAAAAATGTAATGCAATTAAAAATGTGCTTCTATTCAAACACCTATAATATCACAGTAAATGTTTGAAGGTTGATGATATCAAGTAGGATTATTTACAATATCTGATTTTATAATTCATACAAACAAAAAAAATTTTTTTGTATAAATAAAACCAGAGTTTGCTGGCACTATGGACAATTCCTCATCTTTATTCTCACAAAGTTTCGTAATGATCAGACGGGAGGCTTAGCCTTGAGTTCAATATGAAATGACTTAGATACGAAAAATGCAAACAGATCCTGTTTAACAATCACACAAAGAATTGACAAATATTGATCCAAGTTTTGCACCATGAAACCAAAGGACCTAACTACGGTCCTAACTGGTAAGAAAACAATTAAATCACAATAGATTAACTAATGGATGCAAAAACATGTCTCAAAGATTTGCAAAAGAAAAGTCAAGAATTTCTGTCCTTGAAATAACATTAGCTGTAAAAAACTAGATACAAATGGAGATGCACCCACTTTACATCCAGAGCTCTTTTACACGCCAACATCACAAAATTATACAATAGGTAAATAAATAATCATATTATTTATGAAGAGAAGAAAATACAAGATCTGAGCCGGTGCAGAAGGTGTCTTAGATTGTGATTGGTATCTGTATTTTTTTAGAGGAAAATCATATTGAAATGCTTAGTTCAAAAGGGGCTCAAGTCCACATTTTTTTCAAAATAGAGATATTATATGTTCTATGGTCTTCAAGGGAAAATCTATCTGATTTTGTGCAAAAAAGTCCCAAGTCTGTTGTAATGTATTGACTATGCTTGACATTTAAAATGCATTCCTGGACTTGGGCCTCTCTTGGGTTTTGCTTTATCCCATAGATGGCAGCACTAGTTATCCAATATGGCAGCGCCCCTGTGTTATTCAAGAAGGGCCCAAGTCCAGGGACTTTAGTTTGCTAGTCCTCTGAACTTATAAAAGTGAGGTGCTTCATATTATAGCATTTGGAAGCTATAAACTGGTGCTAAATCTGGGTAAAGTATTAATCATTTGGTGTAGTCTCCCTTTAAGCTATGAAATTTAAATCATTTTCTGGAAAAACAAACCTCTTGGACTTGGGGCCCTTTTGAACTAACCGATTCAGTTTGTTTTCACTTGTTAGAGTCAATTACAAGTTGAGATGAAGTTATAATGTTTATATACAAAACACAACGTAACACTTGAGTTTCTGCTGACAATAATAATAAACAATATCTTTCTTTTTTTGTTTTACTTTTGTAAAAACAGTGGAGTAGGAGAGCAGACTGGGGTAGTGGGAAGATGAAAGGTTAAAAAGAACATTTTTAATGGAAAGACAGACAATTCTTAATATCAATGAAACAGGAAAAAAATCACTTTTTTTCCAGTGCAGAATGTTTAGGCAGAGTGACTATAGGATTCTTGGTTTTCCATTATTCTCACATCATTGCACCTTTCCTGTTGTGTCTTATTTCTTCGTATTTAAGGAGAGATTCTTGCTTTTATTTGTAAGCAGCAAAAGAAGAAGCTGACTGTTACTCTGGCTGTACTTTGATTTATTAATAGTTGTGCCATTTGTTTGTATTAAATGCAAAAATGTGTAAAAATTGGGATTATTTTCTTTTTGTCCCTTAAACTGCACATTTTCCACCGATTGTATTTATTTATTTTGAGAAAAATATAGAGCTTTAACAGCTTTTACCATAAACCTGGTTTACGAGCAAATACATTTTTGCCCCAAAAAGAATTCACTGAATGTGAATTTATGAGATTGTCTCTATAAACAGTAAAGGTTGCAAAGGACAATAATAATGAGATCCAGGTCTGGACAGTTGACACCTCTGCTCCAAAAGTGCTGCAACCATAGCGGGTATGGCAGGATTATCACCTTTCATCTTTTAACACCACAAAGATAATTTCGGCCTAAAACTGCCAAAGTACAGCTGCACAGCTTCCAAGCATTATCAACATCACCATAAATCAATAGATTTACCTGCAGTAACAAAAGATGGAGAGAACTCTTACAAGTACTAACTATTTTCATTAAAGTCCCACTCTGATCACCTTTTTGATCTATTTATAAAGTGTTTCCGCTGGTCTTTTAATTATTATTACTTCAAGACCAAAAAAATGTAATTTTCTAGGACATAGTTTCTGCAGAACAGCACTAGTTCATTAGAAATGAATCTTTGAGTTGTGGACAGGACTGTTGGCACAGAGAAACCCCTTCCCCTCTTCAAAATCACCCATAGATGAGAGCTATTTGTTTACACACTCTCCCACCAGCTAACAGCCCCTCACACCCAACCTGACATTATCAAAATTTATCAAAAAGATGATCGGAGTGATTCTTTAAAGTGTTTGGTTGCTGTAAAGGTTTGGAAAGAAAAAAAAACTACTAATCCCTCTAAAACAGACAAAAACATTTGGTTTATTTTAACGTTTTGGCTATCTCTTCCTTCTTTTTCCTCATCTAATTTATTTGTACACTTTCAAACTTTCTTTTCATAGACACAAGGCTGTCTGAAAATGTTTGCATCTGTGACACGAGAAAAGATAATGTTGCTAAATCTATATGTAACAATGGAAGTAATTACCATTTATTTCAATCTAATAACCAGTAATTTCATCAAAGCAGGTATCGTAATATGATTTTTCCCCCCATAAGTTTTGCATAAAACTGTATAGTTGCATACAAATTCCCGGGATATCAGGAACTGCGTACATAACCGTTCAGAAAAATTGACTGTTGTTCATTTTTTTTTAGATGATATTTCTGTAAAAAACTAGAATTTTTTCACAGAAAAAATAAAGCCTGTACAAAGTACCAACATTCACATGCCTTTGGTGCATTTCTTCCCACATTAATAGGAATTTAAGATTAAAAAATGAACCAAAATAAATAAATAAAACACATCAGACTGTCACAAAGATTTAACATCTGCTTGTCGGTAAAACCTCACAAAAATCAATGAATACATTCAATTTGCAATATTGTTATTAAAACAAAATTAATCATACGGAGAAAGCAGAAAGCCATACTGCACTGTACAGCACTGAACAATATTTTTTAACCAGTTGTTACTGAGCTCATCTTTTATTTTTTCGTTCAAGTCAGAAATCAATCTTTTTAAATTCATCTTTTGAACAAAGTTAGACATTTAAAATTAAGATATTTCATTTTTTTTTATAGTTCGTAGGAATCAAGGTCTGCATTTCAAGACAAAACGATCTGCTCTGACACGCGAGACAGATTGTCCATGTTGTTAAGCTGAGTTGACATAGACTTTTTGCTGTCCACGCTGGCTCTGGTCGTCGTCCTTTTTGTCTGAATTTGCCGTTGGCCACAACATCTGCATGAGAAGGCTGATTTGAACTCCTCGCGGAACTTCCCTAAGAAACCAAAAGGAAGCGTAAGTCTCTGCTGATGCCACATTTTATCAGATCTTTCTGCCTTACTACAAATACATTTCATTGCTTCTGCATGAATGATGGCTAACCTTTGTGCTATAGGCACTTTAACATTGGGAGTGGGGTCATCTAGACCCACAAGACAGTGTGCTGAACCTTTTTTTTCAATGATTTGTGATCATCACTGCTGTCCAACATGAAATCTTTCCACCTTTATCCACCTTTGTCATGGTAGGGAGAACACATCAATGTTCACCTTGACCCCTTAGGATAGCATAAGGGCTGATGATTCTCATGTTTATCACAGGATGACCACAAAACCATCACGACACTCATGCTGATGCTCACTAGAGGGCAGTAACAAACTTACTTTTCTAAATAAACTTTCTGAGACCAGGCAGATAGATAAGTACAGACCAGAACTCACCACTCAAGAAGTTATAGATGATGGGATTGGCTGCACTGTTCGCATATATGAGCCAGTGTGAGAAGGTGAACCATGCATACACTGTCTCTCTATCATTTGTGTTCTTAAAGGAGCCCAAAACTCTGCAGAAAAAAAAGCAAATAAGGAAAAGTTAGTTGAAAGATGTGCTCTTGTATGGCTGACATCATCATAATAAACAGTATAATCAGCACCTAAACTATCTGCATCAGTCACTGGAGTGAGAGAAGAAAACATACAAAGAGTGCAGATCTCTTGGAAGCTCTGCTTTTGTAGACAGGCCAGCTGAAGAGGTTCTTACCGTTTCATAATATTGAGGATGCTGATTGGTAAGTAGCACAGAGCGAAAACAAAGAGCACCACAATCAGCATGCGAGCTGTTTTGCGTCTGGCTCTGACTTGCTTGATCTCTGCACAGACCGTGCTGGTCCTGACCCTCGCCGCCTCTCCGAGAGCCGCGCTTGGAGCCGAACACTGAATAGACTTCCATTTCCTCTGAATCACTGATGTGTTTCCGGGAATCTGGTGATTAAAATGAGATGCTATAAGCAAAAAGGACCTTAGACTCCCATTAATTAGACACAGCCTTGCTTAGTTTGTAACTTATGCTGTGAACCGAAGTTTTAGGTTCAAGGTGGGGAATTCAGATTTTACTCTGCAAAAAGAGTAAAAAACTTCTTTCCCCCTTTATCTCTCTCAAAAGGTAATTATCATCTGTGCCTTTGGCTAATTCTAGGTAAGACGGATAAATCCACCTTCAAAGCTGAGGGAGATTAGATTATTGAAAGGCCTGCAGTTACAGTTTTTTTTCCACTATTTTAATCAATGGACTCGTAATAAATCACAAACATGTTTTTCATTTGAAAACATTTCTAATTTAAAATAGCAAGGAAAAAAACAAACATTCTTAAGCTGATTCTCTTAGAATTTCACCTAAAGTGTTTTCAGTTTGTCTCTTTCTAGGGTGTATTCTTCCATTTCATCCAAATATCTATTTAAAATACATATTTTACAATACGTACTTTATAATACGTATTCTGCCGCTTTATTCAGTGATTTCCTGACACATTTAATGGCACAGCAAAACATCAAAGTGTGTCAAAAGTAGAGACTCCCAGAGGCTGTTTCACTGCTGCTATGATTTCTCTAAACAAGAAGCATTATGACTCATGTTTACTTACTAATAAAAAGACAAAATATGTGGAAGCAAGAGCTTTTTTAGTCACGTCTCATATTTTTTTGTAGTTGTTACATTTAGATATGACTTGACGACCCTCATTTAAGAAACAAACGTGACAACTGGGACGCTCCATGAAAAAAGCATCCCCGTTGTCTCAATTTTGCCAGATACACTGAACAAAAAATGAAAACTGTTTACCAAAAACTGCATATAAAGAGTCATTTCTTCACCAAAAATGGGGCAAATTATTGAAACATGTTGTCAACAAAACAGTTTTTTCATATTTTATTTTATGCAAAAACTGTAACTTTAAATTTGTTATATAAAAACAAATTTTGGCCAATTTATTCTGTCTTTTCATCTCTACATTTTATTTTCCTATGAGATATCTATAGTGGACTTGTAGTGCAAATCAAATCAACATATCACTCTACACACTGCAAAGATCAAAACAAAAATTAAAGAAGCTAAACAAATAATAAATAAATAAATAAATAAATAAATAAATAAATAAATAAATAAATAACATTACATTTTATAATACATAACAAAATTCCAGGACACAAGACATAAAAAACATTTCAGAAAACAAAAATAATCTCCAGAAACCAAAATAAAATGTTAAAAAATGAAACAAAATAAGAAACTGGTAAAGGTACCGGTAGGTATTATGGGGCATGACATAATGTTTTAAAGGGATGTTTAACCTAAACTGTGGTAAAGAGCTAAATGAGAATCTATTAAACTTTTGCAGTGGCTGTGGCCAGAAGTTTAAAGAGATATCGTCTGTCTGAAGATTTTACCATGCATAACTTATGGTTGAAAAAGTAAAACAATGCCATCATCCAATCATCCCACAATACCTGACTTTTCCGGGTTTCTTATTTTGTTTCAGTTTGATTTTTGCAACCTACTTTTGTTTTTTGTTTCAGAACATTTCCTTTTTACTTGGTTTCTATTTATTATCATTGTGTTTTGGTTTCTGAATTTATTTCTAAGACGTAATGTTGCTTCTATATTATTTGTTTTGCTTTTTTAATTGTCATTGTGGTCTTTAATCTGTTTCTGTGTTGAGTGATTTGTTGATGTTATTTGCACTTTAAGGCCACCATAGGTCCCCTTCACCCTTGTGCTATCCTAGACACTTTAACATTGGGAGTTGGGTCATCTAGACCTACTAGACAGTGCGCTGAACCTTTTTTCTTCAATGATTTGTGATCTTCACTGGTGTCCATGGATTAAATGAAATCTTTCCACCTTTATCCACCTTTGTCATGGTAGAGAGAACACGTCAATGTGAGGGTGGGGTCATCTAAGATAGCACAAGGGTTAGAATGACGCTCCACTTATGTTAGATTGTACACAGTCAGATCAAATGTAGGAAAAGCTGAGTTGATTGTTGTGGACAGTAAAGGTACCTGATGAGCCTCTTTGTAATGAAACAGGTAACTTTGATGTACGCACCTGCTGGCACCAGAGCTTGTGGCATATTTGAATATACGCCAGAACCATGAGGCACAAAGGTGCAAAGTAGGTAACAATGAAGAAGCAGGTGTGATAAATCTTTGGGTAGATCTCATCTGGGAAAAGAAGAACAGTTGACAACTCAATACACAGAGGTGGGTGGTTAATTGATGTTTGTCAGCCTTGCAAAGTAGAGATAGATAAAGACTCAGACAATAAAGATTAATTGGCATCTGTATTTGGATTACAGGTGAAGCATGAGAGGCCCTGTTTTCAACATTCCTTTCTGTTTCTTTTTGGAAGCTGAATTTAAGTGGTGAAAATTGGTCAAAAATGAATAAACATGGAAAAATGAGAAAAGTTGTCATTCTTTACCTGAAATTTTAACAGATAAATTACGGATAAACCATGTTAAAAACGGGAAGAAGTGTGAATAAACAGTGCAAATAACGCATACAGTGTGGGGGGGGGGGGGGGGGGGGTATTTAGTCAGGCAATTGTGCAAGTTCTTCCACTTAAAAAGATGAAAGAGGTCTGTAATTTTTTATTATAGCTATACCTCAACTATGAGAGACAAAATAATTGGCTGTGTGAACCGTTTGAATAAAGAAAAAAAAATGTGATTTGACATGCCTTTCAGGTAATTTCCAGTGCACACAGTGTGGCCTCTAAAAGAGTGAAAAATCAAAATGCTTTGACACATTTAGAAAACCTCTGAGACCACTTACCTCCCCAGTGTTCATCGCACACTGTGAACAGCCTGGTCTTGTTTGTAAGTTCAGGCAGCAGACTGCTGCACTCCATCACAATGGCCTGAGGAATCATGATTATGCACGACACAACCCAGATGGCAACAATACTCTTGCGAGCCCTCCTGGCTGTGCTCTTGAACATGAGCGGGTGACAGATCGCATACCAACGGTCCTGGGCGATGCAGCTCAGTGTCAGAACTGACACGCAAACAGAGATAGTCTGTAGAGGAGACATAAAAAAAAAAAACCTGCTCAACAGAAACATGATCATTCTGGGAACACAATTTTTTTATGCAACCAAAGTAGATGCCAGTGTTTCTTCTTTGGATATTCTTTCCCAGATAAGATTGTCACTAAATAAATACATTTAACTGTTTGATGTAAAATAAATGGGCTCATTAAATAATTTTAAGGTGAAACCATAGACTTATTTAAAGTTATGGATGACGTCAAAGTTTGTCTCACAAACACAGTTTAGTAGAGCATGACCCTTTTTCATTTTGTGGAAAAACAAATTGATGGTTAAAAGCCTAGCATAAGCCTAAGGAGCTCCAGGGCTCAGTCCAATTCAATTTTATTTATACAGCCCAATTTTACAACACAATTGTCTCAATGGGCTTCACACCAAAAAAATGCTTAGTTTAATACAAACTTTCACTTGGTTAGTCAGTTACTGTCAATGCCATGTTGAAAATTACAATGGAGTCATGATTGTTTTGAAAATATCATCTGCACAACATTTGCCTATAAATGTTTTCAATTATTTCAATGACTTTTTATTATCGGTTTAAGATTAACCCTCTGCATAAAGTTGGAAGGTTTTAGAATTTAAACAAACGTTTCAGTGCGTTTTGTGGTTTTTCAACCAAAAGTAAGTTGTTTCGCAGTTTTATTTTATTTTATTGATTCAAGTTTTTTTTTTTTTTTTTTACTGGAAATTGTAATTGCGTTTTAAGACTGCCTAAGATTTTTCTGTGTATGAAAAGCTTTAAATTATCTCAAAAAAAGACGCACAAAATTGCTTTGCACTGGTCAGGTGGTTCCTAACTGAAATGAGATTTGACACATTTGTAAAACAAACACTAAGAATCACAGTCTTAGAACCCTGAACCTGTAATCTATTCAATATTTATAATTGGAATTAGGGATGAAATAATCTCTGTGAGTAAAACGTTTGTCCTCTGGTATTAAACTCTTTCTGCTTAAGTCAAAACAACCAAATAGTCTTTAAATATATCCTGAAAATAAAGAAATACATGTTGTCAAAAAGATATAATTGAAATGAGCTGCAATGTCCACAAACTTTTTCCTGGCGTGTTATACCTTAAATTCAAAGATCTCCTGCAGTCTGGCACTGTGTTTGATTTTTTTCCTTTGAGGTAAATATACTCATCTTTTTGATGATGTTTGTGTGATAATTTTTGCATAAATGCATACAATTGTCTGTCCAATGTTAATTTTATTTCTGCATTCATATAAGAAATGTATGCTGACAAGAATCTCATTATATGGGGCATAATAATCTAAAATGCAATGATGTTAATTTCAAATTTTGCCTAAGAGACTCATGAGCTGAGCTCATGATTAATTACAATATGTGATGATGCAAAGACCCTTACACCTGCAATAGTCCTTGCAAAGATCGAGAAGACTATTATAGTGCTTATTACTATCATTTTCCTCATTTAAAGCATTGAATAAACCAACAAAGCTTGAAATGTCAGTGTTTAGGTGCAATTGAAAAAGCTGGGTAGCTAAAGTTAGTGGAACAACAAGTGAAGTTACACATTTAACCCTTGTGCTATCTTAGATGACCCACCTTTACATTGACGTGTTCTCTCTACCATAACAATGATGGATAAAGGTGGAAAGATTTCATGTAATCCATGGACACCAGTGAAGATCGCAAATCATTGAAGAAAAAAGGATCCGCGCACTGTCTAGTGGGTCTAGATGACCCAACTCCCAATGTTAAAATACCCAGGATAGCACAAGGGTTAAGAGAAAAACTTTCCGCCTTTGAGTATTTTATTTAAACTTTGATCCAAGTCTAGACACTCATAAACAGGACCGTTTGTATGAAAAAACAACAAATGTGACCTCCTACTCCATATTTGTTTACAATGTTTAATGGATACACAAAAAAAAAAAAAATGACCAGATCATCTGAAAAATAAATTGACAAAGAAAATTAAATTGGTAAAGACAAGAAATCAACAATTTCCTAGTTTTAATGTTTCAAAATTTAAATAAGCAAAGAAATATTCTTTCTAACATAATTTTTGTCTGTCACTAACTGGAGGCGTCAATGGAACCTTCCAGCACACTAATGTGTTCCAGTCAGTCTGTTTAACAACTGGTAAATGGTTTTTAGAAATTGCTGATGACACACTCTACTGTAAGTCTGCATGCAGATGAGCCAGTTTCTGGCAGTCTGGGACAGACATGAAGATCAGCAACAGTTTTTCCATGTAACTGTTTTCTCAGAGCACAGACTCTCAGCGTTATCTACATTGCACAGCTGTCTCGCTGTGAAAAATACTTTAAAGAAGCACGATGTTTGAAACCAGAACAACATCAGGCCTGTCGTGGAACAGGAAGATTCCCATATGAGACAATTTTCCAATTTGAGGATGTTGTAGATGACTTGAATTTTAATGTCCACTTGGCTGAAACTTTGGACAATCATTAAGCAGATAAATCACAATACAATAAGAGAGACCCATTTTACTTTTTTGCTTTGTTTTATCTTTAAAAGAAAAGGGACAAAAAGGCACATTTTATAAATTAGTTCATTCCTAATTCTTCCTTCTTTTTCTTTTTTGTCATTTTTAAGCTATGAGCACAAAACATTTTCCATTTTCACTGTCCATTTCCAGCAATGTGTGCACTTACTGTAACTTTGAGACCCGAAGCTTTAGGTTAAACATTTAAAATTAAGCTTTTGCAGCTTAAAAGCTTGCTGACCGATAATTACAAAATCCCTTTATAAACTGTGTATTTTGCTTTATAAGTTTTACGCACATTAATACATTTACAGTCCAATAGGGTTTTCTTTTTCTCCAATCCTTCGCTCAGTTGGCATGACCTCAGCTTGACTAATATTGTTTTACATTATTTGCAGCTTGCTTTAGCCCACAAACTGTGGAAAATGTCGTATAAAAGGATGCAGTTTGTGAGAGTTGTTTAATAGGCAGAGATTAATGTCAATTTTCAGAGCTCTGCAGATGGATGTTAGAAAAGGAAATGAGTTTCTTTTAGAGTGTACATGCCTATATAACATTGGATCCAAAAAGCAAAATCTTTTGCTGCTCTTATCAACAATCTTTTGCTATTTAAAGAGAATATGACAAAGTGTTCAATTTCATTTAAAACTACCTTTTTATTATGTATTAAAGTTAACAGACATTTTCATCTTAACTTTATTAACATTACAGTGCAAAACACTAGAGATGGGTTTGTATTTCAGCTATGATGCAAAACCAATATTTTCACTTGTCAGAATTAATCTGCACATACAATGTAGACAGATCAAGGCTGCAGTTAATCTTTTTAAAAGCATTTGATTAAAATAAAGACTTAAATTTAAAATAGCATGAGCTGTTTTAGCTTTTTTTGCACCCTGCTGTTCTCCTTCGAGGTATTTTCAGACTTATAACATTCAGGGGCAGCACGGCATCAACAAAAAAAGTCACACGAAATGACACGCTAAATTAGACTTTCCTGGTTTCAAAAACCCAGCAGGGGGCAAATACAAAAGTAGCAATGACACTGACATGTTAAATAAGACATCAGAAAGAGTCAGAAATATTAATCCCATAAAGAGCATGGAGCTTGACTTAATTTATCGTTTGATGTAAACACTTTTGTTGTCATTTCAGATCCAGCTTTCATACTCGCAGATGATTTTTGACTCAGTCATTTCTTAAAATGATATTAAGAAGAAAAAATTCCTCCAATAAGTCTTCTTTTGAGGTGGGCACAGAGTGACACTGAGTTCAAAATCTTGAGATATAAAGCAGGTAAAAATTCAAAATAAACGCAAATATGACGTTTAACAAAACAAATAATATGGTAAAAATATGCAAAAAAAAAACAAACCCTCGTGACCTCTTACCTGAAGATAAGGGACAACTTTGCAGAGTGTGTTCCCGAAGAACCATGTCTCCGTGATGTCAACCACAAGACTGGCAGGCAGGCAGATGATGGTGACCAAAACGTCCGCAAAGGAGAGATTCACGATGAAGTAGTTGGTCACTGTGCGCATGTGGCGATTTTTCCACACTGAAAAACAAACTGAGAGGGATTCACAACCAAAGATGTTTCAAAAATTTAGACCCTAAAAACTTTGACGTAGATGCAGGGTCAAATATCTGGAGATAATGTATATCAATCATAAGTAATGACAAAAAATATGAAACATACTTTTTATTGGGTGTATTACAGTTTGAACAAACAGAACTCAAAATGTGTCAAGCTTATAAAATAAATAAATATTTTGTTTGTAAAAGAAAAATTTACCCAAGACAAAAAGTAAAAAACTTTTTTTAATTGGCTTTTTTTTTAGAATTATGCCACTGATTGATACATAAACAACTAAGCGATCATATTTTTCACAAACAGCATAAATGACTTCAACAAAAATGTGTTTATTTAGTTTTTTCCTATAAAATATTGCTGTTTAAAAAAAGAAAAACCCTCAGCTTAGGGGAAAACAGCAGAGTGACAAACAAAGCTGGCCAGGTTAATCGGATTGACTCAGCTTTGAACGTTTTTCTGTTTTATTAACTTGGTTTCTGCATGAATAGTGCATTCTTTCAGTAGCAAAAAGCCTTTTTAGTGACAGCAATGACAACAGAGTAAGTTCGTTGCAACAGAACAGCTTTGACAGCAGAAGAGTAAGGCAGAATGTCTACTAACACTTGTTTTATGCATCTCTGCCGTGTTGTATTTGTCTTAAAAAAGCACTCATAAGAGCAACAAATCCTAAATATAGAATGATACTTAAATTAATCCCGTTCTGCTTTTCCTCTTGATCTCTCTAAAAATTGCAAAGATGATGAGCATTTTCATGACAAAATTGTCCTGCTATCTTTGCTTTGGACAGTTTTCTGCCCTGGAGCTGCAAACTGTCCATCATGCAGTGAGAGATTTCTCAATTGTCCAAGTCTTATTAGGAATCCCACGACATGTCATTTGCCGCTAACAATAAATCAGTCAATGAAAAAAAATAAATTGTTTACAACGTGTCAATTAAAAGGAAGGGGAGGCCTAAGGCGTCAACAAAAACTGTTCATACTCATCAGTCTGACAGAGCAGGTTATTTGCTGTTAGATTATCCATGTCCAGGATGCCCCCTGCCTTCGCCCACAAGTGGCTGGGATAGGCTCCAGCAGCCCAGTGAGCCCGAAAGGGACATAACGGGTTTAGAAAATGAATGAATGTAAAACCCGTCACTCAGTTCCCCAAAAATGCATGCAAATGTGTGTTTTTATAAATTTAGTTTTAAATGCTTACATGTGTGTGCCTGTACACACGGGCCCCATTATTAGACACACCTGTCCCACTGCCCGTTAACGCAATTTTTTAAATCAGCCAATCACATGGAAGTAGTTTCATTTGAGTCAGAAACTCTACAGCCACCTCTCCTGAACACATCTATACCTCAACAGGTGTGTTTCTAGGACCAGCTGCCTTTCCACTCTTCCTTGTCTTCAATGCCTTTCTTACTTCCTCTTTCCTGATCTCTGCTACTTCCTGCTCTAACAGTCCCCTCCTCTGTGTTCTCTAACATTCTCCTCATTAATCAGCTCTTCAAAATTCTCTTTCCATTTTTCCAATAAACTTTTGGAACCGGCAAATACATTTCCATCCTTGTCCTTATCACCTAACCCTCTGCACATCCTTAAATCTCTATCTCAACTGTACAGATCCACCTCTCCCTCATTTGTGTTCAACCTATAACACAAGTTCTCATACATTTGGTTTTTGCCACCTCCACTTTCTCCTTATGAAGCATCTCCCTGTACTCCAGTCTGATGTCTCCTGTTCTCTCAATGTCCTGCTGTTTTCCTTTTAAAACACTTCTGAACTTCTTCATTCCACCACCAGTCCTTGTTATCTGTTTTCACAACTCAGACACCACAAGTTTCTTCCTTTTGATTTCTCTGATCACTTTGCTGAAGCTGTCCAGTTATCAGGAAGAATAACCTGATTTCTCAAAGCCAGTTCCATATCCTCCCTAAATACCAAGAATAACTTGTCCTTTTCAACTTCCTCCATTTAGTTCTCCACTCTGCTTTTGTCCTCTTCATCTTCCTCACACCACCATATGCTGTCTGGCCACACTCTCCTGAGCCACAACTATGCAGTCACTGATCTCTTTAAGATTGAGTCTACACAAGATGTCATCAAACTTGTGTCCTCCACCCTATGCTCCTTTCTTTAATGGAAAAATGTCTTCACCACTGCCATTACCATTCCTTTAACAAAGTTCACCACTGTCTCTCCATCTGTGATCTTTTCTGAACATTAAATTACCGTCATGTCCTCTTCACCTCTGTCTCCTTCACCTTCATGTCCGTTAAAGACTGCCTCAATTGCCAAAATCTCTTCCCTTCAGGGATAACCTGGATCACATCTTCTCTGCCAGTTCAGATTCTAACTGTGGGGCAAAACATCACATCACATCGTCAACTTCCAGCTTCAGCCTCTTACCCCTATCTGAGTCTGTTCCTCCTTTTACCATGACAAAACATCTTGAACCTGCTCCCAAACTAAAAGCCTTGCTCTCTTTCCATCCTGTGTTGAACATACAGGAAATCCCCCTTTCTTCTTTCCATTATGTTGGCTAACTCTATTTTCTGTTGAAGTCCCAACATTCAAAGTTGATATAATCTAAACATGACTTGTATCTTTTCTTTTCTTTCTTTGCCAATAATTTTGGCGTCCTCCCCTCCCTCTTCCGCCAAAAATTGTCAGATTTCCCCCGGCGCCCTGCAGGTCAACAGCCCCGGTGTTGGTCATCGTTAAGGAGACCATGATCAATCTGATATGAAATATCGTTTGGGATTGATTTGGTTTTGATGTTTGATGTTCGGATGCTCTTCCGGATACAATCTTCTGCTTTGAGCCGGACTTGGGAACAGCTTACGAATGCATTAGCTTGTGCCCTCTTGAGATTTTTTTGTTATAGTTTAATAACATAGTAATTCTTTTTAAGAAAATAGAAACATGAGCTGAAACACTTCAGTTTTACATAAATGAACCAAGGAGACAGGGAGTCTTTTTAAAAGACAGACAGAGAGAAAGAGGTACTAAGAAAAGAACATCTGCTCAATTTATACTAAACTGAGACACAACCGGTAAATCCTTTTGTCTGTTTTTATGACAGACAAAAAACTATTACAAAGCAAGAGCAAATCAATGTTTCATTGCTTAACGACCTAACATTTAATCTGCTCAAAGCGTGTTGTATGTTTGGTTTAATTTGAATCCCAAAGCAACTTAAAACACTGATTCTAAACTGCTAAAGGAACTTTTTTTTTTGTGAGCAAGAAAACAAAAACGTTGATAGAAATGTCGAAGTATCTCCAACAACCATAGCTGAGAAAATCGACTTAGTTTGAAAGAAGGTTAAACATCAGTCAATGTTTTATTAATCATTGAAGTGCAACGTTTAAGAATTGTGAAATGTTTTTAACACTGTTAATTTAAAAAAAATATATTTTCAGTAAACAGAATTATGATAAAATGTGTTTCTTAACTCTTCTTTGAAAGCATTTTAGTGTATAGTGGCTTATATCACGACATACTAAACAGCCATGAAACAAATACTTTATATGATAAAATGCGGAGTGAATGAGACTTTAGGTTCAATGGTGGACTTGAACACGATCTGATTGGCCTTCTTTTCTAAAGCCCATCAGCTTTCTGTTTTTAAATCCTATCTTCTTTGTCATCCTCGCTTTGAGACTCTTTATGTGAACCCTTTCACTCTTTTCGACTCCACGCAATGTTTCCCTCAAAGTTTTCAGCTCATCCACATCCACAAATAGTTCAACTGTATGCCACTTTTCACTGAAATAATCCACTAGAGTTGATATCTCTACCAAATATGATTTTTAAAAGATATTATGAGCATCGGTGCATGTCTTTTCATTCTCTCACTCAATCTATCTTCATTCAGCTACCTTTTAAATGGAGAGGCTGCTCCTTGAACCTCCATGCAGCATGATTACTTTGGCCTTCACAAGGCTCCTATA
Organism: Oryzias latipes; assembly: GCF_053564925.1. Lineage (NCBI taxonomy): Eukaryota > Metazoa > Chordata > Actinopteri > Beloniformes > Adrianichthyidae > Oryzias > Oryzias latipes. Next base: position 26,336,356 of record NC_136251.1, on the reverse strand, counting down.
TGCCTTGCACTTTACAAGCAGATTCATTTCAACTGCATGACAACTGGCAGCATGACTGTGAATTATTTAAAGAGGAACAGGTCGACATGGTGTGGCCCAAGCCGAGACAAAACCTGAGCAGCTTTTTCATCATTGCAAATTCTCTGCCAGAAAATAAGATAAAAGCTCAAGTAATCTGTGATCTGAGTGTGTTTGTAAAACAATTGTGGTATGAGGTTATAGGGGGAGTATTTCTATAAAATGTGTCACAGTCAGAGTTAATAAGATATTTATGACTTATATGAGAGAGTAAATAGGTCCCCCTATATACATCTTTTTGCAATGGCCTCTGCATCCAAGTAGATCACAGTGATTGCTCCTATAAGCAAGAAAAAAGAGAATGAAAAGGCAGCTTTTTCAAGAACCTTGGAAGAAAGAGAATCAGACATCGCATAGATTTCAGTCTTTCTATTGCTTTTTTCTGCTTTTAGAATAATACATTTATTTGTAGCTATGCATTGAAACAGCAAATTCACTACTGTAATCTTTCTATAATATTGCTTAATCGTGGATTTACTAAAACATTACTGGTTGAGTCACGCTCCAGACATTTTTAGGAGTTTTTCCATTTTTTTCTTCCTCCTTTCAATGTTTAAAACCTCCAGAAGCTCTAATCTGAAGTATTTGCTATAAGTGGTGACTACCTGCATTCTGACAACATCCCAGATGGGTTTGGTCCATCTGGGTTTGCAAAGCACTTTGTGTTACAAAGTCTTTATGTGAAAGATACTTAAGAAATAAAGATTGGCTGAAGTATTACAACAATTGTGGTTGCTACCTTTTAATTTATGCTTTAAGTGCTGTTGATTTAATAATAATAACTTTCTGCTGTCAAATGCGTTCTAATTTTTCTGCACTCTTATATCTGTGATAAAGAATATTTTCTATTCTCAATTTGCAGTCACAGTTCTTTAAGATGAGTTAGAAGTATATTTTCAAAGAAAGGGCACTTTAAAACTAAATGTTCTTCTTGTTTGAATGAGAACAGCTCTTTGACAATTGTTTCATTGTCTTCATTTGGTCATTAAACTTCCGTCAACGTTGAAATCCTTACATCATGAATGTTTTCAAAGTAAAAAGTCTGCGTTTGATTAGGTTTAAATTTTTTTTTAAATCAATTTTCATAGAGGCAACAATACCGTCTCACAGAAGAAGCTCCACATTCAGCTGCTGGATAGAGTTTGCGTGGGCTGCCATGCAATTACACACATTAAAAAACTTTATCTCACAAAAGAAAAACAATTTACATTAAATCTAAAAAAAAACATGCTGATGCAAGAGCATATCTTTTTACTGATATCAAAATGAGTCAACTTCAAGAAATAAGACCTTACTGCTTTCAGACAAACATATAGTGTCAGCCCAACTGGGATTTAGTAACTCTTAAGTTCCTTCTTCCATGATAAAGATCATGCTTCAGCATTAGACAGTAAAATTACTGAAATCAGTGTTACAGCTCTTACTTGTGTGGAGTTGGAGGTATATACGTCTATCTGCACAAAATTGTCTCTGGAGTGTTCTAACAAATAGTATCAGCACATGTTTTTCCAACATTTTTTCTTTTTTCTAAATAATTTGTCCCAAAGCTGAGCAAACAAATAGTAGCTGAGAGCCTCCTGTTTTGGACAGATTTTATTTTTACATTGGTTCATATTTATATAACCTTCTTCATGTATTTGAAACTAAGAGGCTGTTAGCCCTTGTTTGCTCTGGTGACTGACAGATGAGTTCAGACAGGAATCTCTGTATACTATGTGTTTGTGTGTACATGGGAGGAACTTAAGTGGAACAGTGAAGCTATAGGGAGCAGAGGTGAAGAAGGTAGAGAACTTGAAGGATCAACAATCCAGAGCAACACAGAGTAACTTTGCAAAAGGTGAAAAGGCATCTGAGAGCAGGCTGGAACAGGTGAAGGGAAGTTTCAGGTATGATGTGCGACCAAAGCGTCAGCAAGAAGGAAAGAAAGGGTGTAAAGAACTGTGGTGAGAGCCACCATGTTGTTGGTTTAGAGCAGGATTGTGCAAACCTTTTGCAATAAGGCCCAGATTGGGGACGCGAAAATGAGCCAAATTTCGAAAAAAAATATATGTAAATGTATTTTTTAATAAACCATCAATTTTTTCATCATCAGAACACAGTGGATTCATAAATTGTTGTTGTATAACACTCAGATTGAATAGATTTTCACTTTGTGAAATCGATGACTTCATATTCACCATTTAAAAATAAAAAAAAGTATTGAGCACGGTGTCCAAATTGCTTTTAAAATGCAGATATTCCCGCACTATATGGTTTTTCAGTAGTTATGAATTAAGGTGGGAATTCAGACAAAGCCTTTGTGTTTTCAAGAGAGTAGCTTAATTTCAGATTTGATGGATATAACAGGTTCATCTCACTTTGAGCAGTGCACCACATGTGTTGTAACTTATTGCCATTTTTCACACTGTTGTCTGAATTCTAATGAAGCCAGGTCATATCTTGAACCAGGTTCATACTTTGCACAAGGCCATTGCTTTTAAAATGACAGTCAAGAGTATCTTGTGTGTGCAAACTGACCAGGGCATGATATAGGTCCTCTATGGGGCCAACCATTCGAACTGACATTCTTCGATCTATTTTAATAACATTAAATGTAAATAATTTAATCAACATGAACATTTTAACTTAAGCTTGTCGCAGATAGCATGTCTTATCTGGAAGTCCCTCTTGATGTTGAACTTCTTGAAAACAGTCACAGTCTCTTGGAATTTTAGGCAGTTGTTTCATATTTCACTAAGATAAAATGTCAATTTCCACATGTCTTGGAAGCGGTGACTCTCAATGAGCTGGAAAGTGTCACAGAAGGGTCACATGACAGTGTTCCGATAGGTTTACAATGACTTAAAATGTAATTTTGCCAATCACATAGTTTTTAGGAAATGCTCGGGGTCACATATTATTGATTTTATGAAAAAAGGTTGGTGGACTCTGAGAAAGACAGAAGGCAGAAATGGAGGTATAGCAGAGGTGAAGATGTTGATTTTCTCTTTGGGAGTGATGAGGATGGATAGATCAGGAATGGATCCATCAGAAGAACAAGTTAGATGTTTTTGACACATTGATAGGAGGCAGACAGACACATGTTGGTAAAGAATGCTGAGGTTGGAGCTATCAGGAAGGAGGCCTTGTCCAAAGAGTAGGTCGACGGATGTAGTGGAGGACGTGAGGGTGGTTGGTGTATGTGAGGAGAATGCAGAAGAGAGGATTAGACGGAGGCAAATGACATGCTGTGGCGACCCCTGAAGAGGACAACCAAAAGGCAAAGAAGACTTTAAACTCAATTTAGTTTTAGTTATTAGACTTTTGCTTTTTTTTTAAAAGTGAGACCAATTCATTTAACATAATATATAAAAAAAGGTTTCTTGTTAGATCATTTTTAAAGAATATAATATCTAAGAACAGCTAGAATGAAAAAGCTTGAGTGCCGCTGCTTTAATTCCTTTCTATAGTCCTCATATCTGTTCTTTTTTCATCTTTATTTTTTGAAATAGAGATTTTGTTTTTTATTTCAAAGGAATATATTAATATTTGCTAAAAAAGTTCAATTTTCCCTTCCTCTGCAGAGTACTGAGCACCACAATGAACACACTGCATGTTGCATTTAGCTTTGAAACATTAAAATAATGGTATTTTGAGGTTACACATACCTGTGATTCCTAGTTCTTGTTTGGAGCTTTGAAAGCCTCTTTGTGCCACTGATCAAAGGCTATGCCTTTTATTTATCCTATATTTTCTCTGCAGATAGTTACTGAGTTCTGAAGCCTGCCGTAGATGACCTTATAGGTAAACTCAGTGCAATTCATCTCAAGGATGATGGCAGGACAAAGTCAAGCTGCACATTCAGTAATGTCAACAGCTGCAGAGCTCAGAAGAAGCTGATGCAGGTGTTATATATCTCAAAAAAAATTTAAAAACGCTGCTTGCTCAGCAGTTTTACAAAATCCCGGCTATAACAAAGGGTTCCCTACCTTTCTGCAGTGGTGACATTCTAATGTTGTCTCCTGAAATCTTTAAGAAAAATTCTAGAGTATCATCGTTTTACTTTTTTTTTTTTCATGTAAATAAAAAGAAAAATCTCTTAATTTGATAACAATTATGTTTCAGTTATGTCCTCCTGACTACCAGCAGTGCAAAGTATTCCTCTGTAGAGGACATTTCTAAACCTGAATATCTCCCAACCATCGCATATTACTGCAGTAACTCATTTTGGTGTCTGCAAAGGAAATTTTGGGCTTTTCACGGATACCAAATGTGAAGAGGAAGAGTTCTGGGATTTGTAGCTTTTAGTGAATTTAAAGAATTTGGAGCTGGAGACTTGACTTTTTCCCCCCTTTGTGTTCAGGGGGATGTGGTTTAAGGTAGGGACTCAACCAGAAAAAAATAACAAGAATGTTTTTTTTTATTAAAGTAACCAGCAGTCAGTCACATTTTATCTGCTGTTTAAATCAAAATGTTTTCAAAATTTGTCTTTTTTGCTCCTTTTTGGTCCTTTTTCCTGAAACCAAAAGGAATAGTTTTATTATTATGACGTCTTGAATTTTAGATAGCATTCAAATAAAGTTATCACAAGAATGGCTTAATGCCAATTAAATAAATATAAATTATTGAAAGATGTAAACTATAGGGTATCTGAACAAAAGAAAACATTTTTTGTAACATAGCTCTTTTATTTTGACATTTTAACACAGCCTTTTTTTTTTTTTTACTTGATTGCAGCCATATCTGCTTCTGATTTTACCAGTTGTGCCACAAACACCGTGGGCACTTTCTGCTAACAAGTGCTCAGCTGGGGTCCAAGGTTCTTAGTGAATGCAAAATGTGATTAAAAAACACCAATCTAGAAAGGAAACCCAGCTAAATAAACATGGTACAGTAAGACATTTTACTTTTACAGGTGAATTTTATTTTGAACTTTTTCCACTGCTTTTTTGACTGAAACGTTCTTTGTTGTTTAAACATATAAACAGAGTAAAATAGAACTAGGTCACCTTTCATGTGAAATCCCTAAGCAGTCATGACTATTATAAGCTTCACAAGTCAGGTTTTTCACTATGGCAAACATATTAGCAGAGACAAATTCAGATGTTGTCTTGGACAGTTAATGGGATCAGAAATTCTTTACATCTCTGAACATGTCTATAGTTACGTATTCTATGTGTTTTTGGTAATTATTTGTATTTTTCCTTTATTGTTTTAGTCTCTACCACTCCACTGACTTGTTTTTTAATTTATCAAAAAGCACTCACAAAAGTAGAGGTTTCAAAAGCTGCTATGTTTCAACAGCGATTAAAAAAAATAAAAAATAAACATCTGAATGCTGAAAGGGGCTTTTTCTCTGACAGGTTTGTTTTGTCTCACTTGTTCACAGACATTTAAGACTCTGCAGACAAGAGTACACCCAGCAATTAGTAATGATTGTGTGAATCTCAAATGTAGATGAATCCTAAAATGTATCTGATCCAAGTCCAATTGCCTCTGTTACTGCAGATGTGCACAAACAGGCCCTGAGGACGGAGAGGCCTTGCAGGTGGAGCTTAATAGTACGTTTTATGGAAAGTAGATGCTATTCAAACAGTTTTCTGATAAATCCTTTTATATTCTTCATCAAACCCTTTTCACCTAAAAGCTTGACTCCAAAATTTCAATTGTTTATGAAAGATCTAGATAATATGGGGTGTGGCTTCCCTCCTGTTGAATAATGGCGGCGTCAACAGCAGACGCTGATATTGGAGCCGAAACTACGTTTAGTGTTTTATTATTTATTTAGGTTTCAAATGTACAATTTCTTTTTTACATTTTCAATAATTCTTTTAAATTAATCTTTTAATATCAAATTGAAAACAAGTTTAAAACATCCAATTTTGCATTTTCTTTCTTCCACATTTACTATCTTTTTTTGTTGACTTCAAAGTAGCATTACTGATTTGAGCCTGTACTGTTATTACATAGTTTAGGTTTTTGTTTTCATATAGAAAAATATGATAATAAAATAAAATAAATTACCTTCTATCCTGTCTCTGTTTTATTTGCCTTCAACAACTCAGTGTATTCAGTCCTCCATTTTTATTTCGATCAATATTAATTTGCCGTTTGAGTATTAATTACCCTGGAGGGGCAATTTATTTTCACATCAGAATCAAATGGTGACCACCCACGTCCCAAATTTCTTAAAGATCCATCACCCATGAAGCTCATCATACATTTAAAAAAAAAAAGTGAAATAATTCAATAATTATCTAAGTGTAAAACAACAACTCTTAAGAATAAAGGAAAAGCTGCTTCTGTTAAAACAAATAAACGACATTCATCAATTTTACTTATTCCTAAATTTTTACAGGAATGCCAGGATATCTATGTGAAATGCCCTAAAAGGAGCTCAAGTATTTACACGGTTGGACTTTTTCCACACAGTTAGTTGGGTTCCCGCCTGACTGACTGCAGTGGTAAACAAGAAACGTGCTGCCTGACAGCAGGAGGGTTCAAAATGCTTTTTTGACCCTTTATATTTCCATAGATATTCTTTTTGTGCAGATTTTCTCGAGGTTGAAAGTATGCAATGATTATTTGTTTACAGTTTAACAAGCAAATTACAATATGTTCTAAGAATGGGCTCCGTATCCTGTATGAGCGCAAACGAACCAGGAAATCCTGGTGGATTCATTTAATGAGCAAGATGGAAGGTGGCCAGTTTTGACAAGATTCAACATCAGTGGTGTGAATGCTAAAGGGTGCATCTAAGCATACTTAGGGTGTGAAGGGCACAGCCTGCAACCTTTTATGAATTATGGAATATTTCTGTGCCGGCTAACAACACAGGGAGCTCAGTAGCTGCCATCAGATCACACATCAATCAAATGAGATGAGGAGGCTGACAGCCAGTGGATGTGCAGTTTAGGTAGCAAATAATTAAATATTTTGCATGATTCAAATTTTTTAGAGCATCTATGAAAAGGTTGTGGCATGCTGCTTACCATTTTAGAATGCTGTTTGATTTTAAACCAAGTGTAATTCCCTGCTAGCAAGTCAGATCTGACTTATTGGAACCAATGCAAAGAAAGAAGCGTGAGCTGAGGGTTATGGTCCACGTGATAACTGCAATTACTGGGTTTCAGGAAACTGTTTTTTTCATGCAGCTACCCCCTTAACTGTTGTACTTGATTTTTTTTTTCCTGTTGTTGTTTTTTGTCATAAATGCGAAAGCTTTAATATATTGCAGGAATTTAGTGGAAACAATCGCACCATGACAGGACAATTTGCAGACAAAGCAACTTAAATGTTTTGCTTGTTTTTTGATAAATTTAATAGAATAAACTACATGCTCTTCACATTTTAAATCAGAAATATGAAAGAACAGCACAGTAATGGTTTCAATAAAGATTTTTTTTAACAGTAAATATCATCCCTATGTTTACTTAAACAAAAACTGAAAAAATGTGTTTTTTTGTTCTTTATGTGGCAACATGAGATAAGATAAGATAAGACAAGATAAAATCTAGGTTGATCTAGGGTGAATTTAGGGTGAATGAAAGAATAAAATACAATAAGATTATACAACTCATAAAGTCTCTCAAATATACACTATGTATGCAAAAAAGGTCCAAGGAAACCAAGGAGTATGTAACATACTTCTATACAAAAGAACATGTGAACAAATGTTCCATAAGAAATCTTAGACCCAACTTCATGCAATACTCATGCTAAACTACTTTTCACTACAAAATCCTTTTCAATATGCAAAATCAAATTAAATATAGACTGTAAGCAAAATACCAATTATTTTATACAAATTATTTTTTATTTTTCACGTCATTTTATTCCTTTGTCTTTTTTCTTTGATCAGGGGTGGTCTCATCTCAAGGCTTTATGGCTTCTTCCACCTATCGCCTTACTGTTCTACTCAACGTAAATGTTTTAGTTTTAACTTGTGTTTACCACAATGATTTAAATAAATAATATGAAAGGAAAATGAAGAAAAAAAGTATGTCTGGATTTTATAGCAAACAACTGTTTAGTCACAAAAGGCAAAGAAAAAAGTTCAACAAGAGTGACGGGTCAAAATCGAACTGGGCCAAAATCTGGACTGTGAGAGTAAAGTGCTGTCAGTTTTTTCTTGCAGATCTGTACACAAGAAGAGTTTGTTTTTCTTTTCTTGCACACCATAAACCAACCTTTGACTCTTTAAGTGCTTCGGTGGCTTCCTCATGTTAAAGTCGGTGCCTTTTTTTTCATCCATTCACAAAGCCTTTTTGTGCTTGTATAACTGCTTTACAGGCGAAACAAAAAGTCCATTAAGTAGTGTCTCTGATAAAACTTTTATATAGACAGTTATAGATATAAACAGAAATAGTTGACAGAGACAAAAGCCCATTTGGGTGCCTGCCATATTTCTCAGCCGTCTTCAAAGACTTGTTTGATCAAATCGTATTGTGGTCACAGCGAAATGAGGAGGTTTGTACCTACAGCTAGATAGGAACCACAAGTATGATACTGACATATGCTGTGGTATGGCATGGTTTATGTCAGATAAGAGAGTTTGAAGAAGTTGTGGCTTGTTTCTTTTTATTAGCTTTGAGGAAGTTGCTACAATGAAAATGTTTGTTTTTTTCACATTTGAGGGTGCATCAGATTATAACACACGCTGTCAAAAAATTGTCTATTTTCAAAGTGGTCTATTTTCATTTACAAATTTAGAAAGAAGTCCATCAGCAAGTCAGAGTTTATTCATTGGGTCTAGAACTTGTTTGTGACACGCAACCCGTTATCCACATTAGAGGCGCTTCGTACACACAATACGAGTGACTCCCAGCCTCGTTTGCACCACACAAAAAAAAAAGTTACAGTGACCATGCTAACTCCCAATCTTGTTTTTAACACGTAAAAAAACACAGTACGACACTGCTACACGTTAATTGCATTAGCGTAGTAACAATAACACCCTATCTTGTTTGCAACTCATTAAAAAACAAACAGACATTTTGACAGACACCATATACCTCTCAATAGCACTTCAACATCAGGAAGCACAACCAGAATTAATCCAGGGTTATAAGGGGCACTGTCGTTTATTGAAAAAAAATCAAGGCTTTTAAGTGCACCTTAAATACGGCAGTTGGGTAAATCATAAAGTTATCAAACTACTACAATTCTCACAATGGCCCCCATCATTGTTCAGATCATGGTGGGCTCTATCAGGCATGAAGGGGAGGATCATCTATTAATAATTTAACATTTTACAGCATTCTTCCTGTTCATTCTACACTTGACTTACTTTCCTGTATTATGATCATTAGTCCCTAATAAATCATTCTCTTTACGTGCCATCACTTGTTGACTCATAGTCGGGGTTTCCTTTGGGATGTGACCGATTAGCAGAGAAAATAAACAACCAGAATAACTTGCAATGAAAAAAATGCTGACATTTCTCAACCATCTGGCTTGCAGAGTGTGTTGAGAAAAATTGCTGGCAACTTTTAAGATAAAGACATTTCCAAAAGAGGACACTAGAATCTGCAGAATTTCAAGAGTCTCGAAATAGACTGTTCCATTGCAATAGCATTGGTATGATGTGTTAATTGACATCACTATAGCCTTTCCCTAAAATTACATTGCTGAGTGAGAATGAGAGGGGAAATGCTAATTTTCTGTGTATGTGTACGATAAGTGTGCGATAATTATGGCCTGCTGGCTCTCTCGGTTAGGAACTGTGAGTTAAATGCAAAGCAATAGTGACCAGTGAATGTGAGTCACTGAACATTTCAGTCAACACGCTACCAAAGCATCATTTTTTATTTGTGCAATGAAATAAATTAATTTGTTTAATGTGTGTTGGATTTTTATGCATCTATTTTTAAATTTTAACTTGCAGTTTATTGTGGGTATTTGATTTTATTTTGATTTTTATTTGATTTTATTTATTCATTTCAAGCATTACTTGTAAAGAAATGCAACAAAAAAAATCACATAGATCTATCAAACCCATTTCAGAAATAAAGAAATACATTGGTTAAAAAACAAAGAAAAATTAAAAACAATGTAAGAAGAAAACAACAGTGTAATTCTTCGTAATCACAAATAGAGATTTCTTCAGTGATGCACACAATTCACACTTAGGTCACATTAGATTAATTAATTATGATTAGCAACTTAAGTCAAATAGAGTTTGATTTATTGCTTGAAAAGTAGGGGGAATAATCTTAAATAATCCCGACCCTACTGCATTATTTCATTTGTTATTTTTGTATACCTTTCATAATCCAGTTATTATCAGATGCGTGCAGATTTTTTGAAGAGGAACAACATGAAGTGCTTATTGATCATCTTCAGAAAATATTCTTTTATAATTTCAGCAAACAATAACATGAATCCCACGTCATATAATAGATATGTAAAATTCATGGATTTCTGTTTTGTGTGCATCTCATCTAATTCACATCTGTTTTTGTTTAGGTAAATTGTCAATAAATTTAACTCCATGATTCAAGTTAATGTTTGTAAGATCATTGCATAGTTCTTTGTTTAAGTTTGTTGCGTTTGTAATTTTAGAAGACCGCATTTGGTTTGTTTCCTTTAATTTAAATAGTTTTGTTTCTTCTATTTTTCTTCAGGTTCTCTATCATTTGGATCACAAGCGAAAAATATGACAGTGTGGTTAGATATAATATCTTAACTTTGAATACATTCAACTATGATCGTTTTTTGTTTGTTTCATTTTTGCGCTCTTATGTGTGTTCCAAAGCGCCTGAGTGTTCAACAAAACTGTTTTAAAGGTCTGATGAAATTATTTCTGTTTTTCAAAATAAAATAAAAAGCCACACCAAAGTACTCATTACCTGAACCCTAATTCTAACCCTAAGTAGCGAAGTGGCAGAACAATGCACAAAAACGATAGGTGGAATGCTAATACACAAGTACCTTACGACATTTTTCCTAAAGAAATTAGAATTTCTTGAGCTCTGCTCTGATCTGTTCCAGTTATTTTTTAAGAAAAGGGCAGGGATCATTTGAAACAGGTCATCAGATTTACATATGTATCTTTTATTCATTAGAAAAAACTGATTTTTGCAAACTTTCTAAATAGATTACCTGAAGTTTAAAGGTGTTCGCATTCCAAAAAAAAAAGCCAAAAATTATTAAGCTGTTCACCATGCTGTTGTGACCACCTAAAATATGGTGAACAATTCAGGAATTCATGACCAAACTAAAACAGGAACAAGATTTTGGTCAAGAATGAAAAGAGAAAAGTGAAAAAAAAAAAGAATGAAAGGTCCTGCGAGTTCTCACATAAGGCTATGGAGCGGCCTCTAGACCTGTAGAAGGAATCTGTTGCATCACTTGATCTTTGGAGACACACAACTGAGGTTGGTGTGGTGGGGAGAAGTCAGCGCGGCTATTTTAAGATCCATAACTGAGATGCAGGGGAGGAGGCTGAGGGGATGTGACAGGGTCTGGGGAGTTAAACTCATTGAAAACAGTGATGAAAGTCAGGCAAGGAAAAAATCCCTGAACTTTTCTTTGAGCGATATGGCGGGCACAGAGCAAAATTTTGGAAAAATACGTGGTCTTAGATGCATTCTGGTGCATACTGGCAGCTAGTTATTCACTTCTTTATCAAGAAACTAAGACTAATTGGAGCATCATGATTTGTCATTCAAACCCCTAGTTTGACTCTCCATTAAGGACTTGCTGGTCCCAAAAAAGAATTTGGAAAATTGCTCAAAGTAACACAATCCTACAATCTACGCTTTTCCTTAAAGCTGCAAAACATACAATTGCTAAAATATAGTAACATCAAAGCCCCAAATGGCAAAAAGAACACCAGTAACTATGATATTCTATGAAAATACCACAGTTATTTATACATTATTTCTGCTTTAGAAATGACTGATGTACAACATCCACTTGCACTGTTTTCTCAAACTATAATTACATCAAAATATGGGATCTGCTTTAAACTATAATTCTATAACATAATACATCAATTCTTTAACACCAATACTAAGTAATCTGAGAAATATCAAAACAAACATACAAACTAAACTAAACATTGTAAACATTATTTTTTAAGGGAGTGCGGGTCCAAACCATCAAATACTTATAATTAATGTTAACTATACTGAACTAAATCATGGTAATTAGGAAATACAAATAAATTAGATAGAGAAATGTATTCAAAATAAAAACTGAAACTCAAAACTAAAATTGAAATTATTTCAAAATGTGGTTTTGAGATTATTTTACACAAAAAAGTATTTGACCTACACTACCTTAAAAATCTTTTTTTTTTTCCAGCCAAGACCACTTCAATTTGTTTTTTATCGTCTTCTCACAACTGAGGTCGTGACCACGCTCAATAATGACGATGCCTGCCATTATTTTAACACAAATTTGATCGCAAACTCTTCAGATGTGTTTGTGAAAGTTTAGCGTGGGTCCGCCAGTTTTGGTCTCTAGGGAAGCGAGTCACGCTGACCACGTGGTGCAGACAGAGCCAATCAGACCCGTCGACGCATCCGAAAGCAACTAAAACGTCCCGTCATTGGTCAATTAGGCCGGGAAGACGAGAGATGGCCACGACCAAAGAGGAAGCGATCTGCGGAGAAATATAGAAAATAAAGCTAAAATTAGCTGATTTCAGACCATTTTCTAATCCGGAAAGCGATTTGTCCGTAGAGATCAAGTCTTTATTTCCCGGAAAGTACGTTCGGTTTGCTCAAAAACCCGGATTTCCGGGAATTCCCGGAAGACTTTCATCACTGTGAAAAACATGTGCAGCTCATTGGCTCTCGAGAGTTTCATCAGTCTAACTGCACATATCCTTGAAGCATGTGATTTTTTTTTTTTTTAATATTTTTCATGTCCTGACTACATGAAATCGGGGATTCCATTTGAGTTTACATTCAAAGTTTTTATGTGCACCTTGAGATCTGCCCTTAGCTCAACTTTAAACTCTTTGGTTGTTGTTGTTTTTTTTTGTTTTTTTTAGAAAAGCCTTCAGGTCATCAGGGATCCAGATCATGTAACAATAAAAAGGCTTCACTGTCCTGGTGTTGTTTTTGAAAATGTGTCACACACTGAGTCATAGCATGGATGTCATTTCTGTGTAGCTCCCTGAGAGTTTAAAGGGATATGCACACAAGTGCTTTTTAAAGAAGAGACAGCGTCAAAGAACTGAGGTGATCTGTGTACCTATCAAAGACAGATAGTAGCCAAAGAGACTGTCTCCGATGTCACCCACAGGTTTTGGATCGGCAAAAATGAAGATTGAAGTGAGTTGGGCAAGTTGACATGTATTTATTCCTTCCACTTAACCACTAAATAAAGTGGGTAAGTGGAAGGAATAAATGGGGATGGGTCTACCATCTCACAGATTCACCATTTCACACCAGAGATGTTTGACCTACTGTAAGTCTTTGACCATTTATGGGATCGACGTGTATCAGCTAATTCTGAAGCAGGGAAAAGTAGCTTTACACATCAGCTTTGCACCACAACACTTTAAAAACCCACTTAGAATAAAATAATGGTTTTGGTGTGATCATCTTCTTGTAGCATTTTTCTCATGGAGGACATATGTAACGAAAATTAAGATTAAAACAGCATTTCTTAGTATTTCTTTATTCAAATTGTTGTGAATAAGGAGCAGACAAAAAAAAGCAGTTGGAATAACAAACTACTATCAGCAGACAACAAACTCCAGACTCTACTCCATTTCGACACATTCACTTGCTAACAAATAGATCCGTGGACGTCTTTGTTTTCCTCGTCCGAGCTGGCATCAGGCTCAGAACTGTACGGCTGGATAGCTACAATATTGATCGCCATTTTGGTTGTACCGCTAATGTTAGGTTTTACATGTGTTACCGACACCAGGAGTGGCGTCAAAGCAACAAAATAGATTTTCTGTTGAGAACAGAAGAAAATGCCACAGCAATGAACACAGGATGCTTCTCTGTCGTCGTCCAGATTGCGTCTGTTTATTTACAGTTCATATGCACCACGTTTTCATTCAGCATTTTCAAAACTGCAGTCTTTATACAATCATTACATACCAGTTCAATATTAAATAAAATCTTTCAATTCTCCAGGTGTATTATCTCTAATCTTTACATAAACATATATACAAATACACCTTATCAGCCAGTGTCTGACCATTGAGTCCCATCATTTTATGATGCACAAAATTAGAAGCAACATTCTGCATTCAATAACATTAACATGTTCAGTCTGGACAGCTTAAATCAATTTCAATATAATACTTTTCTGATTTAAACTCAATAAACATTCTTCACATAAACTCGAACCACATCAAAATCCTTGAAAAACTGTGTTTTAACATTTTGCCTGCAAGTTCTTACACGGGGCATATTGTTAGCAAAATACGTTGTTAGCAAAACACGGTGCCTGCCAGGCAGCGCTCAGGGCAAAGACGCGCCAGAATCACAGCGTAACGGTTTCGCAGCGGCAGTTAAGCCAGATGTCTTTCAAGTTGCCGTCCGCTCCGTAAAGTTTCTTTATATTTCCCTTTTTCTTTCAAAGTACTCATAAATAATATATACTAATTTTATGTCAAATCAAGTGATCAAAAGAACATATTTATGGTACACCAACCTGTTGAGAACAGAAGAAAATGCCACAGCAATGAACACAGGATGCTTCTCTGTCGTCGTCCAGATTGCGTCTGAGGTGCTCATGCACAAACCCACCGTCAGAAACAACCCAGCACACAACTGTCCGCATCAGTTTTGTTCCTTCCGTTCTGCATTTGTTAAATTCCAAAATTAAACATAAGACAAAATTGTGCGTTTCACATTTAATAAAAAATATATATATATTGTTTAGATACTTAAATTTAAGTTGTGCATTTAAAACCAACAGGCTTATTTTTGTGTTTACCACACACTCCCCTACAAACAAAAGTGGCTCCCGACACTTGCACATGGCCTCAACTTGGATTAACTTTTTTTTCAAAACTCTTTAGAACCATGAAACGTTCAAAAAAAAAAAAAAAACATGTATATTCAAACTAAAAGCAGTAGACTGGATGGTAAAACGTTGGGTATGTTTGTGAGGTGAAAGTACTAGGCTGAACTGAATAGAAATGTGTTTGTGGGAAATGGTAATTGTAGGGTGTTAGTTGAGTTGCTACTGCATTGATGACAGCACGAGGTTGATAGGATGGCTGGCCAAGGGCGTTGTAGGTGAATATCTGACCAGGGCGTCTATTTCTGGTAGATTTCCTCAAGACGGGTGATGAGTGACTTTGGATATCTTCTTCTTCATCGATCTGAGGAACATTGTCATCCTGTTGTAAAGGCTGGTCTATGAATGGCAGACTTTCATTCTGCCTCGTCTGTTCTCTTACAGTGAAACTATTCCTCTCAGATACAAGTTCAGCTGGTTCCGATTCTTCAAAGTCAGCGTTATCATTTTCACACAATATTGGTTCATTGTAGTAAGCTGGTTGATCGACCAAACAATCAGCTGTCCTCTGTGTTTCCCTTGGAAATCTCAGCCAGTAAGTTGGTTCCTCTTCTTCCTCATCAGACTCATTTGAGCTATGTGACTGGAACTGTGTTGGTGTTAACAAGAGCCTTGTTGACCTTTTCGCCTTAGCATGGGCTTTTTGTGGTAGTGGTTGTTCAACAGGTAAGTCGTTCACCTGGAGCAACAGATTTATGTGTAGAGTTCGAATGGGATGGCTGTTTGTTTCAGGACTTACTTTATAGACTGGGTTGTCACCTAGTTGTTCTCTGACAACATAAATTGTCTTCTCCCAGTAGGGCTTCAACTTACATGGTCCTCCACGTTGTGCTACATTGCGTACAAGAACTCTGTCCCCTGGCTGAAGAGTAACACCTCTATTTTTCTTGTCATAATAGCGCTTTCCTTTGGCACTCGATTGTTGGCTATTAGTGCTGGCTATTTTATATGCCTCAATCATCTTCTCTGCCCACTTGTCTGCATAGTCTGTGCCTGTTTGGGCTTTGTCTTCTCCAACCAATCCAAAAATGAGGTCCACTGGGAGTCGAGGGTGTCGGCCATAAAGCAGATAGTATGGGGAGAACCCTGTTGATTCATGTTTGGAGCAATTGTATGCATGCACAATGTGGGGTAAGTGATCTTTCCAATTTTCTTTTTCTTTCTCACCCAGTGTGCGGAGCATCTGCAATAGTGTTCGATTAAACCTCTCAGCAGGATTACCCTGGGGATGGTAAGGTGAGGTTCTTGAGTGGTTCACACCAGCAAACTGTCTGAGAGTTCTAAAGAGTTCATTCTCAAACTCTCTACCCTGGTCATGGTGGAGTTTATGTGGATATCCAAAACGGGGGACAAAGTCATTGAAAATCTTGTCGGCAGCAGTTTTCCCAGACTTGTTTTTAGTGGGATAGGCTTGGGCAAACCTGGTGAAATGATCAACTACTACCAGGACATACTCATATCCGCCTCGACTGGCCTCTAAGTGTAGAAAATCAATACACACTAGCTCTAGTGGCGAACTAGATGTGATGCTCCCCATGGGTGCTCTTTCAGGGACAGCGGGTTTTTTCTGTTTAATGCAGCGACATCTGCGAGTTACATAATCTTCCACATCCCTTTTCATAAATGGCCAGAAGAATCGCTCTCTTACCAGACTTAAAACCCTCTCTACGCCAATATGTCCCATATTGTCGTGCAAGTGTGTCAGTGCAACCTGCTTGTAGGTGTCTGGCAACACTAACTGTTTCTGTCCTTGGGTTTTCCTGTACAACAGATCATTTTCCACATGGAGTTTGCTCCACTCTCTAGAGAGCTTTCTTGAGTTTGTGTCCAAAGATCTGCGTTTTTCCTCTGTTAGTTCGGTGAAATTTTTCTTCAACTCCAGAATCTTTCTGATTACAGGGTCCCTCTGTTGTTCTCTCACCAGTTCCTCATGGTCTATCACAGGAAAAGACTTTGTGTGAGTTGGTTGTTCGGATGTGATGCTAAGGGAGGCCACCCATGCCACATCGTTCTGCTGGGCTGTCCTGCTACCATCCCAGGTGGCACCCACTGCCCCCTCAGAAAGTCTCTCCGAACACTGACTCATATAGATGTTAATATCTAGAGGACAGCGTGAGAGAACATCAGCATCAACATTCAGCTTTCCTGGTTTGTAGCGTATGTCAAAGTTAAAATCTGCTAATTGCCCCACCCACCTATGACCAACTGCATTAAGTTTGGCGGTGCCCATCACATATGTCAAAGGGTTGTTGTCAGTATAGACAGTGAAATGGGGGGCATAAAAGAGGTAGTCTCTAAATTTCTCACACACTGCCCACTTCAAAGCTAAAAACTCAAGCTTACCACTGTGAAGGTGGTAGCTCTGTTCTGCTGGTGTTAATGTACGGGACCCATACCCAATCACTCTCATTTTCCCATTTTGGTTTTGGTAAAGCACAGCTCCAAGGCCATTTTGAGAGGCATCTGTATGAAGTGTGAAAGGTTGGTCAAAGTCTGGGTAGGCTAAGACAGGTGGATTGGTCAGGATATTGATTAGATGTTCAAGGATCTGTTGGTGTTCAATCTTCCATTCCACTGGGGTAGAAGAGGATAATTGCGGACCTTTGTTGTTCTTTCTCTGAGACTTTGTTTGCAGGACACTGGGGTTTTTCTGTAGCAATTCATACAGCGGTCTTGCTATTCTTGAAAAATCTTGGACATATGACCTGTAATAGCTAAGGAAGCCCAACAGTCTTCTAACATCTCCTACTGTTTGTGGTGCCTTCTCTTTCAAGGCCTGCACTGCTTCAATGTCCTTTGGATCCACTCTCACCCCATCTGAGGAAACAAGGCGACCCACATACCTGACTTCTTTGCGGAAAAACTCACACTTTTCCGGTCTCAGCTTTACCCCATGACGTTTCAATGCTCGGAGTACATGGCGCAGAGACTCAACATGTTCCTCAAATGATCTGGAAAAGCAAAGAACATCATCTAAATAAGGAATGCAACATTCGTCCCTCAGGTCTTGTAGCATCTCTTCCATGCTTCTCTGAAATGCTGCTGGTGCGTTTGATAATCCAAATGGGATCCTGATCCACTCGTATAATCCCCAGGGTGTAGTGAAGGCAGTCAGATGTCTTGAGCCTTCGGAGATGAAACCTTGATGATAAGCTTTGCCTTGATCTAAGATAGAAAACCAGCTAAAGCCTCCGAGTGAATCGATCAAGTCTTGTATGCGTGGAAGAGGGTGTTTGTCTGGCACTGTCTTTTTGTTGAGGAGACGGTAGTCAATGCAGAGTCGCAACGATCCATCCTTTTTTCTGACACATACAATAGGTGCAGCATATGGAGACTGTGACTTAATAATCCACCCTTTCAATAGCAGTTCCTGGATGTATTCTTTTACCTCTTTATAGAGTGGTTTTGGGACTGAAGAGTACGCTCTTTGCACGGGGATGTCATCTGTGAGTCTAATGGGCATTTGGAGGGATGGAATGCACCCAATATCAGTGCTGTCTTTGGCGAAAGCCGTACTCTCTTCATACAGCATTTTCTCAACAATCTGTTGCTGTTCTGGGTTGAGGTGACTGAGGTCAACAGGTGGTTGCCATAGCTCAACTAAGGATGTGACAGGGGCGTTGACATTGTTGACTTCAGCCGGGCTTGTTGGTTTTGATATTTCAACTTGTTGTGCCTTTGCATCTCCTGTCTCAATAACTTTGCTGATGTGTTGGATGAATCCTATTGGGTGTCTTCTAGGAAGAGTGATATCCTGTTTGGTGTGGTTGGAGACTGGCACAAAAAGAAGAGGGGTTTTACTTTCGTTGACTTTTAAAAGGCTCTCTCCGACACTCAGTTGATCCAGTGTTGTGTCATTGTCTGTTGGTTCATACAGAACAAAAGGATCAGAGGTGTCAAAGTTGGGGGGTACCCTGCACTTTACATATACAGTTCTTCCAGCTGCTATGATAACGTCATCTTTTCCAACTCTCACTGTTGCCATGGAGTCTGGTGTCTCTTTCAGCTGAATAAAGTTCACCATTGCTTCAACTTGTTCTTCTTCAGCACCCAATGTTTTTCTGAGCAGCTCAAAAACCATAGCATGTGCTTCAGCAGGAGACTCTTGTAAATTAATCATAGCTTGGAGAACATTAGCACCTAATAGAGGCTGGGGCAGAGGGAGCTGACTGACCAAAAAGGGGACCTGTATAGCAAGGTTTGGATTTTCATTCCCCATAAGGTTGACTGTAAGCTCCACCCATCCATCATAGGGGATTGATTGTCCATTTGCAGCAACCAGGTCAAGGCTGTCACCTGGATCGAGAAGCTCTTTTAGTGGCCGCACAAAGTGGTTTGGAACAAACATCTCTCTCCAAGCCCCATCTATTATGCTTACTTGAGATCCAGAATCAAATAGTGTAGTTGTTGCAAAGCCATTGATGAAACAAGTGAGCAGGCATTTTTTTCCAATGAGTGGTACTGTGCGAGAGACGTTCTGAAGAGTTTTAGCTTCTTCTGAGGGGTTGCCTCTGCCTAGTCTTTTACTTTCTTTTTTTCTGCTTGAGTGAGTGCGGTTACTTCTTGGGGTGGTACTGTGGGACTTGTGTTGTGAAACGGCCTCTTGTTGTCCCTCCACGGAGACCGCTCCTAGTTTAAAGGCTTCTTTGTTCTTTTTAGGCAACCAATAGCCCTGTGGCCTGGCTCTCCACAAACAAAACAGTGACTGCAATCTTCTAAACCTTGTTGTATACAGTTCATACAGCAGAAGGGCTTTTCCTTTCTCTGGGGAGGAAGAAGATTTTGAGAGACAGCTGTTCTACTGGCTGAAGGGCACTGTGTGTGGGAAGATAGGCCCTGTGCAGAGGCTGCATGGTTTTTTGTTGTTTTCTGGTCCATTAAAGCAGCAACCATGGTTGTTAGTGCTTCAACCTGTGCACTGAGTTTTTGGATGGCCTGGTGGTCTTTTTCCATCATGGCATGATTCTCATCACCTACCCTTACACTGTGCATGTGTGCAGGCTTTTGTCTGGAAGTGTAGCCCAATCTACGCTGATGTTCATTTTCATCTGCAATAATTTTCATTACTTGTGAAAGAATTTCTTCATCAGTCACTTGACTCCTAGAACGGAGTGGTCTCAGTTGCTGTCTTATGTCTGTGTGTTTTGAACCTAAGCCCTGGTAGACTGTGTGCAGAAAAACTCCCTGGATTGTTTTTGGATCATAGCATATATCTGAGTTGCCTTGTTTGGACTGGAACAGTATTTTTTGTTTGAGCCCAATCATGCGGTATAGGAATTGCTGAGGAAGTTCATGCTCATGTTGTTTTGCACATACAAGCTCCTGAAATAATTCTGTGCTTGCCTTTTCACCAAGATGCGATCTAAGGAACCCCTTGAGCTCACAAAGCGCCATCTCCTCTTTGTTGGTTAGCATGTCCCTAAAGGCTCCTGGCTTGACTATTCTCAAAGCCCCCCGAATCACTTCAGTCTCTGTGAAGCCCTCTTTGATCCCCTCATCCAGTTGTTTACATATGTTATTGTAGGTGATGTCAGAGTTCTGGTCTCCTATCTGCCCACCATGCACTTTGAATTCTCTGCGCTGGAGGAAGGGCAGATCCTTCAAGCATACCACCTTCTCTGTGTCACCTTGTGCTGTAACTTGGTTTCTCAGATGAGGAACTGATGTCTCCTGTGGATCGTACTGTCTGGCTCCATGTTTGTAACTTTGCAGCTTTTTCCCTAATTCTTCATGTATTGCTTGCAGCTGTTCTATGTCTTGAATGGAAGAATTTGTGTTGTTGGTTGGTGGAGTCACTCTTGGTATGGAGACAGTGGGTAGTGGAGCTGGTTTTGTCACATTACCATCAGCCTGAGCTAATGTCCTAGCTGATGCAGCTGTGACATTCTCTTCCCCTTGCGTTAAACTACCCCTGATAACCATTAAGTCACGATTCTCAATAATGTTGCTTACAAGATCATTTAGTGCTAACAAATGACTCATCCCTTCATCTTCAGTGTCAAGCAATGCATTGGACTTCATATATTGAAGGATATACTCAACACATCCTTCTTCATCAGATGAGTCAAAGTTAACTGCTTCCTGGAAGTCTCTGGACACCTCCATAGCAAGCTGGTAAACTTCATCACAGGTGAGCTGGTACAGGCTCTTCTTGATGCTCCATGTGAGTTCTTTACGTGGCGCCGACATGACTTCTTTTGCTCTTGGTTAACAGCAGTGCGGCTCCCTTGGAAGAAAGGGTCCTTTCTGGCTTCAATCTTCCCTCGTGGACGTTCACTTGCTGTCACTTCGGCTGTAGTCACGTTGCGGCACCTCAGCTTTGGTTCTTTTGTTACTGGATCTGCTCTCCTGGACACTTGAGTGGCGCCGGAGAGAGATCCCGGACGAGCCCCCACAATTTGTTACCGACACCAGGAGTGGCGTCAAAGCAACAAAATAGATTTTCTGTTGAGAACAGAAGAAAATGCCACAGCAATGAACACAGGATGCTTCTCTGTCGTCGTCCAGATTGCGTCTGTTTATTTACAGTTCATATGCACCACGTTTTCATTCAGCATTTTCAAAACTGCAGTCTTTATACAATCATTACATACCAGTTCAATATTAAATAAAATCTTTCAATTCTCCAGGTGTATTATCTCTAATCTTTACATAAACATATATACAAATACACCTTATCAGCCAGTGTCTGACCATTGAGTCCCATCATTTTATGATGCACAAAATTAGAAGCAACATTCTGCATTCAATAACATTAACATGTTCAGTCTGGACAGCTTAAATCAATTTCAATATAATACTTTTCTGATTTAAACTCAATAAACATTCTTCACATAAACTCGAACCACATCAAAATCCTTGAAAAACTGTGTTTTAACATTTTGCCTGCAAGTTCTTACACGGGGCATATTGTTAGCAAAATACGTTGTTAGCAAAACACGGTGCCTGCCAGGCAGCGCTCAGGGCAAAGACGCGCCAGAATCACAGCGTAACGGTTTCGCAGCGGCAGTTAAGCCAGATGTCTTTCAAGTTGCCGTCCGCTCCGTAAAGTTTCTTTATATTTCCCTTTTTCTTTCAAAGTACTCATAAATAATATATACTAATTTTATGTCAAATCAAGTGATCAAAAGAACATATTTATGGTACACCAACCTGTTGAGAACAGAAGAAAATGCCACAGCAATGAACACAGGATGCTTCTCTGTCGTCGTCCAGATTGCGTCTGAGGTGCTCATGCACAAACCCACCGTCAGAAACAACCCAGCACACAACTGTCCGCATCAGTTTTGTTCCTTCCGTTCTGCATTTGTTAAATTCCAAAATTAAACATAAGACAAAATTGTGCGTTTCACATTTAATAAAAAATATATATATATTGTTTAGATACTTAAATTTAAGTTGTGCATTTAAAACCAACAGGCTTATTTTTGTGTTTACCACACATGCAATGTGCTGTAAGCTAGAGGGAAAGAGTGTAAACAAAGGAATGATGGGAAATGAAGGCAGGCTTATTACTCTGCGCCAACAGTCCAACTCACACCTTAAAGATACTGTAAATGTCTGACAAACTCCTACCGCTTCGGAAAAACAATGTCCTAGAAAACGACTGCTTGTTTAAAAATGGCCAAACCACATTTAAAAGACCACTGGAACGGTTTTACAATAGATCAAAAGATGACTGGAGTGGAACTTTGATAACTTGAAGTGTTGCAAATCAGCACAAAACCACTTTTCTCCGCTTCAGAATCTGCTAGAATTACGTTAATTGTGTAAACAGTTGAATAGTTTGCGTTTTCGAAAGAATATCAACACTGGGGCTGAAGCTTCTGTGTTAAAAGGTTTAAAAGAAGAAAAAAAGATAGATAGGTAATGTGGGATGGATGTAGCTCACTGACTGTCAATCACTTAGAGGTTTAAATACCAAGATGAATGTTAATTATTTATTAAACTTAAGGTAAATGAGTCTGCATGATGCTATATAATAAAGAATG
Source organism: Oryzias latipes (assembly GCF_053564925.1). Taxonomy (NCBI): domain Eukaryota; kingdom Metazoa; phylum Chordata; class Actinopteri; order Beloniformes; family Adrianichthyidae; genus Oryzias; species Oryzias latipes. Next base: position 26,313,308 of record NC_136251.1, on the reverse strand, counting down.
CAGATAAACAGGACACTGTCTAAAAACTTTGCTCCTTTTTCTTTAAACTATTTTGATAACGTTTTGACATATTTAATCCAAACCTCTTAAAGTTAATTGACATTAGTGACTTTTGCTTCTGAGAGTTTTTGCTTGTGAAGGTCAATCTATAGGCTCAGATGTACACTTTCTTTTTTTTAATCATGAATCATGACACATGCAGGCAGTGGAAGGACATGTGTTACTCTGAAGCAACAAGTATGAAAAAGGAGAAATCTTTCTGCTAAAATATGCAGGACTGCTTGTGGTTCCCAGAATTTCTAAAAGTCCAGTTGGAGGTAGAGCCTCTTGAAACGGGGCCCCTGTTTTATGGAATAAGCTCCCAGCTCATGTTAGAGAGGCCGACACAGTTTCCACATTCAAAGTTAGACTTAAAACATTCCTCTTTGGACAGACTTAAAGCTAGTAATCAGAGAGTATTTAACTTACTATTAACATGTTTGAATTAAACCTAACAATAACAATTAGTTGCTAGTAGGCTGCTAGAAGTTTGACTTTGGTGCAAGCATGGTGCACTGGGGTTCTGTCCTCTATTCTCATCTACTTCTCCTCTCCTCCTCTCCTCTATTCTTGATCATTTATTTATTATTTAGTTCTCCATGCCTCTGTTGGGTGCAGTGCGATCCATATATTGTCCCTATTTCCCACCACCCTCTGTGGGAGTGGGAGTGATTCCAAATTCCAGGTTGCTCGTCCGTGCTCCTGTACCTGGCCGTGTACCTCGTATCTGCTCCTGCTCCTACACCTGGCTGTGGATCCTGCCTCTGGCTCGTCTCGCGCCCCCAGCCGCCCCCCAACTCCATCTGGATGAAGCTCATCTACTGGACTTTCTAAACATCTAAACATGTAGTTAAGTCAGATAAGCTCATTCTTCTCTAAGAGTCCAAGTACATCGTGCTCCCCATCCTGGGGAGGATCCCTCCTTCATGTGGACACCCCTGAGGTTTCTTCTTTTTTTCCAGAATCTGTTTTTTTTTTTTGTTTTTCTTACCAATAAGGAGGGTCCAAGGGTAGGGATGCCCAGTTTAGTTTACTCGGTTTAGTTTGCTCGGTTTAGTTTAGTATAGCCATTACCTATTGAATTCTGTGACTTAATGTTCTTTATGATTTCATGTTTATTATACAATTTTGAAGCCCATTGAGATGACTATCGTTGTAATATTGGGTTATATAATTGAATTGAATTGAATTGAATGGAATGGAATGGAATTGAATTGAATTGAATACCCAAAGACTCACTTAGAAGTTGTGTTCATGATGGTATTTTGATTTTGCGGTCCTCACTAAGACTTCTCATCAATATGCAACTCAGACATGCAAAGACGTTCTTTTATAAACAATGAACTGGAGGGGCTTTGGCCGGATTCTCTGTCAATTTTCCCAGTGAAAAAACACAGGCATTGATTTATCCAAGCTTACAACCCATTATACTTTTGTCCATCTGGGATTAACTTGTGCCCAGAGACACCAGCTGTATTTCTGTGCACAAGTTGAATGCACTTGATAAATGACTTCCTTCTTGAGGAAAACCGTTTCATCATGTGACATTTTTGGATTCAGCAACTAACTGTAAAACAGGCACAACATGCACTTTGCTGCATGTTAGGACAGAAACACAATCTTCCAAGAAACACCTTCACTTTACCACATTCTGTTTGGTTTGCCGTTAGGGGGATTTCAAAGAGTCAAACCTGTTTTTTGACTTAAGCTAGATAAACACGTTCAGCATTTGTTCTATCATTTTGAGGTCAGCGCATTATAGAATTCATATAAGCTCAACAATCATCTTAGCATGAACATTTCTCCTCTTCTATTGGCATGTCCTTGAAGGCCATCCCATCATAAATTGGTTTCCAGCCCTGGCATTTAGAGACTGTAATTTCCCCCGAGAACCCTTGAACCTTTTCCAGAATTGCATGCCCTGGGGAGTAAAGTTCTTCACTGTTCCGAACTGAGAAATCCCTTCCACAAACTCACTGATGATACTGACAGTTTGAGACAAAAACTGCTGTATCATGACCCACCTTTGCTTTGACGCTGCAAGCCTCAAGCCTGGTTTCAAATCCTAACACAGTAACCTGCTCCCAGAACACATTAGAAATGCAGTCCTTCTTTTTGCTTCTTATGAATGCTTTGAAAACGAAACAGTGTGACTTTAAAACTTTTTTTTTGTAAAAGTACACATAGACTGGGTTTTAAAATTAAAAACCCATTTATAAAATCTAAAAGATGACGCCTAAAAGTGTTTAAAATACTTTTTTGTGCAACTGCTTTCTTTTGCATTGTGTTCCCGCATACAATTAGTTGTAATGTATTATTTTAATTTATCTTTCAATACTTTGTGTAATGTGTAAGTTTAAAAAAAAAACTCAATTTGCAAGGATTTCTAGCAGAACAAAGAAGACCATATATTTTATAGTAAGCTTATTATGAAAAAGAAATAAGAAGTAAACATTGAACACTCAGTTCCACACATCTTCAATAAATCGAATCTAAACCCGATCATTAGCACTAGAATTATATGCAGGTTAAAAGAAGTTAAATATTCATCACCTTTTTGTTTGTCTCATGATACTTCTGAGTTTAAAAATTCAATATTTTCTTACTCATTATAGTTGTTTTACATGACCAAAACATATGTTCCCTTGGGCTTATTAAAAATAATTTTTAATCTTTCAATTTTATTGCCATTTTTTTTAGTTTTAGATGGAGTGATTAACATTCAAAAATGCTTTATAGTATTTATTTCTCTCTGCTAGATAAACCTCACAATGTTACTTTATTTCATGATTAAAAGTATGAAAATGATTCTAAAACATAAAAAATGAGGAGTACAGGTTTAAAAACTAATTAAGCTTGGTTCACTGCAGGTTACATTGTTAAGATTCACAAATGTCAGGTTTTTTTTCTTCAAGCTAATAATCTTTCTATTTTTTGTGTTGCTATGATTTTAAAAGCTCTGCATGTCATGTTTACAATTTTTTCCGCTGTTGTTTTAGAGACAGGAGACTATTTTTATGTCAACTTGTCAAACTTAAGAACAAATAGCCACTATGAGGAAATGTGAGGAAACACATCTTTATCTAAGTGTTGTGAATAAACAAAAATGCAGAATTTGCAGGTAAATGGAACAGGGATGGGCAGCACTTGTCATGCCTCCTTTTAATCAACTGTCATGTAAAACGTTTCTTTTTGTTTTTGCTTTTTTTAGAGATTGCTTTCTTAAAAGTTTGGAAAGACAAAGAAAGGTAAAACTACGTAATAGCTTTTCCAGAGTCTCTTTTGAATTCCCTATACATTTTGACTCATGCCCTTCTCCATTATCTATTCACAATGACCATTAAAGTCACACATCCTAAGCTATTGATTGTTTTTCTAGTGATAAAATCAGTTAATTTCAAGACTTTTAGGTTTTTCTCTAAATATAAAGGCTATATGATATGTTCTTTTATAAAACAATACATTTGGGCAGTTACAAATGGTGATATATTTCTTAAAACTCCATGATCATGTTCCATGATGTGTCATGCCTCCTGCTGTATATGAATAACCGCAGTAGAGCTGCTGCCAACCAAGAAAAAAACAGGGCATCATTTTTGGCTCCATGCTCTTTATAGACTAAAATGTTTGCTGCAGAACTCAAATGGTGAAAAAAATTCTAGTCACTTGAAGAGTTCATGTATTTAAAAAAATCTAACATAACCCCCAAAACAAAAATGATAACCTTTTGAGCTGATTACCCTTTTTATTGTGGTAGAAACGTGTCCGTAAATTGAATCATCAGTGAATCCAGCTCCGGACACAAAACCCAAGCTTGTTAAAAGCCGTGGGAGTTTTCCTGGTCTGACAGAGGCAGAATCCGTTGTTGAAATGATGTACATCCATTTTCTCCCTGTGACGTAACGCTCCATGAGCAGAAATGCCTGAATCTTGACATCATTATGTCAGAAGAAGTTGGCTCCACAGGCATTTACAGTGTAGAATTAATGATGAAACACGTTTTGAAGAAATGCAAGTTATTAAGAGACGAGAAAGGGTGAATTTATAAACCCAAAGGTGAAGAAATCTTCAAAAAATGTAAAAATTCAGGGGGAGAAATCCAGTCTATAAGATGTGTAAGCCTGCAGTAAAGTGACTTCATTCAAAGCTTGGCCAACAAACCCCCCCCCCCCCCCCCCCCCCCCCAGCTGCTGATCTGAATGCTGAAAACAACAATGACAGCAAGCACGATTTGTGCAGCTTTTTAGAAAGCACAGAAGAAAAATAGGGATACACAATTTGATCTTTATGAAAACACAGTTCTACATGTGTTTGCCTAATTGGCCTGATTAGAGATGCTCTCATTTTAGTTTTTGTTAGCAGTTAATTCAGCTGCATGATGGGAGAAACTCTCCACAGAAAGAGGAGTGCTTTCTCACTGAAAAAGTATTCTTGAATTTATTTTTTACATAACTTTTCACTCAGAGCTGCATCCATTTGCATCAGTGACAGGATGTGTCATTTTTCTTTTGATGGACAAGGATAGTGGGCATAGGAGGCTGGTTCAAATTCCATGTCCGCACATGTTTTTTTTTCTTGAATCCTCGGTTCAAAGACCTGCATGATTGCTTATTCTGAGTGAGCGCAAGTCTTTTTGATTGACTGGTGATTAGTGCACGACGCCCTCTGTCTTTTGACTGATTGCAGTGAGACAGCCGTCAGCAGAACTCCTAAAAGGGCTCCAATGTGAACAGTAGAAAATTCCTAATCACGTCAGTTTATACATTTATTTTCCACTTTGATTTTTTTAAAGGAGCAAAAAGTTTATTATTAATTAATAATACCAGTAAAAATATATACTGTAAATAAAAAATGCAAAGTACCCAGTTTGGAAATCAAATTGTCACACAACAGTAGAAACCAGGAGAATATCGTATTAAGCTCACTGTTGCAACATTGGAGAGAATAAAAGAAATTCCGGCAATTTTATAGTAAATTAATTCAGAATTTTGTGTGTTGTCACAGATAAATGCTCACTGTGAAATATAATCGTTTGTTTTTAAAATGCAAAGGCTACCTGATTAATAAAGAGCGCTTACCGTGCGCTTTGACGCATCTGGAGATGTGTCAAAGATGTCCAAAGATGTCCACAGATGCGCCGTTTCAAAATCACCCCAGAATCACGCTTTGTAAATTAACTTTCACTCTTTCTTTATTCATTAAAAGAATCTTTGATCCCTGTTGATTTTTTAAAAAGTGAATTTAAACAATGTTTTAATTAAAATAAATGACTTACCAAGCGAATTTCCCACCAGCGAGACGATGAATACTATAATATAAGCTGCAATTAGAACCCATTCATATTGCTTTGGGTGTAAGTACTCTCCCCAGATGTATTTCAAAAGTTCCTCATCCGCATCCATGGTAGAGTGCGAGTGAGAGTCAGAGCTGTTGGACGAATGTGAAGGATTAAAACACTCATTGCAATCCAAATTCCCAGAGATTCCAGACATCCTCCGCGGTGCTGCTGGTTTGACCGTGTGTGCGCAGCGGCCGCAGGTTGTCGGTCTGACTGCGAACGAGAGCGCGCACCGCGCGCTGATATCGAAGCTCTTAGGATGACGAGGGTCCCTCCGTTGTTTCCATCTTCGTCACAGCGGGCAGCAACAAGGGATGCTGCAGATGACAAATCTGCCAACTCAAAGAGTTGGGAAGATGGCACCTCAGGTGTTTGCGTGCGTGCACGTGCACGAGCTTCGGTTGAAAGGTTATGTGGCTCCTTCACATATCCATTTTAAATAATCTAGGCATTTAGAGATAAACCACTGCTCGGAGGCAGAAGTGAATCTTGTAAAAGACAAGAAGAGAAAAAGGTCAAAGATGAACATAAATGTCAAAGAAGTGGTCAGAGGATTAATATGGTGGTGCAATGTTTTTTTAAAGTTCCAACATAGCTAAGCAACATGGTTAAGCAAAACAAAATTCAACATGGTCTCGTTTTTTTCTGTTACATTTTTAACAACAGGTATTTATTTTTTGCCTTAAAAGAATTTATAATTTAATACTAATATTTCTATATTATTATATTGCAAAGGAAAATGGAACATTTCTTGATTGATTTGTATGTCTTTTCAAACTATACAGCAGGTTTTTTTCTGTAAGGTTGTACACAATTCACTGCTGTGGCCACACTAACACAAAGCCTGGGATTTTGTGGCGAGTTTGGGATTCTTGTGCAGCTGGAAGCTCAAATGATGTTTAGGTTTCAGCAGTGAATGATGTTTTCTTGTGGGATGTCCTCTTGGCTGATCGAATTCTAACTCTTGAACATGCATCACCCCCATGTGTCACTATTGTTAGGGTGTTATTTTCAGCATATTTGCTGTACCCTTCTTCCTCCAGGCACACAATTAATCCTAAAGGTCCGAAGGTTCCAGTTTTCATTTCCTCTATAAAACAGAATGTGGGAAACATGTGGACTCCTAAGGTACAAAATTTTCTTGGGTTTTTGGATCAAACGTGGAATTCAGGTAAAGAGCCCTTAAGTGTTCAGCTTGTGTCTTATACCCTGGAAACCAATCCCTTTCATGTTCAGTTCTAAAATGACTGAAAGCCATGAATGAAAGGGAGTTGTGAGGGACCAAACACAGGAGACTACAGACTTTAGTAGAAGCTAAAAAAAAAAAAAAAGAAACCCAGCTCTAATTCAAAACATCATCCCAAAGATGACAAAATAAAATCTTTTTATATAAGAAAACAAAAATTTGGTGACATGAAACCAAAAATGTTACTGAAATTGACAGAAGGAACCTGTGATAATTGTTGCAGGAGAAGAAAACTCTCTAATAAAAGTTGTTAAAAAAAAAGTCAAAGACAACCAAAAACCTTTTAAATATCTCTTAAAGACAACTTCTTCACATATTCCACTCTGCTGCTATTTTTGATGTATTACAAGAAAGTTGAAACACATGTATTTGGAAGCGTGTTCAATAAAAGAAAACGACGGGGGATCTTCGTTCAAATTGCTTCCGTGAATTTCGTTCTAATTTTTTAGGAACAAAAAAAGTAAAGAACTACAAACTAACTAGCCTTATCTGCTCATGAAAACTACAAGATGATCAAACTCAAACTCAAACTTTATTTATTTATATAGCGCCTTTCATTTTGGTTAAAAACACAAAGCGCTTAACATAAAAACAGATAAAACAGTCATAAAAAATGAAAGTTGTTCAAAACAGAAAACAAAGGACAATCCCACAAAGAAGGTACCCCTCCCTCACCACCCCCCGCCCCCATCCCCACCCACCCAGTTAACCCAGTAGAACAGTGAACAGAAACAAATAACTGCAGTTGAAGAAGGTCTGGCTTGGTACTGCTGTGAGGATCTGCAATTAAAAGTTGAAAAGCCACTCTGATCGTGTTATAGACATGTTCTGTGTCTGTCTTGTCTATGTGTTCGCCACGAGATTGCCAATCAGTTTTGTTCTTCCAAGTCTTCATGGTTATTTGCCACAACAGTAAACACAAACAAAAAAAATCACACGTGTGGTGACCTCACCACAGGTTTGTATTTTTCCTTTGAACTCTTTTTGACCAATGTCTTTGGCGATGTCATTCATAACTTCCTAGTCAACCCCAACAGTAAAAAAAAACTGCAAGCAGAAATGATTATACTTTCCATACTATTACAAAATAAAAGTCGGAAGTCTGCTCTAACACGTGCAGAGAACTTTTCTGGGGTATTCTTTTTGTGCAAACACTAAAAAGTGTTCAGTTCAGTTTAATTTTCATAAGAGAGCAATGAAAACCAGAGGAAAAACAAGACAGTGTCAACAGGGAACAAAAAAGGCGTTTGTTGAAAGAAAGCTTATCTTTCTTGAAATACTGCAAAAGCAATAACCATCGCCTCAGTATTGATATTTCAAAAATGTAATTTAGGATTAACATGTGTTGATAAAATGGATAAAGATAGCCTTAAATCTTTTAAAACATTATATTTTTGGTGTCTTTTTCATAGCCACACTTGTTCTATATATTTACCACCTCAACAACAATACTTGTAATCTTTGGTTTGTGGTTTAACGTTTCCAAACAGAACAATACTTAAGGAGCAGCTGTGTTACAAGAAGTGCGTTTTAAGTATAAGGATACTGGTTTTACTGTATTTTAGGTGTTAACTTTGTTAAAGCTTTCATAACATCTGCCCAGGAGTAGACATGAGGGACAGTATCTTCGTCCTACCTTGGTGCCACTAGTGTTTGGAGCAGACGAGAACAGGTAGAAGTCTAAAGAGTGGGAGATTATGATCCTCAATCTCAACCTGGGTCGGTGTGATTTTAAGGTGGTTTGAGGTTCTTACAATAAACCTTTTAGCAAAAACTCCAGGTGATGATTTAAATGAGCAGTTTATGCTTTTTAGCAGCTTTCCTTAAAATAAGCCCTAATGTAGTCTTAGATCTGCTCAGCCTGCATGCAAGTTTCCATTTAAGGCACAATATCCCTCATGCTGTGTGCAGTGTATGGGGATGATCGTCATTAGTTACCAGCTAGACTCAGTGTGTTTTAGCTCATATAAGCGCCGTCCATTTTCAGCACAGAAAAACCTCAGAGTTCAGGATTTGTACAGGAATAAAAAAAAAAACAAAAAAAAAACAATGACAGCTTTTTTATCCACCTCATGAACTCTATACAACAATCGCATCACCTTTGCGTTCAAGGCGTGGCTAAGACACCGCTGCTGCTGAGCTGCCGGGACTAAACATTTGTATTTGCGTGTGTGCTGAAAACTACTGATGACCAAGTGTGCACACGAGGTCTAAACTGTGAAAAATGAAGGGTGATTTGTAAGAAACTAAGGTTTCACAACAGAAGAATTTGTTTATGACGTGGATGCGTGTCTGCTCACGGTGCTTGCTGAGACAGAGAGATGGAGCCGCATCGTCACACGTCCACTTCCAATGAAAAGTCTATGTAAACACACTCAAATGTGCATTTTGGGACTTCTGCATTCAAGATTCCTCGCTTTTATGCGTTGCTACCATTGACTGTATACAAAAATAGGGACTGAGAAACCCCTTGCGTTCCAAATAGAAAGCCCCCACCGGCTCATTAAAGTAATTTAGTCATTATATTTGTTAGAGTAAACATCGTTGCTCTACCTTTTTTTTACATGTTCTTGCCAATCCAAATTTTTTATGATCATTTTTTTGCACTCCAGTTATTAAAGTTATAAACTGACTAATCAGATGCCTCAAAAAAAAAACATGTGTGCCCACTGTCTGAATGTTAGAAGTTTGATTGACAGATTCTCCTGAGCCCACTTTCAGGGGTGGGGGGGGTGGAGAATTTAATGATAATTTTATCAGAATAAAACATTAAAACTTCTGGCAAGTAAAGTTAAGGAGACCAGTTGACTAACAAATCTCTGCAATTCTGTGCTTAAAGTTCTGGATCATGTTGTTATGGTCTGAAACAAGTGAAATCTCAAATAAACAATGTTTCAAAACTACAAAGACGTGAAACTTGAGAAGACAAGGGAGCTTCGGGCAAGACAAATAAAAGCGGCCTCAAAGCGCCTGCCCTCCAACACATAAAAAACGATGGAAAATACAGCAGCAAGTGTGCCCCATTTTCGACACAATGCAGCAGTGGCCAAAAAAATGCTAAATAAAGAAAGCAAAGAACTTTATCCAACTAACCTCTTATACTATAAGAAAAAAGTATACATATATACTGTATATATAAAACGCCCCTCTCACCCTCCGCAGGTGGTTTCTCACACAAGCTCGGGTCCTCTACCAGAGGCCTGGGAGCTTGACGGTCCTGCGCAGTATCTTAACTGTTCCTAGCACTGCGCTTTTCTGGACTGAGAGGTCTGAGGTCTTTCCAGGTATCTGTTGTAGCCACTCCTCCAGCTTGGGGGTTACTGCCCCGAGTGCTCCAATTACCACAGGCACCACGGTCACCTTCACTTTCTAGGCTTTCTCCAGTTCTTTTCTGAGTCCCTGGTATTTCTCCAGTTTCTCATGTTCCTTCTTCCTGAGGTTCCCATCGCTTGGTACTGCCACATCCACCACAACGGCTTTCCTCTGTTCTTTGTCCACCACTACAATGTCTGTTTGGTTCACCATTACCATCCTATCAGTCTGGATCTGGAAGTCCCACAGGATCTTTGGCCTTTCATTCTCTACCACCTTCTGGGGTGTTTCCCATTTTGACCTTGGGGTTTCCAGTTCATATTCTGCACACATGTTCCTGTATATTATTGCAGCCACTTGATTGTGGTGCTCCATTTATGCTTTACCTGCCAGCATCTTACATCCTGCAGTTATGTGCTGGATTGTTTCAGGCATCTCTTTGCACAGGCTACACCTTGGGTCTTGTCTGGGGTGGTAGATCTGAGCCTCTATCGCTCTGGTGCTCAGGGCTTGTTCCTGAGCTGCCAGCATGAGTGCTTCAGTGCTGTCCTGTAGGCCAGCCCTTTCTAGCCATTGGTAGGACTTCTTGACATCAGCCACTTCAGTTCTGGTCCGGTGGTAGATCCCATGCAGGGGTTTGTCCTCCCATGAGGATCTGTCCTCCAGCACTGTATCCTCTGCTCTCCATTGTCTGAGACATTCACTGAGCACACTGTCAGTTGGGGCCTTGAGCTTGATGTACTCATGCATCTTGGATGTTTCATGTTTCACAGAGCGGTTTACCCTCACAAACCGGCATTACAGAAGCTGCTGACTGACACTGTCTTTATTGTGATGAATGCAGTTTCATCCTCCTGCTTTTGTTACTAGACAGTATTCAGTGCAGAGAGGAGACAGAGGTGGAATGAAATGGTTTCTGGGTGACAATAATGATAAAGCAAAGTAAAAAACATTGGCTCTGTTTTCTTTAACAGGTGACACATTTAAATAATTTCAATAAATGTTCTTTTAATGAAATTTGTTTCTGGGTAGGCAAATAATAAAGGAAACCTGTAGCAATTTGCCCTTTAGATCAGGCAATAATGTGTTTTCACTTATTTACCTATTTCATTTTGTTGCAAATAGTTCACATTCACTAAAAATATATATTTTTAAATTACAAAAAGATTAAAAACAGTTAGAAGCTGCATATGGTTGCTGATTTAAATGCCTCTGCTTACAATATGACATTAAGCCTAATCTAAAATTAATCAGTTGTTTTATTTAAAAGTGGTATTCATTTGGATTCTTTGTGTAAACGAATATGAAATTAAACCGACATGAGCAATCTGTTGTAAATGTTGTGTGCCCATTAAATGTTAATTTCTCTTTTTGTAAGGTGGGTGCTCACACATACATTGCAACAGAAAGCAGCATCAAATGTTTTATGAATAAAGTTATCATTATGAATAAAACATTGGTGCATCAAAGGCAGAGACAGTAGCAGGACTCTCAGTCGAACGCTTTCAAAAAACAGTCATCTTTCTAGGTTCTTTCTTTGATTTGGTCTGAAGAAATGTGAAAATGAACCCCCACAAAGGTTGCAATTGCCCCCAAACATAAATTTATGCGCAAAAGCTTGTCAGGCTGACCTTTCCTACCACCTCAGAGTGACACTGAATCATTGAAAGAAGCCAAACATTTTGTCACAGGTCATGATTCTTCTGTCCACTTGACAGCTTTAGCTTCAGCTTTTGTTTTGAAAAATCTCATTAAATGTACTGGCAAGCTCAGAATGTTGACCTGTGCACCTGAAAATTCATCTACCTGGCAAAAGACATTTCTGCATCTTGATAGGGTTATTTATATTTTGAATAAATTTTTTTCTTACAGCACAAAAAGAGTTGCATACATTGACTGTTTTTTGTTAAAACTAAGACTTCCTGTGAGGTCAAATCTGCATTTATTTTTTTAAATAATGTCACTCCAGAGGGACTTTTCCACCTCAATCTGAGGGCTTACATTCCAAAAATTATACTTTTTAACCATAACAGATGGGAAAAAATTGGTTGGGATTTCCAAATCATTGATAATTTGGGACAATTTCTATTCCTGAAAAAAAGAAACTAACTCAACTATTTTAGAAAAAAAGCTCTGGAAATTTATTATCATCTGTTTTTGTGACTAGAAAATACGACGGAGTATTAGGGCCACCAAAAAAAAAAATTTAGAGCCACCAAAAAAAAAAAAAAGTAAAATTACGAGATTTTATCTCGTAAATTTAGGAGATAAAAACTCGTAAATTTAGGAGAAAAAAACTTGTAATTTTAGGAGATTACAGTGGAAGTGGGCATGCAGAGCAGCAGGTGAACGCCATGCAGCCGCAGAGAAGACCGACTAAACTTTGTTGAACAGGTGAGCTGAATGTTTATTGATAACGTTCCAAATGTCTGGAAGGTCATTTGTTTGATTCACGATTCATTAAAGTTTTATTTATTGATGGTTGGTTTGCAGGATCTCTGCAGCCCGATGAAGCCGTCGTCGGTGTCCCTGCAGCTGTTCGCTTGAATCCTTTCTTCCTCCACCAAAGACCAGATCTCTACGTCTGTGTGACGCTTCCGTCACACAAAAGGAGGAGCACTTTTTTTTGGCATTTTCAACGTTCCAAAGCTAATATAAAACACTATTTTCATTCCTCTTTATTGTTTTATGTTTCATCTGCAGGAGGGGGCGTTTGTAACACTGTTTACTTCCGCATTGGTGTTGGGATGACAGGTTCATGACGTAATGAGACAAATGAACTTCAGGATATGTGAATGAAAAGGTTGCTGCTTTTTCTGCTCTTATTTATAAATTTTTTTTTTTTTTTTTTTTCTCTTTTGTTCTTTATGCTCCCCTGGCACATTTTGTTACTCTTTGTTTTGTCTGTGTACTTAAAATTGACTTGAATTTGTATCTTGTATATCTTCAATAAAGTTAAAAAAAAAAAAAAAATGTGAATGAAAAGGAGAATAAAGGCTGCAGCGATTGTCTACACCCAAACGTGTCTCTGAGCTCCTTATTTTACATATTAAACTCCGCTTAAATAAAAAATAATCTGATTTTGAGTAGCCAAAAGGTTCAGAATCTCTTTGTTTTAAACCTATGATAATCCGGAAATGAAGCTTCACAAAAGGCTCCACATACTTCATCTTCAAGCCAGGTTCCAATAAACGAGAAACTTCGGTGTTTTTTCCTTAATCTACGACTTTTTTCTCGTAAATTTACGAGATTTTAAGTCGTAAATTTATGAGATAAAAAGTCGTAAATTTACGAGTTTTTATCTCCTAAATTTACGAGATAAAATCTCGTAATTTAACTTTTTTTTTTGGTGGCTCTAATTTTTTTTTTTTTGGTGGCCCTAATACTCCGTCGTAAGAAAATGATGTTCAGCAAAGAAAGTGTAATTTCTGGCTTTAGTGTTTTGAGAAATGGCTGCATACGAGTCAGTTTTGTTGATTGTCATACAGAAGATATGAGTGACATATATTCATCTGTGCACATCATAAATATAGTTTTAAATAAAAAGATAATAATGCAAAAAATGTTGATTGTTTTTGTACATTTGTGTCTAAAGGCCCAAACACACCAAGACGAATTTCGCACGCGATATTCGCCGACATTTAACGTCTCGTGACTAAACAAAGGGCACCAATGTGAGTGTGCATACCGACGCAAAAAACGCCATGTGTAAAAGCGTCATTTTTTTAAAAACGCCTCGGGTTCGTTTTTTTGGTTTGACGCTCCGCGTCAAAAACTATACGACCAATGAGAATGGCGCTTTTGCACACGTGTCTGGAGCTTCTTAAGTCACAGTAAAACACAACTTGGGGGCGCTCAAACACAAAACTGCCTTTCTGAGCACACACACCAGCGAAGAAGATAGACGCCAAGTAGCATCTGCACTGCCGCGAAGAAATAATGACGGACATTCTAAAATATCTCCGAAAACGCTCATGATACATTTTCAGCTCTTGTACCAGTCGATAAAACTCCCCATGTTCTTCTCTTCTCGTAACTATGGGATGTACCCAAAATCGGCGTCTTTAACGGCGTCTTTCATCATTCAACAGAACAATAATTTCTTCATCGCTGGAACTGGAGCTGTAGCTACTGGTGCTTGAAATATTCATGTTTCCTTTGTATGATTCTGACAAGCGCGTAAATACTTGCTCTCTTCTTCTGAGTGAAAAGCGAGTTTAAGAAGCGTAAAGTTGCGCAGCGCCACCTTGGAGTATTTCTGTTTTACATTAAGCGCCATCTAATGTCAGGCAATGAAATTGCATGTTCACTCAGCTCATCGTCAGCGAAAATCGCCTGGGTGTGAACACAAAAAACGTGTTGAAAAACGCTTGCGAAAAACGTGCGCCGATTTTCGTCCCGGTGTGTACGGCCCTTAAGGCTGCTAAATGAGAGTCATTAAAGTATCAATGCAAATAAAGAACATTACTTGGGTGAAAAGGCAGAACTGTCTGTCTTGCTTTTGTCCTTTTTTGTTTTTGCCTTTTCCTTTGTGATCTGGTTTTCCTCTGTAAATCAGATGTGTGTTGGCGTAAATAAAGTGCAGTGAATCTTTAACACTGACCCCTGGTAACAAGTTGTAGCAGACCATCTATCTATCTATATCTGAGCATCAATTTACTCATCCAGCAGACACACCAATCATTTGTTCTTCTTTCTGTGGTTAACAATGCAGCCATTCCTTTTATTTCTGCATTTACAACACATTATCAGTCGATGTTTGCTCATGTTTTCCTTGTACTTTATGATGACTCAAAAAGGAAACCTTTGTCTTTTGAGTCCCAGCATTTGGATTAGCTTCCCCTGAGCTATGACAAACTGGCCTTCTTGTCTCCTCATTATGAACTGAGTTGAATAATTTTATTTCCAAAGGGGAAATGTATTGCATAATAAGAAAGCATGAATAAAAAATAAAAAAAGCGCTTTCCAATGTTTATACTGCAAAACAATGGAGCATAAAAATTAGAGGATAGGGCTTCCAAAAGAAAGACATGAGAATTGATTATACATCAAGATTAAGTTTTTACTTTTCATCAAAACTCAATTGTTATTTTCCAGGTTATTAACTTTTCTTCACGTTGTATGAGATTCATCATTTTCATCAACATGTGACCATGCATGTAATCACTAAAACTCTTGAAAGTAAAATCGCTTCAAATGTAACATCAGTGATTTTGCAGAGCATTAGATCATTTATTAATTGTTTTTAAGTGGAATACATTTGAATTGTGAAGAAAGCAAAATGTATTCAGCTACAAATAATTGATCTTTCATTTGTAAAGTGGAACATGCTCGACGTGAAACAGAGCTAGACTGGTTTAAGAATGAAGCAGGAGCTCCTTTCTGAATCAAATTAAATTGAATTTAATCGTTAATTAAGGTGGAATATTTTCTACAAGATCTACATCAGGTTTGTTTCTTTAACCTACATGTTATAATTGCATGTTTTCTGTTGTTTCCTTATTGTTTGACACAGTTTAAGTTCACAAAGTTAAGAGCAACAGAAATGACTTGCTTCTGCTTCCATAGAAACCCAGAGAACTTGCCAGATGCTGTTTCCTTTTTTCCCCGTGGAAGGTGGTGCTCCAGTGCAGTGTTTTTCAACCAGTGTGCCGCGGCACACTAGTGTGCCGTGGGAGATGGTCAAGTGTGCCGTGGAAAATTGCCCTCATTAACTGATCTAAAAACATTTCCCATCTCCAGGATTTCAGCTCTGTGTTCATCCAAACAGGCCCTGATTAAACACTGAGGAGTTAGGAATATAAACGATCGTAAAATACTTTTTCTTTGCGTTTATTTTATTTTATTAAAGACATTTTGATAAGAATGACCGTACCGCGATTCAGCTGCACCTTCGGCTGTATTTTGGAAAAGCCCCGTTCCTTTAACTGTCTCCACCAATCATTCTTGAGGGGCTTAATCACATGTCATCAGTCTGACCAATCAGAAGTGGTTAAAGTCTTTACCTCCTTGTCCCGATTTAGCTCGTAAAGTCGCTCAGTTCTAACAAAAATACCAGCTAAAGCTCGTCTTTTGCGCTGTAGCTTTCCACAGAATCCGGTATCAGACCGTGGAACAAGTGAACAAAACAATGAAGCTCCGAAAACCGATCTCCGGCCGTTTTATGCACTACATCTCCCATGATGCATTGGGTTGTGAGAGTGACAGGGCACAAGGAGATCTGTCGTTAGACGTCTTGAAACCAACAAACACACATCAAACTATTTTTAAATCTTCTAACTTAAATTTTATTGAATCTTTTAGAAAAAAACAGCTGCAGTTTCCAGCTTTTTCTGCAACAATTATCTCAAAAATGCATGTGAGATTGTGGAGGGGCTGTCGATCAATACTGTTGTGATATGTCTCACATACTATGAATATTGTTCCCTACGCGGAGTGATACGGAGTTTGCCTTTTCACCTGAGCCTTAGTTCTTCATGTATGGCTAAGAAGTTGGAAGTGAATAAAGCGCGAGGTCCCTCTATAAGTTATTGTGGTCTTCATTGATACAATAACACTTCATGGTGGCAGCGGAAAACAGAGATTGAAAAAAAAAAAAGACGAGAGAGGAGAAGAATTTCCCCGACGCGAACCGAAGCGACAACTTGTCCGTGGATAAGTGACGTGCTGCTGCTAGCTAACTGCACGTGTAGCTTGCTGTTCGTGATGGCGTCGCATCTTCCTACTATGAACTGGTCCGACCCAGATCTGGGTGAGGCAATTTCATTATTCAAGCAAAAAATGTGCCTGTACGTAGAGGATGAGGAGATCTCAGATGAAGAAAAACAAGCCAGGAAAATATGCCGAGGCATCGGAGATGAGGGGCTAAAGAGGCTAAATGCTAGCGGCCTAAGTGCAGCTGAAAAGAAAGTCCCGGCAAATCTGTGGAAGTTTTTTGAAGGACAATTAAAGTTGGATGTCAACTTCAGAATTCACAGACTACATCTTATGCAATATAGACAGAAAGCAGGCGAGAGTATTGATGATTTTATAAACAGAGCAAGAACTCTTGCACTAAAATGTCAATTCACAGATGAAGAACTCCATGAACGCCTGATTGAGCTGATCATAGCCAGCACGCCGCATGAAGCTTTCAGAAATGAGCTCTACAGCAAGCCTCAAGGGTGTTCTCTGGCCGAAGTCCTGACTGAAGGACGAAAACATGAAGCTCTCACAGCAGGAAATCTCCAACTTCACCAACTCGAGGTATGCAAAACAGAGCAAAAGGAAAGAGTGGATGCTATTATCAAAGGAAGGGGAAGGCTGTGCCAAAGATGTGGATCAGATCATAAGCCACGACAATGTCCTGCTTTTAATGATATATGTCACCTATGTGGATACACAGGACACTGGGCTAAATGCTGCAGAAACAGAAAGCAACAGAAAAAAACAGAATATACCAACCAACACTGGCGAGATAAATCTCAGCCACAGTCAATGGGCAGATACCACAAAAAAAGTTATCAGAGCCAGTCATACAAGAATGACCGTAAAAAGCCAAACAAAGGAAAAATAGATGCCATACAAACCACAGACTCAAGTGAAGATGACCCATATCAAAGAGAGTTTCACTCTGTCACGGTCAGCGAAAAATGTATGCACAGCATTGATGCAAAAATGCCAAGAGAAGAGGCTTATACAATCCTAAATATAAAACCACCTGACGTACCTGGCCAGAAACACACACTTCGTTTAAAAATTGACACAGGTGCATCAGGGAATACCTTGCCACTACGTACATACAGACAAATGTACGGCAGTGACAGACAGGCGATGAACAGACTCCAAAAGAGCCATGCAAAACTGTCAGCCTACAGCGGACACAGGATCCGATGCTATGGGAAAATAAACATCCCATGTCAATGGAAGCACTCAGAGTGGATTAACGCCATGTTTTATGTTGTGGATGTACCAGGTCCAGCAATAGTTGGACTGCCCACATGCGAAGCACTCAACCTGGTAACTGTAAACGTGGACTCTATTGCTAATGTCAGCAAAGCAGCTAACAAAGAAAACAAGAGCCAGACCACAACAAAACCTAAAAAAGCCAATCCATTGCTCCATATAAACACCATAGAAGATTTAAAGAAGGCTTATGCAAACCAGTTTGATAAGCTTGGTAACTTCAGTGGGACTGCAAAACTCCTGCTAAAAGAGGGTGCTGAACCATTTCAAGACCCACCACGCAAATGCAGTATTCACATAAAAGACAAGCTCAAAAAAGGACTCGATAATCTTGTGGAACAGGATGTGATCTGCAAAGTGGAAGTGCACACAGATTGGTGCTCCAGTCTAGCATACAGTACCAAGAAAGATGGTAGTCTACGGATATGTCTAGACCCTAAAAAACTAAACGACAGTTTAAAAAGATGCCCACTCAGGATTCCAACAGTTGAGGAACTAAATCCAAAATTTGCAAACGCAAAAGTATTTAGCAAGCTTGACGCTAAGGCAGGATACTGGTCTATACATTTGGATGAAGATTCACAACTGTTAACAACATTTCGCACTCCATTTGGCAGGTACTGCTGGAAGCGTCTACCATTTGGACTCAGTGTGTCTCAGGATATCTTTCAGGCAAAGATGGACCAGATCCTGGAAGGATTGCAAGGTGTGGTCAGCATCGCAGATGACATTGCAGTATATGGAAAAAATGAAGAGGAACATGACAGGAACCTAATCAACCTGATGGAGCGTGCTGCAAACACAGGTTTGGTGTTCAACAGTGAAAAATGTAACATTAAACAGAACCAAATCTCATTTTTTGGTAACCAGTACACCGCCAATGGCATTCGACCTGACCCAGCCAAAGTCAGAGACATCCAAAAGATGCCAACACCACAAAACAAAGATGAGCTACACAGATTCATTGGGATGCTATCCTACCTGTCCCCCTACATACCAAGGTTCGCAGACAAAGCACACACCCTGAGAGGACTACTGAAGAACGACACACCATGGGTATGGGACACAAACTACCAAAATTGCTTTGATGACCTTAAAACAATGATCACTGAGGACGCATGTTTGAAATACTACGATCCCAGCTTGACTATAACACTTGAAGTGGATGCATCCCAGAAAGGCTTAGGTGTTGCCCTTGTGCAAAATAACCAACCTATAGCTTTTGGATCCAAAACACTAACAGATACTCAGTCCAGATATAGCAACATTGAGCGAGAAATGCTTGCTATTGTCTATGGAATACAACGATACCACACATATCTGTACGGAAAAGGATTCATAGTGATCACAGATCACAAGCCACTTGTAACCATATGCAGAAAACCACTACACGCGGCTCCACCAAGGTTACAACGAATGCTAGTCCAAGTTCAGGGGTACAATTTCGAGGTCATGTACCGTCCTGGACCACAGATGGTCCTCGCAGACACCCTAAGTCGATTACCCAACCCAGAGAACAGCAGTGAAATAGAGCTGGATGAACGTATAGACGGACTGATTTTTGAACCGGAAGACCCTGAAATGTACACCATAGCACTTATTAACTTCTCACATGACAAACAGAACACCCTTCGAGCAGAAACAAGCAAAGATCTCAAACTCAGTGCACTAAAGGAGGTGATTCTTCAAGGATGGCCAGAAAAAATACAGGACTTACCAAAACATCTTTGTGCCTTCTGGGCCTTCAGAGATGAACTTGGCATAGAAACAGGAGTCATATTCAAAGGCAGACAAGTGCTGATTCCTGACTCTATGACGGAGAGCATTCTAAAACAACTGCATTCAAGCCATCAAGGAATTGAAAAAAACACGTCGCCTTGCAAGAGAAAGCGTATACTGGATCAAAATGAACGACGACATTGAGAAGATGTGCAGATCCTGCTCAGTGTGTATTGAATACCAAGATGCAAACCCAAAGGAACCTCTTCAACCTAATAAGGTACCAACTAAGCCGTGGCAATCACTCGCATCAGATCTGTTTGAGGTGAATGGTCGCCACTACTTATTAACTGTGGACAGATACTCCAAGTTCCCTATGGTGGATGAGATGCACACAACATCAAGTCATGCAGTTGCACAAAAAATACAAGCATATGTGTCATTATTTGGACGTCCAGATGAAATACTGACGGACAACGGGACACAGTACACAGGAGAAGCTTTCAAACGGTTCACAAAGGAGTGGGGAGTCAAACACATCACCAGCTCTCCTCACTACCCAAAAAGTAACGGATTCATCGAGAGACATGTACGACACATCAAATCCATCGTCAAGAAGACACTGAAATATGGTGGAAATCTACAAATGGCACTATTACAGATCAGAGCAACACCAATCGACAGTAAACTACCATCACCTGCAGAACTGAGTTTTGGGAGACCTGTCACCACCCTGCTACCAAGTCGAACAGATCCTTGCAAAGAAGAACACAGACTGCACCTAGAACAATGAACTGCAAATATGAAAGAACACCACGACAGAAACAGTCGTAAGGAGCTACCACCTCTCCAACCAGGACAACATGTGACTGTGTTAAATAAAGAAAGGGGAACGTGGCACCCAGCAACTGTAGTGGAAAAGAGCACCGAGCCAAGAAGCTACATTGTCCAAACACCCAACGGAAATCAAATCAGACGCTGCAGGAGTCACCTAAGAGAACTCTTTAAACCACATATACAGATCAACGAAAGGAGGAACCAAATTGCAGAGGCACCACAACAAACCCAGCATCAAGAGGATTGCAATGACTCTGCAGAGACCATCACTGAAACCCCATGCACAACAACCACAAACTATGAAAGACAGAACAGTCCACCACCAACCTGCACACGATCTGGTAGAGTTATAAACAAACCATCTCGGTACAAGGACTTTGATCTATAAACAAGAGGAAAAATCAAAACTGTTGATTCTTTACTTCGTATTGTTATTATTCTGTTTTCCAGACCCTAACGGATGTAAAAAAAAAAAAAAAAAAATGATGCTCAAGACAAATGGGAATGTATGTTTCTAATTTCTATTAACATGACACAGAATGTGCTATTGTTATTGTTACAGTGATCTGAGGGTTAGCATATTCACTTTATTTTGTTTGTGATATAGATTTGAGCTAAACAGAGGGGATGTTGTGATATGTCTCACATACTATGAATATAGTTCCCTACGCGGAGTGATACGGAGTTTGCCTTTTCACCTGAGCCTTAGTTCTTCATGTATGGCTAAGAAGTTGGAAGTGAATAAAGCGCGAGGTCCCTCTATAAGTTATTGTGGTCTTCATTGATACAATAACACTTCAAATACAGACTATGAGTTTATCCTTCTTTTTTTAAATTTTTGGATGCTGGTGTGCCGCGGGATTTTTTTTAAGGTTAAAGTGTGCCGTGGCTCAGAAAAGGTTGAAAAACACTGCTCCAGTGTACTTAAGTTGCTCCAAGAATCTTATCATATGACCAGTTTATGATTTTTAATAACGATTTGGGGTGTTTTCTGTCAGGAATTTTTACCAGAAATATCTCTGTAGAGTAAATTTGTGAACCGGATTTATCAAATTTCTCACTGCTTATGTGGATGCCTTAGAACAGTTTGAATCATGCATTTTATAGTTCTGCATTGTTTCTGCATTACTGCCAGTAATTCTTTATCATTAATACTGATGTCAGGTTTTTACTTTTGCATTGTAAGAGACCCAAGACTGAAATGAAACCTGGACACAGTTAACAATGCTAGCTTCAAGAAATCTGACAGCCCACAATATTGATTTGGCAATTCAATCATCATGACCAAAAGGCTACGATGAAATAAAAGATGAAGAATGTGGTCCTGAGAGTAATCACAGAGCTGGATACAATCATTAAAACTGAGTCTGTTCCCACAGTGAACGCTCAGTCCGATGCATGAAAAACATAGCTGTTAGGTCATTTTAAGCAATCATTGTCTCAACAAAACACTGTCATTTTAAAAGTGCAAATTAAACTTTTCAAAAATTTCAGTATAAAACTTTTTCCAGATTTAATAATCTTGAATTATTTGGAATAAATAAGGGACAATCCCTTATGAAGTGTGCATAATCAGAAATCACGACGTGGAAACCTGAAAGTGTCGGACGGTTGCTCCCGCGTACTGCATTTTTCTTCTTATCATGTAAACCTCAAAGGCTATTATTCCGCACAGACCATGGTCACTTAATAAAGAAATAGATATTCAATCAATTTTTTAGTACTTTATTCTTGTTATTTTTTCATTTAAAATCACTTTTTCCCAAAAAGCGGGCCATATGACATGTGGTGCAGCGCGTTGTCATGGTAACACCGACTTTGACTGCAGCAATATAGGAAAGCTGATGTGGTAATTGTCACTATTCAGCATTAAAAAAAAGCATCAGTTCAGAGAAAGTTCACCTTTTACCGCTTGTTTTTTGTCCAGATGATAAAGCTAAAGTTTGTTTTAAAGAAGCCAGTGCAGTTATATATAACATTTTTATTCCAAACCAAGAACCCAGTCACAATCGAGTATGAGAATATGAATTTTCTATTGGTTTTTGGCTGTTAGCCCTGTGTTGTCATTTAGCCATCTGCTAATGTTTCCTAACTCCCTATTAGCACGATAATCTGTTCAGACACAGCATATCCTGCTGTTTTAATGAAAGGCCGAATCCATCGTCTTCACACCAGCAGTTAAACTCAGATGGAGAAACAATGTCTTTATCTTATTGACAGAGGCTTAGCTGTCAAAAAGGTGCAAAAAGTGACATCTGCATATTTAGTCGTGGTATTTTTATAGTGTGTTGACAATGTGTCTATCTTTCCTGTCAGAGTGCCTTACCCTTGGCGTTTGCGGTACCCTGGAACACACAGGAATTCCCGACATGTTAAAAGAACTTCTTCAGATGGTGTGTACATTGTTTTTCAAATAAATACCATGCGGCTTAGTTTAGGTTTTTAAAAACTGGTTGTGAGCATGGAGCGTTCTGTCATTTAAGTGAGGGTGTATTACAGGATTCAAGAGGCTCAATTGCCCAATAATGCCTGAAACACATGCTGCAGCACGAGGAGGAAACTGAGCAGCTGGCAGAGCCGCTTACTCCTCTAAACTATTGTAACCAAATTAATTTGCCTATTTCATAAAGGAAGCATGTTTATTTCAAACATAATTAAAACATTGGTAATATGTATCTTACACATAAAAAAGCTGTTACAGGCAACAATGATGGACATTTTTGTTTGTGTGGATCAGGGTTTTTAGTTGATGCCTTTGCTTTTATTTAATCCTTGTGTTTGTATTATATAACTAAACAGATTTTCTAGGCGCAGCCAAGTGGGTCTGGTTTGGGGACCACAGGATTTCCTCTCTGGTCTTTGTAGATGATGTTGTCCTGTAGGCTTCATCGAGCCAGAACTTCCAGCATGTATTGCAGCCGAGTTTAAAGCGGCTGGGATGAGGGTCAGCACCGCTAAGTCTTAGGACATGGTTCTGGACCCGAGATTGTTTGCCCTCTCTGAGCGGGTGAAGTGCTCCTGCTTCAAGGGGAGGAGTTTATGTGGGGGACCACAGATGACCACATGTGATCTGATGTCATTTAAGAATGTAAAGCGCACAGATTTTAAGATTCAGGCAGTTTTGGACAGCTAAAGGGTCCTGAAATGAGGTCCTGAGATGCTTTTTGGGTGTGAGCGCTGGGGGGTGAGAGAGAGTGACGAGAGAACCACGTGTGTGATGGCGAGAGTCGTGAGGTCCGAGCAAAGATTGTAAAAGAAAGACGAATTAAAGAAAGTTCTACAAACTCATGCACGCCTGAATTATCATCATTCAAGTGTGTGCAACATTTAAATACCTTGGGGTCTTGTCCACAAGTGAGGGAAAATATCGGTCTGTTGGAGAGAGAGCAGAGCCAGAAAGCAAAGCTCTCAATTTACCAGACGATCTTCGTTCCAATACTCACCTATGGTCATAAGCTCTGGATCATGACCGAAAGACTGAGGTTCTGAATACAAGGAGCTGAAATGACCTTCCTCCGTATGGTGGCTGGGTGCTCGCTTGGAGATAGGGTGAGAAGACGTTGCCCTTCCACATCAAGAGGAGCCAGTTCAGGTGGCTCGAGCATCTGGTTTGGATGCCTCCCTGGGAAGGTGTTTCAGTCAAGTCCCACTGGCAGTAGGCCACGGGACACACTGAAGACTAAGACTGCTGCCTCCACGACCCGTTCCTGGTTGAAGGGGAAGAAGATGGATGGATGGATGGATGGATGGATGGATGGATGGATGGATGGATGGATAGACAGCAGGAGTGCAAGTGGATGTATTGAAATTGAGCGGAGCAGGGAGCTTGTGGCCTGTCAATTATAGTTAACATGTAAGAGCTATAAGCTTTTTCCAACTGTATTTTTGTTTGTTTGCTCCAGATTCACCACAATTTGAATAAAGCAATACTCAAAAACACTGTTTTGTTTCTGATTTTCGAAATATATGTCCTTGATCGTGAGGACAATATAAGAACATGTTAAAAACAAAAAGAACACAAATTTAATTGGAGTGGGTTGTCACATATTGTCAAATTCTAGTTCTTTTTCTGCTTCCTGCAGTCACAGACACAGGAGGGTTTATCCACAGCTGTTCCTGCTTCACTTATTTAGTCCTCAGTTTTTGAAAGTCCTCTGTTTTTTAAGGTCCTTTTTGGTGTTCTCTGTTTACATTTTCAGGTCTTTGTCAGTTGTAAGTAAAATTTTAAAAGAAATAATGAAGCATTTTATCATTTTCTTCATAATTGTAAAGGATTTCAGTGATTTAAAAACTGAATTGCAGCTTTTTAATTGCCTAACTTTTTAGGATCACAAGGTAAAGAAACCAAGAGAACAGAACATCAAGGTGTGGGACTTTTGAGAACTTTTGACACTCTATACAAGTTCTCTGTTTTAAATAGTTGCTGGATTTTTCTCACACAGAACGTGACAATATCTGTATATTATTGTATATTTGAGAAAGTATACAGTTGCACATTTTTTGACACAATCAATGCAACAAAAAACCTGCTTAAAAGGGATGTGAGTATAAACTGCAGAAATCTCCTGGCATGAACAACACCGACAACAGAACATCCAGGTAATAAGTTCTGCTGCCCAAACCAAAGACTCTTATTTTGCCAACAACATAAAGAAAAAAAGAAATGTGAATTTGCAAACACAAAAGAAATTGATAATTTGCTCACCATTTTGCTTAATCTAAACAACATTAAATGTCAGCAAAATATATATTATTATCAAACAAAATGCAGTAATTAAGTTCTTTTAATATGTCCATCGTTTGTATCACTGTAGCTTCTGTGGTGAGAACAGAGTTGGGTTGTTTTTATCATTTCCAACAATAGCAGAAATGATATACTACTGGTGAATGATACAGGCTGCAGTTTAATTAGCAGCTTTTGTTGACAGTTCCTGGAACAAATGTTTGCACAATTGAGCAGATTGTTCAGTAGGTGGCAGCTATTCAGTGGGAGCAAGATTGTGTGCTTTTAATGCTTTTAGAGGTGTGCTCTGATCTGAAATCAAGTGGGCACTCAGAAGCTATTTGAAATCAGTTTAGACGCCAATGTGATGAAAAAAGAATCCACCACACAGGCTTGTATCAGTGTTTCAGAATGATTGAAGCGGTCAAATGAAGTGGAGAAAA
The DNA here is from genome assembly GCF_053564925.1 of Oryzias latipes. Taxonomy (NCBI): domain Eukaryota; kingdom Metazoa; phylum Chordata; class Actinopteri; order Beloniformes; family Adrianichthyidae; genus Oryzias; species Oryzias latipes. Next base: position 26,287,707 of record NC_136251.1, on the reverse strand, counting down.
TGAGTCAGCGTTTACAGTAATTTCATTAAAACTCGACAAATTTTAGTAAAAAAGTGGTCTTTACTGCAACTCCTTCATGCCTGAATTTATTTTCTAATCATACAAAAAATATTCTTAAGGTTTTTTTTTTGTTCAAGGTGATGTTAAATTACATGGACTCTTGGATTCAAAAATACTGTGAGCATTCTGTGTTGGCTTCAACCTTGTCAGGTCATTCTGTCAGGAACAGACACAAGGAGGAGCCATCCTGACAACTAAACACATGAAGGGGAGCAGCCCCGATGACCCTCCTCAGAAACAGACACATGAGGACAGATGGGTTTTCCTGCAGCCATGTTCATGGTATGGCATCCCACGTGCAGCCTATCTGTTCCTGAGGGGAATCACCGGGGCCACCCTTGAAGCTTCCTGTTCCTGAGGAGGGTCACCAGGATTGCTCCTTAATGTTCCCCGTTCCGATCCTGCGGAGGGTCGCCGAGGCCACAACTTTACAAACTTTTACAAAACACCATATGTCTTTAAGCTGACGGTTTACAGCGAAACAAAGGTGGTTAACAATGATCTCACACTTAGTTTTTCTCAAAACTACTACCAGCAGACAGTTGAACCAGGACACCCACACCCAGTACTCATCATTCTTTGCCACACAGTGTCATACATCGGTCTGCCTCTCCAATAGTTATTCAAACCGTTTCCAGTCAAATCCACGGGCATGGCATGTTAAATGTTGGCGTCCAACTCATACAACAGTCACAAAACCCATGTCATGCTCACATCAGATTTTACTCACAACAATGAAGATGACTTCATTAAGATCCTTTTAAATAGGTATTTTATCGTTAACGATCTGATTCTAGACCATGATGTAACCTGTCTGTTTTTAACTGAAACCTGGCTTAGCACTGATGCACCAGCTATTATATCTGGAGGCTTCTCCTCCTAATTTAAACTTTTATTTTCAATCAGGGGATGAGAGAAAGGTGGAGGTACTGTATTGATTGCTCACAAAAAAATAACATAAAATATTGTACTTAACAAATATTCTTCATTTGAGCATCATGCTTTTCTTTTTGGTGACCCACCTGTTTTAACTGTCACAGTGTACAGACCACCAAACCCTCCTTACTATTTTTCTGAATTACTTTCTGATTTTTTATTATATCTTCATATTAGATATAACAGGATTTTTATTACTGATTATTTTTAATTTTCATGTTGACAAAAATGATATTTATCTATATCTGTGAGTTTTTAAATCGTCTTAACAGCATGAACAGCAACATGTCACACAACCAACTCACAACAGAGGACACTGTCGCAACAACAGCCAGACAGCTGGATCCATTGCAGCAGGTTTATTAGCACAACTAAATGTCCACAAAGCTAAATCAGGGTCAGGCAAGCAGGGGTCAAAAGCATGCATGAGATCATCTGAGGAGAAACAGGGTAGTCAAGAACCAGGTGAGAGTCAGGGCAGGCGGCAGGCAAACAGGGTCAGAAACAGTGTCAGGAGACAGAAAATCAGGTCCAAACATAATGTTCGGTAATGAAGGCAGTGGCTCAAACAATACTTTGCACAAAAATATCAGTCTGGTTTTAGAACAAACCACAGTAAAGAGACAGCTCATTTTAACATTGTTAATCTTAGAATACATTTTAACTCACAGAAACGTTCTGTTCTTGTGCTATTGGATCTTAGTGCTGCTTTTGATACAGCGGATCACCAGATTTTATTAGACAGTCATAGGAGTCTAGTGAGCCTCTTTGCAAATGTTACAGATCTTACAGATCAACACTTTAATGTAAATATGGATTCAGGCTTTTCAAGAATCCATGAAATAAAACGTGGGATTCCCCAAGGGTCGATTTTAGGTCTTACACTTTTTAACTTCACTGTGTTCACTTCCACAGTTATGGATATGATACACAGCTTTATATCGATGTGTCTCCTGATGACCTTGAACCCATTAACACTGTTTTAAAATGTATCTTATATATAAAGTTGTGGATGGAAGAAAACGTCTAATAGCACAACCAGAAACAACACAAATTTTAACAATCGCTTCTGAAGACAAGAGAGAGATGACTTTACCACATCTTCAGAATTTTAAACCTTCTCAATGTGTGAAAAACCTGGGTGTGCTTTTTAACTCTGACCTGAATTTTCATCCACATAATAAAAGTGTGGTTAAGACAGGATTTTAGCATCATTTTATCATTTTATCATCTTAAAAACATTGCTAGAGTCCCCCATTCCTCTTTCTTTCCAGCACAGAGGTACTGATGCATGCTTTTATTTTTTGTCATTTAAATGATTGTAATGCCCTGCTCTCTGGTTTACCTAAAAAAAAACTCTTTCACATTTATAACTATTAAAGAACTCTGTGGCACAAGTTCTGACAAGGACCAGAGGGCGGGAACACATTAAACCAGTTTTAAAATTGCTGCATTTGCTCGCTGTGCTTTTGAGGGTTGATTTTGAGATTCTTTTAATTGTTAATACATGTTTTAATGGTCTTGGGCCTTCTTATGTAAGTGATCTACTTTTAACGGATGAACCCTTGTGGATCCTGAGGTCCTCTGGTGCTGGCCTTTTGTTGTTCCTAAGGTGAGGACCAAAACTTATGATAAGGCTTCGTTCTGCCATTATGATCTTTGCCTGTGGAACAGCCTGCTGGAGTATGAGGTTCCATTTGTGCCAAAAATCTGTTTTTGTGTCCACTGTCTATGTCTTTGGTCGTCTCACTTTGTCGTCAGGACTTAGCAACCGTTGCTACTGTCGATAGCTCCGGTCGTTAGCTACTGTCGATAGCTACGGTGTTTGCTACTGTCGATAGCTACTGTCGTTAGCTACGGTGTTTGCTACTGTCGTTAGCTACGACGTTTCCCCGTGTTTTGTCGTTAGATGTTCTCGTTTTTCAAATTTTGCCAAAGTCGTCAGAAAAGTCCTTTGTACGGCCGGTAAATTTTTTCCTGTACTACCACGGAACGAAAAAGAAATGTTTATCAAAGCAGACGTCAGGGTTAACCATGACAACACGTTTTTAAGATGAACTTTATTTTGATATTCCCTCAAACGCGTATTGCCAGAAAGGGTGGGGGGGGGGGGCATGCATACAACGCTTGACACGAAAACAAAGTGGCGCATTACCGCCACCATCTGATCTGGAGGCGAACTACTTCTATTTAACGCGGAGAATGACACATAATAAATATGAACATTTTACGAAGACTATTTATGAATGTGCTGTGTTCTGATCATGAAAAACGTGACTGATTTATTAATAATAAAATTACAAACACATTGGTGTTGATTTAATGTATTTGTTCAGAAATAAACCCTCAAGTCATTAGTCCATGGCAATATTTATTTTTTTGCCGCTGAACGATTTACGGGGGCCTTGCAAGGAGGCCTTTAAAATATCTTCGATGAGTTACCTTCTCAAATTTTAGTGGGTCGAGTCACTAATTATGAATATAACAGTCGAAAACTGACTGGTTTTTGAGCTTTTCTTTTTAATCTATTTATGTGACCATGAGATGGCGCACTCGGGACCAGTATAAGGCTTATTAGCCCGTCTGATCCTCGTTTATCCATCAGATTTGTAACAACATATTTTATAAAGATCAGTCATTTTTCAAAATAATTTGAAATAATCGTTTCATCACAAGATTAAATTAAAGCCACACTCTAAATAACTTTAAACGGGAACGTGAAACCGTTGTACGCATGCACCCCCCCCCTTTCTGGGAGTGCGCGTTTGCAGGATTGTCAATAAAGGTTTTTTTTTTTTTAAGTGTTTTGTTCCGTGATAATACGGGAAACAATTTATCGACCGTACAAAAGACTTCTCTGACGACCTTTGCAAAATTTGAAATACAACAAGATCTAAGGACACGACATGGTGAGAGAACGTAGCATACGACACTAGCAACGGTTGCTAAGGATCTTCCTGACGACACGTGAAACGACTTCGCAAACGACACTAGCAACGGTTGCTAAGGATCTTCCTGACGTCGTAGTTAGACGACATGGGATAAGGACAATGACAAAGATAAAGTTTAAGGATAAAGCAAGCATATACATCACAAAGTTAATACAAAGTAATAATCAAAGAATCATGGGCATGCAGAAGATATTGCTTAGTAATATATAGACATGAACCAATGTAAAATGAACTCGTTCAATAGACATAGACAATGAGCCCAAAGCATAGACAGTGGACGCAAAAACACGATCAGTAGACATAGACAATGGACCAAAGACATAACAGTAGACGCAAAAACACATTTTGATATTTTTGGCACAAATGGAACCTCATACTGGAGAGCCTCAGGGCCTCAGAGACCGTACAGGTTTTTAAGAAGAGTCTAAAGACGCACCTTTTTCATTTTGCTTTTAGTTGATCTCATCTGCTTGTTTATTCCACTAGTTTTCATATATTTTATTATATGCATTTAATCTTCTTAATTTTACGTTTTTATATACCGTACATTTGTGTATTTAATTTTAGCATCTTATCGTGATTTTATCTCAGGTGTTTCTTCTGGGGATCTTCTTTATCAGAACTTGCTGGCTTAATCAGTGGTTGTTGCTGCTGTTGTTGCCCTTCCTGGGGCGGCTGGAGTTTAATGTTACAGCCTCACAGCTGTGAAGTGGATCCCGTTGCTGTCCCTGTCTGAGTGGGCACTGTGGCAAATGTTCCCATGATAGAGTTGGCTCCTGGTATGAAGAGATTCCCAAATACTGTTTCCTCAAACTAGAGCCAGGCCTTAGGTTACCTTTAGAAGCAAATTTTATAAGTATTCATTGTGTGGGGTCTTGGGTCGTATGTGTTGACGGAGAGGAGTGGGAAGAGTGGGTTGGGTTTTTCTATTGCAATTCTGTGCTTTTTTTTTTTTGTTTTGAAATGTAAAGCGCTTCAAGTAACGCAAGGCATGAGAGGTGATTATTTTTTTTTTCAAATAAATTTTGTTTTCATTTGATTTGATTACGTTTTTGTCTTTAATTATTCAAGATCCATTGCATTGTGAGGTCACAGCGCTGCACCAGCTTCAGCTGAAGATAAGGTTTCGGCATTTCCAGAAGATTTTCTCTTTGAGTCTTTAGCCGTCATGTCACTAATCATATACTGAATCTGTCAAGTGACATTTTTATTTAGATTTTAACTTTTTCTCTCAATTCTTTCTCTGAGATGTAGACAAAAAGATTTACAGAGTTGTATGGTTTCAAAAATAGCTTTTATCTCCCGGTGTGAATCACTATTCTCCAGTTGCAATAGGGCGCACTCCATGTCTAGATTGTTCCTCAAGCTAAAGGCCTGCAACACGGTGAGAAATGGAATCCTATTTAAATCATGGAACTAAATCTTCCATTGATGATATTGAGCAAACAACAGTGATGCATGGGCTTTGTGGGTAGTCACTCAGAGCTCATCTCACCAAGGACTACAGAAGGGATTATGTAAAAAACAAATATAATCATTACATGTGTTACATTATTCCCAAGCATCAAACCAAATGTCACCTTGTTTGTCAGATTACCTGGTGTAAAGGTTGCATCAAGATACTCTTGTTCAGAGTCTAAGCTGTCCTAGGATTGGTCGTCGCCACCTCAGGAAGTCAGATGGCATCATGTAAAAGTATTTATTTTATCTCTGTTTATTTAATCCCTACATCCCCAAAAGGGCTTTTTGTTTTTGATGCCTGGGTTTTACATTTGGATATTTTGGTTGAAAGGAAAAAAATTAAATGAAAAATGCCCAAAGTGGTCCAGGAGGTAAGGGGAAGAAGTACAAAGTGTGATTTCGTCAAGATAAATTTGTGTTACAGAAACAAAAAAGGGTCAAGAACTCGATCTCCATAGAAATGTAAAAGAATTGGGGAAGTGGCATAGACCTGAAACACATACTGACCCAGCTAATAAATGATCATGTGTGTCATGTCATACTTCTCACTGCTATTCCTTTTTTCATTACATAACATTAAACAAGATGATAGCAAATTAGCTAGTCGGGTTAACTGGTGGAGTGAGGTTTTGAGACGGAAAGTTCCTGATTTGAACTGATCCTAAATTGTTCGGACTTTAGTAAAGTGAACATATGCAACAAAATCAGTTTTGTATTTTTTTTTACTCTGCCACTATTGCTGACCTTGTTAAATGTGTTTGTATTAGTCTACTTTGAAAGGGATTTTAGGAAAAAAATCAATTATTTCAAATAAAACTTTTTTTTCATGAAAAAAATTAAACTGCCTGTAATTTGAGGCTTTTGAGTAAAATTCTGAACTAATGAGAAATTTTTTAAGGCTTAGTGTAAATGAGCTTAAAAAACACAAATGAACTAAAAATTAATTCTGAACAAGAGTGTCTGAATTGAAGATTCACTGAGACTTTCAAGACTTTAAATAGAGGCTTTGCATTTGTAATCTAATTATGTAGCTCAAGACAACATGCTGGGATTCTGGGAAAGGTTCACAGATTGCAGGTCTGAAGGGTTTAATTACCTGCAAAGGCTTTAACATTCAGAATTTTCAGAACCGCAAGACACCTGAAGTTCCTTCCCATCCACCTGAGATGATTTTTTAAACATTTTTGCATGATGTGTTGACAAAGTACAGATCACTGAAAGGCTTACACATTTTTACTGCTTAGTTTTTTACACTTTTCATTTTTTAAGTTGAGGTTTGTTGCATATATTTGTTTTATACATGTTGTCAAGTAAGTTCTTTTTTGTTCTTTTGTTTGTGCTAATAAGTAGTCACAGCCGACATGGCAAACTTGCTCAAAACACGTCCTATGCTTTATTTTTCTTTGTGCTCAGACAGGAAAAACTGCTTCTCACATTTCACACTTTCCCAATTATTTTGTTCTTAAAAACAGAGCAAAGGAAGCAATATGCAAAGTATTTATGTCGTCAATTAACATTTTCTTTCATTCAATTTAAAAATAATCTAATGGCACAGTATTTTAAAAAAAACACACACATTAAAACATTCTTTAAAAATCCAAAGAACAATCAATTGTGACATTTTTTACAAAATGTGTTCATTGTAAACATTCGATTTTGATAAAACCACCATTTAAAATTTTAAAGTATACATTGGAAAAGTTATGAAAAATACTGGCAGGTGCAGGCATCTTTAGGGCTTTGCCCATTGAAGGCAAACCTAAAAAAACTGGGTTACTAGAATAGATATTTTTGAAGAATTGAGTTTCCTAAACATACTCAAACGTGCAAGTTTATCTTTAAAATATGTTTCAGGAAATTCCGCTCAATTCCTTAATTTGTTTGTCTGGAGCTAACCTCAGTCGTCAAACCAAATTATCACCAACTAATGTTAAGCTCCACTCACAGTTCACCCCATAAAGGAAAACAGAAATTATTATTTTCAAATATCTCTGGATAAAAAACCCTAAAAGGTCAATAGTTGTACTAGAAATGATCCCAAAATAGCATCTACAAACTTACAGTATCCACACACTCAAAAAAACATAAACTGGTTTTGTCAAATTCAAAAAAAAGAAAAAGATTTTGTATCAGTGGAACATTTAATATCCTAACAATTAGAAACCTTTTTCTTACCTTAAATGTTTCTATACATCTTTTCAAAATTCAATTTTTCCCATTTGCTTAATAATGAAGAAAAAAACCAGTGTTTGCATGAATCAGTGTTCTTGACTTTGCTGAGACACTAAAACATTGCTCAGACTTCAACATGAGTATTTACAGTGGCGGTTCTACCCTGAATTACTCCCCGGGCGAGACCCTCCTCTGGCCTTTATACCTTTTTTATACCCGCAGCCCCCCCCCCGTTCGTCATACATTTCCAGAAGGAGCGCGTGCAGCTGCACCCAGGGGCGCCAATTCGCTACATGGCGGCGCAATTTTTATTTTTATTTTTTCATCAAGCACTGAGCCGCGGCCCGCGACCGTTGCCCCCCTGGAAGAAGATCCAGCCAGGTTTGCGCATGCGTTTTGCGCTCCGTGCTCACCTCTCAGCCTGCATCCTTCACCCCGCGCCCCCTCCCTTCTCCTTCTTCACCCCGCGCCCCCTCCCTTCTCCTTCTCACACACATTTGCGTCTACTTCTCAAAGACAGGAGAGAGCGCAGCTGCGGGGCGGGGGCGCCGCCAGGTTTCAGGCTGTTACAAACTCTGTGATATAAGTAAACCAATAGTGATGCATAAAGTATTTTACAAGAGCTGAGCCGCTGGCGCCGCCCCTCCGTCATTTTTCCGCCCCGGGCGATCGCCCGTATGGCCCGTGCCTAAAACCGCTACTGAGTATTTATAAATGTTTTGTCAGTCCATCCATTCAGAAGAGAATCACCTCTGAACCCAAGACACCTAGTATTTAAGTGTGACAATGCAGAATCATTTAAAAAAGGACATAACGTTCATGTAGGAAGTAAACACTTTGTTTTAAATGGGAATGAAATCTATGAATAAAGCTTGTAAAGGGCACAGCATGTGTCGCTTTAATTGTTATAATTTTTAGCTAAAGTGCAAATGTGATGAAGTATTTTAACCCTTTTTCTCACAGGAAACTGAGCTGCTTCAAAAATACGTTTCATTTTTTTTTAAACTGCTGTCGGCTATTTGTCTTTAAATCTTTCCAAAAAAACAACCAGAAGGATGCAATCAGGTGTGTTCACAGACGTGGGTAATGTCAGCTTGTATACTGAAGGTATTTGTGTTATCATCTTTACCTTGAGTGGCTGTCAAGAGTTAAGCACACAGTTTCTAAAGTGGCGACACTTTGGTATGTCCCGCCTTCACACCCACAGTTAAAAAATCAGGTTCCTGCATGGCTTTTTTTAACTGTTATGGCATACTGCTGCTTTGTTTGGAGGTGTTTGATTTATGGTTGAAGTTCACAACAAAAGGAAGTTTGTACATCATTTTCATGTTTGAATAAAGCTTTCTCATCATTCCTGTACATTCCTTGTGTATCTGAGTGCAAAAAATAAAATAAAAAAGTCTATTAAAAGTGTAAACATCTTTTGCAAAGTCAGTGCATTTGGACTGCTGGAACACACTGTGACATGTCACCAGCAGAATGTGCATTTGTGTGAATATTACTTGTTCTTGTGTAATAAACTTCCCATTCTGTGAAACAGTTTCTCCAGCTTGTTTTCATGGTGCGCTTTTGTAACCCGAATGACGCTGTGTTCAACATCGGCTTTGGAAAAGCTCTTGCTCTTTCCCTGAGAGTTTGGAAGTTTCTTTTCTAATGAGCAGAATGGTTCAAATCTGCTGTACAGGCGGTTCTCTGAGCCCAGCCTCAAGCTTCTGTCAGGAGCAGAGGTTTTCTTCGGAGCCGTAGTTTTGTCGAAGGCACTTTGGGATGGACTTGGGTTTTCCTCCGTTACAAATCGGGGTTTTGAAAACTTGGGATTATCTTCCTCCCCACTGTTCTTGTAGTTTCCGGAGGCTTTGACAGAGCTGCTCATGGTTTGGTGAAGATTTTTCCCTCTGCAACTTATCCTTTCCTCCTCCTCCGCTGTCAACGTGTCTGTGCTATCACCTGAAGTGACACTTGGTGTTTTCATGCTGTCAACTGGATCTGCCTTTCTCTCAGGTATGTTCAACAAAGATTTGATTTTCCAGTTCCGCTTCTTCTCTGGAGAGCTGGCATTGTTGGGTCTGTCGATGGAGTTTTTGTGCCCCAGGGCTGCAGCAGACAGCGTTCTGGACAGAGGTTCCTTCCAGATTTGAGAGTTGGAGCTCTTTGTGTTTGTTACACTCTTAACGTCGTAATGGGAGATGGACCTTTGGTCTTCTTTCAGACTGGATCTGTAGGCTTTGCTCTGAGTGTTTATGGCTGCAGTGCTTCTGCTCACAGGTGTGCTTTCGAAAGAGCCGTACAACTCATCTGGAGATTCACATGCAGGCTCAGTGTTTGATCGTGGATCTGCCACACTGTGCCTTTTGTACCAGTTGTCTGTCAGATACTCAGGGTTTGTGAGTATTTGTTGAGTTCTGCCTAAGCTGGCGTAAGAGTTTTTTCCTGGACCAAGGCCTGAATTAGGAGAAAAGTCATCTATAATCTGCTGACTTTGTTGCTTTGCCATGAAATCCTCAGAATTTACTCTTTTCTCTGCTTCCTCTGGATTCCACTTCATCGACGAGTGGTGCAAATGTGTTTTAGGTGTTGCAAGGGGACCAACACCTCTGGAGGTGTTTGTGAATCTGGGGAGCCCCATTTGTTCTGGTAAGGTGGGCCCCAAAGCAAGAGAGTTCCTTATTCTTCCCTGCATAAAGGAACCACCTTTATCGAGTTCTCCAAACTGGTCTAAATAGTCACAAGGCTCTGCAAATGGGGTGTCGGAGTTGTTGAGATACGTTTCTATCCTCCTTGTTTGCATTAAAGACTTGGAAACATTTTGCAAAGGGGACTTGTTTTGCTGCATGAAGGGGACTTGTTTCATGCTCTGGCCTCTGTACTTTTGAGGTACTTGCAGATAATTGTTCTTGGAGTGGTTGATCTGGCCGTTTTTTCCATCTCCAACATTCCAGTTGCTTCCTCTGAGTTTCAGGTGCTGGGACAGGTACCCATCTCCTCTTTCCCCTGCATAGCTGTGCCTTTTGTTATTGTTCATGGAGTCCTCAGAATCAAAATAAGGAAATTGGGGCTTGTGACCATGAACAGTAATTCCATTCCTAATATTATTTTCCTTATCAAAAGGCCTATCCTCTAGATCTCGCATAAGAAAATTCCTCTCATTGGTTCTCTGATAGGCTGTGTCGAAAGAGAACCTGAGTTGGTCGTGACGACCAATTAACTTAGTCAGAATCGGCTGTCCAATTAAGTCATTCTGCACAGACCAACCCTCCGGAGAAGACAGCTCTGCTGGCACAGTCGACCTGGCGTAGAGAATTCGAAACTCCTCATCGTAGGACTTGACAAGGTGTCCTCTGATGACCTGAACCATGCTCTGATTGATCTTCTCAAATGACCAGGTATAACTGCAAAATACAACAACAACAACAAAATCAATTCCACTTTAAGAAATAGTAATTTACAAGAGATTTATTTAACTAAAAGTGTGTATTTATGTCTAGGTGTTGAAGACTCTAAATTAAGTTTAAAAATTTAAGGTTTAGTAAATTGTTTTTAATTCTTTTTTTAAGCAAATGACTGTAAAAGCTCAAAAATGTGGGTAATACACTTCAGTGCTTCTTAAAACAATCCCATGCGTTTGCTGCATCATTTACCTGTAGGAGCCGTAAATTGCAATGTGGCAGTCTACCAAAAGAAACTTCTGCTCCAGTGCTCCATGAAATTTAGCTCCTGAGCGACAGAGGTAATCCTGGCCTTTCACGGTGCGCACTCTCATATACTGTTGACAGAGCAGTGAAAGGAACAAGTTGCTAGTGGCAAAACATCTGTCAGGAGTAAATCCGCTGCACAGAGAAGCCAACAGCCATCTTAGTTCTAGAGTTGTTCTGTTTGTGACTTGTTACATGCATTTGAACAAAGGTGTGTTTGAGTCTTCACTCCTTTTCCAAAAATGTAGACTCCACCCAATAAACAGGTTGTCAAATACTTTCACTTAGATTTTTTTCTCTCAGTGGTGGACACGTTTACTTTTTTCAATTTAATGATTAAAATGTGTCAAACGTGTTGTTGTTAAATATGTGCTTTGCAGTAATCTATGAAATTAGATTTGTTGCTTAAGTATTGTCTGTCTTAAAAAGGTTTCCTACTCATAATAAGAGATTTGTGTGTCTGTTATAAGATTTGAAGATCTGAAAAAAGAATTTTCTGTCTTTAAAAAGATTTTGTACTTGTAGAAAAAGAAGTTTCATTGCTGCAATAAGAAATTTATGAGTCTGTAAAACTGTTCAATAACTGCAGAAAAAAGTCTGCAAAAATGCTTTGTCCGTGTGTGAAACGACACATTGGTCTACAATGACAAGTCGCAAGTACAATTCTTTTGCGTCTCAACCAATCAACCAATCAGCAGCCGTCCCCTGTCACCAAATTGGTGCACTGCTTGGACTTGCCGATCAGATGCATGATATCCATGCCAGGAAAAACAAAACAAAGCAAAGAAAACAAAATAAAGATTCTTCATTCTACGCCTAGCTGACAAGCCAAAAAGTTAGAGCATAGTCGAAATATGGTTATTGATGTGTTTCATTACGAGATTGCAACAAAAAAATAAATCAATGTCATTATTAGTTTCAGGAAATTCTCATGGTATGTTCTTCCATTTTATCTCATCCCCTTAATGTTGAAAAGACATCATGCATCCGATCGCCTGGTCCAATCAGCACACCAATTGGATGACAGTGGATTGGTTGATTTGTTGAGACAACTAGTAACTTGAGTTTTGTCATTGCACATCAATGCGCGTGCCCTTCCTTGCATGTGACATTTTTATACACACAAAGCATTTTTTCCAACGTGTAATTTTCTCTACAGTTACTAAACAGTTTTACAGACACACATATATTTCATATATAAGTACGTAACTTTTTTTACAGATGGACAATGCTTTTGCAACAAATCTAACTTCATATTCATTTACTGGTTAATGTTGAATGATAAAAAAGGAAACATCTGAAAGGGGAAATTAAAAAAATCAGGCGTTTAAACACCAAACTCACCCGGAGTTGTTGAACTTTGATGTCCAAACTTTCTGCCATTGAGAGGAAACTTTTCAGATGGGAATGATCCAAAAGCACATAGACTGCAACTCCTTGTATGGAAGCATCAACGGCTTCTTTGAAAATATCCACATCGGTGAATGCGTCCATCACGAGAGCAATGACCTGAAAAGACAGGAGTCAGAGTAAATTTTATGCATTGCAGCAGGTTTTTACCCAGAAATCCATCTGTTAGCAGAAACACAAAACAATAACTGGAAATTTGATGGCAAAGAAAAGAGGACAAATATCTTATCACGCGAGCAAGACGGAGGCGAGTAAAAGCAGTCAATACAGCTTTTGAAGAGAGCAATGTCAGATAGTGGAGGATAAAAATGGGATAAACAACTTGTTTTTTGTTTGTTTTTGTAAAATTTGGACCTGCGCTGTATCTATTGATCCAAAATCAAGTTTCTAGTCACATTAGGAACATTTTTACAAAGAACAGAGACAGCCTTAACATTCAAAACGCAGGTGGGTTAAGGACACAGTCAATTATAGAAAATTTGAAGTGAGAAAGATTTATGTGCTGTCATTTTTTATCTTTCAGATGTTCAATAACAGGCTGTGCCTGTTTCTTAACACTCCTGTAACATCTTGTATGCTATAATTTAAGTGTACTTGTCACATTGTTGTTATTCAACAGCTCAGGGAGGGTTTTTGCATTGATACGTGAAAAGCAGATTTCCTCCTTTGGGAGTTTCTTTACAGGAGATCTAGAGGTTGAGAGAGAGAAGTTGCAAGTTTCTTATAATTTCTATAAAATAACTTGTTTAGATTTATTTTGACAGTCTGACAGCTAACTTACCTTTAAAAGTTCAATTTGTTTTTTGTTAAAAAGATAGATTTTTAAGAGGTTTCTAACTAATTTTCCAGGGTGCTGTGCAGAATTCAATGAGTGAAATCAGCAGGACACACTGTCTGGTGACTTTGTAATATTATGGAGGAAGTGTGAAGCTAATCATGAGAGCTGTTGTTTACTTTAGAGTTACCTGTCTTGCATCCTGAATGTGCTTCCGGATCACCTCTTTTATGGTTGGGTTGTTTGGTCTCGGTGGATGGAAGAGCAAATCTATTTTAGTCGGAATTTTCTCATCCAAGAAATCTGGCCATCCCAATTCTAAATTTGGTGTTTCCGCGTCTGATTTCACAGGCCAATATGTCCCCGAGGAGGATTGCTTGTCTGCTGGACAGTTCTTCTCCTCTATGCTGGTTTGAGGTACCAACTGTTCTGCGTTTGTGGTGATGAAAAAGATTTCCTCATCAGACAGGATGTTCCCGATTCTTTCTGCTTTGAGGACATCATGGTAAGCCTCTCTGCCTTCTTCCACCAGGCGATCAATGGCCAGGCGATATGCCTCTTTGTAATGAGGCTGAACGTAGAGCTCAGATTTAAACTCCCCCCTCATTGAGGACAGCAAGGAAAACTCTGGCGAGTCCATCCCTTCACAGAGTTTCTGCGGAGCCTGTCAAAGATAAAGGAGATCAATAAGATGTTGAAAGTGGGGCCGTCAGAAACAAAATTTAGAAGAGGTTATAAAAGTTTAATGAGGCAAAGTAAACTTTTGACACACAAATATTAATCAAATATGACATGTAGTCAATCTAAAAAAAAAAAAAAATGAAAAAATGTCAGTGATTCAATTTATTCTTTCAGTTTGATGAATCAATCCATCTGCTGTTTATCCCAGGCGGGGTCATGAGGGTTGCCAGCTGCCTTAGGGCAAAGGTGGGGTACACCTGGGACACACACACACACTAAGCTCACCCACCAATCAACCTACCACAATGTTAGACAAAAGGAAGAAGCCGAAAACTACACATGCACGGAGAAAACATGCAGACTTCAGGGACCCGGGATTTGAACCAAAGCCTTCCTTCTACACACAAAAAATATGCAAAATGTTGCAGATAATGTGGTGCACTAAACATTGACTCAAGAGAGAAACACTGGAAACTAATTAACAAACATCTTAAAACAGTTCCTGGTTCCCTGTTAACTATAACACACCTTAATAAACAGTCCTAACAGACTCATGTTTGTAAAGCTTGTCCCAACAAGTTTTTATCAACTTTGAACCAGCTGTCAAACTAGCTGTCAAATAAATGCAAATGAATCCTTTGAGAATATGCCCCCACAAAGATGTTTTTAATAAAACATGGATCGTTGTAGAGCGACTTTTTAAATTTTTGAATTTTAGGAGAATATTTAGCATTTTTTTAAGCTTCAAAGTGTCAAGAGCACCTCAGTGTTTCACTGCTTCAAGAAACAGTCCAGCAGGTATTACAGCATATTAAGCCACATAACCTTGAAAAATACATCCCTTTATTCAAATGCCTTATCTCAAACTTACCCTTTATCACTAAAATTAACTTGCAAGCGAGACATTCAGAGTCCTGACAGAGCGCCGGCATTTCTGCCAAGTTTCAAAAGCTCACTGATTCTGTCAGTAAATCACACTCAAAAAGAGAGACTTACATTTAGAAAGTGACCGTTTAGGAAATCCTCCGGACTGCCCCTAAAATATCCCACCTCCATTTGTGTTGCTTGGAGCAGCTGCTGACTCCCAGCTGACAGAGACACAGACAAGAAGTTGTCTGAACACGAAACAGAGGCAGGCTGCAGATAGAGGGTGTGGATTCCAGTTTTGACATGCAAATTGTCCAGCTCAAAACTGCCTTACAGGCAGACGCAAACCTGTTTGAAACATTTGGCCCCACCTTCTGTTTTACGGGAGCAAGGTTCACTCCCAAGAATATCAAGATAATGATGACGTCAGGAGGCCTTTTGGAATGCCTCAGTGGTTACTGGACCTGGCTTAGACTCTGCGTTTTATGCTTCTTGATGCAAACCTAATCCATGATGCATGACTAAACATTGATTTCCTGTTTTTATTTAAGTGAAATAAATGATAAAATCTCAACAATTCAACTTTTGCTCTGCTGGTTTCTTGGGTGATTCTCAGAAAAGAACAGTCATGGAAAGAAAAAAATCACGACTTACTTTAATCAAAGCCTAACTACAGCTGAAATATTCAGGTGGAGTCTTTTTTTTTAAATGTAAATACCAGTAAGGTCTGTATTAAAACAAAATGTTTACAGTTTTTCTCTTCTTGCATGTCATTGAGTTCATCTTATCACTTCACATCACCAAATACCAGAAATCTACTTCCTTATTTTAAAACTATAATAAAATGTCAATAAATCAGATCTAAACTGCTTACTTTAAATAATTTACTCTTTTATGAGGGACTCGGTACTTATTTTGTGTGTTTGTTAGCTGGAGGATTTAAATATAGGATACCAGTTTGATGACAGACATTTAATAAAAAATAATTAACTCAAATATTTAAAAAAAGAAAGAATCAATCAAAAGGTGACAATTATTTAACACAAGAATCTCTTGATTGGTAAACGTAACCATTTTTGTTTCATGGTTTTGTAAGCATATTTGTAAAATTTCAGTTCAATTTCCATAAATTTTCCAATAGTTTTTCACAAATTAAACCTCTAAAATAATTTGAACACATTTTTTTGCAAAGCCTTCTGCTCTGCAAGAACTTTTCTAAAGCACACTTTTCTAGAATTAATTGAAAATAGCTTGACGCACTTTATTTATTAATCACTCCAGTCTTTGTTAGCAGCTTGCATGTTCTTCATTGTATTACTGAAGCAAAAGTGTCTTCTTTCTTCCTGTTCTGTCCTGGTAGGTACACTTGTGTCTCCGGTTTTGTGCGACATGAGCATGCAGCTGTTACCTAAAATTTACTCTTTAAAATTTAAATTCAAATAATTAAATAATTAATTCTCATATAAACATATATGTTAAAATTTACTTTCTGCCACTTGTATTATTAATATCTATCACATTCAGGAACTAGTTTTAAAATGTTTTACATACAAAATGTTCCAAATTGTGTTTTTGTTAAAAACAAATTTTTTTATTGCATAATTACAAACTCTAAAGTTTCAAAGGATCTCAGTTTTTCATTCATTGAATATAAAAACATCATGTGATGTGACTTTCAAGCAAAGTTGGGTGAATGTTATGAGAGTGTCACTCTTTAGAAACAAACAGTATCCCAAAAGTATATGACTATTGTCGTAATTCCCACATTGACTTTCAAGGTTTAACTCCTGTAGAGGGACCTGTCATGGTCCAAATGCCATTTGCCTCAAACCATCAGTGCAGATCAGTGCAGGTGTGCAGGTTAACCCACCAGAGGCTTCAGATAAGATGAGGCGCTGTAGCCTTTACAGACATTTATCTCACTATAAAAGGCCCAGACTGAAGTTTTACACTAAAACTCCTCCAGCATCAACTTAAGCCATAAAGACAAGGGACACAAAATGTGACATTTTGTTCACTGAGCTGGAAAACCACCAGTTATGTTTGGGGGGACAACTGTTTATTCTTCACTACTTACTTGTTATTAGTTATAAAAAAAAAAAGAAAAACACTTCTTGCACGAACCTTATAAAAAAAACATTTACAAATGAGCTCCAGCTTTGTCTTGAATGAAATATTATTGCATGCATGCTGCACAAACTCTCACTGCTAACAGTCCACAAACATTCTTGGCAGCAACATCACGCCTGCCTGGAATGAAACATTGTAATATCCGTCTGCAGTCAGTCTCACTTTAGATTCAACTTCCCAAAAAGAAAATCTCTGGAAATATTTAAAGACATTTTGGAAACTGTTATACTGTTGCATGCTGCAACCGCTGTTTTGTGCTCTGTCAGATGTAGCTTAGACTCTCAGAAGTTTAAAAATCATTGTTGCTGATAAGTCAATCACATGATTTAGGCTGAGAATAGATAAGAGCTCTTTCAATGACCTTTTACCTTTTTGATTATTGAAATCTGTTATGTTCTAACTTACTTTTTACTTCATTTTGAAATATTTCTGTGGAATCAAATAATTGACCGATCCAGTGATATAACCAAATAAAAAAAAAAAGGAATTATAGTATAGATTTAGAGTTACTTTTATCTTTTTGGATGATTCTAAGAAATTATTTGCTTTCAAACAAAACATTTTCTGTCATTCATTGGCAGTACTACTTACAATAGGTCCAGCAGTCTAGCCTCTCACTAAGGTGCTTCTCCTGATGACAGTCTCTTAACAGCGGTTTTGTTTTGTTTTGAATCTAGGTGTGCAGATTAAATAGATTAAGTACCTGGGAATTTCTCCTAACGCAACTTTTTTGTCAGACAGCCTTTGTAACACCCAGTCACTGTCGTCATAGCCCTGTAATGCTGGTCTCAGATCCTGCCGGCAAGTCACGGCAAGTCCAAGATGGAAAAACATTTCCAGGCAGCTAAAAACGTCAAAAAAGGAAAAAGGTTATAGTTGTACTTACATTTTTTAAATATTTTTGTGCTGTGTTCACTTTTTATCTCCAAAGCAATCGCTTCAATTTTGATTTATGAATCAGGCAACAAATCTTTCATAACTTTTTTACATTTGCATTCTTTTTTTCAAGCCTTATAAGCTAATATGTATATGGAAAAAGATTAAATTCAATTGTTGCAATAACATATGAGAAAATATGTGTTTTAGTTACAAAAAAAGGAAGATATGAGTGCTTTGATATGAATTTTCCTGAAAACAGGAAATGTGTGATTTGGAATGTGAATCTCCTCAGATGCGTTAATACGAGAAGAGAAGAGTCATCTAAATGGTTATTTTTTCAGAGCGCCCCTTGCTTTGCATACAAGAATATGGAATATGGCTGGAAAAGCCTTTGTCCAATTTTGCAATAACATCCTCTGGTTGCAAATAAGCCCATATAATGACCCTTCTACTGGCGTGCATGATAGTGGATTGAGGTTTGTTTTGACTTTGTCCCTGAAAGTGATTTTCTTTTATGTACCCAATGGATTTGGAAATTGCAGTTCCTTGCAGTTGCACTGTCATACATAATAGGAGAAAATGTAAAAGTTTAATTAAGATTGAAAAGACTTTCAAATGTGTGCAAGTCAGACCTGCTGAGTATTCATTTTATTTTAAGTTGTTTTTTTGTTTTGTTTTTTTGTAGCAAGCAGCAACTGATTTCTCCAAACCTCCGTGAAAATATGGAAAAAGGATCTGTCAATGATGATAGTATTGTTAAATCAATAACTTGTGAGAATCATATTATTACTATTTCTAAAGCTGCCACACACAAAAAAGCAAGAGACATCATTTGTAATTTGTAATTTTTTTGAACTGCTTGTTTGCTTTCGTTTACTCAATTTACTGTAAATCAACAAGCATCCAGGCTTTTTATAAGTAATTACTGCCCTCCATTAACATGAGCCACAGACAATCCACAGAGGCTTTTAATAGGGCTGAATAGGTCATCCATCCTTCACCTCAGAGGAAAAACTCAACTAAAAAGAGAAAAAAGTCAACAGTTTTAGTATGACTCATGCTTCTCCACCCAACCCTGAGCTCTGATCACTGACACCATGCTCTTTTCCCCAGCTCAGCCATCTCAGCCATGAAAGGCAGAGTTTTGTTATGTTCTCCCTTTGGCAGAAATGGATTGAAACCGGAACGTTACATCTGGCAGCAATCTGTTGCTGATTAGGACTAAAATTGAGTCTTAAATGCGAAACAAATTTGCTGCAGAAAATCCTCAGGTGAGCTTAGAATGAGTCTGGCAGTGATAAAAGAGGACAGGAGAAACAGGCGCTCAGCAAAGGAACAGCGAGGAAAACACAGCTGTCTTCCTCTATATGCACTCATGACACATGACACCTCCCATCTTTTCAAATTATTTATCACAACGTTTGTGCTGCTCTTGGTTGACATTGTGTAAACTGATATTAGCAACCATCCAGCTTTCAGTTTTTTGATAATATCAGTTTTTTCCAAACATTTCTTTACGTATTTATTGAAAGTACTTTGAAATAAAGCTGTAAAATCAATTAGAAAGCCTTTTAAGAGGACAGTTAAAATGTAGATTAAGAAATCTGATGGATGGGTCCACACTCTCTAACATCTGATAGATGTTAGAGAGTGTGGACTTCCACTCATTCCAACAACCAAAAACAGAGTAAGTTTGACTTTTTTTTGACTATTTGTCAGTTTTTGGCAAAATGTTCAAGAGTCTGTCATGCTGTAAATACCGGTATATATTTTTAAAAATACCGGTGTGATTTAAACTTAAAATGTACAAAATGTATTTAAAGTGTGAATTTCTCTAAAATAATTAAAACAACTTCAGAAAATATATTTTTCTTTACATTTTTAATAGAATTCCAGCAGAAGAGCAAAGTCTGGATGTCATCAGTTTGTTTCAACAGTGAGCATGAGGAGAATAAAGATGTATACTAAAAGCAAAGACCTTGCATTTATTAAACGAATATAAAGCAAAACAAATGAATAAATAAATAAACCAGTAAGCAATAGCTGCTATATAGATGTTACTTCAAGAAAAGGATGTCTTTGAAAGAGAAACATAAAAACCTTGGACGATCAGAACTTCTTTTTTATGACAAATACCTCAGTGTTGCCTGTATGGTTAACTGAAAAAAAGTTTAGTGAATTCAAGTCAATTTTCATTTTTTTCTGTTCTGAGTAAATATTTACGCATAATAAGCTTACTTTTTTATTATTTTAGGCTGTAAAGCAAAATGAACATAGCAAAAAGGTGAAGCTTTTAATTAATAAAGCATGCATTAAGGAAAGCGTGGGGATTTGTAAAACTAAACATAGTCCAAATAAGTAATTTCAAGAACCCTCCTGATGCACATTGTTGTGGCCGCCTAAGGTCTTCCCAGGTTCGGGTTACGGTTAAGGATATAAAAAAACCTGATGTGCAAATGGGAAAAGGAAAATCACACAAGTCTGCATGAAGTGTCAAACCTCTTGCAAAAGGGAGAGCCAGGGACAAATGGTAAAGTAAATAGGGTATACTTATATGGCACTTTACTACCTCGAAGGCCCAAAGCCCTTTACAATAACAAACCCATTCACACAATGGTGGCGGCTCCGCACGGGCGCCAACGTTCCACCAGAGGCAAGGTGGGGTTCGGTGTCTTGCCCAAGGACACTTCAACACATGGGCGGGCAAGGTGGGAATCGAATCTGCAGTCTCACGATCGGGAGTCGACCGCCGTACCGCTGCACCACAGTCCCCTCCCCCAAGGGTGTCTACAGAAAGAGTTGCCTCGCTTGTGCTCTGATCTAAGGCAACGGGAAGCAGGTTTTATTACCCAACATATGTAAATCAAGTCATGGCTCTGTGTCCTTCCTTATAGCAGGAGACAAAGAGAGAGCAGCTGTTCCTGGTGTGAATAACGGCATCCCTTCCACACAGACAAAAAACAGATACAGGTTTCAGCACTTACTTCACACAAACAAGTAACTGCATAATCAGAAAGGTATAAAATCATGATGAAATACGTGATAATAAATCATGCCACTACATCCAAAAACACAGGCTTCGAGCAGAAATCTGCAGTTGCCCAGGTGGACATTTCCCTTCTGCAGGAGGCCGACACTTCCACAAAGATGTTCAGTGTCCTCACCTTTGTCCCTCTTTATTCTTTTCATTTGTTTGGTCTGCACCTTTGGCATTCTGAGCACCACACACAGATGCAGCATGTCATTGTGTGGATCAATGCAGAGATTTCTTCCTTTTTTGTCTGGTTTGTTTTTTGCTGAGGGTTTCCCACAAAGCATAGTTCCCGCTGTCGTCTTCGCTGTCACTATTGGTGTCAGCAGTGCCGGAAAAGTCAGATATCATGAGCCTTTGCTGAAACTTGAAAGATGATAATGTGTCAGCGCAGTCCTTATTAATGTCTCCCTGCCTTCCACTTCCTGCTTATATGGATTTTCACAAAAAAACAGCCTGTAAACATCTTCTGCAACCATGCTGACACTTTTTTTTTATCATGATTACAACTGGAAGGAGACAAATATGTGGTCAAAGGGTATTTTGTTTTGCTTTTCCAAGAAAGATAGCCTGTGTCAAATTGTTCTTCTCGCTTTAATCCCATAATCCCTTCATCTTTTAATTAAGACGATCTCTTCCATCTATAATTTAGAGAGTTTAAAAATAATCACTGATTTTCACGCTGTTTGGTTTATCGTGACCACCAGCTGCTTGTTTTGATGCAAGTTAATGAGTCTATTTTTAAAAATTCAGTTTTATCACATTTGACACGAATAAACACTTACTTCCTATGGCAGCACATTCTAAAATAGAATCAATTTTGCATCAGAGCCAAAAACAATCCGACAAAAGACTCCGTATTTGTTGTGCTCATCCTGCACCGCACGAGGATGCTAAATCAGTCACACCTACTCTCTGCAGCCGCAACATAAAATTAAAAATTCTTCAGAAAAACATCCCTAATTTATTTTTGTATAGTTATCTCTCTGTGTCAGAGCAGTTCTTTCAAACAGAATAGCCAACTGACTCTGTCAGGGCAACTCTCTCCTGCTGGGAACACTGGTGGGACAGCAGAACATCAAAGCACGAACTGTCACTCAGCTGCCAGGAAACAAACCATTTTGACTTTTTGATCACGCTTCCATGTTTTCTGTTTGTTTTCAAGTTTCAATGCTAAACTCAATCTCTACTTCTGTTTCAATATGTTCAGTACACGTGAGGTGAAAAAAGGGAGCGTTTTTTTAAGTCAATCAAGCAAATATCTCAATACTGCACAGCTTTGAACGTGGAATGAAAAAGCAGCCAGCTTTCACCTCCCAACATCATCTCTCAGCAATTAGTGCTTTCCTTTCAGCTTTTCATGCCCAAAAGAAACTTAGCAAAGTTTAAAGAAAGTCCAGAGACATGGAGGTTGTAATATTTGCTGTGAAATTAAGAAAATAATAGCTTGACTTTTGACGGTCTGTTTCCTGTTGACAGTTTTTCTGTCCAAAAAAAAGAGGGGTAGCGATGGCAAGTCTGAGGCAAGTTGCTAGTCAAAATTACCCATACCATTATAAAATTGTTTCCAATTAAAAAACTGATTAAAATCGAGCTTGGAAAATAAATTAAATTAAATTAAATCACATCAAACGTGTTTTCATAGCACTTTTCCTGCTACAAAGCATCTCAAAGTGCTTCCCATAAGAAAATGGATAATTGTAAGATAAAAAAATAGTAGTTAAAATAGCAAACATAGTTAAAAAGAAAGACGAAGAAGAAGCTGCGCTGCTGAACACTAGCACCACTAGCGCCAACCCATAACCACCAGGAGCAACGGGGGGGTTCAGTGTCTTGCCCAAGAACACTTGGACACAGGGGTGGGAACTGAACCTGTGATCTTCTGATTGGAAGGTCAGCCGCCTTCAAACCCTAAAGCTTGAACCTTAAAACAGAAGCTGTTACACAAGAAAATGGTGCAAGACATTAAACATGTAAAAGACCAACAAGAATGAAGATAATACTGAAACGTGCTGCTGTAGCTGTAAATCCATGTCAGTTTTTTTACCCAAAATGTCACTTGTTCAAAGATTTTTGTAAATATAATTATGTCAAATCCTTTCATAAAATATTCAAATACTTTATCTTTCCTTATAACATGAATTTAAGCAGTAATAACTTCATCATTTCTGCACCAAGCTTTAATCTGCGGTTCTTTCAAAACCAGAACAGGGATTCCTGCAGTTCACATGGAAGTCGAGTTCAATGGAGAATAATTTTTAGCACAATTAACACCAAACACCTTAACCTTCTGTGATTGCAAATTTTAAAGAATAAGAAGTGGAGAAAAGCTTCCTTGATTGAAGATTCAATTTCAATCAAAAAAGGCTCAGATGAGCACCAAAAAACAGCAATTAACCAGGTTTTTAAAGCTGTTTGAACAAATGTTCAAATGTAGTAGATCATTTACACAATGCAAAACAAGTGCTATTTTGCTTTATTTCTGTCCTAATTATGCATCCAATTAAGATATGTTTCTGTAAAACCTCTTTTTGTTCAACACCAAATGGGGAGAAAAAAATGTTTCACAAAAGACCAACAAAAAATAAACTACCACATTAATGCTAATACTCTCTGGCACACTGTGGGTATTAAGATAGGGCATGTCTTTTTATTGGGATGTTTCCTCCTGGAAAGCTTGTGAATAAATGTTAGCTGGTAAATAATCAGGGATTTCAGAAAACTGGAGTCCAGTCTCATGCAAGTTTGGCTGGCACGATCCAGGATGTGCACCACACTAAGGAGCGGAACAGATGGAGCATTTGAGATTTGAGGAGATAATAAAAGAAAAATCTGCTAAGAGATAAAAGCTAAAAGATAAACAATTAAGATCCCTCATTTTAATGATATTTTTAACCTAATTGTGAGATTTGGTTTCATGGTTTATGATGCAATAAATTACCAAATGGGAACAGTTAAATCCATGCTCTTCCTGATCATATTGAACCAGTAGTAGCAGAATCAGCTAGATGCTTTGATTGATCAGTTCTCTGCATCACAGGGATCATATGACAGTGTTTACGTTGAGAAAGCTACTTTAGCTTCATATAATTAGCCCTCACAAAACCACATTTGGTCCTAAATAGTTCAGTTTTTTTTTTTAATATGTATGTTTTTATATATATATCTAATATGTTTTACTTTAATACATAGATTCCAGGGTTCAGAATAACAATGGCAGTTCCCAGAAAAAACGCTTCCTTATAGGGATCACAGATTGCCATGACAACACAGGTGTGCATTAGATCCAGGATGTGAAAGAAATGTCTGTCACACTGTTATAACGGTGCCCCCACCTGGAAGATAATTCACTTGCTGGAGGAGGAAGCTGTGACATCCCAGCTGGCGGTTCTTTTCAAGTTACAAAAATTAAATGCAAACTTTTTCTTCCTTTTTTTTTCAGCTCTCCATTGTGTTTTCAGAAGAAGAAAAAAGGCATGCTCCCATTCCTTTTCTTTTTTTTATCTTTTTTTACAAAAGAGCATCCATTTCAACATTGGCTGTGGGACTAACTTTCACAGCAGCAGCTTTCCTTTTCTGTATGCATTCCTGAACTTCTGCTTCGGTCTTTCTGCACTCACGCTGATAACTTCTTTGTTGAGGCGCTGCTGCCTGCTCAGTCTTTTCAGTCATTCAGTCTCAGCAATTTTGTTTTTGTTTTTTATTGTATGCTAAGAAGACAAGAAAATGTTTGACTGTTAAATTGCCTGCAAAATAAAAACAAAATAACAGCAACAATGCTGCAAAACACAAGAGTTGACCTTTGATATCCTGTATTGTAAAGCTTTTAAAACATATTAAAGTAATTTGTAATTAAGAATCTGAAATGTTAAAGTATGATGTTGCATATTCAAGTCATAATCCAGGATGTAAATTTCTGCTTATTTAACACAGTAAAAGGTTTGGTGTTTGATTTCTTGTTTTCATTATCATTCTAGAATTGCTGTAAAAAGTTAGATAAATTTAAGTTATTAGATAAGAGTATTGTGTTCCAGGTCCACATTTGCAAACACTCAAGACGAGGAGTGGGCAAACTACTGCCATGTGGCCCAAATAACTAATCTGGTCCGCCAAACTGAAATAAATTATGACAATCCTTATTAATGTGTTTTTTTTCCCTATAAATCCAGGGTCTCCTCATATACACTACAGTACAAGTAAATTATCTAGGTGCGGAAAGTTTTCAGCATGTATGTGGTGTTGGAAGATATTTGTTTTTTCAACGTTCATTTGTGTTTTGAGTCAGACAGTAATTTTTCCAATCATTCCAACACCTCATGAACGCAGCATTCCTGTAAGTTTGTATTTTCCCCTGAGGGACATCAACCCATTGGTGCAACTGGTACTAAAAGGAGAACAAAAGTCAGTTTTCAAAAAAAAAAAAAGGTTCTGTTTTAAAATTTATTTATTAATTTTCAATGACGTTATTTTCTTTCTCCAATTGGATTAACAAAACATTAAACGCATCGGCTCTTGCTTTGGTCCTGCTGTCAAATTTTACAACCCTTTGTGGCCCACAAGTCAAAAATTTGCCCATCTAGACATTTCAGCAAAACACCCAGACACTTCTTGTTAAACCACAAGTCACTACATCCAGCACCCCCCAGGAAACAGGAACGGGTTGGCGTGCGACCGGCACCCTCCTGGGAGCAGGAACGGGTCATGGTGCGTCCGGCACCCCCTTGTCCGGCTCCACCCAGTTTAGGGCCTTCCTGGGAGCAGGGACGGGTCAGGATGTATTGAGGACCACCTCCGGAGCTGAGACGGGATGTTGAGTAGAGCGGTGGCGGCGACGGCGTACCCCCCTCTCAGCCAGACGACTCCTGAAACAGTCCAAAGCCCACTGGGTCTCAACCCCCTCCTCCTCCTCCTCGTAAGAGTCCTCCCAGAGCCAGATCCTGGTCCAGAGGGTCCAGGAAGGACCGTTGCCGGAGAACATCCAGCTCCATCCAGTAAACAGGGGAGGACTTACGATGAGGGCGGCGGTGACGACGACGGCCCCCTCTCACAGCCAGGCGACTTCCGTTGAAGTCCGAGGAGGGGATCAGGGACCAGTCAGGGGTCCACCGAAAACTGGTCCTCTCTGCTGGGTACTGGTAAGGCGGTTCCATAATGTCATGGGGGAAATGAGGATGTATCCAGGGGCAGAGAGGATGGAGGCAGGAGGAAGGTTGCAGGGGAAACGAGGACTTTAATAACAAAAACCAAAACTACGGATCAAAAACCACTGCATTAGCTAGGCAAACTCAAAACTCGAAATCTGATTTACAAACATTCAGGATCTCGGGGAACATTAAACCATGGAACCGCACAGGAGGAATGGAAAGACAAGACTTAAATACACACGGACAAGCGAGACACAATCAGGGCAGATGGGAACCAAAAGTAAAACTCGAAACAACAGAATAGGAAACCATACAAAATAAAACAGGAAGTGAACTCAAATCTATACAGATACAACAAAAAACCAAAACACAAAGGAAAAGCAACTGAAACCGTTACACACAGTAACATTCCTGCTTTTTGTAATGTAATTCATTCTTAACCCTCTACAGCATGACTTTTTAATTTTTGGAGAAAAAAAATGTCACCCTATTTTGGGTAGCTTTGGGGTCTTTAATATCATATAAATTCTGAAATTGATCTCAAAAAGCCAGTAACTAGCATGCTGTAATGCTTCTTACATTTTTGAGCAAGGCTGCCTAAAGTTAATAACAACCAAGCTTTCAAAAGGTTAGCATTTACAATGTGCAGTGCATGTTTTATATTCTTAATTTATTTTTATGGTGGTCCAAATGCTCCTTCATAGGATAGACATTTTCATGACTAGAAAATAAAGCCAATGTTGTCACTTATTTTCTTGCAAAGACAGACGTGATCATAAGGAAGACAGGTGAATTTGAAGTTCTGGACAGAGCAATAGAGGAGCACCTTTAGTTGTGATTTGAGTGATTGACATTTTTTGTTTTAGTTTAAATACTGGTACTTCATCTCAACAACCTGTCTTGCCTGAATTTTACAAAATGTTGAATCTGCAGCTTTATGTAAAACAGAAAGTAAATTGTCCTGAAGGTTTTTCAGTAATTGTTTGACCTCCTCAAACCCACACACACACACACACACACAGTGCAAACAAAAGCAATCCTTTGGAAAAAAGAATTTACATTTTGATTTTTTAAATTAGGTTTTGTATTATTAATTTCCAAAGGGGACGGACATTTTCAAATATGGCGCTGGTGAATTAAAGACTTGCTTGGATAAATGTTTGACAAAGAGTCATACTTAAGGTTTGGTGGCAGAGTAAATTTATCCAGATGGAGGGGAGCAAACAGACTAAGATGGAAAGAAATAAAAGGGACAGAGCTTTAGAAATCCTTAAATCCACTCACCTGTCTTCAGCATTCATATGGACTTATCTATTCTCTGGATTCACAAAGTATGATTCTTATCTTTGGAGCACATCCTTATTGTTGTGTCCTTGGGTAAGACACACCCTCCCTGCCTCCAGTGTTGCTCCACTGGTGAGTGAATGCGTATGACTGTCCTGGTGATGGTCAGAGGAGGCGTAGGTGCATACTGGCAGCCACGCCTCTGTCAGTCGGCCCCAGGGCAGCTGAGGCTACATCTGTAGCTTACCATCACTACGTAAGAATGAGAAGTGAATTATGAGCGCATTGTAAGCGCTTTGAGCATCTGGAAAAGCAAAGAAAAATCAGTTCCATTATTATTATTATTATTATCCTCGCCAGTCATGTTCACATTTCACAATTACTGCTAAGTCTTGGACGAAGTCATCGAGTTTCTGTCTAATGATTGAGTCACCGTAACTACAG
This sequence comes from Oryzias latipes, assembly GCF_053564925.1. Lineage (NCBI taxonomy): Eukaryota > Metazoa > Chordata > Actinopteri > Beloniformes > Adrianichthyidae > Oryzias > Oryzias latipes. The sequence goes on along the minus strand of NC_136251.1, from coordinate 26,259,790 downwards.
AGTTTGCTGTAAATAATGGATGTCCCATGCTTTGCTTCTGTGAAAGGATTTACTGTTCAGTCTGGACCTTGTTAGGTCAGCTCTAACCTGTGTCCTTTTCCAGATCCCCCAGAGCATCCAGTGGCTGTCTGGTCTCTGTGGAGTTTTCTTGTTGTGTATTGATTTTCTCTGCCTCCATCCTCTTCTTGAGTTGTATAAAAGTCTGTAAACTTTCCCCTAAATCTGTAGAGTCTCTCTGCAAAATGCCATGGAGGGGCCCAGACAAACATTTTTCTATGTTCAGCAAATATTTGCTTCCTGAGGAGGCGACTGTTCATTCCAACAGACAACATGAAAAAAGCATTTATTTTTTTGCACATTTTATTTTTCTAGTTTGCTGCAATGGTGTGTTTTTTTATTTTATATTTCAAGAGGCTGACCTAAAAAACAAACATTGTTCATTTAAAGCATTTTAAAAAGTATTTTTTTCAATGCATCAAGTCTTTTCTTTTTTTTTGCATACCCAGCACATTTATTTTTGGGCATTTTTTCTAATTCTAATTTCTAATTCTAATTAAAAAATTGTATTTTTAATGTGCCATCAAAACATGTGAAATCTGCTGGATATGTAGGTGTTCTGAAGTCATATGGTCTTTAAATTGAGTCAATATTCTGCTTTGGTTCTTGCTATTTTAGTAGATTTATATCAAGCTGACTTCTTTTAAGCAAGCAGTTTTCTGCTTCCTTTCTGTAGATCCTTAGTTATAATTTTTTAGCTTTTGTTGGACACATATGTGATTTTTGTGGAAACAGTTCTTAAGCAGAGACCTCCCAAAGACAAGTGATGGAAATCCCCTGACCCGTCCAGCACTGTTAAATTTGTAACTACATATTTTCACACCGAGACATATTTCAGCGTTCCAATACAAACATCCAACAGACCACAGCAGAAAGCCAACAAATGAAGGCACAGAGACTGAGATAACGAGACCCAGCATGCACACGCCTACAAAAACCCCAGAAACCCATGAATTCATGATAACAGGACCCAGTCAAGCAAGATATCTAGTTTTCTAGAAAAAGAAAATATAAAAATAAGGGTAAATACACAGATAAATGGGGGTGGGGTGGGGGGGGTAGCTGAAAACTATAACAATAACTTGCTGCTTGAAGTGATGTTACTACAGGAAAAACAGTACTTCCAGGGTAAAAGCTATCACACAACTCCACCTCCATTCAGTAGGGATTTCTTTTTACATTCCTCTGCCTGAATCCAAATGTTTCTGTCCACGAGAGACATTACAGGTGAGACCAAACAGCAAAACAAACAAAACTTGGAAAAACGTTTTTCAAAATCTTCTTTCACTTTCGGCTTCTCCCATCAGGGGTCGCCACAGCGAAACAACCCTCCCACGAGGATGAGTCACATGGTTAACTTGGCAATGTTTTTACGCCGGATGCCCTTCCTGACGCAACCCTCTCAATCCAACCGGGCTTGGGACCGGCAAGGCAGCAGAGAAGGGAAGAGGGAGGAGCCTGGATTCGAACCCTGGTTTCACAGACAGAAGGCGCCGCAAACCAGCACGAGCTAATAATTATATGTAATGCACTAATGGAGGAAATATTGTATAAGATTTATTAATAGGAGGACATACCTTCAGTATTGTTCAAAGTTCTCATCACTCTGTTTCTCAGATACATTCAGGTTATCAGATGTATTTGGTCTTAAATGTAGTTCATGTTTACAAAAGGGACTCAAAGATAAGTAAATTATTTCAAGTATTACGCACAACAAACAGCATTAAGATAGAAAAAAAATTAAGAAATGTAATTTAACCATTGTGTACTCACAAAAATCTGAATTTTTTGTCTCCCTACTTGTCAACTAGCTGTTCAGATACATCAATTAATTTGGGACTTTTTGAGTCTTTTTTTCCCATTTGGATTTGGAATTGGTTTATTTTAGCAACTAAAACAAAAAATACTAAAAAAAAAAAAAAAAAACGTTATGTATCTACACAAAGATATATCAAACCTGAATAATTAATCGTGACTTGATTTGATAATAAAAAAATAAAAGAAAAGAGATACATCTCCACACATCCACATGCAAAAGATGCCATAAAAATTACACTTAATCATAAGTAGAGACAACTTTAATTAATTGATGCCATGACTGGGAAATTGCTTTGTTATCATAGCTCAAAAAGCAGCAGATAATAGTAAAAACAACACATAGTAATAGATCATAAATAGCAGAAAATGCAATATTTAACAAGCTTCATCTTTCTCTTTTGCCTTTTTCCCACCAGGGGTCGCCACAGCAAATCATCCCTTCATTTGCAGACGAGTCACATGGTTATCTTAGCAATGTTTTACACTGGATGCCCTTCCTGATGAAACCCTCTCAATTTAGCCGGGCTTGGGACTGGCACAGAAGTAGAGAAGGGAAATAGGGAGCAGCCTGGATTTGAACCCAGGTTTCACAGACGGAAGGTGCCGTAAACCAGCACGAGCTAAACCGGCTCCAAAATGAAATATTTAACAATAACAACACTAAAAATCAATAAATAACACAATGAAATCCAGCGTCCAGAAGGCACTGTATGGTTTAATAGCTGACAGAAAGAAAGATCTGCAAAGTGCTCTGTCCTCTGTCTCTGATTGAAGGAGCTAGGATGCAAGGATGGTGATGAAGAAGATTGCCCATACAATGTATTCCAATTTCCACCACATCCTCCTCTCATCCACCGGTCACAGACTCCGGGGGACATCCCAGAACGAAGCCATATTGTCGATCCTCCTCCTGTTCCTGTCAGTGAATCCCCACCCCACCCCCCACTAGATCACTCCATAGAAGAGGGGAGATGCAACAACGCCATCATAAATAAAGTCTTTAAGAGTCCTGCAAACTCTGAAGGACCTTATGTTCCTCAGCTTCTCCGGCGGCATTTTGTTGTTACCAGGCAACAACGGGTGATTGTATCAATGATGTACCTGCAGACCACTTCAGACCCAGAAAGTGGTAAAAAATAAAAGTCCAAAAAGGAGTAGCAGGCAAGCCAGCACACTCATGTATAAAAAAACATGCTCATCAAAAAAGGGTTAACAACAAGAAAACAGCAAAAAAAAACAAGTAAGCTAACACAGAGCCAAGGTGTATGGGACATATTAGTACACATGCATGCAATACATGAAACATTGAATCCTTTAAAAGTTTAGCTTGTCAAAAAGAGTTTTATTGGAGTGGGAGGAATCCAATGTATATTGTCTGACCGAAATGTGTTATGTGGTCCACTTGGTCTGTGGTTAATCCTACATAATTTTCTTTTTAGGAACAATTTATTCTAATTGGACAATTATCATTAATACTTTGTTCAAATGTATTCATTTAGGGATAAACAGTGTCTTTTTTTGCAGTTGAAGCAAATACCAGAGATGGTTATGATGAAAAATGAAAGGTCCATATCCTGTAGGTGTAGTCCATGGTAGCTCCAATGTTGGAATTCATTCTTCTGCTTTAAAATTGACTTTTTGAAGTTGTCCATGCTGTAATATTTGCAGACCATGTTTATCAGGGTACTGGTACTTCTTCTGCAAGCATTCATTAAAAACAATTATTTTTATTATCAGTAGGTTTTATATCTCATAGTGGCAGGTGAGGAAGATAACAGGTGAATCACTGCCTGTCACCTGCCTTTTTCTCTGACCGCACTTTCCTGCTTGAAACATGTCTCAACCAGGAACAAAAAGTTCCCCAAACCAATCCCAAACCCACCCAAATTATGTCCATCCACCTAAAGCAATTTTTGCCTGCAGAGCCAGAATGAAAACCGCTCAATTGAGCTTAAAACCGCCCAGTCTGACAATGCTGCTTCTGCTCGCTAACTTGCCAGTCTCTGGACTTGCTGTTGACTTGAATATCCCATTGCTGCAAAAGGACGGGGGAAGACCAAACACTTTGACATGATCAGTCTTATGCCTGTTCAGTGATTTTGGGTGGTTTTTTTTGGTTTTTTTTATGACAGAGTTAAATAATAATGGATGTAAAATTTATTTTACTTCTATTATGTTCAGCTCGGGGCCACTGCCAAGTTGGGGGCACCAGGCGATCGCCTACCTTTGCCTAATGGGAAGTCTACCCCTGCAATGATACTTTTTTTGTTCTTAGCAGTTTTTTATCAATGCCTTTCCCAAATTGGCAGATGTATTTTATTTTTGCTGCGCATTTCCGTATAAAAGAAGCTTGCACAGAGACCATGAGAGAAAAACCTTTACATTCCCCACAAACTCAAGGCAGAATATAATTGAAGTGTTCTTTTCCCAGCACTTGTGCAGGATGGATTCTGCTGGATGTGAAACTCTATGTCCTTCTAAAAAAAAAAGGCAATATCCCCTGATAAGTTGACATACCTCAGTTGGAGGCAGCACTTTCTAGTTCCAGTTTGATGCCTGGGCAAATGTACGGTATGTACATTTGGTCCGAGTTTGTCTCCGCTGCTGTCATGTGAGCATGTGTCATGTAAAAAAAAAGTGTTTTACATTTTTATGGCCAATGTAGTTTCTTCCAACCCCCTAAACATAGTGTATGATATCAGTTTAATAGGGTGCATGCCAGCTACGCATCTCGGCAAGCGTTTTTCCTTTCTGGCCAATTATTCCATTTACTTGAGGGCATCTCATCTGTATCCAAACCTAAAATAGATAAGCTCACACAAAAATTGGCCAACATATATTTCCTGTTACATTATTATGCATTATTACTGTTCTGAATTGGTATGCATAGAGCTGTTTCAGTGCAGTGACACTGCTAGCCGCTGCATCAATGCTCCTGATTATTTCTATAAAACTCTCGCTCCAATCATCTTTTGTGCCGTTCTAAGGCCAAATTCGAATTGCTTTCCTACCCCTACATTTATCCCTCCATGCCAGACATATGGGGGGAAAAAAATAGTGCCTTGAAATTTGGACGTTACTACGGCTCAATGATGTCAAAAATAGCTGCCGATCATCTACGTTTGTGTGTAGCTGCCAGGGCTCAGAAAAAACAACATTGGTTTTGATTAAGTCATGCAAGAAGAATAACTCAATATTTACATCCAAGTGTAAACTGCTGTGGTTCGGAACACACCCACAGAGATATGTGTTTCTCCTCTGTGAAGGAAATTGTATTATCATTGTTTAAATTTATTTGTTTAAATGTTAACTCAGATTGACCTTTTTACCTTTTTATAAAACAATTGTGTGTTTGTTCATTTGGTTCTCATCCCAGCAAGGCTGAGGGGGTTTTACGACACACTGTCTTGAGTTGATAAGGGATACTGTGTCATGACTAGAACGCGGAACGGACCCAGATGCTGAAACCCAGGAGGCAGAGACAGGTAAGTAAAGAGGTAAGTACAATGTTTATTTTGAGTTCTTGATGTTTCCAAATGACGTCGTGGGTAATCAAGGCTGCGGCTCTTGATTGGAGGTTCTGATACCGTTCGTGGCGAACTCCCTGAACGTGGAGCAAGACAAAGTTCGTGGCTAGGTTCTTGATGCGTGGCGTGGCGGGTGGTCTTGAGGAGCACAAGACTGTGACTCACAGTGGCCGGATGCGTCAGCGGTGGACTGCTGTGGCTGCTGCTGCTCGAGGTGGTAAACTCAGGTGACTCTCGTGGTATGAGAAGGGAACCTGAGTGCAGAGGACAAGACAAGATTAGCTCAGACAGAGACAAGGGAGCCAGACGTAGTGAGCTTCTGGAAACTAAGCACCATCAGGGTTATTAGACTGGTGAAGAATGATGAAGCTGGGTCTCCTTTTGTAGCAGGTGGCTTGATGAGATGAGTAGTCACAGCTGAGATGAATGAGCAGCAGAGCTGGAGGGGGAGGAGTCTGACAGGCCACCATGACATACTGTTTGAACTTAGAATCCAGCATATGGGTCATTATACGACACCCCCTAATGAACTTTTTCTCTGTGTCTTGAAATTGTTACCTCCTTCTTGTGTTCTTAATAAAATCAGCACTAGGAGAGAGAACCTTTGAGAAGAGCAAGCGTGGTGGTTGTCTTCTGTTCACTGGTTTCTTCTCCCTTGAGAAACTTGATTCTTGTTGTGGTCTATTGTTTCTACTTGTGTTTTCCTTTATTATCTAGATGCATTTATCTGACATCCTCCGCCCATAGTTTGACACGGATCACCCTACCGGCAGAGGGATAGCCAGCTCTAAGTAGCAACGGCTCTAAGTGTCATAAAGCCATAGTAACTTCCGAATTTGAAGACACCAGTTTTTCCATGTCTCTCCGCTTGGAGAGACCTTTTTGTGAAGGTTGGGAGAAGCCGTAAGAGTAGAGAAGCAAGTCGGATTCAGCCTAAAAGCTTTTGTAGAGGTCTTTTAATATTAATTATGCCGTTTTGAGCCAATATCAAAAACGTGTAGTTTTCTGGGACATAGTATCTGCAGTCTCTGATCAGAAATCATGCTCTGATCAGAGTTGGGGGCAAAACTGTTGGCATGGAGTAAGTTTTCACCCATTTCCCATCATTCACATGTTTACACGTTCTCCCGCTAGCTTACAGCTCCTTAAAGCCCTAATATAACATTACCAGTTATCCAATCACTTGAGCCAGATACCAGCTCGCACGAGGAAAACAAAGACGTTAATGGATCTATTTTTTCTGCAAGTGGATGCATCAGAATCACTGAAACAGAGTGCTTGTGTTCAGCAGATTGTAGCTACAAACCTTTTCCAGTGGAAAAGTGGGTCTTTAAGGTATAATAAAGATAAGATAATGTGAAAAGCACCACTTCCTATACTGCATTGTTGCTTTAGAAACTAAAATAAGGTTTCTTTGTTGTTGAAATTAATATTCTTTAACAGTTTTACTTCTTTTCATTACTTGAGAACAGTAAACATACACTAAACTTGTGTCAAAAAGGCCACTGTCTAATACGTGATTAGCTAAAAGACCTTGATTTTATGCAAACCTGAATAATTTATTCTGCACATCCTTTTTTTATTAAAAATACATTTATTGGTGTTGTATTGTATTCCATCAAGACCTACTTTGGACATACTGCTGCTTAAAAATTTGGTTCAACTGTATTTTTCATGCTGATTCTTTTATATGCTTGTTTATTTCCCATTTACAATTAGTACCAAGTCCAACAATTTATGCAATATTCTAGTTATATTCAGTCTGGGAACTTAGGAGAGTGAAATATTGATCTCAGGTGTGTTCATCCTACATGATGCAATCTATTCCACTGGTACTGTATTTGATCACAAGGTCCAAAAAATAAATATTTGTGCAAACAGAATCCTAATGGGAGTGCAGAAAAGGTATGGCATGACAAGAAAGGTGTTGAACTTCTTGTAAGGTACATCTAAGTCTCACGTTAAAGATCATATACATACATATAATAAAAAATACATTTAAAAAATTACAATTATTTTTTTAAATAGAAGGGTGTGCATGACATGATTTTTAAATAAAAAGGATCATGAACACACATGAAGGTTTCCATTTGTGTGTCTTCCTTTGCTTTAATTCTCATATACATTGAGGCTTTTGCGTGGAGACCATTGGAGGTAAATAGGAGTCATAACGCTCAGGAGACGACTCCTGTTTTCCAGAGATAAATGTGTTTTGATGCAGTGTGTGTGAATATGCTCAGAACAATCCAAAACCCTGTAATGATGCAGTCTACCGGTAAGAGGGAGCTGTGATTTCCACTTGAAAACAAGTGTTTGCTTTTTGCTCAAGCTGGATGTCATTGCAGCAAAACCACAATACGCACAGATCCAAATTTGCATCTCATTTGACACAGCTGAGATCTGATCAAGTTAAAATTAAACAGTGTGTTGTATCTGGAGGAAAAGTGGAAAATGCAGGTCTGAGAAGATGGGGTGGGAAGGCTGGGAACTTTGAGGATGACATTATCATGATATAGACTACTGAGCTGAAGAGACTGTTCACATCACACAAAATCGTGAGAAAAATAAGAACATGTTAAAAAAAAACAAAAGCACAATTTTCATCAGAAAGGGTGTTCATACTTTCACTTACTGTTTTTTTTGTTTTAAAACAATAAGCTAACACACTGAATTGGCATTTTTAAAACTTGTTCTTAAATAAAAAGAGAAGTTTGGAAATATGAGGATAAGCTCTCACCTGAAAAGAAACAACTGTTGGAAAATTCTGGCAGAACAGGCACTGAAAGACCACATCTTTTTTAATGTCATGCACTTACACTCAATTATTTTTGCCAGTTGAAAAACATAGAAAACATATTAGCTTTAAATATGAATTTGTAATTCTTCCATTCGACTGAAGGACACTGAAGTTCCTTTCCTTGGGTGACTGATCTCATCAGGCTCTTTAATATGAAGCTCGCACGCTGAAAATTGACTTCTTTCAGGTGATCTTTTCTCCATCAGCAACTTTCTGGTTGAGCCATTGTAGAAATTTGTTTTGGCCTGATCGAAACTTGGTTGTCCCTCCTAAAACAGAAAATTACACAGGGTCAAATAATTCCAATTAATGTGGTCTGAGGTAAATTGGGCTACAATTCGTCTAAATCTAAAAGTTGACACATCAGATGCAGTGCAGTGGATCCAAATCATCTCAGACTGGGATGATTATAGTGTTTGATGATTTCTGAAAGTTTAGATCGAAGTCTGACACTAAAACAAATGTGCTAAATTTACCCTTAGGCTGCTGTGACTGGAAGATAATCACGCACATTTTTGTCTGGCAAAATATTACATTTTGTGTAAAGCAGATCACTTTAAAAGAATATTGATCTTCCTCCCTGTAGAGATGCACCTCTGTGAAAACAACTTTTTTTCTAATGATTACTAGAAGTCAATCTCCTTTCAGGGCAGTTTTATTCAAGTTACACACATGTTCCAAACCTGGAGTCAGCTTGAAGACCTTTAATCGAAACTGATATTGTACCTTTTGTATATTTAATGGCAAAAGACAACACTTTTCTGTGCCACGTCTCACAAAAATCAGCTACTTGAAAGACAGATCTGCTTTCTCTGTATTGATCCCCAACTTCCAGCTGCTTGGTTTAGTTCCATTGTGAGGCTGAAATCTGTGCTGTCCGCAAATAAAAGGCTGAGCGTTGTATCAATGCCTCTTCTTTTTTATTTAGTTGAGGAATCACCAGGAGATGGGGCCGAGGGTGAACTTGGGGAGTATTCTCTCAAACATGCTCAGTTTTCGTGTCAGAGGTGATTCATATCTGTAAATCTCAAAATAAATGTGAAAAGGCGGATGTTTGGTGAGTAATTTTAGAGAGAATAAAACAGGATTTCGAGGGGTCAGAACAGTTTATATGGAAAAAAAGAGACAAACTTTTTGCATTCTTTGTACATTCCCAGTCAGGTTTTACTGGATTTTGTGCCTTTATTTGTGGTGGTGACTATGAAAAAGGCAGAAAACTAGCTTAAACAGTCTAAATGTGTGAGAATTGCGCTTAAGTTGAAATGACCTTGCATGCAATATTTTAATGAGTCGCATTGAGGGTTTGAGTTCACACTTGCTTTTGCAGACAACGAAATGTCTCAGTGTTCTCATTTGCAGAGGGACTGTCACCTCCGCCTACCTGACCTGGAGCAGAACTGAAGGACTTCTGCTGAAAATAGGAAAGAGGTAGGTCGTCCCAAAACGACAGTTGACACTGGCGAGTCCAGCTTTATACAGAGCATCTGAACCACACAGAACCCAACCTTCAGCTGGGCCACTCCACTCCAGCTTTGAGGGTTTTTTATTCTCCAATATAATAACAGCATTTTTCAAAATTGATCGCTGAAGGTTGCTTCATTGACTTTTTTAATAAACTTGGCAGCAGAGTGTGTGACAATGTTCCTGCATCAAATTTATCATCATTTCTTCCTTGAATTTGCTAACAAAGTATGCCGTTTTAAAATAGTCTTGAAGTTATCATTTTTTTTAAAAGCATAAATTGATTCCTCCTCCGCATTCAAATATTTCTTTTTTTTATAAACAATGTTTTTGCCTGTTTCTGCCGACAATACAGCAAAGATATTTTGTGCCAGATGTCCCATTTTAACCATTGTCTACTTAAAACAAAACTTTAAAAGTACATTTGAATGCAGTAAACAGGATAAATGTTCTTATCCAAAAATGTTCGCAATTAAAATGGCTTTGAACGACTGTTGCTGGACCACCTGAAGGTCATCACTGACTCTCTGCTAGCCCCCCTGCAGTTTGCCTACAGAGCAAACAGGTCAGGGGATGATGCAGTCAACATGGCTCTCCACTACATCCTGCACCACCTTGACTCTGCAGAGACCTATACACAGGTCCTCTATGGACTTCAGCTCTGCATTCAGCTCCGTCGTCCCAGAGCTCCTCCATCACAAACAGGCTCTCCACACCTGTCAGTGGATCACCAGTTTCCTGACTGACAGGAGGCAGCAGTTGATACTGGGACACTTCACATCCAGCACCCGGGGGGGTGTTCTCTCCCCACTGCTCTTCTCCCTCTACTCCAATGACTGCACATTAGGAGCCCCTTCTGTGAAACTCCTGAAGTTTGCAGACGACACCACAGTCATTGGGCTCATCCAAGGCGGCAAAGAATCTTCATACAACCCACTTAAAATGGCGGAGATGACAGTGGACTTCAGGAAGAACCCCCCTACTCCACCACTCCACTCACAATTCTCAACAGCACTGTGCCCTCAACAGATTTTTGATTTGAATTTGAAATGGTTTATTTCAAGCAATCAAATAGGAATAATACCCAAAACCATACAATCATCAGTTATACATTCATACAATAACTAATCAAAATTTGGATAATTAGTCATATTAATAAATATTGCTAAAAAGGGAGTGGAAGGAAGTGAACTTATATAATCCCACCCCTGTTTAGATTCCGTTTCAGATTCTATACCATGAAAAAACAACTTTTTGAGCTTTTAAGTGTATTATAATGTTCATTCCTCACTATAAACAACCCCATTCCTCTAAAAACCTGCACTCTGAGCACCAGCTACTCCTAACCCATGAAAACAAGTGGGTTGTCACCTTGTGACATCACAAAGTGATGAACAGCCCCCTCCAGGAAGAGTCTGTGCTGCCAGCACTGCCCCCAGACTAACACACACATACACTATCTCTGCGGGGCCAGTGGTGATCAACGAAAATGCTCAGATCTTATATGTGCAATATGCACATCCGTCTTTGCAAAAGTTCAGATGTTGTTTATTTTCGTGGGAGAAACGCAGACACGTTGCAGGGGACATCTTTAGGTTGACGTCATAAAATGGGCGGCACCCGCAAGGATCGAAAGCCTTAGAGATCAAGTCATCTTACTTCCAAGTAGGAAAATGAGCAGCGAAAATATATATTAAAAAATGTTCTTTAGCGTACCAAAGGTACTCTAAAAGGCTTAAGAAAAGCATGATATAGGCCCTTTCATAAATCTTTCCAGAAACTTTTATTTTTCTTTTCATTTTTTCTTTATTTTCACACTATATGAAAATCCATTTTAGGCAATTTTGCTATTTCATTTCTGTCAGGTTTGGTTTATTTTGACTTTCTTTCTGCTTAAATTTATGCAATAAAATGTATGACATGTATTAACTCACCATCCTTTACTTTAATTATTTTTTTATTGTTAAAAAAGCTTTAAGAGGTCAGATTTTAGAAAAACATCAGTGTCTTTTTGGCAAGAAACAAACAAAACAACAAAGCAGGATTTATTTAAATTTGCTTTATGTGCCCTACATTGAACCCCTATAACTGTAAATAACATTTAAAAGCTTGTTAGAAAAAGCTCATAAAACTAATGTAAAGCTCATGTGTCACACGCTCATATAACTCATGCATGTTTGTGCACATTTGATGATTAAATATTCTTAAAAGATTGATCTTACCATCAAGTGGAATCAATCAGCTTATCAAAAATCATTGAATGGAAGAAATGTTAGATCCATTGGATTTTCATTTGGTTTTATGAAAAACATTTGGGCAGAAAAGTAAGGACGAGCTATTAGGATTTAACAAAAGATGAGCATTTTTAGGCATAAAAATGCAAAATATTGACTATTTTTGTTTAAAAAAAAAAATTCAAGCCATTCTAATGTTTTCGCTTTTGTAAGAAATGTAAATGCGGAAAGAAACCCATTTAAAAAAATCTCAAAAAAGGATAAATTTACAGAAGGCAGTTAAGCAAAAGGCTCTAATACTTTACTTTTTGAGAATGGCTAAATGTAGTCCAGATAAAATCATTTAAAATCATTTAAATCATTTATAAAGTAACATTAATTAATTAATTAATTAAGTCAGTCTTCGATAAGTGTTTTTTATGTCCTAAATTATTTCTGTGATTCAGATTCTTTTGGGCTTTTTTTGTACAGTAACTATAAAATTATCAATGAAGAAAATGAAGCACATAAAAATTAAGGTTTGATGGGTTTCTCTTTATCAAAAATGTTCTTTCTGGGAGAGTTCAGTTGAATTGAATAGAATTTACAGCACTATGAGGAAAAATTAATGATATTAATAAGTAAGTTTCATCATTTTACCTTCTTCTTGATGGCATCAATGAAAATCTTCCTGATGGGTCTTGAGTAAAAGGCATCTTCTTCCTTTATTGATAGTCTGGGAATAGCTGTCATTGGTCGGTTTATTCCAGGCTTTGTCTGAGAAAATTTACAAAATATAAAAAAATATATATTTCAAAGGCTAAGTTCTCCAAAAATCTTCTATTGGAGCTGGAACATCATCTACCTTCTCGGAATCCACCAGGGTCCGTGTCTTATTGGGAGATGGATAAAGGCTGCACAAAGATGCCTAAATTAAAAAAAAGAAATGTTTTAATAAGAAATGACATGATTAATTTCATAAATTTACTTTAGCTAAAATAACAGTGTGTGGACTCTGACTCCTACTCACATATTTTGTTTCACGCCCCAAGGATTTTTGAAACGATTGAGCTTTATGCTGTAGGTGAAAAAGAAAAACGTACCACATGTATTACCTTGATGGAAACCAAAAAAAAACTTAAAATGAAGCTGGGTTTTTCAGACAAAAGTCTCAGTCCTTGTTGCAAAAAATGTCTTTGTTGGATGTGCCTTGTAACTTTCCAGGTTGTTGGTTTTTTTTTGCAGCTATAATGGACCTCAGCTTGTTGCCTCTTCTTGGTGTTTTTGAAGTGTTTAAACATCCAGCTTATTCTCTTTGCCTTAGCAGTGACTGGAATTATTAAAATGTCCTCTCCTGAGTGTCAGACGTTTAAACAAAATCTTCAAACAAGAAATCACAAGCACCCCTCTTCTGGGATAGATAATGAACATAATAGCTTTTCTTTGTGACCTTGTGATTGCACCATCAGATTTAACTTTCTTTTTTATTTTTGTTCTGCTTTTTGACGAGGCAGAACACATTTTCTCTAAAGGTTAAAGAGAATTTCATTGCAGCATTTTTCGTTTTAGCTTTGGGCGCTTCAAGCTCCAAACTGCCATCAGTGTTCTGCAGTTCTTGTTGAAGCTTCAAACCTTTTATCAGGCATTGTGATGGAGCTCAGATGAGGTTTGTGGAATGTCTATGTATTGAAGGAGGAACCCTGTCTTCACATCTCACCCAACTCTTTTAGTTAAGTTAAATTGTGACAGTAAGATCTTCAGATCCTGTGGTCGCCAAACATGCCCACATCATCATTCTACCACTCCATGCTTGATAGTTAGTAAAAAGTGTATGTTTTCTACTTTAATTCCACACATTTTCTTTCATTAATACATATATATCATACATAAAACCCCGCTCATTTCAAAGATTTTTTAGATATTTCATCCCACACAAGATTAAAGATGCTGATGTCCCTCCTTTACCCTTTTACATCAGAGCTTTAGATCTAGTGTTGACATTCTTCTGACCACTGGGCTATGCAAATACCGTAATTCCAGCAGACTTTGATGCAAAGAAAAGCAGCTTTGCGCTGATATGCAGCACTATACAGTAGTGAAGTGATTACACTAAATAAGTTGAGAAAAGCAGCTTTGAGTAAATATCCAAAGCCAATGTCCAAAGCAACTTTACTCTGCGTCACAATCTACGTATTTACGTTGATCATGTTAACGGTTAATGATCGGTAATAATCAGCTGTCCACCTCTAACTTAACCTCTTAATGCCTACACAAAAAGGTGGATTTTGCCAACATTTTTGCGATCTGCTTATGCACATCGAGTGATCAGAATTTCATTCATTGTCTCTTTAGCAAGATTCAACGGGTTTGTGAAAGATTCATTCCAAGTACAAGCTGTTTCTTTTCTTCTGCTTCTTAGAATTTCTTTTACAAATAAAGCAGTTTAAGTCTGTTAAAGAGGAAATTCATCTTACCTGAAAACCAGTATTGGTTTTTGATGATTTTGAGATCTGTCAATCAAAACATTTCAAAATTCAAACAAATTTTAACAGACCAAATCAGAACTGTTTCTTTCAATTTCCAATCAAAAGGAACATCAAATGATCACACTTACAACAGGTTTGGAACCTGCCAGGACTTCATCAATTACTGCATAAAGCTCCTCTGACTGTTGTCGAAGCTGAGCTGGAGAGTACATCTAGCAGAGGAGCCACACTGTTAATGCCACTGTGAGTACATGTTAAAGCCTACGGGCATGTTGCAGTACCTCTGCATGTGTGTCAGTGACAGTCCTGTCCAGGAGCCCACTCTGGCTCCTCTCTACCTGCTCATCTATCTCCTGTAAATTTAAACATGGAGAGGAGAAAAAGATGTTGCTGACAAACCTGCTTCACCATTTTTATGTTCACAAGGTGCTGACCTTTATCCCAGATAGTTTCAAATACATTATTCATGATGAAATTCAGATTTTTCTTTTGTTGTTCTTTGCTTGTTCTGCAGAATCCAGAGGCTTTGGCGTCAAAGCCTAATTTAGCCTTATTAAGCAATATTTTCAAACCTAAATTCTGTTATTTAAATAAAAGGTGTATAAAAAATGTAAAACATCTTAAATGCTTTGACAGCCTGTCCATAAAAATCCCCTTTGGTACAGAGTTAATTAATAGCCACTCTGACAATTACTAGGAAGCTGTGCACAACAATAAATTAGATTCTCCTAAGACAAATATATCCAAATATAAATGTGCCTGTCATTGTAGGCAAGTGTTGTTTATGTTTACAATTAAAAATACAATATAATAACTTTTTGATGGTTACAAACAAAAAAATACACATGTTTCGACAATTTACATACATTCAAATTAGATTATTCTAACCGGAGGTCTCTGGGCTTTCATCAGTAATTTTGCCAATTTAGCAGTATAAAAATCATGGTGAATGTGTCAAACTTACTTGCTGATCCAAGAGAAGGTTGTTTGTGGGAATGGCAGCCAGCGATTTGTAACTTGACTTGATCTTGAGTGTCTGATTTTTTTTTTATTTATTTTTTTTTGAGAAAAGGAAATAAATTGTTTTAAATTAGCTGGAACTTAAAATTCCACATTTCACACACAACAACCCCGTGTCTGGGTAAAGCTTGGGTTATTTGTTTGAGCACACTTCATCTTAGACTGCTGATCATGCAAAACAGCTAACAAAACGGAAGCTGCAATTAAAATAACGTTAAAGCGTGTCATTTCTCTCAGCACTCACTTTCATGCACAGACGCTTCAGGTCAACAAACACAATTAACCAGTCAAAAGTGTTAGAAAGCTGCTGGAAGATTCTTCACCTATTTATTATAATTAACTTCCTATGATGTGTTTTTGTACCTTTTGAGAGGTGAGGCAGAAACAAGTCAAATTTGAAAGCCACTAATGCAGGGGTGGACCTAAAATATGGGGGGAGTGGGGTAGAAGACTTTGGAAGGGTGGCAAAACGCTAGAGCTCAAGGTCATTACAAATGGAAAAATTTAAAATACGTTGTTGTTTTTTTTACCCCAAAAATGTTGCTTGTGCATTTTGAAATGCTTGAAGAAGCTAGCATTGATGATTTCTTAATCTTTGTCAATATTTAAAATAATATTTGCTCAAAAATAGGAAGGGGAAGCGTGGGGCTGAGTCCCCCCCTGTAGTTCCGCCCCTGCACTAGTGTGTAGAAGCATCAGCATAATGAAGAAAGGATCAAATGTGAGGTCCTTGTTTTGCTCTTAATTCTGTGAACCATTTTAACCCTTCAAGCTGATGTAATGCATTCTGCAAGCAGACGGACTACCTTTCTTTTTTTACCCTCGCCGTCACTGCAGTCTGAAATTCCACTCCCCGGCCTTGGGGAGGGCGTGGATCTCAGGGACACAGAAGGGGACGGAGTGAGGTTTTGGACTGGTGGAGCCAGAGAGGGCGTGGGAGTGGAGGGGCTGAAGGGGGACCGCCATCCAGGCAAAGCAACTGTTGTGTACCGGGATGGGGACAGGCAGTGAGCTTCACGGAAGGCCTGCGAAGGTGTGACACTTCTGGTGACGGGAAAACTCTTGTCTGAATCAAACACCCCCACACTGGAGGTGGGAGTTGTGTTTTGCGACGGAGGTGCTGGGTCTGTGAGAGCAGAATAAACTGAGATTGATGTTGGTGGTTGAGGGGAAACAGGTGGAGATTTCAGCCGCTGAGACAGCAAGCAAAGCTTTGAGAGGGAGGTCTTTGATTGGGGTGTACTTTTCTTTTCCTCATTACAAAGTTTGGAGGGGGAAGAGATGAGTTCTTTGAGTTTGGTGTCTGCGTGTGGGCTGTTGCGCTTGGAAAAGGAGTTGTACGCTGAAGCAGCAAAATCTAAATTTTCATGCTTTGGTGGAGAGGCAGAATTGAAGTTTGATAACAGAGGCAGAGGAGTTCGGGTGGACGTGCCGTTCCTCACGGGTGGAAGCGGAATAACTTGCTCCCGCCTGAGCCCACTGCTCGAGCAAATTTGCTCTGAACATCTTTCCATCTTAGTTGGAGGCCAGCTTCTGTCCGAGGCTGTGACACAGCTTTTGGGTTTGCTGTAAATTTGGTTCTGACTATCTATTGGGGTGGAGGAGGAGAACTGAGAGGAAAGCTGGAGGGGGAGGGAGGCCACACTGGAGGCAGCTGAGCACGCTTTACAGAAAGACAGGCTCACGGGGTTAACAGGCCAGCAGGGGGTGTAAGGCCTCTCCTGTGAGGGTGACAAGACAGGGAGACGACCTTTCCTGAGGATGGCAGTGAGGAGGGAAAGTCGGGTGACAGGAGGCCGGTGTCTGGGATGGGGTGTCTGTGGACCCACAGACGATGTCAGGCTATCGCAAGATGAGTAACAAGTCTGAGGGATGTTAACAAGACTGGAGCCTGGAGCAAGAAAGTGCTTCTTGATCTTAATAAAAGCAGGGGAGAAGACTTCGGAGCGGATGGAGAAGCAGGGAGACACCGTGGGGCTGAAAGAGCACATAGAGGTCACAGACGAAGGCTGAAACCAGCTTTTCTCCTTGTCCCAACCCTCCGAGAGGATGGACTCTCTGGAGGATGCTGGCGTGGGGAACAGTTCTAAAGAGTTTGTGGGGCTCATCCTGTCCTCTGATGGTCTGTTCTCAGAGCAACCCGAGCTGACTTCAGCTCGGTGAACATCCTTGTGTTTGTCAACACCCGTTTCCATGGAGACCACCTCCATGGAGGCTATGTGGTTGGATGTATTTTGAGACCAAGAGCAGACTGAAGGGGAGGCTTTGATTTGAGATAAGATCTCAGGACCTGGACTGGGCTTCAACTAAAACACAAAGAAATTTGTGGGTTGTTGTTTTTGTTTTGTTGTTATCTTTTAGGCTATACACGCATGTATGCATACATACAAAATCAATGCATTATAGTTAACATACAATCACAAATGGTTTAAATTATATGCAGTTTTTTTATTTTTTCCATGCAAACTACCTTGTGAAAACACATTAAATGTCAAATAAACCTATTTTCCTATTTGTGGCGTAGAGAATTGTGGTGTTGTACTCACTCTGGGTTGTGTATCCAGCTGGATAAGGTGTCTAGCTCCTTCTTCCACAGAGTCTTTGATAACAACTCTCTCTGCTTTAAAAATCTCTCGCTCCGGCATGGTCTCCCACATATTCCTCTCGTGGGACTCAACTAGATTCTAGTAGGAGAAAATGGGAAGAAAAAATATGTGTTGAAGAGGAACGGGGCAAGTGAAACCCGAGAAAAGGGGAGGTGTACTTCAGTAAGCTTCTGTGGGCATGCGGGTCTGCTTGTTTTCCCACACCACAAGCCCGACATATATAACGCTCCTGTACACGCGCATGTCCTGCTAACATTTGGGAAGCAGATGACTCATCTGCTGCACTGAATAACTGACACAGCCTCACAGCTCACATATGACTTTAAGGCCTTCCATCTGCAATATTTAGATTGTCTATTTGTTTAGCATTTCTTGACATATTTCATGTTTTCCATTATTGTTTTAGTTATATCAGAGTATTTTTAGAGCATCCATGACTATAGTGACAAACTGAGAACAGAGCATCATTTAAATCCTGAAACTGCTCTGGGAGTTTTCAGTTTTCTTAAAGGAGTCACAGAATCTTAGTGTCTCTAACTTTTTTCCATTCAATTTTTGTGGGGGGAAAAAAAGCAAATGTGAGAGGATTTTAATTTTTAAGAGAAAAAAGTAGAACATGAAATACTGGCTACTGCAAACATTCAGGTAACATGGAGTCAGTGACGTCTATAAATTAATCTCAATGTTTAATCCATCCATCAATTTGATCTGGGTACAAAAACAATGTTAGAGGATCTGCAACATCATGCTAACACATTTTATATTTAAAGACAAATTAAAATTGTGTTTTTGTGGTATTTTTCGCTTACATTTTTCTCAAAATTAAGCTTAAAGTTGCATTACTGAGTAATTCTTTATTCAAATCGTTGTGAATCCGAAGCAGACAAAAACCTATCCGTGAAAAACCCCTTCTGTATAGAGTTCATTAACAGCCACTCTGACAATTACTGGGATCCTGCACCCAACAATAAATTACATTCTCATAACATAAAGCTTCTTAGAGTGACATAGAAGCTCTACAGCAAGCAAGAAGTCCCCATCTTAGCTGGTATCTGTACGGCTGGATATTTCCAATATTGCTTCATTTTTTGTTGCACCTCTAATGTTAGGTTGGGGTGTGAGGGGCTGTAAGATAGTGGGAGATTGTAAACCGATGGATGATAAGAAGGGGGCCGGCTTACTCCATTCCAACAGTCTCGCCCACAACCCAGAGGTTTCTAATGAACTCTTGCTGCTACGCAGAAATAATGTCCAAAGAAAACAACACAATTTATTTTTATATTGGCTCAAAACAACATACTTAAAAGATCACTGGGAATGCCTTTAAAAAAATCCCAAGATGATCAGAGTGAGACTAAAAGCACCACAAGGGCTCAAATTGAAAAAAATGCACTCCCAAATGAGCAAAATATTTAATTTAGCTAAGTTCAGCTGGAGTTTAACGTCACAGAAGGCTTCCTAAAACAATTTAAACAAATTCATTCACATGAAAATTCAAAAGTTCCTATAAAATAATGATATGATGGTTTTAAAATGCATGTTTGATTTTTGTTGCGTTTTCGTGTCTTTTGTCATGTTTTGTGTGTTTCCCCTGTAACAGTCACAGCATGTTCACCTGTCTTTAATTAAATTATTGATCCTTGGGGTCTTTGTGCGTCTGTTTTTCAGCTCATCTGGTTTTGTCACCCTTTTTGCTTCTCAGACAGTACATATGTAATATGACTTCAGTAAGAGTCCCCATATTGATTATATTCCTACTATAGCAAAGAAAATATAAGAACAAAAAACATACAGGTGTTGTAATGATCCTTTTCTGTTGAGTCGGTACTGAATGGTGATATAGGGGGACCAAGGGATGTTTTTCCCTGGTTAGATCAGTGTTCTCTTTTAAAATTGGCTTTTGCGTAAAAAATAATTTGTCTGAACTGAATCTTATAAAACCTCTGTCAGCTTAAATGGTTTTTCATGGATTTTCTATTATGATAATTGCAGCTGCTCTAAAATGCTGCCAGTAACAAAGCACACCAGTGTTTAAAGAAAGCAAAGGCCAAACCTGCCCTGAACACATTTTGTTATAGAAAAACATGGTAAAAAGGTTGATCCTCATGAAAGCCCTGCCTTTTTGGTATTCCTCTTTGTCTGCATTTGCAGAACTCGTCCTGCTTACTCAGATAGCAGAAGAATAACAAGATGAAGAGAAACCAAATTGATTTTAGGAAGAGCAAAGGTTAAATGCTGCAGATTTTTTGAAGGTTAGACACCAGGAGGTTCCAGAACTGTATGTACAAATAGTTACCAGAGGAGCACACACCTGCTTTCAAAGAGCCTGTCCCTGCTCAGGGACCAAACTTGTTTGGGTGGAGTGAGTGGATTCTTGGTACAGATCCAGAGTGACTGAGCATTTAAGATACCCTTCATGTGTCATGTAATCAGTTTATTGGAAATATTACAAGTGGTGAGGAACTATTTTTGGAAAAAAGGGTAGAAAAATGTAATGGTTGAAAAAAAAAAAAGCTTTTATAAAGGCGACTGAGTGGAAATAGAAAAGATAAACGCATATTTCTGATTGGTTGCAGAAACTAATAGCTGATAATCATGCATTTAACTGCATTATATAACAACAAAAACAGCCATTATACATCAATATGATACTGACACATAATTTTATTTAAATTATGCACACACACCACACTGACAATTTACTTATTACAGCCTACAAAATCCTAAAGAAATAGAAATTAGATTAGAAATTCTTAGTTAGAATAGCAGCTGTATATGCATCTTTACTAACATGAATTCCAACTTTTGTAGAAGTTTTACTCTAAAAAAAAAGTTGACACCATTGCACTGACAGCTCTCGGTTTTCTAAACACATTCAAAATTCTCTTAGAGCTGCATTTCAGTCTGAATTACATTAATCTGTTGTCAAAATAAATAAAAAAAGGATCAGCATAATCACATCTTAGCTGTACAGAATGTTGTGAATTAGAAAAACAAAGTTCATTCAAAATAATATATAAATATATAATATATAATATATAAAAATAATTTTTTTATTAAAGTTAAAGGCCCTTCTTCTGTTGAAATCTTTCAAATACGTTTGTTTTTTG
The DNA here is from genome assembly GCF_053564925.1 of Oryzias latipes. Taxonomy (NCBI): domain Eukaryota; kingdom Metazoa; phylum Chordata; class Actinopteri; order Beloniformes; family Adrianichthyidae; genus Oryzias; species Oryzias latipes. The sequence continues at coordinate 26,238,695 of NC_136251.1, read as the reverse complement.
TTAACTTTGTTATCTCAGACGTTTCAATTTAGCAGTCGGTGCAGCCACTTAAAGAAAGAGGATGAATTGTCGACACGTGACCGAGCGACTTGATATCCCTCAAGAATGAGATGAATGTGGTGGGGAGTAGGGGTGGGTGTATTGATCTGAGTATTGATACTATCGGTACCAAGTATCAATACTTTTATCACAGTTTTTCTTCAATACGTACAGTATAGTCAAATTTACTCACCACTTTACTAACCACTTTACTACCACTTTACCCACCACTGCTGTAGAGCCTCAAAGAATAACACCCATTAATTTATTTGAAAAAAAAAACAGAGAATATATCAGGTGTACTTAGATGTTGCAATTTAGAGCCTGACAAAGTTTATATTTGCCACCAATAATATGTTGTTTCAACTGAACAAGACCTCGTTCTGAAACTCCTAACCAGTTGATAGGATCAAACATTTAGATTGCCCTTTTTGCCATTTGTCACAGAAGGGCTGGCACTAATGGCAACGGAGGAAGTTGTGAAACCCAAGGCGCCACCCCCTGCAGAAAAACACCTTTGAAGTTTTTATGCAGGCAGCCAACAAGACGCCTTCTGGCATCCAGCACTGCAGTGCTGTTCTGACGCTGGTGATGGATAAACATCCAAGTGCTCTTTAAGCCCTCCAGAAACCGACACCACGGGGGGCTGACATGAGCACCCGTGGGGGGCCGTTTTCATCTGCGTTGTTTGCCCTACAGTGATTCCTCTTAACATGATATGTTCATGTCAGAAAAGTTGTTTAATTTTGGAAAAGAAATTATCTGGTGTCCTAAATACTTATACACTCTGCAGAATTGTTTCTTTTGTGTGATCCTGTAGATTAATATTTAATGTCACAAAAAACAGACAATTAAAGGAATATTAGACAGCAAGTTAAGCAAATGTCATGTTCAATGCATGTGTTGCACAACAAAGATTTTAGTTCATGTTTTTCTCAATGGTAGATGCCGCAGGTGTTTTTGAAGAGTACTTGACCTTCTGCTCCAATAAAAAAAAAAGCAAAAGTAATTATCAAAGCTGTCATTTTTAATTACTGAAATGAATTCTTTGTTTGTTGATACAGATGTAATGATCAGAGTTGATGGCGAACATTTCTTAGAATTAACGTAATCTAGGAAACTACTTTTAAACTGTTTCTTCGAAGCTCATGTTTGCATCATCTGGACGAAAACAATCAATAAGAGGTGAACTTTCCCCCTGAAGTAATGCTTTGTGTCACTTAACATCACATAAAGCATATATTCCACTTTCCCTTGCAGGGTGGTCATATTAAATTGTTTCTTGTAAAAAAAAAAAAAAAAATTCAACTTTAAAAATTACAGTAAATTACTGATAATTGATTTTGTATTTATATCTTTTGTAAATGACCATAGAATAAGCAGAATAATGGCCTTTCGAGGTGTCCATCATCTGAAATTATAAGACTTTGCAGAGACAAAAGTCTGACGTGGACTTCTCTGAGTTGTCAATTATTTTCTGACAATTGACACCTCACCTTTTTGTTTTAGTCTTTGAAACTGAAGGTTTGAAGGTAAAAACACACAAGAAAACCTGAATGATTGATGAAATTAAGGGATCACATGTTTATGACAGGAAATGATGGTTAATTAAAAGTGTGAAAGTGCAGACAAAAAGGAAGTTTTTTTAGATTCAGCAAATCCAATACTTCAAACAGAGTGGTTGCAAATAATTGCAGACAGAAGCTGGAAAGATGCTTTTAAAGATTTCCTTGTTAAAACAGCTGGAGAATGGAGCAGAGAAGAAGCTGCAGAAAAGCTTCTCAGTTTATGCTTCGACTGTACCGTATCTGATTTCACAGCCAGAGCTTGGGATGCATCCTCCCCGGTAAAAATGATTTGAGCAGGTAATCTGTGCACCTCTGGTACAAATGAGAAAGTAGTAGATTTATCTGGTGCTGCTGCTGCAACCTGTAAACCAGAGCAAAGAGGAAAAAATGGTGATGGTTCACATTTCTCAACATGTCATGAAATCTACCCTTGTTAAAGGGATTTAGATATAAAGTTAGGGAAGTACTTACTGCAAGTAATTGGTCAAATAAAACTCTAATGTCTGTCTTGAAATAAATATTAGAAAGTATTGAGACCCTACAGTTGAAAACTGATTTCTTTCTTCAAACTTTCTTTCACTCATGTAACTATTTCTGCCTCTAATGATCCATAATTGCATGCACACTAGCTCACAAATTGGGCAATTAAGTGTCATGCAGTTGAAATCCCTGATAAAACTACACTCATGGAGCAGTTTCAGTTCCATTTAAATCAACTCTTTTTGTGATTCAGCTCAGCCTCAAAACCAAAACCAGTCATTAGAAAAAACCTGTGAACCATTTTAACAAATTATGCTGTAGAAAGGCCAGTGTTATTTCACTTTGTGGCTCCCCAACCAATTTAATCAGAACGTGTTGTTTACTAAGCAGGAAAGTACATTTGTGAAGTAATTTATTTTAGGGCAAATGTTTAGCTGGTCTCATCCTTATCCTTTGATGTCTAAACCAGGCAAATCAAAATCATTACAGATGGGAATGGAGCTGGAGGAAAAAGGTGCTCTAATTAAGTCTGATCCAGTCCTGATTGTTTTGTTCAACATCAGTGCAACAATTTGAGTTTTAAGAGGGTTTTAACTGTTAAGGTGCTCACAAAATTGTTGTAATGTAAGTATGGTATTAAGTTTGTAAAAAAAAAATTTGTAGACTGTAAGCCTAAAACAAAATGTTGTCACAAATTATGATTACTTTAAATTTGGTCTGCAGCTGGTTTCTAAGCTGACTGATTTTGAAGACAGCAAAGTAAAAAGAACATGAAGTGGATGGATAACTTGATTTATTATGTTAGTGTCTGAGAAAGGATGTTATTTTAAGCAAAAAATACAATCTAAAAGACTTGATTGAGTATTTCTACCAACAATACAGTTTATTATTTTAGCCGTCTTAAAAATCTGTACATGAAGGCAGTATAAATGCACCTTTAAAGCTTTTTTATTCATTTTTGTATAAAATAACAATGGAAGCAAATTAATTTGTGACAGAAAACTGTCTTTTTGCGCTCTATAAATAATTAGTTATAACTTGCATTTATCTTTCTGCATCACTCATTTGTGTTTCTATCTAATTTAATTAGTGCCTTTGTTTTTGCTTTTTTTCTGTTATGCTGAATTTTTGCTCTTTATTTTTCATTTTAGCAACGTGGAGGAAAAATATTTTTTGATGTCACAGTAGTCAATTTCTGTCTGCTAGATGTGAAATTATGTAATAAAAATCAGAGACTACATAATATGAAATGCACAAAATGCAATAGCGTTACTTTGTAAAACTGCACAACGCATACTAAACAATACAAATCGAAATTGTGCATAAAATAAAATATCTTAACACGTTTTGTAAAAATGTAACAAATCAAACCAAAACACAGCAATTAAATGTGAAAATCCAGAAAGCAAAATCATTTAGGAACATTAAAGAGGTAGTGGATTAAAATGTTTAAGAGAAGCCATAGCTGCAGATGATCGGTACAGAACTGAGAGAAAACCAGGAAAGTATGCAGTAAAACTTCAGTCAAAAGACTCGAGGAGGAGAGCAAAGAAAAACCACAGCAGGAGCTGATCCAAGAACAAATGGAGTTAGGTTAGAAGTCATGAACTAGAAGAAAGTGTAAGATTTGATGGAAGTGAGGAAATTTGGAGTATGAGGCAAAGACGTTTATGATTGCTGTGAAATAGTGTCAAGGCTTGCTGGAGAAATGACAGATGGGTTTAGGGTATGTGGAGCTGGTAATGCATCTTAGATCAAGTCTGAGTCTTGTTTGTAGCCATGATGGATGGGTTGGCAGAATCTGTGATGTTTGCAGAGAACCCTGTAAGAGAAGGAGCGGACAAAGCAAAGAGCCATGATATGGAGAAAACAAAGTAAAATCAGCCAAAGGAAGACCAAATAGATCAGTGAGTGAAGGTGAGATACATTGGGTGGTGAAGATGAAAGGATTGTGAACAGTTTGGACAAATGAGCTGAAGAAATAACCTATATTCCATCCTGTCAGTCCACGAGAAACACAAAGAAGGAATAATGAGAGGAGATGTGTCCTGGGATTGTGTGTATGTGAAAAGATGGCAGCAAAATGAGATGGAGAAATTAACAAAACCCGATGTGAATTATGGGATACATCTCAAAATTTTTTGATTATTGTTAAAATACAAAATATGTTGTCAGTCCATTCAAAAAGTAAAACTCATATTTTATAGATCAGTTAAAACACTCAAAGCCTTTTATTTTTTTGGTTATCTGGTATCCAAGATAAATATAAAATTATGGAAAAGTTAAATAGATAAATAAATAAACAATTAGCTAGTTAACCTAAAAACACCTGCAAAGTTTCCTTAATCTTTTAAATGGATTCTCAGTCTGAGACAGTAGGTTATGCAATCATCTCGAAGACTGCTGACTTGACAGATGTCCAGAAGACAGTCATCAGCGCCCTTCAAAAGGAGGTCAAGCCACAAAAGACCACTGCTAAACCAGATAAGATACAGAGACAACTTTGAGAGGACTGTCAATCAATATTCTATTGCAGCACATGGATGCAGTAATTTATGCTAAAGGAGGCCCAGCCAAGTATTGAGTTCATAAAAATGAACAGAAGCCTGAAATATGTGCTAAAAACATCATTTTTTATATAGTTTGATGGGATGATTTTCTGAGACTCTAAAACTACTGTTTTCATTATCTATAAAAAATACAACAAATAAAGATTTAAAATAATACAATAAATGAGTTTCACTTTTTGAATTATGACATTAAACTTTTGGAATATTTTTAAATGCTTTGAGATGTTCTAGTTCAGTAAAGATGGCAGCACTGACAGAAGACAAAAAAATGACTCTTTTCAAGGTGTTGACGTTTTTCAAAATGCAAAGGGAAGAAGCAGGTGATGAAACCGCCGCATTGAAGGACAGTGTGCTCCCTGAACTGTAAGAGCTAATGACAGACGGTCACATGACCCATTGTTCTGAAATGAGTTCATGAGACTGAAGCTTTTCCACTTGGTCATTTTTTATTTTTTTTCATTGTGAATTGCGTAAATCTCAGCATATAAAAGAAAAATGCAAATTAAAAAAGAATATAAACTAGTATTTTTTATTAATCTGTATAAACTAAAAAGAACAAAGCACTCTATATTTATGTGGTATCGCTAAAATTTGCCAGTAACATCTAGAAAGACATTTATAAAACTGAAAATTCAACCGTCAGCTGTCAATCTTGAGATTTTCCCTTCTCCCTGTGGAATTTTAAGAGCAAATGTAAAATAAAAGTGCCACATTACTCAAACGTGCTTCCAGTATAGTTGTTTGAAACAGAAAATGTGGCCACAGACAAGTAAAAGTCTTTTTTAACTAGACTGAAAGATTTTTTCTTTTTATGCAGAATTTGACTTTCGTGAACAACACTCCAGAAAATATTTTGTTGAACTCCTTTACAGTCCCATTCTGATCATCTTTTATCATCTAATGTGGTCTTTTAATTATGATTCTCATTTTTAGCTCAAATTAAAAATGGATTTAAAAAACATTTATTTTTTTTACATACATTCTGCAGAGTTCATTACAAATTCACATCTGAGTTGTGGGCGGGACCATTGGTGTGGAGTGAGCCCGTCTCCATTTCCCATCATCCATCTGTTTATGCGCTCTCCTTCTAGCTTACAGCCCCTCATAATCAGACATGCCAGATGGAAAAACAAAGATGTACTTATCCAGTCGTCTACTAGAAGATGCATAAGAATGGAGCGGAGAAGGGAGCTTGTGACTTCTCACAGTAGCTTCTACATCCCTGCTGCAAGCTTTTTCAAACTGATTCAGTGATTTGAATAAAGAAATACTCGGAAATGCAATTTTAAGCCTAATTTTCTTTAAATTTGTCTTCCATCGTGAGAAAAATGTCACAGGAACATGTTAAAACACCCAAAACAAAATTTTCATCAGAGTAACAGTTGTTTTTGGCAAGTTTTAATCCAGAAGTGTAAATACTGAATCTGTTGGTTGTTTGTCGAGACGCCTCTCATCTTCTTCCACACTGCTGCTCTTGATAGGTGTTTCCTCTCCCTCTCACACATGGATCAACTCACGATTATTTTCTTCCATCACAGTTTAGCTCTTTGCTCATTCTCAATTATCAAACTGTCAGATTTTGTCGCTTTGCCACTTGCTGGACCTTTCCACATTTAATTAAGCACCTCACAGTCAGAATACCTATCTTAATAGATTATCAACTCTCAAGATGTTCAAAATGTTAAATGTAAGACCTTTGTCTGAATAAAAACCATATGTCGCTTTATGTAAAAAATCTGAACTTCTTCCACAGCTTTTCTTAACACCTGCAGTATTTATCGTGACAGATGAGACGGCCAGGAGCTGCAAGGGGCTCTAATTAACAGAAATGGATGCCCAGCCAAACAAAAAAAAAAAATTTGTGTGAGATATCTAATGTGAAAGTCCCTGATTTGTCACTCTCTGTACTCAGTGTTGAGTCAGATTACAAAGTGAAACATTAAAGCAGGCAATTCCTACTTAACTATTATTTAAGACCTCCTAAATGTTTAATCCCTGTGATCCATTGCTGGAGCTGGATCATTTTGTCACATGCTGGCTGCGTGCCTTCTCGAAGTTATTCCATTGGCATGTGAAGCCTGTAACAGTGATCCATCACGAACAGCATTAACCTTCCCCTGTTGGTCAGGCATACAGAGATTCACCACAGGGTGACGAACATATGAATTTAAAAAAATATATATAATCCACTGGAGATGTTTTTCCCACTAAAGGTAAAGATTTGTCCTTACCATTACCAGCTTCTTCTCCCAGAAGCGAGATTTCCTCTACACTTGTTTTTATCAGATCAGGGAAACACCAGAGCAGAAAGACCTCTGTTTTAATTACAGACCAACACAAACCGCCCTCCCTGCAAAGCAGATAGCGTGTGCAAATATAGACCGGTGCCAGCCACTTCTGAAGACATCGGGCTTTCTCAAAAGACTATAAATACGTTTTTAGATTTTAGGTCTCGTGCTCAAAGTTAAACAGACACAACTGTCAGTAAGGGTCACATTCTATTACAGAACGTGGGAAGAAAGATTTATTTTCTTAATCTCAGTTACCAGAAATGTGTAATAATTTACTGAAGTCCACAGATACTCCCACATTAAAAGGCATTGAGTTTCCTCCGAAAGCTGTGTTGTTGTTTATCCCAGCGTGAAGGGAAATAGCCGGTTAAGTATCAAGCCACAGCAGCTGAATATAAACCGTCTGTTATGTGAGACTGGTAACTGCAGGGGGGGGGGCAAAGTAAACACACAAAAAGTCCATCTTTCTGGTCGGTAATAGATAATATTTTCACCTTACAGGACGGTTTACTAAATGGAAAATCCAAATTTGCAATCCTTCTTACCTTCCTCGCATTCATAATTACAACCTTCATACTCCTGAAGATCTGCTCCAATCCAGATTTCAAAACAAGACTTGAAACGATAACAAATCAGTGACACCCACCCCCATGAAGTTAAGTGTGTTTTACTGCTCATGTGTGGATCATTCTTGATTTCCTTTTATAGATGCCAAACACCCATAAATAGCTTGCAGATGGCAGTCTGAGTGTTGTGCAATCAGGACAATTTTTATGCAGGAGCCGCTGGCAACACACTCTGAGGGAAAGAGATTTGACTTTGCCGTGCTGCCGTTCATTTTTTAAAACCTCAAATCACCCATTCTTTCTCAAGTCTTCCAGTAATGGCATAGAGGTGTGTAATTGTCTCCAGTCTTTGACGTTTTATCATTATGTGGATCCTGACAGACGTTGAGCAAAAACCCTAGAATCCTATTTTGCTGCCTACACCTGAGGTTGCATCACACACTAACGTTGAGTTGATGAAGGACAAAAATAAATGAGAAAATAAAAGAAAGAAAGCATTTTCTTAAGTCTCTTTTCACTGGACGAAATAATTACCTCATTATACTGAACGTTCATGTCATGGTTTGCTAAGAGACGTGACAGCAAGAGGATAAAACAATGAAAAGCATACTTATATAATCTTGACATGTAAAGCTGCAAACGACATAAATATTCTGAGCACAGACAGCAATCGTTTAGAACTTCTGATTTCAGACAGCCCATATAAATTAGAAAACACATTTGTTAGATGATTTTGAATACAGAGTTGATCCCAATCTTCCGCAGCAAAGAGTTTTATCTGACAGACATGTCAGTATGGTTCTAATAATGAGTTATCGGACAGCTTGAAACCAATTCTACTGCAGGCTTGTAATGCAGAAGCATCAACTTCTCTGTTGTTATCAGTGAGGAAAGGCAGACCTCTGGAGTGGCTGCTAATCCTTTACATGCACTGCATTCTTCATTCCCGTCACAGTTGTTCTTGTCTGTTTTCACCCCTCCCTTCCTGTACGGCATGTCTGCACCACACAGAGAAAATGACAAAAAGGCAAATCCTGTCACCTCTGCCGTCAGACTGCAGGAAGATCATCATTTCACCTTCACATTCACAGGACTGAATGTCTTTCATTGTATTTTGTGTTATCATTCACATGCTCAAATACTATATTATTTCATTGTTATAAACAGTAGTAGCTTTAGCACCTGAGACTACCATAGTACTCCCAAGCCTGTTGATTTCAATTCAGTTCAATTTAGTCTATTTATAAACCACCAGTTCTCAACAAAGGTTGTCTCAAAAAGGAAGAAAACATCAAACAGAGCTTCATTAAAGGCCCTAAAACTGTCTGTGGTGTTTTTAACATATTCTTGTGAGATTTGACTGATGATGGAGGACATTTGTAAAGAAAGTTAGTGTAAAATTCAATTTCTGAGCATTTCTTTATTCAAATTGTTGTGAATCAGGATCAGATAAAAAAAAATGTGGTGTAGGGTTGTTGTAAGCTAGCGGGAGAGAGTGTAAACAGATGGATGATGGGAAATGGGTAAGGGCTCACGCTGTGCCAACAGTACAGCCCACAACCCAATGGTCCATTTCTAATGAGCAACTGCCACTCTGCAGAAACCATGTCCTGGAAAACATCACTGGATCTGAGGGAAGAAAGAGATTTATAAAAAAAGAAAAGTCAAAGAGCATCTGTGGTAAGAGAAACAGGTTAATAAAAAGAAAAGCAGAAGAGCAAATCACTGGAGCATCTGTTTATAAAAGCAATGAATTTGTCAGTTTGATAAACTAAATATTGAAATAACTATAAAGTTTTGCAACTATTTGGAATAGTGCTAGCAGAATTTCAGTCAGACGCAGACAAACGAGTGAATTGAAAACTACTTTTTAGAAGATGGAGATGAAAGTGGAGGTTGAGAGGACAGACAGTCTGAGAAAGTTTGAGGCGGTTTGAGACAGAGATGCAGTTCAGTAGGTTTTGAGATTTGGAACCGATTTAAACACTGTGTGGACACAAGGCAAAATGACTCAAGGGTCATGTTAAAGGGACAGGTTGTAAACTGTGGTTTGGAAAAGAAGGACACAACTGAGAAATAGTGATTCTGAAAATAAAAGTTGAGACAGTTGTCAGCATGCAGGACTGCCAAATTAAAATGAGATTAGAAGGAAGAATTCTGGATTAGGTTGAAGGGGTGCAGAGTGATTCACTGGGGAGTAAAGCCTGACTGCAGAAGGTTGATGAGGCTGACTGATGTTCTGTCCGGATGATGCTGGAAGCATTGATGTAATGATCGGCCAGCAGTTGGATGTGTCTGCAAAAAAAAAAAGAAACCTTCAGGCATGTTTTCTTGACAAACCATAAATATATTTTTAAGAAATCCAGTAAAGAAACTACTTGTTTTCTCCAAATGAATTCACTGCTCTTAAACATGAGGACTGAAATGCACTGAAACAAAGGTCTCCTTTTCATCAGATCTAATCTGCAACTCACAGAGAAATTAGTTTCAGACCTTCCTTCAGGTCAAGCCCCATCCTTTCATGTTGCTGTAGAAAATTTAATCAACTGTGTTTTACTATGGTTGGATTCTCAGAAGAAAAAAAAAATAATAAAATTTCTTTAAATTCATGACATCGACTTTTGATATGATGAAATTTAATCAGCTTCTATTATTTCTGTTTCACTTTTCTTTCTATTATTTCTGTTTCACTTTTCTTTGGTTTTGTTTATTTCCAAGCTTTGCCAGAATTTCATCTGATCACAGTCAACTTATTGGGGTTTTTTTTGCACCAAAAAAGACACAAAACCTAATGTCTGGATATGACAGATTTCCATAAGCAGACGGACTTTATTCACTGAAATGCGTGCACACTGCAACACATTTGGAATTCTTGTCTCTTCCCATCTTCCGACTTTAACGGATGAGCTGATCCTCAAGGCTTCAATGCTGCACCACCACCTCCACCTCCTGCACACAGACACACAACTGTTCACAGTGTCTACGATAAAGTGTTAGTTGCATTTGAATGAGATTAGGAAGAGTTATCTACTTCTGAAAAAAACACGCAATTGACAGAAACATACCTCTTCAATTTGCATAAAATTCTAATTTGTATTTTATCTACATCCTCTGTTAATACCAGAATATGATCAAATTTTAGCCAAAACAGAAGCTATGTATGACACAGTTTGACCCACAGCTTTACAGATACTGAATCTTCCAACCAAATAATGTATGTCTTATTTAATGTGAGAAGTGTGATAACTGTTTTTAAAAAAAAAATAGAGGCAATAATACCTTTAAACTAATGAGTCAACCTAAAGGAAAATTTATACAAACTCTGTTTATGTTCTGTCTGAAGTCAGCTGTTATTCAGCTGTTGGTTGAGGGTTTTACTCCAAAAAAAAGGTGATACAGAAAAACATTCATCATTCCACACGTCTCACTCTGTCTTTTTTATAAATGAAACATATTGAAACTTGTAAGATGTGGTTTAATAAATAGGTTTTTGTCAATAATTTTGATCATTTTCTGGTGTTTCTGGGGAGTGCTGGAGTCTTTTTAGGACAATCTTTGAGCAAAGAGAAGATAAATGGTCAGCAGTGCAACTGTTTCTGCCTTTACGTTCAGCTCTGTAGAGTAAAAGTGAAGTACAACTGTTTTTACATATTTTAGTAACACTTCTTAGTAGAATAATTCAAACTTTGGCAAACATGATCCTTAAAGGGGATAAACTAGAACTGCTGCCTTTGCTGGGTTTTACTTGAAAAGTGATAGAGACGAAAGTGAATCTGAGAGTTAATTTAGAATAATAAGAGCCTCTGCTGCTGATGCTAAAATTGCATCACTGATGCATCTCTCTGATGCTGCCGCCTAGTCAACAGGGAGAGGTAACAGGTGTACAGGCATGACTTCAGACATGTTCAACATGTTTGGCAGCTGTGTTCAGTGTTTGTACATGACTAAAGGCTTAGCTACGAGGGGAAAATTATTTGACCTTTTGTTCCTTAAGGTTTACCAAACTATAATTAGGGTAAGTGTTTAACAAAGGAAAAGTGATGCTATGTACCCCATTTGGATGGGTTTTCCTCTGCGCTGGTTATTTTTTCTAAAACTACGTTATTATTACTCTGTGCTGCATTCTTTTGGTCTGTTTTACAGACTATTACAGTTTTAGAGGCTCATCCGGGAATCTTTATAAAGGGAAACATTAATCTTGCTTATTTACAGTCCTAAAATTTAAAGACCTACTCCAATAATGTTTTTAGTGTTTTCAACACATTCTTGTGGCTTTTTTTCTTATGAAGGAGGGCATATATAAATAAAATGAATTTAAAATTGCATTTCAGAGTATTTCGTTAGTCCAATTGTAAATCAGGAGCAAACAATAAAAAACAGTTTAAAAAAAGAGCTTTTTTGTGAAGTAGAAAAATTAGCTGGCTGGGCCTTTTGCTCTCTGCTATGCTCCATTCTAATCCATCCACTTGTAGATGACTACGTCTTCATCTTCCTCGTCTGAGCTGGTATCTGGCACAAAACTGCACAGCTGAATAGCTCCATTATTGCTCGCCATTTTTGATGTAGCGGTAATGTTAACTTGTGGTTGTGAGGGACAGTAAGCTTTTGTAATTGACCTCCTCCATATTGTCTTGTAGAACTAATGCATTTAGGAAAATAAAGGCTTTTTCAGGGTGTCAGGGAAGAGAAACTCAGGAAAGTCCACGTTAAAAATGAGGCAAACTTTTACATCAAACAACAAATGATGTCAAATATGCAAATATAAAGACATGTATATGCACTTGATTTTCTGCTGTAAATGAAAGTGTGTTTACTTTTAACAAGCTGCTTTTATTTCCAAGTTTGGATCTCAGCAACGTTGGCATGCGGATAGGTTTTCTAACAAAACAATGTTTAAGTGTGTTCCAGATCTCTTTCTCCTACAGGACACTGAATGGAACAGCCTCTGATTAATAAAACAGAGATCCTGTGGAAGTAAACGTAATAATGAGATCTGTTAAACAGGATGAGGCCAGGCTGTTGGGAGCCTTGAAAGTGACATGGGTTTGAAGTTCCACTTTGAAATTCTCTGAGCAGCCAGAGTGGAGGGATGAGAACATGATGTAATCTATAATGGATGCAACATGCCGGATCAGCCGACCTGTTTGAAAAACTTACCCAAAATGCCACTGTTCTAATCCAGCAAGCAGGAGATTAATGCATGAATCAGTTTGTCACTTTTGGAAACGGCGCACCTAATTTTCTTCCCATCTTCCTTCGACTCTTGACTGGAGGAGAGGAAAAGAAAATTACTTTCCAAACTATAGTGGTAGTCAGAAGCTGTTTTGGGAGGAATCTGAAAAATGATGCGGGGGTGGAATTCCAAAGAGTCAATTTCTTAGAGGAGCATGTTTACATTTCTAACATTTCTCTGCCAGTCAGATCCATAATTCACAAGAAACCGTAGTAGGAGGGCTTGAATGATATTTAGAGTGGCCAATATTGCTTCACATTCATAAAAGGAAAAAAAATATGATTCAAATACTTTGACCTGTACTGTGTTTGAACAAAACATGGATCATTTAGGACAGCTAGTGCTTCACAAAAGAGCTTTTTGCAGAAACAAAACACACAAAGCCGAAGCCAGACTAAGTGCTTGAAGATGTTTTTTTGTTTTTTTTATCTGAGTCCTCCTTAAACCCGTTTGATTCTAAAGCCTGTCACAAATAAATAACATTCTACACTTTAAAAAACCAACACAAGTCAAGCGGAAGCATTTCAGCGACTAGAAAATGCTTTTCTTTTTATTTTTATCAGGAAGACGTTAGACAAAGAATTACAACCTGGGTTGTAGATTTTCAAAGATTTTAAGTCTTGTTAATTAAAACCTTGTGCAGAACACTGAGTTTAGAAGTGTAACCTTTTGACGCCTATTGATGCAAATGTGCATCAAACCACTTCAGCTTCAAATTTACCCGAATTAAGCTCCATCTACATGAAAGCAAAAATATAACAACGGCCAAAAATACAAAACCTCCTATCTTAAAATATCCCTTTCTTCAGGAAACAAGAAAAAGCTACTCTGGTCAGTGCTGATCAGAGTTTTTTCGTCTTGTGACCTTTATGTCATTAAAAAAAAAAACTGCAGGATTTTCTTGCAGATCCACTTAAAATGTGAAGTTATCCTTGTTCTCACCTATTAATGTAAAAACTCGAAATCGTAAAATTTGCTGGTAGGAGGTTTTGCATTTTTTCCCATCGCTGATTAATTAATTAATTTTTCTGGGGTTAAAACAGTTGAAATGACAGCCATGAAGTCCCATGATGCACCAACTGTAGATACGCACATCCAACAGATGTGCTGTTTCAGCCTATCCTTTCAGGCGTCGCCACAGTTTTCACTGATACGCACAGGTGTTTGGCACAGATTTTTACGCCGGATGCTATTCCTGACACAACCCTATATTTTATCCAGGCTGGGGCACAGGGAGGCCCAGACTTGGACCCTTTTGTGGCTTCATAGTTAGGCAGTAGCGTGAAGGGTCTTGCCCAAGTAGCAACATTGGATGAAGCCAACATATGTGCTGAAACTTTCAAATAAAGGCGAGAGTCAAGCCATCTTTGATTCAGAACAGCTTTGCATCCAATAAGAGCAACTGACTTCTACAAAACCAACTTATCTCCCAAACAATCAGAAAAAAGACAGCACCAGTTGGATTAATCCATATAAAGAATAAATATTTTTCTAAAAACACTCAACAGAATTGTGAAACTCAATATTAAAACAGATAAACAGTTGACATCTTGCAAGCTGTTTGAAAGGGCAGCTGCTGCTGCTAAAATAAATTCACAGATTGGACATTTTTAAAGAGATAGAGGTGATTCAGGAATATAAATTTAGAAAAACAAATGTAAATGCCCTGTGACATGACAACAGCCTCTCCTTTTACATTTCTGGGACTGGGCCAATGTGACCTGCAAAGGCTGAACATCAGAACAAGAACATCAAGTGAGTTAATAGTTGTTTGAATATGTTTGATCCAAGATTGTTCACAAACACAGACTTGAGGTGTTTCCATTGAATAATTTGACACGTAGAAAAACTTAAGTGAGTTACGATCCTTTAAACAGAAGTTCATCACTGACCTGAGGTCAGAGGTCATAGTAGCCGGGCTGGATGAAGGTCACGCAGGGGCAACTATGGCTTAAACAGCTGCCATTTGGGTAGGATTCACGTCACCGCTGTTAGTCAAACAGAAAAAAAAAATCAAATTTCATTGTAGGGATCTGTTCTGCTACATTCACATTTCAACCCTAAAAATGAGGCATTTAGATTAAAGCCGCCTTGAATCAACTATTTAAGCTGACAGCTGGATATGCTTAGGGTGCTGGAGGGCTCCTATTTCCAACTGAGTGAGGTTTAAACGGCACAGCTCACCTGAGTTTTCCGGGCCATATTTATCCCTCCATCCCCATGATGAGCTCATCTTGTTGGATGCTTCTAGCAAGGCATCGCAGCATGTTACAAAGCCCAGATCATCTCAAACGGCTCACCTGAACATGAAAGTGAGACCATAGTCCTCTGGTCTCCATGGTCAGCAGATCGCAATCCCACCCAGGAACGTTGAAAAATGGTGGGATCAGTCATGCCGATTTTTACTCACATATTACATTTCAAAGAATTCCGTTAGTGATTAAATTAAATATAATCTTTGATATGCCTACTTCATGTCACTTCATAGCATAGAAAATAGATATACACACCTAAAAACAAGATTCTCTTCAGTAAAAATGTCTGATTGCTGAGTCTTTTTGATTTTCTACTTAATTTGACCTTTTTACCATGATAGATCTTTTTTTATTTGACTAACTTATAGGGCGATTTTGCTCAGCAATCTCCATTTAATTAGGAGAGTTAAGAGCAGAAATGTCAAACTAGAAACTGGCTGACCTTTGGAATACACATAAAAAAAGACACAGTAAACAATTAATGATGAAAAAAAAGATTTTAAAATTACTTTTAACCACGAGAAAGTACAATTTGTAGGTATAATATAATCCCTGATAAAAGTAGAATTTGAATCTTTTTCTGAATTGAAGTGTGGGGATAAATGTTCACTTGTCATCATCTGGCTCACAAAAAAGAAAAAACTCTTGAAATATTATCGTTTATTTTTTTATTGAGAAAATATTCGGTCACTGTGAAAATAGCTGTTACTTAGACAGTTTCTACAGTCAATGCTTTGTATATTAAAATAAAAAATGTGCACATTCTAGGGTTTGAAAGGCAGTATAAATTCTTTTTTTTTTATTCCTGAGGTTTAGTCTAGTTTCTTTGTTTTACAAGTTCTGTTCATATAAACATTTTCTCATATTTTACACACATGGACAAAATCATTGGGATCCCACTATAACAAACTAACAATGGTCACAGAAATAATGGTAAACATTCAAAAGCAAAATGCTTTAATAAGTTATAAATGTATATTTTTGGAAATCTAGGTTAAATTGCTGCTCAACAGAATTGTTTCAAATTAAAAATTAATAAAAATGGTGGTTTGAACATGAAGATACATTAAGATCAGATGTGTCCTCTAATTTGTGTCTCAGATGTCTTCAAATTTGTCCATTTGCCTTTTGAAAGGCCACCACAGTTATTATTCTGTTGTTGGCGTTACATCCCACACAGAAACATTGATAAATGTGTTAAAGGTTCAGACTTAAACACCATCATCTGCTTGGTGTTCCACTGACTACAGCTGCACATATTTTTAGGAAGCTTAAGGACTGCAGCAGATCTCTCTAAACTGAGCTGCAAGAGGAAAATTGAGGGGAAACTGAGGATAAGGACAATCGGAATTATAGCTAAAGTGGCACAAATACTGAATGTGATCTGACAAGGTGATCCTTGTTAGAACACAGCACCAAAAAGGGAATGGACCAAAACACAAACAGTAAAAAGCACCCAGCAAAGGTAAAAGGCAAAATGTTGCCATGTTATTGATTGGCCTTCAGTGAGTTCTCATCTTAAGTCCTGTTGAGCATGTGGGAAAGGAGGTGCTGTCCAAAAGTAAAGACATACTTCAACCTGCAGAATGGATCAAAATACCTACTGACAGGTGAAGAAGTCTCATTGAGACATCCAGAGCGTTTTTTTTTTTCTTTTCATTGTTTGGGCCACAGCGATACAAAAAAAAAACACTTGAAGGAACATAGAAAAATCTTCGCCTACATCAGGTTAGATTCCCTTTTGTTGATGGTTTTAGTCAACTTTTTAGTTTAGCAAAGTCACAGGTGACGACAGTCATCTGTGAGAAAGAGGCGGCGTATTGACTCCATTTCAAAAAAAGAGACATTTGAGTCTTTTGGCAAAAGTATTGCAACTCACAATGTAATATATATAAATATATATATATATATATATATATATATATATATATATATATATATATATATATATATATATATATATAAATAATTTTCTTTTAGCAGTAAAAAAAGAGCTTTTCACAGTGCAATATTTCTTGAGAAAAGTCTTCAATAACCTTTTAAAAGATGCTTCACTTCTGACAAAAAGGAGGACTGCCCAGTTCTCCATCAAGCCTTGTCAAAACAGTCAGAGAACACACTCCTGTCAGGACTGGGAATGTCCCCACGCGTTTCTCGGCTGGGGATCTGTGTCAGCAGCTCCACATCTTCATCCGAGGTGGAAGGATGAGTGAGGATGATCCAGGGGATCTGTGAGGAGCATGATTGAGAACCAAATAAGTAAGCTGTCCTGTGACATCACAGTTTAATGTCAAGTTTGATTCCAAATGAAGGGGTCCTCTAGTAGGTAATGACATCCACGTACAGTCATTGTGTGTTGGCCACGTGGGAATGAGTCTTCATTTGATACCTCTGTATCAGACCTGCTGATTCTGTGACGGTCCTGCTGAGAGTCAGACTGAAATAAAATAAAAACAATTTCTTTGAGAGCAAAAACAGTACCAAATGAGAAAAAATGGAACAACACAGACATCTTCAATAAAGGAAATGTTGTAACTTTTAAGAAAAATAAAGAATAAAGTCGAGAAAATGTAATAACATCCTTACATACTATGAACACTACTAGTAAACACTTCAAAAAGGAAACTTCTATTAAATATTACGATATTTTATAAATCATTCAGTAAGATAAAGAGGGGATGCAAATCTCCTTTCTTTTAAAACATTTATACTGTTATTTTCTATGCATTAGATCGAATCATTGCATAAACTGGCTGAACAATTCTTCATTTCGTGATCTCCTTAGTAACAGTTTTGCACCTATTTTACATTTTTATAGACTATTTAAGTTTGAAGCCAAGAACCTTTTTTCGTTCTTTTATTCTTTAATGGTTTTTTTTAATCTAACTTTTAAGTTTTAGGAAAAAATAGTTTGGATTTATTAACTAATGATGTCAGTAAGTCACCTACAGTAACACCGCCGTTACAGATGACTGCCTGAGTCTTCCTGAACAGACAGCCCACGCCGTCCAGCTGCTGGTCTGAAGGATCCTGAAGCACGTCCAGGTCAGTCATCTCCAGGGGAGGCAGCCTCTCTCTGAGAACCATCATTTTAATGCAGCTCCCAGCATTCCTGAGGGCGCTGACAGCCTCTTGGTGAGTGGCCCCCTGCATGCTTAGGCCGTTGACCTGTAAGAACCGAGGTCAGGTTGTGCATTTGAGCAGGGGTGAAAGCAGAAACGTATGTAGGAATTGGAGCAGCCCATCTCTGTTGGGTAGCCCCTAAAGAAAAACTGTCTGCTTCGTTTTCCGTTTTGACTATTTTTTACTCCTACATGGCGGGGAGAGCCTGAATGTGAGTTGATCTTAGGTTGCCCCCCACTGGTCACCCAAGAAACACCAGCTTAAAATGAATTACAAGCAGCAAATGGGTGTAATTTTATTTCATGCATAAGATTGCATACTGGAATGTATATTGGTGAGCTGGTAAATCAGTAGTAATTCCCTTCCTACCTCAAGCAATCTATCTCCAACATGGATTCCTGCCCTCTCCGACGGACCCCCTTCAGCTACCCGGGAAATGAAAATGTCCTGAAATGATGGGAGTAGATTGGCCAAAAGGCATCCGTTTTAATTCATGAATAAAGTCCAACAACTGTGAGCTGCTTAGGGCTGCAGCTTCCAATTATCTTCATTCAGAGAGCCATGGCTGCTCTGTGAATGAGCAGCGAGCAAGAAAATAAACTCCTCTGCTCCAGAACTCACCTCATCCTGGTCTTTGTAAGGCGGAGAGCCATTTCCACCAGCGATACTGATGCCCAAACTGCCCCTCTGGCCGGACACTTCGATCTGTAACTAGCGGAGAATCCATTCGTCACATCACACAGAAAACATACATAAAGAATATCAGAGGAATATCTTTTATAAAAACTACTAGAAATGTCTTGACATTTTTAGAAAAACAGGCTGTTTACTTTCAGTGGCACTTGGGAGATGAACGATTCCTGTGGAGGGGTCGTCTTGGTCACTGCAGATTTCACATAACCTGCGTCTGATGGCCTGGTAGTGTGGTAGATAGGGTCTCCATGGAGACCAGACCCTGCAGTAAGAGCCCTGGGATGTGAAAATGTCCTGCTCTCCTGAGTTTCATGTCTTTGATGGTGAAATCGACACGGTGGAGCTTTGCTCTCAGACTGCAGGCCTGCTTTCCTCTGATAACAACAAAAAAAGAAGCATTCACTGCTTCTTCCCACCAAAACATTTGTACTCGCTATTAGATATTAGCCATCAGATTCTGTCAAAAGGGAAGACAGAACGTTGTCGGCATGCAGAAGTTCCTGAATCAGGGGAAAATGTGAGCAGCTCTCGGGGGGGATGAAACAGACCTCCTTGAGTGGTGCAAATTCCTCGGCGGAGAAACGGCCACATGCTACCTTGCTGGGAGGAAACACTGGAGGCTTCCCTTGAGGACAGCTTTTTGTTGCCACCCGGCTACAGCCTGGAGTGGTCCAACTTTGGCCGCTGGTCTTGACGGATTCATGAGGTTTCCTACAGTCTCGCAGAGAGTCAGAAGACACCACCTGCTGCTGAAAATGTCATTTCAGTGAAGAAAATAGCCAGTTGCTGAGATAGATTGGTACTAAAATCCCTAATCTTTAAGGTACCTGTAGATTTTACACACACATGCATTCAGTTTGAAAATAAACCTAAACCTGAAGTGATGCTTTTTTCTTCTTTTCAAGATCAAATAAATGTTTCCACGTATAAACAGTAAAATCAGAAGACTGTATAACATGCACAAATTACACTACTATGTCCTTAAAGACCCACTCCGATGAATATTGTGTTTTTGTTTTTAACATGGCGTTTCTCTGAAAATATCAAGGAAACTAAGCTTATATGTGCATTTCTGAGTATTTCTTAATTCAAATTACAAATCAGGAGCAGACGCAAAAAACTCCCTGCTCCACCCCATTCCGACACATCCACCTGCAGACAAATAGATCTGTGTACGTCTTCGTTTTCCTTTTCTGAGCTGGCATCCGCCTCAAAACCGTACGGCTGGATAGCTCCAAAGTTTTTGTCGCAAAACAGAGGTTACTTTCTTATGACCCGCAGCCGCTCTGCAGAAACTATGACCTAAAAAAAACGACAGTTATTTTTTCAATTTTGACAAAAAAAAAGCAAAAATGATACTAAAAAAAACCTCTGGGAATGCTTTTAAAATAGTTCAGAGTGGGACTTTCTGGACATTGTCATGGGATGTTCTCTTCACATTAAAAACTCATTCATACTTGAGCATTCTTAATAATAAAAGTGACTTTATTCACATTTCTTTATGTCTCTTTTCTGTTTTAAATTTGTCCGACACGTTTTATGTTTAGTGGAAGCATGCCGTGGTCATAAAAACATGCAGTGCGTGCAGGATGGATGGATCACTTGCAGAAAGGAAAAGCAGAAAGAGGATATGGAAACACAAACTACTGTATCCCCTCAAAACAAGCCCGTTCAAACCCAAGCTTAGTTTGGAAATTAACTTTTTTTCTTACTCTGAAATATTGAAAAACAACATCTGGCCTGAAGCTCAAACCAGCAGGTTAATAGAAAACTAAACAGAGAGAATTGTACGGCTACAAAGGAACAACAAATGAGTTGTTTAGTGTTGCACTCAGTTTATTGATCAGTGGATAAAAAGTCACCAAATCCCAAAGGCCCAGAGCCCGTTTGAGATCCGCTTTGTGCAGTTTGATCAGAAAATAGTTTAAAAACATAAAACCAACAGTTGAACCAAATTCCCCAGTCAAGTTTCTTTTGCAGTGGATTCAAACACACAACAATACCATGTACCATATAAAAAGAAGTAAATTTCTGCAACATTAAGAAGTGCATTTAAGAGGAGCGACTGTGATGAAGAGAGTTATCTTAGTGGTTAAAAGTCCTGATGCTGAATCGACACAAAAACGCACACACAGTCGTTTTTGGCATCTATTTGGAAAACAATACAAAGCAGTGAAGGACAACACATTGAGTAACATGGTTACTTTTGCATTGACTTTAATTTGTGCACCTCTTAAATCAAGATTTGATCACTCTAATCAAATCGAACTTTTACCCAAACCGAGGTCTTGAACTTCCAGAGCTCGAAAGTCAGACGGAAACTGAATAAGACATTCGACCGCTTCGGTCTTCGATTTGACGAATAAAACAGAAGATGTACTAAGCTTGGCAAAAGAGGGTTAAAAATCTTTAACAGATTAATAAACCTGCTATACATATGTATTTACACATGAGCTGCCACAATGTATAAAAGTATCAATATTCACAAAAGATTTACAATAATCAGTAGGTCCATAAACGCTTCCTATAGTTTGCCCAAAAGTTTAAAAAACTCACCCAGTGTTTTAAAAAAGATATAGAATATCTTATAATACATTTAAAAAGGTTTGTAGTGCAACTACCTAAGAAGAATTGTTTTTAAACAAGAAATTTAAAAAGTAAGATATCTTTCAGATATTAAAAAGCTGGTCAGATTACTGCCATGGGCGTCTATTCAAAAAGAGGAAGGCACAGCGGCCGTTTGCACATTTTCCACAGGACTGAAGACAGAGTAAAGTTACAGGCATCCCAGGGTTTAATCTGAGGAGGGGTAGGCCATGCCAGGATTTCTGGGTAAAAAAAAAAAAAAAAAGGACTGCAGGGTTGTGCAGGACAACACGCTGAAGACACAGGAGGCCAAAAACATCTCTGAGGTAAAGGTCACACAGACGTCGTCGCTCTGTCGGCAGCATTATTGACCTTGTTTTTGTTGGAGTCCAAGCCTTTGGCTGCGTTCATGTCGTTGCGGACGTTCTCAGCTACTTTCTTCATGGTTTTGAGCTCGCCGGGGTGGGGCGTGGCACGCCGAAGTAGCATTCCCTGAGAGGAAGAGGCGGCTCAGGTTAAAAAACAATTTAGGAGCAACTTTTTAAGTACATGTTAGTAAGAAATGAAATAGCCAGTTAATAGTCTGAGGCGTTTTTGAATGTTTTTTTGAAATATCCTGTTTGCTCTAATAACTGTTTTGAAAATCTCTCCTTAGAAAAACCCTGGCTTCTTTTAATAGATATTTTTTCATTATAGTCCACATTATTTCCAAAATATACCTCAAAAAATAAATTCTGAGTAGGAGATTTTGTCCCAAAAAAATTGAGATCAAACTGTTTTTATGTTTTTATACCAAAGACTTAAAAAAGTGTGTAAATCCAAATTTAAAATATCAAAATTATTAAAAATGGCTTAAAACCAGACAAAACTCCCCTAAATTATTATTATGAGTCATAACTCTTGTTACGTTTGTTTTAAACCAAAAATTTCAAAGCAAAGTTCAATGAAAACTACACTTATGGTGTGTTGGCATCATTTCTGTATCATTGTAAATGATCTATGTGACATCTATGTAAACGCACCGGTGAGTCAATAAGTTGGAGCTCAACATGCCAGTTAAGTCCAACTAACTGAGAATTCCCCAAATGATTTTAGGTAGAAGGCTGCGTTGCATTCAAGCCAAAAATGCTCAGCCTTCCTTTTTAGTTGCCATGGTAATAAGAGATTACCAATACTTTTGGAAAAAGGGTAAACAGATCCGTTTTTTATATATGATAAAGACAATAGATTTATGACTGTGACAGCATGTAGATGGGTGTTTATCAGGGTGTTTTAGTTGGACTGATTGAACAAATAAAGTTCCAGAGACCAGATAACAGCTGTAATTTAGAACAGGCGTTTGGGCAGGGAAGGAGGAAACCTGTAAGACAAGTGGCCGCCGTGGGCCGCCGCTGAGAGACGTACTGACGCAGATTGTTAGAGATAATCAAACTGTCGGTGCCCTATAAACACACACTCTCATGAAAATGCTGTTTTTGGTGTTTTTACCATGTTCTTGTTGCATTTTTTTGATGATGAGGAGCATAAAGAACTTTAAGCCTTAATTTTTGTTTCTAAGTATTTCTTTATCCAAATTTTTGTGAATCAGGAGGAGATTAATAAAAAAATGTCAAAGCTCCCTGCTCCGTAGCAGGGAGGGGCAGGGCTGCTTGGTGGTCCCGCCCACAACTCAAAGGGGAATTTCTAATGAACTTCTGGTGTTTTGCACTAGGAACACTTTCAAAATATATCAAAAGATGATTGGAAAAGAAAAAAATAAAACAGGAAAGCTGAAAATATTCCATGTTTCTCGAACAAACAACACCCAGACACAAATATTGACAAATCTGCAGCACATCCTACAAAGAGTCTAATGTTTGTGGTCTGGTCAGATCTGGATCACAGCTTTCAAATGTTATACAATTTAGTTCCAGATAACAAAATTCGGGCCGTTTATGACGTTAACACGCCGCCGCTTTAGCCTGAAGAATTGCTTCAGCTTTTTATCGGCTAAGTGCTCTGAACCTTCCTGGATTATACACCTCGAGTCAAAAACTGTCAATAGAAGTACAGGAGAATCCACATTTTTATTCCTATTTTGTTTTGTATTGATGAACATGGGTAAAAATATTCAATTATTTCTTCTGGTTTTTATCAATTTATTTGCTTCCTTAATGATTGCAGGTCTCACCTTATCATCGTCTTCGTCATCCTCTTCATCGTCCGCGAACTGGATGGTGCTCTTCCTGTTGGCGTCCACAGCGTTGGCCCACGTGTCATCTACCATCCCGTTAACCAGGCTGTCAAGGCCATCAAAGCGAGCAAGATTATCTGAAAGAATAAAAAAAAAAAAAGCACATATTCAGCCTCACAGAAATTCATCCAGGCACCTAAAAAAAACTGAAAGTTTCCTGTTTTTGCAGTTCTGAAACCAAGGATTGTGAGTTGGAGCATGACCCAGCACAAACAGGAGAGAGTGAAACTGCCAGATCATAGTTTCGAATCCCAGCTTAGTCACTGGCTTACAGCAACACAATCTTCCCTGCCCCCAACCACAGCCTCACTCATCTGACCTGCGCTGCTTTAAAATCTGCATTTTTGCCACGAGAGACAGAATATTACCACACAAAAACATTCGCTGGAGGATTACTTTAAAAAAAAGAAAAAACTGCAGTTTTTTTCCCCAGATCATTGTGCACAAATCTTAGGAAAATAAAATGATCACAAAATAAATTAACCACTTCCCAGTCCTAACTCCCAGTGGGAGAGCTTTCGATGGCAGCGGGCCAGCCACCACTAAGCCTCTTTAGCTGTTTAATCTACGGCATTTCTAAAAAAACACAGCCAAAGATGGCTTCAAGGGGGAGAGAGACTGAGATGTCAAAGGAGATTCCTTATGCGACCTCTTCATAACCAACACGGAGGAGGATCAGAGGGTGCAGACACATACTGCACTGATCATGGGATGATGTCGTCAAAGTCGAGGGCCACTAGACGCTCAGAGATAAAAACGGGAATTAATGACAAGCTAGACATGGAGATGTTCACTGTTCTACTCTGATGAAAATCGTGCATTTAACCTGTTTTAGTGATGATGGAGGGCATATATTGGGTAAATTAAACTCAAAATGGCACTTTTGAGTATTTCTCTTCAGGAATCAGGAGCAGACGAAAAAACGCTGTTTGAAAAGGCAGAATTGGTGAGCTACAAGCTCCCTGTCCCACGTAAACAGAGAGCTCTTAGCAAGGTAGAAGGGAAGGGGTGGTGGGGTTGCTCCACGCCAACAATCACACCCAAAACAACAAGTTTTAGCTAAAAAACTGACAGTCATAATTAAAAGACTTTTAGCATAGCTCAAAAGATGATCAAGGGGGTCTTTAGGTATCACAAAAACCTCAAAGGTTCACAAACAACAAGTTTCCGTGGGATAATATGAGAGTCTGGGACTCTTCCTCATCATACCTTTATACTCTGATTCACATGGCTGCTGGGGCAGCAGAACGCAGGTGAGCACTTTCTCTTTTGACTCAGGATCCTCCTCTGTCTGGAAGGAGAGGAGCGGCTGCGACTGGTTTTCTGACAACCACAAGGCCTTCAGCTGGAGGGTGGTCAGGGACAGCGGCAGGTAGGCAAGTCTGAACACGGACAAGAAGAACGAACTTTACCGTGTTCATGTGACACTATGGAAACATTGGACTGAAAAGTTTCCAGACAAAGACATGAATACATTTGTATGACTCAAACAGCAGACATACCCTCAGATTTTCCTAAAGACAAAACTAGAAAAATCAAACAACAAAACCCCTTCTGACAAAGATGCTCCAAAATATCAAGATAATCTTTAGGAACGAGAAGATTTGTTTCATTCCTGATGATCATGTTTTGGCCTGTTTCAACCTGCAACCCTGCCTGGGCTACACAGGGGAACACGCACCGGTTTCCAGAGACGTCGAGGACGTGCAGCTCCGTGGCCTGTGACAGCTCCGCAGGTATCCTGGTCAGTCTGTTGTCCCGCATGCAGAAGACATTCAGGCTGCAGCAGCCTCCGATCTGGAGTCAAAATACACAGGCATGTCACCAACAATGCACACATCATTGTTATGTAAATCAGCTGACAGTTACTGGAAAATTTGATTCAGAATTCAAGACGACGACAACGGAATGGTTTCATGTCAATGCATGTGGCAGGAAGACCTAAAATTAGGCACAATTAGAGCCAGTAGCCAGACAAAACAGAGAGCAGATGAGCCAGCTGAACTGCTACCAATAAATCAGCTCCGACAGAAGCACATGAGGCTCGAATATTTTAAGATCTGGCCCCCCTTAAGGCTCTGAGTTCAGTTTAAAATGTAAGAGTGTGGAAGAAAACAAGAGTAAACAAAGTGCTTAAACCCGGAAACTGTTCAGATTTATGCTCCAATTTTAAGTATCAGCCGGGGAAAAATGTGTTACAAGCAATCAGCAAAATCAATAACTCTGTCAATTGTCAGTTAGTTTAGAAAAACCCAAATCCATACTCAGGTCATGGTAACTCTGATTAGTGGGGACGTCATGCAATGTCGAGTTGAAAGTCGTGTTTGCGCAGAGAGAGCAAAACTGTTGGTTTTCTTTCAAAAACACTACAGGGCTTTGCGTCAGGAGGACACTGAGCCGTTGTGCAACATTTAAAGAAGCCTTTCAGATGAAGCGTGAGTTCACTTCAGAAGACAAGAGGCTGCCCAAGAATGTCGAACAAGAACACAATGCAGACCCCTCAGACGGCGCTGAACAAACCAGAATAACGTGCAGTCAACGTGAATGAAGGCACGACAGGCACGGCCACTGTCTCGCCACAAGAGAATTAGACTTTCTGCACACATAGCTGTCACTTTGTGCCCTTCTAGCCTATAATAACCGCTGTATATGTCACATTTGTCTGCCTCAAGACAGAGTCAACGCGAGTGCAGGAGACCTTTAAGTAACCGCATGGCTCAAGCAGGAACTACGTGCAAAATAGAAAAAGTTATGGCGTGATAACGATAACAATCATTTCTGGGCTTGGTGACAAGTACGTTATCCTAAACAGAGGGTTATAAAATGCTCAATGTTGTTTTCACATTCACAGCTGGCTTGGTGCCCCCCCCCCACCCTTCAATGTTGATTTAATTGAAATTGAAGAAGCTTACCTCCTTAGGTAACGACGTTAGCTGGTTTCTGTCACAGTTTAGGTTGAACAGTTTTTTCAGCTTCCCGATGCTTCGAGGCAAACTCTGCAGCAGTAAACAAATAAACCAAAGCAGAAGATCAACAAGGGTTTTTTTCAGACGCCCATTATCTGTTTTTACACTTCCTTTGTTATAAATATGTGGCAATCATTTTACCAAGAAGCTGCACTGAATCCACAAAGTTATTGTCAGGTCTTTGTAATCCAAAACAAGTTTAAGAAAACAAACCTTTATTTGGTTTTCTGTGAGGATGAGTTCTGCAAGACTTTCACAACTGCCAATGCTCTCCGGAAGACAATTTAGCCTGTTCTGGTCAACTTTGAGTATAGAAAGTTTCTGTAGTTTTCCTGCAATAAGAACAAACTTAAACACAGCACAGACCATTTTCCATAAACATTTAAAACTTTGGAGCAGCACACAAAGTTACACAGAAAAGTCAAAAGAACTCATATTTGTGATCTAAAAAAAAAAAGTCACAATAAATGTATATATTTTTGGTTTCATGAAGTTTTGGGAGAGCTGAGGGAAACCACACCGATGCTTTCCGGAAGAGCTTCGATGGAGTTCTGGGACACAAGCAGGTCTGTGAGATTCTCAAGGCCTCCCAACTCCTGAGGAAGTCCTTCCAGCTTGTTTTCCGACACATCCAGACAAACCAGGTTTCTGATGCGGCAAAGTGTCTGTGGTTCAGAGCAGAGAAAGAAAACAAAGGCGTATGTGAGAGACGGCGATATTACATTTGTCACATTAAGGTGTTCAATTCCAGGCATGGGGGGCCGGTGTGTCCTACATGTTTTCCAACCAACCTGCCATTGAAGCTCCTTATTGGCTAAAAACTCCTAATCCAGTTCAACAGCAGATAAGGCATGATCTCTGGAAAACCAGCAGGAGGCCGGCCCTCGAGGCCTAGATTTGGACACTCCTGCTCTACTACGCTCACACCAGGCATGGATGTCTATGGAAACGCCCCTACATGCTCGTTTTGGGTTTCCACGTTCAAAACTCTCGTGCTTACGCAAAACTACAGAAGCACGATTTCGCGGCCATTGAACTCGTGTCAAAAGTTAAACCAGTTGAACTTCGACCAATCAGGGACTTGGATTTGGTAATGATGTATGGGTAGCGTCCTTTAAAAAAAAGAAGTATCAACCGGTTGAAAATTGATCATTTGCCTGGCCAGAATTATATGACACCAATAGAGCTGAGAAATAAAAAGCCTGTAGCGGGATTGGAGAGATTTGCACCGCTTCGACATTTCGCACCAAGCCTCTTCCAAATGCTCGTACATGTGCTAATGTCAGATAGTGACAGTCCAAACAAAAGCCTGTTAAAGAATACCAGTTAAGCGCCTTCCTGAACGGGCATCACATGCTTTGTCTGTACATAGCATAATAACTCTAAAATGATTCACTACAGTTTCACTTTAAGAAAAGTGAGGTTAGACGAAACCTAAACCAAAAAGATTTCAGTAACAGAAACACATTTCAGGTTAAAAAATGTAAATGCAAGGTCGCCTTACCGCAGGAAGTTCAACCAACTGGTTTCCATCAAGCCACAGTTCCTTCAAATTGGAAAGATTGCCTATAGATTTAGGCTACAAAGAAGAAAAAAACATAAGAAAAGCAATAAGAATTTAGACAAAAATAACATCAAAACAGTAAACAATTGTCTATTCTTTCATAAAAATATATAGTAGTTCCTCAAAAGTCCTACTCAATTTAATCAGATTTTTTCTTGTCAATATTGCAATAAATATGCAAAAATTGTGATTAAGACATGACTCAGAGAGTATATATATATATATATAGATGAACTGTACTGAAAAACATAAATCTGGAATTGAATCCGTCTGGAAATAACATGAGTAAGGAAGTGGGAAAATGGGGATTTGTTTGTTGTGTGATGTCTTCAGGGAAACAAAAGCACTTAAAAGTCAACGTTAAAATGACTCACCAATTCTTCCAATTCATTACTGCCCAAGTCGAGCCCTTCCAGTTTGTGAAGCTCAGACAGAGAACTGTAAATGAAGGAAGCAAGTGAGGTGGGAATGCAGCAAGATGGAGATCTAAACAGAAACCGTCCATAAATCACTCAACAAGGTAAATGTGAACTTACTCTGGCAGGAATGTCAGGATATTTTCTCTTAGTTCTAGGGATACTAAATTGGAAAGGCTGCAATGACAGAAAAACATGGAAAACTATAAGTTTGGAGACGAGGATGGCCACAAAAGGCAGTAGGACTTTGTTATCAGATGTCTCAGAACAGGAAGTAGTTTGGAGGTGTGTCAGTCTTATCAAGGCAGCAAAATTGCAGCAGTATAAACATGTTGCATAAAAAGGAAAATGAAAAATGACCAAAAGAGAGCAAAATCAGGAATTATCTGCTGGAATTAGGGCCTTTTGGTTCCCAAGTACAGATGAGATGTTTTCAGGAATTTAGTCAACAAAAAAAGAAATAGAATTATAAATAATAGACATGTTTTTTTTATAATTAAAACTTCTCATACATGTAAAATCAGAAACCAAAAATCCTTAATAAACAATGACAGACTGCTGCTACCAGAGTGTTTTTTACCAAACTGTGTTAATGGACTGAAAAAGTCTCTGCAGATTAAACCCTGATGTAATTTTTACCCTTTTGGTTGCTTGTTTCATCACTTTCTGAAACACTTCCAGCGAAGAGCTCTAACTGTTATGTTCATTTCCTTTCTTCCCCTGAAGGGTTGCAGGCCCTCAGTCGCTGCGCTAGTCAAGATAAATACGACACGTGTGTGGAGAACAGGCTGTACCAAGAGCCGAAGGAGGGAGGAGAGCTAACACAGGATGAGAACCGCTCCGGTGTCTGCATGTTGGCAACCAAAATAAACTAGTAAACCTAAAGCTGGTTGGGTCTCTAAACTACCGGTAGTTATTTAAATAAACCCAAAGTCTTGTGGGGAAAGAGGAAAAATCTCTTTTTAGAAATGAAAATCGCATATAGAGGGCAAACAAGTTATTTAAGAAATGATGTGAATAAAAACACAATAATCAAAATTTACACAAAACACAAAACACACAATAAACACAATTTACAAAAATGTAGGGTTTTTAAAGTTCCCCTTCAAATTTAAAGTCCCCCCTTGATCACCTTTTGATCTATATTAATCATGGGTATGCCATTTTTAGCAAAAAAATCAAAAATCTGTGTTGTATTGTCAGAACTGTATTATACATTCACTTCTAAACTGTGGACGGGACTGTTGGCGCAAAGCAATCCCGCCCCCGTTCCTCTCCCTGCTGCTGAGAGCTCAAAGCAGAAAGATTTTGGCAAATAAGCTCATTTTTCAAACTGCATTTTTTATATCTGCTCCTTAGATGAAAAACAATCTGAATTAAAAAAACGCAGAAATGCAATTTTAAACTTAATTTTGATTTTCAAATAAAAAATGTCCCAAGAACATTTTAAAAACATCAAAAACACTATTTTCATCCCAGTGGGTCTTAAAACATTCAAATAAAGGCACATTGTCTACTGTCATCATACATTAATTTGAGATTTTTGTTCTGAACAAACAACTGGAATGTTTATTTTTATCGTTACATCAACCAGCCACAACAAAAGCTTGGAGGCCGTCTTAATTCAACTTATTTAGAATCCACTAGAAGCCTATTTAAGCACCACAGAGCTTTGATTTCTTCTGATGTCTGCTACAGTTCTATCTCCTTAAGTCCATCTCCTTCAAGGTTTAAATTCAGCTTAGTATTAATATCCAGAGATCTGCTAAAACAACCCAGAAGACGCACTAACCTGAAACTTCAATAACATCTTAGAAAAGGGCTCAACGGAAAAAGGCTGGAGTCAGACAGGCCTTTTATTTATAATTACAAACCAACAAGACCTTTACCTTTTAAAATGAACAAATTTACAAACAAGACTGTTTAAAATTCTAAGGTAAAATTTCCCAGAGTTTAACTGTTTTATGACAAAATTAAAAGCTGCAAAATAGGCTTGTTTAATCTTTGATAAAGAATAAATTCTATACTACCACTACAATTGCTTTAATGGAACTGCTTTTAACCCCAGGACGTTCTGATGTTTTGTGCGCTCAAAAACCCCATAGCATGCTAGAGCAAAGCAATGTCCACGAATGAATATTTATCAGTCCTAAAATCGCTGCATTTAAAAATGTATAAAAATCATGCAGAGTCTGAAAAGTATCAGCACATGGCTGTAGGCTTACAAGGCAAGGCAAGTTTATTTGTACAGCACAATTCGTACACAAAGTAATTCAAGGTGCTTCACAAAACAGAAAAATGCATTCAAATCACAATACATCATAGAAATAATCAACGTAAAATTTACTTTAAAAGAAAAGAAAAAATGTGAAAATTGATTTAAAAATAAAGGAAAGAAAGGAAAGAAAAGTGCAGATAGGACCGTTTAGTTGTATACACGGCTGAACAGAAATGTTTTAAGTCTAGATTTGAACATGAACACAGAAGAGGCCTGTCTTACGCCTTCAGGGAGGCTGTTCCAGATTTTAGCTGCAGAATATTGAAACGCTGATTCCCCTTGTTTAGTTCTGACTCTGGGATTCAACAGGAGGCCGGTCCCTGAGGTCCTCAGAGTACGAGATGGTTCATATGGCACTAACATGTCAGAGATGTACTTTGGTGCTCGGCCATGGAGAGACTTGTACACAAGCAAAGCTGCACCAGACAGGCCAGTACCAGATTTCTGATTTTTATCCAAAAAAATAGGTAACACTATCAGAAATGAGAAAATAACTGAGATCTATCAATAGGAAACCATTGCAGGAAACTGGCAAAAAAAAAAAAAAAGAAAAAGGGCAGACGGAGGTGGTGGTGCCTTTTTAAAACTCCGCGTCCACACCTAGAAATACAACTAGATCCTAAAGAGGCCGGAAACGATGGGAACACGCCCTGCACACCTATATGTGCTGTTTACTCACTAAACAAAGTGACAAATACTTTTCAGAACTCATGAAACCGCAGAACGGAAGCACAGCAGAACTACTCACTTTCCAAAGTCGTCCGGAAGACGCTGTAGAGAAATGTCGTTGATGGAAAGGCACACCAGGCTCTGTAGATCTGGAAAGGTTGCAGGTAACCTAGAAAAAACACAATCAAAAAGGAGTAGACATGAGAAGACAGCCTTTTCAGATCATCCCTTTGTGTTCACTCTTTCGCAGCTATCCAGCCATACAGTTTTTATCCAGATGCCAGCCAAGACGAGGAAAAAGGAAGACGTACATGGATCTAGTCGTCTACACGTGTTGCATCAGAATGGAGCGGATTTGAACGAAGAAATACTTAGAAGTTCCGTTTATAGAACTAGGTTTGCAAAGTGTTTATTCATAGCTCAACAGATTTGGTTTTCGTAGAAGTTTGAAAAATAAATCTAATGTTAATCAAGTTCAATAAACTCTAAATTGAAAGGAGACATTTCTAATTGAGAAATGATATACAGGCAAACAAAAATACTTTTAAAAAGTGGATGTGTTTAATAATGTTATAGTGATCTCTAAAAGATGGAGTTTGGTGCAGATTAAACCTGGTTTAAGATAGAAACGCATAATCTATAAACTAAAAAAATGCTGCACATTTACTCTGTAATTTGTTGTTTTTTCCACGAGTTTAAAATAAACTTATATATTATATATATATTAAACTTTTTGTAGTAGATTAGGCTGAAAGAACTTTATTTTGCAAATGACTTTGACTCTACAGCAGTGAATGAAGTGATCAGAATAAAACCCACAGCAGCTTGCAGAGATGTGCTTCTACTCTGCATACTGCTGATTACAGACACATCATCTGCTTGCTCAAACAAGAACAAACACATAAGCTGTTTATGACCGCAGCATCAACTAATGAGTCTATTACCATGCTTGTTGGGATGGCATAGTAACAAGCATTGATACTTTTAGCTTCAATTGAACTCTGGTAACCTTTTTTTTAAGGCAGCTCTTGAAAACGTCCAAGAGTCTTTTCTGTGGAATAACAGAATTAAAGAATGAAACATGAATCTGTTCAATATTATATTTATCCCTGAAAGATCTCTTGCCTTATTTTTAATTGATTATTTTTTATAATCTAATAATCAGATATTTTAAAGTGACAAGAAAGGGCTATCACATACCTGGGATTAAACTCTTATACTAAAAAAAATCTATACTTAACTGTAAAACAAGTGGAAAAATTGAATGTACAAGAGGGGGGGAAAGCTTGTGTGTGTGCATAATTGTATTGAACAGCCATGACTGCGTAACATCGATCGTGCTTTGTTGTCTGCTAAACTAAACTGCAAGGCCATGAGCCATTGTTCATGCTGAGGTGCAAATTAGAGCTCATCTCACCTACAAAATAAAAGCATGCTAAGCACAATCAGTCAAGCAGAAAAAAGCACCTAAAGCCAAAAAAGAAAATGTAGACAGCATAAGAAACATTTCTCCACAGAAAACACAAATATGCTTTTTTTATTTGACTGTTTACCTATAATAGAAAAAAAATATTTTGAAAATTACCGTGTTAATGGATTTCCACTGAAATCTGCCACTTGGAGGGCTTTACAGTGCGAAATGCTCTCAGGAATTTCATACACATCTAAAGGGAAGAAGACAAAGTCACAAAACTTCTTGAAACAAATTCCAAGGATCCTAAAGCCATGGTGATGAATTAAAAGGCAAAAATTAATTACATGTATTTTGCAAACCAAAGACGTATTTTTGCTTCAGCAAAGAAATTGAAAGAATGTTGACATGGACAGAGCGTAAAAGAAGAGCAGGCCGTCCTGTTTCCTTTACCTCTTCTGCTTTTATTTCCATAACTCATGAATTCTCCTGAATAAACATGCACAAACAGATGGAGGATCTATGTCCTTTCCTGGCTACAGTCCACCGTTCCGTGTTGCCAGCTTTAATGGAATTTTGTTCAAAATGATAAATATGTTAAGGAGAACAGGAAGTTCACGGCCCAGCGTGGCTCTGAACAGCTTCACCTGCAGCTTTCGCCACTGTTCAGGGGAGTTTTGTAGGTCCAATTTGCTTTTTATGCATAAAAAAAACTAGTTTGTATTTTAACATTCATCAGTTTTCATTTTTCCACTACCGTAACTCTTCAACCGTTTACGCAATTAACGTAAGCGGCCTTGTGCTAATACGGAACATTTTACAGTAGTAAATCGATGACCTGATCTATGTAAATCGGCTGATTTTGTTGCGGAGAAAAATGGCACTTACAATTAGTTATCTGTTCAAAGCGAATATGACAAGCCCTTTTTTCCCCACGTTAATGAGATAAACGGTTAAAAAGGTTTATGGGATGTCAGAGAGAGTGTTAGTTAGGTGTGGCCGGCGACATCTCCAATGTTAAAGGGTCAATCACTGTACTTCATGTGGTGTTATAGTAAAACACACTGAATCCTGAATCATCTAACATTTAGCTAACTTACCATTTCGAGATACATCCAGGTCTACCAGCAGCATGAGGTTGGCTATTTCCGGTGGAAGGACTTGGATCTCATTGTCACTTAAAGTCAGTTTTCGCAGTTTTAACAGCTGGAATAGTTCCTAAAAGGACAAAAACCAAACATAAAAATGGAAAATACATCAACCCATGTATGATTACATTTGTAACACATAATTAATATTTACAACTGGTACTGTTTATTAGTATTTGTCAAATTGTTGTATGAAACCATGACCAGAGTTTAAGGTTTTGCAGACAGAGCAAAACATCCAGCCACTCCTTTGAATCTACTACTGTGTGACCATTTCTGAAGAAAAACTCACAGCTGTTCTGAAAAGATGAGTCATTTTTTTTCTTTTTTCTATGATTGTTTTGGTTGTTAACCACCGGGGTATAAAAAAAAAAAAAGAGAAGAAATGGGACCAGTCATAACTCGTATGTTCAGTTCCTGTCACTGCAACCAAACCTGCTGCATCCGTGTCTGAGGTTTTTATCAACACCTGCATGTTTCTGCCCATGACAAGATAGTTTTGCTGGATATAGTTTAACAAACAAAGATGGAATTTGACACATAAGGGTTGGAGTCAGGCAGCTTGAAGATTACTTAATCTACTGCACTGGATGGAAACCACCTGATCCTCTAAAAGAGATCTACTTCAGTTTTGCACAGAGCTTTGAAATTAGAGTCCTATTGTGTCTACCTTTTGTTAGAACTCATCCTAAATGACTTTTTGTACATAAAAGATTCAAATTAAAACGATTTCTGGACTAAAGTCTTCATGATGCAGCGACAACAGGACCGACATCATGCTCGTTTAAAAGAAAAAAAACTAGCATCATGGGAGAAATAAGCAAACCAGTACAGATGTAGGGCAACAACATGGCCTGAAGATTCAATTTTGCTTTAGCATGAAAAGAAGAACTTGTGAATTTCCCTTCAGGGCTTAATATTTCAAACCGCTTCGAGTTAGCAGGTGTGTCATATAGAAAGACTGGTCCAAAAATGCAGTTTAAAGAAAAGGTATAAAGAACACCACCAGCTCCCATTTATGGATGTAGGTAAATGATTGTGCCAGTTCTTTAATATTTAACATAGCCCCACTTTAAACCTGCTGTGGTTTGGGAAAAAAAAGCCTAAAAGACATGTTTCCAAAACGACTGAACGCAGCTACATTTTCCACAAATCTGACATCAGTTATCTTCAAGGCATTTTGGATACCATCTGTAAAGAGTGTTTGTCATTATCCATGGTCTGTATTCAGAAACCGATAAAGTGTGTGCATAATAAATAAAGCCTAAGAGTCCAAAAGTCAAACTCCACCCTGTCGTAACATGTTCATGTCATTCCAAGGTCTTAAGATGGTTCAGGCTGTAATCCGCCGCTGCATCAAGCAAACAATATTGTTGTAATGTTTGGGCCTCCATATCCGACCAGCCTAATTTCACTTTCAATGCTGCAAAACAAAGGTTAAATCCATCTGTGTGCAGCAACTCTGCTAAACCAGTGTGAACCACAAATGAAAGCAGTTGGGGATTGGTTTCCTCCCAGTATCATTTCCAGAAAAACAGATTTTGTCAGATTATATCAGTGAATGTTAGGAACACAGCTCAGCTCTGTAAAAAAAAAAGAAAAAAAAACAGGGATAGCTGTCTCATCTCAGCAACAAAGACAATCTGAAGAAAACCAGAGAGCAATGCTCAAGCAGGTCCCATGTCTCACCAGCTGTTCTGCTGCTAAATAGCATCAGACATCGAGAGACCTCCAAGGACGGCAGAGGCTAACCTGTTCTTCCTGTTAGCGTCATTTAGCACCTCACCCCAAACAGTCCTCAGAGACTGAAACTCAAAACAAAGACACGTCAAGAAGAAACTTTTCCACAGTAACGCATTTTCTCTGCTCAGCACTTGCTTTAGGAAATCGAGTGAAGTTACAGCAGGTTTTTAGGGTTGTGGATTTTTTTTTTTTTAAATAAAATGTAATCAAAACTTGAATCTGAGCCACAGCCCTTTTGGGCAAAGATTTCCAAAAGGCGAGTTGGTGTTGAAGGTTTTGTGGGGTCCAACATTTAATGGTGGGGTTAAAAGTAGTTTGCACAAATATGCTGGATCCACACTAATTATATATCACAAAATAGGCCACTGGAGTTCTGAACTTCTGCCAGACATTTTACCAGATGATCCACCTTTAGAACGCTTCCTGTGGATCACATGAGAGTGAGCGAGTCACTCCCATCAGTGACTTTCTGCTCCTGCATTTACAATATGCTTTTCACCACTTCAGACAGATAAGTTCTGTTGCTTCCTGCCCAAAATTGACATAATTTTCTCTCCATCACCACCATGACTGAGAGCACAATTTCTGAAATGTCTAAAGGAAAACATAAAAAATGTACAATTAAAAAAATGAATATTTCTGATGAGTGAATTAATTTTTAGAAGAAGAAAGTGTTTACGTGAATGTCACTTGAATGTTCAAGAAAACAAAGCTGTCAATATTAAAATGGTTTTTTCCCCAAAGAGTCAAAAGTCTTTGTACATATATAACTCTGTATAATAATTTCCGCTAAAGAAAAAGCTACTGAACATTTTTTTAAATAACAGCAAACTTCACAGATGAATGCTGTCTCTATTATAGCGACACTATCTTCTATTTCCAAGTAGTTGCAGGGCTTTGGCCAACTGCAGACAGAAAAACCTGTTCAGAGCCCCAAATACTTCCCATTCCTCATTCAGTCTGTTTCACCTGAGCTGAGAATAGTAGAAACTACATTCTCTTTCCCTTGATGAATGGACTAGAACATTTCAGTAGTCACCCAGCCTCATGGGCTCCTTTTGTGTTTAGTTCCTCACTTTAAGTGCCATTAATTAAGCAAACAAATGCTCTTTACAAACCAAACAAAGAAACCAGAGAGGCATATTGGTCAGGAGGGAACAAGGAAACAAGGTTATTGTTTGCAGATAGTTCTTACATTAAAGCTCTAAATCCTATCTCCTATGATCATTTTGTGAAAATCTTTCCCTTATTCAGCAATTTTTGGGGTGTACTGATTGAAACGTCTGCTGGTGTTTGACGTGTCTCGTCTTGTCTCTACAGAAGCACACCTTTGCTGTTTGAGCTTGCCGTTAAAACAGCCTCTGCGCTTTTATCTGCCTGCTGGCAGCTATGATTGATCTGAAAGCGGCTTTGGTAGGGCCATAGTAAAGCTAGCGGGCAGCGGTAATTCAGTACTTTTTAGGCTATTTTGGATGAAGTCGCTGCAGTTTATCCTTTTAAACATTTCCTGTGTAAACTCAACAGGAGGAAATGACACTAAGAAGGCAATAACATTTTATCTTAACAACATGCAAATAATCAAGCGCCTATCCTTTAGTCGGATGCACAGAAGAAACACCAACGTTTTGCTATTCTTGTGTAAGTGCCTCTCACATTGAAAATAGACCTGCCAATCACAGAGACCAATGTGTGACAAGATTCACAATAAATTAATCAGAAACACAAACATTTGTTCGACCAAGGCTACAACAAAACTCACAATGCTGTCTTTGTTTTTACCCAGAATTCCTTGTTTCTGGGTATTTCCTTATGTGCCAAGTAAGCACAGATATCGTTTCCAACTGAAACCAAAAGTCTGACCTAATTTCCAAACAGCAAATCTAATTTACTCTTATTTTTATTTTATTTTCGTTTTAAGCAGTCTCTTGCAAACTAATCATCCAGCAATGTTAATGAAGCCTTCTTAACAAAAAAAAAAACAAAAAAAAACACCAAAGCTTGTGTAGGATCTGAACATAAAAGTGGATAATAGTTAATCCAAACAATAATTTCTTAAGACACACACAAAACCTGCAGGTTTTGAGGCCAGGAGAGTTTTATTAAGAATGTTATGTTACATTGTGTCCTAGTGTGTGTAAAACTGTAAACCACCAGCTGAAAGTCTTTTAGGATCCAGTGAGAACAGCTCAGAAAATTCCTAAATGAAAAGGTTTTCTTAGAAAAATGTCAAGTTAACGATGAAAAAAACGGATAGTGCAATTCCAGGTAATGTCAGAACAAAAGTCAAGCATCTTTGGATTCAAGGTATTCTATAAAAAGTTGTCAGTGAGTTAATAGAGCCACAAAATCAGCCAATTGAGTTTTATTAAAGAAAGACAAAAAGCAGAGAGGTGTTTATAAGCTGTAGGATACGATATATCGGGTTGTCAGGCAAGTAGTATTTCAAGAAACCGGAAACCCCATTGTTTCTACTCACAAAACGTAAAGTTCCACCAAATTAGGTCATTTCTGTGCATTCCTTCAATACTAAACCAGAGTTTACAGGTCCAATGTAAGTCCCACTTCAATCCTCTGTTGTAAGCGTTCCTAGTGGTTTTTTAATTATGGTAATGATTTCATTTTTAGCCTAAATATAAATTTAAACAGACTATTCAATCATCTTCTAAACCCGTTTGGTCCCTTTCGGGGTCACGGGGGCTGCCGGAGCCCATCCCAACCACTCCTGGGCGAAGGCAGGCGACAAATCGCCAGTCTGTCAGAGGCTTAAAGTGACTATTGGCACGTAGTTTTCAAAATATGTGAAGCAAGCGCTGAAGATTTCTTTGCTGCACGAACCCAGAGGAAGGGTTAAGGTTAGGGTTAGTATAAAATGTGTAACCAGCGACATTTAGCCTTGAGTGCACTTAAAATACGCGCGGGGGTAATGCAGCAATGTGCATCATGTGTGGCCAACATGAATTTTTATCAGTTTTTGTGCTTGATCGCATGTAAGCATGTGCAAATAACATCAGACTGCTAGCTTACAACCCCAAGCTCGCATTAGCGGCGCCACTTGTGAGCAATTTCGTACAGTTTTGAGCCAGATGCCAGCTGGATGAGGGGGGAAACAGACGCACATGGTTCTATTTGTCTGGAAGTGGAAGCATCAGAATGAAGCGGACAGACTTGTGGGATTGTAGCACCTACTACTGCTACAAACCTTCCCCAAAGGTATTTTTTCGTCTGCTCCTGATTCACAACAATCCGAATTTTTTTTTAAAAAAAGCTCAAAACAGCTATTTTAAGCTTAATTGTCTTTAAATATGTCCTCCATTGTGAGGAAAAATGCTAAAAGAACATGTTAAAAACAAGGTGTTCATTGGCGTGGGCCTTAAAATGATTGAACCTTATTATAAAGTATCACCCATAGTCACAAATTAAAACAAGCTGGGTATTTTTTTATCAGTTTCTGATCAGTAGGTTTTGTCGCTGTCGGTTTGTTGTGGTTTGTCACACAGGAAGACTCACAGTTTAACCCCCTGCTGTTACAGATCATGTTTGAAACCCACAAAGGCTACCTGACCTCAGCATCTGTCAAAACAGGTTTGTCATACCAGAAACAATGTCCGGGATGTTTTGTTTTCTGCTGTGCGTGATCCGTGTCTGACTGGGGACTGCAAAGAAAATGTGTTTACGATTACAATCTGGCAAATACTTTCAGTCACTCTGCGCTGGGTGGTGCATTTAAAGAGATTTTTTTTTTTCCAGAAGCAGCGTGTCTTCCCTGCTGATCTTGCGTAAATTTTTGTCTCCCCGGGTCCCACAGGATCCCCATGAATCAGCCCAGTTAGCAGCTTTTGTCGGAAACGCAGGAGACACATGCTGGCCTCAGTGTGAACCTGGTGCTGGGGTTTTTTTGTTTTGTTTTGTTTTGTTTCGTTTTTCCACTCACCTTGGGTAGCTGTCGGATTTGGTTGGCATCCAACTGCAGCTCCTCCAAACTCCGTCCATAGCGAAAAATCTCATCGGGCACATAGAGGAGGGAGCGGTGGCGGTAATCGATCACTTCAACGTGGCGGTTACACCGCCAAAGGGGTATGCAGTTAAACATCACGGGGGAGGAGGTGGGAATAAATCCCCTATCCCTGCGATAAACAGGCAGCCGGGAGGAGGAGGTGGAGGAAGAAGAGGGGGATGCAACAGATTGCTTACAGCGGGACGGCCCGGAGCACGATTACCCGCCGAAAGGACGGGCGCGAGGCAGCAAACTCACAACCTCCAAACGGCCGTCGTAAAAACGATGAAAACAAACTTTTGATAATAACGAGCGACTGTTTGCCAAGTTCCGGAAACCATGAGCTCAACTCTCCGCCGTTGTCTCACTTTGCAGCTTTTCCCACCAGACACCTGTTTTTTCTTTTCTTTACTCTTCTTCCTCTCGTCCCCCGTCGCTTCACGGCGACCATCCGCCGCTTTCAAAAAACTCCGCGTGAAAGCAAAAGGCGTTGTGTCACCGCGGCCAAGCGGGGCATTCTCACGCTTTTCGGGGTTAGTTTGAGCTCCTCTGCCGGAGTTAATTTCCTCTCCCGTCCAGTTTCTGACCCGGAACATTCACTCCCTCATTCCTGGCTGACGTCATGGCGGCATGCCGCTCCTCCCTCCTCTGGTTGGCCCCGTCCCGCTCGAGGCCGCCATGATGGGGCGGAGGGGGGCGGGGGTGTTAAATATTCCACCTCAGTGTGTATTTATACTTAAACCAAATACCTTTCCATATAGCTGCGCTGTGGGGGGATTAAAGGACGGCGGTATGATAATCTATAGGGATTTTTATTGGATACATCAAATAAACGTTTTATTTCCTCTTTCACTATTAATTTAAAAAGCAAAATGCCTGCAATATTAGCTCAAAACTGCAATGAGGGAGAAGTGTTACTTAAAAATTAATTTACTGGAGTAGAAATAAATATAACTTTTTTTAAAAATTGAGGAAAACTTAAGTACAGACGCCGAAAACAGCCAATCCAACTTTTCTTTTTCTTTAATAACAATCGCGTTTTAAAAAGTAGAGTAGACCGTTTTTGACTTGAAACGTCAATTCACAACTAAAAATGGTCTTAAAACACATGCAATTTTTTAATAAAAAACTTCAAACATATTTAAAAAATAATTGAACTTATAAATCTCACAAATTCTAATGATTCCAAAGTATTTTTTTGTCTAAATGTTCCCAAAAATGTGTCAGAAAAGGACATTTTGAAAAACTAGGGGTTTAACGATAAATCGACTTAATCGATTAATTAATTTATGCTCCTACGATCAAACCACATCAATCTGTCTGATGCAAGTTTTTATTCAAATCGATCTTTACCTTTATAAAATTGTTTCAAATTGAAATGAATAAATTATATTAATATTGGAAAATACCATTTGGTTTGAGGCACGGTAGGTTTATCCTACTCAAACAAAGGCTTGTCCAAAGTCCGGCCCTTGGTCCAATTGCAGCCCTTGTTTAAATTCAGCTCCTGTCATAAAATCAATACTATGCAGCCCCGGCACTTTTTAAAAACCGTTTTTTACCATTTGTGTATTGTAAATGGTTAAATTAGGTTATAAACCATCTTAAACATGTTGCAACACAAGTGTGTGACACTTTCTGTTCCAATTCTAAAATTATGACTGCAAAACAAAATAAATCAATTTAAGTTGACAGAGAGGGCCACCACTTTCAGGACATGTTTAAAGTATCTTGGAGTATATTTTGTATTGAAACAAAAACATTTGAGTCTGTCCAATAGTTCATTAGACTGGCTGTTTTCAGGAAGTTCAATATCAAGAGCCCTGGCCTAGAAGATGTGACATGCTAACTGATATGAAGCTTACTGTGAAGGAAGGTGCATGATCTTTAAATATGAAAATCAAAGTGATTCTGGTAAAAATTGTATTTAGCTGTTTTTTAGATCTACCTAAAGAAATTAAAAATACACCATTGCAATAAAATTTCCACTAAACAGTTCAGTTGCATTTAATGTGATAAGGGTTCAAAGAATGCAAGGCAAATGGTTGGCTCTCACACATTTTCAACTCACCAAATCTGGCCCTCTTTGCAAAAAGTTTGGACATGCCTGCTGCAACATAAAAAACAACCAAGTGCCATCACTTGCAAAGACATGTGACCATACAGTGTGGTAGAAGGTTCTATTTGCGTTATTTTGATGTGGAGAAACTAGGTAGGCTGAACTTTTTGAAACTAATATGTGAATGGATTTGACATTTATTCTTGTTTACTTGTTTGTACACATAATTAACACTTGGTTATCTTGCAAGAAATACAAGTAATCTGGAAAAGTTCACATGCACTGTTCAGTACCCTGGTTTTTATCTTTGAGTCTTGAATTTTTGGCTAAAGATATCCTGGATCCATTTCAGGTCAGTGTATATAGGATCCTTCAAAATGAACCAATACAAACTATGAATCGTATTGTCACAAAGTATGATATACCCCTATGAAAAAAGGAAAACATTTCCAATTCAGCTGTCTTTTAGCAGAAAAATGTCTGTTTAGAACAAAAGTATTAGTGTTACATGAAAGTCATTAGAAAAACAGCCCCATGAGTACTGCTTTTTATATTCCACTGCTCAAGTCAAAAGTAGGTTGTGGCAAGGAAAAGTACTTCAGTAAATGTGTTTTAAAATAGTCCCTTGAATAAACACGTAGCAGTACATTGTGTGTGTAAAACAGAGAATATTCTCAGATCAAAATGAATGAATCAAACTTTTAATGACTCTCATAGGTTATGTTTTATAATCGACGATTAGAAATGTATTTTTATTGGATTATACAATTTGTTAGAATAGAATAGAATAGAACAGAACTGAGATAATAAACACAAAAAATACTGAAATATACCCTGTTTAAATGTTTTGAAGCATTTATGCTATCACTTTGCTCTGGATTTTCAATTCAACTTTTAAGGTTTGAATTTGAGGAAAATGTGTTACATGATGTTACATAAAATTC
This sequence comes from Oryzias latipes, assembly GCF_053564925.1. Taxonomy (NCBI): domain Eukaryota; kingdom Metazoa; phylum Chordata; class Actinopteri; order Beloniformes; family Adrianichthyidae; genus Oryzias; species Oryzias latipes. The sequence continues at coordinate 26,195,866 of NC_136251.1, read as the reverse complement.
TTTATTATAGACCCTTAATAGAAGCTACTTATTTAAGATGCCATATTTTTGAAAACTCTTAAATTATTTTTATTTCAACAAATACTTTGTTAAAAAAAATGTTGGTTTTTCCATAAAATGAAATCTTGTCACTTTTTAAGAGTCATCTTCAACATTAGGAAACTTTTTAAAGGTCGAAATAAACTTGCACATGTAGAAAAAAAATGTTTTGTCCAAAATTGCATTCTGGTGCATTTCACTATATCTAGTACTTTAAAATTTGAGCAGCATTGAATGTCCAGTATAATAATTATTTGGGCAAAATGACAGGATACAAAGCAGGAAGAATCTGTTGGGATCTGAAGAGATTTTTACAATTAGTTTTGTAAAATAACCAGCTTGTATTGTTTACACTGAACAAATAGGTGAAGGTCAAAACATAACTGACCAGATAAACCCTTTTATAGAAGAAAAACAACCAGTTCTCACTTCTTTGTGTTCATAATATAATTTTTAAAAAGCTGAAATAAACAAAAAATGTCAAAACATCCAAATGTTTTGTTAAATGAAAACACATTTCCTTTTGTCCACTAGAGGGAGCCACATTCCATGAAACAAAACGTTCAGCTCAAGCGACAAAACAAACCAATCTGCTGTCCTCATTGTCCATTTAATAGTGACAATATCAGAAAAAAAAAACACTTAGCAAAATTCTTTAACAGTATGTATGAAGATAGGCGAGCAAAAACCCAGACATGATGCTGTAAGGGGGTTTTCAGCGATGAAGTTTGTTTTGTGGATGTTCACACCGTAGGCTTGAAATTTCATGTTCATCTCCGTCCCAGCTGCTTCTTAAAAGCTTTCAATGATTTTGCCATCATTGGAGCAACTCCTGTAAAACATAAAATACACATAACTGAACAGAATTAGAAAATAATATGTAACGATACGTAAATTTGCACCGGGTGAACTCACTTGTTTTTTTGCGTGCGTCATTAGAACCCCCAGTACTGGTGCTGCTCGACCTGATGGGCTCGTGACAGCTTGATTTTAATCTGTTTTCCTGACCTTTGACACTAGAAAAAAAAAAGGCTTGTTTGTTCAAATTTTCAGAGATCAAATCCACTTCTAAACATCAGTTGAGAAAAGACAGGAGAATTTCCAGTCAGACTTGAACCGGTCTATCTAGCACCAAGCTCCATTTGGTTGCTATCCAAGCCTGCTGAAGGTCCCCAGTGCTGCTACATAAATCTCAAATGAACCGCTTTATCTGGTGATCATCTGTGATCGAAAGATTAATTGTGGAAGAATCAGGAGTTCTTGCTCTGTAAAAGAAACTAAAAGCACACCAATGCCCCTGCGGGTTGTCGACCAAGAAGCAAAGAGACATTTAAAAAAACACAGACACAAATATGTAAACCTAAACATGAATGTCAGATCGGACTGGAAACCAATGAGGCCAAAATCCACCTGCACTTCAGCTGATGAGGCTGTTGGGCAGCAGTTCCGTGGATTTCCTGCTGGATTCGCACATCCCTCGGTGGCTTGGCAACAGTGTGAATAAATGCCATCTTCACCTGTCGACCTTATATAAAATAAAAGTAAAACATGACATGCTGTTGGAAATGGAATTAAATCAAGATAATGGACAAATTGGTTTGTTGACAAATTTGCCCTTAGGATTGTTGTTATTCAAACGATATTGTCCATTACCATTCAGATAGATCACATTGAAATATATGTTTATTTCCCAACTGGTATAGTAGTTTTAAATATCTGACATCTAAATGTCACACATTTTTAACTGCAGTAATATTCCCAAAAGACAAGAAATGACTTAAAAGATTGTATTTTCCACTAAATGTCATTAATGAAGGAATGAAATAAGCATGTTTTTCTGTCCTCTAGAGCTGTGAATTACTTTAGTCTGAAATATGAGAAGAAAACAAGTTTCATGGTACATTTTATTGACCTCAAAGGCTTTCAAACTATGTCTAGTATCACAAAAAAGACTGTTTTCAGTCATATTTTTAGACCAAAATTGTAAAATTTCTGGCATTTTTCTGATAGAGGACAAATAAAAAAAATTAAGCTTAAGATTGCATATCTGAGTTTTTCTTTATTAAAATCATGTGAATCAAGAGCAGATTAAAAAAATGCCTTTTGAAAAAAGAGCTTACTTGTGAGGTAGAAAGTACCTCACAAATACGCCAGTCCTCCTGGCCTGTTCATGCTCAGGTGTATGTGAGGAGTAAAGAATCAACACCTATGAGCTGTAGCCGGTTGCATTTGCTCCAATATTGCTCGCAATTTTGTTACAGCAGTAATATTAAGGCTGAAGAGACTGTAAGCTAGAGGGAGAGAGTGTAAACTAAGAGCTCTCAGCAATAGTGAGCTGAAGAGGGGCAGGGTTGCTCCTGGCCAATGGACCCGCCCACCACTCAGAGGCGAATTTCTAATGGACTACTGCCGCTCTGCAGAAATTATGTCCTAGAAAACGCTGCAGGTTTATTGATTTGGGCTAAAAATGACTGCCTTGATTAAAAGACCACTGGGAATGCTTTTAATTCAACTTAAAAGATGATTGGAGTGGGTCTCTAATGATTCAATTGAATGATTTTAGTGTTAAATACCCACCCTTCGGTTTGTTCGACTGTGCCGATACAATCGTTTTCGTCAGCCTCCTGAGTTTCCTTTCTCTTTCCTCTGACAGACGGAGATACATCTCCTTCCAAGATTCATATTCCTGAAGTTTGTAGCCTTTGAAGTCTCTCAGGCAGTGCCTTCCCCACAAGTGATCAGTAACCCCAATGTAAATCTATCAGAGTGGAAACAGCAAAACTTGTCATTAAAAATGAATCATATATTTACAAAAACAGATTTAAATCTTTGTGCAAAAGATTTCTTAAAATTGCAGCCCAGTTAGCTGCTGGTTACTACGATGATGGTAACATTTCACTAAAGTTGGGTTAAAAAAAAAACATTTGTAGAAGGTCGATGTGAAAATATTCCAAAATACCAACATCAATATTAACAATTCTTACAGGGTTGCACTCCTCAATCCTCTGCAGCTGATCCGGTGTGCATCTTTCCAGCACGGGTTCAAGAAGTTCAAACGGCACTCCGCCCGTTTCATAAAGCACTAGGACAAAAAACAAAACAGTCAAATGTCAAATCAAAGACGCGTTTCTGCTGGAACAGATCTTCACTCACTGTTAATATTGTTCTGGAGCGTTCGGATGCACTGCTGATACAGGCTCATCATGGTAGGGAGGAAAAGGGTTTTGGCACCGGAGTACACCTGCATCTTCCTGTTTAGTCGCTGCCCCGTGAAGACTGCAGGGTCTTCTTCCAGGTCTTGAAAATCTGAATCTTTCTCAGCTAAAAAACCCAAAAGAAAACCTTAAAAACACAAGAAAACCAAAAACACACACACGATTCAACTGTGTCGGCGAGCATGCAGTACCTTTCCTTTCAAAGTAGAATTCAACACTTGGCTTTTCCAATTCAGGCAGAGTGGCAGGTAGGGGGACATCCATGAGATGCAACAAAGATTTCTGCACCTTTATCGATAGTTGAAGTCATTTAAACACTTTAAAACACTTGCAATTAAAAAAAAAAACCTTTTGTCATCAGTGTTTGGGGTACCTGCTTTGGGGAGACAGTCGGTGACTTCTCAGGTTTTATTTCAGAATCTTCAGCTGCCTGCCGTTTTGTAGTGCTTTTTGGCTTTTTGGGAGCTCTCTTTATTCCAGATTTCTCTTTTCTTTTGAAATCGTTAACATCATAGTTCAAGCACGACTCAAAAGACACTAAACACTTGTCGCTGTTGCTCTCCTCGTTTTTGTGATTCATTTTGAGCTTTTTCTTTTGCTGTTTTGAAAGCTCCCTATTGTCAGCGTGTTTGGATTTCGATATGTTCAGCTTCTCCTCAGACTTTTTCCTTTTTCTGTGTTGGGCCTCTGAGCTTTGAGACTTTCCTGAAGATCCCTCATCTGTAGTTGCTTTGATCGTTTTGGAGGATTTTCCAGGAGCTGGAGAAGACTCTTCTTCCGTCGATGAGTGTTTTGAAGGCATTGATTTTGATCTACTATTCAATCCAAATTGTCTGCTCTCTGAGTCTACTTTACATTTTTCTTTGGAGTCAAATTCAGATTTCTCATCAATTCTTTCCTTGCATTTGTTTCCAGACAAAGTGTCCGAGCTTTTGTTCTTCTTTGTCGGTGCAGCAAAGTTGTCACCACTGTCCTCCTGAACCTCAAAGCTGCTTTTCTTCCAACACCTGCTTTGGTCACATTTTTTGGTTTCATTTTTCTTTTTCTGCTGCTCACATTGTCTTTTCTCTGAGCCGTCTTTCCTCTTAGTGGAAGGAGCTTCATCAGGCGAGTTCTTGTTCTTCAGATGTGAAGTTGAGTTATTATTTTCATCCCCGAAAGGCGGCTCTTCATCATTGGGACAGCTTTGTTCTTCTTTACCTTTCTTCTCTGACCAAACTCCATCTTCTTTAGAGCTACGATAAACGACAGGAAAAAAAGAAAAATCACATAGACATAAAAATAATACTTGAATAATTTTGCCATTAAAACTCCTTACCTAGTGAATTCCTTTGGGACCAGGTTTTTCCAGCCTTTAACAAGAGCCTTGGCAACCTCTCCAGCCTGTTTGTGCCTCCTAAAGGAGTTGACCGTTTTTCCAATACCAGTTTCCTGCACATTTTGATTAGTATTAGTGCATTTTGTCAATTGGCAAATGTATCTAGAACTGATTATAATCAGATTTGCACAAAATACTTACAGCAAGAATTTCTAAAGTGACATCAAGGTCCTTTAATTTTTGCAAAATTTTTAGAACCTACAAAAAGAATATACCAAAAACATGTTTAGGTGATCCTGTCCTCAAATCTGACTGGAAATGCATTTAAACCCCACTTTTATTAAAGTTTGGTTCAAAATCTACAAGAAACTAGAATTAAATGTCAAAAATGGGCATGCCTAATATGGTAATCCCGGTTTGGGACCACCACAACTGCTGATTCCGCATTCAGAGCAGAAACTATGTGTGAGACCCTCACCCCTCCCCAGCACACTCCTTTTATATACCTAGAACTATAAATGGATAAAGCTTCTTTTCACTGTTAATTGCATTGGAAATGATAAAATAAATACATATTTTAGTTTTCCTTTGAATAAAAATGCATGAATTCCAAAATATGATGAAATACAAATTTTCTTTTCACATACAGAGCTGAGTAACAGCAGACAGTAAGTAGAGCGCCCCCCACCTCCACTGATGATGGACAGCAGCCATGAGCTCAACAACTGGGGTTACAGCCCCAATTTTAGCAGCAGCACTTCCTATTTAAACCGCCTACCAGGGCTGAGAGAATCAAAGGAAAAAATACAGCTTCCTCCTGTCCATCAATGTAAATAAAATGAATTCTCTTTAATTAGATGTTAACATGATGTTATGGCGTCTGAGCAAAAATGTGTTTAGAACATAAAGGGGGGAAAAAAGAGATGATAATCTAGAAAACTATTAGTACCGTTGCAGGTTCTGTAGCGTTTGATAGCTGAAGTTTGAAGCGCACGATTTTCTTCACCACTTCACCGCTGGCCATCCCGGAAGGTTCACGTGCACCCGCGTGCGCACACCTGGCAGCGCGTGCGCGCTGATGACTATATAATCAATAGGCGGGACCAACGAAAAGGAAGACAGTTGGTGTAAACCTGGTGACTTCCAAGTATCTGGGGGTAAATGAGAATAAAACCTTTGAGATTTTAAAGAATGAATTGCTGGTTGCTTGGTTTTAAGCCAAAGAAGTATCAGATAAATACAAATATTGTTCATCTGCACACAGATTCAAAGAAGGAATTTTAATAACCATTTGAAAAATGTCATCCAATTACAGACAAAACTATAACAGAAGGAAATATATTATATTATATTATATTATATTATATTATATTATATTATATTATATTATATTATATTATATTATATTATATTATATTATATTATATTATATTATATAGAGGTTGACTGTAGCAGTGTGAATGAGGGAATGTGTGCTCCTCTGCCACATGCATTGCACAGTACTTGATTGGCACTTGGTTGACTAGAGGAGGAGTTAACTGCACCTCTCTTTCAGGAGGTTTCAGCTGGTCTGTCTCTCCTTCTCCTTCTCCAGTAACTGGAGGTCCAGGGTCTTTCTTCACCAGCCTTAAACTAATTTTTCAGGTAAGTGGAGCTTTTTAATGGTTAGCTACATTTTTTTAGTCAATGTGCGTTTCTGGGCTGTTCCAGATAGAAACTGATCTACTTTTCACATTTTAGTGGTAATTTAATTGGACAAACTGCTGCAACATTGAGTTCTTATGCTCAAATATGATAAACTGTGGTAGAGGGAAAAATATGTTTGTTTTCGTGGATTGTGCTGACTTCAGTTTCACGACAGCTACTCAGTGTACAAACAAAAATTGCTTAAGTTAATAAAGAAATTTACTGTGTAAAATTAATGTGTGTTGGTACATGGGGCCTGCTGCTCACACCTTAAAGTCTATAAAAGGAACGTCATGGAAGAGCCGTCCAGTGGGGCTATTCCTGGACAAGCTGCTGATAAACTGTGACAGATGCAAAAGGACACGTTGACGCACCCGCACTCCTCAGTGTGGAAAACATGTTTTTAAAGTTATTAGCTTAACGAGTTCCCTTAAGGAAAACAAGTTAAACATCTGAGAGGCTTTAAATGAAGACATCTTGTTGACCTACATGCTTTTAGACACATTTTGACTTGAGTATATGTCTGTTTTTCAGAAGGTTTGGGCTGCTTCCCACTGCTACAGCCATGGCACCTAAAAAGAATAAAGCAGCCAAAAAGAGTAAAGGAGATATAAATGATATCTTGGTGGAGAACAGCCCCATCAACAAGATTAATGGCTTAAATGCTCTGATAGAAGGAGGAAATGGCTTCAGCTGCATCTCGACTGAGGTTACAGATTCCGTGTATGCCCCAAACCTCCTGGAGGGATTGAGCAACATGAGGCAAGACAGTTTCCTGTGTGATCTGACAGTCGCCACCAAATCCAAATCGTTTGACGTCCACAAAGTTGTCATGGCCTCCTGCAGTGAGCACATTCGAAACATTTTGAAGAAGGATCCGACTCTCCAGAAGATTGACCTGAATGACCTTTCACCTGTCGGTCTGGCCACCGCAATCACTTATGCATACTCTGGAAAGCTCACCTTGTCACTTTACAGCATCGGCAGCACTATTGCAGCAGCACGCTTGCTTCAAATTGGAACCCTGGTAAAGATGTGCAGTGATTTTCTCATGCAGGAGCTCAGTGTGGAAAATTGCATGTATGTGGTCAACATTGCTGAAGCTTATGACCTCAAGGAAACCAAGGAGGCAGCTCAGAAGTTCATGCGGGAGAACTTCATTGAGTTTTCTGAGATGGAGCAGTTCTTGAAGCTCACCTATGAGCAGATCAGTGAATTTCTCTCAGACGATTCCTTGCAGCTTCCCTCTGAGGTCACAGCCTTCCAGATTGCTATGAAGTGGTTGGACTTTGACGAGAAGAGGCTGAAGTATGCCGCAGATCTCCTGACTCTCATCCGCTTTGGGACTATCTCTGCCCAGGACCTGGTGAATCACGTCCAAAGTGCGCCTCGAATGATGCAAGACTCTGAGTGCCATCGTCTCCTTGTTGATGCCATGAATTACCATTTGCTGCCATATCAACAGAACATCCTGCAGTCCCGGAGGACGAAGATACGAGGTGGCCACAAGGTGATTGTTACGATTGGTGGACGGCCTGCCCTGACGGAGAAGTCCCTCAGCAAAGACATTCTCTATAGAGATGAAGACAATGTGTGGAATAAGCTGACGGAAATGCCAGCAAAGAGCTTTAATCAGTGTGTAGTTGTTCTGGATGGCTTCCTGTATGTGGCAGGTGGTGAGGACCAGAATGATGCGAGGAACCAAGCAAAGCATGCTGTTAGCAACTTTTGCAGGTACCGTCAAATCAAATTCTTCAAACCAAATCAAAGTATTTCTTGTAAATCTAAAGAATGAATGCAAATGTCTTTGAATTTCTTCAGGTATGACCCACGATTCAACACCTGGATCCACTTGAGCAACATGATTCAGAGGCGCACCCACTTCAGCCTCAACACCTACAACGGCCTGTTGTTTGCCATTGGAGGGCGAAACGCTGACGGTGTTCAAGCCTCCCTGGAGTGCTACGTCCCCTCCTCCAACCAGTGGCAGTTGAAGGCCCCCATGGATGTGCCTCGCTGCTGCCACGCCAGCTCTGTCATCGATGGCAAGATTCTGGTATCAGGAGGTTATATCAACAACACTTACTCCAGGGCTGTGTGCTCCTACGACCCCTCCACCGACAGCTGGCAGGATAAGAGCAGTTTGAGCACCCCTCGAGGGTGGCACTGTGCAGCCACAGTTGGAGACCGAGCCTACGTCATCGGCGGCAGCCAGCTTGGAGGGCGTGGGGAAAGGGTGGATGTCCTGGTTGTCGAATCTTACAACCCTCACAACGGACAGTGGAGCTACTGCGCGCCTCTGCACTCAGGGGTCAGCACAGCCGGTATCTCTGTTCTGAACAATAAGATCTATGTTCTGGGAGGATGGAATGAGGGGGAGAAGAAGTACAAGAAATGCATTCAGGTTTTCAACCCTGATCTCAATGAATGGATTGAAGATGACGAGCTTCCAGAAGCGACAGTCGGCATTTCGTGCTGTGTCATCACCATACCCACACGGAAAACACGAGAGTCGAGAGCTAGCTCGGTTGCCTCTGCACCAGTCAGTATCTAAGGATTTGGATTATAACAGTGATGTAGTTTACGTGTCTATAAGGTTGTGTACGAATTCCTTCATTACTCACGGCTTAGTGCACTATACCTAGGGCGTTCACCTTTTTTTGGGGGGGGGTTCAGATCTACAATTCCAAAATCCTAGAAATTTCCCAGAAGTCTCTGCAAAAAACTAGTGTGCATTAATGCTCACTAGATTGGTGAATATAGAACAGAATGCATTGCACTAAATGTTTGCTTGAAAAAACTGTATGTACATTTATTTTTTTATGAATTATCAAAGTTTTCATCATCAGAACACCGTGGATTCATAAATAGTCTTCATAAAATGTTCATATTTATTAGGTTTTTACTTGTGCAAATGGGTGACGTCACATCTAGATAGTCCCCCACCGTGTAATCTTTTAAGGCCAAGAGTAGTGAGGGAATTCAGACACAGCCCACAATTTATTTGAAATATAAGTCAGATTTTAGATTCTCTTATAAAGTCCTTGTAGATGAGCAATTTACTACAAAATGAGGTACGTTTCAAAAGGTGAAAACAATGACAATTCAGGCGCTGTATACTTTACGAAGTCTGATTGATGTATTTATACGGTGGCCCTGAAGTGCAAATCACACCAACAAATCACTTAACACAAAAACATATTAAATACAACAATTAAACGACAAAACATTTTATGTGTAACGACAAAACCAAAACACAATTCCAAAATAATAAAACAAAGTAAAAATAAAACGTTGTGGATTTCCAGAAGTCAAAATGAAATGTTAAAATACACAATAAAAAAAACAGAAAAGGAAGGTACTATGGGACATCGCTGATTGGATGACGATGTTTTGATTTTTGACTTTTGAGTTTTTTTCAAATACGTCTTCAATGTCTAAATGCTAATAAAAGTTTTACAGAGCATATCCAGTATCCGTCATTCATTCATACATCTTCTAAACCCATTTTGTCCCTTTCGGGGTCACGGGGATGCTGGAGCCTATCCCGGCCACTTGTAGGCATATCCAGTGTCACTTCATGTTAAATATCTGTCAGTTGAAATGATGGAAAAACTATTGACAATGTCCCATAGTGCTTACTTTTTCCAATTTACGTAATAAAAACATAAACATTTCATAAAAAACAAGTCATTTCTAAAAAATTACACTGTGAAATGTTGAAAAACAAAACACAATAAAAAGGCAGAAAAAGTAGTTACTGTGGACATCGCTGATTGGATGACGCCGTTGGTTCATCGTTTCAGTCGAAAATTATTTGGCAAGAAGCGCTATAGAATCTGCTCCGGGCTAACCATAAAACTGTTATTAGTATGGAGACAATCGCATTTGGAAAAACTCAAGTCACAAAAATAAAACATCATCATGCATTATAGCGGTGTCCCATAGTACCGACCTATTCCCGTTTCTTATGGTTTCGTTTTTTAACATTTCATTTTCAGTATTTCATTTTTATTTTATTTTTTCACTTTTTTGGAAACTTGTTTTGATTCCTAAATTGTAACGTTTTTTTGTTGTTGTTTTTTTAATTGTGATCTGTAAACATGTTTTTGCCTTCAATGATTTGTTGGTGTGATTTGCACTTCAGGGTCACCGTATGTTTATGACCAACAAATGAAAGTAAACTATCATTTGGTCATTTTTAGACAAGTTTATTTCTGGGGCCAAATCAGTTGGAATATTTTCATAAACCTTTACAATAGGGATACACAACTTTGTGTCTCACTGAAAATTAAACACAAAATCCCACGAAAGCAGTAATTCTGATGTAAATGGTGACTTTAGCTGCTGTGACTCTCACATACTTGAACAAAGTAAGAAGCTGGAGTTTGGTAACACCTAGATGCTTGTAAGGAGTGGATTACACAATACCACTGTGGTTTCTTTATGGCTGCCATGGACAGCTTTCAGTATAAGATTGAGGGAAACCGGTGGTCATTTTGGAACAAAGAAAAATATTGTGAAAGACGCTCCGTCATGTCTTTCCATTTTTTTGCTCTTAAATGTAACAGAAGAATGTCATCTACAAAAATATTTATTTAAAAATAAATATTTTTTTTGTGTGTGTGTGGAATATCATGAAATGGAGTGCATCTCTGAGGAACTTTTTGGGAGGATGACCCATGTGACATCCAAACAATAAAAACTGTAATAAAATGTAAGTGAAATGTTAAACGTTTTTTGTTTTTGTCTGCAACAAAGCAAAATTGCATCGAGTTTAAACTTTCCTGAAGCATCACTGATCGATATGTTAACATTTAAATTTGGGGTATAAATCTCACATATATGAATTTTCTTGTTCGTGCGGAAAGCAGCATGTCATGCTCAGCACCCTTTTCTTCAGTGCAACTTTGACCCTGTTTAAATATTGAAAACTGCTGTGCAACAAGAGCAGATACACACCCTCTGTTGTATAGTTTATGAGTCATTTTACCCCTGAACACAGAAGAAAACTGCATTGTTTAGCCGTTACAAGACATTTACCGATAAAATGGATCCGGAGAAACACTCCCTTCTGTGCATATCTTTGAGGATCATTTTACACAACAGACACTGACTGCTGCTTCAGTTTTTGCCTCGGGGTGAAATGTGGTCTGATCAAGCACTTTTTTTGCTACATGTGAAAGATGGAAGCATCCACACAAGACTGTAAAGATTTGTCTTCTGTTTGTCCAACACTGCTGCAGAAAGATATGCCCCTATTTCAGAGGGATGAAGATCATTTGAATCCATTAAAAAAATAAAGAAAAGGAACATCAGCAGGGCAGGATTCATGCTAAGTATTTTGTTCCTCAATTTGTTCTGGCTGTTTTTAGGCTCATTAATCAAAGTAAATGTTGTTTTAATTAGACAAAAACACGCTTTTGTATCTGAAGACTCCTCTCTAAGTTAGCTGACTTTTAACTTTTGTGATTTTGCACATACAAATTCACTTGGCAGCTTAGATCTAATCAGATCCATTTTTGAATCATGAAAAAATGAAAACATATACACCCTTTTTCCTGCTATGACAAGCCCCAATGCCATGACTGTGCGTTTTTTTTGTTTGCACAAGGAGGATTGTGACCTTTCCCAGACATAATACTGTGAGAATGGCCACATCGTAATTTGACTGTAGTCAAGTTACACATCTCAATGCTGCACATGCTGTTTAATACTTGAAACCTCTCCTACATGCATGGCTTCTTCATGAGCGTGTTGCATAAAATAGCCTACTGTAACAATAAAACAAGAGCATATGATCATTTTACAATGCCAATTAACTAGCAGATGACAAACTATAAAATATATCAATTAACATAAAAACCAAAACATCCATGATTTAGGATATTGTGTCATGGGTCAAATGGATATAGCAAATTGTTGGTTTATTTACATCATCTTTCTATGTTAAAATGTTGTTCCTTTTGTTTGTTTGTGTGTATTTTCATTATTTCTTCACTTGTTTTTGCTGGAAAACACAAACTAATGTTATCAGTCATCTTAAACATAAAAGGATTTTTTTTCCCCATCAAATTTCTACAAAAATGTTCTTAAAATATTTATGAAAAAGAAATATCCCCAGATGTCAATCAACCTAACTTAATTTTGGGCAAGTCCTGACAAAACGACAGGCAAAACCCATATTCATTAAATGGAAAAAGAATAATGCAATTTCTTAAGGAGATTTTTATTTAAACACTAAAATTATTTATCATTGATTTTTTAGATGTACTTCACCACAAAAAATGATAAGTCATGAGGTGAAACAATATTTTGGAGAGATTAAATCATGGTTGCGTAAAACTCGCTTTTCCTATGCGAACGTCGCTGATTGACTGATAGCTCGGTGGGAGGAGCCAAGCGGCAGAAAACGCTTATTCATAGTGACGTAATGAGCTCCGCCCGGAGCCATCACGTGGGCTAAACAGGACAACCGGTACAACAACTCAACTCCAGAAAGCAGATACAACCGCCGAGTAAACGTTGTCTTGATAGTAGTCCGTTAGAGGCTCTGTTCATCTGTTCAGCCCACAGTTGTGAATGAAACCGAGGCTTAGAGGCAACGATAGTCGCCCGGTTTGTTTTTAACTACCGGCTGGGACATTAGCAAGTGATGAACAGGGGCCTGGCTCTTTTTTTGGTTGCCTAGCTTAGGTTGCCGCGCGGTTACGCCGCTTAAATAGCACCAGACTTCGAAGAAAGCCCCAGAAGAACCAGCACGCGGACCTCTTGTTTTCTTTAGAATTGATGCTAGCTCTCAGCGGGCAGACGTAGATAGCTAACGCTTGGCGAGCAGTTTGTGAGTGGCAGCCGCTTGAGTAGACGCCGACGGCTCGCGCGTGCGATGGGTTTACTGTCACAGGGGTCTCCTCTGAACTGGGAAGAAAGCAAGAAGTATGCTAACCACATCCGGAAGCACGGCATTATCCAGTTTGTCAACATCTACAACAAGGTCAAGGAGCGTCAGAAAGATGTGCTGAAATGGGGCGATGAGGTAAGAGATGTGTATGTATTTCCGCTCACCTGTCACACAGTGAGTGTGTAAGTTCGTAGTAAGGCGGACAAACTGAGAGTTGCAGCTTTGTGCGACCAAAGCTGTAACTTTTTAGCCTATTTAAATCAAATTAACTTCTATAAGAAACTTGTAGGAAAGGTCAACATGAAACTCTTCAGTATAATTCCCAAGATTTATTCTTTCTTTGAACTACTGACATGTGTATTGTAGAAACAGGCCAATGGGCTTGGTTTTTCTTAGCTGTTTGCTACTAATAACAATTTTTTAAAAATGCATTTGTCAACAGATTTGTCTTGTATAAACACATAAAGACTGCTTTGTTATTGAAATATATATTTCCCCCTTCGGCTTATGGTGAACAAAAACTTTGTGCAGCAGCTTGAACAAAGTGTTTTGATTTGAAACGGTGCGGAATGCTGTTGTTGTAGATTAATCCCTTTTTCAGACAGAGGATTACAGATCTGTAAAGGCAAAGTCAAGGAAACATGACTGATGGATTGGAATGGATGTCATGGCGACCCAGCACTGTGCTGCAGTGCTAACAAAAAGAAAGTGTTTGCATGCACGGTTATCACTTGTTTTTGTTTTTTTTGGTGTGCACTCCAGGTGGAGTACATGTTAATGGAACTGGATGACAAAGATGAGAAGGTGCGGCTGGTTTTGAACGGGGGTGAGATTTTGGACACCCTTCAAGACCAGGGTGAAAACATAAACCCCAAGTGAGTAACGGATCCACAGAGTTGCACACATTGCTGTATTATGTTGCCAGGAAATAGATGTAATATCCTTAAATTATTTCATCACATCCTTTAGTTGCACTTCTTTCATAAAAAAATCTATTTTGCAATTATTTATATTATTATAGATACCAGGAGTTTGTCAATTTAACAGAATAAAAAGAAAAAAAATTCACATAATAAAAAAGATTGCATTGCTTATAGATTTGTTTAAAGCAGTCATTTAACTTTGGGTTCCTTGGTCTGTTTCTTTGAATTGATTTGGTAACAATGTTTTATTTCTAAAGTGGATCAACCACGTGAACTCTAGTGCTCCTTAAATCAAAGATTTGAGTCATTTAAAAGCCATCCATTTTCAGAAGTGCTAACTGTGGGGGAAAAAAAAGTTTAGTCAGGAAATGTCGTTACCACAAAAAGCAGCTCTTGTGACCACGTGATGCTGTCGAGAGGTTTGTTCGGATAAATGTGAGAGCGAAGCAGACAAACCCTTGATGAACAATCTGGAGTTAATAAATAGGCTGTAAAGGGAAACCATTCAACCCAGCAGACTAAAACCTGTTTTACACTGGTCTGTCTGTAGTGCTTCTCCATTATGTCGACACAAAAAAGAATGTTCAACCGACATGTTTACATCCCCACCAACATGTCTGCGTCTGAGGAGTTCTATTTCCATACGTCGATGTGCCAGTTTTACTGCAGAAAACCTGGTTCAGGTTTCAAAATGTAAAACTTCCATTGTGCTTTCAAAACAAAGATTTTAGTATACATTCAAGGTAACAAGCCCGCGCGATAACACACATTAAAACTGTGGGTAACACCTTCATATATGTTTTTGCCAAAGACTGTGAAAGCTTCATTTTAGAAGACAAAGACATCATCAAGGACTCAGAGCGGGACAAAGTACTTGACACGGGATCACAGGACAAACAACTCCTTCGTATGCCAGAGGGGACTGGCACGAGACGCAACTGAGACGATGTTAACAAACGGATGGTTGTGAGACGAATTCCCCACGCAACGGAGACACACCCCAGTGTAAAGCAGGCACTAACCCCACTACCTGACTGCGGGTCAGTTCAACCTAGTGTCACCTGAGGAATAATCCATAAATGTTTTTAGGATGATGCAGAAAACTGTAGGTTTGTTTTATATGTAGAAGTGCCCTCTGGCAAGGCACTGAACCACATTGCCCCTGGAGGCCTGGCTTGCATGGTTTTCCGCAGCTACCAGGATGTGAATGTGTGAGAATGGGACTCTAGGGCCTCAGTGAGAGTAGAATAGTGTAGGTTTACAGCATTTAGCAAATTAAAATCAGATTAATAGATGGAACCGGATTTACACATTTACAGATTCCCATGAATAATTTAAGGAGTTGTGAAATATTCTGTATGCAGCCAGAGTGCATTAACTTTAAATCCTTAACCATCAATCAGACATGATTTATTAAAGAGGAAGGAAATAGGCGTAGGTTTCCATGAAACGGTTAACCTAAACACACAGCTACAACTACAGTTTACATTTGGTTAGGGGGCACCTTTACATTTCTGTGGTTTCTATTTTCAAAGAACTGTAAGGCCAGAAAACCTCATTGTGTTTGCAAACTAAAAATTGATGCAACAGTTCAAAGGTTTGGAATGAAGGTCGTCTCCACTGCAGCCTGAGTGGAGGAATATGGGGACTGTCATGTGCAAAGACTCAAAAGCTTTATTCAACCATGTTTCACAAAAGAAATAATACTCTACTTTAGTCTGGAATGCTATGAAAGTTATGGAGCAACAATTATTTTATTATGAAATACACGATTTTCAATCAACTGAATTCTATTTTTGAGTTTAAAATGCAGTAAAATGTTGAAACAAAAAACAACTATATTTAACCAGGAGTTTAAAGATGACCTGAATTTTAGATATGTAAACAAAAGTGGTATAACTGGTTTCATGTCATTCTAGCATTCTTGCTAACAGAAATATTCTCTGTCCTTATGTCTCAAACAAATCCATCAATGTGTGTTAACACTGTAGCCCATTTTAATAAATGTTTTGCGTAATCATGATAAGATCTTTAGATGCCCGTGGAGATGATAGATGATGTGTTTTATGTTTTGCAACCTTATTAGCCATTTTTATTGTTATAAACCTATCTGAAAAACAAGAAATATTTAACAATTCCTCAAAAACGTGGTCTTTCCAGGTCAGTCTCCACTGTAGGTCAAACTGTTGCTTGTTTAAGCAGTGCCTCCTTTTCCTCTGAACCTCAGTTTACTCTGTTCAAGACTTCTAAACTGTTTTAATTCCTTTAGTCTGGAGGTAACCAGAGAGGAACTGGGTATAGGGATCAAAATAAGCACAGATTTTTGTTAAGAAAGAGTAAAAACGTTTTAACTAAAACTGAAAGCGTACAACATTGTAATTCTAATTTAAAAAAAAAATCTTTTCTGCTAAAAAAAAAATCCTATATATTTACAGGAATATCAATAATTCAATAATAAATGTCTTTATGGAGATATGATCACGTTTTAGTGGGGGAAAGATGCACCTTTTGACAGTTAAAAAAAAAAATTGTTGTGTTTGACCATCAAAACTGTTGTTTAAATGTTTTAACTTTTGAGGCTTTGCATTGTTTTGTTTGCACACGGCTCATGACGTCAGTCATGCCGATCCGCCAGCTTCACCCGGGGGAAATTCCGATGGCGGAGACAACAGTAGATCCCGCGCATTCCTCATTATGGCCCCTCTGGTGCACACACCAGAGAGCACACTCTAAAGTACACACATTAGTTTGCTCTGTTAGGATTATGGCTCTATATGATGAATGTCTGCTACTTTAATCCAGAAAGGTCACGGTGAGACTGGGAGCAAGACACGCTCCTAAATCCATGTTTTACATCAGACTGTTGTCTCAACATGTTTTACTTGTGTGCAGTCACCCCACACTGTGGAGGCCGGAGTATGGCAGCTACATGATCGAGGGGACGCCAGGTCAGCCCTATGGGGGGACGATGTCAGAGTTCAACACTGTGGAGGGCAACATGAGGAAGAGGCGCAAAGAGGCCTCATCTGTCTTGGACCAGGGCGAGACGCTCTGCACCATCACCTCGTTTCCAAGGTAGTTTGGATTTATTCAAATGATGCAGATTGGTGCCAAATATGTGTTCAGGTGTACCGTCTGCTTCTCTTTTTATACTTTTTAGTTCTCCTAATGATATAAGAGCTGAGGGTTACTACTCTGTTTTTTAAATTCTACTAAATATCAAATAGTTTTTCAATTTTGACCAGTTTTTACAATAAAACTTTTTATTTTGAAAAAAAAAAATCAAAAAAGTTGATTTAGCGAGGAGCATTTTATAATCCATTATAAGCCGAGCCTCAGCTGTGATCATTTTGCTTTTGTTCCATTGATTGATCAGCAAAAAATTAGTTACTTATAGTTTCTGTTCTCCAATTTAGTCATTTTTTTCTTTTTTTATTTCTGGCACAAAAAATGCAAAGTTAAATATATGTTTAGGTTTATGATTAAATTGCTGGTGCGATGAAATCTTGCAACTGGATGTGAGTTTGCGTAACATTTTGTGTTCAGGTTAGGATGCCCCGGTTTCACCAAACCAGAACACCGGCCAACGCCTGTGGAACAGGGAGTTTCAAAATCCCTGTTTTTTCCTGATGAAGCCATCAACGGGCACCCGCGATTCAGGTAAGATTCCCTAGAAAATAACCTGAGGAGAGATGATTGATAGTGCCGGCTGTGAGGGTTCCTCTGAGTTTTAGCCGGCATTTGTGAAGGAGCATCTGTTTGTTCTTTCAGCAATCTCACCAGAAACATTCGTCACAGAAGAGGGGAAAAAGTTATCATAAATGTGCCAAGTAAGTGGGATTTTATCTGGAGATAAGCTTCTTCGCATGCTGGTATTTTTCAATCTCCATTCATTTTTTTGCTGTGAATACAACTAGGGTTATGTAATTTAGTGTGCTCCTTTCCTGTTTCAGTCTTCAAAGATAAGCAAACTCCGTCTCCTTTTGTGGAGGAGTTTCCGGAGGACGACGGCGAAGCGGCGAGGGCAGCTCTGCCTGACCACATCTACATGGACGCCATGGGCTTTGGCATGGGCAACTGCTGCCTGCAGGTAATCCCTAATCTGATCGCTCACCGCTCTGAACAAGAACACGCAACTTTGACAACCAAGAGATGTAGCTGCAACTCTGCAATCCCAATACGTGATTTATAAATGCACTTCAGCCTGTTTTTATGGTGCTCCTGCAGGTTACATTCCAGGCTTGTAGCATTGATGAGGCAAGATATCTTTATGACCAGCTAGCAACAATCTGCCCCATTGTGGTGAGTAGAAGCTAATGATGCATCAACCTGTCATCTATTAACAGAACTATATCCCAGCATGACTTAAAAAACAATGGCTATTTATTATTAAGACAAGGGTTCTGACCTTTGGGATATTTTCTCATTGCTTCTCTGCAGATTGTTGGATGATGTTTTTGCATAAAGATGAAAAAGTTATTGAATAAACTTTAAAACGTCCTCTCTGAGGAAACAGCCGCACAAAGGCACAGTGTGAATCGTTTCTATGCATTTAAAGGTTTTCTGTTCTGGAATCAACCTTCTCTCGTGACAGATGGCGTTGAGCGCAGCCTCGCCTTTCTATCGGGGCTACGTGTCGGATATCGATTGTCGCTGGGGAGTCATTTCTGCTTCGGTGGATGACAGAACACAGGAGGAGCGCGGGCTGCAGGTGAGGAAGATGAGAAAGATGGTCAAGCAAAACCACATCATGGGGCCTGCAGGAAGTAGACATTTGTTTTTGGAGATAAATCATTTCAAAATAAAATGTAGTGCAGTAAACTTTTTATTAATGAAACAATATTGGACTTGTAAAGCAGAGATTTTAGCAAAGCAGAGTTACTTTGTGTTCGTTTTATTATTTTTTTTTACAACAGATGAACTATGATTTAAAAAAAAACTATTTTAAAGCTTTTGTATTTAGCAGTTTTCAGTGGATTTTTGAAGCTGTATGTCATTTTATACAGCTTTAAATGTAAATTTACTACAGTTACTTGTGTTTTTTTTTTCTTTCTTTTTTTAGTGAATAAACAAAGGAAATCTCCAACTTTCTTTCCCTGTCAGGAGTTAACTTGACTCCTCTGGTATTCTGTGAATCGACCTGATCATCACATGATTTGGTCATCTGCCTCTTTTGCACTCTGCCATATGTTTAGTTCTGCAAGCCTAACATGAATCCTGTCTGATTCTTTTGAATATTTTGGCAAGTTTAGATTTTTCTGAACCTTTATTCGGATGCTGTAAATCGGAAGGTCGTTAAAATGAGCCTTTTCTCTTTCAGCCTTTGAAAAACAACAAGTTCAGGATTTACAAGTCCAGGTACGACTCGATTGACAGCTACTTGTCTGCCTGTGGGGAGAAGTACAATGACATTGAGTTGATCATCGATGAAGAGATCTTCAAGCAGCTGCTGGAAGCAGGTAAAGAGCTCTAAGTAATGGTTAATGGGCGACAAAGTGTGCATTATCACTTTTTAACGCACGCCGTGGAAGCCTGACGGAGGACGGTTGCTTCCGTGAAGTTTGTTAAAAAGTGATAATGCGTACTTCGTCGGCCATTAACCCGCTTATACCATGGTCACTTACTAAAGCAATAAATATTAACCAGTTTTTAGTGCTTAATTCTTGTTTCTTTTTACGATTTGGATCGCTTTTCTCACAAAAAGAAGAAGTTCCGGTCACCCAGCTTAAATGTTCTGTATCACTGCGCCGGCTTCTCTGAAACAACCTTTTGCTTCATCATTTTGACAAAAACAAGCGGTAAGAGGTGAACTTTCTCTCTGAACTGATGCTTTATTCAACCCATCGGAAAGATCAGTATATATATATCGCAGAATCTTGACTGTAGCGGTGGTGCACCGCGACACGGACTATTTGTGTACCGCACGTAACCTCACCTCTTACCGCTTGTTTTTGTCCAAATGATGAAGCAAAAGGTTGTTTCAAAGAAGCCGGCACAGTGATACAGAACATTTAAGCTGGGTGACCGGAACTTCTTTTTTCACCGTGCGGTTATCCTGTGGTATATCACTTTTTACGCACACTCAGCAGCCAATCAGAATCGAGTATTCACCCGGACCGTGGTATAAAAGACGCATAAAAAACAAAACAGGCCAAAAATTAGTCAATTTTTCTTGTCGTCAACAGGGATTGACAAGCCTCTGGCTCAACACATCGCTCACCTCTTCATTCGAGACCCACTCTCCGTCTTCGAGGAGAAACTCCACTTGGATGATGAAAATGAGTCGGATCACTTTGAGGTGAGGAGCCTCAACCATCCGTTCATTCTGCAGCTTCTCCTCCAGAATTCTTTCATCGTTTTTTAATCTATTCATTTAGAATCTGCAGTCAACCAACTGGCAGACGATGAGGTTCAAACCTCCTCCTCCAAACTCTGAGATTGGATGGAGAGTGGAGTTCCGCCCCATGGAGGTACTTTCCAGTTGTCTAGCTCTGAGTTTTAGTTTTACTTTGAAGTTTTAAGAAGTTGTTTTTGTTTTTTTTCCACATCAGGTTCAACTTACAGACTTTGAAAACGCTGCATATGTGGTCTTTGTGGTCCTGCTCACCAGAGTTATCCTGTCCTACAAACTGGACTTCCTCATCCCGCTGTCCAAGGTAACAAGCCACATCTCTCTATTTGTTTAAGGGAATAAAAAAACAGTTTATACACTTAGGATTGAGTCTTGTGGACTGTGCCTTTTGTTAGGTCGATGAAAACATGAAGGTGGCTCAGGAGAGAAATGCTGTCCTTGAAGGCATGTTTTACTTCCGGAAAGACATCTTTAAAGGTGCGGTAAACGGGACGTGCAGCCATTAGGCGCTGTCCTTAAGGACAAACGACTGAAGAAAACCGTGCGTTTCTCACAGGCTGCCACCCGGTGCTGGACGGCAACACTTCTGCACAGAACGGTGTGCAGACAGACGGCGGCAGTGATGAATACACGCTGATGAGCATCGACACGATCATTAACGGAAAGGTAATGCTTTATACTTTCACGTGACGAGTTTTGAAGTCTGCTCGCAGAAATGCTTAGCTTTTACCACCTTTTTTCATCCATAAACATCAAACAGAACGAGCGATTTAAGTAAAAGTAGGGAGAAAAAAATCGATTCAAATCGAATTGGGAATGAAAAAATTTTATTGTTGCTCTAGCTTTTAAAATGATCCATAGGAAAAGTCAGACGTTTTGTTACGTTTGCCACTAGAGGGCGCAATCTGAATGCCGAGGACACATTCACTCCAACAACACATTCAGAAAAGCTGCTGAAAATGTGTAAAATGTTATTTAGAACAGAAAAAGGTGTCACATTTTAATTCTTATTACACTTGTGCCAATGTTAGATATGTGAATCTGTTTAAATCTGTCTCTTAGCGTTTCTCCATTTCTTTTGTTTCAAACCTTTAATTGTGGCTCGTTTTTGTGATAACCAGGAAGGAGTTTTCCAAGGCCTCATCCCAATCCTTAACTGCTATCTGGAAAACATGGAGGTGGACGTGGACACCCGCTGCACCATTTTGAACTATCTGAAGCTCATCAAGAAGCGCGCCTCTGGTAAATATCTCCAAAGCTGAATCCTCACCGTCGTTTGCCTGCAGTTAGCTAACATTTCTGACCGGAAACAGGAGAACTGATGACCATGGCCAAGTGGATGAGGGAGTTCGTCGCAAAACATCCTCACTACAAGCAGGACAGCGTAGTGACCGACAAGATCAACTACGACCTGATGAAGAAGTGCGACAGGATCGCAAAAGGCGAAGAGCAGTGCCCCGAACTTTTCGGAAACCCAGTCAACAACGTCAAATGAGACGCAGCAGAGAGTGTCTGGTGACTGACGGCATGTAAAGAGGGACCAAACAAAAGAGGTCCAGCCATAAGAGAATGCAGCCGCATGCAGATGTTAATAGACGCATCACGTATATGTAAATACACTGAAATTTTTATCATTACCAAATTATTTTAATAGGATTCAGAACTGCAAGGGATTATGTAATAGAGAATCAGATGTGTATTTATTTTTGTCTGGAAATTAAACATATCTGTTTGAGATTGTAAATGTAGCAAAGAGTTGTACAATAGTCTGCTTTTAATCTTCTGTAAATACTGTACTTCTATCAAACATTAACAGTTATTTTTGTTTGTTTTCTTTTTACTGAGATGCTTTCTTAACATTTGATTTTGTGATTTTCTTTTCTTCCATTAAAAATCCATGTTTGCTTTGGTATTCTGATTTTGTAGTAGGACCTGAAATAAGTGTTGCATTGAAGTGAATATGGTAAATGTTTGCCATGTGATGCTATTTCAAAATAAAACTATATGTTGAAACCTATTTAAGAATTATTTATGCCAGAAATGTGCTCAAATCTTTTGTGTGTGTGTTTTTTAACCTTTTTAGGAGCTGATAAGTCCATGTTATGTTTATGAAATGCAATTGGCTTTTTTGCAGACCGTGCTTTCTGACAGTTCCTTTTTATTGGAAATTCCCCTAACTAAACATTTCACCGCAAAAATCTTTTTTTTTCACACTTTACCACCAAGTTCAACTGACAAAAATAGTGAAAAATCACCTTTTTTGCAACAAAACATCAGAGTTTTGGAGCAATTCTGTTAAAAAAGCAAAGAACATCCAAACTAACCCTAAAAAAACTACATTTCCTTTAAAGGAAAAATGTTCATCCACAAGGTGGAGGTGTTTCTGCAACACTGAGCTGCTGTGACAGATGAGAGTATTACCTCCATTTGACCTCTTAGATAAGGATAATGATTATGGCTGCTGCAGGTCCAACACAAAGCTGAGAGCCAGCTCTCACACCGCTTTCAACCATAACCAATGAAACTAAAAGGATGCACACGTGTCGCTCAGGCCAGATGTCATTTTGTTCTTTAGGAAACGCTCATCTGACGTTCAACTAACGGATGAAATGCAAACAATCCCAGAAAACTGTCCCACCTTTGCTATGGTCAGAGAGGAGCGAGGATGGAACTCATGATCTTTTATGTTAGGGGAGCTAAGATCAAGATTTTTGTTTTCCTTCCTAAATCTTTTTTTTTTTTTTTTTAAGAGTACTTTTTTATAAACATGATATATGGTAGGACTAGAACCTGGAGCAGCAATTTCAGACATTTCTTCTCAGGGAAACAATGTCTAGGACTGGTTTGACATTCAGAGACCTATACAATGAAATGCTGTTTCTAGGCCTCAGATCCCTGCAGAGCTGATCTGGAATGGAGGGCAGCAGCGAATCAGGCCACTGGAGTGACCAATTGGAGCAGATGACTGGGCTTTTTAAGGAGGGAAGGGGGGTCAGACTCTTCTTTTCCTTTTTACAGGACATCTTCATATATTCAATGGCAGAACGAGATGCTTTCATTCAGATAACTGAGAAAACTCAATAGTAAGGGGTCTGTCATTATTTTAAATGTTCATATAGTTTGGATTGGATGTTTTGAAGCTTAAACCCTGTTTGCAGTGTGGGAACTTTGCATCTCTTTTACCCACTTTTCTCTATTATGGTATTATTTTAATGATCCATGAAAATTGTTGCAGTTGTCTAAGCAAAATCTATTAATCCAAAGAAGATGCTCAGATACATAATCCTCAAGATGCCAACTTTAAACTGGAGGATAAGGAAAATCACTCCAATTCCATCAAGCAGCAAGTTCTATAGCTAAATATTCATAAGAATGCCATGAGCACATTTTTTTTTTGGGGTGAAATACATGATCATATATGGAAAGCTCACAGAGGATCACATTTGTCAAATATGCACTGATGTGGAAAATTAGATAAGAAAGCCTCTAACTGGCCGGAAAAGCTCAGGATTCTCCAAGAGGCATGAAGAAGTTCAAACCTTAGAGCGAGCACAGGAAGTTCCTTAAAAGACAGAAGTGTTAGAATGTCTTAAATAACCTGTCAGGGACTTGGAAAAGTCCCAGCTGCCTTCTGACACACAAATGTCAAGAAAAGTATTTGTGATGCCCAGACATTTGTTCAAAATAATTCAGAAATGTTAGAAAATGTTGTGTACTTTAGTTTTTTTCCCTAAATTATATACATAATTTTCATGCTGCTACTCTGGTTACATAAGTGGATGTACATGAAAGGCAGCTGCTGTAAATTTTATTTTTACTCTGAAAGCACAAAGACAGAATAATCTTTATGAAATATGCATGTGAGAGTGTTGCCTCAGGCTAGCAGTAGAGTCAATACACGACACGCTAATATTTAGCTGCTGACTGGCTCTATTCGCCAGAGTGCAGGGTCCTTGGGTCAGGCTGGCACACTGCAATCACTGTGCAAGTCTTTGTTTATGTGGGTAACCATGGCAACACAGCGGATGTGCAGACTGGCAGAAACCACCGACTGATAGGAAACGACACGACTGGTTCGTCATCTTAAAGGTTTGACTGCACGTCGTTAAGGACCAAACACACTCATCAATAAGTTAGGGCAGAACACAACAAAACCTGATTGGTTTTCAACAATTTGGAACAAAAAGTGAACTTTACTAAACTATGCAAAAGTTTTTCTATACTCAGAAAGTTGGTGGATGTCAGTTTGTTTGCAGGATTGGTTTCCTGCACATCCCCCTTACTTTTTTAGTGATTCTTTTTTTTATTTAAGTACAAATTTATCAACAGAGATTACATTTTTTTTTATTCCTTTTATTCAAATAACTTTAGATGCTGTAAAAAGTACATTTGTGGCTTGGAAGTGAGGAAGGAGAAGACATCACTTTCTTTGTTTCATATCAAAGGCCCATTAGAGAAAACCTCATCGGATGTGCCAACAATGAAAAGGATTCTCTTCAAAGCTTCTCCTGGAAATGAGTCCAGAAAACCAACGATAAGGCATCCTAACAGTTGATTTTGCCCCCAATAAAACACTTGAATTTGTAATTTCAGCACAGCTGATGTGGAAAGGTGGGCAGGACCTGATCAGGCCAGGGAAGCTGACCAATCAGAGCGCAGTGCGCTTTTTAGTGGGGACTGCTTCACTTTCGCACTTTAACTTTAGCAGAAAACCGTCATCAGTGCATCAACAAGCCACCAGTTCATCCTGATAACAGGTTCTTATTTCCACTAATCGGTCTGACTTTTAGCCTAAATGAAGAAAAAAAAGTCTGCATTTGAAAAACATCATCTGATTGAGATATTCCCAGAAAGGGAATGATAAAGTAGTAGTTGTAAAAAGTTAGATTATTAATTAATGAAATAATTATAAACTAGAATAGAAAAAAGTAGAACTCTGAAAATAATAGAATAATAAGCATTTTGTGTACATTTTTTGAAAAAAAAAAACATTCATTGCATTAATTGGAAAAAAGGCACGAAAATGTTGGGGTCAATTAAAATTAAGTCAATCAAGTGCAATTAAGTCTGTTTTATGCCATCATTTATTTCTGTGTTGTTGTTTTTTATGTAAATAACAAGGTGCTGCTTTTCTGCTTCTAAGTTACATTTAAGTTGAATTAAAGTCAAGTTTTAGCAGAAATTTACTGGAAAATATAAATTATAAAAAAGTTTGGGGAAACGTTTTCTGTCTTTCAGCGGTTTTAGACAAATGGGTAATAAATGCTCATAACCTAAACGTGGCAGGCGTTTCCATAGGAACCACTGATAACTACCCCGCAGGTGAAGGAGGACTTAAAAAGCCCCTGATGTCACTGCCCTGCCTGATTCTGCTGTGTGAGGGCATCGAGCCAAATCGGAGAGGTCCTCCCACTCTCCTCCAACCAGGCACCAGGCTGCGCACGGAGCTCCTCACCGCCACAGTCTCACCACCGACAGCGCGGCTCCTCCACCTCCAACCTCCATCAGCGGGCTCCTCACATGGTAAGACGCTACTCCTTTTATTTTAAATCTCCTTAAAGAGGCTGCTCCTGCAGATGAGAAACTTCTGCTGCGTGACACTTAAAGGAACTCCACTTTGCGCACATGGACGCGTCCTGGAGCGTGACAAAAGAAGAGCGTGTGTTTCAGAGCTCCCTCCCTGATGAAAAACTGCTGTTATACAATCCAGAGCGGAGGGACGCAGGTTTGTGTGAGGCTGAGGAGCTGCTGCACCTTCAGCTGCACTTTCAAACATGTTTGCACTCTTTTACTCACTTCTACAAACTTCCAAACGACTTTGAACAATCTGTTCCTCCATGCCACTAAAAATCTATGATAAGGCAGAACTGTGCAAACATTTTTAGTTTGTTTTTTCTTTTTCATTCCAAATAACTGCAGTACTTACTACCGCTCATCCAATGCAAACAAAAGTATGAGTACAAATTATTTCAATATTTTTCTAAAGTGGACACATAACTTTGTTGTTTTTTTTGCAGCCCCCAAAAAAATCATTTTCACTTATTAGATCACTTTTGTGTTCACCAGAGTCCAGGCAGCTCATTAAAAGACCCAATGACTTTTTTTTTTTCGCTCCAACAAAGACTGATTGAAAGAAATCACGCTGTCCTGTTGTGATCATCATCCTCCAGTCAAAGCCCTGCTGCAGATTATCCTGTTTTTGGTGCAGCCTAATATATCTGATAATGAGAGGGGGATTATCAGAACTGGTGCATTTTTTTAAACGATAAGAAGTAGTTTACTTATAGATCATTATTAGGTGTCAAATCAATGTATTGGACTCCCTTAAAACATACAAACTTATCAGGTTTTTTGTCACAAAATCAATTGCTCAATAAAAGTTATTGTTATAGTTAAAGTCATTTATTCAGATTAAATTATCTGAAATGATCAAACAAAGCTGATTTAAAAAAGAAAACCATTTTTACAAACGAATCAGAATATTGTATTCAATCACGTGGAATCAGATATCAAATTAAGCTGTGAACTTGAGAAAACGGGATCAAATTGATTCAGCACTGCCAGCTCTCTTCAGTATGATGCAGTTTGATGCGTTCTACGATCTCAAAAACTCAATAGGAGCAGAAGCTGCACAAATATGTCTTGATTAGTTTAAGTGACTAATCTCCACCCTTAATTTTAACTTCCTCAACCTTTTTTATGTTATTTCTGCTAAATCTAAATCAGTTTGTGCTTTTTCGCCTTCATGTGTTTAACCACAAGTTCAGCGTGATTCCTGCAGATGCAGGTGTGGAGACACAGCAGTTGTTTGTGATGTAAGCTAGCAGGGAAACACGTCACAATAGGAATAAAAGTGCAGACTCATTTGTTATTTTTGTGTCCACAAGGCATGGAATAATACAGCTGGTTTGAATAAAACATCGCAGGGATGTGTCACTGAGGGGATGAAAAAAAAAAAATTTGTGTGCAAGTTCAGCTTTAAAGGCTGAAATCTGACATTTTGTGAGGCTTTTGTACAGAAACAGGAATGTTTTGAAACGGTTTCCACTGAGGTGCACACAGAGTGCTGGGTGTATCGGTAGAAATTTAACTAACAACTGTTTTGTGGACATTTTTGATAAGATTTATCCCTTGTGCTATCTTAGATGACCCCACCCTTACATTGACGTGTTCTCCCTACCATGAAAAAGGTGGAAAGATTTCATGTAATCCATGGACACCAATGAGGATCACAAATCATTGAAGAAAAAAGGTTCAGCTCACTGTCTAGTGGGTCTAAATGACCCAACTCCCAATGTTAAAGTGCCTAGGATAGCACTAGGGTTGAAGATCTTAAATAGTTTAATATTGCATAAAAGACACATATAATCCGCATTAAAGCCAAAACGCATCAAAACCAATTGCTGCAAAAGTTAGAGCACAAAATAGGTGCTTTTGCTTTCCATCTAATTTACTCAGAAATTAATTATACTCATTCTATGTTGGATCTCTTAATGTAGGAGCTTTATATAATAAACACCGCCAGGCTAATCATATTTCTGCTTCTACACTCTGTTTTCAGGTGAAAAATGGACTCTTTAAATCATAAACTGAACACCTACTTTGAATCATGGCTCGGCCCCAGAGGTAAAATGACATTATAAGCCAGAACATCCAGATTTTGTTGGAGATTTTCTCACTTCGCCATAAACTACCCTCCTCTTTATCTTTCAGATAAGCGGGTGCAGCAAATGCTTTTGCTCGACAACTACCTGCCGACCTTTGCCCTTACAGTCATGTACCTTCTGATCGTGTGGTTGGGGCCCAAGTACATGAGACACAGGCAGCCGTATTCCTGCAGAGGTCTCATGCTGCTCTACAATCTGGGCGTCACTGTCTTGTCCGTCTACATGTGCTATCAGGTAAAAAAAAAAAAGTTCTGACAGACACGATCAGTCACAGAAGCAGACAAACAGATAAGGATGAGTTTAAATCTGGTTGGTAATGTGAGCGTTCTCGAATCGAATGTCATGGTCTGGTCTCTAAGCTAAAGCTGCTGCGTGGCAGCGCTAATCTTTGTGCTGTTGTCCTTGGAGACGATGCCATCGGGGAGCGAGAGGACACAGCTGGATGCTGACGTGCTCATTGTTTCAGCCATCAAGCCCCCGAATGTCTCTCATATGTCAGCACAGACCTCTACGGTTTCCTCCACTTCTTAAAATAGAACATTAACAACAGAAAAAACATAGAAAGCAAAAGCTGATTGACCTTAAAAACTCATGAAAATGTCTTTATTCGTGTGTGTAGATGTCAGAGCCCAACATGGTGTTTGCTATAGTGTTAGTCCAGAAGAAATCTCCTTCCTTGTCATTCTGTGGGCATTGCGTAATGCACCAATCCAGTGTTGGCCCTTTGATTCGCTTTTAACCTTTCACCCAGTCCCTTGTCGAACTCTTGGTCACCCAGAACCAATGTCACCTGATGGGAATCAAAGTGCAGAGCAGGTCTGTGCTGCGGCTTAATCACACACCTGATTGCTCCTCATGATAAGGAGGTCTGATAAAAAGAAAATGACACACTTATAGCTGCAGGAGAATCGTGGCTTAGTATCCTCAATGGCTATGAAAATGCTACAAAAAAAAAAAAAAAATCGGTTCTGTTACAGAAGAATAATTCTCTAGCAGATGAGAGAACGTTTCACATTTTATTTAACTCTATTTAAAGTAAATATTTGCAGACGGTCGGGGTGGGATTGTCACTCTAGTTTTCATTCAGTCATTCATTTTTTAAAGGGAAAAAAGATTTCTATAAAAAAGATTTTTAACTTTTACTTTATTCATATTGCTATTTCAAAATATTTACAACTTTCCTGTTTTTGTTTTCTATGGTCCAAAATGATTTAAAAGTCTTTTTTATTTCTTTTTCTTTTCCTACTTAGTATATCGAAACATCAACTATGTCCTGCGTTTGAGTTGAATATGTTTTTGAAGGTGTATTGGGATGAGGGGTCAGAGTGAGAGCTGTCATGCGTGCATGTGTGTGTGTGTGTTGGTTATACACTGAAACTTGTATTTTCACTGGTTCTTTCAGTTGGTTTGTTACTTCACTCTTAACTTCCATCCTCCTATTGCTTAGAATTGCTTCCAAATCCTCCTATTGCTTTAAATTAAATGAAATAAATAAAAGCTTTATTAAAAGAGAACACAAGGAGGAAAAATAGAGTTGCATTTGCCTTTATCTTTGATTATTATTATGTAATTTGCAAACGTGAGGAGCAAAAATGTGCATTTATCTGCACTTGCAATCAGAGGTGGAACTGTCAGACTTTTTCTAATGGCATCGATGGACTAAATGAATGGGATGGACACTGCAGTTGCAGTGAAAAGGCTATTCATTTGTACACACCTAAAAAAGGCTTTAAGAGATGATTTTATATTCCAGATAGACAAATTGGCCATATTTATCTATAGTTGGTGTCACGGTGACCTTATTTGACGATTCTTTCATCCGGTAGTTCAACAGCAAACTTTATGACCCTTCAGTCACAACTCAGAGAACAAAGTTTCCTATTCTTTCTAAATGTTATTACTATTATTGAAGAGGGTTTAATAGAATATA
Source organism: Oryzias latipes (assembly GCF_053564925.1). Taxonomy (NCBI): domain Eukaryota; kingdom Metazoa; phylum Chordata; class Actinopteri; order Beloniformes; family Adrianichthyidae; genus Oryzias; species Oryzias latipes. The sequence continues at coordinate 26,165,835 of NC_136251.1, read as the reverse complement.
AAAATATTCTTGTCAAACTGTTTTAGACGCACAGTCAGTGGTTTTGCCTTTTTGTCTGACACAGAAAGACTTTTTACCTTTTTTCCCCACATCCTTGTTAGAGAGAAGGTCCCATTCAACAGCACAAAACCTTTTGAGTTGAACTTTTATACCCATTCATCCTTTCTCTCTATGCTTTTTCCTGCAGCTTGTCAGCACCTTCTGGACAAGTGGCTACAACTTTTACTGCCAGAACACATACAGCGAGCCAGAAGCAGATATGAAGGTCAGAATTCATTCTTTCCATTTTTCTAGATCCTATTTTATGTGTTTGTGCTCTTAGAACATATTTTCATAAGCTTGATTCTCAGAAACAACCCATTTAAAAAAGGAAAAATATACACATTTAAATTTGATCAAATAAGCTTTAGGAGTTCTAATATTAGTGATGACCTTGTGTTTGCAGCCTACAGCAAAGGTGAAAACTGAGATCAGTAAAATGTGCCTGACTTTGCAATTCTGCTGTGATTAAATATAAGGTTTTATCAATGTGGCTTTGCAGCATTCAGCAAAAAACAGCTGCTGCCTGTATCCTTGAATGACTAACACTGTGCTCGCTGTCCAGGAATCTAACCAGAGACTAACTTTTTTGTTTTTAAATCATTCATCGTTTGCTTTATTGTGCCCCCTCCCAGATCATAAATACCCTGTGGTGGTACTACTTTTCTAAGCTCATTGAGTTTGCAGACACCTTTTTCTTCATCCTACGAAAGAACAGTCATCAGATCACGTTTCTTCACGTCTACCACCACGCTAGCATGCTGAATATTTGGTGGTTTGTTATGAACTGGATTCCCTGTGGTCACTGTGAGTGTTTCACTCAGATTCACCCTCATTTTGTTGTATTTTGTTTAGTTCAGACACAATAGATGAGCTGCGATGTCTGCGCGTTTCAAATGTAATTTAAAACAGGTGATGATGTCACCTTTTCCTTTAAATTGCCTTGAAATTGAGAATCTTTCTTTTTGTGTGTGTCTCCTCAGCATACTTTGGTGCCTCCCTCAACAGCTTTGTCCATATTGTGATGTATTCTTACTATGGTCTCTCATCCATCCCCGCTCTCCGGCCTTATCTGTGGTGGAAGAAGTACATCACGCAGATGCAGCTGGTGGGCTTTAAAAAAAATTAAATACATTTTTTGTCTAATTTCCATCCTAATACCCAAATTGAAGTTTAAAGAAATCCTATAATGGACCAATGTAAGGTACAAATAAATGTATTTGCAGATATTTTCTTTATACCATTGGATCAAATGTGTGGGCTTAACTGCTGAAATGTCTTCAGTTTGAAAGAGTTTGAATCATCACACCACATTTTCTTTGATTCCAGTTAAATGAAAGTTTAGATTTCAGCTTGAAAAACATTAAACCGCTTTTATCGTCTTAGTTCACAAAGCATCCAAGGATAATGAATAGTTTGTATAACAATAAAAATAAAAAATTATACATTATAATAATAATAATCTTGACGATTATCTTTTTAACTTAACCTTTCAGTTAAACTAAGTTGAGTTTTTTATCCGCCTGTCAAACATTTTACCATGTTTCTTCTAAAATTAACAACAGACATCCATGAAGATTTTTCTCAGCTCTTTTGACATTTTCCAATTTTTTTTTCCTTTTTCAGGACATTTTCTGTCTCTGAGTTTGCCACCCAAACTCTTTCTGTTTGCCATGTTTCTCACACAGATCCAGTTCATTTTAACCATATGCCAAACTGCCTGCGCTGCTATATGGCCGTGCGGCTTCCCCATCGGATGGCTGACATTCCAGATCAGCTACATGGGCACGTTCGTCCTACTTTTCTCAAACTTCTACATTCAGGTATGTTCCTTTAACAAACTCAACTGTCAGCATTAATGATGTATACCTTCTGCATTACCCAAGAAACTGAACTGAAGAGCATAGTCCCTGTAGTACGAACTTTTAATTCTCCTATCCAGGGCCTGTTTTTTCAGAGTTGACATCAAACTGCCTCCTGGCATAGATGTGTTAAAGTCTCACCTAAGTGAGAAGACATTGTAAACATAGCTTTAAGATATTTGCATTAACTGGCACCCTGTGGTGAGTTTGCATCTCTTGGCTTTATAAAGATGTTTGTCTTTTGTATTTTATCTGCTTGGGTTGATTATTTTGTCAGTTTTCATGACAAGTTTTTGGCCCTTCGTTGAGTTTACGTTAACATAACTTTTATTCGTCCTGCTGTGTTAAAAGCTGCAGAGAAAAATGAGGAAATAAGATATATCCAAAAATTCATTATTTTTTATTTTTTCAAAGTGACCATCAGGGTTGATAACAGAGTTGTGGTTCACTGGGAGCAGCTCAGATGTAGATGTTGGTCCACACCTATGAACTGCAAAAACCGGCCCCAATCTGCGGATGGTGTAAGAAAAAGTGTCTTACCAAGTAATCTTATATAAAAAACAACGCCTGGTCACTTAGTCTAGTTTTCTGAAATGACTTTGCTACCAAAAATCTTTCTTGATAAGATTTTTTTTTCTTTCAAGTGACAATTTCTGTAAAAAAAAAAAGAAGCTCTTTTTGCCTTTTTAAGATTCTGTCTTTGCAGTGTGAGTACCGGTTTATGGTACTGATGATATTGATTCATGGCACCCCTCGGCAGAAAGTGTCTGCTCGGACCTTTCTTGTACAGAGCATCCTCTGTTCCAGGGTAGTAGACCAGAGTGTGGGTGCCTCTAAAAGTCCAGTACCGTTTTCCTGTGTTGATCTGGAGGCAGTTCTGCTGGTACCAGTCCACAGAGTTCTGGATCACTTCTCTATATTCACCTGTGGTCACACCATCAATGGCAGAGTCATCAGAGAGCTTCTGCAGGTGACAGGAACCTGAGGTGAACATGAAAGTGAACAGAATTGGTGCCAGAACCGTTCCCTGTGGGACTCCTTGTGTGGCACACGACTATTTATAGACTACAGTATGTTTGAGAGTCAGACCAAAAGGTAAACAAATGTTGGTCCACCCCTTTGAGCACAAGTTTACCCCTCAGGAGTGCTGGCTGGGTGATATTGAAAGCAGTGGAGAAGTCAAAAACATCAACTGGCACAGAGCTCTTATACTCTGATGCCTGCCTCATAGGCAAAGAGCAGTAGGTTAATTAAACGTCAAACCAAAGGATGGAGATTGGGAGAGCAGCAGCGTCTCCACCGTTCTCATCAGATGAGAGGTCAGCGCCACCAGTCCATGGTTCATAAAACTGTTGTGAAGTTTTGGGTAGCGAACCAAGCCAAACACGCGTTCTTGAACGCACATTTGGCATAATGGTGTTCACACTGGACAAACAGGGAGGGGCTTCTTCTTCTTCATTTCCTACAGTTGGAAGAGGCTTGGTGCAGCTGTCGACGTGGAGCAAATCTTGCTCCAGGCTTTTTCTTTCACAGCTCTATTCTGATAGATGATAGACTTGGTGTCCTATAATTCCAGCCGGGCACAAACTGCAATTATTAGCAGTTGAACTAAAGGGGACGCCATCCATTCGCCATCCATTCAAATCCGAGTCCCTGATTGGTCAAAGTTCCACCTGGTTTAACTCTTCGTGCGTAGAGAGCCAAAAAAGGGTCATAGAAGCGTGCAAAGGGACACGTGAACACGAGAGTTTTGAATGCGAACGCCTCAAACATGCATAGACTTTTTATTGGAAGAAGTCGCCTCGAACATGCGTTGCAGAATGGCGTTGTGAACGTAGCTTGAGTCAAAAAACACACATTTTCTGCTCAGCTTATCTGCAGTTGCTTTAAGCAGCCAGGAGCTGATCCCACCTGGTCCTGCCACCTTGCTGGCTATGGCTCTGCTAAGCTCCGTCCTCACCTGGACTTTCATTTTTGCTTAAAAAGGCGTTCCAGGAAGGAAAAAAAACTGCAATAAAAATAGAATTTCATATATAAGTGAGGAACCTTTTGACCTTTATTCATGATGTCCTCTGTGTTTTAGACGTACAAGAAGCAGCAAGGTTCACGGCAGAAGGAATTCAAGAATGGTTCTTCTCTGTCGACAAATGGCCATGCAAACGGGACGCCGCTGGTGGAACGCGGCACATCGAAGAAGCTGAGGACGGATTGACATTGGAGAAAGCGTCACTCAAGCGTCATTTAGCTGTAGCATTTTAGCCGATGCTGCTAGAGGGCGTAGGCGTCTTCTTATCTAGAATAGTTAAGAACTTATTTACAATAAAGCCAGCCATGACCACACACACGAATCGAATGGAGACACAATTACCACTCATTTGGTTTAATCAGTATCATTACAACAGACTACTACTGCACTAGTGTTGACATAACAGAACAAGTTTTTTTTTTGCCTTTTATGTTAATTTATTTCAGAACAGGTTGCTTTTTTCACTGCCAGAGCACAAACTCACACCTACGCTCATTCCGTGATGCTTTACACAACTCAAGTCCAAAGATGAACAATCAGATGTGTTGACAGATAAATGTTAAATGACAGATCTGTATGAAGAAGAAGGAAATGCCACTCCTGCCTGTGTGTCTGCATCTTCCAGAACGATCGTTCTCAGCGATTCTTTGAATCTTCTCCACAAACAGGGTGTTTCAACAGCTTTTTGCAGGTGTGTTATTACAAAACACACCAGGTTTACTGGGTTTCTAATCAGGACGGTGAAGCCGCAGATTGAAAGGACAGCTATTAGTATTTGTGTAAACATGTCAAAAACTCCGCTTTGTCAGTATTACAAGAATCTGTGTCTCACTTTGTCCCTTTGGCACCTTATTTAAACTGGTTATGTCTGTTTTGTCGTGCAGAGTTTGAAAATACAACTATGCAGTACAGTTCATAGTTGAAATACCACAATGGAATCACATTTGGATTCACTGCGTCATTTAGGATGTAATTTCTGCATAAATATGACTTAATGTATGTTCAATAAAAATAATGGTGCAGTTTTATTTATGTGTGTGGTGAGTCTTTTTTAAATAGTAAAGGTCAAAAACATGAATCAGCAGTTTTGCAATTTATTTCTGCTCAAATTCAGCTTTTCGTAACAATTTTTCTGGAAGTTTGAATAAGTAGTTTATGTTTTTTCAGGGAAGTTTTCTTTTATGTTTTTTTTTCTCATTAAAAAAAAATACGTATGTTTTCTTTACTACAGAAAGGCAATTCCTATTTCTGCAGAATCTTCTTGACTTTGAATTTTAGCACTGCTCCTCTATCTTATAGAGTCAATATGGAGAGTCAAAATTTGATTTAAACTATCTGACCACCAAGTTCCTCTTAGTTGCTGAGTTTTATACATTTATCCAATAACTCATTTAAATAAAACAATATTTATTAGTTTTATTTTTGTTTTGAGTGGTTGGAAGAAACCATTTACAAATATTAATCACCAAGGAAATTCAATAAAACTAAAACGTTATTATTATCTGTTGTTTTTATCGAGCTATGGAAAAAAAATCCTTTCTTTATTGTGGTATCTATTAAATTATAATTTACTAAAACAATTTTAATCTATTCTAAATGTATGTGGTTGTGGTCATTTTTTACTTTCTTTTTTAACTCAAATTTAAAATGTAAGAATATTTACTCACCAGAATGTTAAGAAATTATGTTGAGGCAGATGTTGCAGAAACTTAAAAATGTAAAAATAAATGAATAAAGTAAACCTATTCAGAAATAAACTAAGAAAGTGACTAAAATCACAGAAATAAACGGTCTGAGGCATATTCAAAATACACAGAAGCAGCTGTTTTGTAGTAATTAGAACCCCAAAACATCTTAATTAAATTCAACAAACCAAACAGCAAAGCAAACAAAATAAGAAAACCAACATTTGGCAATACGTACTACACTTGAAGTTTATCTTTCTTAATCACAATCGGGTATATTGGGTATAAGTAGAAAGTATACTATAGGCCAGATATCTGTACTGTAGGAACTGAATACTTCTTTAGACTAAATTGTAACATTTCAAGTTTACAGTATTGTACATAAAGAGCAAAAAAGTATTTAGTGACCAATTGTGCAAGTTCTCCACCTTAAAAAGATGAGAGAGGCGTGTCGTTTTCAATATAGGTTTAACGTAACTATAACAGACAAAATGAGGGGAAAAAATCCAGAAAAATCACAAATATTCTAATTTTTAAAGAATTTATTTGTAAGTTATGGTGCAATGTGAGCCGAGTTAACACCTTTTCGCCCCGCTGTTTACTTATAGTTCACTTATAGACTACTTTTTGCTTAGGAAAACTTAAGACAAACACTTCCATTTTTCTGAGAATCAGTGCTTTGTTTTTTAGGAAATTGTTTGTTTAGCATCAAACAGTCAACTTGAATCTTAATTTTCAAATCATATTCCCGACAAAGGAGTGAATTTAAAGTGGTAATCTTACATTGACAACAGAAAATTTTAGGAACTCAAGTTCAAGAGTTTGTTAGAGATTTTCCAAACATAAGGGTAGACGTTTTTGTGGTTATTGAGTACTATGTTCCACTAAATAATTTCATTTTTCCCCCCAGTTTTCGTCATCCTTCCTGGGAACCCTGTGAAGCTGTGCAGGTCTGCCACGCCTCCACCTCGGTGTTGATGAGGCACGCTGCACAAACATGCCTCTCCATTATTCATCCTCACTGTTCCTGGAACACTCAGATTGAGCAAATCCCACATTCTTTCCTCCAGAATCAGTCGGTTCCACCTTAAACGTGCTTAAACATGTGCTTTCAGAACTTTCTCTCTTTGCTTCCAGCAGCATCCTCTGAACGCTGCTTTACAGCTTAACTGGATACAGATGCCTTTTATGTACAAGAATACAAGAAAACTTTGATTCTCTGAAGCATTTATACAAAAACAAAAGAAATGATGGAGGTTTTTTCCCCCAATGCTTTTCACAATAAAGGTCGTTTATATAACTGGTCTAACAATAAAAGTAAATAGGAGGGCTGAGATTTGTATTACATCCATCATTTTTAAACTATTTTTTTAAGTAATAAATTGAGAGAAGTGTGAAGGGTATACTATCTGTTTTTCTTTTCTAACCAGTAAAGAAGTTAGTTACATCGTTCAAATCCCACCACATGTTTGACATTCTTGTCATAACACAATCAATTACCTCCTCTTAAACCCAGAAAAAACTGAGGTCATTATACCAGGTCCTAATAACCTCAGAGATGCTCTGTCTGCTCAGATAGTCTCCCTGGATGGCGAAAGTATAGAAAGCCAGGGGTTTCATTTAAACAGGATCTAGGCCGGATTACTATAACTCTTTGTTAGTAGCGTGTCCTAAAAGTTCCTTAAGAAGTCTCCAGCTTGTTCAGAATGCAGCAAATAGATTGTTAGCAGGAAGTAGCAGAAGAGATCACATCACTCCTGTGTTAGTTTCACTTCACTGGCCCCCAGTTGATTCCAGAATCAAGTTCAAGAAACCTCCTGCTAACCTATGAGGCCTTACATGGTATGGCCCTGTCCTATATCAAAGATCTCTTACTGCCTCACCAACCAATCAGAACACTTCGCTCGCAAAACGCAGGACTGCTTGTGATTCCTAGAATTAGTAAAAGCACAGTTGGAGGTAGAGCCTTTAGCCACCAAGCCCCTGTTTTATGGAATAAGCTCCCAGAGGCCGACACAGTTTCCACATTCAACGTTAGACTGAAAACATTCCTCTTTGGACAGGCTTATTTCCAGACAAGCTAGTAATCAGAAATTATTTAACTTAATGTTATTGTGTTTAAATTAAACTTAATAACAGTTGCTATTAGGCTACAAGTTTGAAGCTGGGGAAAGCATGGTGCACTTGGGTTCTGTCCTCCTTTCTCATCTACTTCTACTCTCCTTCTCTTCTCTGTTCTTGATCATTTATTTATCATTTAGTTGATGTATTGTCTCTCTTTCTCACTCCCCTCCGGGTGAGTGGGAGTGGTTCCAGATTCCAGTCGGCTCATCCGTGCTCCTGTACCTCGTTGCTGCTCCTTCTCCTACACTTGACAGTGGACCCTGGCTCGTCTCGCGCCCCCAGCCGCCCCCCAACTCCATCTGGATGAAGCTCATCTGCTGGACCACTTAAACATGTAGTCGTAGAGTTAGATAAGCAAGTTCTTCTATTTTGGTACATCGCCTGTCCATCCTAGTAGAGAATCCCTCCTTCATGTGGACACCCTTGCAGGTTTCTTTTTTTTTTTTTTCTGGAATCTGTTTTTTTATGAGTTTTTCCTTACTGCAAAGGAGGGTCTAAGGGCAGGGATGCCCAGTTTAGTTTAGTCTGCTTAATTAGTTTAGTTTAGAATTGACTTAATGAATTCTATGACTTCATGATGTTTACTATACAATTACCGGTATGAAGCCCATTGAGATGACTATTGTTGTAATATTGGGCTATATAAATAACATTGAATTGATCTTGCACAAATGAAAAATCTGGAAGACCACTTCTGCTTTTAGTTCAAGTTCTCATGGATTTTTCTTCATAATTCTTCCCTGCAGTCTCAGCGTATTGTCTTAAATTAAAAACATTTCTTTTGTGTTCACAAAACAAGCCATCTGCAGTCCTGTAGTATGTCTCTCCACTTCACTGTAGTGACCTCCTTTCTGATGCACTGGAGTATCATGTCACTCCTATCAAGGACAAAGCATCTGTTTGTGGAAGGAGCTACCGGCCAGCCAACATTCAAACAAAGCCTCACTGCTTTTCAGACTCTGTGGCTTCAACAAGGAAGTTTCTTCATTAAACTGACATAATGAATTGTTGATCTCCTTATAATTACCAAAAGTGAAAGCGAATGCTTGGTTGGCAGATCTTCCTTTTGAAAGAAGCATCATTACTGTAACATGTAGAGGTTATTTTAGGAAGTAAAAAAGATTTAGTTGCAAAAATGTGTTTTTCCACACTATAAAGTAAATAAAAGCTTTAACTGGGACACTAAACATATTTTTCCCAGCCTGGTTTGGCTGTTTATACTGCAGCTGCATTTTTATTTGATGTTTGGGAAAACAAAAAGATCTGGATTTGCAGAGATGCAACCATCAAATGTCCTAAATATCCTCGAATCTTTAGACATTTTTTTTAAAATGTAACTAATTTAGGTCATAAATAACCTTCATAAGAGGAAGTAATTGTGTAAAAATAGAATTATGCCTTTAAAGGCAGCAAACGTCCTAAAAAAAACTGAAGGGTTTGTTTTCAAAGCTCAGATCAGTTCTGCAGGGGTTTCAATTTAAAATCATTTCAGTCTGATCCAATTCAGCTTCACATTTTCCCCCTGCTCTGTAAATCCCGTCAACATTCGATTCCCAGAAAATGTAATTCGTGGATTATGTGCATGTGTCCGGTGTGAAGTCAGATATTACAGAGGTTGTGTAACAGGACTTTTATGATTTTGGCATGAGTCATGTTTTTTTCCAAGTAAAAACAGTCTGTGTTGATGCGGCTGAATACAGGAAGAGCTCCTGGTCAGCACTTTTTAATGAGGGAAGAAAGTGCACCATGAAAACAAAACTCAGATTAACATTCATCGCTGGAACGGGCGGGAGGGGCTGCTAATTTGTTTTAGCAAATTATTGAACTCTCTGATTATCAGACATAAGCAGCATTCTAACAGCAAAAGCTGAAATGAAACAAAGGGCTGCATGTAGAAAAGAGGACTTTAAAGCAAAAGCACAATTCTGCTACAGCAGAAATTGAAGGGACTTTTCTTGATGGGGGGGGGGGAGTTTCACGTGGGATATTTGCACTTGGTGGTGCTTACAGAGGCTGCTCTGAAACAGCAGTATAACTCTTCACGCGTGCAAAGAAGAAGGGGTTGTACATCTTGTCCAGGTCGAATGCAGTGATGACCGTTTCTCCAGTCAACCTGAAGAAGAAAAAAAAACACATTAAATCTCAAAGCAAACTCAGAAATGCTGCTTTAGTGTGACGGCGGATTCTCCTTTGCTGTACTTGTAAGTGATGTGACAAGAATGATGGATCCACACGAGCTTGCTGAAACTCTGACGCCCCCTGGAGGACAGATGCAGTCCCACGTGGAAAGTGTGCTCCGCCTCTGACGCTGGGTTGCGCCTGCAGAACCGATTTCTTTGAAACTCGGTTGCTTTCTGTTGACAAATGACAAGCTTAGACACATTATTTGGCTTTAAAACATAAAAGCATGCCAATTCTGAGTCCAGGTCCAAGTGTGAAACTCTGTAAAGAAACATTAACTAGTTTTAAATGATTTATTTTAATACTTTTACCTCCAAACACTCAAGAAGTTGTTGGTAATTTTACCAAACGGTATTTACAATACCATATCCTTACCTCCTCCTTTTTCTTGCAGACCACAGCAAAAACTTTGGTTTGATTGTCCGTTTCCTGCGACAGCCGGAAATGACCCACAAGAACAGAATCCATTCTGAAAGAAAAAATTCCACAGATGAAGATCTTTAACGCTGTGATTTCTCCTCTACATCTGTGGATGGTAAAGACATACCTGGTGTTTCTGGTGCGCAAGCGGGGAACGACAGACAGAGGGTCCTCAGGGGTGGTGATCATCAGCACTTGACCATCAGGGAAGAAGCGGAGGTACCTGTGATAGAACACACGGGGTCAGTCATTTCCAACAGTTCAAAGTCATTTTATGTTCAATTAAGGCTCCTCTTCAGTAAGAGCAGAGCTGGATTTTACTGTAAATCTGTATAAAACTATTTACCTGTAGTACTCCACGTGATGCCAAGCTCTGTAGAACCCATCCAAGGACTCCTCTCCTTGACGAATGTATGAGGTCTTGCTGATGTAAACACCTGTGGAGATGATTCAACATGAAATCATTTTTGGACTTAAACACTTTGGAAGCAGCTCTGCTTTTTAAGTCTGAGTCACAACTGCCCTTGTGAGTGGATACGGACAAAAAAAGGGGCTAACATGCATGGGGCATCCCGATGGACTGCAAGAAATATCAAAGCCGGAGACCACTGGGTAAAGACGTAAAGCAAAAATGCTCCTGCATATTGTTTTCTACGGGCATGCTGCGGGTTGTAACAAACACTTATAGGTGAAGTAGTTGAGCTATTTCCTTTTGCTAATGATTGACGTGTGCTCTTTGCATGCAGCCTGACTGTTAGAATCGTGGAAATCAGTCAGAGCGTAGCTTGTGTGGTCATCCCACGAGCAATTACGCACAGTCAGGAAACAGCATCTAACTACAGCAGGAAGCGTCTCGCAGGTAAGACCACTTACAGAGGGAAAAGTTAAACTAACCACAAACTCTCTAAAAGGTGTTTGGGAGAAAACAATTCATAACTGGAAAGGATTTCCAGTCACTCTGATCGCAATATTTTTAGGGTTAAAGGAGATATGAGCTTTCCTCTGTGACAGATTTACCATCGAAGCGGACGCGGGGTCTCTGCAGAAACATCTCCCTCCAAGACTTGTAGGGACCAAGTTTGGTGCAGTTGCGGCCCCACACTCGTATACAAGCTGAACGCCAGATCTCAGGGTCCCTGAGAGGAACCGCAAGAAAAACAAGTTAGATGAATTTTTATGAAGGGATCACCAAAACCACATCAAATCGTTCACATTTGCATCCTAAACTTTGGACTGGGGTGTGAAGAATGACCTTGCACAAATGTAAAACCCCCGGCACACCAAAGACAGTTGTTCCAGAGTTCGCATGTCCAGGTCACTCGACACAACCCAACGAAATATGTACATCAGGATTTCCCGTGGCAAGGCTGCAGTAGCATAGATGTATATCATTAATCATTTGGTAAACAAACCAACAATCACTTATTGCTGTTCTTTTGACTCAAGTATGTAGAGGACTCTCACCTGAAATGTGCAGCGGTGTCGTTTCATTCTCAGGAGTACAAATCTTTGGAAACTGACTCTCCATAGTCAGCTGTTGCTCAAAGTAGGCAAACAAATCTTCAATCTCCCCATCAGCGTCATTGTCCTCGATGCTGCAGGAAGAAACAAACACAAGTACCGATGATTTGGGCCAAGGAGAATGAAAAAAAAGGCCAATGGAAAATTCTGACTTTTTGCTTTAATCTCAGGATTCTGACTTTTTTCCTCAGTTCTTACTTCTGTATTCTTAATTTACAGCATGACCCCAAAATAATGACTTTTAAATAAAAATTGTTTAAATATAAAAACTTTCTGAAGCAGCAAAGCAGAACACTTGAAAGATTTATTCTAAAACTGCTCCATGAAGTTTGCAGAAACAGCACACGTTGATTTAAAGCAGCAATCCAACACAGAGACAACCTGAACTGTAATTTAACTCCGTTTCTTTGCAATTAAAAAAGACAACTATAGATTTTATTTGGACTTTATTACGGATTGTAATACTAAACATCACTACAGATATGTTGGCAGTGCTTATTTAGTATTGAAAACAGTTGATTTTTGCTATTCAAATGACAGAATAAAACCCAAGATAAAAATCCTCCTTACTATTTCCCCGCAGCTCGCTCTGCATCCGGAGGACGGCTGTAGTTGATTTTAAACTCAATGTCAGGAACAAGTTGCATAGCCAAGCGATAGAATTTAATAGCTGCAAAAAATACACTGGATTACAGATCAACAAAGTGGTATAAAATAAGGAAAACTGGGCAAAATTCATTCAGAAACACAACTATGAAAGGTATTTAAACAACTTTAATCAGAGAACAGTTGATATTAAAACTTTCAAATACAACAATTTAATTTATGTTAATTAATGTAGAACATATTTAAATCTCAAAGTTTTTTCTGTATTTTTACTCAACAAATTACACTTTTCTAGTTTGAATTATAAAAAAGGAATCATGGACTCTGCTTTGTACCATTTCTGTTATTTTAAACGTACATATGCAGGTATTTGCCATAAAAAGTATGATTTATTTCTACTATAATCATTGAATACAAGCTGATGGGAATGCTATTGCTGCCAAATGAAAAGTGCATGAACGCGAGTCTTGTTTGCTGTAGAAACAAATGTATCCGTTGGAGATTAACCAGGTTCTCTGGTGGGATCTGATTCGTCTCATTCAAATGACAAATGTATGTCACGAATAAACTCACATTTTATGAAATGTTTGATAAACCAGAGAGTAGGGACTGTTTTTTACAAGACAACAAAGAGCCAAACACACAAGAGAATAAATCAGAAAGTCTTCAATTTATCCACAACAGTAAGGGGAGAAAAATGGAATCACAATTTCTGAATGAAATGCAAAGCAAGTTTTGCTTTTTAAGATAACAATATTAATATTTAACATTTTATGACGCAATAATTAAATTTTTGCTAACATAAGTGAATCAATAATTTGTATTTATTTAAAGTGACATATTTTTATAGCTTTGTTATACCAGAAACCTACTTTATTTACTGTAGGCAGGTTTGTTAAGACAGATTCTCACAAAAGGTAAAGGGATTTTCAGGAAAAGAGAAATAAAATTGAAGTCTTTAGTAACTAATTAATTGGAAAAAAAACAGAAGAGTGCAATTAAGCCTACTGTATTCAGTGTTCATGTATTATGTTGGAAGAAATAGTTCAATACGATTTGTTTGAGAAATATTGCTGCAGACAAACCCTCATAGACGGCTCCATTCTGCTCCTCCTGAACAGCTCTCAGAAACAGCTCTGCAGCCTGACAGAAGGTCACGCACATCAGTCAATTTTCAATCACAGCCACGCACAGCTCTAAACAATGTACATCATGGATCTGCTCACCTTTTCCTCTCGAGCGATTTCTTGAGACTTCTTCCAGCCTTTAGCTCGCAGCAGTCGGTGGTTTGCTCCGCTTGCTCCAGAGCTCGGTTTGAGCTCAGACATCCACTGAGCTCTGAATGCATTGAGCTCCAGCTGCAACAGTCACACCAATATCATGATTAACACAAGAAAAATTATCATTTGAAAAAATGCCACCCACAGAAATTTGGTCATTCTACAGTAAAAAACAATGCAGTTTATATACGTTATTTTTAAAAAATATGGGCAACACAAAAAGTGCACTAAGTGGATTAATAAATCAAACAAAACACAGATTTTCTCTCTGAGTAAATTCTCACCTGAAGGTTTGGATCATCTGAACTCTCATCATCGTCATCTAAAGTACCTCCCAGATCAGCATTTTCGTCAGCCTTTAACAGGACGAGGTGACAATGAGATCAGAATCAGAAACACGGATTCCAGATTTGCATGCATCTTTAAGACTGTGACTGGTGCTAAATTTTAAGAGAGAGACCAACTGTTTTTTTAAATGAAGGCTTTGGTTTTAAGTTGTACACAAACTTTGAACTTCCACTGATAAATAATTGAAGTATGCGAGTGTTTTTGGAATACCACATTTCTAAAATGCATGTAAACGCATCAGATCTGATGATGCCCCCAGCTAAAGAGTATGGAGCGAGTCGTGCCTTATCGTGGGCGGAGCTAAACGCGTCGGGGCACGCCCACTGTATGTGATTTTTCGTCACAGTAAAGGTTGGCATTCAGGAATACTAAGTGTCTCAGCTTTATGAATCTGATGTGGTTTCTTCAGTCAGTAGGATCTGTTTAGGAGAAGGTGCTCTCAGTTCTCAGGTGCAGATTGGTCATAGATCCAGTTCTAGATGGAATTGTTTTCTTGCAGGCTCTAAATTCTCTTTTCGTATCATCAATTAAAAAGGGAAGTAGTTCCGGATTTTGCTTTTTTACCCCCAGTGTCACTCATTTCTCTAGGTTTTTGTGTTCATGCCGTCTCTTTTAATCTTCTTGTTACACTTGGCGCTATATTCCATTAACGAGCTTTCGCTACCCCTCGCCTAGGGTTGTGCCGATGGACGATATCATCGTCCATCGTGATGGGTGACTGACATCCCGATGGAGAGACCACCATCGTGATGCCACGCCCCCGCCACGTTGCGCGTCGACATCATAAGCCGCGGTTACGTGTACAAAATATCTTGATGGGATCAATGGTCGGATTAGAATCCGACCGTGTACATGGGCCCAGAAAAATGTTTTCAGAATATAAAAACGTTCACTAAGGTCACAATTTCGGTCGGAATAAATCATTCGCACACGCGCAGTTTGAAAACCGGAAGAGGATACAACTTCCGCCGAGCGGCTTTTTTTCCAAACTTTATTGAAGGTAACAATTCAATACAAAACGATAACAGCGGCGAGCAGCTATATACATTGACATGTCAGCTCGGTAAAATACGAGACGATCTTCTAAACGTGCTTTTAATAATGTTACGGTTATTATCAAACACCTGTTCGCTCATCATTTGAATTTTAATCCGTGTGGTCAGTGCTTTTTCTGAACGTAGCCAGGATTAGCAGTATGCTAACACGGGCTAACAACATTAGCTTTGGGTGGCGCTGCACGTAAACGTGTAAGAATAACATCAGCCTTTATTTAGTCGGGACACGACTGGAAACACAAATCCACGTGATTGATTGAATGTTTTCTAAGGACTGAGCGAAATTTCTGCTTTGAAGCTCAAACCGCTATGTGTCTGCTGACGATCCGAACTGTGCTCAGACACACGTTTAGACCCGGTTCTGAGTTTGATAGCTCGTACCCCTAGAGCTGCGGGACGGATCGCAGTCTTAAATCTCCCACACATACCGCTCATGTACCCCCCCCCCCCCCTTCCCATCAAACATAAAGCTGTAAATCCGCCCTCCGCCGGTCCACTCCGCTAAGTGCGGGAGCGGACCACGTCTGTTCTATTTTGCTTGTTACTTTTTCTGTTAAAGTCCCTTCCCTCAGTTTATACTGGATCATCGCGGATTAACCATTAGTTGGGAAATAAAATGAAAAAAGCAAAATAACGAATAGCAGTTATATAAGAACGAAAAATGTAAAAATACCCCCCCCCCCCCCCCCCGACGATGTCATCGTCCATCCCGATGGTTGACAGCAAACATCGTCAACGGCCAAATTAGGGGACATCGCCCAACCCTACCCTCGCCTAGTAATAACCAATTATGAGCAAGGTCAAGAGGAAAAAGAAGAAAGAAAGAGTGAAGATCAGCTAAAAAATGGTTTGCTTTAAAGAGCCAAGCAATCGGTCATCGCAGCAGTCGTGTCCACAATCGCGCGTTCAGTTCATACTGTTTGGATTTGCGGGTGACTGTCCGCGAGAACTGCAATGAACTTCTGAGCGGCGTTTCTTTTTTTCAATCAACGCTATCATCTCCAGGGCTTATTTAAAACATGAACAACATCTTGCCCTGTTGCTCATTCACTTGCTGCGTATGTGAACGCACTGAGTAAGAGATGGGTGGGGTGTTCGTCCACTGAGTAGAAGCAGGGATACAGAAGCGGGAAAAGAAGCGAATTGCATTCTCTAGTCAAGTGCAAATATGAGAAATATTAATATATTAGATGAGAGGACCAACTCATCACACTGTGTCCAGTCTGCTTTTTTTTCCCCCTGTAGCCATACATAAAAAGAGCTATGGTTTTATTTGTAAAAAAAAAAAAAAAAAAAACATACCCTACCCTAAAATACATAAAGTGCATAACCTAAAATCTAAATAACAAATATTTTCCCAAATAAAAAAAATTACATGGCGATCCTTACTTTGATCATCTCAGGATTCCGCTTGGAAACATAAGGCACTAACAATTGAAGAAAAATACCGCAATTGCGGGAAGGAAAATCACAAACAGTGGGCGGAGCGCTACGCGTTTAACTCCGCCCACGTTGAGGCACGCCTAGGTCTGCACACTGCAGCCAGCTGAAGTATCAGATTACTCAAATATTGGATTTTTAAATTACCTACAAAGGTTCTAGACCCCATTTAACCCGACTTTATTCGCAGAACATACACAAATTCGTAATAATTATTTTGGAAGACGCTGTTTACAAGTTTAAAAAAGTATAATAATATAGATTGTGCGCTAGCTAAGCTAGCCATTCATGAAGTGACTGAGGAACTCTCGAAGTTACATGTAAACGTAATTCCCACACAAAAGCAATTAACTTGAGAATAATAAACATAAATACATTTTTCTTAGGTTATTTATTAACTGTATTCGCTGCTGTGACGTTACAAGCTTTGTTTGCAGATGTTTGCTGGTTAGCTGCAGACGTAAACAACAGGTTTGGGAAGTCAGGCTAGGTTAGCTAGCCTAGCTAACATTTGGCTAACGCGTTTCTGCCTCTCTAAAAACAGAAAACCGCAGTGACCCACCATGACACTTTGGCCAGCAGGTCTGCTCTTATATCTTCTCAGGCGCTCAGCAGAACCGTCTACAGGTCACGGTCGGAAAAACGGACAACGCAACGAACATATTTACGAGCTCGCAGGAACGCAGCCATGTCGCTGTGCTGCCCGGAGCCTCGGGGACCCAGGAAGAGATGAGCTCGGAGGCACCTCGCTTCGTATGGAAGCAATTCTGTAGCATTAATAAAAAGCAAAGTCAAAACCAGAAATGCTTTTTCATTTTCAAAATGAAGCTGCATTTTTTGACTCAAAAATAAAATGAAAAAGTAATCCACCAAAATGCTTTTTCATTTCCTTCCTCAACACTGCTTATTCTGTCACTTAATTAAAATGATAAAGAAAATGGTATTTGACATTTCATTTTAATAAAGGTCCACGGTAAATGTGTAGCAAAATTCATTTAGAAATGTCTAATTTGACAATTAAAATGGATTAACAGAAATGCTTTTTAATTTTCAAAATGAAGCTGCATTAAATGACTCAAAATTCAAATGAAAAAGCAATATTTCAAAATGCTTTTTCATTTTATACTTAAAACCGCTTATTCTGTGTCATAATTAAAACGAAAATGCAAAGAGGGGATTGCATTTGTATTTTAACATCCACCCTGGGAAACTTGTAGCAATATTCATTTCTTAAAAGCATTAGCAGAGGGGAGGCGGGGCGATGACGTCACTGCTTTCTCCGTGTGTACGGCCGCTGTCGCTGAGAGACCTGGTGTGTCTGTGTTCGCATTGAGATCACCTAAAACCGGGTCCTGTTCACAAACCGCTGGACCTGGACTGCTCAAACTTGGATTCCTGGATCTTAATGCGAGAAATGCAGCAGAATGTTCCTTTATCTCCCTCGCGAATCAGAAGCTGTGAATCGCAACCCAACTTCTTCAGCGTCGTCTGACCGCACGGATTTAAAAACATATGATCGAGTAGAGCAGGCCCTTAATAATAATCATGACAGTAATAAAAGCACATTATGAAGATAGTCTCCTGCAGTTTCGCGCTGAGTGAGTGTTTTTGGTCCAACCAGCAACGTTTAGCATGGAGAAATCTGCTATCTGTTGATGGGGCTCCAGCTGTCATCAAACAGCAAATTCAGCGCGAAGCTGCAAATTAATGTGTAAATATGTGGGAATTGCATCAGTGTTTATTTTGTTCTGGACACCACTGGAAACACAAATTCATATGATGGTTTCTCAGATCGCAGCAGCATTTCCGCCTTCAGCGATCATCGGGAGCTTCGCGCTCCGCTATGCGAAGGCAGCTGGCGGTCCAAAGAACAAAAGCGTGTCCGCGGTGCGTCAGGAGGAGGACCGCAGAAGAAGGACATGCTGTTATGTAGTCCTGAGAAGCTGTGGAAACTCATCAGAAGTTCACAACCAACTCAAAGCCGTCTTCTCTGCCGCTAACACAGTCTGCTCCTGGTGCGTGTGTGTGTGTCAGCGGCCGTACACACGGAGAAAGCAGTGACGTCATCGCCCCGCCTCCCCTCTGCTAATGCTTTTAAGAAATGAATATTGCTACAAGTTTCCCAGGGTGGATGTTAAAATACAAATGCAATCCCCTCTTTGCATTTTCGTTTTAATTATGACACAGAATAAGCAGTTTTAAGTATAAAATGAAAAAGCATTTTGAAATATTGCTTTTTCATTTGAATTTTGAGTCATTTGATGCACTTACATTTTGAAAATTAAAAAGCATTTCTGTTAATCCATTTTAATTGTCAAATTAGACATTTCTAAATGAATTTTGCTACACATTTACCGTGGACCTTTTTTAAAATGAAATGTCAAATACCATTTTCTTTATCATTTTAATTAAGTGACAGAAAAAGCTGGGTTGAAGTATAAAATGATAAAGCACTTTGGTATATTGCTTTTTCTTTTAAATTTTGAGTCAAAAAATGCAGCTTCATTTTGAAAATTAAAAAGCATTTCTATTAATCTATTTTAAACATCAAATTAAACATTTCTAAATCAATTATGCTACACATTTACCAGAGAACGTCTTGAAAATGAAATGTCAAATACCATTTTCATTTTAATTTTAATTAAGTGACAGAATAAGCTGTGTTGAGGAAGGAAAAGAAAAAGCATTTTGGTGGATTGCTTTTTCATTTTATTTTTGAGTCAAAAAATGCAGCTTCATTTTGAAAATGAAAAAGCATTTCTGGTTTTGACTTTGCTTTTTATTAATGCTACAGAATCGCTTCCATAGCTTCGCCCCAGAGAGGGCTTATCAAACTCTTGGAGATCAAATTTATTGTTAATAATAATAACAATAATAGTAATAATAATTATAATAAAATCATATAAAAATCCCTAAATAAAATCAACACCTGAAAACCTACCAAATAAAAGTATGCATTTATTTTAACCTCTCGGGAAATATGTTTTCTTTAGAACAAAAAAATGAAGAATCAGTGTCAAGATTGTGACAAAATATTTGACAGTTTTCTACAATCATGGTATTAAGATCCAGCAATAATACTTTCTTTGAATCTAAAATTATTATTTACAGAAATGCAGATTAGTTTGGTTGTATCAAACCAAGATTTTAGAAAAAAAATAGAAAAATGTAGAAAAATAAATATAACCAGAAACTACTAAAATTACACAGGCTTATAAGTAAGAAACGTTTTCTTCACAGATAGCTTTTTTTCTCCCTGAAATAAAGACAAATTGCCCAAAAACACTGGTCAAAACAGCATTAATGACAATATTTAAAACATAAAAAATATTTAAAAAAAAACATAATTACACAATCACGCCGGCATAGAAACTTTAGTTTATGTCAGTCTGCCCCAGGAACAGTAGCTACCATCACCAAGTATCAATGAGGAGTGAATGAATAATGGTCACAGTGTAAGCGCCTTGAGCGTCTGGAAAAGCGCAGATAAATCCAATCCATTATGATTATTATTATTTGTAGTGCTATTTTCCTCTTGACCTTTTAAATAAAAGTTTGAACCAAATATGTTTAACCAAAGAAGTATGCCAAGGAAAAAAAAAGTGTGCCAAGGAAAGAGGAACATTGCGTCACTTCCGCTATTGTTTTACGAAGCGAAACATTCTTTAATGCTACTATTACTACGTATTTAATACGCTTTACATGTTACCAAAAATTTAAAGTAATTTTCTGTTTGAGTTTGCACATTTGTACATTAGTCAGGGTTTTGATTCCGTAAAGAATAAGCTTGGCTGCATGCATGCTCAATAATTATGCAGTCTACATAAATCAAAGCAACAAGCCAATAAATCCGTTCGAAAAACATATATAATTTAGTAAGATTATTCGTGACACGCAAAGGCGACACAAACAACATTTCTTTCTTTCCACCTAAGCCATGCAGTGATTTGTCGAAATCCCAAGTTCCCTGTAACATCGCGAGATTTGACGAGGGCCTGGCTGGAAAATATTTATGTTGTTTTCGGGATTTTCTGTTCATCTCGTCTTTTTACGCCGTCGCTTTAGTAAACACTGCAGTTGAGTGGTCGGCTTGTCTAATGTCGGTTTAAGGCGGGAATGGTGAGAATGTTTGACTTTTAAATGCATTATTTTCTAACACAAGTGGGAAAATCCCACTGTAGCAATTGTTTCCTGTGTTTTTTTTGTCAGCAGCTGGGCCTTTAAAGAAATTGGCAACAAAATGAGCGCACAGCGTTATTATTCCCACATCTACTACCATCAGTGGCAGAAAAAAAACCCTGCACAGGATTCGGTTGTAGTAATGAACCCAGTCAAGCGGAACCGTTCAGGTTAACATTTATCTAAACGCCCAGACGGTAGCTGCTCATTATGAGATGCATAAGCTAAACTGTGAACACAGCGATTTGGGAGACTTTTAAAGATGCTAAGGACGATATAAGCGCACTTTAAGAAATAATCATTATATCTAGATTAAAGTATTTTAAATGATTTTCTGCGTTTTCCCATTAAATGGATATTTGTTTGTTATTCCCGAGAGAGAAACAGATATGATGACAACGTGCACTGTGGAATAAATATACATTTATTATTATTATTATTATTATTATTATTATTATTATCTAACTATTATATGCTGATTATGTACGTGTGTAGTAGATTCAACAGGGACTCCTATGCAGATTGAGGGGGAAAAAACGGATTGACTCCACAAAATCATTGAGGATTTTTGCTGTTAATGACCCATATGGAAGCAGTCTTTTTCTAACATAAACACTATAATTTGCTTCCACCATCCACCAACAGGTGGATGCTAAGCACCTCTAAAGAAGTCATCCGATATTTGAGGGAAAAGAAGCAGGGAAAACATCTCATTTCTACCCAGCAAACATGTTTTTATTCACATTTGCTGTTATCTTTGAGGAATTATTTTCGGTCGTCTTGTGTTGTACTGGGGGGAAGGTCCTCACTACATACTTAGTTTGATGCTCTGATATGTTTTCAAATTTTAAATGTCTCTGGGCTTCTTTATTTAGCATCGGGGTCTGCAGCCACATGGGGCTCTTTCGTCCCTCCATTGTGGCTCTTGGCTTTCAATGATAATCTACATAGATAATGTTTTGTTTTAGTTAAGTCATTCTTTGTGATTAGGTCAGATGTGTCAGTTTTCTGAAATGATGGTAAAAAGTTGAATCTGCAGTCAGAGTGGTTTATTATTAGAATAAGCTTAAAGCACATATTCTTTGACTTTGAGTGTATTTTATTTTGAAAAGACTGATGTGCTGCAAAAGTCAAATGTAAAATTGTCAGGAAAAAAAATCACTTTATCACTATATTTCTTTATCACTACATGTTGATTATTGTAAATATTTGATGGCTTAATGGTCATAAATAAATTATTATTTATTTATTTTTTAAACAGTGAGGTAGTAGACTTTAGGCTCTCGTTGGGAAAATGCTCCTGTTGGCCCGCCGATTACAATCTCATCTAACATCCGTTTTTGTCATTTTTCCTTGTAACCTATCAGCAGGAAGGAGTCAAATCCATGGCACCATGACTCCTGCAGCTCTGCCTCCAGGTTTCTGCTGCTGTCACAGGAAAATCTGGTTGCATTCGGCAGCAGCAGGAGAGTTTTAAACTGCTTTCAAAGGATAATGTGGACGGTTGAGCAAAATGAATAGATACACAAACATAAGACAGCTCGGAGACGGCACCTACGGCTCAGTCATTCTGGGCCGCAGTTTGGAGTCCGGAGAACTAGTTGCCATAAAAAAGTGAGTTTTCATTTAAAAAATGCTCTGCTAAAGAGTACCTCATAATTATGAACAAATACTTTTAAGAGTTTTACATATTTTGAAAGTATTTATCAATTAAAAAGCTAAAACGCTTGGTAATATTTGGTTGTTTTCTGAAATCTAAAACTGATTTTTTTTAGAATGAAAAGAAAGTTCTACTCTTGGGAAGAATGCATGAACCTTCGGGAAGTAAAGGTAAGTTTAAATGTCTAACACTGTTTTACATAATAAAAAGCATAATCATTTTGGAAATAACAGCCAAAAAATTACAGCCTCTTGATTTAAAATTTAGAGCTTCAGTGATAATTTTCACTATAGGGTTAATGGTTTACAAAATTTTCATCTAAAAAGACTGTTAAAGCTTAAATTTTAGGGGGAAAAAAAACTATTTTCATGTTTATAAATTTGGCAACTGAAAATTCCTGAAACCTGTGATCCCTCTGACAACCAGCAGGGGGCGACTCTTCCACTTAAAGAAAACCATTTTGCACTGGAGAAAGGAATGAAAACATGGATTTCAGTCAATATATTTAATTATTACATTATTTTTTAAAGATTTATATTGCTATAAATCATGGTTTAATTCACTGCCACCAATAATGATATATATTTTTGGCAGGTGCTACCCAGCATTTAACTCCGTATTGATAGGATACAAAAAGATACCAACATGATTGATGAACAGATGGCCTTGATCCTGATTATATTTGCTATAGAGTTATTGTCTGACTGATTATTAATAGGTTGTGCTTAGATCATGTACCTTGTAGTCTAGCTGTGGAGTAATCCCAACTTTTCTTTCTTTTTGCACCAGTGTAGTATGCTTATAGTGTAAATTTCGTCACACCAGCTCTCAGGGCAGTAGGTGATTTTTGTATGCAGATGCTTCTTACCTTTTGTTACCCCTTAAAGTTTAAACTTAACATCTACAATGAATGATAGCCTGCTCCACATCCTTTTAAATGCTTGCCGCTGATTTTTTTTTTTAACGAAGCTCACATAAATGGAGCATGAGTAAACCTGCATTATTCCAATGCATGGGAATACTTTACATAGATCCTGTAAAATATTCTTAAAAGTGTTTTTAGCTTTTTACATTTTAAGCAAAGGTGATCTTCTGCTCCACTGACCTGCAGTTTTTATCCAGCATGGTTAGACTTATACATGATCACGTCTCTTACAAAAACCTGTTTTACAGTCCCTGAAGAAACTCAACCACGCTAATGTCATCAAACTCAAGGAGGTGATTCGCGAAAACGACCACTTGTACTTCATATTTGAGTACATGAAAGAAAATCTGTATCAGCTGATGAAAGACAGGTGTGTGCAAGTTTCTTTGGGCTCATACTTTCTATTAGCACATTGAACAACAGTGCTAGAGATTCCTAACTGAATGTTTTATGCTGCAGGACTCGGTTGTTTCCCGAATCTGCTGTAAGAAATATTATGTTTCAGATCCTGCAGGGGCTAGCATTCATCCATAAACACGGTGAGTTTGTTTTTTTGCCCATTTAGACTTCCTCCAGCTGAGCTGTAAAGCTCATGAGCCGTGTCTCTATTAGGGTTTTTCCACAGAGACATGAAACCAGAGAACCTTTTATGCATGGGCCCAGAGCTGGTGAAAATAGCGGACTTTGGGCTTGCTCGTGAAATCAGATCTCGGCCTCCATACACTGACTACGTCTCCACTAGATGGTGAGTCTCTGTTTGTTCACACACACTTACTGAAATGAAAGAAGCTCAGACGCTCTGGTTGTCCTTGTTTTGGATCAGGTACAGAGCTCCAGAGGTGCTCCTCAGATCCACATCCTACAGTTCACCCATAGATCAGTGGGCAGTGGGCTGCATCATGGCCGAGCTTTACACCCTCAGACCTCTGTTCCCAGGATCCAGCGAGGTGGACACCATATTCAAGATATGCCAAGTACTGGGTACACCAAAGAAGGTATCTCTGCTGTGTCAAAGACCCAGTCTGATCATTTTTTTGATCTATTTTTAAAGCGTTCCCAGTGCTCTTTTAATCATGATTGTGCAGCTGTTGTTTTTTTTTTTTGCCAAAATCAAAACACCTGTGTCGTTTTCTTGGACATAGTTCCTGTAGAGCGGCAGGAGTTCATTAGAAATTTGTCCCTTAGTTTTGGACAGGATCACTGGCGGGGCCCTATTAATGAGAGCTCTCTGTTTACACTCCCTCCCGCTAGCTTACAGCCCTTCACAACTCCAAACTAACATTGGCGGTGAAACAATAATGGTGAGCAGCATCATAGCTATGGAGTCGTACAGTTTTGATGCAGATGCCAGATCTGATGAGGAAAAACTGGATCTATTGGTCTACCGGTGGATGCATCAGAATGGAGCGGAGTAGGGAGCTTGTGGCCCACCCAGCATACGGTCTACGTCACAAATGAGCTCTTTTTCAAATGGTATTGTTTCTCCTGCCCCTGATTCACAACGATTTGAATAAATTAGGACTCAGAAATGTAATTTTAATCTTAGTTTTCTTTAATTATGTCCTCCATCATCAGAAAAATGCCCCAAAAGATATTAAAAACACTAAAAACACAATTTTTACTGGAGGGTCTTTTTTTTTCTTCAAACTTTGCAATTATTCAGAATCAGGAAAAAACAAAATAGTTAATTGAAAGTTTTTAATTGTCAAAAAAAAGGTAAAGATCTTTAAAAAGAAGTGAGAACAATCAGACAGGAAACACCTCTAAATATTTAGGACTATTCATGTATTTGTAACACTGACTGTGCAGCCTCCCTCCCCCTGTTTTTTTTTTTTTTTTGCCAGTGATATTGCTGTGAAAAAAACAACCATGTATGGTATGAAACTGTGTTGACTAAACTTGCATTATCTGCTCTGGAGTTACAAGGATTGGTTAGGTGTTCCGTTTTATTGAAGCATAACAGATAAGTCACACGATTACAGAGAGGAATGACTTCTGGCACCGTTTCTACTGACTGATATCCACCTGGATGATCAGCAGGAAGTTAGCGTGGGATTGAATTTGTGTTTTTTCTGGTCAACAAGTTCTTACTGATGTGTTTTAATCATTTCTTATAAGCAGCTGTCTCTTCTATACATATTTTTTCCTTTTTTTCTCTAGACAGACTGGCCAGAGGGATATCAGCTGGCCAGTGCCATGAACTTCCGCTGGCCTCAGTGCGTTCCCAGTAACCTGAAGACTCTGATCCCAAATGCCAGCGCCGAAGCCATCCATCTAATGACCGACTTCCTTCAGTGGGATCCCAGGAAGAGACCAGCTTCTGCACAGGTAACATACGGAAACTTCTGCCGGCTCAGTGTACTAAATAGCGCTTGAACTCTTTTCTCGTCTCTTTCAGGCTCTCAGGTATTCATATTTCCATGTAGGTCAAGCTTTGGGCACTCCTCAGCAGATCCTGGAGCAGGGACGGCCTCAGCGCAGCCTTGTGCAGCTCCAGTCCCAGCAGAACCTCCTGCAGCAGCAGCAGCAGCAGCAGCCTCTGCTGTTGAAGCCTCTGCCGCCCTCCCAGCCCCCTCCAAACCAGCACACTTCCCCCTCCAGACCTCTCCATCAGATCCAGCCCTCCCCTGCATCAGCAACAACCCCGGCCGCCGCGTACCAGCGGCACGCGGATCTCCCTCGAGAGCAGCAGCCAAAGCACATCCTGAAGCAGGACCAACTGGAGACAACCCCACAGAGACACCTTCCTTTTATTGTTGACAACAGCCTGCAACACAAGGTGAGCCCCTTCATGAACCACTTTATAACCAATCAGATATTCATTGGCCAGAAGGTAAAAAATATTTTCTAATGTAAAACAAAGTCATGGTGTGGGATCTTTGCCTTCTTCTCCAACTAGCAAATGAGGCAGGAGCCAGAAAATGAAAACTTACTAAGTTATCAGCTAAAGGCCAAAGGAGGAGGGCGGCGGCGCTGGGGTCAGGGCGTAGGAAGCCTGAAAGGAGAGGACTGGGACGACTATGACGAGGTTGATGTATCGTCTATTCTTGGAAAAAACAGCTTCTCCTCTGAGAAGACGATGCAGGGAGAAGACGCTCTGAGCAGGTGAGGCTCTGATCTGATCTGTACGCTGCTGCTTTTAAAATTAACCTTATCAGGATAACGTGACTCGGAACATCCGACAGGTATGGAAAAGTTCTGGATTTCAGTCGGCCTAATGGAAAAGAAGAAGCGCCGTTAAACCTGAACAAGACTGGACCCTATCAGGAACCATCCAGAACCGCCTCTGCTAAACAACACTACCTGAGACAGTCGAGATTTTTACCTGGTAATGGACTGTTTGGCTGTTTTTGACACGATGGACTGCTTTTTAGCTCAATTTTTACTTTTATCTTCTTCCATTTGTCTTTTAGGCATTAGTACAAAGAAGAATGTGGCTCAAAATGTTAGTAAGGATCTTGCAGCAAACCAACTTTGGGGTAGCAGTAGTATTCCATTTGGAGGAACTCTTCCAAGCAGAGGAGCTTACGGTAAAGTCCCCTTCATTCCTGCATCGTGTAGATCCTCTCGTCTGATTATTGTGACTTCTTTTTATTCAGGGACAAACACAATCCCTGGTGGATACATGCCGTCATTCAGCAAGGACAGCGGCTCTGCTGGCCACAGGGGGCGGCAGGGCGTTGCTACGGAAACCACAGCATCAAGTATATGCACTGCTTGTGTTTTTACTTATTGTGTTTGTGCTATTTATGGTCAAAGTACTACTAACAACCCTACTCTTGCTTTAGATTATGCAACGTGGAGGTCTGGCCGAAGTCACCTGAATGCATCTGTCAACACGCCGACCGCCAACAAGAGCACACCTGGTCTGCTGCCCCGCCCTCCCCTGCAGACAATTCACGGGCGGACAGACTGGTCAGCCAAATACGGACACCGTTAGTAGCTTCTGGAGCTCTAACCTATGCCCGAAGAACTCTTTCCACACCCAAAGAGTAGGCTTAGTTCTTTTTATACTCTAAATCTGTAAATAAATCTTACACAGCAATAACTTTTGTTTTTGTGTCAACCACGGACGTTGTGACTTGTGAAATATTTAAAGGTGTGGATAAATGCAGCCAACAAGATGTGAGTCTGGACGTGTTTTACTGCATCTTTCTATGATCCTTTGTGTCCTGGAGAAGCTACACCCTCAGTTTTGTTTCCAGTTGCTGAATGCTCAGTGTGTATTCTTGAAGCTGTATGCATATATGCTGTTATAAAAATGTTTACTGTGCTTTGTATTTGTCAATCTGTTGCTTTTCATGTTTTCTTTCAAAACAATGTATTTTTTAAATTATACCTGCCTTGCCAAGTATGTGTGTGAGTTTTATTTCCTAATGGACGACGTTCTGCTCGTTTGTCATTATTGGCGTGACAAAGTGTTGCCTGGAGTGATGTGGAAGCGTGGTCATTCTTGTATCAAAGGAGGTCAAAGTGATCTACAAAACGTCTAAGGGTTATAGTAAGCGACATAGAATCACAGCGTTCAACAAAAGTTCACTTCCTCCAAGTGGCGTTGATTTATTTAACATATTGATAGTATTTATCACAAATAAGAGCGTTCTCTGTGACTTGAAGGTTTGTTAAATCTAAATATTAACCATAATTAAAAAATAGAAATGTCAAATGTAAAGTTATAAGTGTATAAAAATGTAAAATCTGAATGTATAACTAAATACGAACATATCTAACTCCCAAATATAAATTTTGAATGTAAATGTTATATTTAAATGTAAACCTGAATGTTACACATAAATGTACATTTGAAATCTAAACGTTAAATAAAAATATAAATAGTAAATGCCAATATTATATCTAAGTGCAAAAGTTATATAAATGTTAAATATTAAAGTAAATGTTATATCTAAATGTAATGGTTAAATCTGAATATAAATGTTAAAAGTAAATGGTTTCTCTACAATTTTTTTTAAATCCGATTTCTAGGTGTTAGAAAAGTGTATACTTATATTTAGCATTTAGATTTACCACTAACATTTAACATTTACTTTAAGTTTGGCATCTATATTTATATATTTAAATTTTTACATTTGGTGCCCTGTACTTATTTCAGGTAAACTTTATACTATCACTGCTATCTTCACGCTCGCTGCAGCGCTGTAAACAGGAAAACACTTCCCTTCAAATTCACCGGCAAAGTTTTGGCACATGAGGTGTTTCAGCTTTGAAACAAAGGAGTGGCATTAAACCCCTAATGCATCTTCTATTTATATAGAATACAAAGCCTTTATAATACTTATGTAAAGTAATGCTATGAAGTCTCCAAATATTCAAATAATTTGTCATTATTTTGAAATGATTCAAAATTGTGTTTGTAGTATATATTTGTGTTAGTATTCATATTGTAGTATATATTTAATTGTAGTATATATTTATTCTTCAGTCTAACATGGAGCAAGTATTACAAAAACAGGTTTTATTTAGAATTATTTTATTTAATGGTTTAATTAATTTGTATAATGTTTAATAGCTTAATGCTATTTTGTTTTCAAATTTTCAAAAGGAAGGCAGACTGCCACGTGCAGCGCCGCAGTTGGATGTGTCTGAAGCTTGGAGCTTGACTTCCCTACGTTTCTCCTATTGGCCTTGAGCTTGTTTGGAGGTTCTAGCAGGGGAGCGCAGCTACTGGTATACCGATGAATGGTCGTCCACCGCTGGGGGACACCGTCCGCTGCCACCGAGCGCAGAGCTTCGGGAGGGACTCTCATGGACCGGTGAGGGAGGAAGGGGACACCCGCCTAGCCAGCCAGATCAGCCGAATCAACCCTAGCGATCAATGGGGTGACAGATGTCGCAGCCAGATCGCCCTCACATCCAACTGAAGAGAAAGCCGGGGAGGAGCTTATATACCTACAAACAGAACGCCGAGTTACTGTAGCGGTTTCGCCGATTTCAAAGATCCACGTTATGACTAGAGTTCATCAATGACGAATAAAACCCGCCATCACCGTTCCATTCTTCCAAATATTTCGAAGAAATAAGCCATAAAACGTTCAAAATACTCAATTTACCCACAATTCTTGGTAATATGTAAATCATCTACGTCCCCGTTGGCTGAAAAGCCACCAATCCCAGACGTGCTACGTTTGCCCCGCCTCTAAGACTTTGACAGACTTTTCTTATATAACGACCCAAACTTTAGCTTTTGCGTCATTTTAAACCCTGCCTTTGTTAACGTTGCTGCACAGGTAAGAAGGTCAAGACTCACTTTAGTAGGCCTTTAATTGTCCCCACTTATGTCCCAAAAATGTGTGTGTTGTTTTTCTGCAGGTTTGCAAAAGAAAAGAAACAGTCATGTCTGACAGAGCGGTCCTGCACTATTTTAATGGAAGGGGAAAGATGGAATCGATCCGCTGGCTCCTGACAGTGGTGGAAGCTGAAGTAAATGACCGTGCTCTCTCTCTTACTTATTTTTTTATTGCACGTGCTGACCTTATCTTTGTCGCGACTTTTCCACAGTTTGATGAGATGTATTTGACGTCGAGGGACCAGTATGAAAAACTGCTCAATGGTTAGTTGTTTTCCATGCATTAGTGGACTCTTTCACCTGCGCGGGAGGGGCTTAGTATTATCTGTCACCTTCAGCCTGTATTTGCAGGTGGGCGACTGCCCAGGCAGGCAGGTAGATGGATAAGACAAAGCACATTTTGAGTGGTTTAACCTGTCTTTGTGACCAGTTAGTGGTATTTTTGAGGTGAATGCAGGGAGCGCTCATCTGAATGACTTGCTGTTTTCTTTGCAGATGGATCACTCATGTTTCAGCAAGTTCCCCTGGTGGAGATTGATGGCATGAAACTGGTTCAGACCAAAGCTATCCTGCATTACATTGCAGAGAAGTACAACCTCCATGGAAAAGACATCAAAGAGCGTGCAATGTATGCGCCGCTCCTCTGACCGCCTCATAAGTGACTATTTCTCACGATCACATCTGATCATAATAGTGAACCCTGTCGTTTCCCTTTAGGGTCAACATGTACGCAGAAGGATTGATAGATCTCATGGAGATGATGATGATGTTACCCTTCGTTGCTGACCCAAAACCAAAACTGGACAACATTCAGAGTAAAGCAAAAGAGCGTTACCTACCTGTGTTTGAGAAGGTACGGTTTGAAACCCCATTCATTCTTTAAAAATCCACATTTTTAGTCATCTTGCATCTCTGCACATCCTTCCAGGCCCTCTCTGGACCCGTTTACCTGGTAGGAGGTAAACTAAGCTATGCAGATGTGCTGCTGCTGGAATGCACTCTGATGCTGGAGGAAAAGTTTACTGGGATCCTTGGCGACTTTCCCAGTGTCAAGGTAAAAACAGAGCCGTGGTGTTGAAAAAGTCTGAGTGAGTGAGAGCTGTTGCAGAGAATTTTACTGTGTCTCTGTTCAGTCTTTTCAGGGCAGAATGATCAAAATTCCTGCGGTCAGCAGGTTTTTGCAGCCAGGCAGTAAGAGGAAGCCACAGCCGGATGAGAATTATGTGAAGACCGTGATGGAAGTGTTCAAAATTACTGGTCCATTCCCTTAAATATTAAGGGCCCGCTTCATTCCATGAGTTATTAGCATGATTGCAAATACCTTATCTTAGATTATGCTGATTTTTGAAAAACATGACTCGACTGAAATGAATACTAACACAAATAATTCAATCTGTGTAGTGTAAAAGCATCTGTGTACTTTTTTTTTCTAACAACAAAGATATTTGTTAATGCAAAAATATCAATAAATGTGTTTTTGTGCAACTCTTTTGTCAACGATTTCTTTTTTTTATCACAAATTGTCCACACAGAAATGACTTTAAAATATCATGTTTATTTCCTAATTACAAAAGTTGTTCCTTTAAACCCGCTTTAAAAAAAAAAGAAGAAAATGTGTCAGTTTCTTAGTTGTGATGCTAAAGACGGCGTCTTTCCTTATAAGGTTAATGCTTTGCTCCGCAGTAGTTTATCTCATTTGACAAACCCACAATGCGGCCATAAAACACTGACAGATCCATCTTAAAGAGTAGAGAACAACAGACAGGAAAATCAGGTTTCCCACAGAAGAAGGGTTTGGTCGTTGAGAATACGTGATCTTTGACCCCGTTAGATGATCCGTGGTTTTACGCCATGATCAGGAGCAGCAGGCGGAATACCATTAGCAAACTGCAAAAGACAAACCACAAGGATTAAGATCACGAAAACGGGAAGTGTGCTTCAACAATTGTTGATGTGAAAAGTGCTGATTAAAGGTGGACTCAGACCTTAGCCCTGACATTATACCAGCAGGCATTAATTTCCCAGATTTCTTGTATCTCATTCCCATGACGGCTGCAAGGGCTCCAGAGGAAACTGGGCGGGTTTATAGTAAAACAAACTCAACATTTATAAAAATCACCTGACTTGAATAGAAAGAAAATGAGCTTTCTCGGACTTACGCAACGACACCTGAAAATCCTTTGGGTTGTTGGAGATATTATAGGCACCATAAGCAGAAAACGCACCAAAGACTAAGCCTGCCATCATGGACATAACGCTGCCTGTGGAGATGAGAAACGTCAAGCTGAGTCATAAATCCAAAAATTTACTTTATTTACATGAATGTTTAATCACAGAAGTGGTTCTGACCTTTTCTCTTATACCCCATGTACCCTCCCAAAATGATGGTGGCAGCATAGCTAAATCCAATCCAGTCCATTGTCCAAATGAAGCTGTTAACATAAATGAACAGATAGACATTACAAAATAAAAGCACATTAATTGTCTTTATTGTAGTATAAGTATTTATTTAAGTTTAAGCATTGACAAATAAAGCAAACAGCATGAAGCATATTATGAATATAAAAAATGGGTATAATATAAAATGTAGTGGGTTTTAATTTGATCATATTTAATACAGTTCAATAAAAAGTACTGCGTTTAAGTTTACTAAGTAAAACATAGAACATGCGCAGTAAACCTGATTGCCCACTAGGTGTCACTAGCGTTCCTGTGGTATTTAGTCTGCTTAATTAAAGACGAAATGCAATAGAAATAGGCATTACAGATACTTTCAAGCTTAAAGTTACTGTATGAAAAACTTATATTATGCTCTTACATCGCTTAAACGTTGCCCTGCTTTTTGAAATACGAATTACGATCCAGCAACCAGGACTAACCAAGATGACAGCGGAGGAACACTTCTGTCTGTCCGTTTCAGTTCCGTTTTCATGCCAAACCACTTTTACGCGTGCGCAGTACAGCTCATGATATGTTTAAGAACCCACAACAAAGTAGGTACAAAAAAAGAAAGTTCAGTTTGAGCCAAAAGAATAAACATTTACACGTCATATAATTTTTTTCTCGTTTTTTATTGATCGTAATCGCCTAGTTGTCCTCACCTCGTCATAAAAATAAGCTTTGTAATTTTAAGTATCAAGCAAATTGTTATTAGTATACCTTTCTTAAAAGGCAAGACAAATGTATGCAAATCAATAAAGTATTGTTGAGTTTCAGAGCAAACTTTCAATCTACATACCCACGTTATTCTTTTAAACCAAATAGCTCGGTTTCATTGAGTCATAATTTGCATAGACATGTAGTCTGCCATCACACAGATTTACAAAGCAAATGCAAAAGCAGAGTTCAGCATTTGATTGTTTAAAAAAATCTATTTTAAATAGTCATGAAATCTTTAAGAAGAAGAACATAATCTAATGCAGAGACTTCAAAACAAGCCAACCTAAATATATGTTACCAATTATTACAAGTCTATAGTGCAGGTAAAACTGAAATGAATGAAATTTAAATGAAAATGCAGTGCCAATACACAAATTGTTTTTTCATTGTTCTGGTAACTGGCTGTCAGTGACTTGATATAAAACAAAAATTAAGTTATAAAACTTATGTCACTTCCCATCTGACAAGTAAGTCATTTATAGAACATGAATCAAACTCAGTCAACATCCATATAAGGTGTTATTCAGTCAGCCAACCATAACCTGTAAATTATTTAACAGATGTATCTTTGGACCCAATCACTTTCCTATCTACTGAAGCTTAAGACAGAAAAAGTGACTCAAAGAAGAAAAAAAAAACTTTTATTGTAATTCATCTCCACTCCCAACATGATAGCTTTCATAATTTTAATAACAGTCCCAAAAGGATTAACTCAAAGCATTCTTAGAGCAAAATAAGCCACTGTGGGCCGTAGACAAGACGACTACATGTTGCAGCTCAGAAAAAAGAGAGCCAGAATGCAGTCACCTGCAGAGGAAGAGCCATTGTGGCCCCCCAAAAGAGAAGGCACACATTTCCAGAAACAGTTGAAGTTTAAATGCCTTCTACAGATTCTCCTGAAGAGTCTGGTCTTATCTGAATAAAAATGACTATAAAATGGATGACAAAGGTCATTTATCAAGGGAGGATTACTCATGTGAGGTATTGGAGTGATGTAAAAATTATGACATTATGGTACCATCAACATAAAGAAAAAAGAAAAATTGTAGACCTAAAGAACCAAGAGACTAAAATACAGAAAACACAGGGATTATTTTTGTGTAAACAATGGTGCATTTCACAATACAGTGATGTTATAATACAAATGGCTTTGAGTGCACAGGTGATATACTGTTAACATGGCTTTGTAAGCATTTTGTAGGATATAAACCTCTATCTGAGCTGTAAAATAATTTTAAAGCAACACAAGTTGAAAATGTATAAGGAAAAAAAAAAAAGATAATACGCTTGTTTCTTGCTCCCCGGGGTGAGAAATATGATGGCTATTGCTTAAACACAAAGAGACGATCAGAACAACACTGTGGCAGACACACCAGCTTTTGGCAATGACCAACATTTAAAGGTTCAAGTAATATTTTACAATGGTAGAACACTGTTTTTACACACATTCTTTCAGTTTGAGTTCAGACTTCTGCTGAAACGATGGCCAACGGAGGACGCTTTTATTTTGAAGCATAAAGAATCCTGTTTGAACGGCTACATTCAGTCAAAGCAAACACATTTACATGAATGTCTGTGGTGGTTAATGCAGCTGGTGTCAGGGTCATGAGCTACTTTTTGCCTTGTTTTGTTCTACCAGTGTAAAAATAGAACTTTACATGAGAAAAGTGCATAAATTTCCTGATATGGGAATTGGCATAAAAAAAACATTACAACTGTTTTCAGCGCACTTGAGATCAATTATGTGTTTTTTTCTTAAAACACAGTACACTTGGCATTAGAAAAAATGAAAGCTTTAATAAAAAAAAAATTGGGGGACAACTGCATGCAGAAATAGCAATTTAGATAAACCAAATGATGGTATATGATTTTAAAAACTTCTGTTTTCTTTAATTTTGTCATTTAGCTCAATTTTTTAGAACCATAATATCTATTCACAAATCTACTCTCTTTGTTTTTCCTCTTTACTTTAGGTTGCAAATCCAAAAATCAAAGCTGCTAAAACTCTTACATTTGTTTTTACATCTTCTGGTGACGGTTGGAAGGTCAAAAACTGAGATTGTTGCTCTGCACTTGGAACACGCCCCCATGTTGCTGGGATACGGTAAATGGCACCCGTCTTCACGTTTTTCTTTGCATGTCGTTGCGACGTCCCCACCCTGTTTGCTAAAGGGAGAGATTCACCCACACCCAACCCAGCAGCGTCCCGCAAACCCAGGTCCGCACGTAGAGTTTCCTGCCGTTCTCCGTCAGCAGCAGTGGCAGTGTCAGTCCTCCCAGGATCATCACTGACGGGAGGGTCCTGTAGAGCCTCAGTGGAGACGCTTTTGCCTCCCTGGGGAACCTGGTCTTCTTCTCCAAATTCTGAGACTCGTAGAAGTCTGTCAGAAGCCTTCAACATGAACAAAGGGATGATTTAGGAATCAAAGTATGCAGAAAAAAACTTTCAAAAAGCTGAAAAAAAGTTAATAAAATACAAGATTGTAAATTTGAAAAATAGACTTAGATTAAAAAAAACAAAAAAAAAACAACGGAGACAAAATGTATTTTTTCGGTTTCAGACTTGAGTTTAAGAGTTGAGTTGAGTTGAGTTAGGGCAGTGGAGCAGGTCGTCCAACAACCGAAGGGTTGGCGGATCGATCTCTGCTCTACCCAGCCAGCTGTCGCCCCGAGCGTGGCTAGTCTGCAGCTCACCGCTTCCCCCAGGGGATGGGTCAAAATGGGATGGGTCAAAATGCGGAGAAGAATTTCCCCATTGTAGGATAAATGAAGTATCAAATATTATCATTATTTAATTTTACGTCGGGGTGGGACTTTAACCCTATTGGCTAATAGGGATATGATTGACACGGGGTGGCAGACGTTATGGTGATGTCATTTCAGCACCAGAACAGCGCCCGTTGTTGGAGTCATCCCTCCTCTGATGTTTCAAAGTTTGGCAGAGCCTCATCGCTCCTGTACGCCACATCAGAGACGGTTCTGGAGTGAAGATGACATCACCATAACTTCTGCCACCCCATGTCACTCATATCCTCAGTAGCCAATAGGGTTAAAGTCCCACCCCCACATAAAATTAGGCTCAACTCAGAAAGAAAAAAAGTCTAAATTGAAACGGTAAATTCGTAAAGAAAGAGAAATAAAAACTGTCCAAAAATAGAAAAATTAATAAAATTAATAAAATTTGTCTTTTTAAATTGGTAACAGCTTTAGGTTTGTAATTTTATTTTTAATTCAAGTTGTCAATATTTTTTCAAATGCATAATATATTTCTTTCAAACTTACCATCCCTCACAAATTACAAATTTATTTTCAACATTAATTTTAAATATAAAATGTGTACTTTATTGTCAATATATATATATTTTTTTAATTGACAATTGATGCTGATCCTGATGTGACCCCATAAACCCAAAGCAGCAAAAAGAAAAATCATTTACACTAAAAAGATAAAATAACAAGAACAATGTGATTTAAAAAAAAAGGTTTTGTTGGCAGCAACATCCTCTCATGACCACTTCCTGAAGAATGGTTTCAGTTTCAAATATTTTAATGGCTTTTAAGTCACATCTTTTAAAATTTCTATTTTTTTTTTCTTCTCAATTAAGGCTGGGTCCTAGGAGAAGTAGGTTAGTACACATTTAGTTTCACTGGCTGAAAACTGGCTGCAAACTCAGTTCTCTGTTGGTGGTTAAAATGCACTTCGAGTGCACATCAGATAATACAAATGCAGAAGCAGCGTGCTTTTATTTGTGGTAAAGAAACCCGAGACACAAAGAGCACAAGTTTGCATCAGCTTACAGAAGCTGAAGAAGAGAACCTCATTGCACATTTACTGTAAAGCTGTTTGTATTTTTTTACAAAAACCCCACTGAGGTTTCACTGTGGCTCAACAAGTCATATAAAAAGATTTAAATTGTCTATTAAGGCAGGCAGCAAATGGTAGACTCCTGCTACCTTGACTCTGGATCAAGTGAAAAGAGCTGCATTTAGATCAGTGGTTTTACTGATAATGGTGCAAAGCAGCCTTATTGATCCTTCCGCCATTCTCCTCCAGCTCTATTAATGTGTTGTTATTGATTTAGAGTAATTAGGGAATGACGTTGCGATTTCAAAGGAAGTGCAAAGTTATTGGTTAACTTTCTTTGGCATTTAAAAAAAAATACTATAGAGAGAAACCAGTTTTATGGAAAATAACTGCAACAAAAATACAAAAACCTAAAAAAAATGAAACATCTGACGAAGTAAAAAGTGTTTCAAGTAATTTTTACTCATCTACTAGAAAGGCAGCATCTTGACACACTCACCGGTCTTTGATCTCAAAGCGCTCGTGCAGCCATCTGCGGAAAAACTCGGGCTCTGGAGGGATTTCATTTATGTCCACGCGGTCAAAGTGTATGTGCACACGGGGGCATTCTTTGCAGAGGAATTCTGTCAAACACAAAAAAATATATAGTGAGCAAACAAAAACAGGAAAAGCCATTCAGAAGGTCAGCTTGTAAAGTAAGCACTTAAACCCAACACTGGCTGACAGTGATG
Organism: Oryzias latipes; assembly: GCF_053564925.1. Lineage (NCBI taxonomy): Eukaryota > Metazoa > Chordata > Actinopteri > Beloniformes > Adrianichthyidae > Oryzias > Oryzias latipes. The sequence goes on along the minus strand of NC_136251.1, from coordinate 26,128,485 downwards.
GAGCGGAGCTGCTCAGAGGCAGAAAACACAGAAACGAGCTGAGGAAGTCCAATCTGGAAATGAAAATGACATGAAAATGCAGCTTTATTGTAGCTATATCCTTCAATATTGAAAGTTTTCAGTGTCCAACACTCAAGCTGGATGAAAGTGCGAAGAAATCACTGAAGTGTGAGACAGTGGCACTAAAAACGTAGCCAAGTGTAAAGCCTCAAGGCCACACGTGTCTCCCCAAAGGCCTCCTAGTTCCTGTTTCCACAATATTATCAGGAAATGTGGCTCTGCGACCAGTGGAGGAAGCGTGATCGAAGACGCCAGCAGAAGATTGCTGTTGAAAAAGCACATCCATCAAGCGTTGCATGGATCTGACGTGACCTTCAGGTAACAGGTCTTTTTCAGGAGAGCTGCTGTGCTGAGCATGAGGAGAAACGACAAAAAAAGACTTCCATCTCAATCTGCCAGAATATAGGATCCAAAAATCTAAACAAGCGTTTAGCAGCAAAAACTATGAGGGGCCGTATAAGACATTATTTATTCTGAACCATTCACATTCATACATTCTTGCTCTCACAGTCATATATACTCTCTTTCGCATACATATATTCTCTTACGCATCCATATATTCTCTCTCTCACATTCATACATTCTTGCTCTCACAGTCATATATACTCTCTTTCGCATACATATATTCTCTTACGCATCCATATATTCTCTCTCTCACATTCATACATTCTTGCTCTCACAGTCATATATACTCTCTTTCGCATACATATATTCTCACTTGCACATCCATATATTCTCTCTCTTGCATGCATATATATTACTTTACACATACATACATTCTCACTCTCATTGTCACTCTTAAAAAAGAATGTATGTATGTGAAAGACAAGTATATATGAACGTGTGAGGAAGAGTTTATATGTGTGTGTGAGAGAGGAGTATGCATGAAACGGAAGTTACTTTGCATGAAAAGGAAGGCACTTTGAATGAAAAGGAAGCCACTTTGAATGAAACGGAAGGCAGATGATTTCTCGTGCTCTGATTGGACGAGAGGCCGCCACCTCCCATTTTGAACACACTCTAAACCCTATCACTTGTACTGACTCATAACTATTAAGGTTACACAACTTAAATGTCATTTTGTAGTTGATTCAACTATAAAGTATTAAGCTCTATCAAGATTTTTTCAAATTTAACTTAACAGTGCTAAATATTTTAAAGCTTATTTGTATCTAGCACTCAAAAATTTTAAGATCCCTGAAGTAGCGTCATGACGTCATCACGTACTGGTGGGAGGGTCTTTCGTTTTCTCTACGTTAGCTCAGGTGGCCATGTTGGATTTGCCGAATGCGAGTATGCGACGTTTGAAATTGAAAGTCGAGCATTTTATTATGCTGCAAAGCGTTGCGATTTCGTCCCGCTTCAAGACGCCCCAACCTCGGGGTTTTTTTTCCATCCGCCTCATCGCTGATGGTGCCGTCTTGTCTTCAGCCCTGATTTTATTTGGTAAGTATCGTTCATGGTTTATGAATGAATGCTTTAAAAATGCTCTTATACTACCGTAAATGTGGTTTACTGTTGTTTAAACATATGTGTGTTATGATTGTTTTAGAGATTAATGTGGAAATGTATACATGATTAGTTTGTCATAGCAGACGTATGGCGAGCCAAACCCAAAATGCATTTCTGCCCGTAAGTTACGACAGTGATGAGGTTTTTTTTTTTTTCAGAGGTAGAAATGATCTGTTATGCTGCAATCACACTAAACATGATCCGCGTGTGAAATTCGCGTTGGAGGCCTCTGTCTGTGGCTAAAGTTTGCTGCTGGACATTTGTCCAAAAATGTCACTCAAAGCCTCTAACGGTTGTGTGGGAGGAGCTACCGCCAACAGTTTTAAGCCTGGTTGCTACATGGAAGCATTGGGTTTTGAATGCAGCTTTAAGCTTTTATAAATCACTGATCTCCGTTATAAAAAAGGTTTTTGTAAAAATAAATTAATCAACGTGCTCGTGTTGTGTTCAGGTACCGAACTACAGAGTGTTCAGTGTTTCACCTCCAGGTAGACGCCAAGGCCAGCGAGGTAACTTGTCTCAGTTATTTGTCTAGAGCTATTTTAAAAAAAACAAAAAATGCAATAGGTTGTGTAGTGCAATAAATGTTTTTTGATCAGAATATAATTGAAACATTTTTTAACATTGAAAAATCTCTTTTGGACTTTTTCAGATACTGAACTTCAGAAAGTTCACCAGAAAGTCACCATTTCACCAGAAAAGACCTGTCAGTGGGTGAGTTTTATACTTATTTAATGCATTCATCCTGAACTATTACCATTATTAGATTTATACGGCAGCATGGAAACATTTATGCACATTTTAACTAGCCAAAGGTCTAAATAGAGCTGAAATTATTTACAATTTAACTAAACATATTTAGATTGCAGGCTGAAGGTGGCACAATGGAATGGAGGTGCAAGTTGTGTTCTGTTACTTTGGCACTATGCAGTACTACATATAATACTGCAGTACTACATAGCCAATATTCCAAAGTGTTTCCACTGCCATGTATGTGGAGACACTTTGGAATATTGTCATGTCTTTATGACAGTATATTACAATAATAAAATGATGTTGCATTAGCACCATTCCATCATTTGAAACCATGAAAACTCATCTGTCAAGATCTGAAATGGATTTATGTAGAGTAGATTCAGTCAGAGGAAATTGTGCAGTTTTTACATGTTTGTGTAACTTAAAGCTGCCCTTTTCTGAGACTAAGTCCACCAAAACAGACAGGAACTGGCCAGCTTGGTTAGGATTTATGACCTCCAGGTGAATTTCTAATGTGCATAATTCAAAAACGGATAACAAATCATTTGTAAACAGCTGTAAGAAGCCACGGTGTAACTTGCCTTCAAATGACTTTGGGTCTTTGACCTGAGGTGGATCATGACATAAACACTGTATTGTCCTCTTACTAGAAATAGACATCTAGAAAAGGTATCATTTTATTATTTCTTAAAGTTCCTTAAGTAAATATTGGAAGTGTTTGCTCTGCATTTGCTTCAAAGGTAATGGATATTTCTTTTTATTCTTTTAGGACCAGCGTGACGTGAACATGAGACGGGCACTTGTCCTCCTTGCACTTCCTGTTTATCTGCATGAAGATGCCTCCAACTTCTTCAAGACCTGTACAGTAAGTGCACACGACTCCCTGTCAATGGTTTTCACTAATCCTTTAATATTGATTGAGATTTTATTGAGTGACATAATAAATAGGGCAATTGTTTGTAGTTTGTAAACTGAGTGATATTTTTAAATGGTTTTAAAACTGAGACGGAAGATGAAAGGCGAACATCAGGGACTCCTGATTGGAAGGAGTGGAGTTTCGTTTACCTTTTGTGCTCCTGATCCATCATTATTTGAATAAAGAAAAATGAAGCTTTAGTCTTAAATTATTTTATAAATGTCCTCCTTCAGAAAAATGCTAAAGAACTTTTTAAAAACACAATTTTAATTGGAGTTGGTCCTTAAAACATCATAGCCAGTTGATTAAAAGCTAACAGAATGTTAGCATGAAAAGATTCCCATTGACAGATGGCAGGAATGTCAGTTTTGGACATTAGTGTGATGAATATCTTTGAGGGTCTGAACTCATCTGTGTTTTTTGTTTTGTATTTTCCAGAATACCAGACCTCACAGACACTGCTGTGGGTATCTTCTCAGTTGTCGTGGTGATGCTCCTGATGCTGCCGTCAGTGGTCCCACACATCTGGCTGACTAATCTCTTCTAACTCTTCGGGGACATCTATGCTCTGGACCTACAGCACCCCAAAAAACTTGAACTTGCCTTCATATTTATTCAGAATGCTGTCTTGAGCCTTGAGGACAGCAAACCACTGAAAGGACATTTATTGACGCTGAAGAATGTTTCGTTGAGTGAGTCTTCCAGAATGGACTATTTGTTGGTTTAAGTGTTATGTAACTAATGTGTTTTGTTGTGATCATTTGCTTTTTCTGCCGTAAAATACAAAACCAACTCTTTTTGTCAATATGTTGTGTGGCACTCTTATAATGCAGTTTTATTGCACTTATTGTTTCTTCATCCTCTTGATATTTGTGCTTTTTTTTTAAAGAGCAATTAAAAAAAGTGTATTAAGCAATCACTATTGTGTGGCCTTCACGTTTGTTGGTTTTTATCAATGTTAGCCTTTAAAATGTAGTGGGGCAGTATCAATATCTCTGTTTAGAATACATTTTAAGCTGAAGAATTTTAAATATTTTCAATGCTACACATTTAATGAGTTAAAGAATTTATAAAGCATTTGAGTGAATTTTACATATTTTATGAGTTGAGTAATATAAAAATATAGTTAGTTAAAGCGTTTTTTAGTTGGAAAATATTAAAAACTTTAAGTAAATAATCTCTCTTTTATAAGTTGAGGAATCTTAATATTTTTTATATGAAATAATACAAATGTAAGCCAACTGACAATATGAATTTTAATAAATGTTAACTTAAAAGTTTTAATAATATAACTTAACTGTTGCGTAATCTGTTACAAAATAATTTTTAAGTTCAGTCAACTCGCTAGGGATTACAGTGCAGACGCTAACATGAACAAGCAAGAAATCCCAAATTAACAGACTTGTTTTGTGGAAAGGTATGTTTTTCAGCTAGCAGGAATAATCAAAGTATCCGTTCTCTGTTTCAAAATGAGATTGCCACAAAACCGTATGTTATCTCATACTGGAACAGCTTTGGATGTAGAATTCAGTGGGAAAAGGTTTGGACCCTGCCACAAAAGTATTTCATCACCAATAAAATCAGAGAAATTTCTTTCAAAATTCTTCACAAATTTTATCCAGTGAAACATTTCTTTACTAAGTTTAAAAAAGATCTGGACATAAACTGTTCATTCTGTCATTCCTCACCAGAAACTGTGCCTCATCTTTTTTGGTTTTGCTCTTTCACTCAACTATTTTGGAAAGATGTGATACATTTTATAAGAACTCATCTATGTGAAGATTATAGATTATTTTACGAGCATATTATTTTTGGATATTTTACACAAGAAAGACTTAATGCAGAAAAAATATATGTAGTTAATTTACTTATAATTATGGCTAAATACTTTATACACAAGTGTAAATATGCCAACAAAAAAACCGTGTTTTATGTTTTTCAGAAAGAAATGGTTTTGTATGTGAACAGTATTAAATCTTCCACTAACAAAAAAGCTGTCAGAACAGTTGAAACATGGTCTCTCCTGAAACTTAAACAGATTCCTTTGCCTTATTATTTTTGTTTTCTTTTTGCATAACCTGTTTTACATGGTTATCATTATGTTTTTTTGTTCATTCTCATGGCGAACGTGAAGATTGTATTTTGCACACAGTGGAGTTTTGTGTTTGGTATTTTGTATGTGCAAGATATTGTTAATAAAGTTTATTTTTTAAAAAAAACGAACCGGCAAGAAGTAGCCACGGGGGTCCTGCAGCCATCGGAACCTTAACAAATATTTCATCTCCACCTCACCGTTGCCTTTTTTAAGAAATGACAGCTGGTTTTCCCACATTTATATGTAGTTATGGATCGAAAACAAGAGGAATTTGTTTTAATGTAAATGCGTGTTCCAGCGTCTACAGGAAGTGTCGCCCATAATTCACGCAAAGGCTCATGGGGGCTAGGAATAAGGTGGATACGGATTTTCTGTTTCGGTGGCACTTCTATTACCATTATTGGTATTTGAGACATTCCTTTGTGTCTCTAGAGATGCAGACAGATTTGTGACCACTTGAGGTGAAGATAAAATATTTCTTAAGGTTCCGATGGCCTTCTTATTGGTTCGTGTTAGCGTCTGTTCAAAATGGGAGGTGGCGGCCTCTCATCCAATCAGAGCACGAGAAATCATCTGCCTTCCGTTTCATTCAAAGTGCCTTCCTTTTCATTCAAAGTGCCTTCCTTTTCATGCAAAGTAACTTCCGTTTCATGCATACTCCTCTCTCACACACACATATAAACTCTTCCTCACACGTTCATATATACTTGTCTTTCACATACATACATTCTTTTTTAAGAGTGACAATGAGAGTGAGAATGTATGTATGTGTAAAGTAATATATATGCATGCGAGAGAGAGAATATATGGATGTGCAAGTGAGAATATATGAATGCGTAAGAGAATATATATGCATGCGAGAGAGAGAATATATGGATGTGCAAGTGAGAATATATGTATGCGAAAGAGAGTATATATGACTGTGAGAGCAAGAATGTATGAATGTGAGAGAGAGAATATATGGATGCGTAAGAGAATATATGTATGCGAAAGAGAGTATATATGACTGTGAGAGCAAGAATGTATGAATGTGAATGGTTCAGAATAAATAATGTCTTATACGGCCCCTCATAAAAAACAGATCTGATCTTTGACTGCAGGTGGTGATTGTTTGAGCAGAACAATGCTGTTTTTAAAAAACAACCACCTGGAACACATGAAGGAAACTGACTCTTTGCTCTGGAGTTCTAAACATCTCATGGTCCTGATAACATTTATGAATTTAAGAAGAATTTTAAGAAGAAAATATTATAAATCAAAGCAGCATAAGGTCAAAGGAGAAGATGTTCAGTCATACTGATTGCTATTCCTAAAGGACCCATGTCATGTTAAATCCTCATGTTATATATTTAGGTGTTAAGTTAACATTATGATGTCCATTCTTCACTATAAACAACTCCAAAGTGGTATTCTGATTCATTCACACATTTCTGAACATTCCTCTAGAAACCTGCGCTGTGAGCGCCAGCCCCTCCCAATCCACAAAAACGAGCAGGTTCTCCCATTGTGACATCACAAAGTGAGGAACCGCCCCTTCCAGGAAGAATCTGCGCTGCCAGCACCTCCCCCAGGCGAACACGCTCACACTTTCTCCACAGAGCTAGCGGGGATTGACACACTTTCATTTTATCTGCACAACATGAACATCCATCCATGCAAATGTTCGGATGTTGTTTGTTTTTGCGGGCGAGACGCGCTCCTGAGGCCGACTCTAGGTTGACGAAATGGGCGGTAGCCACAAAAAGAGAAAGGCGGAGCCTAAGAGATGGAGTAATTTTACTTTTGGGTAAAAAAAAAAATTGCTGCTGCTACAAAATAATCCTTCTATAGTGCGTCGAAGGTAATATATTATCGTATACATAAATATAGTTTACTCTAAAAAGCTTAAGAAAAGCATGATATAGGCCCTATAAAAGGAAAAAACATTTTGTGAAGCTCAAAGATTTTACGTAATTAAAATGAGATATCTACATCTATAGCTCTTTAATTCCATACCTACCCATCTATATCTATAGATCTATAATTATCTATATTTATCTATGTGTGTATATATATATATATATCTGTGTACAGCATTTAAGAACTATGAATTATATGCCAACATTTAACATTCAAAACCTACCAAGACTGTTACACAAATTAGGAAACAACCCGTTTGAATAGGATTTCATTGTGACAGTTATTTAAAAAAAATATTAAAGCATATCATAACAATCTTAAAAAATGTTTTTATAATACTCAGAGGTTTTGAGTTTTTTTCTCCAATTTGAAGACATCCAAACATTTATTTTAGCAAAATGTTTATATTTGACTATATTTTTTAACCCTTCTTTGGTTAAAAACAACCACAAGAAAAGTCTATAAAAGAATGAAAATACATAAAGGGAACATCATCCTTTTTAATGTAAAAGCATTTATGTATCCAAAATCCTTATATAAACCAGCAAATTGAAGGAAACAGCTTTTTATAAAATTTAGTCCCGGGTGTTGTCGAATTTTCCATCATTTCCAAATAGTGAGCGAGTCCTGAAACTGATATTTATGGACCAATCACACGGCAGTGTCGTATGACGGCAGAGTCATCCCCCCTCCGACATCAACATTGCCCCAGGGGGCCGGGAAGTGCGTGAGGAGAGCAAAGCTTCTCTGGGCTTTGGAAGAAGCATCCCTGTTTGTTCCCGGCTGAACGGGAAGTTTTTCTGTTGTTCTGAAATTCAAACAGTCCTTAAACAACCGGGAAACGCAATAACAAAGGCTGAAAAAAACAAAACAAAAAAGGCAGAGTCACGCTGTTTACAGGAAGCTGCGGCTCTCGTTAGGTGATGTTTGCTGCGTGATTAATTAGCGGAAAGGTTGTAAACAATGAGGACTGTTTTATGACACGGTGGGTTTTATTTACAGTAAATTGATTTTTTATTTTTGCACAAAACTAACAATAATTTTAAGGACTAGTATGCAGCCATCTTTCATAGACATTTTTATTGGTTTAGAGTACCGTACTTGTAAGCTTGTAGGTTTATTTCCTCTGTGCAGAAAAACAGGAAAAGTAAAACAAGATTTATTCCATTTTTCAATGCAATGTCTTTCTTCTCCCCCCAACAAAATAAGAAAATTTTGCTAAAAAGAAAGTGGCACTAGCGACTTCATGTGTCCCAAGTGTGTTTATATTTGTATTTTAGTGCAGTCTATCTTTACTGCATTGATCCTGCAGTGTCAATCATGTAATATTTTAACTCAACTTATGAGAAAATTATAAGAAAACGGATGTAAATTTATTTTAAAAACATGTATTTTAAGGACTGGTCCAAAAATCTTTTTTATTTTTATTCAGCGCCTTTTGATTAAATGTTGATTTATTTTTTTAATTCTTCAGACCAATTTTGTTTGGATATTAAAAAAATTAGGTTTTCCCATTAGTTTTATTACTAGTGATTTAAACTTAAAAGGTGGAAATTTAATTTTTAAAATCACAAATTCTTATAATAAAAAACTATATAAAATCAGTTTTTATAAGAAAAAAAAAAGTACAAGAAATTATTTTAACCCAAGAGAACCAAGGAGCAATTTTCTTCAGGGCTTTTAGAGTTTATTTGACTATTTAATTTTCTGTTTAATAAAATAAAATAAGAGAAAGAAAATCACAGTTCTCCTGGGCTAAAGGAAACATTAATTCACAAAATATATTAATTTAAATGTGAAGGTTGATTAATCAGTTTATTTATTAAGTTTTTAACTCAGCTTCATTTCACTGTTACTATATTTTTCACAGCACAATCTGAGACACAATCATGTTGTTATTGAGGATGTTGTTATTGCCTCCCCAGGTGCGTGCTTACCTGGCATGGAGGGAGCAGATCTTCTCCGACTGGAGCCATCCAGCGTTCCTTCATAGGCCACAGTGACGTCATACACGGCGTCCAGGTGGTCTCTCATGGTCTCGATGGCAACATGAGCGGCCTTCATCCTTGGAGTAAGCGTGTGCTTAAGAACGGCCAGTCCTGCACGAGAGACAAAACAGCACAGATGAATTAATCACTCAGTGAGAGGAAAAGACAAGTCATGGCCGTTTTGATCTCAACTCTGCTTATATATTTAAATCCCACAAATATAAGGTTTTCAGAAACAAAGTCTATGTGAGTGCGTGTGTGCCACTCCTCAGCGCGTTACCCATGGAGGCTGCAAGCTCTTCTCACTAATACCTCACTAATAGCAGATGATGTCATGAGTGCAGCTCTATCACATGATTTGTGTGGATTAAAGGGGGAGGTGATATGCAGAGCCCTGGCATATGCTTAATCTCTGCAAAAGGGCAGCCCATGCAACTGCACAACCCTGTCAAAAAAAAAAATACTTCCACACTCCACAAAGGAATCAGTCTGTTAAAATCACAGTAACAAAGACACAAAAAATGCATTAAACACTTTCATGCAAACTGTATGCACTTTTGAATTGATTCAGTTGCCTAAAAAACAACACGTCTTAATGAATATTTTGTCAATTTTAAGGTGTATAATTTTACCTGCAATGAATGAAAAACCTAAAGTGGGGACAGCAGCTTTTAGTTTGAAAAATCATCAATTAGGGTTGCACGATATTGGGGAAAACTCACAATTTGCAATATAAATGACATAACGCGATGACGATATAACTTGCAATACAGGAACAAACAGCAAAACAACCAAAAACATCATTTCCATTACACGGCAACAGTTTCCTTTAAGTAAGAGTCAAACAAAAACAAAAACAGGGCCCCATCCAATTGTTCAAATGCATAAAGGGATTTATGTGATTCGTTAAATATTTCAAGCTGCCAATACATTGATGTAGCACATTTAAGTTAACCATTTATTGCAATTCCATCCATCTTTCGTGATACGCGTATTGCACAGCTTGGTGTCGGGATAACCATATATATGCTATTTATTGTGCAGGCCTCGTGGGAATTGTGATCAATGAGCCAAACTCGCAGCTCTAGGGTCACCACAAAGACACTTCTGTTCCTAAACATGGTAAAGTTCACACTTGTTCAATAAAAGTCATTACTTAAGTAGTTGTGTGTTTTAAGGGTATGCATTTAATGCAGCAGAGACACAAATAATCCCTAAAATCAGTGTTGATATTTGTTAAACTTTTTTTTCTCGCTCATTAAGCCTTTATCTTAATTTATATTTTCTTAACACACCCCCACTTAAAAAGAACAAACCAGAAACATTTGTTTTTCTTGTTGAAAAGGTTTAAACCAGAAAAACTAGTTTTTTCATCTGCAGGATGACAAGTTTCCCAACTAAACTTAGGTTGTGTCTGAATTCCATCATAGTGCACTATACAGTGCGTTTGCCATTTTGTAGTGCTGTCAAAATCTATAATTCCCTAATCCAGTGCCCTAGAAATTTCCCAGAGGTCTCTGCGAGAAACCAGTGTGCATCCATCCTCACTAGACTGGCATATATAGACCAGAATGCATTGTGTTTGAAAAATATATAAAATGAGAATTTTCCCCCCATGTTAGTCGTGAAAAAAAGTAGCAAATTGGTGCCGAATTACTTTTAAAGTCCAGGGCACTAGACAGTCCCGCTATAGTCTTTTAGTAGTTAGGGAAGGAATACGGAGACAGCCTTAGTCATACCCGTCAGACCAGTCGGCTGGATTGAATTAGTGCAACAGCCAATCACTTGCCTTGTTTTTTAGCGAAAGCCTGACTGTCAGCAATGACGCTCTTGATCTCAGGATTATACCGAGTTCCTTCTGGGAAAATGACAAGGTACATCTGAAAGGAGTAAAGCACATTCAAAGGACAGCATGAGCATAAACCTCTGCACAGGTCAGAGATTTCACAAGCGAAGACATTTTCAGGAGTAAAGGGATCCTGAGCAAACCTGTGACACTTGGTTTTCATGTTGTAAAATTACTCAGCTTAGATTTCAACCACAAAAATGCTTAGTGATGAAGATTTGGTTTTAGAAGATGTAGAAATGTCTTTTTTAATGGTTTGCGATTAAAAATAAGACATTTTTTTCACATTTTCAAATAAGATCAAGAATTTTTTAGGTAAATATTCAAAATATCTTTGATTTTGTGAAACTCCCAGAAGTGTACTATGAAAACATTAATTGGACTCAAACTATAACAATATTTAAACAATAAAATCTAGTGTTACTTTCAGACCTCACTACTAGACTGCAAAACTCTTATTGTGAAAACTGAACTGGTTTAGCTCTCAGCTTGAAATGTCACAACACAGCTTTCATTGTGTACTGGAGGTCAACAAAATTAAATCTGGCGGACATTAAACCCGCACATGACTTCAGAGGCCATTATGTTGGTTTGTGTTGATTTCCTGGGCCCTCCTGCCAGATCACAACTTTCCAGCATTTGTTTAGGTTAGCAATGTTTTACTTTTTGTACCCATATGAAGGACGCGTGTCTTATATTTTGACTAGAAAAAGGTCACCGTAACATCAGAAAAACACACTATCGCACAGACTAATCCCCATGAGTCCTATCCAAAAAAAGTGATTAAACGACTCAGTGATCACAGCCACTTTCTGATTACTGGTTATATGAGGTTTCAGTTAGATTTGAAATAAATATAGAGGATGTTGACCACAAATTTAAAGACATTCATACAAATGTAATGGTTTTGTTTGAGACCGAATAGAAGTTTTGCTTCAGATATTGAGGCATCGAAACAGAGTCATGGCATAAAAATACCCACTGGAGTTCCTGTTTGCGTCTGGTTGAGAAGCTTCTTTCTCATGGCCGTTTCATTAAACTTTGCACTTCGTTTCACATAGATTCCCCCATGCTAAAACAAGAAAAGAAAGAAATACATTGAAATCAAGCTATATATATTTAGCTGCATTGAAACTAATTTAAAGTTTTCTTTTTCTTTATTTAAAGCTTTATTTGAGAAGATTATAGCTTCATACTCACTCAGCTGCATTACCTGAGAGAAATACCATCCATAAAGCGGGAGCCACTTGAGTCCATCTTTGAGGACATATCTCACGTGACCCAGAGCGCTCTGTCTGATGGCGAGCATGTCAGCGATGATCCAATCAACTACAACGGAAAAAACGGCAACACATTTTACTGACACTGTACAAAAAAATAAATGTTTAATGATTCGAATTTAAGGTCCAACTCCAATCAGTTCCCAGTGTTCTTTAAATCATAATTATTCTGTTTCTAGACTACATAATTAAAAAAAAAGTTCATTTTTCTAGAACATAATTCATCAGAAATTCACCTCTCAGTTGGCACGGGGTAAGCTAGCACTCATTTCCCATCATTTCTATGTTTACAGTCTCTCCCCCCTACCTTACAGCTTCTCACAACCTCAACCTGACACCACAGGTGCAACAAAAACGGCCAGCAATATCAGAGCTATCCAGCCGTACAGTTTTGAGTCAGACGTCTATTTGTCTACAAGTGGATGCATCAGAATGGAGCTTGTGGCCTGCTGATTGGAGTTTGTAACAACTATAACCTTTTTTCAGCTACTCCTGATTCACCAGGAATATGCAGACATTTTAATCTTATTTTCCCTTCTAAATGCCCTAATGTCATGAGAAAAAAATGCTACAAGAACACGTTAAAAAACCCCACATAAAGTTATTGGAGTAGGTCTTTAAACTACTAACCTGTACACTGATGATTTGACAGGTAAACGACATTTTCCTTCTTCTTTGGTATATCCCCATATATGACAATCTGTTGAGATCATAAAAATAAAGTTTTGATGAAACAACAAGAACTCATCATGTGGCCTAAAGCCTGTGGGGGTCTTCAATGTTTATAGTCGCAGCTTTACAGCCTCCATCATTTAGGACAGGTTGTTTGCACAGCCTATCATAGAGAAATGCCAGCAATGAAAGGTGTGATGGGGGGAATGCAGACTTTCTTGAATTGAATGAAGCTGGTTCAACAAGATCTTGCTCAACTGCCAGGCTGACTGCCTTCACACCCACACTTTAGTCGAAGGATTTAAATGAAGAAAACAAACAAAAAAAGTATTTCATGCACAGATATCTTACCTCCACTCCTGTGTAGTTCTCAAAGAAAAACAGGACCATGCTCTGGTAGATGCAGTATATCCGGTCGTCTATCTTGTGATAAATACTTGCTGGTAATACAGTTGAAAGCATGCGCCAAACGCCCCATGACAGCAGGTAAGCTGGGGCTGTTCCCAGCATGATCGTGGCTGGGAACCAGTACCGGAGCGAGTAGGTGTGCACCACCAGAGAGAGCAGCATGGTTCCGCTCGCACAGATATATGCCTGAAACCCACCGCTGGACTTAGCGAGACACGCCAAACTATCTATCCCACAACACACCTGGCCTACTTACGCCACACCTGCCCCGAAGAGTCAGCATAAGAAAGTGGGAGAGCTGCAGCGGCGGGGCATGAGTGGAGCAGCTAGTTCGCTAAAGCTAAATTTAACCTTGTGAGCAAAGGAGCGCAGTTCGCCAAGTCAGCAGGCGCGAACTCAAACAGCAACACATCGAAACAAAACGGAAAGTTACAGAGTCAACGGCTGCACGAGGCTGAAACGACCTCAACCGGAACTCAGCGCACTTTACTGTACAAGTTATGAAAAGCCTTTTAGCCCTCCCTCCACAAATAAAACGAGTTAAAGTTTTACTAAACTCTACACGTCACGCAAACTGAAGACTGTAGCGTGAAAAGTTCAATAAAGTGCACCCCAAAAGTCAGCTCCAGCGCCGCAAGAAAAAGTATCTCCTATTCCCTTCCACTGATCATCTTTATCCGGCTGCTAGCTTCTAGCAGCAAATGTCACACACGCCTTCCTGTGAGAGGACACGCTAAGACATCGACGCAGCTGATTGGTCAAATGACGCAGGAGAGGCAAGCCAATCAGAGCGCTGCAAACTCACTTTTCTTTTAGGACTGTACCACAAATGTACGACTGACAGTTTCTTTGAACAGAAAATGTTCTGTTACTCGCAACATTTTATTTTTTAACTTTTTATTCATGTGCCAAATTGAAAGAAAATAATTACATAAAAAATAAATGACAGATTTGTTATGGTTTTTATTTCCTTTTTCCCCCTAAAGAAGACAATTTTGAAGAACTTATTTACAGTAAACTATTTTTTTCATTTATGACTTGCATATTTATGTATTTGTTTATATATTTCAGCACGGGTAGACGACAAAGTTAGAATGTCATTGTGCTGTTATGTGTTGCATGTGACAATAAACACTTTGAATCTTAAAAGTTAAAACCGAAATATGGTATATATGGGGAAAATAGCAGAGCAGAAAGTTCAAATAAATTGAAGGGATTACCCAAGTCAAGTTAATTAGCCCCATCAATAGAATACTAAGTAATGCAGTTATTTAAGTTGAAGTGTTCAAATAATACATTGAACTGTCTTGTTTTAGTAGCACCAAATTTGCCCAATTTCCTAAACTCATAGAAAGCTTTAGTCATTGAGTAAAAATGTAAAAAAATTAAAAATAAAAAGGAAATGACTTTTCATTTCTAGTCTAGCTTCTAATAGTATTTGAAAACATGCATTACTTTTTTTATACTACTTGAACAGTGATGTGGCGCTCGAGACAAAAAAGCCCTCGTTCAAGTTTAAAATCGTTTTATTTCATCAAATTTAAATTCTTTAAGCCCGTACCAAACTACAGTTCAATTAGAAGTTTTTATTATTATGAAAAATCAATGCAAAATAATGGTTTATATATTTTTAATATACGTTTCTATGAGTTCATCACATTGTCATCGCACAACACAGTTTGTAATCCAGAAGTGGCAGGACAACAATCCCACGTACATTTAAATTTTGCATCAACTCCAGAAAAAAAAAGAATAAGAAAATAAATAGCAGATCCATTTTCTGATATTTGAGTTTGATGCTTTTAACTTTCAAAACTTGATTTTTGACAGTTTAAAAATGTAAATACATAAACAGAGATGGTAAAGTTTGTATTTTTCATAAAGGTGAACTGAATGGTGTTGGAAAACAAGTCATGTGGTCCAAACAACTCCTAATACCAGATTATGTAAAAGAACAGAGCAAATAAAATCAACAAACATACAGATAAAGATTTTTATAACTTTCTTTCACATTAAAAAAAAAGAAAAAGCTTCTGTTTGGAGACCTGGAACCTGTGAAACCTTAACAGCTGATCTTATTTTCTTTAACAAAGTTTAATGGATTAGAATTACCTCAATGATACTATAAAAAAATGTATTTTATTAATAAACATCACAAAACATCTTAAAGGAGGAGGTGTCCCACTGGCTCAAACCTTTATAAATCACATTTTCAGAAAGGAAATTAAAAATTCACAGTAGTGGTTCCTACCCTTTGTTAGAAACACGAAAACAATTAAGATCCAAACAACAGAATCTTAGGAAACTGAAAACTTTTACATAAATCAATTTTAAAAAACTGATTTATTTTATAGAAAAAAAATCAACATTCTGTAGAAAATATACCGTGTGGCTCTTACTCCAAGTCGTAGTTCTCATATGGTAATACCTTCAGATTAGTGATGCTGTCTGAGAACAAACAGACAAACATTAAAAGACTGCATTAGAGATTTGACTTCTAGTACAAAGATGAGTAGAATAGGCCTTACCAAGAATCCACTGCTCAGACAAAATCCTGTTTCCCTCTGGTCTCCGGCCACTGTACTTCCCAATGCAGATGCCTGCCTGCCGCACAGTTTTGCAAACGGCTCCCCCACACAGCTGAATCAGCTCCACCAGACTCTGGGGGGGTGGCTGGGAGTGCTGGGACACAAACATGGCTGGCTGGTCTTGGAACAGGTCCTGTTGGTGTTCTCCAGCAGAAAGATGCCTCTGGAGACGGCAAATCTAAAAAAAAAAAAAAAATTTAAAAAATCTCTTTTATCCCACATTCAAATTTAACCCTTAAATTGTGGATAAAAAGGTTGCATCACTGAAGCAAACAGATACTTATACTATTTTGTATGAGTTCTTCAATAAAGAACTATAATCCTGATGGAAAAAAACTGACACATTTGAAGCCTTCGTATGTTTGTGTGCTCACGACAATAGAAAGTACCACATCATTCTTATAATAAAAAAAACAACAATAAGTATTAGTTTAAGTTGTAGTAGGTTTAGGGGATGTCATCTGGACCTAAACCTACTACAATGGAACCAACCTGGATGAATGAGAGTCTTCATAGACATATTAGCTTCAGTGCTAAATTGTTGTAAAAAAAAAGATCTCTTCAGTTTGGATGTCAACTAAATAAACAAAATGTTCAAATAGTGGGAAAAAAAACAAAAGTAGGTTAACTTCTTTAATTAAAGACCCACTCCAACAAAAATGGTGCTTTTTGTGTTTTTAACATGTTGTTGTGGCATTTTTCTGATGATGGAGGACATGTATTAAGAGGAGCTGGAGGAAGTGGCGGGGGCGAGGGAAGTCTGGGCATCTTTGATTAGACTGCTGCCCTTGCAACTCGGTCCCAGATGAACATAAGAAGATGGACGGTTGGAAGCTCAGACTTATATTTCGGAGTATTTCTTTATTCAATCATAGTGAATCAGGAGCAGATGAAAAAATGCAGTTTGAAAATGATCATATTTGTGACGTAGAAAATACACTGGGTGGGCCACAAGCTCCCTTCTTCTAGCTCTCTGGAATGGGGAGGGAAAGGGAGGGCGGGGCTGCCCCATGCCAACAGTCCTGCCCAAAACTCAGAGGCAAATTTCTGATGAACTCCTGCCACTGATAATTAAAAGACCACTGAGAACGCTTTGAAAATTGTTTAAAAGATGTTCAGAGTGGATCTTTAACTTAGGCATAAATACAACTCAAAATGGTTCTTTTAAAAATATATATATTATTTTCATTTTAACTTTTTCCTCAACTACAAAGACATTTTTTAAATTTATCGCAGGACAAAAAATAAATTTTGAGTATCTTCTTTAAGTGCTTAAAATATCCCTAATTAATGCAAGAGCCTTTTCTTTCTACTATTAGAATTCAGGATTGATGTCTAGGTGACAAAAGTCATAAAAATGATTCACAAAAATCCAAGAAGAACATAGCAAAAATAGCAAAAGCAAAAATAAAACTGAATTCAAATCACTATTTTAATAATACAAAAAATTAAGAAGGGAAAATTAGAAAACAATAATTACTTCTATATTTTCCTTTTATTATCACTTATTTTTGTATTACTATTATTGTTACTACTACTACTACTACTACTAATACGACTACGAATAATAATAATGAAAGAAATGCTTTGCATCAAATTATAGCTCTGAAACTCATTTTCACCTGCTGTCTATCACACCAAACCCTTTAAAACAATTGTACAAATAAAACATACTTACAATAAATCAATCAGATATTCACATTAAGAACAACGTGACAACTTATTGGAATAAATACTGACATTTGAGTTTTCATAAATATTTAGTTTTTTTTTGTTTGGCAAATGTTTTAATGTTTTTTTTCATTCAGTGAGTACATCCCTTTTTAAAATATGAATAACACAAAAGTCATGAATTTGACCCTGTATTGACAGCTTCTTAGGTGAAATACTGCAACCAGCCTGAAGGTGGCTACAGGAGCTTTAACAGAACAGCAACAATGTGAGCTGGAGACTCACCTTGATTGAAAGGCTTGATTTTTTTCAACAACCAGAATAATATGAGATTTTTAAAACATATAAACCTCCTTAAATCTTTAAGATGTTAAACACAATGTAGAAAATCATAATAAAACATAATATTTAACCATCTGATAGTGTATCACCTTAAGTACAAATATCTACTAAAGAGATGTTTGTCATCCGTGTTCAGATCTACAGCTCTAACTATTCTCAGAGTACCAAACAATCACATGTGCATATTAAATATAAATAAAAGATAAATAAGGTGATATTTACATCTTTCCTTTACAAATTATTGTTTAATTAGCATTAACATTATTTTCTTTAATTAGAAAGTATTTGCTGATGCCTCTATTGCCCAGTAAAAGATACATTTATGTTAAAATGCAAAGATCCATCATTCCAGTGAGCATTAGTTTACTTTCCAAATGGCAACATCTCCCTGTCAACGCTGTTCTCCCTTCGTTTTTGACTCCTCGTTAGTGTGGACATTGTAAACATTCCCATATATCATCTCCCGTTCCTGCTCCAGTAAATTAATCAGTCCTCCTGCTGCCATACTGTTACATTAATCATGCCAGGCACAAGTCTGCATGCAGGCAGCCTTGAATAAAAAAAAAGAATGTGACATTCCCCTATAGTGGCATACAGTGTGTGCTACTCAGTTCAGCAGATGTTGCACGCGTTGAAAACATGAGGAAACTGTCTGCTGTGCGTTTTGAATAGGATGCGGCCTGGTGCCAACATAAATGAATGAAAGGCCCCTGGAGGTGCTTTCTGTCTAAATGAATCACCGTTCCTGTGCATTCCTCTCACTCCAGTAACACTAAAAAACACAAATTGATGGAGATTATTCAACTTTAGTGATTCAGTCTCAACACCTGTAGGATTTCACGTTTCGGCAATGACGACCAGTCCTTCCTCTTTGCTAATGTGCCCGAAATATGTTGCATTTCCGATTGATTACATCAGCTCACTTCCTTTAATTCTGCCGGGAGGCTTTCCTGTCAGATTATATATGTTGGAGGTGACAGGGAAAGGTGGCTATAAGGAGCTCATGTGACAATGTAAAGCTCTTCTAAAGGTCACATTCAAATAATAGTCATAAGAAAGATGGTTATTCGGAGGGATTCTTTGGGGGTGTTGGGTGTATGTCTTTCCAATTGATCCTTCTGTCAAAATGATCAAGTATGATCATTTTATTTTACCCAGGGGAAATAGAAAGTAGTTGTTTTTTGGGGAGAATGTGGTTATCTTTTATTGTGATAGATGATAAATTCATAAGAAAAGTGCAGCTGGGTGTGCAGCTCCTTATTTAAACAAAGCAGTAAAGGAGGTGGAAGGGGGAGGAGTGGGTGTTTCATGTCACATTCTTGTTTGTTCCACACCAGAAAACAGTTTTAATGAATGGGATGGACGCCGTTACTATCAAGGAGTGTGCTGAAAGTAGACAGCAGCATCCTGAGTTGCCATTCATTCAGAGCTGAAAATAACATGTGGGTGTTGAAGAGGATATAGTGGAGGATGTGTAGTTTGTGTATCTGCTCCTGTGTGTTGTTTAGAGTCTTGAAAGGGACCTCCGCTTCTCTGCTCTTTCACTGGTCAAACTGAAAGGTGGGAGTGGTTTAGACCCACAGTTAGGAAGTTTTAACCACTTTGGAAAGTGGTCGGGGGCTTGATGAAAGCAGATGCAGTCGGACGCACACTACCTCAAATTCCTGATGGCTTACCCTCCTCCTACCAATGAGAGGTAATAAAAGGAATCTGAAGGACTTCAAGAGAGTTTACACTTGAATGCTGCAGGGAAGAGACAAGCAATCACAGAGAAAAAGATCAAAGAAGCTCCAAAACTCCAAGGGATTAGATCTGAATTAGTAGGGGGAAAAGGCTCTGCTATGAAAATGCTGAATGTGGACCTGCTGCTGTTGGGCTTCTTCCTTGGCCTGGAAACAGGACACGGTGGTGCTAGTAAGAGACAATATCAGATCCAAAATGGACCATGCAGCTACACGTTCCTATTGCCTGAACAAGAAAACTGCCAGAGTCAGAACGACTACAACTATGCTGTTCAGAAGGATGGACCCACAGATGAGTCTGCTCAGAGGCTGGAGCAGCTGGAGATGAGCATGGAGAACAACACACAGTGGCTGCTTAAGGTACAACGTCATCTCACTCTGGACTTTCAATGGTAGGAAGTGAAATAAACCAGGTTGTCGTCTGACAATCAGCATCTACAGTGTAGGCATAGTAATTAATAAATAACTAAACTTCTATTTGATCTTATTAAAGTAAAGAAAAGGAAATAAGCCAACTATACAGACAAATTCCAAGTAAAAATTTACTTTAAAAGTGGGTTACTTTTGGTTCTGCAATTAGAACAGTAACTTCCTGATAAATAAATTTTGTTCGTGCAATTAGATAGTTTAAACTCTTTGTGCTTTTTACACATTAACAGTCACATTTGAGGCATTGGGCAAGGCAGGAATAACCAGGTCCATTCATGAACATATTTAAAGAATTTTACCAAACTCTAGTACTTCATTAATATATAATGTGTTTAGAAAAAGATGCAAAACATATTTATCCTCTAACCAAGAATAACTGTCAAAAAATAAAAACTCCTAGTAGAAAATGATTTCTCGACAGTTGACTAAAAATATTGGTGGATGAAATCTGAATTTAAAAAAAATTTAAAATGCTGTCAATTCACTGCTTACAGAGAGTAATCTTTGATTTGTGATAAAACAACAGCATCTCATTCCTTAATTAAAACCTAAACACTTCTGACCTGTTTCACAGAAGGCAAAGATCTCCCAAAGACAGTGTTGATATCAACTAAAACTCAGTAGCACATACATTCATCAAATCTACATCAGATGCAAATGTATCACATTAAACAATAAAAAGCTATTCATTTGTCCTTTATTAAGATGTTTCAGTGCATATTTTTTGCTCCAAATCTGTCTAAATAAAGTTGCATTGTACAAGAATGTGACAGAACATTTGTTTATCAAACAAAACAAGCAAAATTCAGAAATAACTAGGTAACAGAGTCACATGTCTGTGTTCTGATCACTAAAAATATGAATGTCAATCAAACCAGGACGATGGACATGATAGAACTTTGATTGTTTATAGTCACAGATAAATAACAAGAACCGACTGGAGAGATACAAACCCAAACCAAAAAGTGGAATTAAATATAAGCATCATGTTAACCACATTTTATAATGTTTTTTTTTTTATCAGTCGGCGGCAAAAAACGTTAACTTTCAAATGAAGAAGGAAATCCGTCCTTACTTACGGATGCTTTTGAGGCAAACAACTGATTAGATCACCAACTGTCAATTAGACTTCCTGCCAACAAATTCAAATGACGGTATCCCATAAATCTGTGCATCCGAAGACATAAACCGAGAAACCAAGAGAGGAAGTCCGTGTCGATGCTAATGGCTTCTCTTTTATCAAAGATGATACTACTGCCGTGTGGGATTGCCTGACTGACAGATGAGTAAAAACAATCAAAAGGCAATCACTCACTGCAAGAGATGACAAAGGCATTCGGCTGACGCGGGTATCCAGTTGTGCACAGTCCCGATTGTCACGAAGGATGTAACTCCTCACTCAACACTTCCATCCTGTTTACGAGTCGTGTGACCTGATTGCCACTCAGGAACACCATGCAGGAAATAACTTAATGATTAGTCTGGGTCTAAATTCAGTCATTCTGTAAGGTAGAAGAACGCATTTCAGAATGGGCAAGGGCAGCTGGCAACTTACAATTGTTTCAGTTAAGAGACAGACATTACATTACAGTTACATTATCACTCTGGCAGAAATATATGAAAGAATAATATGTGTAACGTTTTTCTTCAATTTGAACAACAAAAAAGATTTTTTAAAGTCCCACTCCAATCATCTTTTGATCTATTGTAAAAGAATTCCCAGTGGTCTTTTAATTATGATTATGCAATTTTCAGCCCTAAAATGTGTAATTTTCTAGGACATAGTTTCTGCAGAGCAGCAGGAGTTCATTAGAAATTCACATCTGAGTTATGGGCGGGACTGTTGGCACAGAGCGAACCTGCACCCTTTTTCACTTCCTGTTGCCAAGAGCTCTCTAGTTACACTCTCTCCCGCTAGTTTACAGTCCGTCACACCCCCTACATAACATTAGTGGTTAAGAAAAATGGCGAGCAATATTGAAGCAATCCAGTCGTACAGTTTTGATCCAGATAAACAGCTCGGACGAGGATATCAAATACATACATGGATCTAGTCATCTACAAGTGGAGGCATCAGAATGGAGCGGAGTATGGAGCTTGTGGCCTGCCCAGCGTGTTTGCAAAGTCATATTTACAAGCTTTATCAAACAGCATTTTTCGTCTGCTCCTGATTCACAACAACCCTAAAGGAATTCTCAGTCAGAAGTGCAATTTGAAACTTCATTTTCTTTATGCGTGTTCTCCATAATCAGAAAATTGCCACAAGAACATGTTAAAAACACCAAAAACACAATTTTCATTGGAGTGGGTCTTTAAACCACTGGACTGCTTGACACTGTGGTGTCTTCAAAACATTACAAAGGCTAAAACCTGTGAAAGGCTGTCATCAACACAACAATTAAATATGTCCAAGTCCCACAACACCAATCTGCCTCCATCATAACGTCACAGGAATATTTACTACATATAACATTACTGCACTTTTTTCCACCTTTCATATGCTTTCCTAGGTGTTTTCTGATTTGTATTCATCGGATGTCTAATGAAAAGTTTCCTCCTTTTGTGCTCCAGTTGGAGAACTACATTCAGGACAGCATGAAGCAAGACATCCTCTATTTCCAACAAGCTGCTGTTCACAACCACACAGCGACAATGATTGAAATTGGGGCGAACCTGCTGAGTCAAACTGCTGAGCAAACAAGGAAGCTAACAAACGTGGAGGCACAGGTGAGGCTGCGTGTTCTGCTTTTTCCCCGAGCATAGAGACAGCTGCAAAGAGTGCAGTACGGGCAATTGTGCCGTCTTCCTGTTGGTTTCACACAGTCTCATGTCGGAGGGTTGCATTTTTTTTTTGAGAAGCCCTGACGAATAATATTTCAAAGTGTTAAAAAAATAAGCAGCGGGGAAAAACAGGGTGAATGCGTCAGTTATTATTGTGGCCAACACGTCAATGACCTTATGTGAGCCAACTGCACAGCATTTCCTGTTATTAGCACACTCCTGTATTCCCAGAGAAACAGTCTATCAGTTTGTCACAATCAGACATCCGTCTGTTCAAAGACATCAACAGCTGAATTGGAGACATAAAGCTAGAATCCATGTAAACAACCTGCTTTTTGCTGAGTTCAGTTCCTTTCGAACTCGGAAATAAGTGGCAAGGTCCCCAACCGCAGTTCAATATGTGTACATCTGTCTGTGAAAATGAGGGGTATACAGAAGTTTCCACAGCTTCAGGTATGTCTGCTGTCATAAAATGCTTTGTTTTTTTTCTCCATGATGATTTTCCCTTTAAAAAATGTTTTTTTTTGCTCAGCCGAGACCTGAAAACAATTTAAACGTGTTTAAACTCAATCAAATATACTCAGAATTTTTAAGCAGATACACTTTTTGTAGTGAAATAAGAAAAGTATAGAAAGGTAAGAAAATGAACGTTATTTAAGGGAGGGGGACACTGAATATGAAACCACAAATTGGTGTTTTTGTGCTAAATCAGTGATCCGTTACAACCAGGGATACCACTATTTTCAGTTTAAAATCGAACACTTGCTACACCTTTAACCCTTGTGCTATCTTAGATGACCCCAGCCTTACATTGACATGTTCTCCCTACCATGACAAAGGTGGATAAAGGTGTCATGTAATCCATGGACACCAGTGAGGATCACAAATCATTGAAGAAAAAAGGTTCAGAGCACTGTCTAGTGGGTCTAGATGACCCAACTCCCAATGTTAAAGTGCCTAGGATAGCACAAGGGTTACACTGAATCATTGGGGAAAGTGAATCGTTACATCCCTACTACATACTAAAAGGTTTATGCTGAAACAATTTAAACAATTGTGCTAAATTTAAGGATTTTTTGTTTTATTATATTACACCAGTCATAAAAAAAGCCAACTCAAAGGTTTTTCTTCATTGTTGGTTGCTTATTAGCAAATTAAAAAACGGATTTTACAAATCTTTAGTTTCAGTTGTCGCTTTGTAACACATTAATTATATATCGAACCAAAACAAAACCAGGGAAAGATAATCATTGCATCCCTAGTTACAGTAATATAAGTCCAATTTATAACAAACAGTTGATGTTGTGCGCAGAAGTCAGTCCTTTGGAGGTTGTCTTGCTGTTAATTGCTTCACCTTGTTTTCTTTTGGCTTCAGGTAATTCATCACACAACACGTCTGGAGCGTCAACTTCTTGAAAATTCATTGTCAACCAACAAGTTGGAAAAACAACTCATTGTCCAAACAAATGAGATCAGCAAACTAAATGACAAAAACAGGTGAGGATCAGCTATTTAAAGGAAAAAAAAGAAAGTATGTCCTCTATGTTTGAATGTTCACAAATCTTTACAGCAGATCAGGTTTTTTGTTTTGTCAATCGGTTCTCTTTTATTGTGTGCATGAAAAGCTGCTCCTTTTCAGATCACACATCTTTGTACTAATATATGTATAATTTTCTTTTTGTCATGTCTGAACTATTGTGACTTTGCCTCAAAACATCTGATGTGAATGATCCCTTTCATATCATCTTCTATCATCTTGTGTGTCTTGATCACAGTCAGCATCTTCAGCTCTACCCACTCTAAACAACAAAATAGCTGCTTTCTACCTCTTTGAACATTTTTTTGTTTGACTTTTGCTACCACTCTTTCATCAATCCACTCCTGCTCTCTGCGCACTCTCAATCCTCCCAGCAAAATAATGAAACTTGTGCCTCTGCTTCTCCGCAGCTTTTTAGAAAAGAAAGTGCAGGAGATGGAGAAGCAGAGCCAGGTGGAGCTCAAGGCTCTGCAAGAAGAAAGAGAGCAGCTCCAGACTTTAATGTTGAGGCAGACACGAATCATTGGTGAGCTGGAGCAGCAACTACTGAAAGTCTCTTCCAACAACTCCGTCCTTCATCATCAGCAGCAGGAGTTGCTGGACACCGTGAACGCCCTCATATACACACTGTCTGCTGGATCTGCTCAAGGTGAGCAACCGCTCTCTCTGGACTTGCTTTCATTCCCCGCACCTGGAGCGTCGTCCACATGTCACAGGTTGAAGCAGCGGTGCACCCTCAACATGTCACCTGTACCCCCATTACTGTTTGTGCGTTTACATTCATATTAGACACACAACAGAACGTGATGTCTCTGGACTGTAAGATAAACCAGAGGCACCCAGAAATAGAACATGCTCAATGAAACCTCTGAGCTGACACTCATGCTGGGCTGACAGATAATTGCCACATATTATCAGAACATCTGAAGACCGTCCATAAAAACACGTCATTTTCACACAATGCCAGTCATTTACCCAATTTGGAATAAGAGGAAAAAAGGTTTAACCTTGCATTTTATTAGACAGTATTTTCAGTCGCTATAATTTTCATAGCAACTTCCAAGCAGATTTTATGTTTTATATATTAAAGATCCACTCAGGATATATATATATATATAAACAACATGTAAAAATATATTTAAAAAAATAAGGCTTAAAATCGAATTTACGAGTATTTCTTTATTCAGATAATTTTGAATCAGGAGCAGACAAAAATGAGAGATTATTTAAATTAGGGATCATTTATTACATAGAAAATACTTGGGGTGGCCCCAAGGTCCCCGCTGCTCCCATTTTGATGCACCCACTGACAAATCTTCATTTTCCTCATCTGAGCTGGCATCTATCTGGCTGAAAACTGTACAAGTGAATCTAAGATTGCGCGTCATTTCTGTTGCATTGGTAATGTTAGGTAGGGATTGCGAGGGGCTGTAAGATGGCAGGAGGGAGTGTAAACAAAGGGATGATGGGAAATGTGCAATTTTACTGAACGCCAACGGTTCCGTCCATAACTCAGAAGTGAATTTCAATTGAATTTCACTGCTGTCCTAGAAAACAAGCTTTTTGATTTTGGCAAAAACGGCATATTCATAATTTAAAAACGCACTGGGGACGCTTTTGAAATACATCGATAGATGATCGAAGTGGGAGTTTAAGGGTCAGTTATAAATGACCCATTTTATTATTTATCCATTCTTGTGTCCAACGCAGATGGTTCTCTAATTTCTTTTAATTACCAGATGACTACAAAGTTTGCAATACTATCTGTCTTAATGATGAAATCTACATTTGGGCAACGTAAATACAAATATACCCTGACTTTTTCTATCATCAACCATAAACAAGGAGTTTATTAAATAAGCCCCAAATGATTGCGATTTATACTTAATCATATATAATGTCAAACTAAAACAAGTACTTAACAGAATTGTCCTTTAAATTGCTTCAATTTCATTTTAAACTTACCATCATCTCACTTTAAAATGTCATCTAAATGCTCCATAATTGTGTTATTTCACTATAACAAAGCAAATTTCTTTTGCAGTGCCCAAAACTGTGATGATGCAGGACACTCCTACTTTCTACACGGACTGTGCTGCTGTCTACACGTCAGGAAACACACAAAGCGGCGTCTATACTCTCACAATACCTAACACAACCATGGAAGTAAAGGTGAGCCTGACTGATTACTCCGAATTCCTGTTAAAAAACAAAACAAAACAAAACAAAAAGGCTTCTCACTGGTTCATTAAGATTCACTCAGCATGAGCGATGGATTTCCACAAAACTAATTTATTTTTTGTAAAGAAAACACTGTATGTGCACCAGATTTACTGTGAAAAAAAGTATGACTAAAGGAAAGGTGATTTAATGAAAATGTTCTCAACTTCCAACGATAAACATACTTGAGCTCAAACTGCAGTCGCCTAAGAAACTACTCAGCTACTGAGACCCAATTTCTGAAACTTCTCCCTGAAACGAGTTGGATTCATCAAAAAATAAAGAGACTTTAATCTTATGATGTGATATTCTGTCTCTATTATATTATATATAAGTACTAATCATGAATTACATGAAATCTCTTGTGCTTGAAGGCTTTCTGTGATATGGAAACAGAAGGAGGTGGGTGGACAGTCCTACAAAAGCGCTTTGACGGCCAAGTTGACTTTCACCGTACGTGGGAAGAGTACAAAAAGGTAAAGACAACCAAGGAGAAATTCTTACCAAAGTAAAAAATAACCAAGGCTACTCTTTTTTTTTTTAAATCTTAAATGCACAGTGACCTTTTTTTTTTGGGGGGGGGGGGGGGGGGGGGACCCTGTTTTCAGGACACGGTGATTAAGCCCACATCTACTCTTAAACAGCACTTGAAAAGTCAAAAAGAAAAATCAACGTGTTCAGGATCGAGTCAGCAAACTGTTCCTGATAATCTCTCTTTTAGTAAATGTACAACTATAGCAAAAGCTATTTCTTTTTGAAGAGGGTTTTATTTAAGAGTATTTGTGTGTCCCTATCAAATGCTAGGCTCTTTGTGGAGGGAAAAAAGAAGCTTTCAGTTTTTAATAAATCAGGTACAACGTGTTCTTTGATGCTCCACTCTTTAATTTATTCAAAAGCAACTCGAAAGGTCTGTCAGCGGAGTTTGCAGAAAGTGTTAATTCCTTTTTTGTGTGTGTTTGCAGGGATTTGGAGAACCATCAGGTGAATTTTGGCTGGGAAATGAGTTTGTCTCTAGACTGACAAACCAACGGGCTTATAAACTGAGGATTGAACTGAGTGACTGGGAAGAAAACTCTGCTTTCTCACAATATGACCAGTTTTCTCTCAGCTCTGAGGCACAAAACTACAAGTAAGTTGAGCCCTGAAAGCAAACAAATGAAAACTCCTTCAAGATTTACATTTGTTTTTGTGTTCTGTATTGGTTCTGTGCAAAAAAATGTTATCCCTCTGATATTAATTCTGTAAATTATGACGCCTACTTTAGAGTTGCTTTTAAAGCCTAGCGAATAAAAGAAAATATATGATTTATTGTAATTGGACAAAGAATTACCTTATAAAAATGCAGAATGACGCTATAACTTAAATTGAAATCAATTTAGTAACTACCACAGGCAAAGAACTCTAAAGGAAGTTGAATTCTGCCTTTTGAAGAACAGCAATCACAGGTTTCCTCCTCCTCTTCCTTCAGTTTTTCTTTTCTCTTTCACAGGATACACCTTAAAGGCTACAGTGGAACTGCAGGCAAAATAAGCAGCATCGGGCAGCCAGGAAGTGATTTTAGCACAAAGGACGCAGACAATGACAAATGTGTTTGCAAATGTTCACAACTGACAACAGGAGGTAAGGAACACAAGCGTATGAAAAACTTGTGGCTCTCAGTGCTTACCAAGAAAAGTGAGAAGTTTCTTTGTTTGCTGTAAGCTCTGGTTGTGGAACAACAAATCTTGGCACTTGCCCTAAAAATGTTCAAGGGCATCGTCGGGGCCATCGTACTTCTGCTGCTGTGTCAAACCACACAATTAAATCAGACTTAATCACAGATCGGGCCATTAGGGAATTCAGCAGCGACAATGGCTTACATTAATAGCCTGGGAACACAGCATTTCCTTCTCCCCAGTTGAAGTGAAAAAGTCCACCTCTGCTTTCCCTTGAAAGTGACTCTCCAGCCAGACGTCTGTCGATGTTTATGTTGGTGTCTGCCAAGAGTGCTCTAAAGGTTGAAAACGGTAACCCCAACCCTTTTTCCCATGACAGGTCTGTCTCTGCAAAACCACATTGTGGTTGCTGAGTGGACTTGGGTCATTCAAAAGAGCAAATACATAATTTTTTTACAGCTCGGTCCCTGAAATTTAGGTATGAAACAAACAAACGAACAAATTTAGCCTAATTAACCACTGTATTTACCCTTTCAAGTTGCATCATCAAAGAGTATGAAGAATATGACATTTTTTATCAAATGTGTGGGAAAGTACAGTCACACCGCCCTTGTCAATGTAAATACACATAAATACGAGTTTCGGGCTTGTGGGTTCAAAACTCTTGTGTAGCGATGCACATTTTTAAGACCGTTCTTCCCTACAAAACGTGCGGCCAGTGAAAACGTACTTAAACCGGGTCAAACTTTGACCAATCAGAGACTTGGATTTAATAGTGGTGTATGGATGGCGTCCCCTCTAGTTCACAGAGTTGCAAACCGTTTGAAATTGATCATGGAAGACAAACCAACAATTGTGGTTTGTGCCCAGCTGGAGCTATAGACACCAAGACTTGAATTAACTTATGAATTAGAGCTGTGAAACAAAAAGGCTGGAGCAAGATTCACAAGATTTCCACAGAATCAGCGTTTCGCACCAGGTGGTGGACATGCACTAGTTAGGAGTAAAAGTAGAAGAAGCCTTTTCTTTCTTGTCCAGGGTGAACACCATATGCCGAACGCGCTTTAGGCATATAAGAACGCACTTGAACACATGTCACATGTCCCGTTCTGAAACCAGCATGAAAATGGGGAAACTCTATTGGACAGAAGGGTTTTTAAACTCTAATCCACAGCATGTGTAATATACAGTCATGTAAACTCTTTCTGAAAGGTCCTCTTTTCAATGTAATTCTAATAAACTATTTTCCATTTTCGTCAAAAAAAGGGTACAAAATAATATGGGTACACAGATTTATGATAAAATTGATTGATTATAATGAATATCTTCTTTTCTAACAATAAATAAATAACTTTTTTTTTCTTAGGCTGGTGGTTTGATGCCTGCGGTCCATCCAATTTGAATGGCATGTTCTACCAACGAGGCCAAAACGCCAACCGCTTCAATGGAATCAAATGGTACTACTGGAGAGGATCAGGCTACTCGCTGAAGTCCACAGCGATTATGATGAGACCAGCAGACTTTAAAGGCTCACTTTAAAAGCAGAGCATGTTTAGAAGAAAATGGAGAAAGGAAAATGCTGCTCACCAAAAATAAGAAAAGCTGGGGGGGTTAATAAAAAAAAACATGTTTATAAATTAAATGTTTTTGTCAATTTATATTTAATGTGGAGAAAATTGTGAAACAAAGCCATGGGCACATTGTAATTGTAATGAAAGTTATGAATTTCATTTCAATCCAAAAACACATTTACCAGGAATTTAGGATTATATACATTTGTAAAAAGACTATGGTACAATGTGCAGAAAAAATTTCCCAAACTAATCATCGTTTTCTCTTAAAATGTAAATATCATTGTAAAAAGAATAGCAGAAATAACAGTTTTGCCTTTAATAATATATGTAGATTTTTTTGTTTAATTTATATGTAGATATTTAATTTTATTATAGGATATTTTTCATTTATATGACTTTATCTGCTGTACTTTGGCACTAGTTCCTACGCCATAACATTTTTTCCTGTTAGATTCTGATTTTTCGGGGAGGACTTTTTCCTAATACAGAAATATAAATAAATTGACTTATCACAACAATATTTACAACATTTGAGCAAGCTTTTATGCAGTTGCATCCACTATAAACTCAATAAATTCATCATGTTACAAGTTTGTTTTTTGTTTTCATTCTCTCTTCTTACTAATAATAGATAACAGTTATTTTTTTAATGCGCAGCACATCCTTAAAATAAAAGAAAACACTTGTGTTTTCTATTCCAGGCTATGAAATGTGGTAAAGATTTTCAATGTCATGTCAGAAAGACCCAATGACAAAGACAAAACATCAAATGATGGAGACTAATTAATCAACATCTGCAGTGACCTACAGAAATGAAGCAGGTCAGATAGAAGGTCAGACATCTAGGAAATTATCACAAAGCATACTAATATTTTCCTTATTTATCTCACCCAGCAGAATAAAAAAAGAGGTAACAGGTTATTGTTTGATGTGATTTCGACTTAATCGCTTGTTGGTTATTAAATTTCTTTATCATTTTGATAATCAAAATTCATGGAGTAATTAAAAAACATTTTAAGGTTAGTGTTCCCTGGAGACTAGTAATATCAATATTCCATGAGTCCCTGATAAGTGACTGCATCTTTATTAGGTTTTATTCCTCTTTAATACATTTTTTGCTTGCAGTTTTTAAGGAATATGTCACATTGAGCTTACTTGTGCTGCAGGAAACTGATCTGAAAGTTCATATGGTTCCTCTGGAATCCACTGCCTTTGCTCCAAACACCACAGAATCTGCTCAGTAAAAAAATTTCAAGACAAAAATCAGTGCTTTCACAATAAAAGACAAGATTGTTTTTCCAGTCTTTACAATCTCAGTACCCATTCAAAAGAGAGGATCCAGCAGCCCCGTGCAATGCCAAGCAAGATGTTGAGGGTCCGCCTGTGTCCCCCAGACACAACATGAGTGGTGCTCTCACACACCTGGTCGACGATTAAAAACCCACCCAGCGTTTGCACTACTTGCACCACCGTACTCTGCTTCCTACATACAGGCAGGAGGCAAGGAAGCAACAACACAAAAATGATCCTTGTTCAATGCTTCACAATGGTGTTTCACAATAAGGAAAAAGCAGAACTCACTCAGTTGGCATACTTGTCATGACCAGTGTTCTCATAACCTGCAACAGAAAAAAATGTTTCAATTTAAACCAAGAACTGTGATGAAGTTTAATCAAAACATTTTTTTTTTCGTTTCTTATATTTAGTGACATCCTTCACACTCTAACCAGTCACATACAAACAAATGCAAGATTGTTGATATAAAAAAGGCACTGATGTTTTGTTTTATGGCCAAAAAGTCAACAGAATGAAACTTGTAAAAGGATCTAATAAAGAGAAAATTGAACATAGCAACAAATCTAAATATATTCTTTAAAATATTGTCCTTTTCATGAAACTATTTACATCCAGTAAACAAAGGCAGAGCTCTTAACAAAGGAATTCTTTCAATAAAACCAGAATAAAAACAGAAAAGCATTTTTTGTCTCAAAAAAAGCAAAAAGTACTAAGTAAATCTTGCTGTAACATAGTTTATGATTCTAATAAAAGTAATTATTTTGATGTTTGTGTTATTGTTGTTTTATCCTGATTTTTTTTTCTACGCGTCTCTTGTAACCCATTTTATTTCTCAAAAGGTCTTGCATTGCCAGGCCACAGCTAAAATCAAGATTTTTATTTCTAAATCTGTCTTGCTTTGATAAATAAATCTTAAATAAATAAATACGTATTCCAAAAACAAATTTGATGAATAAATATAACAATTTCAAATTGGGTAGTAAAAGTTTAAACAGTCTACAGGGACATAAAAATGCTTTTATTTTGTCGGCTAAATGATGAGATCTTCACTGCATCTTTAGCAAGGATTTTTTTGTGTTAGAAATATATATACATACATTTTTAAACATGATGCTATAAAAGAATCAAGTTTAGAACAGAATGTTCTCCTAATTTCCATTAGAAAGGCTTGCGCTTGTGCAGCCACATACTTTGGCACACGGACAGAAAGCCATCATCAACACAAACACCTCGGCGGTGGTTACAAACAGGACCACCACGCTCTTTTCCTGCCACGCCAGTATCTGCTCTCCCGGCCGGAAACCTGAGGTTAAGGCCTGCTGAAAGTTAAAGAGCCAAAACAGCCCACAGCCCACACCTGCTCCTGTCAAATGTCACTTAACCCCTGAAAATGAACTGAGATAGTGTTATTGGGGTTTAGGTTGTCAATTAAACCCTTTCTGTAGGGATCGGTTTCACTGTTTTAGTTTTTTTATAAAGCAAACACGTGTTTTTCAAATATTGTAAAAAAATATTATAAGGAAAAGGATTTTTAAAAACCTTAAAGGTTCCTCCAAAGAAACATCAGCTCTTCTTCTAAGAGGAACATATTTGGTCGGCTGCACAGGAATCTGACTGGCAAAAGTGGACCATCAGACTAAATGTAAAGTCCTATCAATGTGTTGCAATTCAGATCAATTTAAGTTCATTCTTTTCTGTGAGTCTTAAATTCCAGTCATTACAAAGAAGATAAAGAATTTAAAAAAGGTCCTTTATAATTTCTTTTTTTTTCAGTTTGCCTGAGAAAACTGAGGAACTGAGAGATCTTGTCAAAAAAAGTCAGACTGCAGGTTTTCAACAAAATATAAAACCCTCTGTACTTATAATGGATAAGCATTAATTTATAGATGCCAAACAATGACACAAGAGAGTTAAAAACAGAAAGCTGCATAAGCACGTTGAATCAGTTCCAGTCTATGCTAGATGATTTTAGCAGAAATACTAATTCTATTAACTCAAAACAGGGGTTAATAGAAACCCTCCTAAAATATTTAAAGCAAAAATTTAAATTGGATATCGTAATAATTCATTAGAAAAACATACATAAAATAAATTAAGAAACCAAAAGATTCTTGAGCAGGAAATATTAAAAACATAAGGACATGTTATTCAGCTTTTGGTTATATTTCTACTGAAAAAGAACAACTGTTATTTATTTACCGTACTCAGTCTCAAAGCTGAGTAAACCCATTAGCTGAAAAAGCTTTAGGAGTATTGAAGGAAAGGAACTTGTTTTGGTCCAGTCTTCTTTAGTTTTGTTAAAGTTATGCAAACGTCATTCCTGTTGGTTGAGGTCCGGACTTTGACAGAATTGGCTTTTTGTTTAAGTTGAAGCCAAATTCCCTTCTTTCAAACTCATTTAAAGACTGCATAACAGATTTATGATGTCTGTAAGTAAAGAAACATCTGAGCTAGGAGTTCTCAAAATTACAATCAGACAAAATAATAATAATGATACTAAAAATGTAACGATATGACAGCTGTGTTTATGTAATTCCTTGTTTAAGTATTTCCTGTAGAAGGGTCATGGCCTGTCATAGCTGTAGGCTCTGGATGCATCTCGGTGCGTGCGTTTACGTCTGGTCCTGAGGGCTTCCTGTGTTTTGGCTCTGTGACGGCAGCGCAACTTCCTTGCTTGTGAAATGCACCTGCAGCTCTGTTTTCGTTATGCTAGCAACCTCAAAAAGCTGGAAAAAACAACAACTGTGTGTCATTCTTGTCAGATGACTTTTATTGTTGTCTTATCAAAAATTTAACAAGGATTACCAAGCATTCTATCACTGACCTGAAGCCCTGTTATGTACCATAATATTGATAGCATTTACACAATAGGGGCCTCTGTATTAATGTAAGCCAGTTAAACAGACGTCTAGCTCCTTAGAAGTCGGTGTGACTGCAACCCCTTGGACTATCTCACACCTTGCTCCTATAGTCACTCCTGCAGAGAAACAATGCTTCAGAATTTCCTGCGTTTGTACAAAACCTGTGAACTCCAACACTCAGGATTTGTTTTCCAGAAACGTATTTTCCTTAAACATCAAAACTTCTATGCAGCTCTTTGAAAAGTCCATCTGGGTTGTGAGTCCACCCAAGTTCGACACCTGCTCACACCTGACTCACACTAAATTATAGATCTAGACGTTTATTCCTCTTTGCTTTGTGATGAAATGAAAGGCACTACTGCGAGGTCAGAGCAGATAAAACCAAAAATATATTCAATAAATATCAATCAAACTGCATCCTGACACTGAGCAAACCAGCCAAACGATGAAAAGGTCAACACCATCTTACCTTTGCTTTGTTAACCATTCTCTGAAGACTCGAGTCGTCTTGCTTATAGAGATTTTCTTCTGCTTCAGGGGGGATCTCTTTGAAACCAGCTGCACCCCTGCATTCATTTCCTCCACCTACGTTAGAAAACAACACAACTTCAAATGGGGTGGGGTGGTGTCATGTCACTGAAGCGATCACACAGCTGGTGGCTTTTGACAAGTGTGAACATTTCTACTTAATTTACACTTCATTTCTTAATGTATTCATGCATTCTGACAGCAGAAGAGGCTACAGAAGGAGAAATCTACTGGAGGCAACGCAAGACTATTCCCTAAATTTTGACTTTGTCTGTTTGTCTCCTAAAATTCCCCCAAAAAACCTACTTCATCTTTCTTGACACAACTCCGAGTTAAAAAATGTAGTCAAATTGTGAAAATAGATGAAGCTACGAAACAGTTCTCCACCCATTAGATAAAAAAAGGGATATGAATTAAAGGAAAAAAATCTAACATAAATAATAATAAAAAACAACATTCAAATCACAAAAACTACAATTATTTATACATTTTGCGCTTCTTGTATTTAGTGACTGGAAAGATTTGGAATGGAAACTATTTAAAAAAATCTACCCATGTTTTTTTCTTTTACAGAGAGGTGACGTTGTTTTAGTTTTAGCATTAAGTAATGAATATTCTTTTGTATTTATTTGGAATCCCACTTCTTCCTCAATTAAGTCACGTTCTCTCCACATTATCCTCCAAACTCCTCATCTTAAATACTGTGAATTTTATCTAAAAAAGGATGATTGTTGAATTTAAAAAAAAAATTTGGTACAGCAAAAGTCTGCTTTAATAAAAACTTTGATGTGGCACTGAACTGAATCTTTGAGGGGAAAAAAAGAGATACACTGCGAAAGAATAAAAAAATAAATGTATAGTTTTCAGACAGGTTATGAATGCCTACATGCAAAAAAAAAAAAAAAACTCACATGAGCCTGGATGACAGGACAAATCCTTTATAAATATTGCTATGGTGGACGTAAGATCTCAAACACCTCTTTTAAGGTTAAACGCCAAGCAGAGATCAATGCAGCTGTTTCCACAATGGACCTTTTATGCAGCTTTTTTGTGTTTCACAGACAACTGAAGACATAAAAAGACTCACACTGTTTTTTAGTCAAAACATCTGATCATCTCCACAAGATTAACTTTTGTAATCAAACCACAAATGTTTTTATAATTTTGTTTTTAATTCATCTTTGATGTCAAATTTTAATCAATGAATTAATTAATACAAAATAGTTTTAAGCTGAATCATAACATAAACCACATTTTTTAAACTCATTAGGGTATATTTATGTTCAAACTTTTGCATCAAGCTATTTTAAGGCAAATTCAGAGCCCAGTGATACAAAACTCTAAACAGATTTTATGCAAGCACTGATGCTTGGGGGTGGGATAAAACGTACTGTTTAGAGTTCAAACAGCATTATTTAGTTGAATTATTGAAAAAGCAAAAGGTAAAAAAATAAAATAAAATGCAAGTCCATTATTTTTGCACTTCCTGCGTCATCTAGAATCCTTATTACTCACTTTCCAGGGTTGAAGAAAGACCTGGGAAATCAGACTCCTTTGGGTGTTCTTCCCCTGTAGGATCTTTTGCCTGCAGTGATGGTGGACCTGATGAGGTTGCTGGTTTCTGGCTGTCAGCAGCATCATCTTCGTCTTTCCTGGTGCTTTGTGTTTCAGCCATCTGTGGGCTGTCAGGTGCTGGGAGAGGCGCTCTGAAACACCAAGGCTCATAGCTTCCAATTGTTTGCTGTTCTAGATGTTTGCCACAAGAATTTTCCTCCAGTTTCCGCTTTTTTTCCCCCTTGGTGTCCGAATTGCTGTTTTCACTTCTTTGCTTTCTCTTGCTTGGAACAGGGCTCAACTCAAAGGGCATCTGAACATGAATGTCTTGGGGTAGATTGGAAAAAACAGACTTCCGGTGGTTGGCTGGAGAAAAGTAATCCTCAAACACATCACTGCCTCCATCCGTTGTGCCAGAGGCAAC
Source organism: Oryzias latipes (assembly GCF_053564925.1). NCBI lineage: Eukaryota > Metazoa > Chordata > Actinopteri > Beloniformes > Adrianichthyidae > Oryzias > Oryzias latipes. The sequence goes on along the minus strand of NC_136251.1, from coordinate 26,091,851 downwards.
GCTTTCACATTCACTCGGCAGAGAGAAAGCTTTAATCAGTGAATGCGCTACTGATCTAGATTTTTTGGGTGTTTTCCTCTCAGTCTTTTTGACTACTGATGTTTCCTTTGACATTTTGGTTGTAGAGTCAAGTAAAAGCGTTGATGTTGAATGGCGTCTTGAAGACTTCACAGAACCTTTACAGGATTTAAACGTACGGTTTTTATTTCCAACTTCAACATTTTGAGGGGACAGGTGGGCTGATTTTATCATTTGAACTCCATAGGAACCCTTAGAATCACCAGATCTGTCCTGCAAAGGGCTTTCTAAAACAGATTTAGACTGAAGTTTGTCTGTTGTCTTTTTCTTGTTTTCATTTGCTTCTTTATCCATTTTAAGCTTACTGCTTTTATTCCCTTCTTCATTCATTTCGAGGTCAAAGCGTGGAAAGTTACGCACATGTGAAATCCGTCTGGGAACATCTTGACAGGGTGATGACAGAGGACTGATAGAATGACCCCGATCTTTAGCTTCAACGTGTGATGTTTCCTCTTCATCAGACGAACAACCAGGTGAAGAGGCAGAAACACAGGAATCATCATGTGGCTGGTCATCTACTGTCAATCAAAAAAAAAAGACATTAAAAAAGTTTAAAAGTTGTAACAAGTGTTCATTTTCTTGACTGCTTAGTGGGGACTTCATGTATTAGAAAGACTTTCAATCAAACCTTCATAACCTTTTGTAACAATAACACACTTCCACTACAGCCAATGTCCTTCACACATATACACAGTCACACAAAAACTTCTGCAACATCCATATGAGAAACTAAAGAAATAAAGTAAAACCCCACATCAAAAATATATATACCAAAAAATGTAAAAAAAAACACCGTTTAACAAGCACCAAGCATGCTTAAACACACAAACAGTTTATTGTTTCCGATACCACACAGTGACACACTCCTCATCAGAAAATGTGCTGATATTTTTTCTAAGTATACTTATAAAATTCATACATTTTAATAGAACATACAAAAAGATTAATGTTAAAAGACTTACTTACAAATAAGTGTTTCAACAAAATCACAGTTGACCACATATGTCATAATATGTCTGCACAATAAATCGCAATTATATCGCAATATCAAGGTGTGCAATATGCATATCACAAAAGATGGTTACCTAAAATGTGCAAAAACAATCTTATGGCAGCTGAAGTATTTAATCAAAAAAATCCCTTTATGCTGTTGACCAATCGGATGGAGCCCTTTTATGTTAGACCCTCGCCTCCTATATAGACGAGGGTCATTTGGAGAATAATTTAAGTTATAAGGACTCTTATTTAAAATAAACTGTTGCAGGGAAATGGAATTAATGTTTTTTTGGCTTTTTTAATATTTGTTCATGTTATATTGTCATCGCAATATTGATCATTCATATCGCATATTGCAAGTTTTCCACATATCATGCAGCCCTAGTTCATTATAATTATCTGACATATATAGGAAGGTTTTGTCTTAGAAATTATTCATTTTTTTAAGAAAACTATAATTGGCAGATTTCTTACACGTAAACTTGAGGACAGTTGGTGACATCCCAAGATCAGGTTTAATCCCTGTAGGTGAGCAGGATTCAGCGGTTTGTGAAGCTGAAAAAGAAGTGACATTTCAATACTTTTTGAATGATTGAACTCAATTTCCAAACTTGTTCAAATTTGGTCCTAATAAGTTAAAAGAATGTACCTGTTAGTGACGGGTCTTCCGGTTTGTCCTTCATGTCCTTCAAGCGCTGTGCCATGTAATCTGACCTTTTCATGGAGGGACTGTAAATTATTCCATTCTCTTCATCAATAATAATGGGCGATAAATCTGTAACTGTGAGTAAAAACAAGAAATTACCAGTACACTGCATCCAAATTTTTATCAACACATCTTTAAACAGATGTTACCTAGAGGCCCTTTTGAAGGTAAATCTTTCAACATCTTGTTTAGTTTTTTCTTTTTCCGCCAGTCATTTTCAGTTTTCCTCTCAGGGGAATTCTTAGGTAACATGCAACGATGCTACAGGAAGCAGGAACAGAAAACAAACTGTTTAGAACATAAGCACGGCCTGCAGCTCTGACCCTACTGACCCTACAAGACAATTTAGAAAGTATTTGCTTTAAGATTGTACGAACGCTTAATAGTATAAACGCTTTTTACAGACTTACAAAAAGAAAAATTCACCTTGCAGATTCAAAATAATACAGTGAACTCCTATGGAGTTCTATCAATACCTGATAGAATAAATGTCATTCATTAAGAAATACATGTTTCAGTTTAAAAATAAAAAATATTTTTTTACTAACAATTCTATCTATACAAAAGCACCCACCCATCAATCAATATTAATATATTCAGACCTGTTGCATACCTACATTTACACATTGTTGTCAAAATCAAAACACACAGTTTTGTTCTTCATTAAACTTTAAAGTCAAATTGAATAAACTCACTTTTCTGTTCTTTATCACAGGATTGCTTTCATCATTTGAAGCTGGAAATAACTCCTCATCCACACGTGTTCCTTCATCAAAACATCTGAAAGAAATGTGACCAAAACATTGAAATTATCTTAAACAACAAAATGTGAAGCTTCACGATGAAACATGTGTAAATAACTATTAGGAGTGTAACTATTGTTGTTATTTGTCATTGAAATTGATCTACACACCGTTATAAAAATACTTATAATTATTAATATTAGATTTATTATTATATACATTGGATACCATTTGAATTGAGGCATGGTAGGTATATTTTACTATAATGCAAAAACATCACAGCAAGACCACACAATCTTTTCACACTGTTCAGTACCCAGATTTTTTTTTTTTTTTGAGTGACACTGGTTGAATTTTTGGCTAAAGATGTCCTGGATCGATTTTAGGTCAGTGAATTAGACGGTTTAAAATAAACCAATTTAAAAGGAACTAAAAATTATTCAATTAATAGAAAAGTGGTTAAAATTAATGATTGCACCCCTAATAACTATATAATAAGATAGTTCCTGTTCTAAAAAGTTACAAAAAAAAATCAAATAAAATCACTGTACCTTTGTATCCACAAAGCAGAAACTAGATGTACATCACTTTTCTTAGCATTTCTCCATGTGGTTGCATGTCCACTGTTGAACACGACGTGAGTGACCTGCTTACTGAATCTTTTTGACACCTTAAAAAGAGAGAACATCAATTAGATCAGATAGAGCAGATATACTAACAGGCTTTAAATATAAAATCTTTTTTACCTGAGCTCCCATTTCTTGTAGCTGAGGAATAAAGGATCTTGAATAGTTTGCCCTTTTGTCAGATGACCACACATCCACATAGGCAACGACATCTGCATATAAATTTTAATGAGCGATTTTATGAATTATTATTATTAAGGGTATTTGCATTTATTTCACATTCAAAACAAAGCAATTTTATTTTACCTTTAAGAACAGTAGAGTTGCTGCATGTAGTCATAGCCAAATTGCTGAAATGGAATCAATCACAGAGATTATTTACAGTTGTTTGTGTTTATTATGAGAAATGACTTTCATGCAATGATCATCTTACACTAAAGATCTACATATGATGTTAACATAATGCTGTTTAACTAAACGGATGTAATAACAAAGACAAAATAGAATACTTGTTACGCAAAAGTGAAAGCCAGTATTTTTTTCGACATCCAGAGCTATTTGGTAAGCTAACTAAAACGGGATACCTGTTAGCATTCCCCCTGGTTTGTGTGGCACTTTTTCTGCTACGCCAACATAACAATAAACTTAAATGTTTACAATGACAAGAAAACAACTGTTGCAATTTCATGTTTCATATTAATGTCGTGTACTCACCCCGAACAAAAGTGCTGAAACACAACTAAGCGTTGACACTGTGTTCACAGTTGGCGCGGGTCGTTTGTGTAAGAGGTGCATCATGGGAAAAAAATCTCTCATTGGCTGATAGCGTAAAACGTCACTTCCTTTCTTGTTCTCATGCAGATATTTTTTTCTCTTTTTTTTAATTATTTGTTAATTCATAATTTACATGTCCCCTGCTGTAATTATTTTGTTTTAAAATATTATAGTCATTATTTTGTTCTGTTTTGCGTTAGATGCACTTGTCGACATGTTCAGTAAATGTGCTTATACTCAGTAAAAATGTTTATAAAAACAATTATTATTATTTGTGACTCCTGTCTATTAGCAATATTGCTCGTTTTTATCGTTTGTTCAATGTAAATGGTTTAATGATTCATCTAAAATGAGATTTAGAAATCTTTCTTAAAGAATTAGCTTTTATTTTGCAACATTTTCTATTATCAATAGGCTTTTACTTTGTCTAGTTTCAGTACTTTGTTAAATCACACCTCACTCTCTTTAATGGCCCTATTCATCTGTAAAAAAATTATTTATTTTATTTGTTAATGTATTTTCTAAAAGAAAATGCAATTTTTGTTCTTGTCCTAGTTTGGACATTTACCCTAAAATAAATGTTGGTCATCAAAAACAGTCCATTAACAAAGGAACCCATTATAAAATAGTATAATCTAATGGTAAATATATATATATATATAGGGTTGTTGATTTAATGGGGTTTGTTAATGTTTTTTTTTAATGTTTTAATGTTAGTTTAAAAAAACATGCATAATTAATGTATGTGCTTAGGTTTTTGTTAATATAAAAAAAAACAAGAAGATTAGAATTTATAGCTAAGAATTATTGTAATTTGCTTTCTTTTCCCTTTGGACTGTTTTTATGCTTGTTAAATATATCATGTCTGGAAAAATGTTTTAAATAGATAAAGTAAATGAATACAAGAACATTTGTGGGACCCAATTGGGTCTAACAAATTCACAAAGTTACAGAACATATTTTTAAACTTTTAGGTTACTTTAAGACCACTCATGCTTTTGCTTCAAGTTTATTTTGCTTTTTTAGGTTGTAAAAACTGACTTAACAAGTATAAAAAGTTTTTGTTTTTTAAAAATCTGACGAAAAACAAATTTCTTCTCTTGCAACAACAACAAAATAATCAGCAGAGGCAACAAACCAAGTCATATTAGAATGCGTAGTTGAATAGAAATTATGTAATTTTTATCAACCTCGCTGTACAACAGGGTCACTTATTTCAAAAGATGCATTTTAATTGAGGAATGTGAATTTCAGAAGAAAAAATCTGCACAAAATAAAATCCACATATTTAAAAGAACCAATTGCTAATGAATCACTAAATTCCTTTAAATGACTGTTCCAATTCTGTATTAGTCCAAGTTTGATTTTTATTCATCACTTAAATCACAAGAAACTAAGCAAAATAAGTCACTTTAAACAAAATCACTTGTGTTTTTTTCAATCTCTCTTGCAGATTTTCACAAAAGTTAAAAGAGAAAACAAAAAATCAAAAAATAGCTATTTAACACAATCAGTATTCACCAATGTTTACACACACATTTTAATGCTCATTTTTTCATTAACAATCATTAATCAGCATAAAAAAAAAATCGGCCAATATTGTGTCACTTGACTTTAAAAGATGTCCATCATAAGCATTTGACATAAGATATAAGTGAATACACTGTTGTTACCTCAAAAAAGACATTACACAGAATAAACTAGAACTAAACCAAATCCTGAAACTTTACAGTTCATCTGTTTCGATGCATTTGCATGGTCTTTGATGCAGCATTAAAATCAGACAGAGTTGCTCTTACATGGAAGAGGCACTGAGATGTGGGACACTTCCACGTTCCCCGTGGACATGGGGAACTGCTCAAACTCTCCTCCTTGTTGAAAGTGGCGACAGTGCAGGAGCACCTCCCTCACCTCTTGTCGGAAGTTCGAGTTGAGGAAGCCGTAGATGATGGGGTTGATGCAGGTGGAGGACATGGCCAGCAGATGGCAGAGGGAGAACAGAAGGTTGTGGTGACAGACAGGCAGAGCCTCTTGGTTCCAGTCTGCCACCACATTAAAGATGGTGAGTGGAAGCCAGCAGAGGGCAAAGGCTGTTATGAGAGCGGCTAACATGATGTTGATTCTGCGGCTGTGGGTGATACGCTGATTCTCTGGAGTCCTAGCTCGGTCCAGCATGTCCTTGCGGTGGCGGAGGCGTACGAAAACCCGAACGTAGCAGAGTAGGACCAGCAAAAGTGGACCACAGTATTGAAATACCAGAAGCCAAGTGGTGTACGCCACCCTTTGCTCCTGGGATGGCCAGTGCTCCACACAAGCCTCCATGTGTGGGGAGGTGGGGACAAAAGCAAAGAGTGAGCGATACAAATGAAGAGGCACAGAGGAATTTCTGTTGGCGACGGAGTTAGATATATTGAGATATGTCTGAGAGAACTGATGATGGTTTGGCAGAACTACATTAGTATAAGGTTCATTTGTGAGCAGCTGAAATACTAAGAAGGGTGTCGAGGTAAAGCAAGCCAAAATCCAAATGACAATTACTGCCATGTAGGCCTGAAAAAGGCTTGGTTTCCATCCAGAGGGGTTAATAATGAGCTGATGCCTTTCTAAAGCAATAAAAACTAAGGACAGAACTGATACCGTCACAGAAACACACTGGATAAATGGCACCAGCCGGCACAACAGCGATCCAAACACCCAGTGGTCCATGAGTGTGTATATGATAGTGAAGGGAAGGCAGAACACACACACCAGAATGTCAGAGAATGATAGATTGCAGATGAAAATGCTAGTGACATTGACTTTTTCTCTGCGGTGAGCAATGATGCAAATGAGACCAATGTTTCCCACCAGCCCCAGCACCATTGTAGCACTGTACAATGAAACCAAACATGCCGTGAGGACAGGAGACATGTGGCACGGGTCATCATGGTCAAGAAGCGGCAGGTCCGAGGTCAGCTGGGTCTTGTTTCCCAGCCACTCGTGTACAGTCTCAGAAATGGACATGTCCTTCTCCCATATTAGATGATGAGGATGGATGGATCCGTTGAGAAGCAGAGCCGACATTAATAAAGTAGACTGGCTCCCATTGACTCTCAGTGGTATTTCATCTGCACCATTGGCTTTTCCTCAGATCTAAACTTTTGTGCAGCTCTTCAGAAAATTGCATCTGAGTCAAAAGGAGCTAAATCACAGAGAAAGACATAAAGAAAGAAGATATTATTTCCTTAGATCAAGTTCACTGACAGATAATTGGATGCATTATCATAGAAGTGATTGTGTTGCGTGAGAAGTAAAGAATGAACCAAATTCTGACACAGCAGGAGAAAAACTCTGTTTTATAACTGAAATAAAAAGTGGAAATGAGACATGCTGCATTACCCAGATCAATGTTACATTTTGGAGTCACCAGAAGATTCTTCCTAAAACCTGCAGTAAGCCTATTTTTAATACCACTATTCCTCCACACTCCAGTCACAAATTCAAGGTTGCAGCACTTTAGCCGAGGTACACCCAACAGTTTTCAATACTGTCTAAATCAAATGCATTCAGACTCACAGGGGAGTTGTACATTAACTGGTTTTGCGACAGCAGAACAGACTACTTTTGCATTTAAAATGCTGTATAAATTAAGTCCTGCTAAAACACCTGCTGTCAAACTGCCAGTGAGGTACAGCTGGGTTGCTTGAAATAATCAGGCATAAAAAACAACAGGCACCTGGAATTACACTAATGATGTGAAGAGGTAATATGCAGAATGTCTCACAGGCGTAAAGCTTACAGCTATAAGATAAACTAAATATAGTTACTAAAATGTTTTCAAGCTTTAGTTAAAGAAAAATATGGTATGAAACCAGAAAAAAATAAAATAAAAGAATTATAAAGCAATGATTTTAAAATCTAATAATCCAAAATTTATTTTACATATTAGACTAAATGTGTTTAAAAACCTAACTTTTTAATATGGCTTTTAGTTGAAATTTAGAAATATTCTTAATTGACATTTCAATTACTTTATGTTACTTCTGTTTTTACTCATTTGATCTTTTTATTCACTTTTACTGATTTATATCTGTCTATTAAGGTTTATTTATCTGGTTATTTTTTTACTTGTGTGTATTTTATTTACATTTTTGATTTAACTCCAGTGAATTACGGTCCCGCTGCTACAGGACCTCCTTTCTTAGATCTGGGGAGTCACTGATGTGGACAGGTCCCCAAAATATTGTTTCTCTTTTCAGTACGAAGCCAGATTTATACCTGGAATCATTCCACGCATTACTATGTCTTGCTTTTGGTTTTTAAAATTATGTTTTTATGTAAAGCACTTTGGAAAAGTGCAATAAATAAAAAGTTTTATTTGATAGTGGTTTGAATTATCAAAGAAAAAATAATTGAATGTGTTTATGTCAAGACAAATCTAAAATGTGTTGTCATAAAACATGAAAGGTCATCAAAATGAGCAGGACTTTTGTAATTTTTGCCTTAATTTGGAATTTTTCATTTAATATTTACACTTGTAAACTCATTTTTGCGTGTTTTTGTTAGGAATGCGAATGATACTCAAAATGTAGATAATAAATATTTCTTATTATACAGTCATGGTAACAAGGACTGCATCATTTCAAAGAGAACATACACATCAGTTTAGATTTACACACCATGATGACAAAGATTATGAAAGCATTTGATTGTGCGCACATCTTTTTTTTTCACACTGACTGCCCTTTGAGAAACAACAAATCCTGGATGGACCTTTTAGTATGAAGACGATGGTTAATTGACAATAAAATTGAATATACATTTCCAGAATTAACTGCATAATGTGCTCAAAAATTGATGCTGTGAGTCAAGGGGAGTGACATTGTTGGAATCCTAAAAATGGATGTCTCCCCCTGAAACCTCTGCCATGTCCTGTGAAAGCCCCCCCTCATAAACAGAATAAAACTGTCACTTTCTATTACTGATGAATAGCAGCACGCTCGGCTATTCATCAGTCACTTCGCTCTGCATCATTACTATCCTGTAGTCTGCCAGTGTGTTGTTGAGTGAGCTGGGGGCAGACTGGCTCAGCACTGATCATCCTTGGTTTGGAAGAGAAAAGGCAAGTGTAATGTCACCAGCAACCAGATGTGAAGACCGGCTCATATCGTGAGAAAACAGAAAAACCGACACACAAAAGAAGAAAAAAAAAGCTTCCTTAACATGCCTTATTACAACAATAAGAAAGCGCAGAATGTGCATCCAGCAAGTTTTATCATTGTGATGGCACACTGACCTGGCTCCATTTGTTCAACTGTATTCTTCTCTTCCTCAGCATATTTTCCATCTCCCAGAAAATAGTGGCTAAAGTAATGAACCAGTGGACAGATGTAATTTTTCCAATGTATCTTCTTCCTATAAAATCTTTTCTTGATTCTCCAATTTTATTTTAAGTTTTTTTTTTAACTGTTTGAAAGAAACTCTGCTTCACCACCGAGCCTCGATTGATAACCTTGTGACTCCCTCTGCCTTTTTTCTCCTCTTTTATCATGAAATGTGACATTTCCAGATTTTTATAATCCCATTTTGTCACCCTACAAGAACATTTCATATATTCTTTATCAAATGTGTCCTTTAGGAATACTATTTTTGTGGGGTTTTTTTACAATTTCAATTTCTAGTGCATTAATAAATCTTTCAATGAAGTTCATTGTGTCTATAAGTTCTATTAAGCACTTAAATTGTTTTTTTTATCAGACACTGGGTTTGTTTTGTGTAAAACCTACCCACAACATTGTGTTGTGGGTAGGTTTTACACAAAACAAACCCAGTGTCTGATAAAAAAACAATTTAAGTGCTTAATTAATAAATCTTATTAATAATGAAAATGTTTTAAGATTGATTCAAACTTTCCAAAAAATGACAATGATAAATGTTTTTGTGGCAAACACTTGAAAATTAATCACAGTTTTCTAAAATAATCCTTTTTTTTATCACACAAAGCAAATATATATTCTAAAGACTTCATGATATGCAGCAAACTACACTGCCTGCATTTAAGTAACCTTTAGGTTTTATTTCAATATTTGAAAATTATCAGTTGGATAGAAATCATCTATGAGACATTGAGATGTTGCTGAGCATAAGTATTGCTTAAAACTAAGTAACTATTAATAATAGTGGCCAGTTCTCTTAAATACTCATAAAATACACTTGCTTACTATTGTCAAATCAGACATTTCTGATGGATACATTTCTGGTCCTAAACAGTTTTTTTTTCTTCTTCCATTTTTGAGTTACTAATAAACCATACAGTCAGACAGGCTGTTTTAGAAAAATGATCATCCTCTCTTTGCCTGGGAAATATCAAGGCAGCAGCAACAAAGACTTTTCTATTAGTCGAATCCCACAAAATTGGAGCCTGTATCTTTTCTGCTGGGGGTGTCAAGGATTGCAGGTGATCTTACCTCCGTTGACAAATTATTATATTTTTTTCAAATATACACTCATGTTTTGAAACCCTAAAGCAAATTAGACAAATACCGCCCCATTTTTTGTTGTTGATTGTTACACCTTTGCTCCTGCAGATGAAAAAAATTAAAATGTATACATACATGCATGAAAAATACCTATAAAAAGGCATCTGTATATTCCAGTACTAAGCTAAAGGGAAATGTAAAAAAAAACAATTTAGCATTGGGTTCCAAGTAAATATTACAAACAAGCCTCAATTTCCTCAAATACATAATTAGCATTTTCAAAACTACTATGTGGAATTACATTAATGTACAAAAAGCACTTACGAGCACAGCTGTCTAGATAAATGGATTCTATGGTGCCAGGATCACAGGAGAAGATGCTCTGAAAAGCTCTGAATCCAGAGGGATGAGAGTTGAAGAAGGAGCTGCACATGATCTAAAGCAGAGCATTTTTGTCACAGACCGTTGCGAGAAGAGCTCAGCTATAATTGAGCTGATAGAGCCTTTTGACTGCCCGAGAACCTCTGAGCACAAAGCTCTGCTGTCACACTGTGGTGGAATTGTTCTATTACACCCTGCTGCAAGTTGCACCTTCCATTCTCAAATCATCAGGCAGGCAAAGACCCAGAAAAGTGCTCTGACACAATTAAACTTTATTATGAAGAACAGATTAGCACTGATTATAATTTCATCCAAAAAGCCATTTAGATCTGGAGGGGAAAAAGGCATTCCAGTTTATTTAAAAACAGGATTTTGAGTTGTCAGTCTTCAGCACAGGCTTGAAGGTGCATTTGGTTTTGTCAACGAGTAGCTCACACTTCTCAGGCAGCCTCAGGTTGTTTCTAAGGATCCTGAAAGACACAAAGTAAAAACACAATGAACTAAAATTTTGAACAGTGTTGCACTTTTACTAACTTTAAAAATAGTACATGAAAAGTTACAATCAAATAGGTTCTTTTGTTTCATCTGTTTAAAGATATAAATTGTGTTTTTAATATGTTCTTGTGGCATTTTTCTGATGATGGAGGACATACATTAAGAACATTAAGCTTCAGATTGCATCTGTGAGTATTGCTTTACTCAAATCACTGAATCATTAGCAGGTCTAAAAAAATGCCTTTTGAAAATGAGCTTATTTGTGGCGTTCAAAGATATGGGAGGGGCACAAGCTCTGCTTCATTGTGATGCATCCACTCATGATATATATCCATTTACAGTACATCTTCATTTTTCTCTTCCGAGCTGGAATCTGGCTCAAAACTGTACAGCTGGACCGCTCCAGTATCTCTAGCCATTTTAGTTGCACTGTTAATGTTAGGCTGGGGGTGTGAGGGACTAGTGAGAGAGCACATACATAGAGAGCTCTCAGTAACAGTATGAGAGGAAGGGGGGGCGGGGTTATTCCATCCCAACTGTCTCGGCCACAACTAAGGGGTGGATTTCTAAGGATCTCCGGCCGCTCTGCAAAAAAGGACACTGGTTCTTTTATTTTTGGTTAAAAAAGCTAAATCATAATAATGATTTGATGTTTATGATTTGAATAATTTAATTTATCTTATTTCTTTGAAGTTTATATATCTCTCCAACTGTCATTTACACAAAGGTTTTAGTAGATCAAGGAGTCAAAAGTCTTTAATGTGCGCATTTTCTTCAAATGCCAAAAAGTGGGATGCCCTCAACACCTTCCACCAAAATGATGGGCTGAAGTCCTTAATGAACTTTATCCCATCATTCTGGAAGAAATGTCTACTTTCACAACGCTGGGGTAATATTTAACTAAGCCACAGAACATAGCTTGTTCAAATTAATTAATGAAAATGAAATCTTACTTGCTGCAGCAGCTTATATGGTCTGATGTGCAAGTGCACTCCTTGCAGTCTGTTTTCCACACACTTCCGATATGATACTGTTTTCCATCATCGTCAAAGCAAACTGCACGCAAACAAAAATATTTTAGATTAGTGGCAAAGTGGTAATTTAACAAAAAGCAGAAAAATGATCAGATACAGCGGCAGCAACAAACAGTTAACAAGCAGAAATAGTTAATAAGCAGTTTGTCATCCATTACATAATATATATAATAATGCAATCAATTAATTCTGTTGCTAATCATTGGTACTTTCTAAACAAATTATATCTGATATTATATAACAGATCTCTGGTGTTTTTTTCTTTTAAAATGTTCAAATGGCAACTAAAAGGGTTAATCTGCTAAAGTTATATGGTATATTTTGGTTTATGGATGGTTATTTAGGCCACCAGATGATTTAAAAGGAGGAACAATATGAGTGTATGATAATTTATAAACAATATTTGCATCTGTGCGATTTTGGCACAAAGGTGTTGATAGTAGATTTAAGGGGCAAAATACAGAAAGTACAATAATTTAAATGTCCTGCTTTTTTTCCTCAACCACCAAGCTGTTACAGCTGTAGCCCGAACTCACCTTGTTTAGTGTGACAAACCTTCACTTTTTTGATAAAGCAGTCGGAGTGACACAGGACAACCAGACCCAGGAGAAAAACAAGAATTTGGAAAGATGCCTAAAAAAAGTGACATGGCGGAAGAAGATGAATGTCTCATCAGTTTGTTGAAGTAAAAACTTTATTAAGAAAATAAAACACAAATATGTTGCCACTTTCCTTTGAATAATAGAGCCCAAACCTCAGATTCCTCTGATTATAGTACATATGAACAAGAACTAATAAAGTTGTTTTATTTTGCCAAATTTAAGATTTCACATAATCTGGCCACCATTAAAATGATAAAATTGAATCAAGTTAGATAGAATGACTGAATAAATAGATACTTAATTCGCTCAAAATTCCTTCTTTACAATTTTGAATATAAAATTCACTTTTTAGTTTCACTTTAGCCCAATGTCACAATTTAAACAGACCAATAGTCACACAATTCTTCTTTAAAAGTACAAAAAAAGATAAAGTCTTTATTTTAAAAAGAAGACAAAATTTTAAAGCTCGAGACGTACCATCTTTAGACGAGACGACATCAGCACTGTTTCAGCAGTCGTGGCTTAAATTAAAGGGAGCTTCCCTGTAAACATTTATCAATATTTAAACTGTATTTTATTTCTATTTGAAAACGGTAAACAGAAACCAGTTGGGGCGTGGGTTAGTTTCATGATGAATGTCCAATTCTAAACCTTCACGTCCACTCATGCATATACACAATGTCCTTATCAGACCATAAAAAGCAGTGAATCATCAACATTTTAAAAAAAGTTTGTGCACATTGCTACACCAAAAGACGGACACCTATGCTACTAAATTAAGGCTTTGTATTGCAGAGATAAACATGAACAGTTTTGATCAGAAGCTCCATGGTAAACAACAAAATGCTAACATCAATTAACATCAAGGTTTTTTGTATTAAGCAGCAAAACATAACTCCACATCCTTTTGATAGTAATTAAACATTTAACTGTTAAAATAGGATTTAAAAAAAAACAATCAATAAATAAACAATTATTGGAAAATTCCTAAATATTTAGATAAGACCGAATCTGTCCAAAAAGTGACATTATCAACTTGGAACTGTAAAAGTAACATTAGTGAATTAGTGTGTTTTGTGCTTTTAAGAAATGAATAATGATTAAATAAATGTGTACTATCAACAGATACCCACCAAGAAATAAAAATACAAATATAAAAAATATAAATTGTTTCGGGTCAAACCAGTAGTCAACAATAATTATCTCCTGAATACAATAAAATTTAAAAAAATTTAAACATCAGGAAAACATTTAGCCTTAAGCTTAAAATAAGTAAACAAAAGAATCCTTTAATTTTCCTATCCCAGGTTATATTCAATAAAAAAAAGATATAATGATAATGGCAAATAAATAAAATGTTATGGAACAATGCATGACATAAACCTTTTCTCAGCAGCTAACATTATAGCTGGAAAGTGGAAAAATCTATTTGTACTGTTTTGCTATCCTGGTGCCTACACACAGCAGAATAATTGTAAACACACCATTTATGACACTTTGTTTTTTACAGTGAAAAAACAAAGAAACATCGCTCCTGAGATACAAGGTTTTTGTGCTCAACTGTTGTAAGTTTGGGGTGACCTTATGAAAAAGTTGCATTTCATGCACCGCTATAGTTCATTATGAGAATTACCCGATAAGAGTTTTCATGACAGTAGGCTTACTAAAGGGCCATTCGTACTGGTTGGGGACAGGTCCGTTGACATTGCACTCAAAGAAGGAGAACATGGGAAACCAAATGCGGGCTCTGCGGCTGTGCTGGTAGGCACGGGTGTTGGCCAAGGTGTGGTAGTAGAGAAAAAGACGAGTTGTGATGTAGAAAGCAATGAACACATCAATGGAGTAGTGCTCGTGAGCCGCCAGGATAAAGAAAATCCCAAACAGGTTCAACACCCAGGAAATGGTGTGAATCAGATTCCAGTTTCGTGGTGTATCTGCAAAAAACAAAGAAACAAAAGCTTACAGATGTATTGTGGGTTGGAAGATATTGCAAATAACTTCCTGTTGAACAGGTGAACAAGCATCATCATCCAATAAGTGATGTCCCAATTAACAACCTCTTCCAGTTTCTTATTTGTTTTTTAACAATTCATACTGATTTCTAGACATTAAGTTTTGGTTTCTAGAATTTTGCTTTTATTTCTACATCGCGCCGCATCACGTAACATATAGTCCGCGTCGCGCAGCACCACCGCTGCAGTCAAGATTCGGCGATATATACTGTATATGCTGATCGTCCCGATGGGTTGAATAAAGCATCAATTCAGAGAGAAAGTTCATCTCTTACCGCTTGTTTTTGTCCAAATGAGGAAGCTAAAGGTTGTTTTAAAGAAGCCGGCGCAGGGATACAAAACATTTAAGATAGGTGACCGGAACTTCTTTTTTCACCGTGCGGTTATCAGGTTTTAATGCACACCCAGCAGCCAATCAGAATCGAGTATTCAACCAGACCACGGTATAATGTTAGGTAACGGGTGTGACGGACTGCAAGCAAGCTAGAGAGCATCTAAACAAAGGGATCATGGGAAATGAGAGAAGGCTTACTTCCACGCCAACAACACAGAGGTGAACTACTGCGGCTCTGCAGTAAAACTATGTCCTGAACGACACAGGTTCTTCGGTTTTGCCTAAAAACTGTATAATTATAATAAAAAGATCACTGGTAACGGTTTTACATCAATCAGGAGATGGAGTGGGACTTTTAAGTCCTATAATCTGAAAAGATGATACTCACATTCAGTCACAAAGAAGTTGAGCATTGTTATGACAACTGTGTGCCCACTAAACATGTAGTCTCCACAGGTTTGGACGCCAGTCAGAGTCATCCCAAACCCACTCCAAATAGCTAGTGCTCTCTGTATTTTCCCCCAGGTATCACCATACGTCTGAAGGGAGAGAAGAGACACTCCTGTTATCTCTGACACTTGTTAACATGTTAGAAAGAGATGAAAGATGAGGTCACAACTAAACAATTGTGTTTTGCTCACCTGACTGGCACATTTCAAATGCTGGCCTGGAACAGAGAGTGAGGTAGCAAACATTGTGCAGCAGCGTAGCAAAAACACTGTCCCCATCAATGAGCACAAGCGTCTGAAGAGAATTGACCTGAAACGGCAAGAGAGCCATCACAAGCTGAACCAAAGCCAATAGCAACTCATTTAATGTAGTTCACCTGTGTTTGTGAAGTAGAAGAATCAACAAAAACATGTAGCACAAGACGAGGCCACATGCTTCAGCCATTGCAAAAGCCCAAGGGATTCTGGGTACACTGTCAGAGTAAGAAAACACGCCCTTATCAGATCTCAGATCAAATAGGACAATAGGTTTTAGGAGTTGGCAATATCATCACTGTGATAATTCCACATAACAATTATTAAGACAAACAAGTAAGATGCACTAAGTTGTACCTGTCAAGGAATATATCAGGAAGTGGTGGGTATGTTCTCATGTCAGGGACACGCTCATGTACAATGACCATGACAAAAGAGGTGAATCCAAACACCAAAAACACATAAATGGAGCTGATGACAGTTTTCCAAACCTCTGGGTCCAACCGACCAGCCAGCTGCTGCTCGTGTCTCCCATTTGAGTGTGCATGACAAGTCGCTGCACTCGACACGTTCCTAGATCCACCTCTGGTTCTTCGCACCAGTTCAGTTCCATTTCGCAAACAGTAATCTCCGTTGAATTCCCTCCAGTCCTTTCCATCCATACTCCACTCCACTCCCAGCAAAAGGCCAGAAGGGATGCTGTCTGACGGCCGAAGACCCAGTTCCTCCAGCTGGTCATGGTTTCTTCTTTGGAGCCGGTGGAGAGCTAGTGTTAGTCTTTTGATGTCTCCCAGCACAGAGAGACTCAGCGGAGGACCACGCAGGTCGACCTCAGTCAGAGCCAGCAGACTGAGGCCATCAAGGCGGTGTTGTGTGCACAACAGCTCAACATATTGACCAAAACCTTCGTCCTGCAGCCATTGGGCCACTTGGTTACAGCTCCACGTGCTTACACCCTCCTCTGTCTGCGCCATGCTGCTGCAGAAACACAAAGAAATGGTGCATCTGAGAAACAACAGGAGAGATGGCACAATTCCATACACTGATAAAATTAACCTTCAATCAATGGAATATAAAAATGACTCCAGCATTTATTGTTTTAAAAAAAAGTATTAAAAGTAAATTCAACTAATTCGTAATTAGGTACATAGTGTAGCTAGAAAAGTTGGTGAAACTGCATTAATTTCTGAAAAATTTCTGTCAAAAAAAGGTTTCAATAAATATATTAGCAAAACAAACTTTACTTTTGCCTTAAAATTTTTTAAAAAAAAAGAACATTTTAACCCTTAAGAACCCAGACCCATGTTTCCTTAAAGGAAAATGTTGTGTGATAAACAACAGACCATGTGGACCCCAGAACACATTTCTAATTCTGTCTGTTACGGTGGTGTCACCAATGGTTCTTATGGGTTAAGATCAACTATATTTTGATTATTGTGTATGCTTTTTTAAAAGCTTTTAAAAAGCAATAAGTAAAAAAACGCTTGATTTCCGAGCAGTTTTTTTCAAACCTGCAGTGATAAATAACTTAAAAAAAAAAAGAAAATGTTGACGATGTTTTGCAATCCTCACATTTTCAAACACTCGCAAATAAATTATTTTTGATTAATATTATAATTTTATTTTTCTATAGGGAAATTCTATCTATTAGTTCTATCTATTAAAGTTCTGTCCAGACAACAACTGTCAACAAGAATAGTAAACAGATCAATTATTTCTTTCAAAACTTACTGTTTTGAAAGAAATACGTTTTTTTTGTTGCTTCTGCCTTTTTTTGCCCTTTAACCTGATGATAAGATCCCAACTGTTCTGAACTGAGTCCAAAGCTCTGCCACTTCCCACCGACATGTCTGTGCTCCTGTTGACTTTTGAATGTGAGCAACACTGCTGCCTGAAGACCGACACAGAAAGAAAACCCCCCAAGTGAGCTGCTTTTACGCTGTCTGCAAATAGCAGTTATGGTGTCCAAGGCGGTTATGACACTCGCAAAGAAGTTAAATAAATAGATTATTGTCTCACATACACATTATTCATTATAGAACCTCGGAATAAAAAAGAAACTAATATAATTGTGAGGAACATCATAGCTTCTTTGGGCTGACTGGTCCAATGAGTTGTTTTGAAATGGATGAAAAATGTACAGATGTGAGTCCGGATCCCTTTTTGTCCTACCTTTTCAAGGTTTTTTTTGGTTTGGGGTTTTTTGATCTGTTTTTTTTTATATATATATATTTCCTAATATTAAATATGGTTAGAAAATAGGGGTGTATTTGTTAATTGATTGACTGATTTCTATTCATTTCTATGTAGTGGTTTGTTTTGTATAGTGAGGTCAGCTAAGACAACTATGTCGGACAATCGGGCCTCATAAAGAAAACTGGACTGAATTCAATCTTGACTACGAATCATATAGTCAACCACAAATTATGATATGAATCAAATCATTGTTTGAATTAATGTTAAGCCCCTATTAGAAAAATAACAATCATACAAATTAGTTCTTTCTGCTCCTGTCTCTAAAAGGTGTAATAGTAAAAAATCAGAACTGTTTACTTTTCATGTGTTAAATAGTAGCTTTACCTGTATCGTCACTCTGTAAAATAAAGATTTCTGGGAGTTTCTAGGTTTTAAAAAAAAACAACAACTGGATTTTGTGTGTTAAAGTTAGTGGATTTTTACAGAAGTCCTTTCTTATTGTTTGGCAATCACCCTTCAGTAAACAGCCACACCCAACAACAGGACTTCATTTCAACATATGAGGAGCAACTGTCAGTTGATGCAAAAGATCTTGTGACCTCCTTCTAATGTTCCAGCGATGGATGAAGCTGTGAACAATAGAAAACGAATATTAAGTCTGGATAAATAGCCTGAAACAAAACTTACCAAATCCGTTGCTGCTTCAAAAGAAAAAGAAGAATTGGAACCACCAGCCTCCAGAATTTACTGACAACACTACAACAACCCAGTACTTCTCCAGCCGAGGCTTTACTCAGGATAAATAAGTGTCATGTCAGCTTGTTTGGCTGGCTTACAGTGACTCACACAGGCTGTTTGACAAAGAGCTCACAGTCTGACCACAGACACACAAGCTCAGCTGTGAATTTTGCATAAAATACGCATTATTTTTCATAAAGTCTACCAGTTATCAGACAGGAAGTGGCTTTCGTGGTTTCAAAACTTACTTTAATAAATAGTCAGAATCTGTACGGATTTTTGTCTCTCTTTATACCGAAAGTCCAAAGCTGCGGGTGAACGATGAGCTTGTTTCTCCACTCCCCAGAGGATCTGTCAGCCAACATGCTTCTAACAACCAGGCAACTGCAAACAGGAAGGACTTTGAATCAAGAACTGCAGGAAAGAAGAGCCTGCTTTGTGTGGAAAACTGCTGCCCGCGCCACAGCGACACCTGCTGGCCATGTTCCGCATCGACGGGATCGTGAACGTTGTTTGGCAGAAAAACGTCAAAATAAACATTAAATACAAAACATTTGCCCTATGAAGACATTTAAAATCCATTTATATCAATGACCCACTCCAATGAAAATCATATTTTCAGTAATTTAATTTGTTGTCATGATGGAAGACGTGTTGAAAATATGCATTTCTGAATAATCTTTTATTCAAATTGTTGTGAATCAGGAACAGATGAAACAATGCAGTGATGTAGGTGCTACAGTCGGCATGCCACAAGCTCCCTGCTCTGCTCCATTCTTATACATCCACTTGCAGATGACTAGTTACATGTGCGTCTTTGTCAAACGTGTACGTCTGGATAGTTCCAATACTGCTCGCCATTTTTGTTGCAGGAATAAAGTTGGATTGGGGATGTGAAGGGCTGTAAGCTATCAGGAAAGAGTGTAAACAAAAGGTTCATGGGGAATAAAAGCAGGCTTACTTCCACACCAGGGGGGTATTCCAGAAAGCAACTACCCTCACTTTAACCCTGAACTCTGGCTGAAGGCCGCCTGAACTTGCTTACTCTGGGTATGTCGGTTCCAAAAGACCAGATTTGAGTTAGCGTAATTACGCTCGGCTTGGTAACCCTGGGTTAATGCGCGTGCACGGCAAGTACATAAAGACAGAGTTGCCATGGAAATGCATGGAGAAGAAAACTATACTTTAGTGAGACGGAGTTTGAGATTTTAATGACGGCATATGAAGATTATACGTCCATCAACAAAGTAAAACGGCTGCATCAGTAAAAAAAAAAAAAAAGAGTTTCTGCTTGGAG
This sequence comes from Oryzias latipes, assembly GCF_053564925.1. Lineage (NCBI taxonomy): Eukaryota > Metazoa > Chordata > Actinopteri > Beloniformes > Adrianichthyidae > Oryzias > Oryzias latipes. Next base: position 26,071,677 of record NC_136251.1, on the reverse strand, counting down.
AAAAATAACGGAAAAAGTTATATTAACGCATGAGTATCTGATCTTATTTCCAATTACATTGTGATGTATATATATATGCAACTTATGAAACTTTTATCATTTTTATAAAATTAAAATAAATGATACCGTGTGGATTTACAATATACATCATGGAATTAATTTATCATGACTGACTGTAACTTCAGTTCTTCTACCATAAATTTCCACTAGCGCTGCTAAATAAGCTCATCATCCTTTCACTCATGGGGCAGAAAGAATTAAACATAACAGGGTAAAATAACTCGGCAAAACACAGGAAAACAGCTACAACTAAACATATTTTGACAAAAAACTACACTTGTATACCCAAATCCTTCCAGACAGGCAAAGGGAATGGTATCCCACAATTCCTTGTGCTGCCAAATTACACCTACTTAATTGGGTTAATTTGAATGAAAGTAAAATAATTGTCTGATAACTATGTGTTATTTTTAAGTTGACTGAACTCAAAAAAATTATTTAATTAACTGAAGCAAATAATTAATATAAATTAATGTAATAAGTTTATATCTACAACATCCATACATGATCTCATCACCCTCTCAAGGTGGAAAAAGTATTATCTGACCTTCTTCATTCACTAAAAAACAATCTAACCTTCAACTAAACCTGCTCCAGACCAGGTTTTGTTCAGAGCATGAGTTGCTATGGGAACTAAGCATACCCTGAAACATACCTTTGTTTTTGGAACCGAAATATGAGGTTATATGCTTTCTTAGCCTCAAACTTACCGTGGTAAATCACATAACCTGCTTTCTTGAATACCCCCCTGTGGTCCCACCCACAACGCTGCCGCTCTGCAGAAAATATGTCCCAGAAAACTACACAGATGTTTATATTTTGGCTAAAATATTCCCAGTGGTCTTTTATTATGATTCTGCCAACCCCTGTGACTAAATGTTAAGAGGGCTAAATCAAGAATTAGCTCAGGTCTTAAAATAACTCAAGCAATAACCTTGAGTAACACTAAAAAAAATTATTCAGATGTGAACAAAAAAGTTTTCCTTTGTCTAGTGGTCAAAAAATATACCCTTATATTAATTTAGTAAAAATAAATAAACTTGCAATTGTTTAAAGTTCCACTCTGTTCATCTTTTGTTCTTTTGTAAAAGCATTCCCAGTGCTGGGAGCAGAGAGCCACCAAGCACATCTTCTACGTAAGAAGTACAATCTTTTTCAAACAGCATTTCTTTGCCCAGTTCTGATTCACAACTTTGAATATACAAATACTCAGAAATGCAACTTCAAGTTTAATTTACCTAAAAAATATGTCCTCCATCATAAGAAAAATACTACAAGAACATGTTAAAAACACCAAAAACATGATTTTCATTAGAGTGGGTCTTTTAAGTAATTTAAACCAAACCAAACCCAAAATTTAAATATTAATGCTCTCTGAAATCCGTGCGTAAACCGTTACATAATCATAAAGTCACAGTGTAGAGTTAATAAGCCAAAGCGCACCACCTGTTTAAAACAGTCACCAGCTGACAGGGGGGGAAGTGTGAAGCAGCAGTTTATCCAAAGTGCAAGAAGACGGAATTCAAACCACAAACAGTGCAATGTCAAATAGAAAGCCTTCAATGGGAGCTTCAACGGGAGAAGGAACTAGTTGTGCAGCTTCCTCTGAGGATACTACGAAGGTGGAGGACAAGTGTGTGGAAGATGAGCTTGTATCTCTCCAGGACCTGGAAGATGTTCTGCACTCAGGTCCTCACTCGTGTCACCATGGAGATGAAGTTTGGCCAAAATTGTACTTAGGAGACATGTGAGTATCCCAGTGCAGTGTTTCAGACAGATGCTTCTAGATTCTTAAGATTTTGTTTTGTTTTTGTCCTCATGTCAGGGTCATGTCTCACGACAAGTTCTCGTTGTGGCAGCTGGGCATCACTCACGTGCTAAATGCCTCACACGGCAAACTCTGCTGCAGAGGCAGTGATGATTTCTATGGCACCACAGTGAAATACTATGGAGTTCCAGCTCATGATCTGCCCACTTTTGACCTCTCACCATTTTTCTATCCTGCAGCAGAGTTCATTCACCAAGGTTTAACATCAGGAGGTACACTGCATCTTTGATAAACTTTATAAAGGGAGTGGAACATTTGAAAAATGTTGGTAACTTTTCTTCTTTTGGGATTTCCAGGGAAGGTTTTTGTTCACTGTGCAGTGGGTGTGAGTCGCTCAGCAGCTTTGGTCCTGGCTTACCTGATGATTCATCATCATCTCAGCCTTTTATCCTCCATACGCTGTGTGCAACCGAAGCGCTGGATTTTTCCCAATAGAGGATTCTTACGACAGCTTCTTGACCTGGATCAAAAACTGCGAGAAAAAAAGCTCACAGTTAGACAATGACTTTATTTATTTTTTTACAAGAAGTTTGGAATATTGTGAAAAACTCAATGGATGTTGTATACACAGTGTTCAAATTCACTTCACACATTTTTAGGATGGGGGGTAATTGTATTGGAGTGATAGACACACTTCATTTTGTAATAATGGTTTCTGTGTGTACGGTTTGTGGTCAAAACCAGAAAATTCTCAAAAAAACCCTTGTCATTGTGGCATCAATTTTAACATTCTGTGGAGATAAAAATCTGATTTTGCTGGTGGATTCTCAACGAAAAAACTTCACGCGTCACTACGCATGTTTTTAAGTTTGCTTTCGGGCTCCATGTACAAAATGGGTTGCGATTAAACACACGTATAAGGCTAAATAAGTTGACCTTTGACAATCAGGGACTTGGATTTAGTAGTGATGTATGGGTCAAAACATGAAAATTGGAAAATTGATCATACAGGTCGACCGTCCTGTTCACTGATGATTGTTGTGTCACCTTCCATATCAATGATGGTTGTTACCTTTGCTGGAGAAGGTGAGGTGAGCGACACACTGTGGTCAACATGGACCCTATGGTTGGCTTTGGTGGAGGAGGTGCAACAGTCTGGGCCGTCATCACCAGTCAGCGCGGAACTGTTCGGTTATTGTTGATGACCCAGTCACTGCATTTTGTTACCTTATCATGGAACCCATAATCATCCTCCAATTCTACCAGAACACCCCCCACCTTCTGTTCATGGATGATAACGCTCCACCACATGGTGCCAGAATTGTCAGAGCTCAACTTCAGGAAGTGGGAGTGCCTTTGTGGGTTTGGCAAGCAATGACCTCTGACCTGAACCCCATGGAGCACGTCTGGGACCTGCTGAAGCAGAAACTGGATGACTGGACGCCAGAGTGACCTAGGAGAACTTTAGGTAGCACTTGCAGATGAGTATAACACATTAACTCAGAACAACATCACAAGGCTGGTGTGGAGCATGAGATGTTGATGTCAAAATGATGAGAATTGTGTTTTTTCTTCCCATTTTTTATTTGTAATATCAAAGGGAACTTTCAGGTATTTCACTAAAATTCAGACCATATAAGAAAAGCATTTATATAAATAACAATATTGTGGGTATTTCTATTTGCATAGCATGAGAGTAGAGGCTAACAATTGATTTTCTCGTTCTGATGTGAGAAGAGACCATCATTGGAGGATCAATCCATCAGACAAATTACATAACTATGAATCCCACCAGACAGCACACTGAACACAGAGGGGTAATTTTAGCGCAGAAGCACCTACCCCTACCCCTCTCTGTAGACTGTGGCATTTGTGTTGCTGAGCTGCAGCAAGCTCAGACAGTGGCAGAACCCTGGACATCTGCTGAAGGTTACACTGTGTGCAGGCAGAATGTCAGGGAGCAAACAGCAACACGACCTGCTGCTCATTAAGGAGCTGGAGCTCATTTTGGATTCCTGCAAGCTGGAGCTCACAGCAGTGGATGAAATCTGGCCCAGCTTGTTCCTAGGAAATGTGTGAGTGCCTTCCATTTATGAGCAGGAATACAATCCTTTATCATAAGTTTATATTTTACTATCTTCATTGTTAAGAGTTAAATCATGACCATATATTAGCCGATAGCTGTGATTTTAAAAGTGTTAAAGCCTGTTTTTTTTTTGTTTTCAACAAGATTGATCGTATTTTCCTTAACATTTTGGTGTTTTATGTGGAGTCAAAATTAAATACAAAAACACATTTTTAACAATAGCAATGACACAACTGACACCTTTTGCTTGGTTGAGTGTTTTGAAGTGTTGTCTTGTGGGTGCTCTAGGGCTGCTGCACAGAACAAAAAGATATTACGTGATCTCAGCATCACTCATGTGCTGAACGCAGCGCACTCCAAGCAGGGCAGCATCGGTGACCAGAGCTTTTATGGAAGCGCATGTGTTTACTTTGGTATCCCAGCAGAGGATTCGGATCATTTTGACCTGAGTCAGTATTTCAAAGTTGCTGCTGACTTCATACATAAAGGCCTGCAGAGTAAGGAAGGTAAAGTGAGGGTTCAGCAACGTGGCATCCAGAGTTTCAGTAGACATTTGCAGCCTCACTTTTTTTCCCTTATTTTTTACAGGAAGAGTGCTGGTGCACTGCATCATGGGTGTGAGTCGATCGGCCACGCTGATCCTGGCGTACCTCATGTTAAAAGAGCGACTCACCTTGAGGGATGCTCTAAGGCAGGTCGTCCAGAAACGAGCCATTTATCCAAACCGGAATTTCCTGTCTCTTCTTCTCAAGCTGGATGAACAGCTAGAAAGAAAAAGGAGACTGTGCCCGCTTCTTTGACATCCTTCCATCTCTGCACAGTCATTTTTGACATTTTTGAATATTTATTTTCAATTTAATACATTTACATGTTGTGAATAGTTCAATTAAGTATAATTCTGTTGTTAAAACATTTAAATGTCATTTGATTAAATAGTCTTTTATTTATTCATGTGTGAGGGTCCACAAATGTTACATTTGTGTTGTGTGTGTGTTTTTTTTTTGCTTTGACATAAATAAAACATTTTAAACTTTTTTCACCCCAGCCTTTTCCAGTTTCTTCTTTAGGCTCCAGGAATACAAAAAATACAATCTAAAGTGATGCTTAAAGGCCAGAGCCTAAAAATACAAGAATATAGTGTAAAAAATTTGTTGTGTTTTTGAGAAATTTCAATCAGCATGATTATGAGCTAAACAAGCTTAAACTTGTCTAATTATTCTTCCAGAATGTGGTTTCATCAGTGAATTCCAGCCTTTCAATAATGGCAATGCCAACAACTGATGATGCTACAATATTATGGTATCTTGCTGATTCCTTTTTTTTATGTTTTTCAAACAGAAATCCTAAAAATGTAGATTTATTGAAATTTGTCAAAAATATTGATTCACTTTAAAATATGTTAATTTATATGTACATTCATATTGCCTTGTTGATACCAGTTTCTCTACATGTGACTAGTAAAATCACACATTTGAACATTATCTAGAGTTAGTTCAGGGAAAAAAAAATAGATTTAAAAAAAGGATTTTAAGGGGAAACTTTCAAATCACTCATTCATTCGTTCATTTTCTATTCCGTTTTATCCCTTTCAGGGTCGCGGGTCTGCCAGAGTCTATCTCGGCAGAGGACAGCCTGGACTTGCAAATCATGTATAAGTTAACTCCCATCTAAATCTAAATCTGGCGTTCAAACATGTTTTTTTAAATGGAAAAAGAAAAAAAAGACATAAAAAGTGCAATTCAAAAACAGAACGTTTTATGATTACATGAGAATAAAACAATGAAAAATTGGAAGTCTTTAGTAAAATTATTTAGGAGGTGTGAACTCATTCATCTTTCCTTTTCAGTCTCAGCTTCTCCTCCTGCAGGGCGATGTCCAAAGCCCTGAGCTGTTTCAGGAAACCATGATTGGGCAGGATACAGCGGCGCTGTCGTACATGCTCCACAGCATCCACAACGGATAAATGTTCCTTTATCATCAAATACGCCAAAACTAAAGTTGCCGACCGGCTCCGACCCATCACACAGTGCACCAGAACCATGTCTGAAAAGAAAGAGCAGATGCTTGTTGGACCAAACATTCATACAATAATAACATCAGAGTGTGTCTCCCCCAGTTAAGGCTTACTCTGTGGGTGGATGAGGGCCTCGTGAATAAATTCTGCAGCTTGACTGAAGTACTGAGAAATGTTAAAAGTGGGTTTGTCATCAGCTTCAACACCCAAGTACCGAATGTTCATGCCAGTGTAGTAATCTGCACCAGTCAGCACGTTGTTCCACTTTCCTACTGCCGCATTGAGGACATGTGTAATTCCCAGATCCTTCAAAGCAGGCCTCTCCAAAGCTGTTTTCCTGTTTGCACATTAAACACACACTCAGCTTGCACACAAACATCTAACACATGTGCTCATATGCCGGAGCAGAGATCTAATCTGAGTTCACTCACTCGTCGCCAAGGTAAATTCTCGGCCACACCTGGTTGACGTGTGCATACTGAGCTGTGGGTCCAGACCAGAAAAGCTGCTCCAAGTCTAGAGTTCCTGGTGTGATGTAGTCACTGTCCGGGTCCACCTGTACCGCTGCATACGGATTCCTACCTCTGGACTTTTCCACACAGGAGGACATGTTTCTCCTATTTTAGTCAGAGAATTCACATTCAGCCAATGATAAAATGTGTGGTTTTGTGTAAATGTTCTCTTTTTATTTGAAAAAATTCCGAATGGTTTTAGATTTGAAGAAAATTGGCCCTTTATTTTCCAAGTAAAAAATGGGAAAAAGAAAGTACAATGAAACAACTTTAGCTTTTAAATAAAGTTTGAATCATTACTGGTTTGAATCGTTTCCCCTTTTTTATTTTTACAATTTATTTAGCCTCATTAAAACGACTTAAGCAACCATAGAAGCCTTAAATTGTTTCAAAAAGAAAATGAAGGAAAAAGTATTTAAAATACCAAAACGGGAGTTCTTACCTCTTTGAAATCCTTCACAGAACAGAATAGTGACCTCAACTATCTTCAGAGAACTTCCATTAACTGTGTGTGTGTGTCTGTATACTCCAGAGACCTATCTACTGTGGAATTATGGAGTCAAATACAGAGCTGGAATGGTAACGGCTCTCTCAAGCTCAGTGTTTAGAGTATTTTTAGGCAGCAGGAATACAACACCTGACATATGCATCACACTCACAAACAATTTCTCGTCTCTAAGCGCTGTTGTACAGCGAAAGGAAAAAAAAAACCTCCTTGTAGACACACCTCCAATCAATAATTATCTTTGCAGGAGTTGGTTGTAAGCTGTTGCATCAATATTGTTTTAGGGGCCGTTACAGATGTAATGACAAATGTATGGATCTATATACATTTTACTGAAGAGAATAAAAATAACAGGATCTTATCAGCACAATTACATTTTTGTTCCTTCAGTGGAGGTGTATGTCCACCTGTTATGATATGACAGTTCCAGCGCTGCAAAGCACCTGACACCCATGGTCCAGGGGGATTAAATTGTTTAAACACTGCAAAAACTCCCATTGGTATAATAAATGTGTCTTTTATCTGTATTACAAAGATAAATAATATTATGAAGAAAAATTTTCAATAGCCAAATAATCCTATTTTGAGAAAATATGTCTTAGTAACAACATTTTTTTCTTAAAATAAGGATATTTGGTCAGACGATTTTCTCCGCCGTTGTAGATTCTGTTGTTTAGTTAGAAGAAAATCCGTCAATGGGGTAAAATATTTTGACTTGTTACTTTTATAGCCATAAATAGTGTTAAATTACTCATTTTAAATTGTAAAGTCTTAAATTTTAGGACAGTGACTTTCTGGTTTTTCTTGGTAAAAACAGAATCATGCATTTTTTTTTTTAATCTATGGACGCCCTTTCAGGAAGAAATGGCCTTTTTCTTCAGAGCCCAATCAATTCGCTGTGCAGCAAGGCTAAAAAAACAGCATCTCTTTTCTGTTTTGATGTGTTGGCTGCAAAATGTTCTCTTTATTCCACGCTACAGATTTGCAACACATAGTGTGTTCTGTAAACCCTTTGGGATGTTACTTTTTTTCACATCTCTCCTTAAAGACTTGGTCAGTCCATTTATGTTTGTCCAAGAATTATTCTGCAGCTCTGTCAAAGAAGGTATTTCACTTGTTGGTCTAAAAAGCCGCTGTACCAATTAAAATGACTCTATGCCCATAAATTGATATTATGACATGTGTCTGAAAGTCTACACTGCCCGAGTCTGCCTCTTTCTCCTCCTCTCTCGTTCCAGGCTCATGTCCAGGCCGCGGAGCTGCTGCAGGAAGCCTCGGTTGGGACAGATGTCTCTCTGAAGCCTGACAACAGCCACCGCCTTCTGCAGCGTCAGGCCTTCAACAATCATCAGGAAGGCCAAGACTAAGGTCGCAGAGCGGCTCACACCCATCAGACAGTGTACAAACACACGTCCTGAAGCAAGAATATTCATCTTTAGCTCAAGTGAGATTAAGGTGGAGCAGCTGTTTCACTGAGAATTTATTAAAGATTTGTACATTTTAGTGTGTTGTTTTGCAAATTTTTGCAGGTAAAAGGCAAAACGTTTTGCCACACTTACTGACTTACTTAGATTACAGTAACCCTGCTTGTGGCAACCCAAACACGAGAATATGCTCAAACCAATTTCTCCTCTGAGTTTCCAAATGTGACTTGCCTCCTGTGGAGAGTGCAGCTCTGATGTATCGTGCTGTTGGGTAGAAAAAAGGACTGAGGATGAACTCCACAGCATCCACAGCCTCCACCCCATAATAATCCACTGTCATATCTCTGTAGAACAGCGGGCCAGTGTTCACGTGAAAACAGGGGCCAGGGGTCGGCTTGGAGCGTCCATGAGCGGCGTTTACTATGTGAGTTATGCCCAGACTGTGCAGAAGACTCTTGTCACGAGCTGCCACTCTGAAACACGATCACAAGCTGAAGCGTGTGTGTTTACAGCTCGGGCGCAGTCATCTTATTGTATGGGGATCTTACTCGTTGCCTATGTAGAGGTTGGGCCAGACTTGATTGACATGGCCAGTTGGTCGCCTGTCTGCCAACAGAAACTCCTGCAACTCTGAGACAGACGGAGCTTCGTATGGAGGATCCCTTAGAGACATACTGCTAAACTACTAAGAGCAAGAAAAGAACAGTGTCAAATTCTAAATACATAATTGCTTCATAAGAATTATGTCAGTCATGCTTTTTCTTAAGACAACAATCACCCTTAAAGGATCCAGAAATGATTGACACCTACAATTCTGCAGGACTCACCTCAGTTTACAGCTTTGCAGAGTTCTCTGACATTGGGTCTTAGTCCTACATCACTGACTCCCTTTACTGTCAACGTTCTTTTTATAACTGTAACTATAAACCCATAAAGGATTGACAGATCAGGTTGAGCCCTAGAATTATTCTCATAAAATAAAAATAACAATAAAGTTTCACATACAGACAGACACTTAGTAAGATTCAATCACAGTTGCTGGTACTTGTTTTTATTAGGAAATCTAAAATTTCACTTGTTTTGGATAAATGTATGATATGAGAGAAAAAAGCCACTTTGACCTTGTTTTGGTCTGATAGAGGTTCAGAGTTTATGCACATACCCAATCTTTTGTGAATTTTAACAATTTTTCAATTATCAGTTTCAGTGTCATTAAAAATAAAAATAAAAACATTTTGATCCTTGGAAGTACTGTTGAAAGACTCCAGGGAAAATAGAAGTCCAACCAATCAAAAGAATGCTTGAAGACTCCAGGGGTTGTCATGACGATGTACGGTATTGTAGTTGCCAGGCAACATGTCAGATGCAACATTGACAGATAGATAGTTAGATGATGACTTTATTAATCCCACAATGGGGAAATTTCATATATCTGTGGCAGCAAAAAAACGATATTCAGAAATAATCAATATAACATCAAAAAAGGACATAAAAAATGAAATTCATATTAAATTAAGAATATTCAATTATTAAAAATTATAATTACAATTATTATTGAAATTATTATCGAAAATGAGATTCATAATAAATAAATAAATATTAAATACTACTACTAATAATAATAATAATAGTAACAACAATAATAATAATCACAGGGACATGCAGAAACTACTTTATTATAAAGAAATCATATGATTATCGTTTTTTTGTTTCGTTTTAACCCTCCTGTTATGTTGTGGGTCAAATTGACCCGTTTTAAAGTTTAAACATCTTGGAAAAATAGTTAAAAGTATTTTTTCAGCGTGAAACTTCTTCTGCTTGCCTTAATTAGCGTATTCAACATACATTATGAAAATGGTTCATCTCACATATATGCAACCCCCACCTGCATGTTCATATCACATAGATACTGTTCGGGTCAATTTGACCCGGCAGTCAAACAAGAGGTACAAAGCTGTCTTTTTTATTATTAGTATTTCTTTATTTGCAGCTGTGAGACATATTTCACCCCAATCACACACATAGACACACACACAAACCCCCCCCCCCCCCCCCCCCCCACACACACACACACAGGTGCATAGGTGTTATGACTTTTGACAGGAACCATTTATGTTCTCGCAGGAAAACTCAACCCACATTCAGTGGACACTCAACAGGGGAGGGGCAATACATATAAAAGATTCTCTGCATGGGAGTCTTTCCAACATTACTTTCTGTCAGGCAGACCTTTAGAAAATGAGCAGCAGAAGCAGAAAAATGACCGTCCAAGAGGCTCTGGAAGTCATCACTGATCATGATCAGAAGAAGACTATCTTTTGTTTGGCAAATTTTGTGTCAAAAGCATGGACAATAAGAATGGACACTATATATTCTGTTAGACTCTGATTAGGGGGTTTATTGGTTATTGGATTCTTTTTTCTTTTTGTGATGGGGATGTATCTTTATGTATTGTGTATTTTGTTTTGTTTTTCAGTGTCATATAAGCCCGTGTGGGCTGGGCACATTAGTGCATGACACTTAAATCAATCAATCAATCAATCAATCAATCAATCAATCAATCAATCAATCAATCAATCAATCAATCAATCAATCAATCAATCAATCAATCAATCAATCAATCAATCAATCAATCAATCAATCAAATCTTGAGCTAAATTCTGATTCTAATGATTCTGATTTTGAAACAGATGAGGGAATTGCTATTCCTGTTCCTCCAAGCAAGACATTCATATCAAAGAATGGTGAAAAACATTGGTCTTCATCCTCAAATATGCGGCAGACAAACCTGTCTGCAGAAAACATAATAAAGACAGCGCCAGGGCCCACTAGGATGGCAGTGACTCATGAGACCATGTCAATTCAATTCAATTCAATTCAATTTTGTATAGCCCAAATTCACAACAACAGTTGTCTCGATAGGCTTCATATCGGTAATTGAAAATGTAAAACATAAAATCAAAAGGATCATGAATACATAGAATTCAATAGGAAACTACTAAATTGAACTAACAAACAGACTAAACTAAACTGGCATCCCTGCCCTTAGATCCTCCTTCGTGGTAAGGAAAAAGTCCTACTAAAAAACGGATTGTGGAAAAAAAAGAAAAAACCTCAGGGGTGTCCATATGAAGGAGGGATCATTTGTTACGTCGAGGCTGGATTACTGTAACTCCTTGTTAGCAGCGTGTCCTAAGAGTTCCTTAAGAAGTCTCCAGCTTGTTCAGAACGCAGCAGCTAGATTGTTAGCTGGAACCAGCAGAAGAGATCACATCACTCCTGTGTTAGTTTCGCTCCATTGGCTCCCAGTTGATTCTAGAATTAAGTTCAAGATCCTCCTGTTAACCTATAAGGCCTTACATGGAATGGCCCCGTCTTATATTAAGGACCTCATAGTCCCTTACCAACCAATCAGAACACTTCGCTCGCAAAATGCAGGACTGCTTGTGGTTCCTAGAATTAGTAAAAGTACGGTTGGAGGTAGAGCGTTTAGCCACCAAGCCCCTGTCTTATGGAATAAACTCCCAGCTCATGTAAGAGAGACCGACTCAGTTTCCACATTCAAAGCTAGACTGAAAACATTCCTCTTTGGACAGGCTTATTGTCAGACTGGCTAGTATTCAGAGATTATTTAACTTAATGTTAGTTTGTTTAAATTAAACTTAATAATAACTATTTCTTTTAAAAGGCTGCTAGAAGTTGAAGCTGGGGTAACTATGGTGCACTGGGGTTCTGTCCTCTTTCCTTTTTTACTTCTACCCTTCCTCTCCTCTATTCTTGATCATAATTTATCATTTAGTTCTCCATGCCTCTGTTTGGTGCAGTGCGATTCATGTATTGTCCCTCTTTTCCTCTCCCCTCCTGGGGAGTGGGAGTGCTTCCAGACTCCAGTTGGCTCATCCGTGCTCCAGTTCCTGACCGTTTACCTCGCCTTTGCTCCTGCTCCTACACCTGGCTGTGGATCCTGCCTCTGGCTCATCTCTGGCTCGTCTCTGCTCTGTACCTGACCGTTTACCTCGTCTCTGCTCCTGCTCCTACACCTGGCTGTGGTTCCTGTCTCCGGCTCGACTCGCGCCTTTGACTGTCCCCACAACCACGGCTGGATGAAGCTCGTCTGCTGGACTTTTATATATGTAGTTGTAGATTTAGATAAGTTAATTCTTCTCTAAGATTTCTGGTAAATCGCCTGTCCGTCCTGGGGGAGGATCCCTCCTTCATGTGGGCACCCCTGAGGTTTCTTCGTTTTTTCCGGAATCCGGTTTTTTTGGGAGTTTTTCCTTACCGCGAAGGGGGGTCTAAGGGCAGGGATGCCAGTATAGCTTAGTCAGTTTGTTAGTTCATTTTAGTATTTTTCTATTGAACTCTTTGTATTCGTGATCCTTTTGATTTCATGTTTTACTTCGAAGCCCATCGAGACGACTGTTGTTGTGATTTTGGGCTATACAAATAAAATTGAATTGAATTGAATTGAATCATCCCCCAGGACGGACAGGCGATTTACCAGAACTCATAGAGAAGAATGAATTTATCTAACTCTACAACTACATATTGAAAGTCCAGCAGATAAGCTTCATCCAGATGGAGTGGGGGGACGGCCGGGGGTGCGAGATGAGCCGAAGACAGGATCCAGGTCAAGACAAGCATGACCTGTGTGAAATGTGCAAAATTAATTTGCACATTTCGCACAGTGTAATAACTGGTCACTCTTGTGCTGTGTAGATGTACAGACACACACACAAGTTCATATTGCAATTGCTTGTCTGTTGTATTGTGATTTTATTTTTTTCTGGTTCATAGTGCATGTATGTAAAACTAAATTTCAAGATTATGTTTCAATGTTGTAAAACTATTGTATTTTAAATTTTAGTCTTTCAAAAGTAATACAGTAGTGAAATTTTTTTTTAAAAGTTTGAACACGTATATTTTAAGAAAAACAAGTGAATTATCTAATAATTGAACCACTACCTGTTAGAGGTAAGGAACACCATTTCACTAAGTTTTTGAAAGAATAATTAGTAATGAAATATTCACACTGCTTGTTAGGATTTTTTGGGTTTCAGACATTTTTTAATTAATAAAACATGCACCGGGTCAAATTGACCCAGGAACATAATCTTTGTTCCTCACAAATGAACATAACAGGAGGGTTAAATAACATGTAAAATGTGTTGAAGAAAAAGGTATGTCAGGGGTCCGAAACCTATAACGCTGAAAGAGCCATCTGGTCCAGTTTATTATTGACCAGAGTCAAGCAAGATTATGCAGAATCCCACCTTATAGTTTAGAAAAATACATCTAATGGATGTTTGTATGACCATCAGGCCATTCTTTTATAAAATGTAGCTTTCATATATCTGTAAGAGTTGAATTATAACAGTGTTAACATTTTCTATGGATAACTTCTACTTTTGACAACAGAACATTCCTTTCAAAATAAAATACACCCCATGTCAAATAAGATCCCCCTGCTAAAGCAGATTTTCTTTCTTTTAGGAACTTTGCCTCTAAACAGCAAGAATACACTATTGTGCAGTTGAAGATAAGAATATGAACTTTAAATGTATTCTAAAAAACAACTTTGATGTTATATTAAAACCTTTACCCACCATTTTACTTATTGATATCTGTAAGGCCTCTTAATTACGTGTAATGTCTGCAGATGTTTAAAAAAGGTTTATTTTTACACATCTAAGATCACCTCAGTTCTAAACATAAATGCCAAAAAAAACAAGTTTATTTATTCAATTGGTAAGCATTTTTCTGCCACAATGGGGGGAATTAAAGAGCTGTACGTGGTTCCAGAGCATCAGGTTGCCGACCCCAACCTTTATAAACAGATTACAAGATATATTCTTTTTTTTTTTTTTTTTTTTTTTTTTAACTTGTCCTGTCCAACAGCTAGGCAAACAGATGAGAGCTGAGGGCCTCTTGTGTTGGACATATTTTATTTTAACAAGAGGGGTTATTCATCTTCAGACAAACCAAAGGTATGTCTGAATAAACCCCTTTTGTAATTGAGGCCAAACTTTATTAATTTCAATCATGTTTGAAAATCTTTGGTGTTGGACCGGACGGAAAAGGAAAGAGGGGAAGAAGAGAGAGGGACGTTAGAGAGAGGGGGGGGTAGGAGGGTGATAATAGGAGGGGAAGGGGGGTAAGACCATGAAGCAGCATAGAGCAGACAGGTTTACTGGTTGTTTATCGTTACGGTACGGTTCAAATGTAGTACAAAAAGGGCGGGGCCTGTTCACACACACTCAAATATTATCAACACACCTGCTAGCCGCAAAAATGTCCACATGTCAACATGCACACAAAACAGATAGTGTTCACGAACGCATACCTATGCCTTTAAACCAACTAGTGTGAAATCTTTCATTCATTCAGTCATGCAAACTATTAGTGCAAAGGTGAGCTAACACCTGTGCTCAGGTGAGTGTTTATGTTCTTCTAAAATGGATGGTGGAATGTGAAAAGAAGGAGGAGGAGCGCCCAGCCACCCCCACACCCATACCCCCGCCGCAGCAGCAGCGGCAGCCGGAATTCCCCCAACACCACACGGGAGCAGGCAGGGAACAACCGCCCCCCGGGCGACCAAGACCGCCACCCAGGCCAGGGCCAGCAGGACCGCCGCGAGGCCCCCAGAGCCAGAGAGCAGGGAGGCGCAGAGGGAAAGAGAGCACCGCCCCAGCCCAGCCAGGAAAGCAGCCCCCCGCCGCGCCGGAAGAGCCCAACGCAGGGCCCCACCGGAGAGGGACGCCCACAGCCCCAGACGAGCACCCCACCACCACCCAGGAGTTCCGGGCATCCCCCCGCCCCGACCCCAGGTACGAGCCAGGACCCCCCAAGGGAGACCCGCTCCGCACTCCAGGCAGCCACCCACCCGGCCCACGGTTGGTCCAGGTAGGAGCAAGGCAGGGGCCCGCCGCCCCCGCCCAGGAGGGGGGAACCCCGGGGAAAAAAGGGCGGCCCACAAGGGATGTTATAAATATGGCCCGACCAGGCTCGGCCATGTTGGAAGTTTGGCGGGGCCCAGCGCCCAGGGGCAAGGACCAGGACCCACCCCCCAGGGACACGAACACCCCCGGCTCAGGTGTAATATGAACCCCCCCACCGCGCGGAGAGAGCACCGCCGGGCCCAGGGAGCCGGCACCCAAGGGACACGGCCGCCATCGCCAAGGGGCCCGCATCCCCCACCAGGGAAGGGGTAGGGGACAGATGGACCCAGGTCCCACCTTCCTTGTAAAATGTGTGTGCGTGTATGGGTGTTTGAGAGGGTGTTTGTGTGCATGTGTGTGTGTTTATGTTAGAATGTATATATTGAAGGGGGAGGGGTGTGTGTACTAAGGGGGGTGCAGTTAAAATTGGCGAGTAGGGCACTAAGGGGACATCTCCTGATTACTCACAGTGATGTCCCCTCACCCTCCACACCAAGGGGCCCTAAATGTCTAAGGTGCGGTTAAAATTGGCGGGTAGGGTGCCAGGAGGACATCTGCTGCTTGCTTGCAGTGATGTCCAAGCACCCCCCCTACCAAGGACCCTACATGTCTAAGGTGCAAATAAAACCGAAAGAGGGGGGGCCCACTCCATACGGCAACCATAGGAGGGGGGCCACTCCCAAGTAGCCCCCCCCCAAGGCGCATCGCAGGCTAGACCCCCCACCCCCTCACCCTAATATGAGGTTATATAAGGAAGGGGGTAAGTTGGGGACAGCTGGTAGACTGTCCCCCGGTGGTCAAACAGCCGTCCCCCAGCCCACCCCCAGCAAAGGGGCCAGGGCCACCCAGCCCAGGGGCCCACCCCCGGAGGCGCCGACACCCCAGGCCCGGCACCACCCACCCCACACAGAGAGAGAGGAGCCAGAAAGCGTCGCCCCCCCCGGAGCAAGCCCAGGCCCCCACCCCCAGACGCCGGCCCTAGAAGAGCTCTGGTCAGGCCTCGACGGGACCGAGGAGGCCAACCGGCCGAGGCAACCACTGATTGCCTCAGCGGAGACCCCGACCCGCTAGCCCCCCCGACCCGTACTAATAATGGGCCCCCCCTCCCCCCCAGAACGCCCCCCCACAGGACAGGGCCGACAAGCCCCCCACCCCACCCCACCCCAGACCCCGCAGCCGAAGCGGGTGACACCCAGAGCGACCGGGGGCCCCGAGAGGGTTGTCCCGTCCCGTCCCAGAGCCAGGGAAGGGCCGATCCCAGCCCCAGGTGCAGATGGGCAGCCCATCCGGCGCCGCTGGGCCCCCCCCACCCGAGCAGGGCCCCCCGCCAACCCCCCCCAGCACAGGCAAAGGGACCACCCCCCCAAGCCAAGCCAGACCACCACCCCACCCCCCCACCACGCACCCCCACACCCAAGCCCAGAGGACCATATATATTCTATTTTTTGATACCCTGTTCAACATTTGGTACAAGACAATTAAACTAAACAAACAAAAAGCAGGAAATAGTTCAAGATTTGACCTCCTGTTAATAATACCACGTTAAACTATGTTTTTCTGGTATTATTTTATCTTTGCTCTTTATCAAACCAAAATGGAAATAAATATCTAAAAAAACAGTAAAAGGATACTGTCATTTAGTTACATACAACACATTTACAATTTCTATATTTTACTCTGCAAGACTGCAAGTCAAACTTTTAAAGTGCTCAGGCGGTGTCCAGATATTATCGATCATATTACGTAGCACCAAATCAGTTTTTGAAATTGAATTACATGCAGCATGATTTCATTTTCTTGAAATTCAACCCTGTTGAAGGCAGCCCAGTGGCAGCCTGTTAGCAAATACTCAATATTTCCCCCTTTAAGCTCTTTTTAAATTTGTTTTCCAAGTAGTGCAGTACGTGTTCACACACGCCTGCACACACAGAGTTGCTAACTCGGCACCTTCTGTACAATGTGTATTTCCTTGTATTCAATAAAGGCTCATTTCTTTAGTTCCATTGTGTCCAGTTAATAAATCTTTCATTCACAGGTTGATCTATTTTATTATCTTATTTTTGTCCACACGGTTTCAGTTATACGAGTAGCTGACACAGGAGGAATCAAAAGGAGTTTATTTCTCAGCTTTAGTTCTTTCACAGTGGTATAAAACTGCATTTTCGTTTTTTTTAGAGCAGGAAAAATCATAATGCAGATTTTCATTTTCCCAAATCCTTCAGAGCTGGTCTCCTTACAGCCATTTTTCTGTTTACACAGTACACTCTGCTTGCATAAAAGCATCAAACACATGTGCTTATCATACACGGTAACAGAGATCTAGCCTTAGGCAGCCTCTCACAGCGGTGTAGAACTGTATTCCCTTTAAGAGCTGGGAAGTTTGTTCATTAGGCTTTTTGGTGCATCTTCTAGCACACAAATTTGTCAAATTAAAAAAGAAATATTCAAGTATAATTGTGTGAGGCCTGCTACTACTTCTTTTCTTTAAACGTTTCTTTTTTAGTCATTTTGATTAAGAAATACTGACACAATTCACATATCCAAGTAAGATTTACACTGGTGTTTGATTCCATGCTCACCGACACAACTATCTAATACTACATTCAAGGAACCTGAAACTGTATTGGGTTATAATGCTGTTTCATATTCCATTAACCAGTAAACTGGTTTCATTCACATCATTTGCTTAAGAAAATCTAAGCTACACACGCAGAAATCTCGTTTAATCTGTAAATTCACAAAAAAAATGGAATCAATACAAAGCCCCACCAACAGCATGGAGTGAACAAACCTTTAATGTTCTTAAAAAAAACACAATTTAAAAAAAAAAAGGGTTTTTACTGGGCTGAGGGTTTAAGACATCCTAAGGGAAGTGCAACAAAAAAACTGTTTTTTTATAACTGGCCTGGTAAATAGATTTAAAAATCAGGTTACAAAACGATTTTGGAAAGATGTCTTTGTTTTGTTTTGAGCTACTGGCTTTTATAAAGCAGGGAAGACATAACAGACCACTAAAACACAACCCATGTGCTTACAGCACAGTCTGATAGATTTTTAGTGCAGCCAAACACTAAACAGTGTCAGAGCCAATACCCTGCAGTTCCCTTGTTTGAAACCCATGGCTCTTGGCTGCATGGTCCTGTATTGACCCCTTGTGGAGAACACAGAGGAGACACATTGAAAGCCAAAAAAATAATGGGACAATTAAAAAACATTGATGGTTAATAAAAAAAAAAAAAACATTAATTGTGGGTCGTCGAATCAGTAAGGCAGAAGAAAAAGTTCTCAGGTATCACTTGAAGTCCGGCTTTTCTGGAAATGTGCAGCCGGCTCGTTTGATGATAACATTAGCAGAATAATGTCCTGCCTTCACGCACTGATCCAGAGATTTCTCCTGAACAAGCCCGGATAGGAAACCTGCAACCCAGAAGTAACGCACAAGACAAAGATTACAAGAGGCAACACAAGGGATGCATCAAGCGCAGACAGATAGAAATCTCACCTCCCACAAAGGCATCTCCGGCACCATTGGTGTCCACGATGTCCTTGGGGTCAATCTTAACTACAGGGAAGGTCTCAACCTTGTCCCCTAAACAAGACATTAGAAAGTTCTAAAGGGTTCACTAGATCTTAAAAGACAACAATCTGGTGAAAACCAGCCCTTACCTTGAGCCATCACAGTCACATCCTTCCCCTGGGTCAGCACCACAACCCTTTGCCTCTTTGTGTTGACTTTTGGTAGAGCCTGAGCTTTCTTGGCAATCTCCTTAATGTCTTTGGTCTAAGCGCAACAAGAGCTAAAATCCATCACGATGCACAAAATTCCAGGATAAAACTGTCAGTGCGCTCACCTCAAAGTCCTGCTCCTTAGCAAACGCTGCTGCCTCCTGCGTAAACAGAAACACCAAGCAAAGGTCAGTCTTTTTGCTGGCAACAAAACACGGCTGTAGCCAGAATGCACCTCACCGTCTCGTTGCCAAAGAGCACATCCACATAGGGGAAAACTTTCATGAGGTTGTCCTTGAAGAACTGGCAGATGAACGGTGCGGACAGATTCAAGCAAAATAATTTGTTGGTTTCTGAAGCGTGTTTTGCCACTTTCAGGATGGACTCTACGGACACAGTCAGGAAGAAGCCCTGGAAGACAGGATTGCAGCTGCACTTCAATTTCTGATTTCACAAAAAAAGTCGCATGTTAAACAGGACAAGAAGTAAATCTCCTGAAGGGGAACAGCAGGGGTCTTCAACCTTCAACCTGTTAGAGAAACATTGGGGTTGATTTCTCACTGACGACAAAGCAGCAGGAGCCACAAAGTCTTACTTCACACTTTATTGAAATAAGACAACGATTTCTATTTATGCTATTGTTACTATAAGAATAAATATAAATAAATACGTCTTAGCATAAATAAAACTAACTTTTTTTTGTAAATTGAAAGTTTAGAACTTTTGAGAACTTATGACTTCTTTTCAAAATAAAAGACATCCTGTACCACAGAGAATCATCATAATGCAGATAATGTAGTAGGTAGTGTAATGTTAGCAGTCCGTGGTGCCGTATTTTTTGGACCAATCCTTGATTTTTTTCAAAATACAGTCCATTTTATGATCTGGTGCATCTTAAGCATAAATTCTGTCAGTGACTTATATGGATTTTCTGTGAGTTTCTTTTAGTGTGACTTTAGTAAACTATAAAGCTACACTGCTTGATGGATTGTTAGAGCATTATGGGCATTGTGGTAGAGTGATGCATTCTGTGCTTCAACTGTCCGTGAATGACTTGAATAAAGTTTTAATTTTCAGACTGTTTTGTTTTCCCTGATGCATCTTGTTGTCGGAAAAATATGTTACGTTTTTAGATTTTTCTTTAACCAGAGAGCCACAATGGATAGAGTCTACGGCAGAAGTGACCTCAATGTCGATAAAAATTTTAAAAATGTAGCGTATGGGGACAAACTGTACTCACAGCAATGTAAAAGACCTTCGCTTTTTCCACCAACTCCCAGTTTTCCTCCAAATCTAGATGCTTCTCCTTCTTATAACAGTTAGCAGCAGCTAGGTTTGCAACCAGAGACCTGGGGAGGGAGGACAGTAAAAGGATAAGAAACCCTGTTTGGTTTGACCAATCTGACTTCTCAGTTTATTGAACTACCTGTTATCGCCGGTGATGCAAGCAGCACATGTTCCTGTGGGCTCTTCCTCCTGCTCATAGTAGTGGGCATCAATGTGGGCCTCTTCTGCCTTCTGCTTCAGGATGTCCCCAAACTTATCTTTGCCGATGCAGCCAAAGAAGGTCCCCACATTGTGAGGCTTTTGGATCATCCACTGCGTTCAGGCAGAACAGACTAAAATGAAGGTCGACTCTGATAGGGGGTCAAATGCGATCAAGTTCCAGGGACTGAGAATCCAACTGACCTGAGCGACCTTGATCGAGTTCTGGGTGGCTCCTCCCGCATGATACTCGACTTTAAACTTCTTGACCAGCTCCTCAAATCTGTGCACAAAAAAAAATTACTTTTCTTCCGATTTTCAGAATTTTATCCCCCCCCCCACCTTATTTTATCTTTTTCTACAGTAGCATGCGTAAATTCCAATAAATATTCAGAGTAACAATAAACTTGTAAAACTTGTAATGCTATATTTGTCAGGTTAATATTTTTATGTTCTTTTTTGGAAAAAAAATTCAAACTGTATAGTTTTACGACAATTTCCTAAAAATGAAAGGTTCCACAGAACCTAAAAAACAAAAGGAATGCAAAAATTAGATAAAAAAATAATAACTTCGACTTAAAAAAAGAACCAGAAATGATTGATAATACTGGATGATGCATACTGCATTTATAGAAAACCAGAGAACATGGTGAGGAATTATTTCATTACAGGGGAAGAAGCTTTGGAGTAAAATAAAATCCCAATAATTTATTTTTTAGTTGTTTTAATGGATAAAATGTGAAAAATAATGTCATTAGTGAAAGTAATTCTCATTTTGTTAGGAAACATTTTAGTAAATCCTTAGTATTTCGTTATAAATCATTAGTCTGGAGCTCCCGGTCTCATTTTTGGGTCCAGGCTAAGTGAAGACGGAAGCCTTTTACTTCCCCCCTGTGTAAAATTTAAAACACATGCATGACTAACCACTGAAAAACACTGTCTGAGCCACATTACATAACCTTCCTGCGAGCTGGAGCAGATTTAATTTGCCATATTGAGTCTGAATATAGTTCTGCCTGAGCCTACAGACCCCTGAGAGTCTTTATGGGCAATAATTAGTGCTTTCCATTTCTTCACAGTCTCTTAGAAAAAAGCTCTATGTAGTTTCAAAACTGGGAATTGAAGAAATAAATCTCCTTTAATGACCAACTTATCTATCAAACTGTGTAATTTGTTTTTACAGTGATATGACTATTTTTCCCCAAACCATTTTAGGTCAAAGCAACTGTTATATTCAATACAATTTTACAAATGTGATAGAAAACCGGCGATAAACAGAGTATAAACGCTCATGGCCACATCTAACTTCCTTATCTCCTACTGTTTGTTTTCTAGCTCTCATCTCAGGGGGATTGGGGAGGTGAAGAGTCCCACTCTGCTATTGGATGAGACCGTTTCTCTGCACCCGGTCTATTACGCCGTCATTGGCCCGCCGTAGAGGAACAGAGGTCAATGGTAGCAGTTTCTTGTGTTCGCCTGTTCTGACTGGACTTCTCCAGAACAGAGAGGCCCAAACGTGAAATGTACTCAGACACTCTGTTCTCTACTTGCAAAACACAAAACCCGGTCAGAGGATTAGGTAAGCCCTGGTGCGAAACCTCACCAAAACCTCCATTTTATTACAAATACCACTATGGGAGAGATACGAACAGGGCTTTGTGCTTGTCCTCGGCCAGAATCTGATCGTTGGGCTTCAGAGTGTACCTGTGAAACAATTACAGAACGAAAAAAAAGGGATGGTTAGTTTCCGACAAAGATATAAACCCTGAAGAGTCTAAAACGTCTGAGAAAAGAGCAGATCAATAAAGCCCAGAGGATTTATACTAAAAACTCTCCATCCAAATCAACATATTGAACAATAGAGCTAATTAAAGGCTAATTTCCTTGAAAGAAAGACGGTTTGGGGATTAAAGGCCATTTTAGTTCTACTTTAGTGAGGCTCAATTATAGCTGAAGGCGGCTGCTGCAGCTCTAATCCAGGGTATTTGAGTGGACACTGAGCTGCAGCCTAAAGAAGCTTTTTGGTCCACTAACACCTCAGGGACAGAGCAGACCCCTCGAACCCAAAACAATCAGGATTTACACCTAGAAAGTAAATCATTAATAAAACTTCTGTTTAGATTACTAAAGGATGAGCTGGTGAAATACCTTAAAATAAATTTAACTCGTGAAAAAAAAAAGACAGTTTTTCACCAAATATGAGCCTTTTTTGCTCTTAAGATGAAACAAACTTGGTTATTTTTAGCAGTCAACATGGCCCACAAATTTAATTAAGGAATCCACTTAATCAATGGACATAGAGCTTTATTGACAGTAATCTGATCATTGGGCAGTTCTGCTTTCTTTTACCATCAGTCTCATTTCCTGCTCTCTGATCATATGAGTGGCTTCTGCTTATGCTGACACTGAAACCACTAACTCTGTCTGCTCTTCTCTTTATCCAGATTGGCACATTTTCCTCACACATGTATTTTGCTTTAAGAGCTTTTAATCACACGGCTTATTACACGCTTTCAATGTTTTATTATTACCATTTATTAATCTGTTAGGGCAGGAATGCTTCAGTTACTTCATTGCACAGACTTACTTGTCCAAGAAGTCTTTGTCTACGACAGCACAAATGTCCAACAGGGGGTTTCCCATCCCAAAAAGTGAATTAGGGCTGAAAGAAAAAGAGCAAATACTCTAATTAGAGATGGAAACACTGACAAGTCTTTGCGCAAGTTTAACGCAATCGGTAAAAATGACTTGTGTTCTTCCAGACAGCCGTCAGTTGCCCTTATTTCAGCGGTGTGTAAAGAAAAACAGATGATAAACTTTAGAACGTGAGGGCCTCCATGCCCTTTCTGGAAATGCCACACATCTGTTCGGTGCGAGTCAAGTTAGAATCCTGCAGCTTACACATGAAGAAAAGCAAAAAAGACAAAAGCGCAAACGAAAGTTGTTGCAAAACGAGTGTGGTTTGTGGGGAGTAAAAGAACATGAGTGGCAGTATAGCACGTGCAAGCATTTCTGTTTTTGAAAAAAGATAGAAAAACAACTGGAGAGCTTAACTAATTTGACAGCATCATGTGATGCCAACAGAAAGGAAAAGTACTAAATAATAGAAAGGAACAGCTAAAAGACACGTTTGCCCTATGTTGCCACAGCATTCTTACTGAATCCAGAGCTAGTAAGATGCTTTCTTATGAATCTATGCTTCATTAATGTGAATAAAACAATTGCAAAAATCAGCTGTGATGAAAAAAAAGAGGAACAAAACTGACATTTGCGTCTCTATGCATTTCCCGTTTTACATGCTTCTCTGGGAAAAACCCAGGTGGAGTGAGTCTTTGATCATAGCCCCACAGAAGAACATGTGCTGCCATATTTTCCACGCCGCCTTTCTTCCTACTCTGACTGTGGTGAGAATTCACAGGGAAGACTGGCTTTTTGAAGAACAAAAAAAAAAAAAAAGGTGGAGGAGATACAATGACCTGACACTCCAGCTGCACACACTGAAAACAAAATGCATCCATTCAGCTTTGCAAGCCACACCCTCACTATCGTCTCCCACGGACGCATGCATTTGCCAATGTGCAGTCTGATGATTAATGAGCTTTAGGATCCAGATCCACTAACCCAGACCCCATGCTGGTGTTTGCATCAGCACACCACCCATATATATGTCAGCATGGTCTTACCTGACAGAGGACATTTTTTCTCCTGTGTTCGCCTTAAATAGACAGACCTGTTGAGTGTCTGGAACCGGCTCAGAATAGAGCCAAACATTGAAAAAGCCTCACTATTTCAGCTGAGCGTGCTGATCGATGTTCTTCTGCAACCATGGCTCCTCCTACTTTTGAGTGGAGGCATCTGAAGCAGTCCGGCTTGTCTGCTGATTGGCTTGCTCTGCCGCCCACACTCAGACTCGGTTCGCTCGCGCGTCTGGCGCACAGCAAGACAGCGAGAAGCCAGCAGATGATCGATTCTTCCGCCACGTAGAGACGACTAAACCTCCTGTGGTTACCATGTTTTTAACGGAGGACAGAGAAGGTCGCTTACATTGTCGGACACGTGACGGCTTTGTTTACGGTTTTTGGAGTGCCGCACGCGGTGCGCATGGACACAATCTTGAGACAGAGCCAAGCATTTCCTCTGCAGCTATAAGGCATGCAGGACAGGTGGACAAGAGGTTTGAGGCTGGCGAGGCACCGACTCCTCCAGTCAGATTTACAAATACACAAACCCAATGGCATTTGATTGTGTTCATATCTCACATTAACATGCTTTTTGTATACATGGCATGTTCATTTTAGGAAAAATGTAAAATTTTCAGCATGGCTCCAAAATACAACAACAAGGTGAATGCTACAGACTATAACAGACATGGCCCGAAGACGCACGCTCTCTCACAAGCGGGCAGTGGCGGACGTAGCATTTTGGGGGCCCCAGGGGAACAACACCACGTGCCCCCCTAGGTTTTTCCCCCCTTGATTCAAAGTGACATTTAATTCTTAATTGAAAATTATTCAAAATATAATTCAAGCTTGCAATTTGAAAATATATTTCTTAATTTAGACTTTAAACTCCCATTCCAACTATATTTTTTCTATTATGAAATAATTCCCAGTAGTCTTAATTATGAACCTGCAGTTTTTAGTCAGAATTAAAAAAAAAGCAGTGCAGCAGGAGTTCTTTAGAAATTCATCTGAGTCGTAAGCAAGAGCGCTGATTTCCCATCATGCCTTTTGTTTACACTCTCTCCCGCTAGCTTACAGCCACTTATAACCCAGAGCTAACATTAGCGTAGCAAAAAAATAAAAAAACGGGGAGCAATATCTGAGCGATCCAGCCATACAGTTTTGAGCCAGGAACTGCGTTACAAAGCTGAGCTTTTTTCAGTAACTGTGGGATTTTGTCTGCTACTGATCCGTCAAGATTTGAATAAAGAAGTACTCAGAAACACTGTTTTAACCTTAAATTATTTTATATACATGTCCTCCATCGTTAAGTATGTTAAACACACCAAAAACACAAATTTCATTGGAGTGTGTCTTTATAATTAAAAATAATTCAATCTTACTTTTTTTTAAATTGAATTAAAAAAATCAATTGCATTTTAAATTGTGATCCCCCCCCCCCCCCACACACACACACACATTCTTCCCCTCTCCCTCCCCACACACACTAAATGTAACAAATAAATAAAAAAATAAACAAAAAGAGGTTTATACAAATTTATACTCTGGTTTTTCAAAGTTATGTGATAGTAAAACCTGTCCAACACAAAAGGCTCTAATCTGTTTGCTCAGTTGTTGGACAGAACAAGTTAGGAAGAAGAAAAGAAAAAAAGAGGGGGGAAAAATAGACTTTTTGCAAACATAAAATAAATAAATTGTAATAGGTTTTTAATACCATAAATAAAATAAAATGCAATTTATAATTCAATTCTAAAAAATGACATTTAAATTCCTTGTTTGTTAGAAATTCATTTTAAAGTAACTTTTAAATTAGGGCATTCTCTTATCTAACCTCTAATGCCAGATTATTCCATCGATTAGTTAATTGGTCAACCAAAAAGAAGAAGAGGACTTCATGATGAGAGAGTGAGAGATTGCATTATCGGTTTGAATTTTGGGTCAGAAAAAGCATGACCCTTGTAAATGAAAATGTATAACACCGGCGGGTGCTGTTTTGCAATATTTTTTTTTACATTTCTACAACAAAACAATAGCAAATTAAAAATAGAGTTAAGTTTAAGTTAAGTGTCTTTTTTTTAATACCGAATTGTAAATTGCAAAATGCATTTTCATTTCAATTGTGGTATCAAAAACTAAAATTACATTTTTTGTTTTTAAATTATAAGATGGAACTATGCTTTTTTCATATTGATTTTTTTTTTTTTTTTTTTTTTTTTTTATACACTGTATTTTATCCCACGAAGTGAAATTCTTTTTCCGCATTTGACCCATCCCCTTGGGGAGCGGTGAGCTGCAGCCGAAACCGCGCTCGGGAGGCAGTAGCGTTAAGGGTCTTGCCTAAGGACCCTCACTGGGTGATGTTAACTGCTCGCCATTGATATGGTAATTGCCCCCAGTACCATTGCTCATTCCCCTCCGGGAATCGAACCCTGGTTTCCTGCATGGTAGCTTCCCACCTTACCAACCGAGCTACCCAGCCGCTTAATTTCTTGATTTCTAAATTGTAAGATGCATTTTCAAATTGCAAACTGAAATGTCAATTTAGAATTGAATATTACTTTGAATTATAGATTAAAAAAAATAAATAACACTTCCATAGCCCTCAGCAGAGATTGCATTCTTATTTTTCTTTTAAAAATAACTTTGCTTAGGGTAAAATATCCTAAAAAAAACAATTTCTTCCCTGGTCCCTTTAGACCAGTGTTTTTCCACCGCGGCACACTAGTGTGCCTTGGGAGATGGTCAGGTGTGCCGTGGGCAATTGCCATCATTATATGATCTAAATACATTTTCCATCTCCAGGATATCAGCTCTTTTTTCATCCAAACAGGGCCTGATAAAACACTGAGTAGTTAGGAATATGAAAGATGGTAAAATATTTTTTTCTTTGTTTATTTTGATTCTATTAAGGACATTTTGATAAGAATGACGGTACCGCGATTTAGCTGCTGCTAAAGCTTTTTTCGGAAAAGTCACGCCCCTTTAAGTGTCTCCGCCAATCATGCTTGGAGGCTTAATCACACGTCATCAGTCTGACCAATCAGAAGTGGTTCAAGTCTTCACTTCCCCTTTCTGATTCTGCTCATAAAGTCGCTCAGTTCTAACAAAAATACCAGCTAAATATGGGATTACTAGGATTGCAGCCGTGCAATTGTAAAATACGGGGTCGCTTGTTAGAATTGCGCCAGCGCGGTTATAAGGTTCACTCACTCAGTTCCTAAATACGCCTGCTCAGTTGTCTTTGCGCCCTTTCAATTAATGGCAGAAATGTAATCCCATACTAAAGCTCATATTTAGCGGTGTAGCTTTCCGTGGGATCCGATAAAAGACAGTGGAACAAGTGAACAAAACAATGAAGCTCAGAGATGCTAGTCTGTCTGCGTTCGGCGGATGATTGCACTACATCTCCCATGATGCATTGGGTTAAAGTGACAGCGTCTTAGCGCACAATGAGTCTCTCTTCTTAAACGTCTTGAAACAACGAACACACAAACCAGTTTTTTAATCTTTTAACGTAACTTTTATTACATCTTTTAGAAAAAACAGCTGCAACTTCCAGCTTTTTCTGCCACAATTATCACAAAAATGCGTGTAAGATTGCAGGGGGGGCTGTACATCAATACAGACTATAGAGTTTCTCCTTTTATTTTTGGATGCTGGTGTGCCGCGGGATTTTTATCAAGGTTAAAGTGTGCCGTGGCTCAAAAAAGTAACATTGCTTTAGACAGCATTACTGTCAAGAATACGGGGTTAAGCATTTAAAAAGTGAAATCCCATTTAAATGTATGTCATCTACATCATTTACTAAGAAAAAATACTTTGGAAGGGTGGCAGACGAGAACAGACGAATATTAGGCCAATACAATAAAATGATTAAAAACATTTTTTTCAAACAGTTTTAATAGTGTAATTAATTAAAACAAAAGTTCTTTTAGTTGAGGTGCCATTAATGATGCTTAGTGATTTCTTGATCTTAATGAAAGTTATGCTAATATTCATTCAAAAATTGAAGGGGGTGGGGGGCTTTTTGCTGGGGAGGTCGAAGCCCCCTCAAGTTCCGGCCCTGGCACGTAATTAACCCAGTTTGCGTGGGATTGCGCAAGCTGCCGCAAGACAGCAAGGTCTTGCCATTTAAGCTGCAATAGCACTAAAATACACACAATACAGCGATTTTAAGTGTAGAGAGAGAGAATCATACATTGAATTTCATTTATATCACAGTAGACTCGTTTTTGTTTTATTATTAGTGTGTTGCCAGGTGAAGAAGATGACCCTGCCCACCTTGCGCCCCATGACCGCTCATCCCTCTTATTCAGATAAGGAGTCGGCGCTTTCAAAACCTTACCGACAGCGTTGCAAAAGTGTTATCAAAACGTCTCCCAAAGAAAATAGTAGCGCCGTTATCTGCTACCGCTGCTGAATCCGCGGGTTAAATGTTAACATGCACGGAATCTACGCTGATCATTTCAGACTGCGACCTTCAGAAAGCCACTTAATAGTTTTAACTCACAGAAACTGTATCAAGCTGCATTTATTAATTGCATATTATGGTAAAACTTAAAATAAAATTGCCTTGTGGGTGCAATCAAGAACTACTAGGGGTCATGCTCCCACAGAAGTAGAATTGTTTTCTCGATCACCTGCTGTCACCTTAGTTCGGAGAGAGTCTCTTTGGTCGGAGAGTCTGCCTTCTTCTCCTTCTCTTCAACATCTGCAAGTTTAATCTTTTTAGCTTTGGGTTCATCGGACGCCATGGTGGTGCAAACACGTTGCTTCGTCTTCTTCTTCTTTGTTTATTCACGGTTGGCTCACAAATTTTAGGCGCATGTTCGCCACCTAGTGGTACGGACTGTGAATGTCGAGGGTCTAATCATATTTGTAGTATAAATCCATCTGTTTTAAGATATATTTCCTTTTTCCTTCCCCATAATTTCTCCATCTCAAAGTTTTCTAATAACCCTTTTTTACCTAAAACAACAACAACAACAACAACAACAGTAAATGTATAACTACAATCACTACTCCATATGCCATTTGTCTCCCATTTTATTTTCATCCTCAATAGTTGTACGCCCTTGTATTTGTTCAGTGTACTTCCTGCAATTTCATAATAAACGTTTCTATAGTCTGATACTCGTTGCACATTTTATAGTTAGATATTTTCCAATGATTGAATGATTGTAACTCAGTTGCATGTGGCCAAACCTGCATTCAAGTCTTTGACCCTTGCATCTAATTTTCACCATAACCCTTCCTCCTGCCTCCTCCTCCTAACTTTGATACCTTTTTTTTTCTTCAAAAATGTAAAAACAACATAAATAAAAGTAGCTATTTAATCTATAAAGCTGAGACAGATGATAGGTTTTAACTGCTGTTCTGTAGGTACTGGGTGTATATAATGTCTGATTTGAGCAATTAATTCAAAGGAATTTTGAGGTTTAAAGCCAAATGTAGTTTAATGAATGTAATATTTTGTTAATAAAATCAGGAAATGTAACCAATAAAATTGTGAAGTAACTTTTCATAATCAGTAAAACCATACAGGATCTGTTTTTCCATGTCAGGAAGAAATCGAGAAAAAATTGAGTCATTATATCATACTGACAATTACTTCCAAACTAATTTTTTGTGATCATAGGTCGAAATTAAATATATGAATGTTTCTTCACATTGTTTACAAAATCTACCCCCCCCCCATATTAATCCTTTTGTCTTTGCAATTATCTTTCGAAAATGCAGTCGTATCAAGGAAGTTTGTTGTTTTCCCTGGGTAGTGACTTGTAGGTAAGTTGTTGCTGCCATAGACAGTATGGTTCCTGCCCAACTCAGTTTAACGAGGAGCTGTAGTAGTTATAGGTGCTACTTTTTCTAATCATATACATACAATAAAATGGTGAATAAAACTTCGGAAACTTCCAAATACTGTCATTAATTGTGTTATACCATGGGGAAATGCGTACGTTTCACAACAGTACACGTTAAAATGCCATCAAAATACAAAAAATCATATTGAGTTTTCCAAATAGTTTTTCTTTAAAAATTTGTAATATTCTAACAAAACCTTTCCACACAATAATGCTGACATACAACAATGGATTAGCTATTTTAAAGAACACCGAAAACTGAATGGTCTGATGCGCGGCTTAGATCGTTGTCAAAGGTTGCCTGCAAAACTATACACCGGTTTTTTTAACCCACTGACTGACAACAATGAGAGCAAAACAGCTGTCCTCTGATTTTGCCTGATTAAAAATAAACCCACTAACTTTAAATAAAAAAATGGAGGGGAAGAATATTACACTTTATTAGATTATCGTGAATGCCACTTCAATAGCGTAAATATACCCGTTTTTCAACTATTAGTCTAGTAGCACAATTCAGTTCTTTCTGCTTACGTGTGCACATAGCTGTAGGCGTCCCCTGAGATGCCTATGAGATATACTTCCATATTGGCACCAACTGAGTATTCTTCCCTGTAGTTGAATCGAGTTTTTTCTTTTTTTAAAGCAAGTGATCTACAGCTAAAACTTTGTAAAAGCTGTAAAAATATTTCGCACTTTACATGTTGGTCTTCCTCTGACAGGATTAACGATAAGTTGGTAAGTATGATTCATATTTTTCTTTCTGTTATCTCACTCAGCACAATAAACTTTTAACTTTTCAGATAATATTTCAAAAGTCTTTTCATTTTTTTTATTTTTTACAAACTGTTTAGTTTAAGTTATTTGAATCATGTGACCGACATTGTGTAGTTATCGTGTGCCATCTGGTCTAAGAGAACCAACTCAAACAACAACGTTTCCTTCTGCAGCTGAGATGATCGACAGTCTGTTCCTGATTAACCACTCAGGAGACATTTTCCTGGAGAAACACTGGAAGAGTGTTATCAGCCGGAGTGTTTGTGATTACTTTTTCGAAGCTAAGGAAAAAGCAGTAGACCCAGAAAATGTGGCCCCTGTCCTGCAGACCCCACACCACTATCTCATCAGTATATACAGGGACAAGATCTTCTTCCTGTCTGCCATCCAGACTGAAGTGCCTCCACTTTTTGTCATCGAGTTCCTGCACAGAGTTGGAGATACATTCTTGGTAGTATTGATTTCTTACCTGAATGTCTTCTTTGTGATAAGTGTGTGCCAGATCTTAAGTGCTTCTAGTCAAGCTCTAGGAATAAGTTTCCTTCTTGCTGCACTTTCATGTAAGTATATAATATATATTAAAGATATAACTAAAAAGTCCTTTATAAGACATTCTTTGAGGCATTAGTTTGGCCAAATATAAGAATTTCAGCAGCAACCTTAACCTTGACTGCAGTTAGTATTTTGTGCTGACTTAAACCAGGGATCGTCTTTGGAATTATCATTTAAACCAATAAAAAAGTATTTTTATTTCAGACTCGAAGTGTAAATGTCAACACCATTAAAAAGAAACACAAGACATACAAAATAATTAAAATACAAGTGAATACACCAATTATAAACCTAATAAAGTGGCCAAACCAGTACCTCCAAATTGGGGACTGGTAATGCAAAGTGCTGTGCCTGATGTTGGTTAGGGTTAAAATGATTTTATTCTTGGAAGCGTTAAAGACGTTGTATAAAACCATAAATAAGATTACTTAAAAGAGCTTGGAGAGTGTTGACTCATATATCATACGTCTTTTTAATAAAATCCCATTATATACCCCATGCAGGCTAAATGGCTATGGAAGGATTTGTTAATACACGATAAAGATATTTTACTTTGTGACTTATGTTTTATTTTGTCTAAACTAAACTGTGTTTATGACGGAAATTGTCATGGGGCACTGTAAGAAATGTTGCTGAATGGGTTTCATGTTAAAAAAAGGAAGAATTGTCAGATTTCAGTTAATAGTAAATGTACCATGTGTACATGCAGGTATGGTGACAAAGCAGAAAAGGAAAAACACAAAAAATATCTTTGAAAATATTAAATTGATAGTTTTGTGTGCTTTAATGCAAATTAAAGGGATTTTATTAAATCTGCGATCCAAAGTAATATCAAAAGGCTCTTCAAGTGCTTAGAAGTACAGCACTCTCAATTGTGCTACACTCTTTCTAATAGAACACAGAACTTACGTTATTGCCCATATTGGTCTGCTGACGCTGCTCAAAGGGACAGCCACTGTTGTCCTTTCAGTAACATTTTTTTTTTTTTTTTGCAGGATTACTTTGGAGAATGTTCAGAAACTGTAATCAAGGATAATGTAGTGATTGTTTACGAGCTATTGGAGGAGATGCTCGACAACGGATTTCCGCTCGCCACCGAGTCCAATGTCCTCAAGGAGATGATAAAGCCTCCCAACATTCTGCGGTCAGTCGTCAATACACTAACAGGTAAACAAACGTCACAAGGAACATTGTGAACTTCTGGCTCTTTAAGTCACACTGAAGGGCAGCGTTAACATTACATTTCATTTGTTTTTTCCAGGAGGTAGCAATGTTGGAAACACTTTGCCAACAGGTCAGCTGTCTAATGTTCCATGGAGAAGGGCTGGTGTCAAGTACACAAACAATGAGGCATATTTTGATGTGATCGAAGAAATTGATGCAATTCTCGATAAATCAGGTACTTGAAAAGAAGAGAAGAATAAAGCAGTTGGTGGGAAATGCAGTTAAATGCACAGTAATACCGGTGACTTTGTTTACTGAACAGGGACAACAGTATTTGCAGAGATCCAGGGGGTCATTGAAGCTTGTGTGAGGCTTACCGGGATGCCGGATCTCACTTTGTCCTTCATGGTGGGCTCATTTCCCCCCATATCTGTATTTAGATCATCTGTGCACTTTTGTTCAAGTCTAAATTTTGCTCATTATTGATGTATTATTGACAGAATCCTCGTCT
This sequence comes from Oryzias latipes, assembly GCF_053564925.1. NCBI lineage: Eukaryota > Metazoa > Chordata > Actinopteri > Beloniformes > Adrianichthyidae > Oryzias > Oryzias latipes. The sequence continues at coordinate 26,038,611 of NC_136251.1, read as the reverse complement.
CCTGGATGATGTGAGCTTTCATCCCTGCGTGAGGTTCAAACGCTGGGAGTCGGAACGGGTTTTGTCTTTCATCCCTCCAGATGGAAACTTCACTCTCATGTCATATCAAGTCAGCTCTCAGAAGTAAGTGATTCATGGGGAGAGCAATGGGGTGACTAGGGCTGGCTATGGATTATGAGGAGGACTGCATATATGAAGATGTCATCCTATCCTCAGGTTATAAAAATTCAGAGCTGGATAAAAGTTTTCAACCACAAAGAAAATTACTTTCAATATACAGTTTAGCCTCTTAAAGCATAGTTTAAATTGGAGGTTGTTGCAATTAAATTTTGGCATAACTCTGTTCCTTTGTCATTTCTATGATTTTTCATAAACTTTATTTATAGTCAATTAAGGGTTTCATGTTGCAGAAAAACAACATTTTCTGTAAAAAATAAAATACAAATGCATGAACTTCAGTTTCAGAAGTATGATTTATAAATACTTTTGCTGTACTGTAAACTATGGAACCATGGTTGACTCATGTTTCAAAATAAAAGTCAGTACCGGAAATTCTTTTTCATTTTCTCAATAAAGCAGCGTCTGTTGACTCCATGATAAAATGAATAATCAATACGCCAAACAGCTTTTTTCATTTTCTATCTAAACACCGCTTATTCTGTGACGTAGTTAAAGCGATAATAAAAAGGGGGGAGTGCATTTTCATTTTTTCAATGATCAAATTAGATGTTTCTAATTGAAATTTGGATACCCATTTACTGGGGAACATTTTGAAATTGAAATGTGTTGAAGAAGAAAAACAAAGAGCCATTTGGCGGATTGATTGATTTTTCATTTTATTTTTGAGTCCTCGTACCCAGCTTTATTGTGAAAATGAAAAAGCATTTCCGGTAAAGACTTTCATTTTGAAATATGAGACACATGCTGCCATATAATAAATGGTTTATTTTACTCTCCTTTTTCATCTTAGCAGAGAATAATACTATAGTTCTATTGAGGGAATTTACCTAGACTGCCTTCGTGGCTGTTTTTCTCCTCAGTCTTGTTGCCATCCCGGTGTATGTAAAGCAGAACATCAGTTTCTTGGAGGCTGGATCTTGTGGTCGTCTGGATATCACCATCGGGCCCAAGCAGACCATGGGGAAAACGGTGGAGGGCTTGATGGTCACAGTCCACATGCCTAAAGCTGTGCTCACTGTTAACCTCACAGCCACACAGGGGACCCACACTTACGATCTTGCCACTAAGGTAGAAGACCTTTGTGTGCCACAAATGTCATGACGCAGTTTCAACAGTTTGTAATCTATGTCAGCCTTAAAAAAGTTGCAAATTAAAAATACAACTATTATTTTTAATCATGCCTGGATTTTAAATAGCCAGCAATTAGTGGATTAAAATGAAATGGCATTTTATTTTATTGTTCTCACTCTAAGGAGTTTTTTTTTCAATAGGTGCTGGTCTGGGATATTGGAAAACTAAACCCCCAGAAGCTCCCAAATTTACGAGGGAGTCTGAGTATGCAGCCCGGGGCCCCAAAACCTGAAGAGAACCCCTCACTCAACATTGACCTGAAGATACAGCAGCTGGCCATATCAGGTAACTCTCTTTGTAGCTGTTGAAATACTTTTTCCATGGAAAAGTATTGTTTTAACGACTTTCAAAGTTTGGGGTATTTTATGTAAGTCTTGGAGCTGTGATATATAACATTTAGATGTTAGGTGGAAGGCCATGACCTCAAAGACAATGAGACCATTCATCGACAGCATGAGGCATCGTTGTCAAGCTGTGACCACGGCTGAAAAGTCAGCATGACAAACTATTGAGATAATGACCTCTTTGTGTTATACCTGTTACTGTTGCCCATTTTTGTTTCGCTAAAGAAATCCATGTGGACAAACTGCCTTTCTTTTGCTTAAATTTCCTGCTTTTTTTTTCAACATAATATCAGAGTTTTAAGGACTTCTTTCCAAATACTCCACTTTTGCATCTTTTACTCTGGGTCTCTTTGTAATTTTATTTCCTAAAAGCTAAGCTTAACTTAGTCAAGTATTAAAGACCCACTCTGATGAAAATCGTGTTTTTGGTGTTTCAAACATGTTCTTTTGGCAGAGGGCATATATAAAGAAAATTAAGCTTAAAATAGCATTTCTTTATTCAAAATCTTGTAAGTCAGGAGCAGAAAAAAAATCTAGAGTTTGAAGTTCTGCCGAACAGAATCTTCTTGAAGTTCCCACCACAGAAACGCTGGAGGCAACTGTATATTTTCTATAGCTGGCCCTCAGTTATGGAATAAGATTCCCTCTGAGACTATTTTATTTTACTTATTTTAATCAATCGTTGATTTACCTTTTATGTTTTTTTCCTGCTTTTTGTAACTTTATGCTGTTGTTTTTAATTGCTCAGTTATTCATTTTCCATTTATCTCTGGTTTTATTATAAAGCCCTTTGGGACCGTGATTGTGTTGTAAAGAGCAATATGCGTAAATTCCACTTGTTAAAAAGGAGGGATGAAGTTAAATTACTATGTTTTTATATCACAATATTTTACACGATCATGTCTGGATTTAAACATTCTAATAGTTCTTTCCACTCAGTCCAGTCAGTTTCATTTATTCCTCCTCTCGTGTTGTATCTTGTTTAAGGTCATGGCGGCAGCATGAAGTGTTGTTGAAGTGCAGAGTTTTGTGTTTCGCATTGATCTGCTCATGTTGTTCCGTCCTCTGTGCAGGTCTGAAAGTGAGCCGTCTGGATATGTACGGGGAGAAGTACAAACCCTTTAAAGGGGTCAAATACTTGACTAAAGCAGGAAAATTTCAGGTGCGGACTTAAGGAACGATCCAAGGTCAGCAATCCAGTGCGGCAGAATACATCTGATCTGAAACGCTCGCTCTGCTCTTGACTTAGCCTTTTCAGTACGTTAAGTATCTGACATTACTAATGAAAATTATGCAGATTAACAATTATTTATCTCATGTTATATGTAATTTATGTTTTTGTGGCCTGTAAAGGGAAGCCCTAACAATCAATGTGACCTTATTGAACTGCTTAAAGTTTGTATTCCGTTTGTTTGCTACATTGCATAGATAACTTCTGACTATTGCTTTACTCTTTTGTAATTTAACCCTAAATCTTGCCTAAGGGAAATGTTGATCTTTGAAAAATGAGGATTGAGATGGACTGCCTTTTTGCTACACCTCCTGATATTTGACAAAAATGCAGAGAATCTTTTCAAACTTTGTAACGTATATCCAGTTTTGTATCCATTTATTTATTTTTTAAAAACCTAATCTCGTAGATGCAGCTCAGGATGCTTTTGCACAAATTCGCTTTCTTAACGTGGCCTTGGAGGAGCAGTTCAAGGCGCTCGGCACAAAACACACAATTTAGGAGAACATCAAGGTACAAAGTGTAGCTTAACCAAGAGTTGCTTTTAGTAATTCATGCTTTATTTTTGTGTCAAAAATCACGTTTTCTAAAGTTTTGCATCCGTTTGAATGCAGCTTTTCTATTCTGCACAGCATTTGCACAATCAAATATCTTTGTGGAAAATACTTTTTGATCCTCTTGTATGAAGTTGAATATATATTCCAATTTATAAGACTTCCTATTAAAACTTTATGCTAGTAGTTGTCTTTTTTTTAGTCTTGGGTTATTTTATATGTGGAACGTAATTTCAATGAATTAGGAGGCCGACTCCTGTCATTTTTAAAGTCATTTATTCTTTCAAGGCACGGCAGATGTGTTGGCAGGGCGAGAGTCCATCATACAACATTCTGGTTGTAAATGAAAACAGCTTCCACACAGTTTGGCGTCTTGAGGCTTTAAGTGAGGGACTAGTCACTGCTACATGCTCTAATGAAGCTGAAATATCAGGAAAAAAATGTGGTGCTCAGTTCTGACTATCATCGTCTTAGGAGAAAAGACGTAGCAAATATTTGAAAATGTCTTTCCAATTAACAAAAAAAAAGGATTAAACTATGCTTTAACTGATTAATAGGCTTTATTCAGTTCTAGGTTATCAAAATTTAGTTCTAAGCCTTAAAAACAGGCTGCTTGCTAGATTGACAGCCTCCTACTGAACTTTATGCTTTAAACCACCAGGGTTGTAAGAAAAAACTGTGTTGCACCAGAAGTTTGGAGAAGAAGGTATTGGAAGGATGCTTTAAATTCCCAACAGTTCAACTGTTACAGAGTGTGCGAGCACCAAAAATACAAAACAGAGAAAGAAATGGCTCAAAAGAGATGCAAACATCCAAGCATCTTCTTTTTTGTTTTGTTTCCTTTTCTTTCTTGAGAACAGGCCTCAAAATAACACAATAGGATGCAGAAAATGAGCTGCATTGTAGGTAATCACCTGGATACTAAGAGTTAAGACAATCTGATGTGCCTTACAGTAACCAAAAATAAATCCTTTGGCATTGTTTTTTACTCCTCAACTCACTTAAAAACATTTTGAACTCGTCTCTTCTTCTGCCATTCTTTTATTTTCGTTCTTGCAGCCTATAAAGAGTTACCTCAAAACGGACAACAACCAATTTTTAAAATTTCTTAAGCATTCAACCCAAAGACGTTTCAGTTATTCAAGTATAAACATGATCGGTGACGAGGAGATCCTCCATGACGGATCAGAGTCCCACAGGACCCCCCATTAGTGTCAAACTCTGAATAAACTGAGTGTTGTCTGCAAAATAAAAGACTGTTAAATTGTATATACAACAGGCAATAGGAAACTCTGTGGAAAAAAATTCAAAGTAAACATCTGCTAGAAGTCTAGCATCTTTTCGTGTCAGATTTAATAAAATAGAAAAAAAATCATGCAAAAAATATATACCTGCTATTGGATAAAGTTTTGTAACACAACATACCAAAAAATATATATATTCAAAATAGTCTCAGAAAAGCAGGAGTGTAAAGCTGTGCTCACTCCAGTAAATGAAACCTGCAGGGCATCACATCTCACAGTTTTCTTGCTGAGAATGCCTGAAAGTCCTGCCGTCCCCCCCCCTTTCAGGACACAACAAACTGCTGCAGAAACTAAAGGTTTGTGCTCCTGATCAGTGGTTTCCTGATGTCAGTCACGGAGGCTTTACTGGTACCAGGGGGTTTTCCGCACCCAGCGCAGGGTGAACCCCGCGTCTGTGCGGATCTTGATGGAGGCTGCTTCTGCTTCTCTGACCGTCTCCTTCACCGACTGCATCAGATTTTGGGCATTGTGAACCAGCATTTCAGTGGCCTGGTCAAAGGGATGTGAAGAAAGTTTTTAAATTATAACTTTTCCAAGACCATTATAAGAACATTGTTTTTCTTTTTTTCAGCACTGTTTGGATCAATTCTCTACCCTTAAAAGTCTACGTTATGATTAGAAATCAGTTTTGAAATGATGGATTGCGGCCAGTTACTGATTCAAATTCAGAACATCTTAAATTGCCAAAAATTAAAAAACAAAATTAATAGTCTAATCAAAATAAAAGCTTCCCTCAACACACATGTACACATTGTACAAAAACAAACAGACCATAAAATTGAATTGAAACATGAAGAAATGTAAAAACGATTTCAAAGCTAACCAAAAAACAAAAAACTGTTTTACTTAAAGACCCACTCCAACGAAAATCTAATTTCTCAGATACTGCTCCCAATTTTTGTTGCACTGGTAACAGTGAGTTGGGGATGTGAGGAGCTGTAAGCAAGTGGGAGAGCATGTAAACAGTTGGGAATTGTGGGCAGGCTCACACTGCAATGGTTCCGCCCACAACTCTGAGGTGGATTTCCAATGAACTACTGCAGCTCTGCTGAAGCTATGTCTTAAAAAACGACACAGGTTTTTTTTTTGTTTTTTGGCTAAAAGTGTCATAATCCTAATTAAAAGAAAACTGGAAACACTTAAAATAGACCGAAAGATGACTGAAGTGGGGACTTCAACAAGGCGAGGCCCCCAGCAGAGGACCTGAGGGCTCTGGAAGGGCCATAAACTAAAAGCAGTTTTGAAAAAAATAAAATTCAATTCCATTAAGTAACTTAGAAAATAATAAAACAATCTGATTAAGGCGTATGTAGGTGTCATTCATATGAGATTCTTATAGATCTCCATACTGAACAGAACAGGACAACAATTACAGTAAAGTGTTTTTATTATTTGGCAAATTCCTCTGTATCTGTGATTCTAAACTCAATTACTGAGTGTTGAAATGTAGAAAAATACAGTAAATTAATACTATAAATGATTAAAAATTCAATGTGCATTTGTTGTTGTGGGTTACCTGCTCTGACTCCTCTTCACTGATGTTTGTGCGGCCCAGCATGGTGGCTTTGACGGTGGAGAGGATCTTCAGCTGAGTACTGATGGTAGGGATCCGCTCACAGACCTGGTGAAAGAAAGTATAACTTCTGTTGTTTTTTTTTTACTTTTGTAGACCAAGCTGTGGCCAAATATCATGGTTGGTGTTCATCTAGAAAATTGACTACTTGCTGTCGTTCATCCTCACACCCATCTTCCATTCCAACCAGTAAAAACTTTAATTTAACTCATTACAAGTTTAGGATGTTGGTCTTTTTATTTTACAGAGAGCTTTAAGCTTGAAAGCAGATTGCATTCAAATAAATAACAACAACAAAAAATCACAGATACAAGGCATAAAAAGATTCGGGATGAGACAAAATTAATTAGGCTCCTTTAATCAAGTGATATGCAAATTTAGGTTTCTGAGGAGTTATTAATTTCTGTTTAAATACCTAACGCAGTTAGGATGAATCCATGTGATTGCTATATAGACAATCTCCTTACCTGGAGCAGGTTAGTTCTGATTCGCCTGTCAGTGCACTGTTTTGCCACCTCTTTGGCCAGTCTTGTGACTTCATCCGAAGCCTTGGCGATGTCCTTAGCGCATTGAATCAGGGCTCTTTTGTTCCCGCTCCCGCCGCGCACCAGCCGAGACATTTCTGCCATGAGCAGAGCCATCCTCTTGGCTGCTGCTATGATGTCGTTACCCTGCAGAGAAAATATAAATATATATATGATCAGAGAAAAACAGACTTTTGGATGGAAAACATCCCCAAATTCTTAATAATCAAGTGTAGCTCAGTGTCAAAACGAAAGTTTACTGGTGATAATGAGCTGTAGAAGCAAAATAAGCTTTAAATGGATAAATGGTTTGCAGCAGGCAGCATGCAGCCCTGATGGATGTAGTCACTCTTCAATGAACATGATGAACATAGCTGAATTTAGTTGCTATCATTTGATCACATTGATGTTAGTATTTGTGTGGTAAGGTGATCAGTGCACTCCTTGGAAGCAGAAACAAGTGATTATTCAGCTCAAGCCTGCAGTATAATAGTGTTCATCACTCAGGAGACTTTGGGAAGCTGTCATCTTTGGCTCTACACAATGACTGACAACAGGTGTAAATGAAAATAAAGCACCTGATTCATTTTTTAACCTCTTAAACCCATTTGTGAACAAGCACTCGTAAAGCCTGTTCCAGGTTGCATTGCAGCAAACAAGCTTTCCATTACCTTGGTTTATGACCTGTGGTTTCAATCTCCAAGCGGCATCATCATCATTTTGTGCAAAACGTTCAGCAAACGCAGCAGTAGAAACAGCAGTCACAGCTGTCTGGAGGTTTCCTTGGTGGTGGCGGATGCACAGCTCCTTGTTGGCACAGCCCAGTCACCGTGGTGAACGTGTCTGTTTGCATGCTCGGTTGTGTGGTACGTGCATGAGTGTGCAGGATCAAAGAGTACTTTAAACTCTCCCAGATGCTCAGAATGCTGGGAATTTTTCCCAAATACTCTCTGACCCACATGCACTTGTGTGTGCATGTATGTGTGCAGACCTTGCTGGACCACTTGCGCGCCTCCTGGTGGAGAGACTGGGCAGCTGCCAGAATGGGTTGATTGACAGGCTGGTTGGACGGCATCATCAGCAGTTCTGGCTCATAGTCATCCTCACCATCAGTAAACTCATCTTCATCATCTACCTCCCTCTCCTCTATTGCCTCCTCATCCTCAGGCTGGGTCAGGTAGAGGGATGATGGGGAGGGAGGGATTGTTGGCAGCAGTTCACAGAGCAGCATCAGATGGGATAAGGGGAAAAGGAAAAATCAGGGAGGTGAGAGCAGGAGGGAGATATAAAAAAAGAAGAAAGCCAAAAATGGCAGGAGGGGAAAGGAAGTGTGGAAAGAGTAGGCGATTAATAGAGTAAGACAGCCACTCGATGGGAGAAAAACAAACAGGTTTATAGGGAGGTTGATCAGCCTGGGGAAACAGTCGAGACAAGGAGGTGAAGATGCCACACACAAAAAGCTCTAATGGGGGGTTTGGGGGGGGGCAGGATAGAAAAGCAGAATGAGGTGCTTGAGGCAATGACTGCTGGCATCTTTCTAGAGTACCGGTACTCATCCATTGTGTCTACACTACACTATTGTGAGACAGATTTCCAAATCAATCCTAGTTTAAAGATCCCAAAACAACTGCAAACAAACCACTGAGAGCAATACTGAAGGAAGAATGGTCGTGAGATACAAAGCTACATCAACTTTTAGGATTTTAGAAAAATCGCGTTTTTCTTAGATAAGTAAAGGCCCTTTCCACTGTAAATGTAGTTGATAAACAGCAGACAGAAAGGCCACATGAACATATCGGTGATAAGACAAACTTGTTTGGACACAAACACTCGTTGGGTGTCTTTTGAACTGACCTTGCTCGACCACTTGCGTGCCTCGTCATGCAGCTGACGTGCCGCCACCATCATGGGCTCGCTGAGCACCTCGCCCGCTTTCTGCTCCGGAAACTCCTCGTCCTTTTCCTCTGGTGGAGGAGGCCGGGGTGGAGGCACTTCTCCTTCCGGTAAGGGGGGTTTGGGTGGAGCCTGCTCATCACTCACCTGGAAAGTTATCAGAGGCACACATTACTGTTAGAAATTAGATATAATTCTGAAAGCTATGCATGATGATAGATCAAATGGGAACCGGTGAGAACTGGGAAGTTGCTCCTTAAATGGTTTTATTTACAAGAAATATAGTTAAAAAAACAATTGAACAGCTGAATATATCAGTCTTTTTGGTTGTTAACATGTTATAATTTTGATGTAATTCATTATCGTTTAGTCGAGAACAATCCAATATTTTATTGATTTAAGGAATCAGATAGTTATTTGCAGTTGTAGGTAAACTCTGATGTGAAACTGCGCATTGATGGTTTATAGAACTATAAGCCAATTAAAAGAGCTTCCACTTAAGTGTTGAACAGGCTTTAAAACCTCAAGACAGTCAGATTTGGGTCTAAAACTGATGGGAAAATTCAGTGCAGTCATGGAGGATCTCAACGTTGAAAACTCCAACTGAGTTAAAAGGTTTGAACATCTGAAAATTGGAATCTTCACTGTTACATTTTACTTCTAGTTCTTTGGCTTAAAAGTTTAGGTAATTAGGAATTTGTAGGATTAGATGTGCTTACATGGAGCTGATCCAGGTCAGGGGGTGGAGGAGGGAAGTCTGGTTCCTGAGGCTGAAAAGCTTCTCTAACTTTTCCTACTGCAGCCAGGATCCTCAAACATGAGTCCAAATATGCTTTTTGTAGAGCTGCACACAAGAAGGAGACTTAAAACAACAATCAAAAAGCTTCTCCCCTCTGTTCAAACACTTTCCTGCCCTGTACCTTTGTCTTGAATGTTCCCAGCCACCGCCTTGGCGTCCATCACCATTGGTGAGATTGTGTGTGAGAGGATGTCGGATGCGTGCTTTACGCAGTCTCGGAACCGCGGATCCTCTGAGTTTTCAACTTCCCTCTTGGCCACTAACAGGACCCTGTTAGCTCGTCTTGCTATGCTTGTTGCCCCGGCAACAAGCATTTGAGGCTGAACGTTCGCCATTGCAACCCTACACTTGTCAATATCTTTCTTTATTGCCTCCTCAGAAGCGTCTAGCAGAGATTTGGTGTCAATGGCTTCATCCACCAAACCTGAGGATCCACGCATTGATATGTTAGACGTCGATTTTGCAGCATTTGTTGGCGAATACCAAAATACAGAAAAAGTTTTTCACCAGTGAGTCTCTCCACATTATCAATCCATTGGTTCTTCATGGTGTCGAAATGCTCGTAAGCTGCTTTGTTCCCAGGATTTCTAAGTAAAATCCGAGCAGCGGAGGTCACCTGGAAATGAAAAAAAACAAGATATATTTTTTTAAACTCTGACACTGTTTGACACCTACTTATGATATTATGTAAACATATCAATCAGGCATACCTGCGGCGTAAGCTCCCTGGCATGTTTCACAGTAGCATGGATGCCCTCTACTGTACTTTTATTGGCCGTTCCCACAGCAGCAGCCTTCTCTGCAGTCGCTCCCAAACGACTTGCATGGGTTTCAAAATTTCCTGCACGCTCATCAAAAACCTTAAAGAATATTAAAATATAAATGCAGCTGTGCAGCAGTTAAACAAACAGATGATGGAGGAATTAAATACCCAACAGATTCAGGTGAAGTTGTTTTTATGTGTTGCTTACCTCCTCTCTGTTGGGGGCATCAGGTGGAGCAGTTGCAGCCACAGCTAGTAGCTTGATTGGGGTCGTGGTGTCACTGAAAACATCTGATACATCCTGGGTCATCACCTCCTGCATGTGTTGTCTCAGGTCCTGTTAGCATCAGAGGGATGTGTATTTGAACACTAGATGGAGCTCTGAACTTTCTATAAATTTAAACACCTCCTTAAAGCTCTCATAATGTTTTCATTTCATTGATTTACTCACAAACATGTTCAGATTTTAGTTTCTTCAAAAATGTGTTACTAAAGAAATGTGTTTATGGATTTTGTTTAAGAAACCTTGAGGGAATCCTGCAGTTGTGCAGCTGTCACTCGTGCATGGGGTGCCTCAGCCTCCCCCCTGCCTGCCATGTCTGCTAAAGCAGCCATCAGCCCCTCTGTTCGGTCGCAGCGTCCGATCATATCCTGTCGGTACGGGCCTAACAATCCTGCTGCCAGCCTCCTTCCCTCCCCAACCATTCCTCTGATTGCTGCCTGACCTGTGGAATGTGACAAGAACCACATCTTACACCAGATTTTGGGTCATTAAGAAGCAGAAAAAATCACTTTTGTAAAAAGCTGAACTGCAATTATTTTCCAGCATGTTGTAGAGGTGGATTACTTGATATGTTCTGCCATACTGCTACCTGTAATCCATTGAATCCTCTCACACTCTGATCCCATATGAAAGCATGGGAGAAGAGAGGACAAAGAACATGCTCTAGAAAAGCAGAAACACGCCACAAAAAAGCAAGACAATAGTGTTTCTAGGAAAAAGTCAGTAAATTAGTGATTCGTGCATAATAGTAATCAGAGCGATCACTTGAGGAAGCGGGAAAGTCATGTTTCAGGAGAAGCACAACACTCAACTTCCCACTTTATGACACTTTGACAACTTCTGCACCGCTGTCAGTAGTGCTGAAGTATTCCATCCTGGACGTTCTTACCTACGCCTCTGTCATCAACACCTGGGTTGTTCACCCAGCGCAGGGCCTGCTCCATTTTGCCCTCCAAGGTCACAGCAGGCTTGGCTGGTCTCATGTTGGCCACAGCCCGATTGGTTTTGGACTGAAGGGTCAGGAGGGCTCCTCCTATCTGCTTTGCGAGTGCACGAGCTTCTGGGCTGTCACCTTTACCCCTGAGACACAAACACAGATCAATTATGGGGCATACAAAATGAAATTAAAAAACTTTGGGGAGAGATTAATCATGGAGCACAATCTTTCCACCCATACATTTTTTAATTCCAGGATCTTGGTAAATGCACAAGGACATCCATGACTGGATGTGCCACAACTTATTTCATTAATTCATTAATTCATTCATCTTCTGCTGTTTTATCCCTTTCGTGGTCACGGGCTGCCGGAGACTATCCCGGCCACTTGTGGGCGAAGGCAGGGGGCACCCTGGACAGTTCGCAAGTCTGTCGCAGGGCAACTTATTTCAGTTAAACACACATACAACTGAGGTCTTTGGGACTAAAGAGAAATGGTTAGAGGTTTCTACAGAGCTTCAATCTATTCATCTAAAAACCACCAACCAGGCCAGAATGTGGGTGTAATGATGGACACAGACCTACATTTAAAAAAAAAAAAAATTAAGGCGGTCAACAAAATCAGCCAACTATCATCTCAGAAATATTTTGAGGATTAAAGATTTGATGTCTAAACATGAGCTGGAGAGATTCGTGTGTTCATCTTTAGTTGACTTGACTCCTGTTACGGTGTTTTTACCGGGCTGGCTGCCTGTCTGCCAGAGGATAGACTTCAAAGTTTCTTTTGTGTGCAAGTTTTTGAAGATTTAGCAACAAAATACATGATTGAGATCCTGACCCCGTATGTACCAGCCAGACCTCTTCAGTCATCTGGACCAAATCTTTTGTCAGAACATGGAGAACCTGCATTCAGATTCTATGCTCTACAGATCTGGAACAAACTTAGATCAGCTGAAACATTGAGTTTATTTAAATTCAGCTTAAAGACCCACCTGTTCTTAGCTGTATTTGTTTAGATTTTTTTCAAAAGTTTACATCTGGAATGTTACTAAGTTTACTTAAAATTCAATTCTTCGTAACTTTCTTTCGATTTGTATTTCAGTGATCACCCCTTTAATATTTCTTTTAAATGTTCATTTTATTGTAAAGTGCTTTGAGTTGTCTTTGTACACCAAAAGCACTACACAAATAAACTTACCTTGTCCAAAGAACTTCTTGATTTAACGACACCTTTAAAGGAAAATCCCACTTTTAAGACGTGTTTCTCCTCATTTGGTTTGTTAAAATCTGTCAGCTGTTTTTTTACATGAATAAAATTCAGATTGGAAGCGCTGCTGTTGTTAATCAGTCAGATTATGATAAAAGCTTTGAGAATTTTTATTGCGTCCTTGTACAGTGAGTTCTCAGAGGAATGCATCACAGACATATCTATGACAAACATGCTGTGAAAGGACTCCCTGTCTCAGAATATAACATCCTTTTACAAAGCCGCTTTGTTTTGTTTTCATTGTTTGAATCTACAAATTTCTTGTAGTTTCTTTTAGTGATAAAATAGAAATTAAAGGTGCTATACAATAAGTGTGTATTTTGCCATAACTCTCCAATTAATTTGAACAATTAAATTGGATAAGAAAAAACAGAAAGTGGTATTTAAACTTTCACTAGAGTGCCCCCATTGTTTTCACCCTAAACTTAAAAATAAATGTCCCTATACTTTATTTGAATACTTAAGTTAACACCTTATTGGAAGCCTGATACCCCAGGTCTGAAGGCAACAACATATTTTCTATGCTGGGAAAACATGCCACCTATTGCTGACATGCAGCTGCAATCTGAGCCTATAAAAGATTTCAGGAAACAAGTCACAATACATGATTTATGATGCCTGTGTGAGAGTGGTAACAGCTTACTGTTTGCGGAGCTCTGCAAGCCTAGTGGTGAGCCCAACAATCTCACTGATGGAGCGCAGGATGTCATCTCTCTCTTTGGGGTCCTCACATAGATCTGCTATACGTTTGGCTTCTGCCAGCAAGGCTCTGATGTTCTCTTCCCCCTCCGGACCCCCATTGGGATCAGCCAGCCATGCCTAGTAATGTAAAAATATGACAATTATGCTTTTACATACAATTAATATCACGATAAAGTACAAAGTGAATTCTCTCAAACTGTTGCACAAATGGTCTTATAAAGAGTTTATGCATAAAAATCTTTGCTCCAGTTATCTGACATGTTACATTTTATTTTGGTGTTTTTAACATGTTCTTGTGGCATTTTACTCACAATATTAAGAGAAGTAAAATAACATTTGTATCTTCTTTAGTATTTCTTTATTTATATTGTTGTGAATCCGGAGCAGACAAAAAAAAGCAATTTGAAAGAGCTAGGTGCTACAACAGCTCCCTGCTCTGCTCCATTTTGTTGAATCTACTTATAGATGACCAGATCCTTGTACGTTTTCCTCGTCTGAGCTGGAATCTGCCTCAAAACTGTATAACTGGATGGCTCCAATGTTGCTCACCATTTTGGTTGCACCAGTAATGTTAGGGGTGTGAGGGGCTGTTTGCTAGCCGGAGAGGGTCTAAACAGATAGATGATGGGAAGTCAGGAGGCTAACTCTGCCAACACTCCCATCCACAATTCAGAGATGAATTTCTAATGAACTACTGCCGCTCTGCAGAAACTATGTCCTAGGAAACGACACAGGTTTTTGATTTCGGCTAAAAATGGCATAATCTTAATTAAAAGATCACAGGGAACGCTTTACAATAACTTAAAAGCTGATTGGAGTGGATCTTTAATGAAGAAAAAGAGCTGAATGCCTAACAAATTTTTTCATGTTATTGTCTCTCCATCCTGCCTTATATCACATTTTGGATTATCAGACACATTTCATATTCATTCTTCTTATGTGCAATTCTTTTGACTTAATAATACTGATACATATAAAAGGACAAAAAAAGTGAAGAAAGTGTAGTTAATTTAGCTGTAACTAAAGTTTTTCTGTCACACCTGTGCAGCGTCCAGCTTCCTGGCAATAGCCTGCTTTGCACTGATCAATGCCTCCAGTCTGCGTGCAGCACTGTCCACTTTGCCATATAACAAATCTAAGCCCTGTGAGCACTGTCCTGCACGCTGCACACAACCGGGGGTTGGTCCCTGACCTCTGGCAGAAACAAATATGGTACTTTACGTTAGTTTTGTGAAAGAGACTGTACGCAAAAGTGCTTTCACTCACACTCATAATAAAACACTACCTGGCTCGTAGATCTGCAATCTGATCAGTCATTTGTCCAAGAGCCTTAGTGGTCGCCAGAACGTCTTTCCTCTCTTTCCCAGCACACAGTTCTCCCACTTTACCAGCTTCGTCTAGAATAACTCGCAGTGCCAGCTCACCAGAGTCTCCTGAAGAAAAGGATGTGGTACTGCAGGTCTTTTATCGAAAAACTACAAAAAGACAGAGAATTATTCCATCTTTTTCCTAGATTAAACACATAGTTACCAGGTTGCCCATGAGGGTCTTTGAGCCAGCTTTTAGCTTGTGCCATCCTTGACTCAATCAAAGCCAGAGATCTCTTCAAAGCCTCCATGTCCTGAAACAAGGACAGAATAACGCAACAAGTGAATAAAAACCAGTACACCTCAAATATACTATCAAATCTAATGGGGCTTTTGTGTTTTTGCAAAAGGAATGTTATTGTTCTGTGAAAACAAATCAACTAGAAATCCACAAATAAAAGGGAGCATAACATTTCAATGAAATGTGTAGGACAAACACAAAAACTGAGGAATCGTTCAACGATGGAATTTGAAAAGTAATATGAATATCTTTAAAAAAATACTTTAAGGTATTCAAAAATAATGATTTTTTTAAATATGCGAATACCTCAAACTGTAAATTTTTACTTTTTATTTTTACAGTATTTTATAGAAAAAGTAGCTAGTAGATATTTTTTAGAAAAAAAAAAAAATTCTCACACTTTTAAGGCATTGTGAATCATTTTGAAGAAAAAAAAACTAGATAAAACCACACCAAAAAGGTTTTTGTTTAAAAATGGGTATATTTTTAAGACCAAAAAATTAAAAGCTTTGACTCAAATTAAACACTTTCTGGATTTAAAGTACAAGGAATTCATTAAATCCTATAAATGCAAGAATCAGTGCAGAACCATGCAGTACGAACACAAGCAGAATACGGCTTAGGTCTGATAAAATAATAAACAAAAAAAGCTCATACTTTTAATTATATTCTATTATTCTATTTTCTTTTAATTCGTAATGTAGACACCTTGACAAACATATGTTGGGAAACAGATCTGAGAGTGAACTTTGTAAGTGAACCCAAGATAGCTTTTCTATAATGATAGTGTCTTTTAATAAAATCTATACATTTCTATTAATCCCAATTCAAGTGGATCATCAGGAAGCTGCAGCCTTTTCACCACAGGTCATGAAGTGCTTGTAGCTCATACAATGAGTATGCAGCATTCATCAAACCAACAACGGGCATCCACACGCACATACAGACAGATCTTTAAGGATGTAAGCAAATAAACATGCAGTTTTACCTGTTGGACTATAAAAAGTACATTCTAACTTTCACATGAATGGCATACCTGGCCGCTGTTAACTGATAAAACCTTTCAGGCAAAATGTTTTATGCTCATGATGCCAGCTCTGTCACACAGCCAGAAATGCAAGAAACAATATTGGAAATGACAGGAAGATTTCTTAATTAGTTTGGGGTTAAACATTGATTTCAAAAATTTCCTTTGTTTGTCTGTCGCAAACAGTTGCAAACTCAAGACTCTGCATTTAATCAGTGCTAAAACTATAAGTGCTGACCAGAAGGCTAAAGTACAGTGCTGTTGAATACCAGAGAGACATGTTTCCTTCTCAGTCACACACATGTACACAGGTACAGTTACATGCTGGGAATGTGGACGGGCTGGGGGAGAGAAACAGGCTTACCTTCTACGAGAACAGAGGAGAAAGATAAAGAAAGAAAAAGATAAACCAGGAGTTAAACTAGCAAGCAAAAAATAAAGTGGAGACAGAAAAGTAAAGAGGGATTTTTTTCAGAGTTGTCGTTTGAAGGAAAAGTGAATGTACTCCATCACAAGTGTGTAAAAATTTGATTTAAAATTCTTGATTTTTTGCCTTGTTTTGTTTAACATGAATGTTGTCTAAGATATGCTGCTGCCCAACAAATCAGCTGCATAAAGCAAAAGAAGGGAACAAAGAATCAACCAAACAGAAATGAAAGCATAATAAAGAACTGTGATGACTTTTGTAAGATGGTCAACTGTCCCAATCCATGTAAACTCAATGGTGTCATAAAAGTATTTGTTAGTTGACAATTTGAACCAAGCATGCTCAGGAGAGGAGATAAATAGGCAAAAAATTGGTACCTTGAATCTGATACATCTTGGACAAAAAAGGAGTCACATACATAATATTCAGAGCATTTAGGCAGCAGAGGATTGGCAGTCCAGGACTTGCCTTATTGGCCCATGCGTCTTCATCCCATGTTGTGAGCTGTAAGACTCGAATGATCTCGTTGATTTCGGTGCTCATCTTTTCAAAAGTAAACCTTCTGTTCCTCTCTGCCTCCTCCACACCGGCACCACGAGTGCTCTTGGTTGCTACAAAAATTTTTATGGCTGTGGACAAAACATGTGAATCATAAACAGGAGTTCTGAAAACAACTTTTCGCTACATTTGACCAGCCTGGACGTGGACTGAAAATTTGTGGTTTTGCTTTAAAAAAGTGAAATGCATTGTTAATGTTTGTTGAATAATGTTGAAAATGTACACCTAAAGCATTTGCCATATTTTCGTGACAATTAAAGCACCAATTACATGTAATTAAGTAAATAATTTATCAAAATACAGAATTTTTGTTTTGTTTTCTACTAAAAAATTGAGTTACATCAACACTAAAAAGTAGTATATGATTTGTTTAGATTTTTAGGAATTATTTTTAGCTTTTCTTTCTGTCCTGTCCGGCAGCTGAGCAAAGCCGAAGGCCTCTGGTGTTGGATAGGTATTTCTGAAAGGGTAACCTGCTTCAGACACATGAGGGATATATTTGTATAATTATTTAATAAGCAAAACTTTAAAAACCCATTGCAATGAAAATTGCATTTTTGGTGCTTTTAACATTTTCTTGTGGCATTATTCTGATTGTGAAGGACATATATAAAGACAATTTTGATTTTTAATTGCATTTCTGAGTTTTTCTTTAATTAACTCGTTGTGAATCAGAAGAAAAATTACTGTTGGAAAAAGGTCTGTAGCAGTGACTTAGGTGCTACAGGGAGCCACAAGCTGCATCCACTCGTAGACAAATAGATTCATGTATGTCTTTGTTTTTCTCGTCTGAACTGGCATCTAGCTAAAAATCTTACAACTGGAGAACTCCAATATTGCTCGCAATTTTTGTTGTAAGCTAGCAGGAGAGCATGTAAACCGAAAGTTCTCAGTTATGGTTGACAGGAAGTGGGGTCGGAGTTGCCAATGGTCCCATTCGCAACTCAGAGATGAATTTCTAATGAACTGCTGCAGAAACTATGTCCTCGAGATGACACACATTTTTTAATCTTGGCTGAAACGTCATAATAAAAATATAATTAGCACTGGGAACGCTCTCCATCCTGTTCTTGATGGTCAGCGGAGCATCTTCTCCAATAGGCTAAGGCAGTTTTGCTGTCACACCAACCGCTACAGGAAATCTTTCCTACCTCACTCCATTGGACTCTATAACTTGTCATCCATTTGCAATAGATGAAACTCATTCAAGGTCTGTCTGTTTTTCTCCAGAGTTGTCATGCAATACAACTGTTTTTCACTGATGTTTCTCTCTGATTAATTGTTCTGTTTCTCTGTTGTCACCCATTGTTTGTATGTTTGTATCTTGAGCCTAACGCTGACGCTGTAACAAACAAATTTCCAGAGCTGGGATCAATAAAGTATCTTTATCTTAAGATGCATTCAAGCAAGTTGTTTCAAATTTCATTTGGCCTCTTGAGCTCACATAAGAACTAAATTTTGATCCAAAGTATAGATGCTGCAGATGCAGTGAAAATGCTTTTTTCTGATTGTCACAAACAGAAACAGTTGCCCTCCTTTGCAGAGACAAGGGCAGAGGCGCCGTAGAGGGTGATGCTTTTAAAAGTCTCACATCTCCAGCTTCTAATGACTGCAATTATCAGCGTTGCCATGAGAACCGCTGGATGCTCGTCGACCTGCTCTGAAGTTTTCCCACACAAAGTCACACGTGCTCACCCGAGATAAGGACCGGGAGCAGCTCCTTTATGGTGTTCATGGAACTGACGAGCATTTGTCTGTGCTCTTGGTGGGTCAGCTCCTGCTGCCTCTCCTCAATCATCTTTGACATTTTGGTCATCCCTGAGGAAAACACAAACAGCTGGATCAGTCCTCTGTGGGAATTAGAGGTTGCTAACATCCAAATTAAGCAGCAGTTGGTCTTTTGTCAACAATGTTAGTGGCTTTGGTTTTATATTCCATGAAATATTTGGATTCCACGTCCACAATCAGACATTGTTGTGAGTGCAGCTGGAGCAGCCAGGAGCAGTTCAGGGGTCCAGAGATAATAAAGTGGAGCTTCAACCACAATCAGAGAACTTGCTAAACATGAGCACAATAA
Organism: Oryzias latipes; assembly: GCF_053564925.1. Lineage (NCBI taxonomy): Eukaryota > Metazoa > Chordata > Actinopteri > Beloniformes > Adrianichthyidae > Oryzias > Oryzias latipes. The sequence continues at coordinate 26,019,430 of NC_136251.1, read as the reverse complement.
GAAATAATTAAGAATATGTGACTTGAAATTTTTTCTCCTATTTTTGCCTTAAAATGTGCAATCCATTCACAAAACTATGGAACTCTCTCATTTGTTTTTTTAGAAAAAAAAAGATTAAAAGATTAGAGATTGAATAGTACTTAACATTATAGTAGAACTTCACGTTTTTACATATTTTTAATGGTAAAATCTTTGTTTAATGTAAACAAAAGCCAATAAATTAGCAAAAACCTCCCAATCTGCTTATTTCACGTAACTTTTCAAAATAAGACTACAAAAGTGGTCACAAAAGGCCACAGGTCAAATGTTGGTTCCGCTATGGCCTAGTTCCTAAACAACCAACAGCAGACATGTACAAAGAAATCCTTTTATCAGGTTCCCTCAGCTTTTTTTCATTTTAATTTTAAATGTATTCAAAAGTATGTAATACATTTGATGACTATGATGACAAACTGTCTGTTTATGAACATGCTGAAGGAGTTAAAATAGATGAGAGCATTAGTTCAACTATATGGCTTTTATCATTAATTAGAGCAAGTCAGTAAATGAACTGATACTTTTGAAAGAGTCAAATAGCTTCTGCTGAAACTGTGTCTACTGATTGTTAAAGTTCAGTGAAACTGATCATTTTTTCATTTCACCAATTTTCTAAGTTAACTCCCTTATTTATTGTATTAAGCAACAATACTGCACATTTGAAATTTCACTACAATAGATCTGACAAACAATCTGTTTTTGTATGTTTTTTGTGAAATTGAAAGTAAAACAAATTCTACTTCTGAATCATTTTTTCTTTAAAGAAAAATGGATGATTATGCTCATAGTGAGAATGTTTCAAACCGTTTTTTATTATTGATCATTTTTCTAAATCGTGCAACACTTGTGCAGACCTGGTCCAAGGTTTTTGGTGTAAGTGATGAGGTCCTCCATTGTCTCCACCACTTCAGCAACCGTCAGATACTCTAGGATACCTTTACACACACGGATTATTTTACGCACCTAAAACACAAAACAAACACTTAGAAATAGATAACAACTTAATAGAGTGGTCTTCTTTTTTTTTAAATAATGATGAAATCCACTCTCAGCTTCAGTTTTTTTCCTAGTTGAAAGAAAAGCCAGTTTGCTGTTTATGTGCCAGTTTTGTGTTTGCATGTCTTGTGATGTTGCACATCTTGTGACTGAGAAAATTTGCTCTTTGAAAAAGTAGGCTAGTGCTGAGACATGGTGCGCTCAGTCACGTGCTCAGTGTGATTCCACTTAACGAGCTGTCACTGAAACCTATGCACAATTGCACACAAATACACACACATCCTTAGTTATTACAGAGGGAGGTCATTTGATCTCAGTGATTAGATCTGGCTGTATTGGAGGCTCTGTTACAGCTCTGAGCTCCAAGAGTCCTTCCTTCCTCTGCACAGCTACTATATAAAGCTTTACTTCTCCGTGAGACACCAAAGCACCACTGAAGCAGCAGAGAGGTTTAGTGACGAGAACAACACAAACCTCTGCTTCATCAAAGGTAAGGAGCAGGTCTGATGTTCCCGAGAGGATCCCTCTGGATCCATCGATCAAGTAATCCCGGGCAGGAACAGAGTATGGATCTGACTTTAACATCTGAGCCGCCTGGACGAGCTTGGAACATGAGTTCTCCACCCTCAAAACACACATTTGGCTTAAGGGAAACATGTCAAAGAGACACATTTGTCGCACACAAAATTCAAAACAACAGGATTGTTCATGGTTTCTGAGCTATAACTAGCTAAAAAAAGAGCTGTTTAATGTTAAATAATCCACATAGTCATTGATTAGCCTGTGGAAGGTGATACATTTTAGAGAGCATTCAAATAAAACTAAATTCTTCCTCTTTCTGACTCCCATTTGTCAGGGTATCAATGGCTGCTGGTTCTTCTATATTTAAGCAGGTTCACATTCCCACATTGCCCCTCCTAAGCCCTATGAGTGAGATTTATGGGGCTGTGCCCCACGTATGTGTGGGTGAGCAGTAAGAGGGTGTAGACCTGCTTAAAATCTAGTCTTTTTTTTAAGAACCAAAATAAACAAGTTGGAAACTGAAGAAAAAAAAAACATTTTCTGATGACAAGCAGGCAAAAGATGATTTTTTTGCTAAAAATATTCAGCAAAAGCTTTGACATTCACACACAAAAAGCTCTCAGAACTGCAGAGTAGCTCTCTGCTGGCACTCTGAATTGATGTCAGCTTTTAGATGCAAACTTGAAAAAAAGCTAACAGGCTCTCAGCGGTTTGGATGCAAGAGCCGGATGTTCACCGGGGGCTCAGCTAGAGAAGTGGCTCTTTGTTGCAGCCTGGAACGAGGCCACATTTTCTCACATTAGATTGCCTGGAATCATCTTTTTAACAAGTCTGTCTTTTTAACCAAATCTCTGTCTACTGCGATCAGGTGGATCGTCTCCAAAATGTGGCTTCAGTGAGTTTTAAAAAAACATCAGCTTTCCTGTCCACTTTTGACGGTTCAGGACTTACTTAATAAAAGCAGGTGGCATGTCTCTCTTCATCACTTGGTCTTCTGTGGTTTGAACTGTTTCTTTTCCCACCTGCAACACACAAGCAGATTTATTTTATCATCATTAGCTGCAGCATGGCGCAGGAAATTGTTTTTTCATGGGAGCACTATTAATAGTCTGAAGGGTGAATGGGTGTATCAATTCGCGCCTATTTCAGCTATGCATGCATATCATATCTTTGAAGAAAAAAGCTCAGGCTGTGTTTGGTTGGCATTGTCTGTTTTTCTTTTTTATATGTTCATCCATAAGCATATTTTGCATGCACAACTGCAAATATTTTCCCTGTTCTCCTCCGGGTTTTCAAAGAGTTTGCTAAAAAATACTCAACCTACACAAGCAAGCATGCGTCCACCCTCACAGGCAGACAGACACATCCATTTGTGCCCTGACCCCCTTTTTCATGTTGCATTCCTCTGCCCCCTTTACCCTGAACTTACCCTAACTTTGACCTAACCTTTACTCCAACCTTGACCTCAACCGAAGCCTATAATAACCAGACATTGACCCTACAAAATAAACAAGTTCAACTGACGTTTTGATGCTAAGTTGTTAGAAACCACACATATGATGTACCTAGCAACCCTTACTCTACACACACACACAAACACAAACACAAACACAGTTCAGATGAAATTACAATAGGAGGATGTTACCTGTCTGTTTCTGCTGCATCAGACAAATTTTGTTAATAGACTTTTTGGCTCACAAGACATTATAAACATCACTTCCACCACTCATTGGTTAAGAATGTATTAAAGTGCCTATATCATGCTGAATACATTTTTTTAACTTTTAAGTGCATCATAATGTTAATTTCTCACGAAAAGGAACCCCAAAGTGGCATTTTGATTTGATCATGCACTTCTGAGTAAACACCTGCGGTCTGAGCACCAGCCCCTCCCATCCCACAAAAATGAGCAGGTTTGCACAAGCTGACCTAGACTAATGAGAACAGCCCCTTCCAGGAAGAATCTGCACCGCCCCAAAGCTAACACAAACTTTCTCCGCGGAGCTAGCGGTGATTGGCTAAAACGCTCTCATTTTATATGCACAATTCGCTCTTCCATCTTTGCAAAAGTTCGGATGTAGTTTGTTTTCGTGGGCGAGACGCAGACACGCTGCCGAGGCCGACTCTACGTTGACGTCATGAAAGGGGCGGCACCCACAAGGAGCAAAAGGCGATGCCTCAGAGATCGAGTCTTCGTACTTGCAGGTAGGAAAAAAGCTCGCAAAACTACAAGTAATTTGTAAAAAATGTGTCCCTTTGTGTGCCAAAGTTAATTTTGTCCAGTGCTAACAGTACATGGGTTGTTCAAGTCTTTTGCTTTCTGAAAAGTAAAAATACAAAGAGCTTAGATGTTTTTACACAAACAAAATCATTTGAACCAATTACAAAAACTTGTTGATTAAAACATTAAAACATTTGGGTTTTTTCTTTGACTCAATTCTTGGGTTATTCATGTTGGGATATATTACGAGGTTACTCTTTGAAGAAATTCTGAATTTGTTTTTTGTTTTATTTTAACCCAATTCATGTTTCTTTTTTCCTGAGTCAAAGACCCCCATCAAAAGACAGTCCCCTTTTTAACCCCTCTTAGGCTTAATTTCAGTTAAACATTGCATCTTAAATTTATTGTAGAGCATAAACTCTAAAAATATTTTAAACTATATAATAACTAAAATGATAATGTTACCATAATGGAAAGACTAGGCAAGAGGAGATGACTGGAGAGCAAAATTAAATTCACTCATTGCTGGTAAACTAGAGTTTAATCACTCAGTGTGAGTGCAGGAAAAGCAGTATCAGGCCCTTAGTGGTAGTTAGATCAAAGAAAAGATGGCTCATGATTTTACATACTATTTACAATAGCGTCAAATCAGACAGACATGAGCTGGAGCTATTTTCAGATGTGCAGATTTAGCCAAGGACAGCAAAAAATATGATCAAGCCAGCGATGTGTGAAAACACATTGAATTCTAGCAAACAGTGTGTTATAATGCTCTAATAACGCTCTTTTTGGTTGAACTTTAGGAAACTAAAGTTCAACTAGGAAACTAAGAAATTAAACTGTGAATGGATTTGAATCAGGAAAAGTTCAACTTCACTCTTCAGTACCCAGGTATTTATCTCTGACTTACACTGGTTAGATTTTTGGCAGAAGATGTCCTGGATCGATCTTGGGATCAGTGAATCAGATCGTTCAAAATTAACCAATATTAATTATGATTTACATCAGCAACCACAAACTATGATACAAATCAAATCATTGTTTAAATTAATTATTCAGCACCTGATATATAATAATAAAATAAATTCATTTTTGCCATCGAAAAGTCTTGAAATGGCGTAATTGTGGACTGAAACTTGGAAAATAAAAGAAAGACTTCCTGAAGTAAATATTAAGTACATGTTTTTTGATTATTATTCCATCCCCAGCATAAAACTTCTGGTTTTTACCCTAAACCCAACATCTTCATTTATGGCCTGTCTCATCACCAAGAATGCGTTTTTTTGTTTTGTTTTTCAGCTTAATTTTTGCATAATTTGACTGTGAGGTTTATAAACTGCAAAAGTGTGTCCAGGTGAAACCGTTCAAGGGCTGTGAAGGCTTTTTCTAGAAGTCAATGGTTTCCACGTTTTAGAAACGCAGTTCTGCAACTACATCTCCTGTTGATGAGCCTCCACCTATAAATTCTGTGAAAGCCACACTTTCTACTCATTATTCAATACATTATTAATGTATGGTTAAGGGGTTTTCTCCACAGTGAAACCTAAGGTTTGTGTGTGTGGTTTTACATCAGCGAAAGTGATTTCTCAAGCTGCATTCAGACAGCCATCGATCAAAGCTGGCACCACTCACGCAAGATTCTCGGGCGCTGACTAAGGAACAGCTGTAGGTCAAATTAAAATACTTAAGAAAATAAAATCCTAAAATAGAAAAAAAACATAAATACATTTTTGGTTATGACAAAATATTCACATGATTTCAGTAGAAGTGGTGAACTGATCAATACAGCTACAGTGTTTTCTGCTTCAGTTGTGAAGTTTTATATCACAAAAGAGTTTTTTCTTTTCCTGGCCTGGAAGTCCAGACCTCTACTCAAACAGACTGGTGGAGTGAGGTTTTTGAAGACCACAAACATTAAAACTACTAAAACCATTATAGGTCAGGGAACAGAATTTTAAAAATGCGATTTAGCTCTCACTTTACTGTTCTCCAAACTGTCCAGAAGCTGTGCAGAAGACATGATAAAATCATGATTGACTAAAGTGGGTAACCCTGAAAAAAATAGCTGTATTAAAGTTTCTTTAGATACTTTTCGTAAATCTGTGCTGTGTAAGAAACCAAACGGAATTACATTTGAACATTTCCTTTTTAATGTATTGCTTCCCATGTAGTCTTCTGATCCAATGAGATGTTCATATTATTCTCTCTTCTTGTTCTCAAAATCTTTCTCTTTTCTGAACAGTTTCTCCTTCAGTCTGAAATAGATTTTCTGTCAGCTGAGAGAGTCTTTATGAGTAGTTTGATTGCAGTTGTTTGATTGATTTAATTGGATGATTGATTGATTAATTGAATGTAAAACTATTAACAAAAACCTCACCTCACACTTTTTATGTTTCTCCTTTGCTCAAAAACACAGTTTGACCACAAAGTTTTGCCATCAAACATAATTTTCAATTCTGCTTTTTGACTATGAGGTAAGCTAGTTTTACCTTATATAAGCATTTGTATCATATTTGATACACACATTTCTGAGAACTTTATCTCATTAGCATGATCCAAACTTTCTTTAAAAGCTCTCTGTAGATAAGTTACTGTTTTCTGCCCTGTAGTGCATTACAATTCTACTAGAGGCAGTAGAAGGGCTTTTCCTGGTCATTTAGAAATGGCCACTTTCATGAAATCTCAAAAACAAACGGATTGGTGGAAACGTCTTGCTAATTTTCTAAACTTCATGAGAATAACGTATCTATTGTTATTCATATCTTAACGGCTTTAATAAAAGACTGAAAATTTTGTTGATTATGAATTATTCATAATTCTGTTACACCATGTTAAAAATGCATGGATCAAATTTGAGACAGTGGGTAAATAAGGTGTTTTTATTCCTCAACCCTCATGAAAATTTTTGCGCTTCTTAAACTAGCGTTGTGAGGAAAAACCTACTAAATCACCCAATGTATTCAAATTGATACTATTTATATTTAATTTAAAAACATGACATTTAACAATTTATTCTGTGGTTTTCATTAAGGTTTAAAATGTATCTTAATTTAAAAAAATGTGCATTTTCTATCAATTCTTTGATGTATTGGGATTAAAAGGTTTAACTTTACAAAAAAAAGGATGATGAACGGATGACGGTGTAAATTGAAGCTTTCTTTTCATAAACAATAAAAAGGTATCATCTTTACCCAATAAGGAAAGATAAGTTGTGTCTTTTTTGTGGACTACAACACCAACACCCTTTCTCCTCCGTCAATGAGCCAAAATGTATGACTTCTCCTGCTCTCCCATCTCTGAATTCATTTTGCTTCATGCTGTTAGACTGTTTTAGCTGACATTTCTCCTTCCTGCAGTCCTCCTATTCCCTCTCTTTCTGCTCCATTCAGTCGTGTGTAGTTACTTCTCCCACCGGTAAATCTATTTATTCCTCCTTACCCCTCCTTCTGAGACACACTTGGGATCTGTGTTGACTCCTTCAGAAGCAGACGCTTCACTTCCATCTCTCAGCCAGCCCTGCCTTCAGCAGAACTTCTGCCTTTCAATGCAAATGCATCAACAGCCTCACTCACGTCTTGAGTGGAATTCGAATCAGCTCACACTCAACTTCTTACAGAATGACACAGAGACCGTCTTGAGTGCGTTGATGTGTCTCTGTGACACAGATCTTAAGTGCCCCCCTCATAGCTGTGGATGGGTTTAACTGTGTAATTCTATCAGTGTGCAGTGGGACTTCGTGGCATGTTTCTGTGCAGCATAATGTGTTAACTCAAATTGCAAAACGCTAGACATGAATCATCTTTCTAAATTAAAGTAGATGCATTTAGTTGTGGGCGTTATTTACACCAAGTGTGCACACTTTACAATCCCTGTATCTAAAGAACCTTCTTAGACTCCACTTTTACTCTTACTTCTTTATCAGCCACCATCTAATCCTAGTTATGCATGTCCCTCAAAATATTCTTTTAACTGCATGTTTCCTCTTCTGCCCTACTGTTCTCTGCTCATCCTCATCTTGCTGCTTCCTGCAGCCTCATACTCTCATCATCTGATACACGGCCACCACCCTGGGGTGCTTCCCTCTATTTGACGCACATGGATAGAGTGATGGAGAAAAAGTGCCCGATAGCCACCGGAAATCAAATAATCCAACAGGAGGATGTTGTTCATTTCAGGAATGGGATTGTTTCATGAGTGTTTGAGTTGAAACAGAGCAGGCCCTTTCAGAAGTTAATGAGATAATTATCACAGTGATCTGGTATGGACTAGAGCTGGGAAGCAGCAGGCTTTTGTCAGTTACCAGGAAAGAATGTCCGGACAAACACAAAAATAGATGTAGAAATGTTCACAGAAAACTGACAGACCTTTCTAAGCTTCCATGGAATTGGAGCAATATGAAACTAAGATGATGTGTTTAATTAAAAATCTTTCTGATGCATCTTTGCAGTGCAAAATGCATTTTGCAGGACTCGTCATGCACTGATAAAAAACATGGAAGACCAAGCTATTTTTTCCTTTTTCATACTGTCATGTAGGCAATGCTGTGTGTATGTTTCCTATTTCTCCATGAGTGTGTGAAGCCCAGTGCATCAATAACAACGACCTGGATCAGCATTAATGATCTGGCTCTTACTTATTGACTTTTCCAGTGAGCGCACACAGAAGAGACTAAAACTTGGCCGTTTCTGCCTCAAAAAAGGAATTAAAAGATAAATGACAGAGCAAATGAAGATGATAAGCGTTTAGTTTTGGGGATGGGTGTATTTCTGGTTTTCAGGCAAAACTTCAATTTTGATTTTTACCATCATTCAAGTCTTGAACTTCATGGAGCTCAGCTGCCCTCTGGTTGACGCATGTGTTCATGCTGATGTGCGCACAGATGCGCACAGATGCGCACAGACGCGCTCTGACGGAGACGGAGAAGTCAGGATGGGATGTTGGAGAGTTTTGTATCAATTTCAGGAGACAAAAGTAATTTATTTTGTTACAGGAACAATGGTTTGTGTATTTGACAGAACTGTTCTATAATTGCTACCTTAGTTTTTCGTGATTTATTAAATGAATAAATAAATCATGAGTGTCAGATCATCTTATAACGCCATCTTTAAAGTTTCTCTGATAGCGTGAGTGTGCAAACCTTCTTTAAGACATGAAGGTCTTAAAGAGAAGATGCCTAAAAGCTTGGGACTCACCCGCACAAGGTTGCTGACTGCCGCCTGCACCGCAGCCACCGGTACCGTCAGATCCGGAATTGCTTTCCCGTCCACCTCCCCCTCCTCGTGCATGATGACCAGGTGGGATATCTGCTGGGCCACCGGCTCCAGGATACTCTCGATGGTCTTGGTGTGAAACACCGGCATGGTGAACGACTCTTACCGCAGCACCCGACAGAAGAAAGGCAAGTCGTTTCAGAGCTGGCGATCTCTCTTTTCTCCTCTCCTCGCCACCGCAGGCGGGCACGCAGCGAGTTGTCAGTCCAGCCCTGTAGGAAGAAGCTCTCTGCTCCCGGTGAGCCCAGTCTCCTCTGATGTACTGGACCCGGGCTTTCGGTGTCCTCCGGTGGGAGCGACCCAAATCGTGACAGAAGGAATCGCCGCCCTCCGCCCAATCACAACGACGGAATACAGCTGCCAGGCGCGCCGCTGCCGGTGCGCACTGACGCTCTCCCCGCAAGCACACGCGCACACACACGCACTCTTCCCAAATTACGTCATGCATGCCAGTGGCCCAAAAAGGAAAGAGTTGGGGTAACTTGATGGGAAGAGATCGTAAGTCCAAGGTATAGGAGCACAACCAGTTAGGGGAGGAGGCGCAGCATCTACCACGGGGGAAAGGTTACGCACATTGCTGCGCCGAAGCAGCTCCCTGCAGCCTCTTAAAGGTCAGCCTAAGCCTATAAAACAGTGGGCTTTCCCTGCTTCCTAAACACACGGGAAACAGCTCCATGCTCTTAATTCTTTTATTTATTAAGAAGCTTGAAGCCTGTGCTTGACATTTGATCTGCTCATCAAGAGGTGGGTCAGGGGTTCATGTCCCCAGGCCTCAATGTCCAGGTCTAAATAAAGACTGAGGATTCGTCTTGCTGCTGCCTGAAGCTGAAAGGAGTCTCAACTGACACCAGTGAACACACACTGCATCTCAAACCTCTCAGCTTCTGCACGGAGAAGCAGACCCTGACATTGTTAAGGAAAGAGAAAGCTGATTTGCTGTTGAGTCCAGCTAAACGTCTTTAAGGCAGGGGTGTCCAAACTTTTTGCCAGAGGGCCAGATTTGGTGAGGTTAAAAAATGTTTACGGGGCAAGCATTTGGCCTGCATTTCTTGACCCCTTATAATACCATTTAATAAAAAATGAACCGTCAATACATTGATTTTTGTGGTCGCTCTGCAGTCTCCATACAGAAAGGTCCCAGCTGGGAGTCAAGGTTTTTTGGTGTGGTACTGTATACTTTTCATTGCTTTACATTAAACAGCAATACATTTAAACACATTTTATTTCCAACATTACTGTGAGTTTCGGATTTGAAGACATAATTCAGCCAATCACAATCAAAGAAAATTGTACACAGAGTTCTTAATAAGTATTCACTGGAGGTATTGATTTTATGACATGGGCCGGCAAAAAAGTTTGAAAGTGGGCCGGACTTTGGACATGCCTGGAAACTGGATGTGGTATACCAAATCACTGTGTTATTCGGTGTGTATACTTACCCTCAGACCCCCTGCTGAACAGATGGTCACGTGTGCGTGACTGTGTTTATAGGCCGTGCGTAGTATTTGTAAAAACAACTGCAACTACAACGACTTGCTTATCCGCCTGGGGGAGACCCAGTATCTTCTGGCTCATCTCTTCTCCTCTCAGAATTATCCTTAAAGAGTCGTAGTTACACTTGTTGCATCTCTAATCCATATATGGATCCAGTCAGAGCAGCAGTGAAGTAAACTTTTGTCTGTGAATAATCGAGGACGAGCTGGACAGACCCAGAATTGCTCAAGTAGCCCTGCTGCGAGTTATCTGTTTATGTGAACTTGTCCAAACAGACTTTGATAGAAGACACGGCAGAATGTTTCTCTGTGAGTGTATTGAATGATGCTCTCAGCAAATACTAGCTGGACGTGACCTGTGCTCAGCACACAGATGTTTATACAAAAATGAATTTGTTTGTCATGGCCAGAGAAAGGATGCAGCGTTCATATGATATGTTTCCCCAGGGTATCATAGAGACTATGGGTTATGATGCTTGAACACCTTCCATTTGCAGAAGGACATTTTAGATTAGTGATTGAGCATTACCTTTTGGTTAAAAAAATCCTTAAATGTTACTTTTCTTTCAAAACTTCTATCTGTCCAATAACCTTTAGTATTCTGCATCATTTAGTCAGAAAGTATATTGAGAAATCTACAGTAATAAAATCAAAGTTTTATAGCATGAATAGATTTTGTGTAAACATAATAATTAGGAAACAGTTCAAATTTTATGTTACTCATTTCTTGGCTTTGGCGTTGCATTAATTACACTAAACATATTAGTTCATGTGTTTCTCAGGGTCTTTGCAAATACACAGTTTTGATGAATACAAGCTGTACAAATAAACTTTTAGTGTATAAACTGAAGTAAAGTCATCACGATCATCACATTCTTTGGCCATACTTGTTGGTAGCCACATCACCATAGAATCAGTATGTTTGAAACAAACTTAGGTTTTCTTAAGTCTCTTATATTTAATAGAGAACACTTTTTTCAAGGACACCCCGTTCCCACATACAAGCACACAAAGTTCACCCCAGTGGAATAAATGCAGTGGGGTAAAACTCCCCAGCATTTGTCCCATCCATGAGTGACGGACTTGAACCAGCAGCACTCTCATTTGAAGTCCACCTTTCACTCAAGTTTTTAGTTTAGTTGGACTTTGTACCAGTAATTTCCTTTTCTCTCTCTCACTTTTTCTCATTTGTTAATTGCATTAACTTCGTAACTCAAGTGAAATTAATCTGTGAAAAATCTTCTGTTTTCTGCCACTTTGTCTGTTAAATATTATTTTTCCTATTATCATTTGTTCCGTTTTTCTTACCCACTGTTTAAAGTTGTGTGTTTGTTGATATTTTTAGGGAGATGGATGCCAAAATCTTTATAATTTCTTCTATAGTTTTGGTCATATTTAAGTTTAGAACTTTTTAAACTACATCCAGTTTCTTTGCCCTGGTTATGTAGGCTTATTGTTGTCATAAAAAACTCTTTGATAATAGCTTTATCTTGTAAGAAAGTACTCTTATAAACTCTAAATTAATTGATTATATTTATTTCATCTTTACTTGGGATTCGGTGTTTGTTTTAGAGTGACAGTTTAATAAAATTTACGATTTCTCATATTAAATATTTTAGGGGTTTTTTGTATATTTTTAAAGAGTGCTTTTCTTTTTTCTCCACTTAACTGTCGTGCGCTCTGAGCACAACACTGCCCTCTAGTGTTTAGTTGGAGGAAGTTGCATTGCCAGCGCTTAATAGTTTTATTTCAGCTTGACTGATTTTTACATTTTTCTGACAAAATATATTTTTTTTTGCTTTAACAATATTCTATGAAGAGTTATCTTATTAAAACAAGTTTATGAAAGCAAATTAAATTAAAAAATAAATTTATTTAAGAATACAGATTACCTATTTATTATTTTTAGCATTCAGAAATGTTTTGTCTTAACATTTTTAACTTGTGACACTTCTAGATTTTCCAATTAAATGGCTTTCACAGAAAAAAAAACAAGAAAAGATAAGAATTGATCATAATCCTGCTATTTGCAACAGCCTTTTTTTTTAGAGTGTGAGCACAGTAAAAGGAAGCTGTGGGCTCCAGCAAGCAAGGGTGCAAAGGTGTCTACATTTTTACATCCGTTTAAATCCACACACCCAAAAAGGGGTTTGGTGTGTGTGTGGGGAAACTCCAAAAGCTTGTGAATGAATCAACAAGACAACAGTTTTATTTTTATGTTTTATTTTTCAGTAATTGATATGAAAAGTCCAAGCAACAACTTCAAAAGATAAATGCATAAAGAAACGTTAAAAACTTTGCTTTTCAAGTTTATGCAAGTGAAACCCAACTGGGTTATAAAAGTCAACTTAAATATATTTGTTACAATAAATATGCAAGTAGAAAAAGAACAATAAACCAACAACAGGACCTGCCAGCTGCTCTTGAAACATTATAGATCAATAATAACAATAATTGCTTTAATTTAGCCTTTAACCTCCTAAGACCTGAACTAATATTTGAAGTAACCATCTACACATTATGTCACAGGGCCCCAGTTAAGCATAAATAACTACTGTGGTAATTAACCCAAAATATGATGTCCGCAGATGCCAGGTCTTTGGAGGTTAAACCTGCACGTTTTCATATAAAAAATTCTTCTAAAAATATATAAATATAATACAGTTACAAAAATACATGAGCTGTTTTGTTTTGTCATCATGGATCCTTACAATAAAAAGCTGCACAATATACAAAGTGCTTCCAAAATTTCCTTTGTGAAATATACAAAACCGGATAGGTTACATATTATTAATGTGGTTTCATTTTAGCGGATACATTAATCCTTTCGTGTATTCGGAGAGTGCTGTTTCTTCTGCGATCCACTTGTTATAATTGGTCAGTTTTGTATAAACTCCTGGCATGTCCTTGCTGGCGCAACCATCGCCCCAACTCACCACCCCGAACAGAAACATGCGGCCTGAGGCTTCACACACCAGAGGACCCCCGGAGTCACCCTGAGAGGAAAGAGACAATCAATAAAAAGACATGCATGAAAATAATCATAAATTAGTACTTTTTCTTTCTTTTTTTTCTTTTTTCAAATACAGTTTTCCAAAAAAAGGTGTATGCTCACCTGGCATGAATCTGTGCTCCAGTCCGGGCCAGCAGCACACAACATGTTCTCGGTTAACATACGTTGGTAATTTGGTTCTCTTTTACACTCGGTGCTGGACATCAGATTCACGTCCGCCTGCTTCAGGATCTGTGAATACTGCCAGGACTCTGCAGATGACACAACATCTGTTATTAAAGCAACATTACGGGAAATGTGGCGCAAGGGTGAATGTACACTGGCATGATCAGTCAGAGCAGCACTCAGGCCTACCAGATGATTCTTTTCCAAACCCTGCAATGCTGCACTTGAATCCTGGAGGAAGTTGTGTATGAAGAGGAGGAAGGCAAACTGTGCGCACTGACGGCGTCTTCACTGCACAGCCTCCTTCTGCGCCTCTGATTTTCAGCAGTGCTAAAATGTCAAATAAAGCAACTTGTGTGAGCTTTTCACACAGAAATCCTCCACATTTAACTCAGATGTGGCTGTGCCCACCTATGTCGTTGTTAAAGTTGTTATACTTTGGGTGGATGATCATTTTCTCCACGGTAAATTTCTGCTCCCTTTCAGAATCCGTGTCATTGATGGCACTCTTTCCCAGAAACACAGTCAGATCCTCCGCTTTGGCATCAATTCTAAACAGAGAGTTGACATGCAACAAATCAGTAAATGTATTGAATAAGAGCTATCTGTTGGTAGTTTGTAATGTGTCTGCCTTCTTACTCATCAGAGAAGCAGTGGGTAGCTGTGAGAACCCAGCAAGGTGAGATTAGAGAGCCGCCACAAAGAAAACGTTTTTTTTTAAAAATAGCAGAAATCCAAGGTTGTGACTCAACGGTTGTGAAAGATCCCCCCACAACTTTATTCTTCCTCCCTTCATGGCGTTCTCCACACGTGAACTCTGGAAAAACAGAAAAGGTGAGGTATGAGCTAAGATGAGAAAAATCTTTTGATGTTTTTAACCAACAACGGGCTGAACTACCTGTGTCCACTGGAGGAGGGCTTGAAGTTGGTTTTACTGATGGCGTTAAGGCTGATGCAGAACCTGATTAGGAGCAAAAATGTCAATATTTCATCAGCTTTTTCTACATTTACTGCAGATTTCAAGGGAAAGAAACTACAACTCTCCTCCCAGACTTACATTTAGGAACATCGCAGAATTCCTTGAAAATTCTTCCTTCTTTTCTGACATAACACCATGGTTTCAGTCTCTGGTTAGGATTCCTGGAATAACGTATAACAATATTAGAGAAGGGATACTCTTGGGCTTGTATATGTTTGGCTCTTGAAAACATGCCTGCAGTATTTATGGTTTCCAACTCCGTTGTAAGTGTCCCAAGGGTGGTTAACCCTGTTCCAGTTGAGGCACCTGTTCCCATTAATAGACCTTCTCACTGTCCCCCTATAACTGCTCCCATCTCCAGATTGACAGCTCACTGTGGACGACAAATGCAGCACAGAGAGTTGACTACATTGAATAAAAAATGAATCGATTTTATTACATCATTACTGCTCTGAGGGGGACTCACATTCTTTATTTCTTCTGTGAGAAAATGCCTGAAAAAAGAACAGACACAATCAAACATTTCATCACAAGCCTCTGTCTGGACCCATAACCTAAAGTTACTTCCACTTGCTATTACTTACCACACAGACTGTGAGCGCCAAGAGGATGGAAGTGATGACTAACAGCCTCATCTTCTTCTTTTTGCTTCTGCTTACTTAAGATTTTTTGCCTATGTAGGAACAAAAATACAGAAATGAAAACTATTATTGCTAAAAATAAAGTAGGTTGTACTTCTCTGACTTTTTTCACAGAGACCATAAAAAAAGGGGTGGCTCTTCAGTAATTATGTGAATAATTGTGTACAATTTTAATAAGTATAGTTAAAGGAAAGTGCTTAAAAAGCTATTAAAAAAGTAAAATCCCCTAAAATAAATCTGTGCACTTGGAAGTCTTTTATTTTAGAGCCATTTCAAAAATTAGACCAACAGAGAATGTGCGCTGCCGGTGGCCTGTAGTGTAAACATAGCCTCTATCTGCACAGTGAGCCCAACATCAATTTAGGTTAGCAGATTACAGCCATGCTTGTGCACAATATTACATCAAATTAGCATTTTGCACATATCTTATGCTGTTATATCTAGATACTCTGAGCACGCGTTGTTGAGCAGATGAAGACAAAACAACAGACAAAAAAAAGGCATGACGAAAAATACACAAGGCTGACTTTATGTGTTTTCAGAAATGCAAAAAAGTGAGAAAAGATGAAGACGGTGTTACCTTTTTAAAAATCTCTGTTCTGTCAGCTGAAACAACCGTTCTCTTCTTTTTAGTGAACCAAAATGTCCAAAATTGTTGTTCTGTTGTTGCATGAATGCTCATCACTGTGCTGCTGCCTATTTAAGTAAACAGAAGATGTGAGAGGGAGGGCCTTAGAGGCTACACACAAACCCTCCCCGCCAGACAATTGGCCAGTAGATCAGACAATTTGTCATGTCTTATGACACATGAAATGAACTGCCCCTTCTTGTCATAGTTCTACACATAACATATCCAAAATTGGTAATGCAGTAAAATGAACATCTATGATTGAGTGACAGCTTACAGGTGGTAATGACCCAGAATAAACACTGAAAGAAAAAAAGGATTAACTGAGATAAGACTTATTAAAAACTCAGCAAATGGTGGAAATGAAGATCATTGCAGTGATTCTGAATTCAACCTGTTTTTTTAAACAGATTGAAAATATGAAGCAGGCCAAAACACTGTAATTCTTACTCATCACATTGTGAAAATTGTGTACATTTTTTTGGTTTGGGTTTTTTCCTTTTTTTTTTTTTTTTACTAAAATCAAACCAAGTTTTTTATTTCAGATGAGATATTCATTGAGATTCTGTTACAAAGAGTCTATATGAAGGACGGATCTGAAGAAGATACATTCATGCACAACGACAAAACGATGATGAAGAGCCTTGTCACGACAGTCTTGTGCTTCTAAACAGCAAGGAAGCATTGAAGTCAGACAAGAAGTTCCACTGACTTCCCCAACATTTTACGAGGAAGGTTTTATTTATTTATTTAAACATGAGGATAAGTCCCTTAAGATCTCATTTTCAAGAGGGTCCTTGGTATTGAACGCTTAGAAGACTTGATGAGAAACAACAAACTAGAGAAAAGAAAAAAAAAAACAAAGAAACAAACAACTTAAATACTTGTATAGATCTTTTCTATCTTCCTCGAAGCCCCAAAGCGCTTTACAGTCACATTCACCCTTTCACACACACACACACACACACACACACACACACACACACACACACACACACACACACCCACACACACACACACACACACACTAATGGTGGCTCTGATGCCACCATTGATGATATCAGTGTCCAAGACACTTTGACACATGGGTGGGCAAGGTGAGAATTGAGCCTTCTGATCAGAAATCGACGCCCTACCGCTTCACCACAGCTGCCCAAATTTAGCTTGCAGTATGACTTAAACGCCCAAACGCACAACCACAGACCCACACACGCGCAAACACACCAGCTCTCCGTATCTACCACCTCCTTGAATGACACAAAATAAATTAAAAAGTCTTTTTCAGTTTTGTTCACACTGGGAAAGTTTATTTCCCATTGTGAACAAAACTGGGAATGTTTATTTCCCAGTGAGGGCTGCACTCAGTGGTTACCACCCTTGCCTCACAGCGAGAGGGCGAGGGCCTTGGTTTAAATCCTGGCTGGGACCTTTGCATGTTCTCCTTGTGCATGATGTTTTTCAGGGAGTCTGGCTTCCTTCCACAGTCAAAAAACATGCTTCATAGGTTAATTGGTATCCCTTAATTGTCCCCATAGTTGTGCATGTAATTGTGTGTGAGTATGTGGCCCTGCAACCAGACTGGTGTACTATTCAGGGTGTACCTTTGCTTAGCAGTAGCTGGGTCGGCTCCAGCAGCATCATGACCCCAATTGAGAATTCAGCAGGTTTTGAAAATGGATGGATGGATCTCTTAACACAGTTTTTTAGAGAATCCATGTTCACTGATGAACAGCCAACTATGTTACAATACTTTTTTAAAGTCTAACATAAAGTAAAATAAATGAAACGCATCTGGCTGTCTGCTGATGTATAAGTTTGATGGATAAGTTTGATCCATCTGCTTAGAAAAGGGGGTAATTGCTTCAGCTTCCCAGTCGGATGTCAAACTTTTTCCTAGAAAAATTCCAATCCGGATCATGGAAAAGCAAATGCAATGTACAAAATCCCCTTAAAGTTGATGAGAGGCTATGATTTAAGTCTGATGTGCAGATACACACCCTGTACATGTCCCAGTAACTGAGTCAGACGCTGGTTTCTTGCTAATCTAGAGTATTTTAAAGTCATAGATTAAGACACGCAGCCATAAAATAAAGCCGTCCTAAAAGTTTCCTTTATGATAACAGAAAAACAAGAAACACAGCGGCAGGACCTTAATAGAGCTTTACTTAATAAACATTTACACAAAAAAATCCCATTGAGAGCTGTGCTGTATTCAAAATGCTAAATTCAAAAAGAACTAAAAAACGTTTGCACATTTTCACTCACAGCTGGTTTGTTGTGTAATTCTCTGTGATGTTTTTTAGTCTTAGAGTTCAAAAATACACAATTTGCTCTTTCTTAAATTAATTGGCATTAAAATGCAGCATTTTTTTAAAACTCAAATGTTTACTCTTAAACCGGTTGCTGTGGACTTTTATCTAAACAGATATTATATCTAGTTTTTTTTACTATAAAAAATGAAGAGCAGAGATTTTTCCTCTGAATTGTTTATTTTTAATCATTCCAAGTATTGTTTGTTCTTCCACTTACTCATGTAAAAATACTCATATTTAGCACCATATTTAGTTATTAAATATAAGGTGGTTAAACATAAAAAATCAAAAAGTTAATGTTAATAAATTTACATCACTGCCCTGTTTGCAGTTTAACTCAAAGCCACATCAATAGTCTGGATCTTAATCTTAGACAGAGATGAATTACATCAGCTGTTTAGCCTAAATCTTTATTCAAACATTAAGTCCAATGCAGCTCATGCACCATTTATTATGTTTTAACACAACTTCCCCTTGCTCAATTCTTGAGACTTTTCCAACAAACAATGACCTCATTGTGTTACTCCTGTTTCTTTTTCTTTGATGATAACAATAAATTTAAAAAGTATGTATACCCTCTAGGCAAAATCTGAGGTTGTTCAGCATTCACACTAAAAAAACTAGAACAAGTTCAGTCATCTAACTGATACATCTTGTTCAAATTAGATGTGTGTGCAGCACCACGTAGATGAAAAGTCCCATTTTTACAGGTGTTGAATAAAAAGAGGAAAGACGTGATGAAATTAACCAACTTGGGGAAAACCAAAACATCAGTGGTTGAGCCAGCTGCAATACTGCTTGCTCTGAAGTCATTTTGACCAGAGACACCTGACTCATTTGTCCACAAAAGCTACAAATACTGAGCATTAAAATACTCTCCCATTTTCTATCAGCTGTGGCAGAAGCTATAGTTGGTGTTAAGAGACAGAAACAGGTGGCAAAGACGGTCATTTTCTCTTTAAGTTCCCTGTTACAATTCAGAAATAAACTTTCAACACTGATCGCCTACAAAAGTTTTACAGCTGATCAAATGATGCCGTTTACAATTAGTAGAACATTGGGGAACCAGAGCACCATAAAGTCTGGGGTGTTTGACTTTGGGCTCAGCTTTAAAGGACGTTAGGGGGTATTTCATATCATAATGTGGGTGCTAATATCATTGATTTATCATCCTATGAATTTGTCGTTTCAGTAATTCCTTTGTGTTGCGGTCACACACACTGGCTTTTCATTCATGTGCTTTCTTTTTTTTTTTTTTACAAACACCAATCATTTTATCTTTTAAAGCAAGAATTTCAGTTGAATTTGACTCTTACCTGCTGCACAATGGTATGTGTAGACCTAATTATAAATACTTCCTTCCAAAGAGACAACACAATTACGCAGTGGTAGAAAAAAGGAAGAAGGAAATCATGACAAATGCTCTTAAAAATAAACCCTGAATGAGATGTAAGTTTAGCGTTTTGGCATGATTGAGAACTGCTCTAAACCTAGATCGGTGTATTGCTACAACATTGCAGAAGAAATTAAACTACCGACATTCTTTTCTTTTTTACAAGCTTTTTTAATTGTTATAAAGACTTTTTAAAATCCTTTTATAATGTCAGCTTTCATTTCATTTTTAGAAATTCTTAGAATCATGATTCACAAACACGTTTTTCAAACTTCACCGGATGTTTAGCCTCCCAAAAAGACTCTTTTAGTCACACGATTTTGCAGCTTGCCGATCCAGTAAAATGAAACATGTCACACTTCTCTTTTCTATGAACTGGTAGATATGTATTTAAAATTAAACTTGTAGCCTGCAGAAAAAAAAGTTTTCATAATAGTTAAATGTAATTTAAAAAAATGTGTACACCATTTAATCTATCAAATTTGAGTGTAAAAATGATTTGATTGGGATTAACCCAAATTTTAGGAAGAAATTCCTTTGTCAACCAATTTTATCTGACCATTTTCTGAAACTGCTTAACCCCTTCTGGGGGTCACAGGGTTGCTGGAGCCTGTCCCAGCCACTGTTGGGTCAAGATGGAATACATCCTGGATGGTTTGCCAGTCCAGCACAGGACCACACACAGACAGAGGAACAATCATATTCACACCTAGGGACAATTTAACATCACCAATTTAACCTGTGTAGTATGTTTTTGGACTGTGGTAGGAACTACCTGGAATAAAGACACACATACATAGTGAAAACAGGCAAACACCATACAGACTGGGATTTGAACCAGGGCCTTTTTGCTGTGAGGCAACCGTGTGACCACTACACCACTTAATAGTCTCTCTTATAACACTTTCCGGATGTGAGGGAAATTGTTTTATTATTATCATTGTTTAAATGTAATCCTCCCAAATGGTTCATTATACGACACTCCCGATTGAACTTTTCTCTTTGTTTGCAAACTGTAACCTCCTACTTGAATTCTTAATAAAAGGAGCACTAGGAGTAGCAGACCTTTTGAGGAGAGAAGGGAGGTGGACTTTCTTCCGTCACACTTGCTTTACTCACTTTTGCATAAGAAACTTGATTCTTGTTGTGGTTTGTTGTTTCTAATTGTATTTTTCTTTAATGTCTAGATGCATTTATCTGACACCGGAAAATTCACGAAACAAAAAAAATATATATTATAAATGCGTAGCAGCATCGCTACCATGAGTCATTGGTTCTTACACACACATTTAGCAGCAAAAACATAAAGAAGTCATTTCCTGTGTGACTTCAACATTTCCTCACATCATAGTGAGGAAACCTTTGCCTATGGTGGCACACAATCATGTTTCTGAAATTGATTGGGTTTGGGGCAAAATTCTTTGCACTCTGTCTTTACATACAGCAGCAGCGTTGCAGTCAGGTCTCTTTCTGTCATTACAATGTAGGGTTAGAAAAGTGCTCATAATTCAGTCATAGTAACTCTCAACTTGTAAGAATTTTTACTTTTTTGGCAACTGGAAGTAAACTATGCTTCTACTGAATTCGGAATAATTTTAAGCTATCCACAAAAAATTATCAGCTTCTGCGAAGGTCTAAATAGCTCCAGATGTTCACTATCACCTCCAGGTTTGGCATTTGCTTGTGATTTACCACATTAAATCTCATTTTTTGCCATTTGGCTGCTCTTTTAAAGGGTCATCAAATTTGCTGCCATCTTTCCTTATCCTCTGCATCTTCTTCACTCACAGTAACTCTCCTTCACTACATCTGCTACCCTTAATCTTTGGTCTTCCTCTAGGCCTCCTTCCTGGTAGCTCCAACCTCAACATCCTTTTACGAACAACATCAGTGTCCCTCCGCTCATTGTATTCAAACTATCTGGTTCTGCTTCCCGGCAATTTATTTCCAAAAAATCTAACATCAGCTGCTCATCCGATGGATTCTTTTAATCCTCGTCATTTCCAAAAGAAAACCTCATCATCTTCAAATCTGCTGCCTCCAGGTCCTCTTCCTGTGCCCCAATTAATCTGACGTATCATCCATGTTTTATGGCCAGACTTTGTTTAGCTTTAAGATGACATAAGAAAAAAGGACTTGCTGTGGTGGCATTAGAAGTATTGGTAGTAACTTGTTACAAAAATAACATTACTTTTTGCAGGTGAAAGTTCTCATTTATCCTGGTGACTACATTTATTTCAAGCTATGAAAAAAAAAATAGATGCTAAATTAGAATAGTTTTGGAGCTGGAGTGTTTTGATGCAAAGGCCTAAATGCATCAACAGGTTTCAATGGCTTGTGAAAGAAAGTAACTTAAAGTAATTCAAGAAATCAATCCAGCCATAAAATTTTAACATATGGGAGTACTTTTCAATAACAGCAGCTTAAATGTAACGTATTGCATTTTGAACTAATTTTCAAAACACTGCGCCTCTATGGGTTATATAGAAATACATGTTTAGGGGGGCCAATCAGGAGCCAACGTCGTAGTAGGAGTTACAGCACCCCCTACTGTCACAAAAAAGGAACTGCAAATCAGGTGTTTGACTTATTAAACATATCTATGTCATTAACGTTGCTCCTACTGTCTTAGCTCTTATAAATACATATTTATGTTTAAAGAGACTATATTACGTCTATTTCCCTCCTGTTTTTGGCCATTATTCGGGATGTTTTGATGATCTAACGTGGAGTTTTGGCGCCATCTAGTGAGCAACTTAAACAGAATTTAAGTTTTAGATGATAACAGCGACGTCAGCTAAAAGAAAAATCAAAACAGTCACCGCTGCTGACCAGCATCTGGCGCGGATGTAGGTCCAGACAAAAGACTGTGGTCATCGGTGAATCCCCCGTGAGACAGAAAAACACTGCGGGCAGCCTTAGGGAGGAAGTACGCATGCGCGGAAACTCTAAGCCTGTCTCTGAACTTTCATTTTGCTCTGGCGTGTTCCCGTAGGCTGTAGCAAATGAGACAAAAACTAGCCAAACTGTCAACATGAACTAGCGTCTAAGCAATAGTTTTAACTTAATATGCACCTTTCGAGTGTCATTCAAATATTTATTAATAAATAAAACTCGTAGAAACCAGTTTAGCTAACTGTGCAGCAACAATGGTGTAGTAAGCTAAGTGTAAACAATCGACTGTGTGAGAAAGCCCTGGGAAAGGTGAGTTTGTTAACATTATTATTACTAGTGTAGATTTTTAAGTTCACTGAAATAACAGATCAACTAATGTAATATTCGTAAATACATTAAACGAAACGTGCATAATAGTGCAAACAAACATGTTTTAAATGTTATAATGTATGTATCCTCATATCTGTGAAAATGTTTTTTTTTTTTTATTATTGTCAGACTGATCTTAAGCATGGAGCGGTCCGCCCTGAAACAGGGCCAGCTGTTTGGCTCTTGGGAAACCAAGGAAAGGCTTGGGATGGGAGGCTTTGGACACGTTTACTTATACCAACATGTGGTGAGTTGTATGCTGTGCATTCTGGAAGGCCTAACCTAAACAGCAATGTTTTTTACCCCTTCTTTCTGCTATTTTCCTGTTTTGTTTTTGTTTGGAGCAGGAGACAGGGGTGAAAATTGCTGTGAAACACTGCCGCCTGGACCTGAGTGCTAAGAACAAAGAACGGTGGAGCAGAGAGATTCAGATCATGTCAAAGTGACTGCTGTTTGTGGTTTATCCAAATCAGGGGTCTGTAACCTTTAACCCAAAGAAAGCCATTTGGTCCAGTTTTAATGTTCCACCTCCTTGTTTAAAAATAAAAGCTTTATTTATGTTTTTGGCGCCATTAAACATTTGTATATAAAGTGTAGCTTTTATTTATTTACAATAACTAAATTACAAAAGTGTTATATTTTTCTGTAACACTTGTAGTTTTGATTGAAGCACAGACAAATTCCTTTCAAAATAAAACATACCCTGTGTTAAATAAGGTCCTTCTCCTGCAGCAAATTCAATTGAATTAACAAAAAGGAAGAAAAGTCAAATCTGTCATTATGACTTTTTCATCCTATTTCTCCTATTTAAAAGAAATCTATTCATGTACGGTAAATGCAGTTTTATATACTTTTGGAACTTTGCCCCTGAGCAGCAACTAGACACTGTTGTTCAGCAGAAGATCAGAAAAGTGCTTTTAGTTTATTTTAATAATAAAACCACTCTGAAATTTCTTTGCTCAGTTAGCTGAAATGGTAAAAATCTAAAAAAAAAAGGACGAAACTTAATTGACTTAAACAAATTAATCAAAACTACAAACTCATTATTTATTCAAATGATTTGCATTTTTCTACAAAGCCAAAAATGGGTGTGGCACCGGAGCCTCAGGTTTCTGACCCCTGATCTAAATTTTGTGACTTCATTTCAGCTTTTACAAATGTTTTATTACATGTTTGGTCCCACTGTCGACAGGCTGAACCATCTGAATGTTGTTCAGGCCAGAGAAGTTCCTGAGGAGTTGCATGCCATCGCTTTAAATGATCTACCGCTGCTGGCGATGGAATACTGCTCAAGAGGAGATTTACGCAAGGTACTATATAGCTTCTCCATTCATTTTTTTTTAAATAAAAGTTTTTGCAAATGTAGGTATTATGCATTTACTTTTTTATTCAGGTGCTGCATAAACCAGAAAATTGTTGTGGGTTAAAGGAGAGTGAAGTCCTCTCACTACTTAAAGACATCGGTATTGGGGTTTTTTAAGTTATTACTTTGATACAAGACTATTTAAGCTCAGTGTAATATGTGTGGAATTTCTGACCAACACAGGCTCTGGTATCCAGTATCTTCATGAGAATAAGATCATTCACAGAGATCTGAAGCCAGAAAACATAGTTTTACAAGAGATCGATGGCAAGGTGCAGTAATTTAGTCTGTAACATACATGAAGCTTGTATTAGCTGCAATTTGTGACACACAATAACAGATTTCTTTGTTCTTTTTTTTTCTTCTTAATTTTGTTTAAAATATTCCTTCTTCAGCTTGTACATAAAATTATAGACCTGGGGTATGCAAAAGATCTGGATCAAGGCAGTCTCTGCACATCCTTTGTTGGAACTTTACAGTATTTGGTAAATTTATCTTACAAAATATATTCATTTTGGTGTTTTTATTTAGTTTTAAAGCTTTATATGTACACATGACAGGCTCCAGAGCTGTTTGAGAGCAAACCCTACACTGTAAGTGTGGACTATTGGAGTTTGGGGACAGTGCTCTTTGAATGCATTTGTGGCTTTCGGCCGTTTCTGCACCACATGCAGCCCGTACAGTGGTAAGCCAAAAAATGCATCTAGTTTTTTTTTTTTTTCTGTAATTGTTCACAGTTTTGACTCATGTTAAAATACTAGTGTAAAAAAGGCGTGGCAGAAACCTTAATTACATGAAGCAGATCTTATCTACTCAAAAAAAAGGTGCAGTAAGCTAACTTCAATTTAGGGTTGTTTATGTTCAAAGTCTGCATTGTAAACAAAGGCTATTTTTTCACGTCTTTATTATTTACTAGCATTTGTTGGGAGAAATAGCAGTTTTTTTTTTTTTTACCGGTAATAATTGCAGATGTTTCTTTAAATGCTAAATTTCATCCCAGTTCAGTTTGAAATGTGTTCTTTGGAGAGCTGAAAGGATTATTTTTTTTTGTCTAAACATGATGGAGACTCCTAAGAGTGAAGCCTTCAAAAGGTAAAGTGGAAATGCCTGGTTATGTTAAACAAACTAAGTGCATTTGAAAGTTGGAGATGAAGGTTAAAGTGTCTGTTCAGTCTTACTTTGTTGATCTAGACATATTTTCCCCTTCCCAGCACAAGTGATTCACAACTCTTGGTAATTCTGTACTTTAAAAAAGGAAAGGAAAACCTGGTTCAGAGAAAGGAGAATTGGAAACCTTCTCAATATTGAAGATTTTTAAGAAATTAGAAGCTATAAAATTGGATTATCATGATACCAATTTTGTTGGAAGTGTGTCAAATATTGAATCTTTATTTTTGTTGCAGACTGCTTTGGAAAATCTTAATAATTTGTGTTCTAATTTTTTGCATTTATTAATTTTTTGCTTGTGTAGGACAAGCAAAGTCAAAAACAAGGGGCCTAAAGACATCATGGCAGTCGAGGACATGAATGGTGAAGTTCGATTTTCAGCACACCTGCCTTATCCCAACAATCTTAGCAGGTCAAGGAGGAATCATTTAAATTTAAGTGAGTCCAGCTAACTTTATTCTGAGTAATTGATATCTGTTTTTCCTTTGTTCAGTCCGCTGCTGGAACCCATAGAGTCTCTGCTCCAGATGCTGTTGCTTTGGGATCCTTCAACTCGTGGCGGAGGACTGGATCCGGAAACAAACAAGCCTTACTTTTACTCCGTTCTGCACAATATTCTCAGCATGAAGGTTAACCCGAAGAAAATGTCTTCAATCTGGATTTACTTCATTCTTTAGTGTGTGTGTTCTTTCTAATTGACGGAACATTAAGTGAAACTACCCTCAAGCTTCACTCTTCATCTTCCAGGTCATTCACGTCTTGGACATGACCTCAGCCCAGCTGCACTCTTTAGATTTGGGGACCGACGAGAGTTTACTCTCTCTGCAGCTTCGCCTCGAAGCACAAACACAAGCGCATATTTCCCCACAGAGCCAAGAGCTTCTGCTGGAGACGGGAAACTCCCTCGACCCCCGTAGGCCGCCCATCCAATTTCTGCCAGAGGGCTTGGTATGCAGCACAGAAAGACAAACGCAAGCCAAAACGGCGTTTGTTTGTCGAACGCTAACTACATACACCACAATAGTGTATAGTTCTTGTACTTTTTCATCTGCAATTGTGAATGCAGATGCAGATAAATTCCAATTTTTGCTAATGTTTTTCTTTTTTACAAAGTGAACTACATTTTTTTGTTGTTTTTTTCTTTTTAGGGCAATAATAAATTTCCACCTTCCTCTTTAGGGCAAGTTTGTAGTTTTATCTCCAGAGTCTTTTATTTTATGCATCCATAGTTTTAATTCTGCATCTTTTTATTTTAGCGAGGCTGGGATAACTCTATAGTGTTCCTGTTTCACACAAGCCTTAACAAATACTCCGGACCGCTGACCGCCAGACCTTTGCCAGAGAGCGTCAACTTCATAGGTGAGATGCTTATCTCTGCACCAAGTTGTAAACGTATTTTCTAGATGTTATTGTGTTCTGTACTCATGTTTAAATAAATTTTATCTAGGGTTGATTTAACTTAAATTCAGTTAAACTCGTGTCTAATTTGGTGTGATGTGATATGTGCTTGTGTTCTCTCTTGTTGCCAGTCAGGGAGACTAAAACACAGCTCCCCCTCTCCACTCTGAGAAAGGTTTGGGCTGAAGCTGTCAGCTATGTTTGTGGACTGAAAGAGGACTACTTCCGGCTGTATCAGGGGCAGAGGACTGCCATGTAAGTGCATTAGTAGCCACATAAATGATCACTGTAGTAGCACTCCGAGACTCTGGTTTCTCCTGCTGTTTGCGTTAGGCTGAGTTTGCTGCGTTACAACACCACCTTGACCAAGTACAAGAACGAACTGTTCTCCGAGTCACATAAACTCCAAGCCAAGCTGGCTTTCTTTAAGACAAGCATCCAGTATGATCTGGAGCAATACGCCAACCAGATGAAGAACGGCATCTGTGAGTGGATTTTCAGGATCTTCTGTGATGTGTGTTGCATTTTTCTGTCACTTTTAACGCCTCTGCTGCTGTTTTGTTTTAATGTGAAGCTTCAGAAAAAATGTGGAAGACGTGGCAAGAAAGTAGAGAAAAGGTTGATTTATTAACGAAGGTGAGACACTTTCAAAACAAATGCTAATTTATTGGAGTGATTCAAACAGCACAGTGCTAACGGTTTTCCTGCTGAAGGCTGCAGACGTGGGGTTCCTGGATAAAGAGATTCTGGGCTTGCATAATGAGATTGTGGAGCTGCAGAGGAGTCCATATGCCAGAAGACAAGGAGATGTAATGGAACAGCTGTGAGTATCACTGCAAAGCTGTTATTCCACTTCATTTTGAAAACCCAAAAGGATTTAGACCCATTTTTTTCCTACAAGGTTTAAGAATTATATGAGATATAATTCAGAGCAAGTGAATCCCAGAACACATTTCTGATGTTTTTCTGTTACACTAATATCACTATTGGT
Source organism: Oryzias latipes (assembly GCF_053564925.1). NCBI lineage: Eukaryota > Metazoa > Chordata > Actinopteri > Beloniformes > Adrianichthyidae > Oryzias > Oryzias latipes. The sequence continues at coordinate 25,991,578 of NC_136251.1, read as the reverse complement.
TCTTATAGTTTGGGTCTAGGGTGTTGTGGAGTGGCATTTAACCCCAAGAAACATATGTTTCCGAACTTTTAAAGTTAATTTGACTTATTGTTTTTCATTTTATGTAGCAGCAATTGAAAATAATTAAAAATGCTTTTGTCTCTTTTTTCAGGGAAAAAAAGGCGATTGAACTCTACAGGCAACTGAAGGCTAAATGTAAAAGTTAGTACCTAAACTTATCTAAAGCAACATACAATAATCCACATTTTTAATTGTAATACAAAAATATTTTTTTGTGTATTTGCTATAGGTACATTTGTAAAACTGCTAATTGAATGATACAAAAATGATGAACAGGTTGTGTTGTCATCTCCTTTTCAGGTCCTGACCCGCCTCATGGTTACAGTGACAGCTCAGATATGGTGAAAACAATCCTTCAGACAGTTCAGAACCAGGACAGAGTGCTGAAAGATCTGTACACTCACCTGAGGTAAACTATACCCAATTTAATCAAACATTTTGAACAATGTCGGCACAAGTGAGGGATAAAGTGGCCCGATTTTAATGTTCTGAATGTTCATTTTTTCCATAGTACCATTCTAGTGTGTAAGCAACATATTGTGGATTTGTTCCCTCATCTGGAAAAAGCCCTGGGGGATATAAAAGCTACAGAAAACACTGTGATACAAATGCAAAAGAGGAGACAAAAGGAGTTCTGGTATCTTCTTAAGGTTGCCTGTGTATGTACGCTATAAAGTAACAACAGACACTTGAGAGCTTCAGCACAGAAATGAGGTATTTTGGTAGCTAATACGATTTGTGGTTGTGTATTTAGGAACAGAACAACTCTCCAGTGTCGTCACAACATCCCTCTGATTGGTAAGATCTCTTCCAAACGCAACTCTCTGCCTATAAAAGATGAATTTCACTATAAGTTGCAGTTTGAGGTGTAAACAAAGTCTTTAAAGTGTTAAATGTTTCTTGTCTTTTTCAGTGAAACTGTTGGCCAGCTGCTCAATGAAAATCAGCGGTATCTGAGTCATCTGACTTCTCTCATGCAAGATGCTGCTCAGAGCATGGAGCACAGTGTAATGGTAAAGTCTGGAGAACAGAATGAAATGATCATTATTGATGTAACTTTCAAATATAAGGACAAGTGTCTTCACTATTTTTGATCAATAATAGCCATCCCCTCATGTTGGTCTTGTGTCTTGATGGTTTTTCTTTTAAGTCTGCTTGATTTTGAACAGGTTTTTTTTCTTTCTTCAGGATCAAGACTGGAGCTGGACTCAGTCTGGAGCAGTGAAGGTCCAGTCTCAGAAGCCATGAAAACTTTCCAAAGATTACAATGTCTGGCATATCAGAAACACTCTATGTGTGCCTATACATTATCCTCTTTGACAATAACGTATAAAAAGTGTTTTTAAGCTGTCCATGAAAAAATGTTAACATATTTAATGAGTGTTTTGTCCTTAAATATTAAACATATTTATTTTCAGATGAATCAAAGTGCATTATTTTTGTTAAAAGAATGTGTTAACAATGGAAGGTGACCTGACGTTTTTATAAAGGTGTTAAACACAAACATTGTTTTGTCTGAGTCATCCTTGTGAGTAATCTGAATGCCTTTCTTATAGTTAATTGCATGAAGAAGAAAAAAACAAGAAGAAATAAAGTTTTTTAAATTATTTGGTTGGAAAATCACCATAAATATCATTTTTAAACCTTAAGACTTGCATGAAGGTACCTTCTCATGTCATTTTTGCCTAGATAGATTTTGGGATTTTTACAGTGTTGTGTTATTTTCAGTTTTTATAAGTCATTTTATTTGTACTCATATTTTTGTTTGCTCTGTCCAATTATTTGGTTCCCGAATCCCTTATTTCTCATTTGTTCTTTTTTTCTTCTTCAAATTTATATCTCTTAATGAGTGATCTATGCCCTTTTTGTTTGTTTTTTTTAAACCGTCTGCCTTTTTTGTGTCATAGTTTGTGTGTCATAATTATTATAAATATTCATTTTTGAATAGGTCTTTGTCAAAGTATTAGTTTTGCCATTCATATTTTTATAGAAAAGTTGACCCTAAATTATAGAGTTTGCCACCGAATATTATTTTTATTTCTTTTTTAAAATATTTCCTGTACCAAATTGTCCAGGCTCAGAAACGCAAAATAACTAGAAATAAGAAGAAGAAAAAAACAATTTACTGTCCCCAGGACTTTTTTAAAATCGCATTTGGCTTTTTTTCGACGGTCCCTGAAGTAACTTCGATGAAGCAAATCAGCGTTGGAAGGGGAGGAGTGACGTGAGGGGGATGGTCCGTCGAATGATAAGACCAGAGTGCAACTGTTCGATACTTGGGTAATTTTTCATTTTTTAAAACCATATATTTATTGTAATGTTTCAGATGTTTAAATAATCAACAGCATTGTCCATTATGTGAATATTAGTTATATTTTATTGCCGTTTGACAACTTGAAGTTGCGCTTAGGTGCAATTTGCCGACGGAGTAAGCGATTTCCGAATCCACCCTTAGAGAAAGCTAGCTAGCTAGCTAGCTAAGCGAACCTGCTAGTAGTCTTCCGTTTTCCACTTTCTCAATGAGTCGGTCATGTTCGAGTATGCAGATTTGTATCGTTTAATTTCTGCTTTATTACTTTGTAGAGGCATCTCACTTGCTGCCTTTTTAAGAACAAGTTATAAAGCAGAAAGAAGCACGCTAGCTTTACACTTCCCAGCATTCCCATTAGTTCTCGTGTTACGCATCGAGGTTCCATTACATTTCAAAACTGATCTTCACCATGTTTAACAACCAACGTTTTACTTGATTTAAATTGTAGGCCAAAACATAATAAACAAACGTTCAATCTTTTTTATTATTGGGCTGTTTTTGTTACTTTACAGATTTAATACAAAATTGATTCACCCTGCAGCAAATTTGGTTCAATGTGTATATTGACACCTAAATTGCACATTATGCGTACTTTAAATTATATTGTGATGCAGTATTGTTGCTAGAACTCTACAAAACCTTAGGATTTCGACCATATTTTTAGTGTTTTCTCGGGTGTGTCAATGTTTTCTTCAGATAAGTGCGGAAAGGTCCCCTGTTTTTCTGAGTCTGGGACTGTGGGTATTTTGATTCCCTTTCAGTCACTGCTTATCGTTGTGTAAATATTTCTGCTGATTGACATTTCCTTTTTTTCTGGCAGGTGTGTGTAAGTGAGGATGACAATGCCGCATGTGGGGGCAGTATTTGCAGCAATGGCAGGAGTGGTTGCCCTCATGCTGCACTCCTCCATTCACAAGATAGAGGAAGGACACCTTGCCGTCTACTACAGGTATTTCATTCGGTTTTTTTACGTCTGTAGTTTGTGAAAAACACCTGTTTTTCATAGTTGACATTAATATCTACCAATTGGGACCTACTTGTTTAAAGATAAATCCCAATGAAAACTGGATTTTTTTTAACACTTTCTTGTGGTATTTTACTCATGATGGAGGACATATATGAAGAAAATTAAGTTTAAAATTGTGGTTCTGCTTTGCAGAAACTGTCCCAGAAAATGACATAATCATAATTAAAAGACCACTTGGAATCCTTTTCAAACAAATCAATAGATGATTGCAATGGAGCTTTAAAGGATTTTGAGAAATTTAAATATACTTTACATCTGGTGAGGCAGATTATAAACGCAAAGACAATATGGAAGCTGTACTGGGAACTCGTTCATTTATTTATTTATTTATTTGTGTATGCGGATATGCACCAAGCAATGCTTGTTTTTGTTTTTTTTGTTTTTTTTCCAGAGGTGGAGCTTTACTAACTACTCCCAATGGTCCAGGATATCATATCATGTTGCCTTTCATCACCACATACAGAGCAGTGCAGGTAAACAGATACTTTTGCACTGAAACCCAACTTGTAGTAGATGTTTTTTTTTTTTTTAAACTAAATTCATTTAAAACTTTCGTTGAATCCGCTTGGTCCAAACAAGACTCCCTTGGGAGGTGGAGGTGTTTTTGAAAAGTTCTCAGTCAAAATTTATGATTAAACATATTTACTCAGCAAGGATCTATAATAAATAAAAAATAAATTTTGCACCATTTAGTTGCATAATTCTAAAAAAAAAAAAATTTTGCTTTTGCTTTCAAAGCTTCTTAGCTGTAAGGAACAAATTTTTATTGAGTGGCTAATTCCTCTAACTATTTCTGATCTGCTTAAACTTGATCCTTTGGACATAAATAATACAAATGTAACACAAATGAGAATAATTGAATCAAATGCTATATTTTCCACATTTGTGATATTTCTTTTTTCTAATAGATTTGGGATAATGTTGTCTCATTTTCATGTGTTTAGTTTTATTTCTCTCAACTTTAACATTCGGGTCAAAATATGTTTGAACTTTTTGTTTTAGACCACGCTTCAAACTGATGAGATCAAGAATGTGCCTTGTGGGACAAGGTATGACTGTTTACAGAGACACATTTTCAGAAGTTAATTACTCTTTAGATACTATTTGTTTGAATTAAACCTTGTTTTTTTTCTGTAATAGTGGTGGTGTGATGATCTACTTTGACAGAATAGAAGTTGTAAATATGTTGGTCCCTACAGCAGGTATGGTGTATTCAAATCTTTGTGATTGCAAACGTTCCTGATCGACTTTAACCACCGTGTCTTTGTTTGTAGTGGTGGACATTGTGAGGAACTACACGGCCGATTATGACAAAACTCTCATTTTTAACAAGATTCACCACGAATTGAACCAGTTTTGTAGCGTCCACACACTTCAGGAAGTCTACATTGAGCTGTTCGGTGAGAGGCTTTGACTGCTTCAATAAGTGTTCCTTCCTAAAACTCCAAATAGTTTGTATTTGAATAGTTTGCCTTGTATCCTGCAGATATTATAGATGAAAACCTCAAAACTGCACTGCAGAAAGATCTGAACGCTATGGCACCTGGACTTACAATACAGGTATGTAAACACACTTCATAGTGATACAGCATGCACTTAAATTTAATAATATTTGATATTTTAAGGGAAAAAAATGGAACAATATTTTGCACTTCTTTTAATAGTCAGAAATTGTTCCTGTTAGTATTCATTTAAGTTAATGATCATATTGATTAACACTGTAAAATATATTTCTCATGAATTTGTAATTGTTTGACCACATTTGGTCAAAATAGAAAGATGTTGCATATTTATTTAATTCTCTCCAATTCCATGCAGGCTGTCCGTGTCACCAAACCGAAGATTCCCGAGTCTATCAGGAGGAACTTTGAACTCATGTGAGTTTTAGAGGATTTGTCTCAGCACAGACTTACTCACTTAATTCATGAATTAAATACATTAAATAGAACTAAATGTGTGTACTTGTGTGTGTGTGTGTGTGTGTGTGTGTGTGTGTGTGTGTGTGTTTAGGGAAGCAGAGAAAACTCGTCTCCTAATAACGGTTCAGACTCAGAGGGTTGTGGAAAAGGAGGCGGAGACTGAAAGGAAGAAAGCCATTATTGGTAAATTTGTTGTTTTACTGTAAATCATTGTAGGCTTTTTATTTGCATCTCTCTGTAAAGTTTCGGCTGTTTCTTTGTCAGTCATGTCTAACAACTGTTTTTTTGTCCTTTAGAGGCTCAGAAAGTGGCTCAAGTAGCAGAGATCCATTTTAGACAAAAGGTGATGGAGAAAGAGACTGAGAAGAAGATTTCTGAAATAGAAGGTTGGCATAGCTGCTCTCATTTTCCTTTTTTTGTGGATAAAATGTCTGAGGCCATTGTGGTTTTCTCATTTGTCTCATTTATCACATGTGTTCGTTTCAGATGCTGCTTTCCTGGCCAGGGAGAGGGCCAAAGCAGATGCAGAGTATTACACTGCTGCTAAGTTTTCTGAGGCAAACAGGGTAAGAACTGTACAAGTACCCTCCCCTACTCCAAATATCATCATCTAACCCGATTTTCTGTTTTCATTTGTGGAGATTTAGATTTGAGGGCTTTTCTGATCCTGTTTTGAGTTTTTTTCTAAAGAAAAAACCCCACTCTGATCAAAATGGTGTCTTTAACATGTTTTTGTGGACATATACAAAGAAAATGAAGCATTTCTACATTCAAAACGTTGTGAACGAGGAGCAGACGAAAAAATGCTGTTTGAAAATTGCTGCTCCGCTCTGCAGTGGGGAGGTTAAGATGGGGCGGGGTAGCTCAGCGCCCACAACTCGGAGGCGAATGTCAAAGGAATTTACAGATTTCCTTGATTTAGGCACAAAACGTCAGAATCCTAATTAAAAGAGCACCAGGATCTCTTTTAAAATGGATTTTAAAAAATGATTTTAGTGGGATATAAAGCTGCTTCTATTCAGCTCATTTCATTTGTAAAAGATGCATCATTTAAGCCCATGTAAATGTTTTTTTATGGATTAATCTTAACAGATGTTATGTTTTTGTTTTTCTGACTAGCTGTTATCAGTCTAGGTGATATTTCTCTATCAACAGCAGAAATGAATTCTTATTATAAAGATGCCCCAGGAGACCTGTTTCATGGACCTTTGTCTGGGATCATACCTGTGTTTTGATGACAAAAAGCTAAATCCTTATCATTTTCTCAAAATACTGACATAATTCTTTTTAATCTTTGCAGCTTAAGTTGACGCCGGAGTACCTGGAGCTGATGAAGTATCAGGCCATAGCTGCTAACAGTAAGATCTACTTTGGTCAGGACATTCCGAACATGTTTGTTGAGGGGAACAGCAATTCGCCCAAGTCTGGACCAACTTCAAGTTTGCCCGGCTCTGAATCAGACGTGTTCAAAGCTAAGCCAGATGGGCACTGAGGCTCCAGGAGAACCTGATGAGGACCTTTCACTGAAAATTGTGGGTGTTGAAGCTTTGCAGATGGTCTTGAATCTAAACAGCAGTGGGGACGGTGAAGTGAAAGATGATTGGAAAGTGCGAGAGCCTGGGGTAAACAGAAAGTTGGAGAGAAAAAGTGAGCTTAAGGAATGCTCGATGCCATGGTAAAAATAATTAGCATAAAACGCCTATGCCTGGAAAGGTGACACTAAAGAGTCGCCCTAATTTAAATGTGCGCTTCTCTATTTCAGGTTATGCATTTTTTTTTTCCTGCATTGTCTTTTCTAGTCTTGCAGCTGCGTTTATGTTTTTCTGTGTGCGAGAGCATGATTTGTGATTAAATATGAGATGATTTTCTGGAAATGAATGTCTGGCTTTGCAGCACTGGAATCTGACAGGTGTCGCTAGTTAAAAGTTTGAATACTTTGTACGGGTTCAGGTGTACGGTATATTTGTGCCATTTTTGTGCCGGTCGGCCGTCGTTGCTGAGAGTCCTTTTGAAGACTAAGTAATCCTAGCTTCCATGAAACGCTGCCTTTGAACCGTTGACTTTTAGTCAGCTTATGCACCAATGTTTTAGGGTAACCGGTGTGGTAGGACTCGGTCATTGGATGGAAGCCACCTTTAGTTTGGTTTTGATGAACTGGAACTGAATATGTGCGGCGAAAGCTTTAATTACAGTGGATGATTTACTGCTTGTTGTGTTGTTTATTTTCTGGGGGGTTTTGTAATCCTATGTTGATTTGTTTTGTTGGCAATTACTTTAATTCCCAGTGAGATAAAAAGAAGAGAAATAAAATCTGGTTTTCTTCTATAAATTCAGATGATCGATCATTTCTGTGAGAGTGCTACAGCAATAAATACCAGCTCAACACGCTTGGATGTATTCTTTTTGTTAAGAATTTTCTTTTCTTTTTTTATTCTGATTGTCATTTGAAAGGTTTGCTTGAATCAGATGATGGGCATAATTTATTAAATATCAACTTTCTATTTTCAGGGCTTTTCAGTTTATCGTCCATTCTCAGGAATTGCTTTTCATTCTTTTAGAAAAACTTGGCATTGCTACATATTCACAGACGAGTTACTCTTAGGTTAAATTGGAAATACAAAATCCCTACAAATGTATTTTAATTTGTTTGTATAAAGTCTGTAAACAGGAGCATTTTGAGGATGTTGTCGGGTCAAAAATGAAAGAAATTCTGAAACAATTCCAATTGTAGTGGTTTTGACTACACCAGCTTAACTGGAAATGCACATCTCCCTGTTGAGAGTAATATTTAGGCAAGCACTACACAGAAATACTGAATTAGGAGGTTCTTTTTATTTTATTTTTCTGAGATTTGAACAAAATGCAAGTTGGTGCTAGTTGTTTTTTTTTTTTTTTTGGGGCAGGGGGCTGTTTTAAACGTTGAAAGACTTTCACCACTCAGATTTCAAGCCTTACATAAAAATGAACTAACTGACCTGCAGGCTGAATATTCTAACAAACACAAGCAAAGACTGGAGAAAACAACAGTTAGCAGCCCACACCGGTTGTTGTTTTTTTTGAAGATGATGTTGTTTGGTGGTGGGTTTAAACACACAAAGAATAAAGCGGTTGTGAAATTAATTTTGTCAATATTTTGTACAATCTGTGAAATTTAAAACATTTTCTCCTTGTTTTAAAAATGTTTACATGTAAAAATGTTTCTAGGTTTTGACAATGTTTCTATGTAAAATAAAACCTATTTTGGTACCAGTTTCTTTTTTGGGTTTGTGACTGTTTTCATGTAGTTCAGATCATTTCCAAAAGGAGGTAATCTAACTTAAGATGAGGCGGGATATGACTCATTCTGAAATCTGGTTTGGAAAATCGAGGGTTGTGAAAAAAAAAAAAAGTCATGAAATGTTGCAGATAAAGTATTGATAAAGTATTTTTCCTATATGGGAAGGCAAAAGGTGTTTTGCATGTCTGGAAGACAAAATAAATATTAGAAAACTGACGTAAATCTAAAAGTAGAGTAAAATATAATAAAATGCTGTTTAGTTAATTAGTTGGCAATACTTCATTAAAACATGAAAAGTATTTTATTTGAAAGGTAGAGTATTTAGTTTCATGTTATAATTTGCATTTTGATAAGCCTAACAAGTGTTTTTTTTTTTTTTAGTAATTTGACAAGTGTGATTAAAGTCTGCATTAATAGGAGGAAAGCATCTAAAATTCCTACAATTCACCAAACACTTGAACTATACTACATTAAGTTTTAACTCCATTTCAAACCTGAAACCTGTATATGTATTTTTTACATAAATTTGCTATACATCTCAGCAAAACTACAAAGCAGCTTTGAATGAAGGCAACAAAGGACAAGGAAGTGGTTATGGAAATGTGAAGTAAAGCTTCCTTCAGCTGTGTGTAAACTTTAGTTGCATAAACGCTTTCAGATTAGACTCAAATTTGATCTGAGAGCAGAAAGAAACAACTTTACCCCCTTTATTTCACATGAAGTTTATTCTGGATTTATTTGCAGAGTTGTACTAATTTTGTAGTGAAAGTCTGTAAAACTCAGCAATTTTAACCCCCCCCCCTCCCTTCCTTCACCACCACCATCCCAATTCCAGGAAGTGAGGTGATGGTCAGGTTTTTACAGCTTCCTGCCTGAGCATCGCTTTCCTGGGTTGCTTTGACATCACGTCCATGATTTATCTAACCTTGACATCTTCCGGGACGTTTCCCTCACCAAAGGGCCTGAGGGTGTGGTTCCTCCTCTATGAGTAAATTCATTCCCAAAAACGGCGGGGGAACGTGAAAATGAATCATCAGCAGGACACAGCGCTGCTCTGTTCTCCTCTTTTCTCTCAACATTCTTACTTCCTGTGTGTTTCTGCTGTTTCCCAGCAATATCCCCCTTTCTTTAAGTAACCCCCTAAAAAAAGCAGCTGTTCAAGCTGACAAATGCTATTGTTGCATAAGCACAGTTCTTTATTACAACTAAGTCAACAGGTTGAAATAGTCTTAATCAGGCTGTGAAAAAGTTTCCTTTGTTCGAGGAAATTACTCAGATTCTATCAGCTTTAAAGTAGACTCAAAAATTAAAATATCTGGATAAGAATTACACACTTTCCAGCTGTTTGTACATCTGTTTATGTGTTTAAAGCCCCGCAGAACTTTAAAAGTCAAAAGTCAATTCCTAATTGTTTTACATTTACATTCATAATGTTCTTAAAGTTTGCCATTTCCTTAAAAATAACACAAAAGATTGAAAATTGATATTTCAATTCACACAACAAAACAAGTTTTTGATTTTAAGAACGAGACAGTATCAGGCACAGCTGACATGAATGGTGGTGTGGAAACAATAACATAATATAGAAGTTATAAATATTGAATTATGTTTAAAATAAGCTAACTAGAAGCATTTTCTGTTTTGGGTATAGGAAAAAGTCTGAACTTCTCTATATATATATATGAGGAGCAGGATCGATTATAATGCTTAGAATTTTCCCCAAAATAGAAAATGAGATTATAATCAAATATAACTTTATTTATTTTTTATTTTTTTAGCTAATAACTCAATCATGACATGTTCCCATAAACAGTTTACCGTTCAATTAAACCTGAGGAACACAGTCTTCCTGGACAGACAGTTACATCCTTGACACAAACCAGATCAATTTGACCAAACATGCAACTCTTTGCTCCCATAACCTAAAACAAATTTATTGGTGGCATCGAACCTGCTCCAAACCTGCAAACACAAACATCTAAAAAGAAAGAAAACATGCAAAAAGTGAAATATGTGCAACTGAAAACATCTCCCATATGCAGTCTCAGTCTCAATTGATAACCCCTTTATAAGAATATGCTCTAATTTTATAATATTTTGGGATGAATATGCTCATTTTGTAGCCATAACAAATCTGAAAGACAACTATAAATCAATTTTTTGGGTCATTTATTTAAAAGCAGCTCAGCGGCCTTGTGGAAGACTGGAAGGTCGTGAGTTCAAATCCACGTCCGAGTCATACCAATGCCTCCGTACTTGGCGCACAGCATTAAGGGGTTGGATTGGGGGGATTAAACCACCAAATTCTGAGTGCGGCGGTGTCTGCAGCTCCCCAAGGGGGTGGGTGCAGAGAACAATGGGACTTTAACTTTCCATACATGCAACTACAGCTTCACTTGAGATATTATCAAAAGTTGATTTATTTTAACCCAGTGTTTTAATGTTGAGAGATATTAATAATGGTAAGAGCACGAAAAGTAACAAAACAGTTTTTGACTCAGTTGTGTCATTCAGTTCTCTGTCTGCTCAGAAAGCTCTGGTTCTGATAGGATGTGCTGCTTGGCTTCACAAATTAAGTAAACTTTATATTCCAATAAATAAACTGCTGAAAAAAAGGTTCTTTAACCATATTTGGACATCTGTCAGTTACTTCACATATTCTCTAGGAAATCTAGTAACTAAAAGTGTGGAAATGTAAATTTGTTCTATCTTTGAGGAACCATCTAAACTGCCAAATCTGCTAAATTGCCAAATCAATTCCTAATTTGCAAACTTAAGTTTAAAAAGGATATTCTATTAGTAAAGTTCTTTTTAAAAGTAAATTAGGTCACATTAGTAATATGATCTACTTTTCTTAGAAAAAAAAATCTTTTTTTGTAGAACATTAAAACAGATTCTCAGTGCAGCTATTATGTCTTGTTGGTGTGTTGTCGATGATTTAATGTGTTCTGTCTTTTGCTTTGTACATCTCCAGGTGCCGCGTCAGATCTTCTATTCGCATGTCCTTCAGGTGCACAAGATGTTCTAACTTGTTCACTTTTATCTGCAGGATCTGGAAACAGTGATGGAAAAATCAAAGTTTATCCTAAAAGAAGTTATTAGTAAAAATCAAATTCAAATAAAAAAAAATGTGTTACTACTTCTGTTGTCAGCATAAAAAGGGTTAATTCAATGGTTTAAAAAAAACTCCTTGTTTGGTAAAGGAGAAGTTAAGCACATCTTCACTCTGCTTTTTTTTTTGCTGCAAATGTTTGCAAAATGAGGAATGAAAAAAAAAAAGGTTAGATCCGCTGGGCAGCTGCTGACTCACAGACCACTGCTGACACAAAGTGTGACACATTTGAAAACACACACACCCAAGAACACAGCAGCATTGCAGGTGGGGAGCCTGTCTGACAAAGCTTTTCTCCAGCAGGACCATATGTTGTTCACACATATGCTCCCATTCAGCTTAAGAGTTTGCAGCATGAATGTACTGGAGTACCTCCACCGTCTCCTGCAGAGACAGGACTGCCTGCTCTTTTTCTTGCAGGATGAGTCGTAAACTCGGGTCCATGTCGGAGTAAAACCTGACTGCGTGTTGCACTTTCCTGCCCAAAGAGAAACAAAAGCATTAATATTATTGTTACTATGAATACTGGTATTGCTAAACGTGCTACAAAGAAAAGGTCATACATGTTTTTCTCCATGTTCTTCTCATCTTTCCTCAGCTCTGTCAGCTGAGTATGGATCTGATGAATTTCTACATAAAAAGAAAAGAAAAACACGATGTTTTTTTCTTAATAAATAACAAATAAACCAGAAGTATCAGTGTGCTGTGGTAAGAAACCTACATTGCTCCTTCTGATAAATCTCATGGGTACAACTAAGGTGAAGATAGGAGGATTAAAGACAGACAAAGAAGAAGAAACAAGGTAAGATTAGACAAAAGAAGAAGAACAAACTTTGGCTTTTAGCCAGCAGTGCAGAGATAAACACTATCTGGTGGTCGGGAACTGATAAGAGGACTGGAGCCCCTGTCTCTGATGGTGGAAAGGGAAAAGATGGAAAAGGAAGAGCAGAGGAACAAGGTGCAGGCCAGGGCTGAGGTCAGCTTCACAGGCTGGCTTTGCTGAGTATGGGGAAATGGAAGAGACACATATCACCATATCACCAACTAACACCCTGGCAGGGGAGTGTTTTTCTGGTCGCTCCTGTCTTCAAAGGGAGGTATGTTAGCGTCAGCGTGTGGTCACTGCTATCTCCACGACTTTTGGCGCAGTGCAGACGCCTTAACTTTTTTATTTAACCGTTATTTCACCGGGAGGATCAGTTGAGAACAGTTTCTCATTTGCAATGATGGCCTGGACTTTCCACTAACTACAGTCCAGGGAGGGAAAACAAAAATCCCCACAGACGCAGAATCAACACTGACAGTGGTAATTATATGTGCGGTTAAAAAAAAAAAATTCTCTGAATGTTTGCTAATGGCAGAAAATGTCTAAAATTAAACTGACCTCCTTTGCAGATCTAAAAATATGTGACATTTTAGCATTGTCAGCTTACCTTCATCCACAAAAAATGCTGGCACAATTAAACAATCTTCCTCACTGTCAAAACACAGTCATCAAATTGAAATTTATGTCAGCAGTTTTTGTTTCCGTTCACCATGTTGCAGCTTTCAGCAAACCCTTAATCACCAGATTACTGTCCTGTGATGTGGTGCAAAGTAAATCACTGAATTATTTTTGTTTTATTTATCCTCTCTTTAGTTCATCAAGCTTGTGTATAAAAAAATATATAGTTCCCAATGTTTAAAAATTCATCAAAGTAACTGTACCTGCGCAGGGTTTCTTCAGGTCCCTGGTGTCATAGTAGTCAGGGTTCTGATTCAGAAAAAAAAGTAAGTCAAAATTTTAGGGATTTTTTGTGCATCTCAAAAAGAATGTGGGCAATGACTACATCATTATACAAACTGTTATATTGTTTTTTGGGTTCTCCAGCTTCTTGTCGATCTTCTCCCTGAGGGCACTGAGAGCTGGCACCACAGCTCCAGAAGTGCTCAGAACAATCTTGTTGAGTGTTTCCTCTGGCACATGAAAGTCAAGCCTACAAAACACCTTCCTGTTCATAAAAACAAACATTTAAAATAAAAAAGAAATACAGCCCTTCACTGATCCATAAAAACTGTAATTTTTGTTTTTGTTTTGTTTTTTCAGCTTGTGGCCTCAGAGCGGGGGTCTGCAATATCTGACGCTTAAAGAGCCATTTGGTTCAGTTTCTTACTGACCAAAAATGCGAGAGCCGCAAAATCTCTCTTTACCGATTAGAAAAGTGCCCCTTATTTAAGTTAAGAAATTTGTTTATAAAATCTATCTTTTAAATTTTTTACATTAATTAATTTACAGCTGTGTTATTTTTTTCAACATATGTTTTAAATGTTTTTACTTTTGACAGCAGCAGATACCAGCTCCTTTCCTTTCAAAATAAAGTACACCTTGTGTGCAATAAAATCGTCAAAGCCAAAATAAAACCAATATTTTTGTGTGCCTTCGTCCTGTTTCTTCTTGTACTGTCTAATAGAAACATGACAACACTGGTGTAGAATTCAATTTTTACACGTGTAAAAGCCTATTTTAGGAACTTTGCATCTGAACAGGATGCTAATGTGCAGCAGAAGATGAGAGAAGTGCCTTAAGCTTAACAAGCCACTCTGACAATCGACAATGAAATATCCAAATATAAATGACAAAATAATTAAATAAAACAAATTAACCCAAACTGCAAACCCAATATTTGTTCAAATTTAAAAGAAAAAAAAACAAAGAAGCACAATGAAGGAGGTTAAAAGAGCGGCGGCTCCACAGCCTCGGGCTGCAGACCCCTGCCTTGGAGCAAACCAGTACAAAAAAACATCAGATAGACAGGTCCAGGGTTTTTTTTTGACACAATTGTCTAAAATTAAAGAATTCACACATGTTTATGCATAATGTGTTTGAATTACTATTTTGCGGCCCACAGTACCAGAGTTATTTTTTGAGAAACATGACGTAGATGTTTATTCTAATGCCAAATTGTATGAGGAAATTCTGATTGTTCTTATTTTTGTGTTTTAATCTTACCCTTTTGTCACAGGTTTTCACTCACCAAGAAAATCAATGTTATGGTAAAATCTGGCATCATGATGGCTTGTTGTTTCTCAGGATTTACTGTTGGTATGTTTATCAGTGAAATTCCTGGATTTGTGATTGCTGATAAGAAAATCTTGTTCTTGCAGGTTTGTAGTTTTTAAGCACATTCAGTACAACATCTTCACCCCTTTAAAGCAGGCCAGAGTTTTAATAACAACAATTTTCTGCACATTTTTTGTTACATTTCCCCCCCAAAATCTCTTTGTCCCTATTTTTCCCCCTGATGCATCAAGCCTAAAAACCCAGCACAACCACAACATAAAAGCATCTCTAGCTTGTTTTACTTCTTTTATTTGTTATTTCTTTTTTGTTTCTTTTATCCGTTTACAACCTAAAGAAAGTTGAAACTAGTACTTCTGCATTAAATGATCAAATTAAAGGTTTTTTTTGTCTTGCCTGTTCAGGACGTTCCAGTTACTGAGCTTTTGCTGCGTGGAATTAGCAGGAATGTAGTTGTGCAAGTCAACAAGCTTTGGGAAGAAATGTTTTACAACCTCAGCTGCCATCACTGCAGAGGGTCCAGCAGACAGTTCAGAGGAAAACAAACAGACAGACAGATAAACCGATGAGAAAATAACAGATAAATTAAAGCGAGATCAAATTACATCTGCTGCATGTTTTTTTACGAGCTCCCAATGGAGCACCAGTGCAAACAAAAGATTCAGACTCACTACCTCCATCGCTGAAGTCTCTTGAAATATTTCTTTTGGGCCTCGACAAAGGTATTTTGTCTATCCAGGCGAATAAATCCTGCTGTTCCTCGTCATTGAGTTCCCGCTCCATGACTTTTAGATATATATGTGTATGTTTTTTTAATCAGTTATTAAAACTGGGTTAGCTTGCTAGCTTCCTTTGACAACAGAATGTTTGGAGCGTTGCTAGGCGACCGCAAACTACGGGCAACGTCAAGCTTATCTTTAAAAGATGCGCACGCACTTAATGTTGATTATTCTGGTTTATTGTTGAAGCATAAACACACACACATACAAAATATCAGAGTAATGTGATTCCTCTAGATTTATTAAGAGAAATAAAGGCAACTTCATCCCAGAATGCAACACTGCATTAGAAGATCGCAATCAAGATGTCAAACCATTTTAACAATGGGTCTCACAAACAACAACAATAAATAAAATCACAATAACCTAGTTTTAAAATGTTAGAACGGATTTGTTAAAATAAAAATGGCCATCCTACTGATATTTTGACAACACTGTCAAAATAAACCAGACAAGACATAAGATACATAAAATACTAAACAAAAGACATAAAACTTTAATCCTTTATCTACACAAATGATGGTAAAAGTTGATTTTTACAAAATACATTTATTTAATTTTAATTTAAGAAATTACATAACAAATCAATAAAAAAAGAATATTATAAAACAAAAAAATTAGGATGGAAAATAAATTAAAAAAACTGTTATAAATGGCCAAAACAGAAGAATAAAATGCTGCAGAAAATTAAGACAAAGAAAGATCTTAAACATACACAAAATGATACATTATAAAGTCGAAATTAAGGTACCTCAAAAGTATTTCTCCCTTTTTAATACTATTTTCAGTCAGACAAAATACTTTTTTTTTAAATCTGCACAGGTTTTCTGTTTGTCTACAAGTCCATTTTTAAAGTGAATCAAAAATACAGAATACATGTTACGGCTAATAAAGAGGGCAATACATTCTCATTATTTGCTTCTTATTAGTTTCGGATTCTTCTAAATCTGGATCACATTCCCAAAGCTGTGTTTACATGGAGCAGAAGAGACCTGGGTGTTTTGCTTCCCTGTATTTACAGTCATGTAAATATCCTCAGATGCTGATCGTGTGAGTAGAACTGTGTGTTCATCCTCTTGGCAGATAGAATTCAGAAACCTGCATTAGTTGATCAGACATTCCAGTCACCTGGTTTCTGTCTAAGTGCACAAGTACCATATTTAGGATTCTTAAAACCAGCATTCAAAACACATTCAAGTCTCTGAATACAGAAAAAGATGCAGCCCATAACCTGTGTAGTTAGAAACATTCCAGTCATACCCAGGATAATGTAAACATTTTGACAGAAAAATGGATAGTGCAATTGCCTTATAAAGAGTACACACATCTAAGAATCAAGGCAGTGAAGATTTCTCCTGAAGACTCTTTGATATAAATAAAGCACTCTCGTTGGGTGGAAACATGGCTTTGGATTTAAATCAACGTAGGCATTAGTATGATGATCCACAGGGGGACCATCACTGACATAGAGCTCTGTCATTTAAAGTTGCTGATTCTCCTGTGGATCTTGTTTTTGCTTAAAAACAGATAAGTATTTCCTGAGAAGATTTTGTGGAAAGGACTAAACAATATTGTCTGCCACAGAATCTCAGCATTTACATCCTGGCTAAAATAATTTCCCTATCATCTTGGTCGGCTCGGGGGCATGAGAACAGCTCTCTTCCCAATCTGGAAAAAGAAAGAAATAGATCAAACATGTTGATAGTCGTTCTCCTCTGATATGGTTTTATGTTTATCTAGCTGAGTCAAATTCTTCTATTTCAAGTCAGAAAAAAAACAAGACTGGGGACTCATGACGCTGTAATGTAGCCAATATTCTGAAACTATGTCAAAAACCACACACAGCCTAATAAATAGCAATGCCTTTTTAGGATTTAAGAATGTCTGACTAATATCTGAATTAGTACCAGCTGAGTGTGAGGCAGTGAAGACAGGGCTGCAGTGGGCTTTGGCTTCACTGGAGGGGTTGGAAGTTTTGGCTTCATGATCTTGAACACAAAACAGTAACAATTAGTAATGAGCAAGTGATGACATCCAAAGATCAGGTTTCAGCATCCTTTGAGCTCACTTACTGGTTTTGCTGTTAGTGGTGGAAGAGGTCTAGATGGTGGCTGGGGCTTATTCTGAAAAATGCATATTATTGGATGATCAGCTAGAATATATTTGAAGGAAAATTAGTTATATTCAAAATTTTATCTGCTATCATACCTCATTATAAATGGGCAGCAGTGAAACTGCTGTTGGCTGCATGAATGCCTAAATGAATAGTTCAGAGGTTAAAGTAGAAGAGATGGACATAATCTAAGATTTGAAAAAGTAGAAAACAGAAGCTTAACTTACCTGGTATTTTCTTGTTGGCTGAGGTATTCCTTGTGTGTATTTGGGTGGCTGTAACGAGATAAAAACACAAGTAACATTGTTCATCGTTTTAGAGAATTCCCATTTTTAAAGCTTGAACAATAGTCCAAGAAACCTGTTGAGGCCAACAGATGCTGCATCACCAGGTTTCTTCACTGGTGTAAAGACTCACCTCTGGAGCAGCTCTGCAGGGCTTCAAATCTCTATCCGGTCGATTCAGAGCAAAAGACAAAGGTTTGCAGGCTTGGGTAGCTGATGACTCCAAAAACACCGGCTGACTAATGACCTTGGACCCCACAGGAGGACCCCCTCGTGTACCACTTGACCGGAACACTGGGTTTGATTGTCCTGAGGTAGTTAGGCGGCTAGAAAGAAATTCACACGGGTTAAAATTACATACGAGACCATGACATCTGTTTTTTGTGCCCTAAATGTAATTCTGTCAGAAGTAAGACGGGAATAAATGGTTTTAGTACCTCTTTGTAGGTGTCCTTTTTCGGATATAGCACATCAGACTCACAACAACCAGGACCAAGAGCAGAAGAAGGCCAATGATCACCGAGACAACAACCACAACCGGGGCTGAATCTACACACACAAAACCTAGTTTTCAAATTTTTTATATTTTTTAATGAACAACCAGTATCCAATCCAAATGAAGCTAATCAGACTTGTAAAGTGCAATAGGGAAATTTTCACAAATGCCTCATTTACATCAGTTTTGAGAAAAACAATGATGCTAGAAACCCCAAAAAAATCGACAAGGGCAGCTACATGGAAGACTGAGAAACTTGACAAACCTTGAGTCAGCTCTGATTGTTGCACATCACAGAAAGGTGGAGCCCATCCAGGGTCACAGTGACACTTACTCTCGTGGTTACACACCTGTAAAAAATGTAACTTTTAGGCTTGCAGTTCTGCTTCAACTGTTTTGAACCTGAGCTTTGTTTTCTCACCCCGTGGTTGTTGCATTTAGATGAGCAGTCGTTTTTTCCATAGGCTTTTATGTTTCTGATGTCTTCACATCGATTGTTGTAGCACACCTGACAGATAAAAAATAGAGTCAAATCTCCACTTCATCTGGGCTGAAATTGCAAAAGCAACTTTCTTACCATATTGTTGCCACACTTGGTGCCAGTGGGCACCATGCCCAAATCTGAAGGGTAGTTGTCTTCAGGTTTCATGGTTGCTTCATTGCATGTGACTCCATTTCCTACTATATAATAAGACTTCATGGACGTCACCGGAAACGTCCACCCACCAGAGCAGAAAAGAGTTCCACAAAACTGATCTCTGTAATGAAACAACAGCCAGGAATTATGAAAAAAATCTCACAGAAGAAAATCACTGACTGTTGTACGCTTACTTCGCTGCACATCTTTGGCTAAACTTCCTACAACTTCCATGTCGACTGAAACACTCGTCTGCAGCGACTTCAGCATCTGTCAAAAACAGTGGGTAAGATGATACATGAGACTGAATTCAAAGTCAAATAAATCATCACTTAATGCAAGTTCACCTGGTCCCCAAAGCCTTCTGCAGTGTTCTTGTCGAGATGGACAGTTTCCGTTATAGCAGTATCCTTTTCCGCTGTTGCACCTCAGGCCATTTTGAGCAAAGGTGTCAGCCGGACAGGCTGCAGAGAAGCCTGTGCAATATTCAGCCAGGTCGCAGTCTCCTGCTTTTGGTCGGCAGATGATGCCTGTTGGTTTCAGCTACAGACAAGAGACAAACACAGATGGCACTGTACCGACTACTGAAATACATCCTCTCACACATCACCAGGCAGACAGTACAGTCTGACTCTGGCTGGATATGTGCAAAAACAGTTTTTTTTTTATCAATGCAACCTAATGAATCAAGTGAGAACTAGATACCCGTTGTAGCACTTACTTGGCAGTTGTGGCAGCATTCTCCTTCTGCACACTGAGCTCCTGCATTCAGCTTGCAGGTTGTGGCATTGCAGCATGGATTTGTGCATTCCTGTAAGAGGAGGACGGTGAAAGTCCTTTTCTCTACATGCTGTGTGTATGCATTCTTTTTCAGCATGTCAGGCACAAACCTTAGCTGAACCACAGTCACACTCTTCTCCAGGCTCCAAAAAGGCATTTCCACATACTGGCCCGCCAAAGATGCGACTGGTGGAGGGAGTATCCAGCAAGCAGGCAGGGTTGTACTCTTCTAAAAACCTTCTGAGCTGAAGTTTGCTGCAGCTGCTGAACTGCTCGGGATACACAATGCTACGGAGGGAGATAGCAAGATTTTAGAAGGAGGAAATGAGGTGACCCTGTCTTTTTTAAAGACCCACTCTGATGAAAATTGTGTTTCTGATGTTTCAACATGTTCTTGTGGCATTTTTGTGATGGTGGAGGAAATATTTTTAGATTATTA
Organism: Oryzias latipes; assembly: GCF_053564925.1. Lineage (NCBI taxonomy): Eukaryota > Metazoa > Chordata > Actinopteri > Beloniformes > Adrianichthyidae > Oryzias > Oryzias latipes. Next base: position 25,971,286 of record NC_136251.1, on the reverse strand, counting down.
GGGTTAAAATTGCATTTCTGAGTATTTCTTGATTCAAATGGTTGTCAATCAGGAGCAGATGCTTCACGCCAACCGTTCCGCCCACAACTCAGACGGCAAATTACTAATGAACTCCTGCCGCTCTGAAGAAACTATGTCCTAGAAAATGACACAGGTTTTTATTTTATTTGAGCTAAAAACAGCATAATAATAATTAAAATACTACTGGAAACACTTTTAAAATAACTCAAAAGATGATCAGAGTGGATTTTTAAGAATTGTGGATATGGCAGGGTATAAGTTTGTATTGTTTATGGTGCTCACCCAAGACTCTCAGCCATGATGCAGCCCCTTTTTGATGTATAGGAGCCACACACACAGTTCTCAGTGTCATGGGTCAAGCCCAAGTTGTGACCCATTTCATGTGCAATGGTGGAAGCCACTCCTATTGCATTGGTGTTGTGGTCCTGTATGCACACAAAAAGTATTACTATACAACTTTTTGAAGTTTTAAAGAGATTTGATTTTCTGGTAGTATGAAGTACCTCATTGATGGCTCCAGAGTTAGAGGTGCACATAGCATTGGTGTTAGCCAACCCGACCGTCGTACCTTCAAAATCTATGCCTCTAGACAAAGAGAAAGCAAAAAAGATTTACAAAATGTTTGCCCATTTTCTCCAACAGGGTAAACATCAGCTTGGCAGCATCTTACGTGATTAACTGTGCATTGTCGTGCTTGATCTTTTGAACCAGGTTCCGTTGACGCCACTCAATGAAGCGAATGAGGGTGGTATCTGAATTGCTGCTAACCTCAATCTGATCTCTGTTTGACCAAATAATCAAACCGACCAGCATCACCCGGACACCCACAGGACGGTACAGCTGGTAAAAGAAACAAATAACATTTCTGAATATATTTAAAACACAAATGCCATGAGAGAAGGATCCCACAGAAAACCAATGGCGCATTCATTTACGTGTGAAGAATTTCAGCTCAAGTGTGAATATTCACAATTAGATTTCACAAAAAAAGAACTCTTTCTTCCTTTTTTGCTGGTCAGAATCCAGGCAGTTAAGAGTAAAATCTCAAGACAGTACAGTCTCATAAAGTGTGAGACATAAAAACAACCTAACGTGAAAGTTTTTTCTGAATGACTTCCTACATACCTTGTCCACGTGATTTGCAATTTCAAGCACTCTTGACTCGATAGTTTTCTTACTCCCATATTTCTTGTACTAGAAAAAAAGATATAATTTAGCATTATAAGCAGTAGCATTTTGCAAATAAACTAAATTTGGGGGGAAAAAAATGTGGTCTAAAGAAACACAAAGAATGGAGAAAAACACCTCAGAGTTGTCCACCACCACAACAAGCTCCACCGTCCTGGGTTTGTCTGCTTGCTGTTTGGTTTGAGCTCTGCTTTTCTGCTCGACAAAAAGAAATACAAATATGCTAATTATTACTATATCAGCATATATATATTTGTTGTTTTATATTGGACCCAGGTCTTAGTTTTAGGTTCCTTTATGTTAACAATTCTTTGTATTGTAATGTAGACTTCCCGGTTTATCTTAACTGAAATGGGTATTTTGTGTCAACTTATAGTGTAAATTTTCCAGTATATTTTTTTTGTCTTGGAACAAAAATGGTCAGCAGTCTTGAGTTTAGATATTCTTTGAATGTGGCCATGCTGTCTCTTTACCAGACTGCCAAGCTGGAATACTCCAGACGGACGAGCTCCGTGATCATAGAAAGTGGTCGTGTTTCCATGGGAACAAGAGCTCCTCTTCCTCCTCAGGTGTTTGTAGTTGTAAACTGCATGAGGACCCTCATCACTGTGAGCTTTGGGGTTTCCTCTGTTATCCAGCATTTCGGCTTCCTCGCTGGCCAAAGGTTCAATCAGGTACATCCGGTTTCGGAGGGTTACAAATCCCCTGCAGAGCAGAATTTAAACTTCAGAACGTCTCTTACTGTTATAGCCGAACTAGTCCATGACATTGTTTCTTCATTTTTAAATGTGCATTCCGGGAAATAAATTGTTTAACTATGTTAATATGAGAATGTGGTTGCAATATGGAGTTTAAGATACAGAACTGCAAGAAAACAACTGCCTCACTCACTTCATTCCTGAACACAATTCAATGCTGGCAGAGGACTCCTCTACTCCTACAATGTGCCCGTGGTAGTAGCAGTGAACCTGAAATGACACATTTCAGAATCAAAAGACATATCTGATTACACAAAAAAATATGGCCTAACCACAAAGAAAAGACTGATTGATGCCGTGGTATTGTATAAACGGATGCCAGTTTGAGTCCCTCCTGCAGAAATAGTTTGAGTTTCCTCTTAAAGAAGGAACAATTTGATTGAGAAAGACATCCTGTCATCTGATATATCGCAATAACTTGAAAATTAAAGTATTCCACAAGTGACTAGTTGGAAGAATTTAAAAATCTAAGTAGTTATTAACCAGTCAGTGTGGGTCTACATTTTACAAAACTGTCTTTAACAAGCTAATAATTCAAAAAAATAACTTAAATCTTGTTCAAGGGTGTTTGCAAAGTTTTAAACGCAATAACATTTGTATATATACAAAAATATATATTTGTACTGTTTTTGCATTGCTTCTGTCTTGCTTCCATAATTGCTTTTTTATTTATATCTTTCCTAATGCTCCTTGACATGATAGCTTCATTAAAATTCCTCCTTGTAATAACAGAAAAGCTTTCTGTTCTGTTCTATTCTATTCTATTCTATTTTTCCTGTAAGCACTTCTGATCAAGCATCACAAAACCACTCAAACTAGGTGTCAATGACTGATTTCCTGTGCAGGTATAGTCAAACCTGAAAGTGAGATCATTACACTGTCATGAAACTTCTCAGAATCATTTTAATTCCTCTGATCACTAGTAAGGCTACTAAAAAGTTGCATACCCTAAGATCTGGAGTAGATGTCACTTGGGCACCATCGTCAGAGTAAGATGTCACAGTAAAGTTTTTCCCAACAAGATATCTGGGGGGAAAAAAGTTAGTTTTAATGCTAGGCCTAAAATTAAAAGTTGATCCTTTGAAAAGACTATAAAAAGTGTTTTTACCTGTTCTTCTCCAGGTGTAAGGTGTATTTTCCTCTGTCTATACTTAAAGAGTATTGGAGTACATCAGGGTATTTCTATTTCCACAAACAAGAATGAAGGTTAGAAGTCAGGATTTAACAACAATGTCACAATCAATTTGTAAAGTAAATCTCATCACCTCATGTGGAGCAGTATCTTTGATGGTAGATAAATCCTTCAGCCTTTGAGGAACCACTGTTTGGTACTTTGAGACATGAGGCAGAGTCCTCACATCAACTATACCTGAAAAGATCATCAAGTCTTTATCAGAAAGAAGGAAAGAAAAAAACCCCCGAAAGAAATAAAGAATGTTTTGAGTTCCTACCCAGCGACAAGACAAAAATCCATTTTAGACACCCCAAGTGTGTCATGTTGCTCTGTCGGACAGACTCTGTCATTGAGAACAAGAAGTCTGAAAGAAACGTCTTCCAGTCTCCGCCCATCTGCTGTGTAATATCCTGGAAATGGACAACTGAAAAACCCGGCTTCCAACTGAACTGACGTTTTTGAAATAAAGGAACAATTCCATTTTATTTTTCTTTATCTTATTTAAAAGTTAACTGATATAATTTTTTTTTATTTGAACACATTCACTTTTGAGCCTTGCACATAGTTTTTGCTGCACCATAAGTAAAGCATTAAGACAATATACTGATTTTAAATTATCTTATGAACAATAAAACATACAATGTGTTTTGTTTAAAAGCGAATACGATAAGTCTCAACAATTTTATTTTCACATAAGAAAATGTGGTGTTTGTCGCCATCTAGGGTTTTTTATTGCAGAGTGCAGGTTTAGTTTCACCAATTCATCCTTTTTTTATTTTAATGTTTTATGTAAATGTAACTGTTACAGAGCATTAATCTTATTTATTTGAAATTCTTAATTTAATTTTTTTTAAATCAAAACTGAATTGGGCGGTTGGGACTGACGTCATCAGCACGCGCCACATTCAAGCGTAAACAAACCGTTGTAGAGCGGCGAGCTGTGAAATCGACTGCCAAATATGTCGAGGCCGGAGGTTTACCCGTTTGATAATATTTCAGCAGCAAGCCGCAACAGCGAGCAGGATCCGACAGAAGCCTCGAGGCAGCAGCTATCCGAGGACGGACATCCGTTCTCTTTTAGCCCGCAAATTGTCCGTCTTCACAGGGAGCACGACATGTTTGAGGTAACAAACGGTTCGGATGATCGGTTCAGGAGCAACAGTTCATGACCTCTGAAGAAGTCAAATACAACACGATGTAACATGACTGCTGTTTTCAGGACGGAGATATCCACAGACACTTATACCTGCAGGACCTCTATACCTCGGAAGCAGAGGACAGAACAACACTCAGGTGAGTTAATGATGCTGCTTTGATAATGTCAGGTCTATGCTGCCCCTCCCCAATTAAAATAAAACGAAATAACACAAACGTTTTTTGTAGACAAAATGCATCTTTATATATTTTTGATTAAATGTATTGTGTTGACAAAGGCTACGTTTAGGTGATTAGTTGATTAATAATGTTTATCTATCCAACAATCACACTTTATTTTTATAGCACCTTATTTAAATATAAAAGTATAACACAAAGTGCTTTACATTAAATCAAAACAAAATAAATAATATAAAAACAAGTACGAAAATTAAAATAGGGACCCCCCCTCCCTATGCCTACACACAACCCTCCACCCCCACCCCTTTCATACCTCCCACCCCCTAAATGATGAGGATAGACAGAGAACTGAGAAATAGGCTCACCACGAGAACACAATGTTTGTCACTGGAAACGCTAATAATCCCTCTCATGCATTTGTCATAACCAGCCAAATGCGGAATCACAGGCGGGGGGGCAAGCCTCAAATGAATGGTTCCACCGCTTTAAAAATTATATTTCCTGCATTGATGCTGTTTAAAGACCCACTCTAATGAAAATTATGTTTGTAGTGTTTTTTAATAATTTTTTTAATATTCAAATGGTTGTGAATCAGGAGCAGACAAAAAAATGTTTCTAGCAGTGATGTAGCAAGCTCTCTGCTCCACTTCATTCTGATGCATTTACTTCCATACAATTAGATCAGTGTACGTCTTCATTTTTCCTTGTCTGAGCTGGCATCTAACGCAAAACTGTACGGCTGGATAGCTCCAATATTGCTCGCCATTTTTGTTGAATTGGTAATGTTAGGTTGAGGTTGTAAGGGGCTGTAAAGATAGCAGAAAGAGTGCAAACAAAGAGATGATGGGAAATTAGGGCCGGCTTACTCCTCGCCGACAGTCCTGGCCACAACCCTGAGGCGAATTTCAGATGATCTACTGCATCTCTGGAAAAACGTTGCCCCAGAAAACAACAGTTTTTTATATTTTGGCTACAACCGCATACTTATAATTAAAAGACCGCTGGGAACACTTTGAAAATACATCTTAATATTATTAGAGTGGGACTTTAATTGTCCATAATCAATAATTACCTAAACCAAGAGATTGTGGTCAAGATGTCATTCAGTTGACTCTTTGTTTATTGTTGTAGTGTTTCAGAATTTCCTTGTCACATCTCCGGCTGCAGTGCACAGTTTAGTTCGCTGGGAGAGTATGAGCATCACTACAACTCCTTGCACAGAAATGTCTGCAGCTCCTGCCGTCGCTGCCTGCCCTCTGCCCGTCTCCTCGACATTCACATCCAGGAGTGGCACGACTCTCTCTTTGCTGTCCTTGCCCAGAAGCAAGACATGGTGACCATTTTTAACTTTTTGGTCCAGACTTTTCTATAGTTGTTTCTATGTTTAAACAGGATTTTAGAATGTGTATCTTCTTTGCGTTACTCAGTATCTGTGTTTGGTGGAAGGCTGTGGACAGAAGTTCAGAACTGGAAAACAAAGGAAGGATCATCTAATAAGAATTCACAAGTATCCTCCTGACTTCAGATTTGATAAACTTAAAAAGGAAAGAGGGTAAGAGCTTGTAAGTTATATTTTGTCCACTAGATGGCAGCACATTTTTTGTGAAATTAAGATACTTTTTGCTTTTACACTTCATGAGCTAATTTCTTTTATTTATGCTTTTAATTGTTTTGTATATACTCCTGCAGCATCACTGAAGTAATTTGATTTTTTTTCTCAATTGTTAGACTTGCCCGTTGATTTTTCAGCTTTATTAAAAGTACTCTCTAAAATTTATTGTCTTTTATTTATTGTTTGCTGCACATTTAAGTTTTTTTTGTTGCTTTAAAAAGCTTTTTAAAATAATTCACAATACATTTTCATTAATAGAAACAAAGGTGGAAGAGGTCAGGAGCAGAAAGTAAAAGTCATCGAGGCTGTAAATGACGTGTGTGAGTCTGAGGGTGTTTGTGAGGTTCTGTGCAACCCAATGTCTGACCAACCTGAGGAGGAAGAGTCCATGGAGATTTGTGAGAAAGAAGCTCCCCTCATGGAGGATATGCCCTCTCCAGTTCAGGATTCAGAAGTGAATGCCCTGCCATTAAATCCTCAATACTCCCGCAGGTTAGTTTTATTTTAAATCTTTTAGAAGTAACTATATCTAGATTAGATGTATATGAACATTTTTTTGCTGAAACAAAGTTATTTCTTACTTAATTTAAACAATTCTTCATAACAAAATATATAAAATGAGAAAAAAAATTCTAAACTTTTTAAAAATAATATTCAAATTATTTTTAGGATTCCTAAAACCGTGTGCTTTGGTCACGGATCAAGCCGAAGCTTCAGAGGTCAACGTGGACGGAAGAAATGAAACATTTCCATCAACTTTCCTCTTCACTGTCCTGAAAAATTCTAAATAACTTGCCTTTCAAACTCTACATTTGGTTAATTTTGTTCATTTATGTAATTAAAGGTTTTGCATAACAGAAAAAGTTTGTTTATTGGTGTGTGTCTTCATGCGAGCTTCCAAACCCCAGCGAGCATTCCTGAGAAATTCAGTCATTCCGGGTTCATTTGTGATAGAAAGTTTGACAAAAGAATGTTAAGTCCACCATATGAACACTTCTTGAAAAAACAGAGAAGAATAGGTGATGTCAAATTTTATATAATTAACTGTAATAATAGTAAAAAACAAGTTTTCCCTTTTTTAAAAATCAAAAACAATGTTCAGTAATTACAGAGTTGTGTTGTAGTCATGTATAGCACTTTTGAATGTACTTAAATGGACCCTGTGTTAAACGTTAGTCAAACGAAGTGCTGCAACCGTTTATGGAAGCAAACAATATAGCAGATTCAAAATTGTGAGGCTGAAAATATAAAAATTCTGTGAAAAGTTGTGAACAAATGGTGAGCTTTGGACACTTTTACATTCACCAAAGACCTTCTTGTTCACAGTCAAATCTCTTTGCAGCGCTTGAAAGCTCAAACTTGAACTGCTTTGTGGGGGTTTTAAGGAAAGAAAATCCCATTTCATTAGGACTGTTTTCATCACAGCAGCTGGTTAAAGGCACTAAAAAGCTCTTTAATTTTAAAATGTTTAAATGCATACGTTCCAAAAAAGATAATTGCATTAAGCGTTTTTTTGTCTAACTTGTAAAAGTCTTTTATACGAAAGAATGCTTACACAAAAATAATGAGTGAAGTAAAACCATTTTCAAGATTTCTCTTACCAAAGATTAATATTCACCATTTAGGCCAACTGTGTTTCTTAATTAGTTTTTGAATCCATTTCAGTTCTGTCATGTTAAAATAAGCACTTCTGTGTTAGAATAATTTCATTTTCTATTTTTTGGTCAAAAAAGTATTTAAAAGTGCCTTTAAATAATGTGTTTTAACACCTAGACGACCCACTAGAAGTTTAAACTTTTTCTAAGGTCTCTGAAAAAAAAAGTTATTTAATTACATCTGAGAATGATCTATTGGGAGTTCAAACTTCCTAAATCTCAAAGTCATCTTTTAGGAATAAGACAAAGAAGGAATGGAAGAGCTGCCTCTGTCTGCTATAAAAAGGCTCACATAATCCAAGTAAGCAAAGACCCAAATTTACAAATTGCATTATAGCATTAATATTTTTCCTGTAAAACTGAATATATAGAATTTCTGTTAACAATAGTTTTTGTAAAAAAAAAAAAAAAAAACAAGAGCAAAAAACACTTCAGTTGTTCATCAATTGAAAAGTTCAAAACAACAAATTGATCCATGCCAGTTTGCATTATAATGACAGCTTGAAGGCAACTCTTTCAATAAGCAGCTCAGGGTTTTATATTTAAGATAAGTAGTACATCCCATAAGGTCCACTGAATAGTCCTGGTACCGGTAAGGCGGGCCGCGGGCCACTCAGAGCCCCGTACAGGGCCGGTGCGCCCATGGATGCGCTCAGGGGAAGAGGAAAGGCGAAGGCCGGCAAAAGCGGCTTGGCAGCCAGTTTTAGCTTCTCCAGTTCGGCCTCCTGCAGTCTCTTGGCTTTGGCTCTGCGGTTCTGGAACCAGATTTTGACCTGAGTCTCTGTGAGGTTCAAGGAGCTGGAGAACTCCGCTCTCTCCGCGATGGAGAGGTACTGTTTCTGACGGAACTTCCTTTCCAGGGAAAGCAGCTGAGAAGTTGTGAAGGGAGTTCTGGGCTTCCTGTTGTTCTTGTGTTTCCGTAGATTGCATGGAGTCGGGCTGGGAAGTCCTGGAAATAGATGCATAATTTTTTCTTGAGGGACTTTATTTTTAGCCTTACTACTATACATTAAGATGTTTATGTTGCGCAAAACGGAGAAAAAAATACAATCATCTTTTGTACTGTTGCTCAAAAAGTCATTTAATTCTTTTAAAATAAGTATTTTTCTAACATTAATGATTCTTTTTCAATTTTTGGAGTTAAATAATGAAACAAAGCTATATACTAATAACATTTTCTGCATTAAACTAAGGCCTCTGTTTTTAAATCATATAATCATAGTGAAAAGAAAAAAGAAAACCTTAAATGAAGTAAAACTGTTTTTATATAATTAAAATACTTAAAGTCTTCTGTTCTCACTTATGGAGGATGCGTAAGAACCTTGAAACCAAGCGCTCGTGTCCTCGCTGAGGTCCGCCGCCTCCGACTTGGAGCGATGAGCTCCGTTCGGTGACGCGCACTTGGTCTCCTCCGCCCGGACGCGTCCTGAATCGGGCTCTGGTGAGCTCCTACTGTCCGAGATGAGGGACTCCACGCTGAAAGGCAGGTCGGAACCTTTACTTTTACATCTTCTCAAGGATGGCAGGTTCAGGTTGTCGTGTCCGACTCCACCAGTGGCCTCGTCTTCCGGTGATTGACGCTCAGCAGCCGAGGGCGGTGATCCCTGCGCGCAATTCATAACGCACAACTGGCGGTGCCATACAATCAATTTTCTTGCAGCTCTTGCCGCTAAGAGTTGTTGGGTGTTCGCTTGTGGTCGTGCAGGTGAGATGTTCCCAGAACCCCTTGATGTTACGCAGCTGCGTAATAAGCTTCAAGTTTTACGCACGGGCTTGTCTGCTCCAGTGAAGTGCCATGGGGTCATTTCTCATCTTTCCGCTTGCCTACGAGCCTACGAGACCTCAGATGTTTCCACGTGACTGTGCTGTTGTGTCTTCTGATAGGTCAGCGCTCAAATGACAGCAGTTTGGTTTCTCCGTTTTTTTGTTTTTTTGGACCGATGTAAAGCTCTCATCAGCTGCGGATCACCGAAGATAGCGACTTGAAAGGGGAACTGCTTTCCATTACCTTAAGGTTCCATATTGTTTTCATTTGAACATAGAATCAGTGGACTGATAGGTGTTTCCCTTTCAGGCCATTTTTTTAGTCATATTTCTGCCTTTATTTGTGTTTTTGGTTCAAAACGCCCCCCCCCCTTTTTTTTCATTTTCAATGCAAAATCAAATACAATTTTCAGAAAAAAATAAGAATGACATAAAGATTATGGCTCAATTCTTGAATATTACTTTGGTGGGTGTTTTAAAAAATAATTTCATAAAAACTGAATGAGATTTGTTACACTGAAAAAATGATTTTAGTGCAAAAAAAATAAAGAAGTTCTTAGTTTAGACAGTTGAATGAAAATTGTAGTGCAAAAACAGCTGACTCTGTTGTGGGACTTCACTGAATTAGATGGCAGTACATTTTATTATCATAGCCAATCAAATTTTCATTTACACTTGTCTTAGGAGCTACTAATATTTGAAATGTGTTGTGGTGTTTAATCACTTTTTCCATCGCCAAATTTCAGCCTTTCAGTGTTTTCAATGTTTGCACTAAAGGCTGTGAAAACCGTCTTCCAAATACTTTCTGCAGCTCCTCAAATTAAATTATCTCCAGTGAAACCAAATATGTGAGTTTTTCTCTTCTTCTGCTGAGCCTGCAGGAATACACCGACTGCCTGGCTTTCTGTCTGTCTGCAGGACAATTGGTTAAATGGAGTTAACCATTTCTCTCCCTGAGGTATGTTCTTGCTTTGATCCTGCTGCGCCTGGCGCCTGTCTGCTCTGCCTCCCCCTCTCCCTGTCTGCGTGACAGTGATAGATTGCTGGGTAACCATACAAGCTTTCATTGGCTGTAATTTAGTGTAACATTACATTCTCCTCTACTTACTGCAAATATTACTACTCTCGCTGTCTGTTTGACAGGATGTTAAGGGCTGTCTGTAAAGCTTCTGTTTCTCCTCCATTGGAGCTTTTGAGCTTTGCTTCAATAAGCAGGAGATGGCAAGAAGGACAAGATTAGGGTTGGGGAAATTTATACCGATTCGCAGGACAGAGGCTGCACTACACTAAAGAATGCATTCGATTTTTGTGCAAGATATTGGCTCACCTTTCAGTAAATGTTTAGATCGATAGTCAACAGGTTTTAGAGTTTTGGTCTCTTAAAATACAGTTTCTTTCAATTGAGGCTTGTTGAAGCAGGCTTTGTAAATCTTTATCTTTCATCCAATCTGGCGGAGCTTATAGTGATTGTTTGCAAACTTTGGGGAAGGGACTGATGTCAGGTCTGATAGACAGTTTTGACCTCACATTAGGGAACCTGTACTGTGGTAAAAATGTAAAGGATCTAGGTCGCTTGTCGGTGGAAACAGAACAATATTCTGTCTGTAAGTGGACTTCCCAACACTGGTTTCTTAAAATGTCTGTGAATGTTGGATGGTTCTTTCAATTAATTAAAATTCCATCACAGTAAATATGCTCTATTCATTTAAACATACCATATACCACTTGTAGTGTCAAAGTATTAGTCAGGTTGATTGATGTTGGTGTTACAATCATTTCTTAAATGAGAAAACAGGCCTTTCTTGATGACTTGGCTTTGGTTTTGTATTGCTCAGGCCCAGTCATGCCATCCAGCTGAAAAGGATGAGGCCTGAGGTCTTCGATGTGGAGTCTTCTTATCTGATGTGAAGGTGAAGGGAACTGCAACAACACGCCACTCTCATTACATTTCTGCAACTTAGTGTCATGACAGCCACTCCATTAAAGTTTATGCAGAACTATTATTACATGCTTGCATTAAGTGCCTTCCTCTTCCATGCCTCACATAACATCAAGCTTCACGCATCAGAATGGGCGCTGAACAGGTGTCAACAAGTGAGTAAGTTACACAGATGCATATTTAGGTTGTAGATAAGTTCATTTTTTAAGATGTCACCTTGAGCTTTGGCTTACTATACTTCCCTGATGCACTCCTCCATTAATATGTTTAACATTTCACAGGTTTGCTAGTCAAAAATGTTCAAGGGAGAACCTGCCTCGTTCATGCTTGATAGGGGTCTTTCAACAAACATCAGGTGACGTCCGGGAAGGGAGAATAAGTCAGTGAGAAGTGGAATAAAGACATATTTAGTTCTTAAAAGCTTGTTTAATTTCCAAAAAGTGCCTTTTTTAATAGGTCTTTGAATAGTTTTGCCCAAGTTTGATTCCTAACATAGACTCTTATCTTTCAGGCCTGGTATTACTTTTATATCACAACATTTTTAATAAATTCTTACCAAAACTTTTAATAATTCATATTACATTACCGACTTTTGCCATTCCTTTTTCCCCAGTTCTCCTTCTTCCCGAATACCCATTGGTATTGATAAAAAAAAGGAAACACATATGTTCAAGAGAAAAAGTATTTTTTAGAAAATGTTGTTTTAAATTTTTTTGTAATAAAAGCTGGAAAAACAAATCTTACTGAATCTAATTTAAGGGAATTCTTACTTAAAGAAAAGATCATGTTAGTTTTATTTCTACTCAAAAATGTAACATTTTCAGTTTCAATTTGTCAAAATGTATTGTTTGTTCAAAATCTTACTCATATTTGCATGCTTTCTGACAGAGGCAGATCTAAAAATTCAGTTTTGTGTTGTGAGACAGTCACTTCAAACTGCCTCTGGTGTGAATAACTCCCAAAGGGTTTTGTTTGTCTGTGCGTGGGGTGAACATGAAATGATCTGAGATATAAACACAATTCCCATTCCCATTTTCAAAACATTGTGTGATTAGTATGTCGGAGTATGGGGAGGGTGATGATGTAAACAAGATGGCGGTGATAATTATACAAAAATATTGTTACTTTGTTTATGATGAGTGTTATGCTGATGTAATGAAAAGCACAAGGGGTGGGCTCAGAAACAAAAATAATTATTAATTTTTTGTTACTGTTTTTGTATAAGCTTTGTTGTTTAGAATCTTTTATATTTACTTGCAAATGAATTAATGAATATAAATCAATATATTTAGCTCTTGGTTTCATAGAATTAAACAGGTTTCATCAAGTTGATTTATCAGCAGTTTTGCTCCTTTATCACCCAACCCTTGAGAGTCATGTGACAGATGAGACGTGAAACCTTTGTAATTGTTTCCCAGTTTGCTGATTTGTTAAGTGCTTTTCATTTGATATGCTCACTGAGCGGGCTGTCAGGGGAAAGTGTTGACAGGTGAGCAGACAGTGGATTATTATGCCTCCGTGTATTTTGTGTGTAAGACATTAGATCTGATGACAGGAAGGCGCATCCCACATGGTGTTTGACTGAGATCAGTGGAATTATTTGGCTGACAGGGACCTGTGGTGTTAACAGGTGATCATTAAGATGTTGTGGCTGTATTGTTGTATTTTGGGAGAAATGGAGGGGGAACAAATGGAACCAGACACCCTCTATGGACCAAGCCAGGAGTTTGAGTGAGTGCTGGAGCAGTGCTGACAGCAGAGATGAACCCTGAGGTTTTCTCAGGGAGGACAATGGTGACAGAGAGGATGCTGGAGAGTGCCCAATGAATACAGGCTGGGGATGTCAGGTCTGTGGGACTGAAGCCTCTTTGTTATCATTTGACAGAAAACGTCGTCATCAGAGCAATGACAAGGTAGGAATAAAAGTGAGAGGACACTGAAACACACCTTTGGCATGCACTCACTTAAAATACACAACATAAATACACCTGATTTAAACACCTGATTTAAGTAGTTCACAAAATCCTGTTTGGGTGTCAATTCAATATATTAAAGGTTAAACAAAAGGTTGAATAAAATCCTTAAAATTGTTCTGAAATTCTTACATGAGTAACATCTTTGTGCTTTAATATTGGATGAAAAAAATCTATTTATTCTTTTTGTCTAATGTGTATTTTCTACTTTGAAATCAAAGGCCAGGCTATTTCTCATTGTTTTTTTTATAGTATTTACAACGTACTTCGATTAAACCTGGGATATAGTTTATAAAGTAACGTCCCAAGCATTGGTCAAATTTACTTTTTTATGATCAGTTTTGACAGCTCAGAGGAACAGCTATTTAAAAATGACAGAACCATTAACCGTAACTGCTGTCGTTTACTTGGTTTGTTTAGTTATAAACTTTTTATTGTAATTATTGATTATTTGTTTCACCAAAATAATACAAATTACTGGAGAGTTTATGAAATTTTCTAAATTAAATATCTAAAAATTTGATTTTTATAATTTCAATGTAAGTGAAGTGCAGGACAAATTAGGTTTTCATGCCTTGCTTTTGGCCATTTTGCTGTACTTCTAGGCCGTGTCACACAGCTTTTATTTACTTTTTGCTCTTTCCTTAAAAGGCTTTTCTGTTTTTGTACATACAAGAATATTTGTTGGGGATAAAATAAAAATATCTTATGTTGTTTGGTTTTTGATAAAAGTTAATAACTTTTTTTAAACTGCATAATCTCTATGTAGTGGCAGTTTGAACAAGTCTGTCTCTTCTTCTCTTCTGGGATTACAATTGCTTCTACGTCATCTCACGATGCTTTATAAGGGCACAGAGGAGGCCTCTGAATAAACTTCCATTAATTCCTCTCTGTGAGGAAGAAATGACCAAAACACAAGGTCAAACCTAACCAAAAGTAAATGCAGGGAGAGGCTAGATTGCTTAGATAAGGAAACCCATTTTAAGTGCAACTTAATTTTTTTTAAATGTGTGTCAAAGGAGCAGTTTAGTGTACAACAGGACGGAGGGAGGGAGATGCGTGAAGAGAGAAGCGGGGGGAATGGAGTAGATGAAGGAGAAGATGAAAGCTTTGTGGTGCTGAAGCTTAATGAGCTGGAAAACACAATTGAACTTCTCTGACTGTGGAAATTGCTGTGAGAGCATCGTAAATTAGCACCAGTGTGGGACCTAGCCTGCTGACCAAAAAGAAAAGGGGGGCTTTGAGATGTAAAGACGTCAGGTCTGCATCTTCTACGATCAGTTTCAGAGGTCTGTCATACAAGACATGGAAATTGTTAGTTTAAACGAATGATTGGATTTTGTTATGGTCGTTTTTGCTCTTCTTCCTCCCAGATGTGTTTATTTAAAAACCCAACTTAGATGCATTTAATTTAAAAAATAGACAAAATCTAGCATGGATAGGTTGCAAAAGACAAGTTAAAAAGGAGATGGATCTGATTCTTCTCTAAAATTTGTTGAACTCCAGAGGGTGACTCTTCACTCTGCCTTTTGCGGGCTTGGCACATGCCTTCTGTTACTAAGTGGCTTCATATTGAAAGGCTCTGCAGCCACTATTCTCTCTCCCACTGGGTGCCAGCCTCTCTGCCCTGGCAGCTGCTGGGCTTCAGAATGGACCCATAGTTTCCACTCTGCAGGTGAGCTGCACAGCCAAAAACAGGGCCCCTCAAAGGTCTTTTCAGAGCTTCAATAGGGAACTGACTTGGGGAAAGAGGAGCAGGCACACAATGGTTGCCTTCTCTGGACACAGAGAAGATGGAGATGAGCTATTGGGGTGCTGCTTTAGTGTTCCTTATATCCATGTCGAGGAGAGGTGACAAGGGAAGAGAGGAGAGGATGAGTTCCCTCTTTTTATATTTTCTGAAGGCGTGGCTCCTTTCCTCTCAGCGTTTTTAGGCCGTGTGAGGACGCTCCAACACCCTGCATCTACAGAGTGTTTGCTTGACTTTTGAAACTTCAGAAAACACAATGTTTGCGTCCTTGTCTTGGGGCGTTGAAGGTGACATGACTATTTACATAATATTGCCACACCAACCAAGGTAAATAAGTTCCAAAGTTTAACTTCCTTTTGCCCGGTGCCTTTTCACTCTAACACGGAATGCACTTCCCTTGTTACCTTCTTTCTCTTTTGCTTTGAAGTTTTTGTGCAATTAGGCATGAAGTGAATAAGAATACAGGTACCCCTTTTTTTTAAAAAAAAAAGAAAAGCACAGCAAATGTAAGTGTTATCTGAAGTGTTTGTTCTGTGACAAAATCTAATTTTAAATAGCATTTGTGGATCTTGGTGCAAAAATGTACTGCATAGCATATTGAAAATGTATAATATTCCAAAATTTGGCTTCTGATGGATGACAGTACAATAAAACACAATAAAACAATTTTCTACAATAACCACATAAGAAGTTTGCTTCCTAACTAAGCACCTGCCCCCCCCCCCCCCCCCCCCCCCCGTTCCACCCCTCTGAGATGGAAGTCCATCTTCCTCCTACCAAATCTTTTTCAACTGAAATAATAATAATAAATTGTACAGTTTTATGTTTGCAGAAACAATGATGCAATAATTACTCACCTGGTTCTAAAAAAGGATAAATTGATGGTGGTATTGTTTATAAAACCTGCTGGAATTCCATAGTATATCTGCAGCATCATTTCCTGGGTTTAGGTAGTGTTGCATGTGACACAGTATACCGGTATCCCCATCCATCTTCAGAACCCGCTGAATCACTTTCGGGGTCACAGGGTTGCTGAAGCCAACCTAGCGACTGTTGGGCAAAAGTTGCCAACCTGTTGCAGGGCCACACACTCACACACACCTATGGGTCTTCTTCTTTCACTTTCGGCTTCTCCCATCAGGGGTCGCCACAGCGAAACAACCCTCCCTTCGAGGATGAATCGCATGGTCAACTTGGCAATGTTTTTACGCAGGATGCCCTTCCTGATGCAACCCTCTCAATCCAACTGGGCTTGGGACCGGCACAGCAGCAGAGAAGGGAATAGGGGGCAGCCCGGATTTGAACCCTGGTTTCACGGACGGAAGGCGCCGCAAACCAGCACGAGCTAAACCAGCCCCCCCACACACACCTATGGGTAATTTAGAAAAAACAATTTGACTATAAAGAATGTTTTTGGATTGTGGAAGGAAACCAAAGTACCCAGAAAAAAACTAAAAATGCACAGAGAGCATGCAAACTCCACACAGAAAAGTCCCAGCTGGGATTTGAACCAGAACCTTCTTGCTGTGATGTAAGAACGACAACCACTACAGCACAGTGCAAGCTCATGTAGAATTGGGATAGTTGTGTGGGATATAGGGTAGTTTCAGACAGTACTATCAAAAGCCCACTTTTCACATTTATCAGTCAGAGAAATACAGAAATTTAAGCTTGTTGAATTTAACAAACCCCATTTTTCATGTTAAAATTCCTGATATTGCAAATAAGAAAAGATCAGACTGTAGGTCTGAATTCCTATTCCTCTAAAAGATTTCAAACTTTAACTGAATGAACAAATGAAATGAAAATGAAAAATACCTTTTGGACAACTCAATGAGATGTTTTTTAGTTGATTCATTTTCTATCTGCTAAATCTTATATAAGTAGAACCTACTTGAGTGGGAGCCTATTTTAACTGCCATTCAGAAACAACTGGATCAACGGCTCCAGCAAAATGCTTTAAAACTCTAACTTTTGATCCAGGCTTGTGAACATCCTGGAGAGATCAACACAGCCCAACTAGACAAAACCATGCATGCTCACACATCATGCCAACTAGAATTTGACATGCAAGTCTTAGAACTATGGATGAAGCCAAGCTTGAGGAAAAAACACCAGAAAAGAACATGCAAACTCTCAAAATAAAAGCTTTTCAAAAGATTCAAATCAAGAACAACTTTGCTTCAAGTTGATCTTTGCTTCATCCCAATGAGTGAAATGAAATTAGCTAAAAAATATATTTTACAAATTACAGTATAAACTTTGACTATGGAAACTGAACGTACATTTTTTCTGAATTCATGTGACCTAACAGTTTCTTTTTCACTTCACTATATTTTAGTTGAATTTTAATAAACCTAATGGGAGTGATTGTTATTCCAATTATGTCAATAAAATCCACTCCCACTCTAAATGGTTGAGATATTTTCTCAGCTCACTTTTTTGTTATTGTTTGCATTTTAAGTGAGATTTTAAACACATCACCATCTGTGAGATTGTGGAGCCCTTAGCTGTCTAATATAGTTATGTGGTTTTAAAAGATGCTATCAGTGCTGGTCTCATTTTTCCTCCCTTTTCCTTCTTTTTCCCTGCGTCTCTCTCCTCATCTAATCAGTTCCACTCTGTTATTGCTGGCCTCGGGCTGTTTCCCCTCTGTGCTAAACTGCTTTCACAAGCATGAGTCTAAAGCCTGCTCAAATGTCTATTGGACGCTTTAAATTTTGTGTGCCTGACCTTACCATCATTATGGAATCAATGTTCACTCTCACTGACGTGCTTTACACCTTCATAAGCCCAGGAATCATTTTTCCCTCTGAAGTTAGTTGACCACTTTTGAAAAGGTTAAGTGGCGAAAAGAAGCTCCCACTGCAGGGCCGACAGACAGACTGACAGGAGACAGAGCGACTGTGACCACATCCAGGACGGATACTATGAAATCCACTTCAGACAGTTCAGTGTAAGTTCTGGGGACAAACATCCTCACAAATGCACCACACCGCATGTATCATTTGCTTTGAGGTTTTCAAGAAAGCGAAGCATTTCCTGCCTTTGGGCCAGCAGGGAATGATTTTGAGGGACATTAGCAAGATCCCGTTCTGGCAAACCTTGTTGCACGGGGAGAAGTTCACAGGGCTATGTAAACCAACAAGATAATAACAACCCTCTTTAGTGAGATTTATCTCGGGCTGTCTTATTTAGAGTAGAAGTTATTGTGATATCTTAATTCACTTTGACTTCAGAAGAATGAGACGTTTAACTCCTTTACATCTGTTGTTGAAATCCAAGTGCACTGGCGCTTACAAGAAGTGAGGTTCTCCTTAAATAGTTTTTTTTACAGTATAAAAAATTATCATTAGTATTCTTTAATTTAACCCCTTAACGCCAATTCATGCAAACATGCATGTTTTTCGTAGTATATATAATGTATTAATTCTTTGAGAAAAACTTACAAGCAGAGGTTTGCCAATATTTTTTTTTATCAAAGAGTATGTTGCTGAGGATCTGCAGAATAATCCAGGCTGGTTTCTAAGCTATAGTCCTATTGAACAATGTTGTATTTGACAGATGACTGCGTAAAGGTTCATTCTGAACCAGTATTCATGTTTTTACTGTCCTGCTTATATAATTTAGCTTTGTAGTAGTGTCCCTGCAAAATTCTGTTCAAATCTGACTACGAACCTGCACTTTAGGATTCTTGTTGTGTTGCAGTAAAACATTTATTTGACACAAAAAGTCAATAAGACATATTTGATGCCTTTAATAAGGAAAAAAAAAAGTTTAAATATCAAATGTGTCAACCAAAAGAATTTTTTTGAAACACCAGCGTATTGGGAATTTTAAAGCTAATTGAGCTCCTTAGCCATGTTGTTGCCAAAGACTGTATGCAAGGATATGTTTATTTTGTGTATTCAATGAACAATTTCATTTCTTTTAAAAGAATACACAGATTTTCACAGTAATTTTGTTTTGTTTTTTGACTGATCTCATTAGTTTGAAGATTTATATCTGATCTCTCCAAACTGTTATTAAGTAGAATTTTCAAAAGTTATTTTTTTTACTTAATTAGATATTTGGATAACTACTTTTGACTTCTTTACAAGTGAAATTATTCAAAGAAAAGCTGCTCTTAGTTCAGTTAAACTTTTGTATACTCTACCCACTGGTCTTTTATAGTATAGTGGATGCTCTTAAAACTATGCTTCCATCAGTTCAGAGTTGAAGACATTTATTTTCAATGTTATTCCCAAAACATTATGCTTTTATTAAATTCTTTACTTTGACAGATACTGCAGACAATTTTTTTCTGTTTTCTGTTGTGAATTTTTCCTTATTTATATATTTTTTGGAGGGAAGATTGCTCCATATTGAATTTGGTCATATTTTAGCGGTTTGACATTTGAGTTCTTTACAGTTTTGTAAACGAGGTGGTTAATTGATTAACCTCTTTTGGTTTGGAAGCTTACTCTATTAGTGCTTGTTTCAACACATTAATAATTGGGCACAGTAATTGAGATTATTAAAAAAAAAATCAAAATATATAAAAAAAAATCATAAGTAGATGATAAGAATAGTGATTTAAAGACATATCATTTTCTGACATACAGGTTGGATACATGAGAAAGTGGCAACGAGTTCTTGCATATCACAGATGGCAACTCTTTCCTCTTTCATGCGGCGCCTCTCTTCACTCTGCTGTCGTCTGTATTCTGCAGGTATGCAATTATAGTTTGAAAAGGTTGGAGCCAGACCTTCTATAGGGCACAGCGTGGGAACAAAGTGGGGTGTGGGAGCTGGGGTCAGGGTGCACAGTGCTTGACTGGTGACTACACAGGGCTGAGACATAAAGTAAGTGACGCTCAGGATTTTGTATTTGCTTACTGTGTACAGATACGATTTTTACATCCTCTGACCAAAGAGAAGATGGCAAAAATATCCTGAAAAGCAGTTCATTATTCGTATTGAAACGCATCAAACCAGTAGAATTTGTTGGAATATTTCAATAAAACTTTTTACACAAAGTCCATCAGTGGATATCTTAATAGCCTTTAAATGTTGCATCATTTCAAATAAAAGGATACAAAATGGTACTGTTGTTTCACTTATGATCTGTGGGAATGAAAGACAGATCTGATACCTGTTAAAAACACTTCATGCATAAACCTGCAAATCCTGCACAATAGATTTAGGAAATGTATATTTTAATAGAAAATGTCAAAATTCTTTTTGTTATCTAAAAATAAGACTATTATGACTAACAGTTTTTATTTTTGTGTCCGATTTCGTGCACCAACAGCTTTTCTTAAAGTTATATTTTTGATTTTTACTTGGGAGATGCGATGAAAGTTTAAATAAACTTTAAAAGTGGACTCTTTCATGATGCTCTGAACATATCAATAAAACATTACTAGAACATTACTAAAATGAATATCCACTCTAGCTTTTTTTTCCCCACTCCTGTAATCTTTTGAACTATTTTAAAAACATTCCCATTGCTCTTTTAATTATGATTTTTTATTTATTTTTATTTTTAGGCAAAATCAAAAAAACCTTTTCCGTTTTGTAGGACATAGTTTCCCATTTTCCATCAACCCTCCGTTTACAATATCTCCCAGTGGCTTCCAGCCCCTCACAAATCCAACCTAACACTAAAAGTGCAACAAAAATGGCAGTCACTGTTGGTGTTAGGTTGGAGCTATCCTGCTGAGCAATCCTGTTGTACAGTTTTGAGTCAGAAGCCAGCTCAGACGAGGAAAACAAAGACAAACATGAATTTAGTCGTCTAAAGGAGCAGAGCAGGGAGGTTGTATCCCGCTGACTGTAGGACCAATGTCACTGCTTTTTCCAATTGCATTTTTTAGACGGCTCCTGATTCACAACAATTTGAATTAAGAAATGCTTAGAAATGTAAATTTAATATTAATTTTCTTTATATATCATGAGAAAAATGCATGTTAAAAACACCAAAACCACATTTTTTATTGCAATTGGTCTGTAAGAGGGAATCTGAATTTTAGGGTTTTAAAATTTGTCACTAAGAAAAATAGATCCTTTTTCTCAAATCAGATTCTCACTAAGCAAGTTTTCTTTGAACGTTCTAACAGACCAGACCTCTGTGAAGTTTTAGGTTTATTGAAGGCAGGGATCCTAAAAACCTTCATCCGTTGACAAAACTGCTCAAAGTGGACACATGTTTCTTCAATAATGATGAAAGCGCAGTGTTCTTGTAACTGGATCTTTCTGTAGCAGACAGCTTTCCATCACAGAACAGCGTGATCTTCCCTTTAAACGTGGAGCATCAAGACAGATGGATCTGAGACGCGCAAAGTCAGACACACAGATTTGGAGCATAACTAAGAGGCCTTGAGTTCAATTTGTTTAGAGGGTTTCTGAGTCTCCAAGAACTACAAAATGTACAACACCTGTGTTCCCTGTTAACACCTGTGCTCTTGGGGTTTCTCCAAATACACTTCCCTCTGGGTTCATTCAGCTGGCAGTTCTGGTGAATTCGAAGGGTTTAGGGGTCAGGGGTTAAAGGTTAGGGGGTACTCCAGCTGGCAGCCAAGACTGCATCGGGCTCCAGTGAGGAGGCATTCAGACTGGTTTGGGAGGGGGTCGCCTAAAGCTTGCTGTGTCTTTGTGATCTGTGATTCATGTGTTTTTTTTTTTTTTTCTTGAACTTTTGTTGTTGCAAT
Organism: Oryzias latipes; assembly: GCF_053564925.1. Lineage (NCBI taxonomy): Eukaryota > Metazoa > Chordata > Actinopteri > Beloniformes > Adrianichthyidae > Oryzias > Oryzias latipes. The sequence continues at coordinate 25,949,425 of NC_136251.1, read as the reverse complement.
TGTCACCAATAGTCAAAAACCTTCAAAACTTAGATATTAAAGCTATAAATGTGGTTTGGCTGCATGGTGCATGTAGCCTAAAAGCTGCAAGCATGCTACTAATGTTAATGCTTAATTTTTTTTCTGTAACTAAAAAAATCAGATTTTTAAAGTGGACAGTGGCATCAAGAAAAGAACAGTCTGTAGGGGGGGGGGGGGGGGGGGTCAAACTTCTAAAATTCCTCAAAAACAAATATCTGTGCACCAACGTTTTCATTCAATTTTTAGGTCACATTGGCTGCTTTTTAGAAATAATTGAATGATCAGATTCAGATTAAAATTCTAATTGACTCTTCTGTTTTACCCACTGAAAAAACGCCCACAAGTAAACGACTTCATTTTTGCAGTCCGCAAATACATGAAATTGATCGTACCTTGATTATAGCAAGTGGCTTGTATAAACCTTCATCTGTGCACACAGAACACTGTGAAAAAACTAAATAAAGATTAAAGGTAGTGATTACTTTTTCTGCAGATGTCTTTTTATTGTGGCTTTTTTTTAAACTTGTTCAAGTTTCCTGATATTTTTGGTTAAATTCAGTCTAAATTATCCCTGCCCCATTCATGAAACACCAGGTAAAAACGCTTAATTCATTTAGCTTTCCGAGGTTAAAATAATTCTGCTTGCTTTATCAAACTGCTCTCAAAACCGGGCCATAAACAAACAAAAAAAAAAACTAGAAACATGTAAACAATTTATGCAATATTTCTTTTAAATTGCCATTTCGCGAGGAAACATTTGCAAAGAAGTCAGCAGTCGAGTTTCTGCAGTTCCCTGCTTTCTTGATTGTTGGCAGATCTTTTAATTACCAACATAACCACATGTGCCAAGTGTTGGCATGAAGTGTGTTTCTCTTTACAGAGTTTTCCAAAACATTAGCTCCCCTCAAGTGGAAAATCGATTTAATGAGAAGTGCAAAAAAAGTGTAAATAGCCATTAGGCTAACTTTAACAGCTTCCACATGTTTACTGTGTTTATGAGGGGTGTGACTAAGGAAGAGAAGGTTGCACAGCATGCTCATATACAAGGCACAGATAAAGATGGAGTTGGAGTTTTCCCTCTCATTAGTATCCTTAAAATATTATTTCCAGGGGTGGCACAAGGTGTAATGTAATGCAGGAGGTGTTCTGGTTGTTTTAGGTTAAATAGATAACACAGTTAGGTCATCTTTCAGAAAAAAATCAGAATATTTAGTCATCAAACAGAGATTCCAATGATCTCATAAGTTACATAACTCTTTTTCTGCCTCCATCTGTCGTCAGCATCATCACTGAAGGAAAACTGTCTCCAGTATTACATCTAGCTCTAACTAATCAGGTGGCTCTGGAAACCCAGACTATTATTTTGCCTCTCTGAATCCAACTATTCATTCAGGAAAACTCAAGATTGTTAGCAAGAATTGTCCTCAAAAAATACTAGATTAAATGTTTGCGCCTGTTCCTCCATGGAGGTCCTTCTCCCAAACCTGTAATTCATGCTCTAATCCATCGTTACATGTCTGATGGGAGTTTAATTGATGTTGGTGAGGCATCAATTAAGTTAATTGTAGAGCATTGAGTTAATTTTAGTTATTTAGAAAACCCCAGCTTTCCTAAACACTGTGAGTGTGTGGGGGATGTGACGGAAGGCTGTGTGCAAAGACAGAAGGATGGTTAGCCGCAAATGCAGCCCTGCGTTTCAGAACAACCTTCATGGGATTTAATGATGGCATTGATGATTGTTTTAGTTGCTGAGGTGACTTCTCTGCTTTTGTTCCATTTCAAAGTCAAAAGTGTTGTGTGAAAATTTGGTGTGGAGTCTGATGTCTCCTCTCCATTGTCAAATGGAGAAAAAACTGTTTTCTCGATTTGTTCCTGCACCAGTGGAGGTCATTTGATAACAGTAATTCTGCAGGTGCTGTGCTGAAAGCAACAAATTCTGATATAGGCCAAAGTCAGATAATCAAATCCTGCATCCTTAATTGGAAGAAGGTTATATTTGTATTTCTTAGCAGCATGTTAATCTACTGTGTTAATCTGGGGTATGTCTAAACATATGCTTTTAATAAATGCCAACACATGCATCTATCTTCAAATCCAAACACATGCAGATAGTCAAGTGTTTCATCAGATAATCAACTTTGTCATTCCCCGCCGCAACATGCAAGATTTGGAGAATGTTTTAATGCCCCAAATGCTTATAAATCAAGACTTGATGCTGATTTTAATTTTTACAGACAAGAAATTTAGTCTTATTCTCTCACCTCAACTTGGTAATTAGGGACGCAAGCATGAGATGCATTGTGATGGAAAATAGACTTGTCCATGGTTTGCACATTGCAAATAAGACTAAACTTCTGATTAATTATCAAGCCCCGACAGCCTGCAGTACATTATCCTTACAACATCTGCATCGTGCCTATGGAGCACGTCACAAAGTCATTAAAGTGATATTTTGCATGAGCTTCTTTCTTTTGATTTTTTTTCTCAAACAGAATAAATTGTAGGTCAGATGAGAAAGAAGAATTTTGCTTTTAGTTATTAACTGACAAATTATCATGTGCTATTCATAACCAGATTAAACTACATCAAATTAAACTTTATTTAAATAGTACGGAACAAAACAATCCATAAAAGCAACCCAATGAAGCGGCATTCTTTTCCAGTTGCTGGAAAAGTGTGAGAACTGTAAGTTTTGTTAATTTCTATATTTTTATAGATGTATATCCTTACAAAAAGGAGGAAAAAACTCAAAAACTAAAATGTTCATTCACTCATTTTTATTTCACAGAGAACCTTTAGGATGTCTGGTATTCTTTATCCTCTATTAAGAAGCAGACCATTTAGTGACCTGAAAGGGGCTCGTCAACAAGTCATATTGGACTCATACATATGGATCTGATAGAGGGGAGATAAGCAGCAGACATGGTGGAGCCATCCTCTAACAGAGCAGAAAGGCTCTGCTGTCTCTCCTTCTGCTTTGTTGAACAGCCTGTTGAATCCCACTGTTTGTGAGAAATTGTTACTGAAATTATAATAACTGCTATGAATCCTTACAGCAATGAAACTCTGAAATCCAATCATGCTACTGAGGCCGAGTTTAATCTTTCATGGTCTCTGAGCTGGCATGAAAAATGCTGACTTATAACTATGTTGTAGATTTAACTGACAACCTTATTTCGTTGTGCTGTTTTACAGTATGACTTCAGCTTAAATGAACTTGTTGAGTCATTATGATTTTAAATTTAAAGTCATGTCTCAAATCTACTTTCTGATTGTGAATTTCTTGATTTTTTAAGTGAAGATGTGGATGACACCAACTGTCAAAATGTGAAGTTACCACTTTTTCCTGTAAAATAAAAAAACATTTTCTTGTTAGATGTGGTCACCTGCTGTATCTGGGACTTTTATGGATTTCAGAAACCAATGATATGTTGCAAGGGGTCAATTTTTTTGGCAGGGTTGGGCATCTACATGCGTGTCCTTTGCCACTGTGTTGTCTTAATTTCAGGAGTTAAATTAAATAAATGTTTATGTATCCACGAGGGGCCCAAACCAGGGCCTCATTGTGCCGGTCCCAAGCCCGGATCCATAAAATACAGAGGGTTGTGTCAGAAAGGGCCATCCGACGTCAAATCTGTGCCAAACCAAATATGTGAATCAGAACTAAGCTGATTAGCTGTGGATACCCCTGAGGGGAAAAGCCGAAAGGAAAAGAAGACTAAATGAAATCTAATTTGCAAAACAAGGCTTTTTATATCAAGCTCAACAATTTTAAATTTGTGACATTTTATATGTACTTGTGTTAGGATTATTTTGTCAAAAAATGCACTTACAGGTGTACTGAATTTGAAATCTATTGTACGTTAATAAAAGCGCTACTTTAAATTAGAATATAGATCCAAAACAAATGAGGGAAAGACAAATATAATCGACTAAAGACTACACTTTAATATCTACAATACCTAAAAATACTTTTACTTTAATAGTTTTGTACAAAGTTTTAAGAGTTTAATTTGGTAGGTCCATTTTCTGTACCGCTTTGTCCCTTTCGGGGTCACGGGGCTGCCGGAGCCTATCCCGGCTACTTGGGCGTAGGCAGGGGATGCCCTGGACAGGTCGCCAGTCTGTCGCAGGGTAGAACGTCCACAATCACACACCCATGCACTCTCACACTCACGGACAATTTAGAGTTGCCAATTCACCTATGAAGCATGTTTTTGGACAGTGGGAGGAAGCCGGAGAAAACCCACACATGCACAGGGAGAACATGCAAACTCCACACAGAAATGTCCCCAATTGATGTATTTTTCATGTCCCCCAGCCGGGACTTGAACCAGGGGCCTTCTTGCTGTGAGGCAAGAGCGCTAACCACTGCGCCACCGTGCAGCCGTGCAATTTGGTAGGTATACAGAATAACCATATGATGTCAGTTTAGGACTAGTTTTCCATATTTTTTTCTCAGGTTGTTGTTTGCTTTTTGAGAGACTTTTCATTGAGATTTTCTGCCCTTTAAGCTGAGATAAATGCCCAACCAACTGTATATTTAATTATTTTTGTATGCTATAGTTTTTAAATTTTTATGTTTGTTAGTCTCAAACTTTATTGCACACAGGGGATAGTTGCAACGTTTTCTTTTAGAAAATCTCCATATTTGGTAACTGTTGCATAACAATTATGACATTTTCACCCTTTAAAAAAAACTTTCATAACTAATGTGAATAATTTGATACCAATTGCTTATTTATTTCATTTTTTTATTCATTAACACTTTTCCTTCAACCTGACAAGATATACATCTTGAAAATGTTGATAAAGGTGCTGGCCTATAAGATTAAATCATTTTTCCTTTATATTTTATACAGACGTCATAAAGGGTTATGTATTACACATGGATTCTTTTTAAAGGATACAAAGGTCAAGAAAGCACAACAGGTGCAAAGGTTGAAAAGCACTCCTTCGTTGTCAGAGCAGGTGGAATTTAGACTGAAAACACTGAACTCAGAAGAGACCGGCAAAATGTTTAGGTGAGTTAAAAAAAGAAAATGATAAATATTCTGTGTTTATTTGTTTTGGTGGAAGTCTTAACTTTAATCTAGCCTCTTTTCACACAGGATTTCCCTGGTATTGGGTGTTTCGTTGCTGCTTGGTGCTGCAGCAAAGCCCTGGGTGTGTACTTTAATAACACTCTTGGTTCTTTAGGAGAACAGTTTCCCAGTAAAGTAAAATATTTTGTTTTTATGATCCTTGAATGGTATTTGTAATGGAAGTGTGTAATATTTATGCTCCTTTTCAGGATAAGCGTACCGAAAAGGCCTTCCAGGAAACTTCAATGTAAATTTGTATTTTCCCAAAATGAGAAGTAAATAACTTACAGTGGAAAAAAAACAAATTCTGGTAATGCATGAATCTTGTTTTAGGTTCAAACATGATAAAGGTGAACCGTCCCAGAGGGTGGAGGTGGAGCCTCCTGAAGACATGGATAAGATTCATTACGATGTCGCCCCGAGAATGAGGATATGGAAAAGCGTGAGAGACGGTGAACTGGACAAACAGCCCGTGAGGCCAAAAGAAGGCTTGGATGAGCTCCATCTCACCTCAGTTTCTGAGATCAACATAGTTCAAATCCAAAAATTGGATCCCCCCTCCAACATTCCAATAAAGGTTTTCCAGGGAGATGCCAAATTCAAACCTGTGGGGGATGAAGATGGTATTGATCGCCCTGTTTTTAGGGACGTTGTTGTGAAGAAACCTGAAGCTGACATGGATGAAATCTACCACAAAATGAAAAATGAGGTGGCTGCCGGACACTTGGGTCCACTGGTGGCTAAAAACAACCTGGATGCTGCATCTCATCGACCAGAGACAAATGTGGACCAAAATCAGAGAACAGTTCATCTTGAGCCAGAAGAGGACATGGATGCTGTCTACCACAAAAAAACCTTCATCCCAGCCCTTCATCAAAAGAACACCAAACCTGCAGCTGCACCTGTACATATGCCATCACAGAGAAGACACGCTGAGCCAGAGGAGGACATGGATGCTGTCTACCACAAAAAAACCTTCATCCCAGCCCTTCATCAAAAGAACACCAAACCTGCAGCTGCACCTGTACATATGCCATCACAGAGAAGACACGCTGAGCCAGAGGAGGACATGGACGCTGTCTACCACAGAAAAAACGTCTTCCCAGCCCTTCATCAAGAGGACACCAAACCTGCAGCCGCATCTGTCCATAGAAGACACGCTGAGCCAGAGGAGGACATGGATGCTGTCTACCACAAAAAAACCTTCATCCCAGCCCTTCATCAAAAGAACACCAAACCTGCAGCTGCACCTGTACATATGCCATCACAGAGAAGACACACTGAGCCAGAGGAGGACATGGACGCTGTCTACCACCGAAAAACCTTCATCCCAGCCCTTCATCAAGAGGACACCAAACCTGCTGCCGCATCTGTCCATAGAAGACACTCTGAGCCAGAGGAGGACATGGACGCCATCTACCACCGCTAATTTTGCAAAGACTCAGGAAGATCCAAATTTATTCATGGAAATAACACAGTTACCCTAAACACATGGGTAACTGTTCTGCTCATTTGATTTCTTGTTAATAAAGTTTATTTAATAACAATCAAAGGTATTATGTTTCATTTACTGACGTAATTGTCTGCAGATTTACAAAAATACAGAACATATTTGGCTTGAATAACATTGAAAAAACAGCTACAACAAAATGCAGTCTTAAAATAAGGAACATTAATTTAAATATGGTAGTTTTGGCTAATCACAGTTGTAACTCTCAAATGGATTATTTTTATATAGATGTTTATCCCAGGATGTATGGTGGTGTAATGGTCATCACTCTCGCCTCACAGCATGATGGGCCTGGTTTGAATCTTGGCTGACTCCTTTCTGCGTGTTCCCCCTTATGCATGTGGGGTTTTCTCCGGCTTCCTTCCACAGTCCAAAAACATGCTTCATATGTTAATTCCAAATAGTCCCTTATGTGTGACTGTGTGAGTGTGTGTGTGACTCTGTGATGGACCGGGGACTTGTCTCCGCCTTCACCCGAAACACAGTGACCCCAAACTGAAATAAAGCGGATGGATGTTTAACCCCAACCTTAAATATATAAATAATAATAATAATATGATCAAAATCCACATGATTGTTTCTTCAATTAACACTAAAAAATAAAAATATTATATTTGGTTTTTCATTATTTCAAGATAAAAAAAATTTCAAACAAGTGACCACAACTGGTAACAACAAATCAGTAATATGTGACAAAAAATATAAAAATAAATAGCAGTGACTGTAATTTCTGAATTTATTGCGGGCAACAGAAATCAGAAACTAAACTAAACTTTTTTAAATCAACAAAAATATTTTCTCTAAAATAACAAAGTTGTTTGTCACTCTAGAGACTCAGCAGGAATGACTCCTTTTTTCAGGATCAGGTTCCCATAGAGAGCCGTTTCCCTATGATAAAAAAAAGGGAAAAAATCAGTTAAAATACAAACACTAATGAAATTACTTCTATTTATATTTTGTTATCTTTTCCTGTTAAAATACGATTTTTTAATTTTACTTTATCTTGCAGCCATAGTTCCTGCTTATTGTTTCACTTGTACACTGTGTTTTTGAGTATTTCTACTGTTATTAGGCTGATTTTGATTTGAGACAACATATAAATACATTTTATTTTGGAATTAGTTAAAGTTAAAACTATACTTGGCCATCTTTCAAATAAAATTGATTGATTTACATGAAAAAGAAAAGCAGTTTGACAGAATATTTGACTTTTTTTGTCGCATTTTCCCTGTTAACTTTTTTTCCAAATTACATGTTTTGTTCTAGCTTTTATTGACAAACAAGCCAGACATTTTTAAAAAGAAAGAAAAGAAAGGGGGGAATAAAAACATACCCCGTAGCCACAACGGCATATGACTTTTTGGCACGCTCATAAAAGGCAAATCTTTCCACCTTCTCTAGAGGACTCTGTATGTTTAAAATTTTTTAATTAGAATAATTTATTCACATCAAGAGATTCAGTGTGCAGGCAGTTCTGAATTACCTTAGAGCCTGCCTGGCTCAGGAGATTGGAGTAGATCTCCCACACAGGTACAGATAAACCTTTTTGTTTGTCAGTGTCCACCAGATCCATGACGGCAGCCTGAAAAACATGCCAACATTTTCTTAAAACATTGTAAAACTTGAACTTAAAGTCAGTGGTTTTGGCAGGTTGTCATTTACCGGACAGGGGACATACGTATCAAGTGGCAACAACTTTAAAATAGCCTCCAAAAGTTGTGGGATTTTCAAACCTGCAGAAGGATCATGCATCAATTTAACAAAGGCATGCAGACTTTTATTATTTCAAAGTTTGCTCATATCACACATACCATCAGCTCTTATTTCTTTTGGACCACAAGCACAAACAGAAGATGCAGGAAAATTGGCATCTGCAAGCACTAAAGTAAGTGAAAAAAATGTCATGAACATTTATTAATTTACTGATTGAACATAAAGTAAAAACTATTATCAAATGTGAAACAGCGTTGCTGCTGCTTGTGCTTCTGGTTTCCAGTTTCCTTTTGTGTCTTGCTGCCTCGCGGTGTTTAAAGGCTGTCAACTGTTTTTAAGAGCAGCTCTATGCATGTGTGTATCTGCGGCTCATACCCAGTTCATCCCCGTGTCCCATTTTAGCGAGAACATACAGCAGATCAGGGGATAAAACTGACGGGATTCCCTTCAGGACGACCATTATGACTATCGCGGTAATGCAGGAAGTGAAGAGTGAAGTGAAGCATGGGAACTTCCTGTCTGCACTTCCGCCTTTGATTCAGCCACTCCTAAATAAGTGATTTAAAAGCTTAAAAACGATTCCGTTTATCATCAACACGAGTTTTCTATACAAAAAAGGTTACTTTTAATTTTCCAGCCAAACATTAAAAATGTCAAAGATAAGGGGAATGCAATAATGACGATAAATGCAAAAAGGAAGAGCAGCTATATTTGATTGATCCTTTCAAAGATAAAAGTATTTAATATGAACCTTTATTAGAAAATAACTAAATGGACTTATGCATACAAAATGGAGTCCTTTATGGTGCTCACTTCAGAGTAAATAAATGGGAAAATTGCTGCTTTTGGGAGCCATTCTCTAGTGGCCAAATAAGGAACTGCTGCAGTTATTACTTCCAGATTGACCACTAACGGTGGGACAGAATATAGGGACTTGGCGTTGACCAAGATAAGACAAATAAATGAATGAATGAATAAATAACTGGTATACATTTAACACCTGCTTACTTAAATCTCAGAACATAAACTTTAATTTTCAAGAATGCCCAGTAGTCTATTCCCTAAGATGATGCACAGTTTTCTGGAACACAGACAATTATATACCATCACATTGCTATTCAACGTAGCATCCAAACCCACTTAATCCCGTTCAGCCCCACAGGGTTGCTGGAGCCTATCCCAGCCACTTTCTGGCGAAGATGGGGTACACCCAGGGCTATTATACCAGTCCAGCATAAAATCAAAAATGTGAAAATTAAGTAGAAAATTATTAGAATAGAATCTAAGTTTTTGTAAGAAAAAAAAAAGCCCAAATAATACAAACACCTTTTAAACCGTTTTCCCTGTTGGCCTAATCCTGTGTTGTTCTTTAGCAAATCAAAAACATGGGTTACAATGATTCTTGGCAGTTTGTCTGTACTGACAGGAAAGGGCAGCTTCCTAATTTAGGGTTGGTAATCTTCAAGTTGTGTTGTTTCCGACACCCTTGTGCAGACATTATTCAAAGCAGACTCCAAAGAATGCATAACTCCAGCAGTGCCCATTGCCAAGGAGGAGAGATAATGAAAATATTTTTCAGATGAAGTCTACTCCGCCAGGCATGTTTTATTTGAGCCACAAAAACTCTGGCCAAATGGGAGAAAAGTGCAAAGGATATGCACAATGTGAATAACGATTGCAATTAAGGTCAAATTAGCAATTTTGTGGATCTGTGCATTCATTTTAAGATGTTTTATGGTAAATCAAGCTAAAAAAAGCTACTGGCTTTATTGCATTCCTTTGGTTTTGCTGCTTAGGCTACATGTATTCTGCTGCATGTCAGTTAAATTTTTGTAGGATAGCTCTCCATAATGCTAAATGGGCAATTTTCATTGTGAAAAACAAAACTTGGTTATAATTAGATTTTTGACCTACCCTGTTCTAACCCACGCAGAGCCAAAACACTGGCCTCCAACTGACGCAACAGTGCAGATATGGTAAACAAAATGACTGCTGTTTTTTGAGTTTTAGAATAGTTATGTGAAAAGAAAGTGGAGACTGCTGAGCAGGAGTAAAAACACCCCTCACAGGCCTGTCTGCCAGATCTGAAACCCCCCTTGAGGTTCTCCGGACTCATGCTGCTCCCACTTTATTCCCACTTCTTTAAATGAGTTCATCACACTATGAGGGTCTGCACTGCCAAATTGCAACGTTTTGCCCCCTTTGTGTGCACCGAGAGCCAACATTTATTATTTTGACCTTTCGGCATCCTCAAAGAAGAGTTCTTTTTCGGCTGTTCTCTGGCCTTCCCCACAGAGGGAGAAAATGACTTTTTTTCTTCTTCTCCTTTTAAAAAGTTTGTTTAAAGGGGGGGGGGGGGGGGGGGGTTGCCCAGATAGAAGTCTCCGAGAGAATACTGGAAGAAAAAAAAATCAATTAGGCCGTGGCCGTGTGAAGATCAGAGAGAGAAAAGGTGCCTCCTGATGATTGGAGAGGCTAAAGAAAACTCACATTAACCACATTTGTTCTGCTTCTCTCTTTGAAGTGCAAACTATGTTTTTATGAAAGGGCAAATGTATAGAAACAAAAGCCAAGGGGCAAGTTTTAATTGGGAAATCAGTAATTTTTTTTCCTTTATTTTTTAAAGAAGACCAAAAATAAATGAAATCAGCTTATAAATCACCTTTTCTAACAGCAACTGCATTAACTTTAAAGGCCTTTAAAGTAAACAGCAAGGCTATCATTTTTCAGTTGCTGAATTGAGAGAGCCTGTTGTGGACAAAACAGTGACAAAAATAAAAGTAATTTGCTATATAGTTAAAAGAAATTAAGTAGATTTTTATACAATTTTCATTTGTAGATTTTTTAACTTTAGTTTATTATAGTTTATGAAATGCATCTTTCTGCACCCGAATATCAAAGTCAATATACTTGATTGATCGATTTATTTCTAGTTTAATCACTCGTGACTCATAATTCCTGTAAAAGAGCGCTCAGTTACACACCAGGGCTGCTGAATTTGCTGTCCACGTTTTGGTCATTTGCTTTTGTGAAACTCCACAAGAGCGCCATCTAGCGACAAGAACAGAATAGTACAGTTTTGTCTTTTTCAACATTTTCTGTATAACAAATATATCCTCCTGACTACCAGAAAAAAATCTATCCTGTTAAAAATGTTTTAATCCAACACAAAATACAATTCCCAGAGCCCCATCCTTGTAATTGAAAGGCACCAAATGTTGATACTAAAAGGAGTTAATTGAGTAGTCTGCAGCGGTTAAAAGATATTCAGAATAAGAAAAGTCCTTTACAGAGGACAGATGTGCATTGCTGCTACTCAGCAGGTTATTCAACTGTATTGCTTCAAACCTTGAAAACACTTTAGCCAGGAGGTTGAGAATTACTTGAGCTTTATTGGTAAAATGATTGCAGAAAACAGAAATACAAACAACATTGAAAAACATATCAAGCCAGATCCTTCCTGTAAAACACAGGTTAAAATATAGTTATCAAATCATGGTCCTTGACAGATGTTCTTCACTCAGACTGCATTTGCTGTGATACTGAACCCCAGCAGGGCGAGCTTTTGTATAGAAGAACACAACACCTATGCACTCATTTTGTGTCAAATCTCCACTATCAACTATCATCCAGAGCTTCATATCATTCCACAAATCAAACGGACATCAGGAGTTCGGTGTTTGTCAACAAACTCCTGATCTAATTGTCTTGAAAACTGGCTTTTCTCTTCTCCACAAAGGCGGTCATGCCTTCTTTGCGATCATCCTATGAGGAAAATACACATGATAAGACACAAGACATCTTTATATCATCCTTACTGGACTTTCATACTCACTGTAGCAAAGGTAGCGTGGAACAACCGCTTTTCCAGTCTATTCCCCTCTGCCAAAGTCAGCTCAAACGCTGCGGTCGTGCAGAAGATTCAGTCAGGTAAAGCCGAAGCACATCACTTCCCATTTTTACTCGGCACTTTCACACACCTGCATTGACGGCTTCCTTAGCCATTGCAGAAACAAGTTTCGAATTGGAAGCAATCTTTTCCCCGCATTTAACGGCTTCAGACACCAACTGATCCACAGGATAAACTTTACTCACCAAACCTGAAAAACATAAACCACTCAAAGCCAAAAAGAAACAAACTGAAGACTTGGGTTTCTTTAGAACAAACATGTAGGACACAATCAGATTATTTTAAATCTTAAAGGCCCATTCCAATGAAAATCATGTTTTTCATCATTTTAAATGTGTCTCTGAGGCATTTTTCTGGCAATTCTGGACATTTGTACAGAAAATTAAGCTGAAATTTGCATTTCTGAGTACGTAATTTTGTGAATCAGGATCTTTTGAAAAAGAGCTTATTTGTGACGCAGAAAATACGCTGGGCGAACCACAAGCTCCCTGTTCCGCTTAAGAAGAGAGCTCTCAGCAATAGGGAGGGGAAGGGGGGCGGGACTGCTCCATGCCAACATTCCAGCCCACAACTCAGAGGTGAATTTCTAATTAACTTCTGCTGCTCTGCAGAAAATATGTCCAAAAAAAATGACACAGGTTTTTGAATTTTGGCTAAAACTACAGTGAAGTGAAGATCGCATCAAAACAATAATTAAAAAAGCAAAACAAATATTAAAAAAAAAACGGCTTTAAATTTTAGACAACAAAACATTTCGGGAAACAAAATTAATTTTCTAGAAAACAAAATTAAATGTTAGAATAACAAAACAGAGTGAGATATCAGAACAGGTAGTTATTATGGGACATCCCTGATTGGATGATGAAATGCAGTATTGCTTCATGTCAAATAACTTTTGGTTGAAATGACAGACAAATGTGATCAACCGAAGAGAGAACATCCAGCAGATCAGGTGTTAAAACCGACGGGATTCCCTTCAGGACGATCTGCACATTTCTGGAAATTACTTCCGAAATTATTCTTCCTTTTGTTTTATATGTTTTGGTTTCTAGAGTTTTGTTATGTTTTTCCAAAATGTAATGCTGTTTTTAATAATACTTGTTTTTTTCAATGTCGTAGTGATCTTTAAAATCGTTTTCCATCACTTTGTGATTTGGCGATGTGATTTTGCACTTCAGGGCCACCAGAAAAAAGCGGCATACTCATAAATAGAATCCCACTAAAAACGATTTTACAAAAGGTGATGGATGTGGGAGTTTAAAAGATGCAAAAATGTAAGCAACAACAAATCACAGGTAAAAGCATCACACATTCTGACATTGTTACCTGACTGTTTGGCTTCTTGGGCATTGATCCTGTCTCCTGTCAGCACCATCTCCATTGCCAGGGACTTGCCCACTGCACGGGTCAGTCTCTGGGTGCCGCCAGCCCCTGCAGGCAACAGAATCATGAGGAGTTGTTCCAAAAGCAGTGAAATCTGCACATTAGAAAACGTGCTTGTTACCTGGAATGGTACCGAGTAGGATTTCTGGCTGACCAAACTGCGCCTTTTCTCCAGCGTAGATGATGTCGCACATCATGGCCAGCTCACAGCCTCCACCCAGCTGAGACACCAAGCCAACAGGATTTTCCACACAACTCAAATTTTACCTGCCCAATTTTATAGCTTAACTTTATGAATAACACATGGTAGGATTCTAGAAAATACTTCATTAGATATGCAATCACCCAATTCAGCAAATGAACTTGTTTCGGCAAATAAAAAGGTTTCTTTTAGCTCCTTTTCCAACTTTGGGGATTTAAAGTCAATCTTAGCACTATTTAACAGCAGAATGCAAAGGGTGAAACTATTTACTTGTTCAAATGTGTAAAAGCAAATTGCAAAGGAGACACTATAGTGAACAACAGCAGCAATCCTATGATGGTGTGACACCTACAGCAAATCCATTGACGGCTGCAATCACAGGCTTCCTCACTGTGGACACTCTGTTCCAGTGCGCCAGGAAGTTCCCGCCGTAGCATTCTTGGAAAGTCCGATTCTGCATCTCTTTAATGTCTGCTCCAGCTGAGAAACACAACAGGTTGGACATCTTTTCCCCACAGACTCACATCAAACCGTCTTTACTTCTCATACCAGCGAAGGCTCTGTCACTGCCGGTGATGACGATGGCTCCGACGTCTGCGTCCACTTCAAAATCGTCCAGCGCGCGTCCGACCTCCTTCATCAGCCCGTCACACAGAGCGTTGAGAGCCTTGGGCCGGTTCAGCTGAATAAATCCCACGTTGTTCTTCTCACCTCGCTTTTCCACAAGGATGTACTCATACTGACCACCTGTGCAAGACAGATAAAGTAGGAGTGCTCCAATGAGACACGAGTGGAGTTCTAATCAGGATCCTACAAGGAAACAGTTTTGAAAGCAATGTTTGGGGTTATGAAAGTCTGTCAAAGTAGTTCTGATCTCATTTAAAATGGTTTAAACATACCTTCATCTATAAGCTGCATTTTAACCACAATGGTTGGTTGTAAGCAATAAAAACTCAAAAAATGTGCAGACTGATACTGGATTTGAGTGAAATTGCATTAACAAATGTTTTGTGTAAAAAAGCATAATGAAAATGTATGACCTTCAATGTTTACATTATAAACTGAAACCCTGCCTTTTTTGTACCCCATACACTGCAAACTATTTGCTCATTGATGAGAATTAAAACCTCATTTTTAGACTTTCAAGGAGTTTTCAGACGTTTTCTAAGAAATAAGTGCCAGTTTCAGGTTTTATTGAAATTAGCCAACTTTTACTAAGACCATACTATCACCTTGAGCATATTTTGTTGTAGAATGGGTCATTTTAACTTGTACTAGTTTTTTTTTACACTGTGATCAAAACGAAATACAATTAGGTACCTAAAAACTCAAAAAATATGTTATGCAGCAACGTATTTTATGCAGTCCGTAAAAAATTACGTACTGCATGGACAGATCATTCTACTGCTTTCTAGTGATTTTTTTTCTTAAAGCTCTTTTTCTGTTTTAGGCGACTTCTTGCAGTGTAATTGATAAAACCATAAGTGTGGCTCTCCATTCAAATCAATCAGTAACCTATCAGCACTTTGTGCAACTGCTGCTATTTATAAACTTTACAGTGTGTTTGTAAACGCTTGCCTGTGACTGATGTAGTGTGTGAAATGACATTGAAATAAAAACATTCACAAGTCTGGATTAGTTTTTTTCTTCTTTTGTTTACATTTGCATTTCAAAATAAGAGCATTTTATTAATGCCCTCAAATTGCAGGAAAAAATTTACGGTTGAACTGGCCTTTTAATTTTTAATCAATACATGTGTGGTTTCATGACTAAATCAAATGCTGCTGCAGACTCAGTTACTGCTGCGATTTTGTGCTACACGTTGCAGTGACGTAGGTTTCTTGACATTGATTGTGGTGGAACCAGCAGCCGCTGCTCCAAAAACAAACGGAGCTCTGCCTAGTTTTCGGAGCACACACCTGAGCTGTAGAGGCGGCCGGCAGACAGGAGGGCGGGCGCTGCTCTGCAAGGCTTCAGGAGCAAAGCAGCATTTCTGCAAATGAAAGCCATGACATCAGACTCTGACTCTGAGCTTTGCTTCTGGATCTCCACACCTCTGTCCTTCTGTGTCTTCTTCACCGGATTTTTTAGTTGAGGTAAAAGTGATGCTGCCACCTGGCGGCCATCTGGGGTAAGGAAGGCAGAAACGTTTTTATATCGCTTCCTATAATTTAGAAAGTAGAGAAAAATACCAGTTTATTTCCCAAAGTAAGGAACTCAGCTATTTTATAGTTTACTTGCTTATTTTAAGTTTATTATTTTAAGTCCCCAACTAAATTTTTTAAATGCTTGACATGCTTAGAATGTTGACTATGACTACTAAAAAGTAATGTGTTGACTCATTAATTAGTCAGACTTTACTTGTGTAGTTCTTTCACTAACTACACAAACAAACAAACAAACAAACAAACAAACAAAAACCACATGCAGTTAAAACAAATTAAAAAAAACAAAATAAAAATCAACAAAAATCCACACAAGCCCGAGTAGACCTAAAATGCTACAGAAGTACTATAAAATTTGCATAAGGTAGCCTAATATGAGGTTACAAAAAAGTTGAAAAAGAAAAAGAAATAAATAAAAGAAAACAGACGAGACAGATTAGTTTAAAGAATTATAATAATAAAAAAAGTTTTATAAATACAATAGTTTTTAAATTACTATACACAAATAGCAGTGAATTACTATTCACTGCTATTTTCTTGTTTGGCGCAAAACAAAATCTACACAAAAACACAAATAACAAAAATTACTCGATTAAAAAAAGTTAAGCAGAATTAGTGAATATAGGAAAATGCATATGAAAAATAGAGAATTGCATTGCAAACAAGAAAACATGTTTTTGACCAACCTTAGGTGTTCAGACAAGATTCAAAAAGTGCTCTTAGAAAGAAGACCTTGTATACAAAAAAAGGGTAAATAAAATATAATAAAATTTGAGTCGAAAAATTGAGCTACCAAAAATTGGACAGTTTTTATGGGTTTATTTGTTAAAAAACAAAAGAAAGAGAGAAAAAAAGCCTAAACCTGAACCTGTACTGCATCATGAACCCTCTCGGATGTGAACGCGCCGCTCGCTCTCGCGATCACTCATCTGTAAAAACCTGCATCGTCGGCGACCATCTCCTCCGCCTCACTCCGCTCATCACATCCTCATCAGGGAAAGGATCAGTGGGCAGAAAGGTAAAGCTAAACTCACACATTTAACACAACCAGAATCCCTTTAAACGGATTTGATAATAAACGCTGCCTGTGATTTATGCAGGTTACATTCCTAGCATTAACCATATGAACATCATCATGCGCGCACGCGCTCTTTTTCACCATCCATGCATCGGTAAAACTCATTTAATGTTAACCTTTAGAAATGTGCATGTATCTATAGTCTCTCTTAATGACCTAGATTCAAGTCTAACAAAAATCGTGGCCTATTGCAATAATACAGCAGCCTGTGTTGACAGTTCAACCTATAGAAGGATTTGATTTCATTCTTGAATTTAATAAAGGCAGACAAACGATTAATGAGCAGCATAGAAATGTAATAAACATTTAAGACTTTCTCAGCAGAAATAATCTGAACTAAACACCCATGCTTCACAGGGTTTTATGCTGTCATGAACATGAGTCATTTTTTTCAGTGTATTTTTGGTGTCTGCGTCCACATTTTCATCCAAAACAAGCCGTCTCTGTCAATAATGAGCCTTTTCTGCAGCGTTCAGGAATGAACCAGGTGATTGCAACATGCTGGACTTGCCTCCTGCTCTCCGCCTTCATGTTTGAGCCTGCGCTGTCAAAAGGAGGTCGTGGTGGCTCCCGGGGCTCCTCACGTGGATCTCCCTCTCGCAGCTCCACCGCAGGGACGTACCGAGCGGGGGGCCCCGTTGGTGGGACCCGCTCCCGCTTCAGGGTCGCAGGGCGGTCGTCCCCGGTGAGGGTGGCAAGTGCAGCAGCAGCAGGGGCAGCGGTGGCGTTGACGGCAGACAAATGGTACGCGTCTGCCTTCCGCCGCCGCAGCAGCAGCAGCGACAGCTCTGATGAAGACCTGGAGTACTACAACAGGACCAACTACTTTGATGCACTGATGTCAAGATCCACTGAAAATGGATCTTTTCTTTCCAGAGCGCTTTCAGTAATCATCGCCACATTATATCCAACATATGAACTCCTATTGGACAATATATTGTAGACGTCAAAGCTGAACTTAGGCTGTTTTTCAGACAAGGCTGTAGACTGAACCGGGGAAAGAAGCAGTGCTGGAATGCACAGCACAACAGGGATGGAGGAATGCCATCACACAAACTGTATGTTTTTACACAAAACCATTTATACCAGTAAGGAAAATGTACATTCCTCTCACATTTCACCTCAAATTTGTCAGATTTTTATTTCCAGTAAAAGGGGAAAAAAGCTTCAGTTAAAAAAACACTCCACTGCCAACCTACTGGAATATATTTCACCATTTTCATATTTAACACAGTTCATTCACTTTTATGGTTTTAAAGAAGTGATTTGTTAAAAACTGAATTACAAGACGAAGAAAAAAATCACCAGCATCTTTTATTTCTTTCTTTAAACTGTAACCCCCCCATCAGCTACTTTTTCTTAAGAATAGTTTTTATAATTTACAGCCTCAGACATCATTACCTTTCCCTTTAAAACATGTTAGGCTGTCTGTGTGATGGTGACATTTCCTTATGAAGTCAAAGAACAAAAAAAATCAGATTTACAGGTTTTTTAAAGATTTTGTAACACTTGGAATTGAACCGTATTCATATCTTTATTTATTATTTCATATTCCCCCCCAGCAGACTTCCTCTGCACTCAGGAGCAGACTGTTCCAAAGCTATAATTGCACTCCATTATAACCTGCAAACACTTGTGTACATAATAAAGTTTGTTATCACTGTCTTTATGCTAATAAATATCCTGTTTATTCTGTCAAACTGCTGCCTTGCTTGCCTGGTTGAAAAAAGAAGCATAAAACAAGGAGAATGTTGGTTATTATTAACATGCTGCAGGTCCGCTGACAGCCACACATGGAGACAGAAGCAGAATCCGTCCTGGGAGGTGAAGAGCAGGACTACAGGTCTCGTCAGTCCAGCATGACTTGTCCCAGATCTCCTTTCCTGAAGGCTCTGATGAAGTCGTAAGCTGCTGCCGTGTAGTTTGGGATGGTAACCGTAATATTTCCTAAAACAATTCAATAGAAATTTGTGTTCAATTCTCATATTTTAGTATTCATCTGAAGCCGTGTTGGTCATTGTGCTTCAATTTTATAAAATAAGACATCACTTCTACAGTCGAAGTACTTTGTATACTTGGTATACAATTTAGTCTTCATCTGCTGACATGCCACTGACATTACTGCCGCTCTGCAGAAACTATGTCCTAGACCAGGGGTCGGGAACCTTTTTGGCCAAGAGAGCCATAAACGCCACATATTTTGAAATGTAATTTCGAAAGAGCCATACAATAATGTAGTGTCCCTTTCCCACACTGAGGCACGGAGACTTAACCTCTTTTAAGGTTCTTTATTCGGGTTACTGCAGACCGCGACAAACGCCGAACAATTAATTCAGCAACTCCTGAATCTCTCCCGCCGAAACGAGACGAGAGCGCGTCTCCCAACTTTATATTCACCTGCTCCCGCTGCAGCCCTCCCCTTTCCCTTATTCGGCCCATAGCTGAACCCCATTGGTCCAAACTACCTAACAACAGGCTGAGCGACAGAACTGAGAGCCAATCAGCTCTCTGCTTGATGCGGTCAATGAACTCCAGAACTTTTAACGCGGCCCAACAGCCATCCAACTCAGTCCGCGACAATATGTTTAAAACTAAAATACAAGTGAATGTGTGCATTTGATGTAATTTCAACATTTTTAAAGTACAATAAGTCTGTGGATTCTTTTTAATAACATTGTTATGCTGTTTCTAATAAATGATGAGTATTTCTCGTGGTAGTTTTGCTGATGGTCTAGTCTGGTTTACGTGGTGAGTTTCTGCATCATGCAGGCGTTGAGACTTTAAACGTGATCTTAGGTATGAATGTTTTGTAGATGTGAGACAGACTGCTCACATGCGGACCTGGAGCCAAACACACACTCACACGCTGCAGTGAGTGACGGGCAGTGGGTTTTACCTATTTACAATCCCTGCGCGATTCACCTGCTGCCTGTCCCCACAACACCTCAGCCCCACCCTCTGCTTTCTCCCTCACACATCCCGTCCCCGCAACTGCGCGCTCTTTCTCAGAGACGGGAGCGCGCAGTTTTAGGCACGGCAATTCACAGGTTTCCAGGTGGTACAAACTCTGTGAATTAATAGACAATTTTAAACTTATACTAGTGCTGGCGCAGATTTGTCTCTCTAAGCACCGCTACTACTGCGCGCCTCTGCCATCGCATCGCGCACGAGAAGGACTGGTCTAATGAAGAAAAAAAATTTGAATTAAAGATTTGTCTGCGAGCCACATGTGACCATCAAAAGAGCCATATATGGCTCGCGAGCCTTAGGTTCCCGACCCCTGTCCTAGACATTGAGAGTTTTTTTTTATTTTTGGCCAAAAACAGCCTAATCATAATTGAAAGACCACCGGGAACAGTTTTTTAATACATCAAAAGATGACAGGAGTGGCACTTTCAAGATATTTTGGTAAAAATGCTGGATTCCCCCCGACTTACCCACTCCGGTGAGAGCCTTGACCCGCTGAGTCTTCCCCAGTTTCACAGCAATCCGTTTCAGGACGAGCTGGATGTCATCGCTGGGTTCTTGAAGCTCATATTTCTCCACATAACTGCAAAAGAACCCACAAACATAAAAGTGTCAAAATGTGTGATTTTATAAACATTTACAATATAAAATGTAAAAGAGAAAAAGACCTGAAATTCCTCAGCTTGTTCAAAGAGTAGAGTAAATAATCCGCAATTATGTCTTCACCCACTAAGTGATCCAGTATCGTTCCTGCAGAAAATAATGCAAACACATGAGGCAGATGTTGCAACACAATGGCTTGAGAATAGATGAGGAAGTTTCCGCTCACCACATAAAGCCAGCTTCATGCCTGTTTCTACACTCTCTATTTTAGGGGGTAATACTCCAGGTGTGTCCAGCAGATACATTTTGGGCCTTTCGCTCACCTAACGATGTCGACAGAAACAAATACGATCATAAAATTGCACAATAAACCCATTCAATCTATGTTCTTCACCCACCTGAATTTTAGTCAGAACAGCTTTAGTTATACCGGGCTCCCCACCCACTCGAGATGCCCGCCCTGCCGTTAGTGAAAAATCAGAGGAAGAAAAGGCTTACCGTACTATCAGCACATGTCAGCTCTTCTTTGTAAAGTACCTTTTTTCAAATTTGTCCTTCTCAGCGCGTTGATGAGAGATGATTTTCCAACATTGGGAACTCCAATCACCATCATGCAGTAATCTATATTCTGAAAGTTCAGAATAACTACATTTCAGCAGGTCAATTTAAACACATTTGCGTGTTCCATAATATCTGACAGGAAAATAATATGATTTGCAATGAGAAATGATTCTCTGATGCTTTAAGCCTGCAACTTTTAACGCTAAAAGAGGTTTTTCTGACCAAGACTCAGCAAGAGCCACAACTATATATTCTTAAACTTTAATGTTTAAGAGTATAAACTTTATTTATGTTGTTTTTGTCCCAAAAGGTTGTTATGTAATGAAATGTAGCATTTTAAAATTACAATATAACAGAGCAGATTTGTTGTTGTCCTTTCAAAATAAAATAAAATAAAACAAAAATCCAAGAATATCAAGTCAAACATGACATTTTCTATCATTACTGAATCATGTCTTCTATAAATGTTAAAAGAACTTTGCCTCCACTTAATTAAGTGAAACAAATTAACCAAATGTATGATTTATTCAAATTATTAGCATTTTTCTTTAAAGCCAAAGACCAACAGTGGACGGCTATGAAGAGCTGCTTGTGGCTCCAGATCCTCAGGCTACAGACCACTTCTTTAAGTGATGTAATGCACAGACATATTTAGAATTTCTAGTGCTAAATGAAAAGAATCAATTAAAAATACATAAATTTGCCAACCCTTACCTCATCCCGGTTAAATCGTGGTTTGTTCTCAAGAATTTCCAGCACCGTTGGTACCAGCTGTAGAAAAGAAACCTCATCAGGCAACAGAAACGGTGACTTTATAACTAATGTTTTAAACGTTCTCACCTTTTTAATGCTGTTGTCAGCCTGCTTTAAACAGTCTGTAAACAGGACATTCTTTACCCCATCTCTTTCAAGTTTCTTCAAAATCTTCTGCAGGACAAGCATACAAACATTTGTGTTTCACAATGAGACACAACTACTGAGGATATCAGCAGCATGTTTACCTGCTTGTTGGACAGATCGGCCAAATCCATCTTGTTGAGAACAAGAATATGTGGGCGGACGTCAAGTGTGTTCTGAAATAAAGGGTTTCTTCCAGATAAAGGGATGTGGTCGATGTTAAAGAAGAAGAAAAGATGAATGGTAAGAGGTCCTCCATCATATTAAGAGTACTAAATTTACTGAAAATGTTATGCATGGCCAGTAAATGTTGTGTTAACGGATAAACAAATACAGTGGAAAAAGCAAACGGCTTCTAAAATGGATTGCGTTGAGTATCAACACGTTGCAGCTTTTTTTTTAATACACACTGTTAAAATTATTGTCATACACCTAAAAAAAATCCCTATAATAATTTTTATATTCTTTTATTGTGACATGTTTAACATTTGAAGGATATCCTGGCATCATGTATTTCTACAATGCAGTCCACGCTCTTCAGGCTGGCTTTCATTTGCTTGAGCCCTGCGACAAAAAACGATCCAATAGAACACAACAGAATCTCCCACCAATCTGCGTGTTTATACACGCGCAACTAACTAAACACAGAGATATTCAGTCACCTTTGGCCATGTGTCCCGGGAACCAATGAGCCACCTCCCGTCCACCAAAATCGAAAACAGTCCTGAACTTGTCAACATGACGGAGACTCGGAAATAGTCTCATTTTTTCTCCTTATATTTCTAAAGAATTTATCCGGACAGCCATTTAGTTGATAAAGTTTTTCCAAAGTAGTTACAAGAATCTCGTACGGATGTGCCACCGTATTTACATGCCGACTTGAAGCTCTTGTTTGAAAATTGAGTTCCGCCAGGAAATAGTTTGAAACACTGCCCTCTAGTGGTTACAAAGCGACACGCATGTAATAAATTCTGCGTCTTTTTCTGAGTATTTAAGTGTTTTAAATAATCTTTTTTTTTTTCATTTTTAACGATATAATACCTCAAAAACGATAGATTAAAATGTTTATTTTTGCATTTATCAAAATAAAGCACAAACAAGTATTTTTGATTTTGTCTTTATTTCTGAATTTTTTATAGGCTCACAGAACCATCTTTTACACTCAGAAAAATAGGTACAATTTAATTTACTTTTTAAAAAAATAATCAACAATTTAAAACTTAATTTAGATGTTTTTTGTTTACTGAAAGTTGCTGTTATTTAAGCTAATTCACAAAAATTTAAAAAAATAAAAAGATGCTACAACGTACAGTTTGGTTTAGGTGAATTTCATTAAAAACCTCAAAGATTGTGTATTTAATTATATTGTTCATTTGTAATGTTGATCTTAGAAAATGTGATCACATGTTGATGGTCATCTCTTAGAAGGTAATTTCTTCAAAGCTTGGACTTGGGAACTTCAGATAGACTAGTGGAGGAGTAGTGAGAAATGAGTCTATCAGCTTCTCTTCTTCCTGTCAGAAGAGCTCCATGGACGGTAGAGAAGTAAGAGGGATGGGTTGCCTCTCCAGCAAACAAAACCTGCAGGGGCTGCAGAGGAAATCAAACATTTGTCAAACATGTGATGCTTGTGCACTCTTGGATTGGAAGTTTTTGTTTTGGCTGCAAGGATGAAGTTACTTGTGACTTTGATCCTCTTGGTGGCAGTGGCTCCATCATGTTGTCCAGGTCCTGCTCAGAGCAGCCTTTTCCGAGGTAGCTGTAAGATCCACAGGTCCAGGGGTCGGAAAACCATCGGGAACGAAGAACTCTCCGTGGAGTGATGACAGGATTCCCTGAAGACAGGGAAGGAGATTCCAGCAAGTTCCATCATGGAGGAGTTTGACGCTTTCCTTGCTTACCTGTAAACCTGCGGATCAGTTGTGTGATGGCATGAGCCACCTCCAGCTCAGACAGCGTTTCCATGTACTCTGATTCATGCCCTGCAATCCAGCCACACAAAACATGGCCATACCTGCAGGTTAAAGAGCAAACATCTCATCAGAATCATGCAGCATCACATGAAAAAATCAAAAATGCTGGGGGAGGGCACAGACGCTGCTTTGACCTTTCAGTGGGTTTCAGAACAGTGAAGCCAAACAGTTTTTTTATCCAGGACTTCTGCACGTCTGAGACTTGATCCACCATGGCGTCCTGCTTCACAAGACACAACATGCACCTCCCAGGGTTACTCTACTTCATATTTGGACATAAATGTCAAGCAGAGATTCAAACCATTCGACATTACTGTTCAGTGAGCACAGTGTGTGTGTTCACGCCAACTGTTTATCTGACCTCGTCTTCCCACAGCAGATAAATGACCTCGCAGTCAGCATCCCACCACGGCTCGTCAAACTCCACAAATACTTTGTTGTTTGTTCCAAACCCAAGCCTCTGGATGGAGTGCAGCTTGTGCAGAGGGAGGGGGGGTTGGAAAAGACTGGAACACTCCTTCTTCAAGTACCCTGACCAAAACGTTCACATTGGAGAACGAGTCACACAGTGAAAAAGAACTCAAGTAAGAACATTTTTATAAAAGATATTATACTTCTATGTTTTTTGACACTTGTCGTGTGCGACAGAAGCGTTTGATTTGTTTCATTTTGAAATTACCTAGAGGAACTGAGACGATGACGTGATCAGCGAGCATCTTTTCCCCGTCGTGACACTCAACGGTGACCGGGTTTTCTCCGCACTCTGCGTTATTCCAGTGGACACGCCGCACAGGACGATTATACGTCACCACATCATCAGGGAGTTCCGACATCAACTTTTGGATGAGGCCCTCAAAACCACTGCAGGAGAAAGGGACACAACTCTCAATCAGCGTAGTTCTTCATCGCTTCCCTTAAATAGCATTTTTCTGTGAGCAGTGCATGAATACAAACCCTGGGAATGTACAGTCCAGTCCAGGAAGAGTCTTGTACTGCCCAAAGGCTCCCAGACCCACCTCATCCATGCTATGGGCGCCGTTAACGCAGCACTCCACCTTCAGCATGTTGCTGATCGCACACAGTCGCAGAGATCTGACAGCTGGATCCTCATCCCTCCATTTCTCTGCAGTTCGTTTCTTCACCTCCAGACAGCAAGAGGCAGAACAAGCCCTTAGGACACAAAAGCATCTGCCATGTTCTGACAAATGGCTGAGGCTTCCAGCTCTTTAACCACGGCGTTGTTTTGTTGTGACTGACGGGTTTGTACCTCTGATCGTATGAACTCTCCCACACTGGCAAACGGCTCTCCCTTTTGATTCTGAAATTCTGATCCTTGGTTTAGCAAATCTGCAAATATTTCCAGAGCCAGGGACACATCCTCTGGATTCAGCTTCCGCCCTACGACAATAAAATATCAGTTTGATGTTTAGTTTTCACAAAAATAAAAGGGATACTTTACTCCTGTGGTTGGGATTTGTGTTGCTTCATGGAGTTCATATTTAAAGAGTACTGAATTGCTTGGAAACCTGAACTGCTGAAGAAATTAGGAATCCAGAGCGGATGTCCTCCGATGTCTACAGCCTGGTTCTCGGAGGTGAGCGCCTCTGGATCCAGAAGGCCGTACTGTCGGGCCAGACAAAACACTGGGTTTTCTTCGGACGGTCCATGGATCCAGTTTGCTCCGATCTCCACGACTTTATCACCTGAGACATTTCACGGGAGTCATTTCATGAAAACATCTTCCATTGGTAGTTATTTGCTTTCCAGGCAAAGTTACTGCAACAATTCACTAAGCAATGCAATAACAGTTTTATCTAGAAAGGTTTCCAAGACCCAACAGGAAATGTGACAAAGATGTACATTTGAGTAAAGTTCTCTGCTCAACTTCTATGTCTTAAAACAACAGAGGACTATAGTCTCAGTCTGCTACTATAAACCGTCTTCTCAGTTTTATATTGATTCCTTTGAACAGTACGAAAAATGAAAATAGTAAAGATCTTAGGGTAAAAACCCTCTTAAAAGGAAATAAAATCTGACTCACTTTTCTTTCTTTTCTTCTCACAGATGTAGTAACTTTATATTTCTTTGTCTTAAAGTTTATTGTTTTGTTTTTTAAGGAGATGATCTCCATCTTTCGCTTCTGCACGTCCCTTAAGTTGGATCTTTCTTCGTAGAAATGTGCAATTATATGAGTATTGATAAGTTCTAATAAATGTGATGGAGCAAACCCATTTCTAAATGGGGACAAATTTAGTTTCTTCTTTCTGAAAATGTCTGTGCTCAGTCTAAATGGACTCTGCAGGTATGAATGGAAATGGAAATGTCTGCAACAGTTGTGAGCTGTTATTTAATGGCTGTCTGAAGTGTGGTCTGACTTTCACAAGAACATTTCATCAGACATGTTTATGCCACTTTGCATAATAATCTATGTAATCCTACATGGATATAGCTACAAAAATGGAGGTCTTAACAACATTTATGGTTCCTGGAAGAAAACATACAGGAACACTTCCAGGAAGATTTGATTGTTTGCCATAAAACTTTTTGCAAAAAGACATGAAAAAGAATTACAGATGGGAACAGAACCTCTCAGAAGGATGTTTGTTTGGATCAAATGAAGAAGTTAGTTACATCTCATCCTAAGAATTTCAATTAACTGCTTAAGAAAAAGACCTGTGTAATTTTAGTACGACGTAAAGTTAAAGTCTAAATCGGCTGAACTTGAACTTGTGAGGGGTCTTTCACAACATCATATCTGTCTGTACAAATAATAAAGATAAGAGGATCTCCACTTTTGGTCTCATATCTAGGATGACAAAGATGATTAAAAAAAAGAAAAAGAAAAGTTATTCTACAGAGGACAAAGGTTTTCTGACTTTTTAAAGTCAAATTAGAGCAACTTAATAGATGTGATTATTTTAAGGCCCAATTCCTTTAAAAAGTGTCAACAAATTGGAAACACTTTGAAAACATAATAATATCTACTTGTGTTTCATTGAATCTTGCCTCCTTACATAATTTAGAGAATAATTTGAACTTTCTAAAGCCAGTAAGTTTTTTTTTATTTAAACTGATCTTGGAAAAAAATACTCGACGAACAGACACCTTCCCTTAACTTTTCCCTTAACTCCTTAAGGGAAGCTGTGAGCTGCTGCAGGTTAGTTAGAACCAATCATCGCAGCAGAAATAAAACCTGAGCAGTAGTGGGAGAACGCCTAAAGATATTGAATATATATTTATGAATTAACTTTTTATTATTATTATTATTATCCGTGAATCTTCCCAGTCCTGTCAAGAAAAAAACAACAAAAAATGTCAGTGCTAGCATTAAAGTTGTGAAGTAGCAGCTAGCTTACCGAGTCTGCTTGTTTTAATTCGGCCCCCGGCTCTGCCGGTAGCTTCGAGGATCCTCACGTGACGGTATCCCGCTTTTATAAGTCTATGTGCCGCTGCTATCCCAGATATACCGCAGCCCACAATCACAATTTTAGCATTTAGGCTCTTCGCCATCACTACATCAAACTCTCACTTAATGGTTAACGGTGAACTCTGCTCAACGTCCCCATGGAGAAAAAACAAACAAAACAAACGTTTTCCGGTTTGGAGTTTCAGAATAAAACCCTCAATTAATTACATTGGCTGTATATGAGTACAAGATTAGAGTTATCTCATACCGTTAATGGATAAATGTCACTATGACGGTTTCAAGTGTTTAATATTTATTATGGCTATCTATTCCCACTGTGGGGTGCAGGTAGAATATCAGGGTGGGGGGTGGAGAGTCCTGGGTGTCCTGAGAGTCTGGGGAATCATTCCCTCCAAGCCCCTGAAATAATTGCTATCATCATATCAGTTTATCGATCCATATACATGTCTTCTCCTTTGATCTATATAATATATCTTATAAGTTTTATGTTCAAAGCTCATCCTGACTTTACCCTCTGCATTCACCAGGCTTTAAAACAGCAAAGAGAACAATAAGGGCCCTGCTGAGAGCATATACCTTTTCACCCCTACAACCCCTATATCCAGTCTTGCAGACAATCCATATAAAGATAAATATATCAACCTCTTAAAACCATAAACATCTAGTGTATATTGTAATAAGTTGATATAATAACTAACTAGTGTAAATACAGTGTTTCCCCATAAAAAAAACTCTACAAAGCTACAAGGAAGACTAAAATACACAACAGCATTTAGCCAATAGCAACAACAAGATATATTGACAAAGTACAAAGAGAGCAAGTTGTTATTCATTTGTTTTTATTGCAAGTAATCAAATAAATCCATGTGATTACTAAAACTACCCTTAGATTACAAGATCCAAATTAACTTCAATTTTCATGGTTATAATCATTGAGTTTCTAGTGTTAAAAATCTCATTATTCCCATGATTTAAAATTGCTTATCAACACTGTGTTGAGAAAATGTTGAACATTAAACTGAGTGGAGCTTAAAACTGGTGGGAGATGAGTCGATCCGCCTCTCTCCACCCAGAGAGAAGCGCTCCATGGACGGTGGAAAAATAGGAGGGATGGGTCGCCTCTCCAGCAAACAACACCTGCAGAAGCTGAAGCACAGGCACATGGTTCAGCATTTCATAGTTTAATAGACAGTACTTGTGAAGGATGTTTTAGTGTGTATATCCACCTGCTCTCCTTTGTCAGGCAGAGGCTCCATCAAGTTTTTGATGTCCTGTGCAGAGCAGCCCAGTGCTGGGTGACTGTAGGATCCATATGTCCAGGGGTCATGAAACCAACGACTAAACTGAATTCTCTTTGGTGTAATGGTGGAGTCGCCTAAAAAGTAAATACATACATTTTATATTTATGTTTTTTTGTTTAGTCTGCACAGACACATTTTTCATTCATTTTTTTCATTCATTCATTTTCTTAACCGTTTTATCCCTTTCGGGGTCACGGGGCTGCCGGAGCCTATCCCGGCCACTTGTGGGCGAAGGCAGGGGGTACACCCTGAACAAGTCGCCAGTTTGTTGCAGGGTAGAATGTCCTCACTCACACACCCATTCACTCCCGCACTCACACCTATGGTCAATTTAGAGTTGCCAATTAACCTATGAAGCATGTTTTCGGATGGTGGGAGGAAGCCGGAGACCCCGGAGAGAACCCACGCATGCACGGGGAGAACATGCAAACTCCACACAGAAAGGTCCCCCATTGATGTTCTGTTTTTCATGTCCCCCAGCCGGGACTTGAACCGGGGGCCTTCTTGCTGTGAGGCAAGAGCGCTAACCACTGCGCCACCGTGCAGCCCTATAATATCACCAAATCGCACAACAATTACCAGTATTATTGTGTTCATATGAGTTTTAATCCTCAAAGCTTGATAAAGTAAGTATTGTATTTTCCCCATTGTGCTCAGGTGTGGGTCTTACCTGTGAAAGTATGGATGAGCTCTGTCATAGAACGCCTCACTTCTTCCTCTGGAAGCGTTTCCATGTGTTCGGCCTCATGCCCGGAAATCCAGCCGCAGAGAACATGGCTGCCGCTGTGGAATGCAAAACCCAGTTCAAAACGTGGTCAGGTTGATAATTTCACGTGAATTGTATGCATCTGACCTTTCAGGGGGTTTGATCACCGTGAAGGATGGGATTTTGCGTGTCCAAAATTTGCTTATGTCAGACACATGGTCTGAAATCTCCTCCTGTAGTGTAAAAAATACAATAAAAAATTTGTAGACGTGTCCTGATTTTTGTGTTGTTTGTAAAACGTATCATCACTGCACCACAGACCTCATCTTCCCACACTAGGTAGATGATGTCACAGTCAGCGTCCCACCATGGCTTCTCAAACTCAACATATATTTTGTTGCATGTTCCAAATCCCAGTTTTTCAATGGAGCGCAGCTTCTGCTTTGGAAGAGGCGGAGAGAACAGGGTGGAGAGGTGCTTCTTCAGGTATCCTGAAAAAAAGACGCAAATACTTAGGTTCTTCAGAAAAAAATATTTAAGTAAGTCTTTAAAGAGTCACTTTTTTCTTTATTCTAAAACAATATTTTCAGTTGCTCCTCACCTAGAGGAACTGTAACAATAACGTGATCAGCAGGGATCTTCTCTCCATTAGCACACTCCACTGTCACGGGGTGATCTCCAGCCTCTGTGTTGTTCCA
The DNA here is from genome assembly GCF_053564925.1 of Oryzias latipes. Lineage (NCBI taxonomy): Eukaryota > Metazoa > Chordata > Actinopteri > Beloniformes > Adrianichthyidae > Oryzias > Oryzias latipes. Next base: position 25,919,226 of record NC_136251.1, on the reverse strand, counting down.
ACGGACACATTGGACAGGATGGTTGTAGGACACCAAACCGGTGGGGAGCTCCGACATCAGCCTGTTAATGAGGCCTTCGAATCCACTGCAAACAGAAACACAGGCAAGTTACAGGGAACAGCTCGCAGATCCGGTCATAAAATATCCTTCAGTTACTCCACAAATGCGAGGTGTGGCACAGAGATTTACGTTTTAACCGACAGTCAAAACATTCACCCTAATCCTAAAGTGGGTTACTTTGTTTGGCACCTTTCAGACGTTGAGATAATTCAAAGTGTTTGACAGACATAAAGCTTTAACAGCATTAGCAAACGTCAGTTAAAACATAAAAAAACAAATGTACAAAACAATGAGAAAAATATAGCAGTTAGACTTCAAAATGCATGTCACTTTAAAACCTGTTCTGTAGGTAACTGGTGGAATAGAATCAGACTTTATTGTTCCCAAGCAGGAAGTGTTAGCAAAGGCAAAGGTTTTAGAACGGGATAAAGCCGATTTTTCCTGGGAGACCCTGCACAGCTGATTTATGAGCACCACCGGAAACAGCAGATCCTCAGCACACGAGAAAAAAAGAGCTAACCATGTTAGCATGTGACAATCCAACCCCCTTTTCCAGCCAGTCAGAAGGGTTTTATGGGAGGACTTTGTCTTTACGGTCCTGACGTTACTATATGACTGAATTCAAGTGTCTCTACTAAGCTCCTTCATATGCCACAAAAAAGATTATTAGTCAATGTTTCTAATATATGAGAAATACATGAATAATATTAATATTGATATTCTTGAAAAATGTAATTAAAGAGGTGATATAACACATATTGAAGTTAAAAATATAATCCTTCTTGGATTTTTTTTTTGGACTTCAAAGATTGATTGGTTAATTTCAAGCTATTTTTAGCAATAAATAAGGTTAAAAAAAGACAGTTTCCTATTCCACTAATGAAGTTTTCATTCATATTTGTTGAGGTGAGGAACTACAAACCTTGGGAACATGCAGTCCACTCCAGGGATGCTTTCGTACGTAGAAAATCCATTTAAGTCGAGGTCATCCATGGTGTGGACTGCACTTCCACAACATTCAAACTTCAACAAGGCACTTAGAGCACAAAACAGCAGCTTCCTGGTGGCTTTATCTTCATTTTTCCACACTATTTCTGCCCTTCGGCGGGCCTGCAGACAAAATAAAACGCGTACTTTTAAAAACACGCTCTGTCCTGCGACAAATTTGTCTCTTACTTCATGGATTAAAATAAAAAGAGAATATATGCTAGTGGTTGCAGTGAAGAAAATGTACCTCTGAGCGCAAGAAATGACCAACACTTTCCCAGGATGTTGGTTTTTGTTTTTTAGACTCTGGAGTGTTGTCCACAAGCTCATGAATCAACTCCAGAGCAGGATTCATGCAGTCATCATCCACCTTTTTCCCTGAAAGAGTATATTCCTCAAGTCAGATAGTTGTCTTTGAAATGTTAATGCAGTTTATAATGAAGTAATTCCTAATAACCTGAACTGGTGAACCAGTTGGCGACCCATGGAGGGTATTCATCAACGTTTGCGGCCTGGTTCTCTGGGGTGAGAGCCTCTGGATCCAGGAGGTCATAATCACGGGCAAGACAGAACACTGGGTTCTCCTCTGATGGGCCATGAAGATAGCTTGCTCCTATTTCTATTATTTTATTACCTGTAGAATGAAAAACAATACAAAAAATCGTTACCATTCTAAAAATAAATAGATAAATGAACAGCACAGATTTAAGGCAGCCATAACTACACCTGCCGATCAGTTTTAAGGTGGTTTCTTTTTTAATCTAAATCAACTTTTAGGGAGATTTTGTGATAAAAAAAATGGGCCTTTCAAGCTACAAAGCAAGCCCTGCTCACCCATTTCACCAGTTTTAATTCGTCCTCCGGCTCTTTCTGTGGCTTCAAGTATCCGCACATGTTGAAATCCAGCCTTAATTAGTCTCTGTGCTGCTGCAATACCTGATATCCCGCAGCCTATTATCACTGTTTTTAAATTCTCCCTGAGCGCCATGACTACTTGGTACAGTGACGTGCACTCACACAATAACTCTCAAAAAGTTTCTTTACATTGTTCATCTCTTCTTTCTCTTTCGGCTTTTCCCATCAGGGGTCGCCACAGCGAATCATCGTTTTCCACCTCACTCTGTCATGGACATCTTCTACCCTAACATTAGCCAACTTCATGTCCTCTGTTAAGACATCCATATATCTCCTCTTTGGCCGTCCTCTTGCCCTCCTGCCAGGCAGCTCCATCTCCAACATCCTTCTACCAATATATCCACTATCCCTCCTCTGAACATGTCCAAACCATCTCAGTCTGGCTTCTCTGACTTTGTCGCTAACACAGGCAACATGAGCCGTCCCTCTGATGTACTCGTTCCTTATCCTGTCTAACCTGGTCACTCCTAAGGAGAACCTCAACATCTTCATCTCTGCTACCTCCATCTCAGCCTCTTGTCTCTGTCTCACTGCTACCGTCTCTAACCCATAGAGCAGAGCTGGTCTCACCACTGTCTTGTACACCTTTCCTTTGAGTCTTGCTGACACTCTTCTGTCACACAACACTCCTGACACTTTCCTCCACCCGCTCCAACCTGCCTGCACTCGCCTCTTCACCTCTTTTCCACACTCTCCATCACACTGAACTGTTGACCCCAAGTACTTAAACTCCTGCACCTTCTTCACCTCAGCCCCCTGTAACCTAACGCTTCTACCTTGATCCCTCTCGTTCAGACACATGTATTCTGTCTTACTACGACTGACCTTCATGCCTCTTCTTTCCAGAGCAAACCTCCACCTCTCTAGCTGTTCCTCCACCTGCTCTCTACTCTCACTGCAAATTACGATGTCATCCGCAAACATCATTGTCCAGGGAGATTCCTGTCTTACCTCGTCTGTCAGCCTGTCCATCAGCATAGCAAACAAAAAGGGACTCAAAGCTGATCCTTGGTGTAGTCCCACCTCCACCTTGAACTCCTCTGTCTGACCTGCAGCACATCTCACCACCGTCATACTTCTCTCATACATGTCCTGAACTACTCTGACATACTTCTCTGCCACTCCAGACGACCTCATACAGTACCACAGCTCCTCCCTCGGCACCCTGTCATACGCCTTCTCTAAATCTACGAACACACAATGCAGCTCCTTCTGACCTTCTCTGTACTTTTCCATCAACATTCTCAAAGCAAAAATGGCATCAGTGGTGCTCTTACGGGGCATGAAACCATACTGCTGCTCACAAATCTCCACCTTCTTCCTAAGCCTGGCTTCCACTACTCTTTCCCACAGCTTCATTGTGTGGCTCATCAACTTTATTCCTCTATAGTTGCTGCAGTTCTGCGTGTCACCCTTGTTCTTAAAGATCGGAAGCAGAACGCTTCTCCTCCATTCCTCAGGCATCTTCTCACTCTCTAGAATCCTATTGAACAAACTCGTTAGAAATTCCACTGCTGTCTCTCCTAAGCACTTCCATACCTCCACAGGTACGTCATCAGGACCAACGGCCTTTCCGCTCTTCATCCTTTTCAGAGCCTTTCTAACCTCATCCTTTCCAATCTCTGCTACTTCCTGCTCCACAACAACCACATCTTCCTCCCTTCTTTCCCTGTCATTTTCCACGTTCATCAGCTCCTCAAAATACTCCTTCCATCTTTTCTGTACACTCTCCTGGGTTGTTAGCACCTTTCCATCTCTGTCCTTAATCACCCTTATCTGTTGCACGTCCTTCCCATCTCTGTCTCTCTGTCTGGCTAGCCTGTACAAGTCCTTCTCTCCTTCCTTTGTGTCTAGCCTGTCATATAGCTCATCGTAAGCTTTCTGTTTGGCCTTTGCCACCTCTCTCTTCACTCTACGTTGCGCTTCCTTGTACTCCTGTCTACCTTCCTCAGTCCTTTCTACATCCCACTTCCTTTTAGCCAACCTCTTCCTCTGGACGCATTCCTGTACTTCCTCATTCCACCACCAAGTCTCTTTACCATCTTTCCTCTTTCCAGATGACACACCTAGCACCTTCCTACCTGTTTCCCTGATCATCTCTGCTGTAGTTTCCCAGTCATCTGGAAGCTCATCCTGACCACCCAGGACCTGTCTCAACTTCTGCCTAAATTCCTCACAAGTTTCTTCATTCTGTAGCTTCCACCACTTGGTCTTCTTTTCTGTTTTCCCTCTCTTCTTCTTCCTGACCTCCAGAGTCATCTTACACACCACCATGCGGTGCTGTCTGGCTACACTCTCTCCTACCACCACTTTGCAGTCATTAACCTCTCTCAAATGACCTCGTCTACATAGGATGTAGTCCACCTGAGTACTCCTACCTCCACTTCTGTATGTCACTCTATGTTCCTCTCTCTTCTGGAAGTAAGTGTTGACTACCGCCATTTCCATCCTCTTTGCAAAGTCCACCACCATCTGTCCCTCCAGATTCCTTTCCTTCACACCAAACCTGCCCATCACCTCCTCATCACCTCTGTTGCCCTCACCAACATGCCCATTAAAGTCTGCTCCAATAACAACTCTCTCTCCTCTGGGGAAACTCTCTATGACCTCATCCAACTCACTCCAGAATCTCTCCTTCACTTCTAACTCACAGCCAACCTGTGGCGCATACCCACTGACTACATTCACCATCACCCCTTCAATTTCTAACTTTAAGCTCATCATCCTGTCTGAGACTCTTTTCACCTCTAGAACACTGTTTACAAACTCCCCCTTCAGAATCACACCTACCCCGTTTCTCTTCCTATCAACACCATGATAGAACAGTTTGTATCCTCCTCCAATACTACGTGCCTTGCTGCCCTTCCACCTTGTCTCCTGCACACACAGTACATCTACCTTCCTTCTCTCCATCATGTCTGCCAGCTCTCTGCCTTTCCCTGTCATTGTGCCAACGTTAAGAGTCCCTATTCTCAAACCTATGTTCCTGCCTTTTCCCTTCTCTCTCTGGCCACGGACCCTTCTGCCTCCCCTCTTTCTTCGACCAACAGTAGTCAAATTTCCACCGACACCCTGTAGGTTAACAGCATCGGTGGCGGTCGTTGTTAACCCGGGCCTCGACCGATCCGGTATGTCTAAAGTGTTGTGGATGATTCGCATGGTTATTTTGGCAATTTTTACGCCGGATGCCCTTCCTGACGCAACCCTCTCTATTTATCCGGGCTTGGGACCGGCACAGAAGTAACTGGCTTGCAACCCCTGTGGCTAGATTCTTTACATTGTTCATCTATTTATCTCTAAGGTGCCGTTTAAAGTTCACAACTTTTATGAGCTATAAAAAGTGCATACAGCCTCCTGCTGTCCAGCAACCAAGGCGTTTCAGGTATGAATTGTAGAATCAGCCCATCTTTTTACATCGATCACAGTAAACTCAATGTCTTCTTGATAAGAAGTTAATTTGAAGTTTGTTAAAATTTCCTTTTCGAAGTTAAATTGGATTTTGAATTAGACCAGTATGATATTTTAATTTTAAATTGAGAAGTTACTCTTCATACAAACTAAACGAGACAATTTCAGACTTTGACAATGGACAGTTTTATACGTTTTTGTGTGAAATAATACTTGAATTTGATTTTACTTGTTTTTTGGCTTCACCTGCCCTCTAAAATAGAAAAATAAACTACCACTAGAGGGCAGTATCTTTGAACCATAGTGCTGAATTTTAAAAGATAAAAGCTCTCTCTTTCTTTAAGCCTTCAAATGTAAACTAGATTTTCTTAAAATTCAAATCACTCAGGTGAAATGTCATGTCGGCCGAGTAGGGCAGTGCCAGATCAGAGGACAAGTGTATTTGCATTTGGAAAGACTAATTTACATGGCTGTTTGTGATTCCACTTGTTTTTAAAATATTGAAACAGTAGTTTTTGAGGGGAATTTACATGGAAAATGATTCTTTATATTGTAGTTCTTTACTCCAAAAGACTGTTGGTATCAATAAACATGATAAATGTATTTCTGTATTTTAAAAAATCGAGTTGAAAATTATAAAAGCACTTTTAGCAAACCTTAAGCTATAGCAACTGTATAAAACATGTATTTATTTATGAGTAAGAATACAATTATACGCTGTTCAAACTCCCTACTGAAATGTTTTAATAATAGTAATTTGTTTTATAGGTTATTCTGGAACTAAATTATCTCCTAAAACTCTTTAAATATATTTCCAATTTTCAGATGTTATTTGACTTCTTTTCTCTTTATTCATACTTTGGCTAAAGGTCTACAAATACGTGTTCCTCCACAAAAGACTGCATTGAAAGTTATTAGTTTAAAAAACAGAAAACGGTTAAATGTTTTCTTTCTTCTTACATTTGTTTAATAGCAAAAGTTAATATTGAGCTTTAGAAGAATCCTGTCTCCTTCTCCATATTACACGTTCTCTCAGTAGGTCACCGTGTGTTCATATATTTAATAAAGTTTTAGTTCCAACTCAGAAAAATTGTATGCATGCTGTACATATGCATGTAAATATGCTTGTTTGAATGGATAAAAAAATAACACGAGAAATAGTAAATGACAAATATAGACAAAGGAATGAAATACTCTATTTATTCCTCAAAACAAAAACCTCTGAGTCGCTTAACATTTAATCTTCTACAGTATTTGGAATTAATCTCATAGTATTTAGGATTCATTAGAATTAAACCAGGGATGCCCAACCCTGATCCTCAGGACCAACTCCCCTGCTTGTTTTGAGGTTGTCCCCGCCCTGTTTACAGGTGTGTTATGCCTCTCGAATCTGAAAATACCTGGAATTCAAGGTAGTGAACAAAAGAGTAAGACAGCAAAAACAACAAGGGGAGGAGCTTTCGAGGAACAGGGTTGGGAAACCTATCATCCTTTTCTTACAAAAAAAAAAAAAACAACAAAAACCCAAAACCTGTTTAAAAATCACAAACAGATACCAAAAGAAAATGTAAGGCAAGTTTAGTAGGTGTGTATCAATGTGATATAAAGGTGGAATTACCTGTATTTAATAAATTAATGACATTTATGTTGTAATCAACTACTATAACTTTCTTATTGTGAGATCAAATCAGGCTGCAAGTTCATTTCCCAACATTTACACTTATTTATGAGGATTTTCTTTCTTTTTACTTTTCATTTTCTGTCATATATATCTTTTTAAATGGTACATTGTATTTTTCTCTTGAATATTTTTAAGCTGTGTTTGTCCTTTTGTGCTCTAATTTGCCATTTTCTTCCCTTTTATATGTTTTTCTTCTTATTAACAGTAACAGCCAGTTACAGGACAAAACAAGTGCAATGTGCAGACATAATGAACATAATACTGATCTTTTTGTGTGTGTATGTGTACATCACGAGTCTTTGACCCGGGTCTCTAAGATCTTTTTAAGCCAGCTTTTATTCCCCATCTATTCCTTCCTCACTCATTACTCATCAGTCTGATCAGGTGATATCAGGTTTTAATTGAATGAATACAAAGGGTCCAGGTAATTAGCAGCAGGGACAGATGTTTTGGGGGAAAATAAAAGTTTGTATGAAGGAAGCCTTTGGAGGTTAATCTTTAATATCTCAATCCAAGTTAAAATTGTTTAGTGTAAAAATCTATTCTTGCAACTCATCACTTGCTGTGACATATTATTCACTCACCGAGTTTGTTTGTTTGGATTCGTCCTCCGGCTCTTCCGGTGGCTTCCAGGATCCTCACCTGCTCAAATCCAGCATCTAGGAGTCTGCGTGCGGCTGCTATCCCGGCAATTCCGCATCCCACGATCACGACCTTTGCGTCCTCGCTCTCTGCCATCGCTTGATCACTGTCCCGCACACCTGACGGCAAGGCTCACCTGCGTTTTTCGCACTTCCTCCCAAGTATGTTTAAATACCAACATAAACAACTTCCGGTAGAGTTTCAAGATAAAGCTCTACTGTCAAAGCTCTTTTGATGATTGCAAAATATCTTTTGCTTGATTTTGTTACGAGTGACCGTAATTTATTTATTTAGTACATTTGGAGTGTTTTTCTGTCTATTTTTTTAAAAACATTTTTCTGCTGGAGTGGGATGTTTTTTCTTTCTTTTTTTCTTCTATCTTTGTTTGCACTTTAGTTCCTTAATTGTTCAGAGCACCTGATTGGACGAGAACCTTCAGCCCCAAAATAGTTCATTTTTCTGTAAATAAATCCCATCTTATTTTCAGCCTGGGCTTGCAAGAGCTTTTGAGTTGTTTGGGCATCTAATTTGTTTTTTTACCTTTACTTTTCATCTTTTCCCAATAGAGGATGTAGCATATTTATTCTAAAAATGTTACGTTTCACTTCCAAAAAGGTTCTCTTTTACAGCATCTTTTATTAACCTCAAGAAATCCTAAAATGTGACTGAACTAAATGACTAGAAGCACTTCAGAACTATTCTAGAAGCACCTTTAAAAGATGTTTGGATCCTTGAATGATACATTAAAGGACTGCTAAAATGTTGTGTGAATATTGGTAATGTTAATGGTCAAAATTATGTTCTTCTCATATAATATAAAAGCAAGGATTTAAAACTTGGAAAAAAGTTTTATGACTGCAATTTTCAACAAATTCAAATTCGTGTTCTCTCTGAACACAATATTAACACAAAAAAGACAAAAAGAGTTTAAATCTCAGATTGTTAGAAGCATAAACGGTCTGGTCTGTAAGCCTGGATCCTTGAGTAAAAAATCTAAAGAATGATGGATGATGAAGAGTTATGCACAATAACTCTCTTTCTTTCGGTTTTTCCCTTCAGGAGTCGCCACAGCGAATCGGCTTCCTCTGTTCTAACACCAGCTACATTCATGTCTTCGTTCGCTGCATCCATAAACTTTCTCTTTGGCCTTCCTCTAGACTTTTTGCCTGGCAGCTCTAGACTCAGCATCCTTCTATCAATATTCCCTTTCTCTCCTCTGGCCTCTGACTTTATCTCCAAAATCTCCAACATGTGCTGTCACTCTGATGGACTCCTATCCTATCCATCCTATCCTCAGTGCCACTTACGCTTTTCTTCACCTATTCTAACCTGCCTGCACTGGCTTCATTTCTTTTCCACACTCTATTACTTTGGACTTTAAATGCTTGATACTTAAAATCCTCCACCTTCTTTATCTCTTATCTGTGTAACAAGGTTAAACCTACATTTGTGAAACTGTGGGAAAAAGAAGTCACCCTTCTTTCTCAGGATACCCATATTGTGTGGTGGGTCTCACACCCACTCTCAGACTCAGCTCTGATGATTTTTTATTATTTCCTTTTCTGGAGTAGGCAAAAATGAACATTGTTCTTTTGAGGAACCACATTTCCCACACGTTCCCATAGGAAGGTGTGTGTCTGTAAATGATATGTGTGTGTGTGTATTCGTTCACGTGTAAAACATTTTTCAGAGGCGGGACCAGACCTTACACCACAATCTTCAATCTACCTCAAAATTAAGAGTTAAAGAAAAATAAATGTATGCAAAAAATTACAAATGGAGCTTTAGTTTTCCATTAAGTGTTTGTTTTAAACTAACCTTGGAACCAAAAACCGTTGATATTGACTTTTATTTTGTACAAATGAGGAATAAAGACTACACTGTCAATAAATGTGTAGTAAAAAAAAAGAGTAAACCGTTTTACTATCTCTCAACATTTATGGAACTTCGTAGATATTTTGGTTATGAAAATGGACAACACAAACAGAATCCCAGGCTGTTTTTCTTTTCTTTTCGCAGAATCCTGAAAAGAATGGATATTTTGGATATTTATTGATTTAAGGTTACAAATAAGACCCCTGCAGCTGTCTACAGAGAATCAACTGCATCCACTGCTGCCTGGTATGAAGAAAACTCAGAATTGTTTTCAGAGATTATTAAGATTAGTGTCCTATATACTGAATATGATAAGAACATAAAGTTATGTTTTTATTTCACGTACAAAAGAATTTCATAAAAGACATTTAATTTAAATATTAATATGTGCAGTTTTCATACAAAACGTGACAATACAATATGATTATATTAATTATGTAAGAAAAAAACAAGCAAAGTTCTTATAAAATAGAGAAATACAGAAACTAGTTCTGGAAGTAGAGGCACATTGTTACATCTGCTACAGGTCTGTATCCTTGGAAACTGTAAGCTTGAATGTTAGCTTTACACCACCTCTGACACTCACTCACACACCGTTATAATCCCTTAAAAACAGAAAGACTTAAACTCTGTCACTGGTTACAGCTTTGCCTTCAAGCTGATGTACAATCATAGACTTCAGGGCACTGTACCTGCAAAAGTGAGCAAAAAAAAAATAAGTTTAAAAAAAATAAGAAAAAAACACCACAAAAAACTTCAATGTCTGTATTTTAAAGGCCTAAGGAAACACAAATAGTTCACTGGGTTCCCACATGAACAACCAAAGAACTTAATTACACCCACAACAGTTGTGTTATTGTTGTTATTTTACAGTGCAGAGCCTTAAGGTGTGAAGTTGTTCTTTGCTAGCAAATGTACTTGTGTATTCTGTGATAGTCTCTCATCGTTCCTATGAATGGTTATTGTTTTACTGTATTTTATATTGAAAGAATGACTTTCGCCCCTCATAGGATACTTATTTGTCACTTTTTTAATATAATTAAGTACAAACATATCAAACATAAAGCCAAAAAATAACACTAGGCTAGAATAGATTAAGTTTTCAAAGTAAAAGCATTGATATACTATTGTAGGTCAAATTTCTTAACGTCAGTAAAAGTACTAAGAGTGTATCATTAATCTTAAGGGGCACAGTGTCAGTGAGCTCATGAATTTACAATAATTGCTAAGAAAAAAACAAACTGTGACCACTGAGGGTCAGCAGATTGATTTTATTTTGAAAATCTGACAAAAGTAAACATCCCAGTTTCTTGTGATGAAATAAAGCAGAAGTAAAGACTTATCTTACTTTTTAGTCAGTTTGGTGATTTCACGCTCTTCCTCTTCTTTAAGTTTCTCCACAAAGCTGTCTAGCACAGGGATCTCAAACTTTATGTACTGTGCCACCTAAGAACGACAAAAACAGTCAGACAGGAATTTGAATCTCTATGTATCCAAACTGCTTGAACAACTGCTGTTTTTTTAAAGACTCACTCTAATGAAAATATTGTTTTTAACATGTTCTTGAAGCATTTTTCTCATGATAGACACATTTACAAAAAGTTAAGATTAGAATTGCATGACTTTATTCAAATCAATGTGAATCAGGAAGCAGATGGAAAAAATGCCATTTGAAATTGCTTGTGGCCGTTACATACAAACTACTATCGGCTCCCTTCAGATCTATCCACTTGCAGACAAATAGATCCAGGAACGTCTTTGTTTTACTCGTCCAAGCTGGCATCTGGCTCAAAACTGTACAGCTGAATAGCTCTGATATTGCTCAATATTTTTGTTGTACCGCTAATGTAATGTTGGGAATTTGAGGGGCTGTTAGCTAGCATGAGAGATTGTAAACACAGGGTTGATGGAAAATGAAGGCAGGTTCACTCCACTGCACAACTCAGCTGTGAATTTCAGAGGAACCCTGCAGAAACTATGTCCTATAAAACGAAAAAAGTTTTTGGTTTTGACTAAGAAGCACAAGTGTCATTGAAACAGCAAAAGGCAAACAATAACAAATATTTAGCTTTAAAGTTTTTCTTCACTTTTATTGCTGCAGTTCCCAAATACATCCTTGACCTCCATATTGTCTTGCATCAATTCTGCTATATTTATAACACAGCGCAGTCACAACAACACATTTAGTCATTTCAGGCTATTGTTGCATCTGTCCACAAACAGGATATCTTTTTGTATCCAGCTAAATTTAAGTCAACTGTCTCTCTTTGGCTCATTGTGCATCAGTTGATAGTTGTGATGGATTGTTGATTATTTCAAACAAAAGACTGTCTTTATGTGAGAAAACAAAGTAAGAAAAAAGTTTTTCTTTTTTTAGATTTGCAAATGTACTTTATTTATCTATATTACCAAACAGAATTGACAGCACTCCACAGATCAAGGCCCAGTATTCTGCTTTTAAAAAATAACATTTACTTAGAAAACCACATCATTTCTTACTTTCAAAGCACTGTACCACGTCTGAAGCACCTCTGAGAACTTTTTTAGCAGAAAGTTGATTCTGTGAGGTGCAAGGTGTCTGTACCTTATGAATATGTTTACTCCAGTGATGCATAATTGTTAGAACCTAATACATAATTTAAAAGAAAAACAGTAACAGCAAAAAAGTAAGCTAAAATTTCGACACAGCACCCAGACTCACATCATACGTGACTTCCTCTCCCAGGTCAGCCTCCTTGATGAAGATCTTTGAGATTTTCTCACACGGTCCGTGAAGCACTCGAGTCACCAGTGGACGTTCATCATCCCTCAGTCGAATTCTCTCTGCAAGTTACAGACTAAATCAATGCTGGCATGCATGCAAAAAAAGACAAACATAGTTCCAGAGTTACAACACAATTGAGACTTACCACCTGACTCGTGCACCATATACAAAACAAACTCTTCACACTTGTTCTCCACCTTGAAACAAGAACAAATGTTTTAAGTTTGAACTTCTACGGTGGCCTTGAAGTGCAAATAACATCAACAAATCACGAAACCCAAACATAAAAGATCACAACAACAATTAAAAAAGCAACATTACATTTTATAAATCAAAACAAAAGTAAATTCCAGAGCTGAAAATGAATTGTTAAGAAAATGGAACAAAATGAGAAACTGGAAAATGTAGGTATTATGGGACATCAATGTTCATCACTGATTGGATGATGCCTTTGTTTACATTTTCAACCATAAGTTATTTGGCATGGCAAAATCTTCCAATAGATGATATTTCCTTTGGCTTTTGGCCACAGCTGCTGCAGAAGTTCGGTAATTTTCCAAAGAACTCTTCACCCCAGTTCAGGTAAAACATCCTTCTGCTTTCCCTCTTCTTCAAAAGTCGAGGTCTCAAAGTACCGTACCTACCTTTTTCGGTTTCTTATGTTGTTTATTCTTTTTAACATTTTGATTTCTGGCAATTACTTTTGCTTTCTCAAATGTTTTTTTTTTTACGGTTTGGTTTCTAAAATTTTGTTTTGATTTTTAAAATGTATTACTTGGTTTTCGTTTTTCATTGTTGTTGTGATCTTTAATATGTCTTTGCATTGAGGGATTTTGTTGATGTCATTTGGCCAACAATGTTCTACTTACCCTAAACTTATGAAGCAGAAGGTTTAAGACATGTCTGGTCGTCATGGAGCTGTTTACTCGAACATTAGTGACTGAACCGAAGGCTGGAGTGAATACAGATGTCTGGGAATGAAAGAAAAAAAGGGAGAAAGTGTAAATACTAAAGTCTTTACAGAGTTCAGAGTGTATTTGTACAGTTTGTACAGTTTTCATAGACTAATCACATCGGACATGTTGGCCAGGAAACGTGTTGTAAGTTGGAATCTGTTCAACATAAACATTTAAACATGCTGTATCCAGCAGGGGGAGAAAAAAAACCAATGGAGGCACACAGTGTAACCTTGCTATCTGTGGCTGGCTAATGAAATCAGACGACAACAGGCCATTGTGAGAAGAAGGAAATCAATGCCTCTCTGCACCTGGAGATTTGTCAGCAGAAGGATGCATTAATGTATCCGCCTGCAGGAGTGTTCTGTTCACTGTACCTTGTGGTTATAGAAGTGGCCGTTGATTGAGAACCTGTGAGTGCGTAAGCGCTGCAGGTCTCCAGCAGTGTGTGTGTTTGACCTCCTCTGAACACGCATGAAGGAAGCATCGCTCCGGGTCCTCAGCAGCTGAGGGCAGTCTTCTTCCTCCTGAACACCCTCCTCATCACCTTCAACAACAACACACCGTTCACTCATTAAAGGGTCATATCACTCACAACTCCCCTGTAAGCTGTATCATTGAGGTCCATCTATTAACTTGACAGGATGGAGCAAAAATACTAGAATCACTTCTAAGATATAGGTGTGTAGCCAAACACGACCAATATAACCATGATATTTACATTTTTTACATTCTGACAATGTGTTGTAATGTGGGGTGCCGGTTCTGGTTCAACGCCGGTTACACTTTGCTATTAGCAAGGTCTTAAAACTTAATTTACTGGTGATGCAAAATTACAGCAAAAAATATCATGGCCCTGAAGAAAATCCAAGAGACAAGTGACAACGAAGACTTAAAAAAAGCATCTTTAAATTACTTTTAAAGAGTAATTGATTACTTTACCTTAGTTACTGGATGAAACTGTTATTAAATTGCAGTAATTTATGACTTTGTAATCACAGTCATGAAGCATGAGCAAAAGCTGCTACTGGACCAGACTGAAGAGCTTAGGAGACATATGTAATGAATATGTACTCTGATTTTATTAATACGTACAGATTAAAACAAAGGACCCTATCTAAAATGTGTTCTTACCTTTTTATGATTGAGAGTAACTATAATTGAATTATTTACACGTGTATGTGGATGTATGTGTATTAGGGCTGCACGATATGAGGAAAACTCGCGATATGCGATATTGGTGATTAATATTGCGATAACGATATAATTTGCGGTATATAAACAAATATCAAACCAACCAAAAACATCATTTCCATTTCAATGCAACAGTATAAAAATTATACTCCAAATGACCTTTGTCGACATAGGAGGCAAACATCAAACATAAAAGGGCTCATTTGATTGATCAACAGCGTAAATGGGTCCTTCCGATTGGTTAAATGCATAAAGGGATTTATTTCATTTATTCAATATTTCAAGCTGCCATGAGTTTGTTTTAGCACATTTAACCCTTGTGCTATCTTAGATGCCCCCCCCCTTACTTTGACATGTTCTCCCTACCATGACAAAGGTGGATAAAGGTGGAAAGATTTCATGTAATCCATGGACACCAGTGAAGATCACAAATCATTGAAGAAAAAGGGTTCAGTGCACTGTCTAGTGGGTCTAGATGACCCAACTCCCAATGTTAAAGTGCCTAGGATAGCACAAGGGTCAAGGTAACCATTTATTGCGATTTTCGCCGTCTTTTGCGGTATGCATATTGCACAGCTTGATGTCGCGATAACGATAAATCTGCTGTACATTGTGCAGGCCTAATGTGTATATATTTTTCAATCAATTCATGACTACTTATCCTAAATTTGATATATCACTGTGTAGATATATATTTCTGTTCTTGGTCTTCTTTTTTAATTACTGTAGTTCTGGTTTCTTTCTTCTTCTCCTGATCCAAATCCAAATTATAATGTTATTATTTATTATAAAATAAAAAACATAGGAACTTGTTCTGAAATAAAACTAACCACCTAAATATTACTATTAGAGTGAACAAAAGAAAGTGTGCTAGTAGAAGACAGATTACAACCACCCACATATTCCATAAAAGTCCATAAATAAAAAGTGCTACATCGATGACTAAATGGGTTTTTGTTTACAGAGCTGGTCACCTGATTTGATCTGCTTCAAAATACTTCCTCACGTGAGGCTGGTCTTCTGCTTCATATGCTGAATGAATCACGGTGGTAATCTCTTCATTGAGTAATCCTCATTAATCTGGCAGGTATGCAGGAGTGTAAGAATAGCTGTAGGTGTTTGAGTTTACCAGCAGGTGCAGTTCTCCTGATCTGGGAGTTGTTGTTGGACTCAAAGGATGACCTCGGTGCCGCACTTGATCTGACATTACCAAAGCAGACAGACAAAGGGGAGGATGTTGCTTATTCTCAAATATAAAAAGGAAAAAAGTTATGTTTTAAATGTTTGCCTGGAAAGAGTACTTTGGTATTTTTCTTTATCCATTCTACACAAATCCACACACATACACTCACGTTATTAAGAGATGCTTGGTTGGCTAATTTAATCCCCGGCAGGCCACTTAAGATGTCCTGATTATCAGAGACACGTCACATGCCACAGAGACTCAAACCATAAACCCTTTCAGCTCTGAGACAACTGTTCTGCCTTCAAGCCATTCACCCACACCCTATTACAAAATCTTTATGGAGAAACCTCCAAATGACCCCCATATTGCCAGTATACATATGTATAGTTGTTTGGTTTTCAGAAACACATTTTTTAAATATATATATTCTGCTATGGAAGGAAAACCATCTTAGTTTGTTTTGTAATAATTTCCCTCCAGGCTTGGGGTTGATATCAACTTAGGACAAGCTCTTTTAGAATGACTTTGTAGTAGGTGTCCTTTTATTTACATGTAATTGTATTTTTCCTTTGCATATTTTAAGACTTTTTGTACTTTTATGTTGTTTTTTTTTAATTTTCTGGATCCCCCCCCCCCCCCCCTCTTTTTTTCATTGTGAGGCACTTTAAAGTACTAAAGGAATGAAAATAACATTCATTCATTAGTCTGGAATCAAAAAAGGTGTCATTGTTTGCCTGGGAGATTAAAGAAATTATTGAAATTTCTTTTCAGTTTATTTCTAAACTGACACATTGAAAACAGTGCTTCATAAAAATGTCTAAATATGAAGTGAATTCCTTAAAATCCTATTTATTATCTCCTTTCTCTGCTTAAATCATTTATCAAGTGTTTGTCACTTCTAAAATTCACATTCATTTAGTAAAACTTCATTGTGTTGATTTGACCCAATACAGGTCTATAGAAGGCCATATACTGTACAACACTATTCAAACATGTAGTTGTAGAGTTAGATAAGCTAATTCTTCTTTAACAGTCCTGTCTCTCCTGGGAGAGGATTCCTCCTTCATTTGAACATCTCTGAGGTTTCTTCGTCTTTTTTTGTTGTTCCTGGAATCAGTTTTTTTCTGGAATTTTCCTAACTAAGACGGCGGGTCTAAGGGCAGGGATGCCCACTTTAGTTTAGTCTGTTTAATTTAGTTTAGCAATCAGCTATTGTCTATTATAACTTATTTTATATTTTGTATAAATAGTGCAATCCGTTGAGACAACTGTGTTGTAATAATGGGCTATCGAAATAAACCTGAATTAACTGAATATCTACTTGGATCAGGTCGTCCTACCTGTTGAGACAGAATCTTTCATTGTCATCAAACATTTGAAGGCGAATGGGCCGATATAGACCCCAATAAATGTTCAAGAGCCCTTCGAGGATGAGCTCTCCTCCCTCCTGCGAGTACAGAAAAAACACAAAACAATGATTATCAGCAGCCGTTTTCATAGAGGAAATCCTGCTGGACAGATGCCACAACAGCTCAGTTGCAAGTGTACGTGCAGGGCCGGTCGCACATGCCGAACCTCTCCCTGCTCGGTTTGAAACTCCCTTTTTCCACAACGCAACAATGAAGTCATGTCTGCAGGAAAACCAGAGGGGACTGCTGGGGGTCACGTAGACTCAGGAGGAGGGGGTTAAAATCACAAAAAGTCTTTAAATCAAAAATAAAAGCTCAATGTTGTACATGATGGGAAAAAGAACTGCAAAAACTTAGGTTTACATTTAAAACAAACACGATATGTAAACCCAAAATAAACAATTAAAAAGTAAATTCTAGAAATTTCACTTGAGATCAGCTGTTTTCTAAAAATCATTTGTTGTGCATCTAAATTGGTAAAAGAAAAAACTAACAGACCGCATCTATGTTGTAACTGCCACAGAGACTGAACTGTCAGGGGTGTTTGCATCACTGCCACAACAAATTCCATTGCTGCATAAAACAACTCGCATCGTTCAGAAGAAAGTCTGAAAATGGAAATCAAATAGATTCTTAACAGAGATCTCAACATCAAAGCACAGAAGATATTTTTAAATCTCATAAATTAGGTCATCCTCCGGGATTTTTAAACGGTAAAATGAGCCATATTCAGTCATTAGATGATCAAGATACTAAAGGCTTATAGAAATTTCTGGAGCGTTTTTATTATTATTTTTTTTTTACAAAATAAATACACTTATAATCTTTTCTATTATAATAATTAATTTACAAAAGCTATGTTGATGTGTCCAAAATTCTTATTGAATTTTCCAAACTAACTGCAAAAACTGAATTTTAAGAAATAGAAAAGACTTGTTTCAATAAACTATCTTATTTTCTGTTTGCAAGATAGTAAAATAAATTTTGAGTTTTTAATGAGAAAGCATGTTTAGTGGACTAGAATCTTTTTCCTAAGATAAGAATACCTGATAAGACTCTTTCTTACCCCAATGGCAGATTTTATGATTGTTTATTTAAATAAAATCTGTCACTGGACTAAGAATTTTTTTAGCCTATTTTAAGGGTCCTGTTTTTGCAGTGTATAAAGTAAACAATTTCTACAATTTTTTTGGATTGTGTGATTAATTCATGAATAATTTAATGTTGTCACTGATAAATTCTATTTGATGCTTTCTTATTATAAAACTTTACAAGCTTTAGAAAATAGGATGTAGTTTAAACTTGATGTTTTAAAGTCTTGAAAGGAGCAAACTGGAGTGTTTAAAGTAAGAAAATCAAGAAAAAGAAACAGAAAGGGTCTTCGGTGTTTCTCACAGGGCTTCATTGTTTCTGAAATGTAAACATTCAGCACAGCTGCGGTACGGGACCTCGTACCTTACCCCGAGTTTCCTGGACAGGCACGAACACACCCTCACATGCACGCTCACGCTGATTCAAACAAATGCAAGTAAGGTCAGCAGAGCTAATTTTAGACTGCGTGGTTAATCGCTGCGCCGAAGCCTGCCTCTTTAAAGCCTGGCTCCACGCTCCAGTTCACGCACTTAACTGCAGAGACCAGACATCCCTCTCTTTATCTCCGAGTTACAGACCAACAGCCACTGAAGGTGAGCATTATTCTTTTCTTGCTGTTTCATTATTTGTAATGATTTAATGCAGTGAATGTTTTGTTTATTGAAAGCCAAATGTGCATTTTAAATTAAAAAGTGAAAACCAATTCCTAAATTAAAAAACTTTTCTATTGTTTTGTTAAAAAACTGATTGTAAAACAATAGAAAAATGCCACTTTTAGCAGCACAGTGACAGTTTGGAAAATGGCAGTTAAAGTCACCACATAGGATTTTTATGCTAACTACTGTTTTTAATTTGCTACAGAATGAAGCGCAGACGACTGCTGTCCTTGCCGCTTTTACCCACAATAACTGAAGCCCTGGAGGACTTGCCGGCCCATCCCTCCTCCTCCCAGTCTTCACAAGGTGCCCACTCCCTGAACGACTACATGACAAGCATCCAGGCTCTGGCACGTCCTGTGGGGGTCTTCAGCTGCGGCCCTGTCAGGTTACAGCGGTCGCCAAGGCTGCGGCAGTTCTCCAAGCCTCAGATGAAGTTGCCTTCCTCCATTTCCCGCGTGTCCCCTCTCACACAAAGGACTTCAAGAACATGCAGTCAAAGTCTGAGCAGGACTGAGGATTTTTCCCTCCCGATGAGGAGAGAACAAGACTGTAAGGGCAAAGACCCTGTTGACTGGCTCTTTGGCCAAATGCTGGATTAGACAGAGACTGCTGGCTGAAAAGCCTCGTGGGTATTGTGTTGGAAAAACATCTACTGCTGGATTAACCTCACAACAATGTGAACGGCGTGTGGTGAAAATCCACATTTATTCCTGTCCTATTCGAACTCAGGTCTACATGTTTACATGTTTATAGAGATTATTTTGTTAAGCTGTGAAGCATCATGTTTCTAATAAAATGCAAATAAGAAAATATTTTTTGATTCCTGTTTTTTTCATATAATACTTTTTCAAATTTTAGAAAATTCTAAGAATAAGACTAAAACAAAGTTTAAATAAATAAATAAATAATAAATCAAAATAACTAACCTAAAACATAACTGGAGGCATGGAAAAGTCTGACACACATTTGGAATCCTGATCTTATGGTTTTAAACATGATAATAGAAAATAAGCAGATTTGATTGAAGCAGCTCTAAAGATACTGAGCTAACATAGATGTAACTCTATTAAAGGGAAAGCCAAAGAAAAAGGTCTAAATAATCAAACCTGATAATTTAGGCTTTAAATCTAATAGAACATATGTGTATAAATTAAATCAAGTTAAAAAATATGTGATCTACACAAGTTTATTAGACTCTTGTGTAAAGCAAATATCATTTTTTCCATAAAAAAACACATTTTCTTTAAATAAAACCATGAATAATAATACAACTAAAGCATGTTTAGAAAAAAGTATTCTTAAATATAAAACTTTTTTTTTTCTAAACTCCCAAAATCCAATGGAATGTCTTTAAGTAAACAAATGAAAAGGCAACAACTTAACCCTTGTGCTATCCTAGTAGGCACTTTAACATTGGGAGTTGGGTCATCTAGACCCACTAGACAGTGCGCTGAACCTTTTTTCTTCTATGATGTTTGAACATCACTGGTGTCCATGGATTACATGAAATCTTTCCACCTTTATCATGGTAGGGAGAACACGTCAATGTAAGGGTGGGGTCATCTAAGATAGCACAAGGGTTAAAAGAATCATTTTCTGTTTTGACAAACATTTCCCTCTGTTGGTGAAATGTGGTAACTATGTGGTAAAATGGACGATGACTCACTGGCCCACCAAAGTAAAACCAAATGATCTCTCCATCAATTCACCCATCCGTTCATTTTCTATACACGGTTGGTCTCTCTGGGTCATAGGGTTGCTGGAGCCTATACCAGTTACAGTTTAGGCGAGGGTGGAGCAAGCCCTGGTCCAAATTATCTATCATTTACGAATGCTTTAGATAGTATGATAGTTCTGCAAAAATCTGAGCTTAGGGAATGTAAACGTCAATCAAATATGTCAGGAAGAGTTTTGTTTTATTTATTTGGCATATTTAATATAAAAATTGTGTGATTGTAGTGATTTTATGTTGGTAAACATGTATAAAAAATAATTAAAAGAATAAATTTAGATTTTAACTTTTCTTTTAAATATCTAAACTTTTTTTGCCTATATTTGAGCATGAATGTATTAATTGATATTTTTGTTTGTTTGTTTAACAGATTTGAATTGGCTGCAGATCCCACTAGATCTTACCCGCTTAATTGTAGCCCTCTGCTACCACCTAGTGGTTAAGGTATGAACTAAAACAAACAACACCAGAGCTTTCCACTACAATGAATGCATTGCGCAGTAAGTTGAACACACAACATTTAACCTCATTACTCCCACAATGAAGGCAAGTCAGAACAAACACAGAGAGCTTCTCCGGCATTTCACTAAACCCAACTCTGAGTCAGATCAACCAGACCTCTTTTAACTACTACTAACAATATTTAGAAACATTATAGAATAACAAATTTTAGATTGACAGAGAAGATGTTTAATACCTCTGTAACAAAAACAGTTTACAGAAAATACATGCATGCACAGTTAAATAAAACCTGGCAGCATGCACTCCTTCAGTGCTAATTTAAAAGAATGGGCATTTAGTTCTTCCAGATTCCTCTAAAACGTGTTTATCCAAGGACTTAAGGTAATCCATCTTATTACTGACATTATAATTTCATAGCAATTTGATATAGCACAAAAAACAGCTGATTTGCAGACCTGATTAGTGAAAAGTTTACCAATTATAATGTAACACAATTACACTGAGCCTTTTTTGTGTTGTTAAATGTTTAAATTCTAACATAAGAAATAATTTTACAACACATTTTAGGTAATAATGTATAAAAAAACCTTCTACTTTAGCTTTCTAAGCTGATTAACATGTGACCACAGTATCCAAAGATATTTGTTAATTACAGCTGTGCTATGCAGTCATACTTGTTTTAGCTTGTTTTCTATTTTAAAAGGGTATTTTCCTCAGAGAGACAGATGATCTGACATGCTATGCCTTCTTCTATATGGAAAACATCGTCTGACTCCCAACTGAACAGCTCAGTTATGAGCTAATTGTTTAAATAAATTCTACAGTGTCAACCGTCTCTTTTTCCCCCCCTCACAGAACCTGTTTGCAGGAGACTAGTCTCATCCAAGTATGTCTGCAAACGATTGTGCAAGTCATTGTTACTTCCAAACCGATTCCCACGGTCAAAATAATTTCCAGAAATTTCCGAAAGGAGTTCCCAAACATTGGTTTGGGGCTGGCATCCAACCCCAAAAATGTCACTGCTGCTCTGTTTGCTGCTCATATCTACATTAAAAAGTAAATCCTTGGCAAAATAAGCTGGACTTTCAACAGAGGATGTTCAGAGAGATCATTATTTGTACAAAAACATCGTAAAAAAACCTGAAAATGAGTATTGTTTAGAAAGTGAGATTTGTTCATATTTGAGTCTTGATCTGTAAATCTATGAAAAAATAAACTCTTAAGTCACAATTTTTGGGTAAATCGAATTCACAACGATAAAAAGTCAAAATTATTAGTTTTAAATTTGAGGGAAAAAAAACTAGCGGCGCTAGTTTAGATAATCATCTGAAGAGATATGAGAGTTATATTTTCCTGAATGACTCACTATCTGTTTTTTTTAATATATCATGATAAATTGTTTATAAAATACTCTCAAAACAGAAAAAAAAGTATAAGAGACACAAATGTTTACATAGCTAATCCTATTTAATGATATTTGACAGACTCAATGCTGACGATATCAAACAATTCCAATCATTTCTGATTCCCAGCTCTGCCCTAAACCCAACAAAGGAGTTTAGCAGTTGGATTTCCTCTCATCAGGATTATCACATGTCTGGCCACATATAATGCTTATAAAGCGACAAATACAAAAAAGCTCACACTCACTGCTGTGACGCTATCACCTGGCTCAGACCTTTCCTTGTCTGATTGACCCCCCCACTGGAGCCACAAATCTCTACTGGAGCCAAAAACTCTGTTCTGATGCTGAGACATGTACTGTATTTGGGTTTGTTTGCTTGTTTTTCAACAGGTGTGGTTGACACATTTTTGCAAGAATAAAATCCCACAAATGTGTAAACTGTAGATGATGCTTCACACAATGCATGCATTCTATAACTCAAATCACACATCTTTTAGGGTTGCTTTGGGTTAAGTTTATCCTGCTTTTATTTATTTTTTTTTTACATAGAAATGGACTGTAGTGATTCTAACGATATCTCAAAAGTAGGTCAACCGTGGCCTCTGAGATGCTTCAGCGGGACCACACAATATGTGGTGTTTCTGTTTCTGCATCTTTTGGGATCCAGGTTTACAATAGGGAACGTTTAAATTAGGGTTAAACATTAACTAGCAATTGTCAAGGCTTAGAGTTTGTGTAAGGTAGAACAAATCAATAGAAGTGAGTGAAATGTCCAAATAGGAAGGCTGCAAAACATTTTTGCCCTAAAAAGGTAAAAAATGCTTCTTTTGAAAATGTAAGACTTCTACATGCACAAAATGCTCTAAGAGCATGTCTGGTTTTGTAGGTACATCTGTCACACTTTTGGAATTCTAAAGAAACAGCAAGTGTGATGTTATCAGTCAGCCTATCAAGATATTTTTTCATCCAGAAATTTTTTTTGTTACTAACACAATAAAAGGATTATTTTAGAGAATAATTCATAAAATCTTTCTGTGGTTAGCACTTATAGAAAATCAAGTGCTTATGAAGCTTTCAGTAAAATATTTTTGGATTTATTTTTGCTATAGTTTGCTATAAGATGTTAACTAAAGGCCAACTCAATGGAAATGTTTTGTTTTTTTATGTTTTCAACATGTTCTCAGAGCATTTTTCTCATGATGAAGGACATAAATAGAGAAAATTAAGAATAAAACTGCATTTCAAATCGTTGGGAATCAGGAGCAGCCAAAACAATGTTGGACAAAGCATTATGTAAAATCCAGTGCATCCAATGGTAAGTTTTCGTTTTCCTCATCCGAGTGAGCGTCTGGCTCAAAACTGGATAACTCTGATATTGCTATCTAGTTTTGTTGCACTGTTAAGGTCAGGGTTTGAGGGGCTGTAAGCTAGTGGGTAGTGTAAACAAAGGGAGGATGAAGGCAGGTTCACTCCGGGCCAATAGTCTCACCTACAAGTCGGAGGCGAGTTGATCTCCTGCCACTCTGCAGAAACGATGTCCTAGAGAACAACAGTTTTTTACATTTTGCCTAAAAACTGAAAAATCAAAACTAAATACCACTGGGAATGCTTAGAAAATAGATCAAAAGGTGATTGGAGTGGCACTTCAAAACTTAACAAAAAACCACTATGTAATCATTTTACAAAAGAGTGCCCACAATTCACTTTCACTTCTCGTTTCTGAAAACTCAAGACAATCAGGAGAAAAATCAGCACTTGTGCCCTGAAGGCTAATATCAGATAAATTTAGTGCTGTTGCCAGTTTCTACAAGGTCTGTACCCAAAGCCTGACATCCTGGGGAATTTCCACAAAATAAGAAAAGTAGTGAGTAAGGTATGACTTATGAGATACTACCAGGGACACATCTTGACCACTCTGTGCTGCCCTAAAACACACAAACGTACACAGAATTTCTCCTTCACTCAAAGCCCATCTGGTGAACACAAAGGGAAAATCCCAACCGTAAAAGTCTTTGTATAAATATCAAACAAAATGCACAAACTCTTGAAAAAAGCTTAACATATGCAAGAAAAGGTTTACACTGGGAATGTTTTGGGACTGAAATGGAAGGTTTTCTCCTCTGAAATCATCCACATGACATTTTGAGGGAAATGGGATTTTTTGTGGTTTACCAGCTACAAGCCACTTTGGAAAACCAGCCAACTTTGCAGGTTTGGGCTGAGAACGGCTCCAGTCTGGTCGCAGCTGTTGTGCTGTAACTATTTGTCCAAAACAATCAAAGTGCCTGGTTACAGATGTTTATTCCTGAGTCACTTTGTCAGTAGGGCTGTAACAATTGATGAATGAAAGAATCAATTAATATTCCTTCTATCCAACCAGATTAATATGTCTGAGGGAAGTTGTTAATCGAATTAAAATCGATTCAACATAAACCATATAAAAATGGTTTCAAAATGAAATTAATCAATTATAATTGATATTGGAAAATACCATTTGGATTGAAGCATGGTAGGTTTATTTCACTGTAACGTAACAACGACCAAATGCATCACAGTGGACAATACACATGTAATTTCCATCATTACAAACCAATGTGTGGAAACACTGAATTTTGCAAAGACGTGTCACCATACAGTGTGGTAGAATGTTCTAATAATGTTCAATTAGGATTATTTGGATGTAGAAAAACAGCAGCGGGCTGAACTTAAGGAAACTAAAATGTGAATAGATTTGCCATTAATTCTTGTTTATTTGTTTGTTTGTACGCATATTTGATGTACACTTGATTATCTTGCAAGAAACTCGCGGAATATGGAAAACTTCCCCTGCCCTGTACAGTACCCAGGTATTTATCTCTGACTGGTTGCATTTTTGGCTAAAGGTGTCTTGGATCGATTTTAGGTCAGTGAATCGGATCGCTCGAAATAAACCAATATCTACTATCCGCAACCACAAATTATGATTGTTAATCGTTACACCCATACAGCACAGCAGTTTTATAATAAGTCCCTGTAAGGAAGTTTTAATTCGGATGAGTTTAACCTCACGAGTCCTCAGCTGGAAGTTTTTCCCTTCGTGGTAACAGTTGTAGGTCCTGAGCAAAGACAGGATGTCAGACCTGTAAGAAAGCACAAAAGAGTAGATTACTTCTCACAAAGGGACAATACAAGGGTTGGTGAAATGTGACACATATAAATTGTTTGCAATCCAAGTGCAGAGCCTGAAATAAGAACTTACTTTGGTATGTGCTTTTCCTCACTGAGCTTCATGTAGATCTGATGCTCATCCATTCTGACTAGGACCAAACTGTTGCAAAAATGAGATTATTAAAAAATTAATGTTAGATTGATTAACTTATATTTTTGGTAAAAAAATAAATAATTTAAAAAAAGATTTTGTGTAATCTAAATTAGGGATGGGTCGATATCATTTTTTCTAGCCGACATCGATAACCAATATTTCCACTGCAATTGTGGCCAACAGCCGGCATTTGCTGATACCGATACTTAAATGTCTACAGTAACAAAAATGTTTGTATTTCTTTTTTGTTTCTTTATTAGAAATGCACAACCTTTCTTTTAATGGGTAAACACATTGTACTTGACCTTTTTAACATACAGCAAAGGATCTCATAGGAACAAGTATCACTTTAAAACTTTCATATAAATATATCTGAAAGCATTCAGACCATTTATCATATATTGGACATAACTATAAACCATAAGCTCCCTATTGCCAGGGATCTATTAGGAACAACGCGTATCTCTATAGTCATGGCGGCATACTCTCAGAATCAGAAGAAGAATCAGTTTTATTGTCATATGCACAGCTTTTACACTGACATACAGAAATTACTTTCCAGTACAACCCGAACAAGATCAGACATACAACAAATACACATATACAGTTCAGAGTTGACTGAGGCTGCAGCAATAAATGCGCTGCCTTACTAGGATGGGTGCAGATGGGTTACAAATGGGGGAGGGTCTGGGTCATTGGTGACAAAAAAAAAGTCGTATCTCAACACTGTTTGTTACAATGTGTAGATACAAGAAAAAAACTACAGCGTTTAAACACAGAATCACATATTCACACGACACACAGTACATGAGGAAGGTAGTGAGGGCGGGCCCTCTGTGATACACTCCGAGAGCAGCCACGGAGCAGCGCGTCTCAGGCAGTGGGGGTAACTCTGCCACACCAACAACATGGCCAATAGAGGTAGTCTTCTTCTTCTTGTGGTTTAAATGGCTGGAGGCACTAATGTCAAGGTGAAATACCGCCTCCTCAAAAGACTAAATCAAGTATTCACAGCCTTTAAATGTTCCAGTCAGGCAATTGGGCAGTTGGCATTCACAGAAGCCTCCAGGGGGAGTAACCACGGACTAGTTTAATGTTAATTTGCTTTGTTTCTGTTAGTTTTTATTCATTTTGTTGTAATTTTGTCCTACTTTTGTTTTGTTTTTTTCCTTTCCACAGAGAGACTAAGTTTTGTGTTAAGTCTTGTCTGTAGTCTTTGTTAAATGTTAGTTTCTCCCCCCACGTTTCCCAGGTGGTCTCCCCAGTTTGTCTTGTTTTGTTGTTATGAGACATGCACTACTTAGTTTTTACTTGGGATGGGTACTGGGTGCCATGTTGCTGTCAGTATTATAAAATATCATAAGCTTTCCTATCTTTTAGGATCAAGTATACATTTCAAAAATAAGTGGTTTCTGAAAACAGTCAGAAGAATATCTGTGGATTTTTTAAATATCGGACCGATACGATAAACTCGAATTATGCAAATATCGGCCAATACCGATACTGGTACCGATATATCGGCAATCCCTGATCTAAATATTTGTTTAACCTTTCTTCTTACCAAGAAGTGCCTTGAGATAAAATCTCTTTTTCAATTTCTTTTTTTTTTAAACTAAATTTTATATAAAAAATTAAAATTATTTTCATTGTATTTAACATTTAAATGTTATAAAATCCCTTAATAATATTTTTATTGATAATATTTTTAAATGAGCTTAAAAAAGGAAGAAAAACATAAAACTTTTGATCTAACAGCGGAAACTGTGAGCATTTGTGTCATATTCTCTTCCGTTTACCTTTTAGGTCAATTTATGACTGGACTGTTCCTTTGAAAGAAGCTTTATCTAGATGACTCATTCAGACATAAGTGAAAGGGTTAAGAACTACAGGAAGAAATCACATGTTGGCACCAAACAGATAGTGAAATCGTGCTGTTGCAACACAGAGAGAGGCAAATTCATGTAAATCATTGCACAAAACAAATTGAATCATCTTTTATTTACTGCCTAATTTCACTCAACAGAGAAAAGTAGAAAAATCCTTGAATATGTCCAGCTCTTTCTCATCCATCTTAAAGAATAGGGTCCCTGCATCCTGATTCCTTTTTCCTGAAATTCCATTTGGAAACGAGGGTCTATTGGGGGAATTTCTGGTTTGGAAACCCCAGCTCTGGTGGGAGGAGCATAGATATAAAGCAATGACTTCGAGGTGCTTTCACTCTTTGAATGTAGCTCTCAGGCAGTCAAGTGTTTAGCTTGTCTCCAATCCAGTTCAGCATGAAGCTTAATCCACAGCTCATCTGCCAGCTCGCCCTCCTGAGCTTGTTGTGTCTGCTGCAAGCCGGTAAGAACCTGTTTATTAATAACCCGTTGTTAAAAAAGAAAGACCTTCTTTCTTTTGGTTAAAACTGTCTGAGAGTGCAAAGATTCTCAGTTAATCCTGCTTCGCTTTACTTCTCTGTATAGTGAGGGAAACGGACGGCGTTTATGTCCCAGGGAGATGTTTGTGCCCTCAGACAATACCCGGTGTCAGGGGGCGACTAAAAGAGCTCTTGGTTCTCCCAAGAAGTGCCAGCTGTAACACCATCACAGTCATGTGAGTACCAAATGTTTCACACACACAAGGACTTCACCACGCGTACGAACAGGAGTTGCAATAAACATGTGGTTTGACGTTTGCTTGACAGAGTGACAATGATGAACAATGCGAGAGTGTGTTTGAATCCAGAGCAACCTATGGCCAAACAGCTGATCCGCTGCTGGGATAGGTAAGTCTGTCTCGATAGAACTGTTGGAGTTGCTAAAAAAAAACAAAAAAAACCTTAAGAGTTTCACAAGACAAGCAGAATCATGGATCATTTGAGACACGAGGTTTGCCTGAAGACAGTAAGCAGCAGCAGTAAGTGCCCAAACTGCAGTACAGCTCTTGTTTCAAGTAACCTGCAAACAAAAAGATCCAAGTTCTCACCAGTCCAGTTCTTGTGCAATCAACACACCCACTTGTAAAGTTTATAGATCTCGTTCTGAACTTTTGGTTCTCGGTATAAAGAATGTCAATTAGTGATAAAAAGCAGAAACCTTGAACCGTGTTAACAGCACAAACTGTAATCTGATTCTTCCATTAATGCTGCAGTGGCCGAGCTCAAACATCAAAAATTTAGTTTGGAGGGAAAAAAAAGTGAATTCTATCTAAATTGGCTGCTTTTATTTCTGACATAAAATGAAAGTGTTGTGTTTCCTTATGTGTTTTCTAGATCTGAGAGGTTGGGCCTGGACAAAAAGCGTTGTTTGAAGAGGAGGAGGGTGAGGAAAGGAGGTCGGCAGCAGCGGCAAAGACAGAGGGGACAAGCCCTTGGGACTAACATCTCCTCCTCAGCCTCACAATAGTCATGCAGATTGGAAAATAGTGTAAAGTTATTCCATTGGAGAGTGTCTTTTGTTGTTTTTTTTTGACTGATCCTTGCTGGAGCTGCATTTTTGCAGTAACTTCCATATGCTGTAGCGCACCTCAGACAGCATGCTTCCTTCAGTTTCTGTTTCAGCTATAAAGCTTTTTTGAAGGCAGCGTATGTGTATATATATATTTTTTATTTTCCTTTATAAACAACTGATGTGAGCATTGTTCAAAAAGAAAGCCCAGGAGGCTTTTTAATTAAGGTGACAGGTTTGGATTTATAACCACTTTTTTAATATATTTGTTATGCATTTCTTACCTGTAGTGAATGTGCAGCTAGAAATAGCAAATTTTTGTTTGCTATGATTTTAATGAATATATATATTTGTATATGTATAAATGATGGGAACTTTATAGATGTTTTTATAAATAAATATTTAACTATAACGGTCATGTGATTTTTTTGTTCCTTTTGTGTTCACATAAAGGCAGATTAGGAATAGAATCTTGTATTTTTTGGCAGGATATGTGAGGTCACTAAAACATTAAACTGTGTTTTAGTTAATAAACAACAGGATGTGAGTAAGAGAAAGAGAAAATAAACAAAGATTTTCTGTGCAAACAATGCTTCAAAGCTTGA
The DNA here is from genome assembly GCF_053564925.1 of Oryzias latipes. NCBI lineage: Eukaryota > Metazoa > Chordata > Actinopteri > Beloniformes > Adrianichthyidae > Oryzias > Oryzias latipes. The sequence continues at coordinate 25,889,465 of NC_136251.1, read as the reverse complement.
AAAGAAGAAAATGTGTGCTTATTTTCTAAATCACACACCATAGAAACAGGAGGATTCCTTCAGCAATGATGAACATAAAAAAACTATGTCTTAAGTCAGTTTGAAGATCAAAACACAAAATACTTTCAGGTTTGCCTCATAGGATTTACAGAAGCTGAGATTTACTGTAAACCATGTGACAGGATAGACTCAGTCGAAGCCATTCGTGCACACCACTCATTCCCACACATGGTGAATAAAAGCAAAACACATCTGTCTTTGCCTTTCACCCGTGCTGATGATGGTCATGATATTTGGATAGGAAAAGCATGTGCCAGCCTGCTCTGTAATATTAAATTATAAAAACAGGTCTTGTAGAAAAAAAACAACAACAAAACAAACTGTTATGTGATCCCTTTTCTGAGGCCGGACAGCACACCTCAGTGAAAGAGAAAGTGAGGGAAAGTTACACAAGGATCCCTTTGTCTGGTTTCCTTTGTCCTTTGTTTTTGGGCAAAGTAATATAAAGGGTTTTAATGACTGTTATGTTATCAAGCAGCTATGTGAAAGTCAAATATTGACCAGGAATTAGGCTTTGACGAAACTCTGTCCTAAGCTGTTAAATTTTTTTTTTACATTACTGGCCAAAATGAAAAAAATAGATATTGGTAATAATTCTGTCCCCTTAATACTTTCTACATTTTAATATTGAATTTTATTTTTCCTCATCAAGGAAGAATCAGACAATTGGTTAAAAGAAAAAACACTTGGTTAAAAGCTCTTCATACCAGTTTTCAAGTCTGATCATCTATTAATCTACAGATTTTTTAGCCAAAATCCAAAAACCTGTGTCGTTTCCTAGGACATATAGTTTCATGCATAGGGGTAGGAGTTCATCAGAAATTCGCCTCTAAGTGTGTTGGCGCAGAGTAAGCCTGTCCCCTTTTCCCATCATCCCTTTGTTTACACTCTCTCCATGTACATGGATCTAGTTGTCTGCATCAGAACAAATGGCACAGGGAGCTTGTGGCCCACCCAGCATATTTTCAACGTCACAAATTTAATATTTTCAAACTGCATTTTCTCCTGCTCCTACTTAACCATGATTTAAAAGAAAAAAATACTCAAAAATGCAATTTTAAGCTTCATTTTCTGTATATATGTTCTTCATCATCTGAATAACGCTGAAAAAACATGTTAAAAACATTTAAAACACAGTTTTCATCAAAGTGGGTCTAGAAGATAAACCTTAAATTACTGGCCAGAATGAAAAACGAATGTTGGTAATAATTTTGTCCCCTAAATATTTCGACATTTTCTGATTGAATTTTAGCTTTTATTTTATTTTAACAAAGAAACTGTCAGAAAATGCACAAACGAGTGGTAAACAGCAAAAACACTATTTCTTGTTCCCATCACTCCCAATAGACAGACTTGGTCCAAAACTCTTCATATCAGTTTACAATACTGTGGGAAATCATTGCCATCCTGTTTTCAGCTGTCTTCTTTAACTATATTCGGCAACAATACCTAAAGCTTTGACAGGAAATGGCCCCCACTTTGTTCTCCTTGAAATAACCGACTTTCAGGCAGCTGCTTCTGTGCCCAATGCGTCTTTCAGGATCTCTTCTGTGAAGTTTGACTTTGCATTCAAAGTATCTGGGATTGGAAAAAACAAGTATTAAAAAACCTACAGTAAAAGTTATTTTAGACTCCCCAACTTTTCCTTACATGTTCCATAATGCCATGGTGACAAATCTGGAGGTATTAGCAGCACCAAAGACTCAACACATCCCAAAAAAGATTCTTTAACAAAACCTTAAATAGTGAAAGCTTGACACTGCAGGGGGAACAAGTATAAGCATGAACAAACAAAACTGCCTCTTAACTTATAAAGAACCCCTTTATTCTTTTTAAAATAGGCCAAACTCAAATATTAACCAACTACCAAGACTGACTTTTTGCATTAAGGATATAAATTATAGACATATTGAAAAAGGTCTTCAGTGTAAACACAGGATTTTTAAATCGGATTAAATGGAAAAGAGCGCGAGCCACAATTTCCTGTGCTGACAAGTAGCAACCCTTTTTGCTCGGGTTGAGCTGCTAAAACCAAACATGTCACATGGCATGGGTTTCTCACAGCCCTGCTGAGATCGAGCCAACTGTGAAATAAAGCAAAAAAGTTAGGTAACAGTAACACTGTTGATAAGGGTTTTAAAAAAAAAGGAAAAAAAGAAACAGCCTTTAAAGTTTTTACCTCACCTCTGCATCTCTACCTTCTTTGGAGGGAAACAGCACCCATCCCAAAGAAATAGTAAACATGACGGCTTGCTTGCTTGCACATGCAGGACCTTACACCACAGCAGCAAAATGCCAACATCAACCATTTCAGGTGAGCATGTTGTGCCATGTGAAGCTGAAAACATATGTGAGGTCAACTTTTATGACTACGTTTTTGTTAAATGCTTAATTTATGGGAAAATAAATTTGTAACAAGTTTGAATGCATTTTATGTACATATATATTTGTCATTTTAATATACTTAAAAAATATAAAAGCAACGATGATTTAATAAATGCAGACGTTTGAGTTTATCAGATGATGTTGATGGCACGATGGTGCCCTCTAGTGTCCAAAGTACGAAACACACAAACGTTATCACAACAGCAAGACAGTAGAAAAGATCTATGTCCTTCCAATGACTCTATGATGGACTTGCCAGTAGTATCTATCAAATATTACCATCAAATCGAATGTTAACTTTCATTTAAAATAGTTTGTTATCTGTCTTCTGTCTTGCTTACTCTATATAGAATGAACATGTGTTTATAAATAATTGTATTATTAATAAAAAAAATAGTTTGTTGATACGCATTTATTGATCGGAGTGAATGGTGAATATTTCTTCAATAAAAGCAACCTAGGACACCACTTTTGGACTTTTTTTTCTAACTTTTGCCTCATCATCTGGTCAAAAAGAGCGATAAGAGGTGAAAGTTCTATGAAATGAACTTTGTGTCCCTCCAACGAAAATCATGCTTTTGGTGTTTTTAACATTGTGGCATTTTTCTTGTGAATTAGGTCATATATAAAGAAAATTAAAGGGGCTATACCATGCTTTTTTAAAGCCTTTCACATTAAACTTTATCCATATAATATATTACCTTTGGTACACTAAATTTTTTATTATGAAATATGAGTTCTCAGTTCATGTTTCGCTTACAAAAAAACAACATCCAAACTTTTGCAAATATGGATGTGCATATTGTGCATATGAAAGGAAAGTGTTTTAGCTGATCGCCGCTAGCTCCGTGGAGAAAGTGTGTTAGCCTGGCAGCGGTGCTGGCAGTGCAGATTCTTCTTGGAATGGGCTGTTCTCACTTATTCCTGTCGTTGATTAAGAGGGGCTGGTGCTCAGAGTGCAGGTTTTTAGAGGAATGCTTAGAAATGCGTGAATGGAAGAAAATACTGCTTTGGTAAAAAAAAAAAAAAAAGTTAATTCTGTATGAAATAGGCCCTTTAAGCTCAAAATGGAATTTTAGAGTATTTTCTTTCATTTAAATCATTGGCAATCAGGAGCAGGTGAAAAATGACGTTGGAAAAAGCATGTACCTGTGAGGTAGGTGCTACAATTGGCGTGCTCCTCTCCATTCCGGTGCATCCACTTGCAGACAAATAAATTCATGTACGCCTTTGTTTTTTTTGTCTGACCCGGCCTTTGTACAGCTGAATAGCTCTAATACTGCTTGGAATTTTTTGTTGCACCGCTAATGTTAGGACCGGGGTGTGAGGGCAGTAGGCTAGTGGGAGAACGAGTAAACTGATGGATGATGGGAAGCGGGGACGGGCTTACTCCACGACAACAGTCGTGCCCACAACTCAGAGGCGACTTTTTGATGGACTCCTGCTACTCTGCAGATATGTCCTACAAAATGAAACAGGTTTTTTGATTTAGGTTAAACATAGAATAGTCATAATTAAAAGACTACTGGGAATACTTTTACAATAGATGAAAAGATGAATGGAGCGGGTCTATAATATGACATTAAGCACTGGTTAGTCTTTAAACACCAGCTGCAGCTGAGTGAGGTTGGTAAACTTGCTGTCAGTAATTTCTTGAGACAATGAAAAGAAGGCAAAACGGCAGGTGAGAACATGGAACCAAGGCACACAGAGGCACCTCAGTTTGGATTTGAAACAGGATGGTCATTCCAAAGGTTGGCACAGTGCAGCACATCATTTTGAATAAATAAAATATATATTTGAATGGCTAATGAAAGTTCCTCTGGCAGATCAAGTGTTATATAATTTAGAACAGTATTATATTGAAAATGCTTTACGAAAAGATGTTTTTAACGAGAAAGAAAACTGAAGTTGAAACTGGAGATGAAAGGGAAGAAAAACTGCTTGCATGTGCAGTCACCACAATTTTTTTTTTCTTAAATCAGGAAATGGAATGTCTACTAAAGTCTGACTGGGAAATGATCTCAGTCAAACAAAATTGGTACAAAAGATGAAGGAAAAAAAATCTTGAAGATGTCTGACGCATTACTTTTCTTCCTGTTATCTTAAAAAAATAGGTTAATAAACTAATCTTAAGAACAATCCCAAACGACATGTTAATTATATATATCAGTGTCTCCTCTCTTATTACTACCTCTGCTCCTTTGCCATCCACCAGTGACAAAATAGGAAAGATGGTCAGTATCTTCTCATGCATATTCATGTGTAGTGGAGGACATTTCTTTTTCATAACTTAAAGGGGTCCAGTCTAGCACAATTTTAATGAATTATACATCTAATGCACATTTCTGAACTACAGATTAATGTGGTATTTCTCTCCTCCCATTTATGAGGTGATTTTTAGGTCCCTTTGTGTTTAAATCAAAGGTCAGATAACCGCCTTTGCAGATCCAGCAGCTTAATTGGTTTCATCATTCCGTTATTTAAAGCCAATGAATATCGCTTTTCCCACAGTCCCAGCTGCGTCCATATGATAGATCACAACAATATAACAAATGCTTTTAAATCATTTTGCTTTCAAATCTATAATGAATTATTGTAGGATATCACATTTATTTTAGCCATACTAGTTTAGCGATTTCACAATTACAGCAAAAGAATGACCTTATTCCAAGCTTTTTATCAGAGCGATGCCACTTTTTTCGCTCATAAGTGGCATGAATTCCTTCGTTCTTTGTTTGGTTCTTCTTAAATTAAGTGAATCAGTTTGTCTCTTACCATAACAAAAGTGCGTGCCCGTCTCCTTCCGTATATGTTGAGGCTGTGTGCCCCGCTTATCGATATCAGCGGTCATGCTGTCTTGGCAGCGTGGTATGCAACCCTGACAGGCTATGTAGCCAATTAAAACGCTTGTTGACGACAGCGAACCAATCAGCGCTCTGCGTGGGCGGGGTTTGCTCTGTCTTTTTTTTTTTTCCTCAGTGGACTGCAGAGTTGGCTAACCCAAACCAGGAATCTGCAACCTTTTAACACTTAAAAGAGACGATCTGGAGGATTTTTGTCCGACAAAAACTCAACATATATATTTATATATACATAACAAAATAATTAAAACAAAACAAAAAAGTATTCTGGACTTTTTAAAATTACTATCATCTTAGTTTTTCTAAGGATGGGAGGTTAAAAAAGAGTCACATGTGGCTTCAGAGCCTCTGGTTTCAGGCCCCTGCCTTAAACTGTATTTAACATCACCATAATAACTATTTGTAACAGAAAAGTTTGAAAAATCTTTGCAGTTTTATCACAATTAATTTAATTTATGCGTTTGGCATTATTCAATCTTATTGTAAAATGTAATCTTTTTTCTATAAGGAATCTGACAGTCACTATTCTGTCTTTAAGTTGTTAAAAAATGAAAAGTTCCTGCAGCCTGAAAAATGTGTTTTTCATCCATCCTGTTTTTAAGCCTGGCTCATCTAGGAAACCGTTGTAGGGTGGGAACACTGACTGTATAGGGAGTCTCTTTTTCCTATAATTGAATGTGGAATTATGGGATAGCATGAAAAAGGGAAGTGAGTTGCTGCAGCAGCTGACAAACTTGTCTGCCAGAAAACAACTCAGTCTAAAGTATATGAAGTGGCTTGCCAACATTAATAGACTGGACAGCATTTTCCTCTTTTTATTTATAGGTCACTTTACTAGGAAGTGGGCCACAAATTGTGGACAATGAAATGCTTTCATCCCTCCTGACTGAGTTTGCATCATGAGACATATTCTTTTTAACCAATCCTGCTTTTATTAATTTTCTTCTAACTTTGAGTTTTTCTTGAGGCTAACACTATTCTTCTTGGACTAAAGGACCGAGGGCAAATTGAACACAGCACCATTCTACTGAGATTTTTTTTTAAATCACTTTATTGATTTTTGAACAAATAAAAACAGAATTCGTCTGTAGAAAATCAGATTTAGGATTCATAACAAATGATAAACCAGGTTACTACACCTGCACTTTTTGCACAAATATGTTAAATTTCATGGTATTTACAAAGCTTATGTGGTAGCATATCTCATAAACATTAATTTTACATTCTATGATTTTAACTCACAATTTAGAGAAAACACATTGGTGTCTGGCTTGCATTTCTCTAATCACCACGATAACAATGAATCCCTCCAGAGCTTCGTCTCCATGGTCACGGCTCACACATTACAAACACACAAAGGGGAGGCTTGAACGCATTTGCACATGCTCTAATGCCTGCCACTCTTAGACATCTGCACATGTTTTCTCTGAATGACCAACCAGCTGATACAATTTATTAACTCATGAATATTTTATGCTGCATTGGCTGCAGTGATTTTTTTTTTGCTTGTGTTGAAGTCTACTATGCTGGATTTAATAATAAAAAGACAAAAATAAATTAATAAAGATATGTAAAATCACTTGATTTAGATAATTTTCATTTTGATTTTATGCTCTATAGGTTTGAAATCTTTAGAGTGAAAACTTAATATTAAACAAACAACAGTCTACATATTTTGGTAGTCACAGAATTTTTTTAAATGATTCCAAACATTCAAAAATGCTGTTAGGTTTTTGCATTAAACATCACCACTGAATTTCGAGCCTTTTAGTCTGTGATCATTGGTGCAGTGTCTGATGTTGTCTCTGGCTCACAGTACACCTCCATCTCCTCCAGCTCCCTCTCCACCAGCTCCTCCCGACCTCTGAACCACGTCAGACTCTTGTCTCTCCACTTCCACCTCGTCTTTCCTGTGTCATCAGATGAGGGTGTCTGTCTTTTTTCCAACATGGTCTGGGTGTGTTCGCCTTTGTGCTCTGGACTGAGGTGATGTTCTCTGTCTGAAAGGTTTAGTCCATCTTCCATTCTTCCTGTTTTTGCATGGAGAAATGGGAATGTGCTGTTGGAGTCTGACCTCTCTATGTCTCTGAGTGTGGTTAGGTCCAGGTTGCTGTGGCAGACATGTGAGATTTTGGTATCTTTAACATTGGTTTTCTTGCTGAGTATGAAGTTGAATATTGCCGTCACCAAAAGCATCGACCCTGTAAATAAAATGCACCTTTTTAGGCTTTTTTTTTAATTAAAAATGCTAATTTACAACATGTTTATATTTTAAAATTCAACTAATCTGACATTTAAATGTGACATCAGTACAACAGCAAAGTTGTGAGTTGAAATTATATGAGTGTGGGTGGTTTTGTTTTACCTGGGATAATCGCATGCCATACTAACACAGGATGCAAGAAGCAGACCACTGACATGATAAAATAATAAAGAAATTTGTGAAAGCCTCCAACACGGGCCATTTTCTTCCACAATACAAACAACTGCCAGTCTGGAGGACAGCTGGGAAAATTAAGATATAAAAAGAAATTAATCAGAAAAGTCAATTAACAAATACGCCTCAAATTTCTTTCATATCAACAATGAAAATAAATAAAAGTAAGGAAATGATGGTGTTTAATTGTTAGGTTTCCTTGTTTGTCAAGGGATAGTGTTATAAATTGATATTTTTTTCTAGTTTTTAAACAACCTACTTTGAAAAATGATGGGAGCACAATCCCTACTAAAGTAAAGTAGCTATTACAGGCATTTTCCAATAAACTGGACATTTTCAACGCAGAAAAAACCCACAAGTTGGAATAATGTCCCTTATTTTAATAAAATGTATTAAATTTGTATTACACCTATGTCAAAATAGTAGTTTCAAAGCATTTTATGTTATTAAAATTTACAAAACATAGATTGTTAATTAATGTTATGATTAAATATGTACGGCCAGTTTACAAACAATTTTTCTTTATTAAATTATGACTTTAAAGTCGTAACTTTACGAGAAAAAAGTCACAACTGTTAAATTACGAGAATAAAATTGTACATTTACAAATTTAAATCACATGATTTTACTCTTTTTTTTCGGTGCCCCAAAATTCCAACGTAAAAATGCAAAAACAAATGACATTGTAGATTTTAACTAGAAATGCAATGATGATTAGCTCTCACAAATGTTTTTAAAAATTCTTTTGTAATTATATGAATAAATATTATATGTTTAGCATTTAAAAATGTATGCATATAATACTGTAAAGATTGGGGGCAGAAGAGAATAAGATTTTTCTTCTACAGACTCCTTTTTGGAGCATTTTATCATTTTCAGTTAATCATGTTTATTTAACTGTTTTGTGTTTGAAAATAAAATTATATCAATCAACTCAAACTTTGATTTCCCATGATGTTCAATGCTTTCATAGATCCCAGTCAGAAATTCCCAAATCAGCCATATTTGGCTAAAGAAGAATGTTTATTATTACAGACTCAAGGTCCATTTGCCACAATACACAGAAAACAAATAAAAGACTTAAGAATAATAATAAAAAGCATTTATGATAGTACAAGTATAAAAACATTAACATAAACTTAAAAAAGACTAAAACTATTGCCAACTAAAAAACTTTTTTAAAAGTTTAAAAAAGGCGACCATACCAAAACTTACAAATAGGGGACTGGTCTCTAAAAGTGTTGTACCCTACATTGGTAAGAGTTAAGATGATTATGTTATTTGAAGCATTAAGACCATAGATAAAATGTCTTAACAAAGCTTGGAGAGCATTGACTCTTGCACCAACAAATAAACTGCTTGCGCTGTTTTAATAAAATCTATAGGGCATCATTATAGGCTGCCTGGAGCCTCCCCATGCTGGATGCCCTATAGTTGGTCCACAAGTGGGCAGTGAAGTATGAACAATGAAGTATACGGTAGTATAAAATACTGTATGAATTTAGTTGCTTATATTTATTTTATATCTAATTAATTGTAAAAACTCTGGCATCCTGATGCTCACCCAAGTTTTCTGTCTCATTTTTACACATTTTAAAGCTGTGTACTCACAGAAGACACATGGACAGAAGGGCGTCCAGGTAGTAGGCCAGCTCAAACATCATCATGGCAACAGATGATGCTCTGACAGGGTCAAGAAGTAGAGCCAGAGGAAAGAAAATGTTATGAAGGGAAACAATTTTACACTAAAGGAAATACTCAATTTTTCATGGTATCGACTAAGATTTATTTTATGTGTGTGAGATAAGGTAAGTATTTGGCATTGGTTTTCTTTATATGAACTGACAGAATCAACATTCCTGCATATCTGGCCTCCTTGGAGAGATGTTTCCTGTGGCTCTGTGGGTGTTTTGTGACACAGAGATAACAGGGAGAGCAGGATGGGGGCTAGCTTCATTTCTGCCAAGTGTACCACCTTTCAAGTTCTTACATGTGTGTGTGTGTGTGTGTGTGTGTGTGTGTGTGGGTGATTATGCAAGCCAACATTTCTAGAAGACATCCCAAAATGTCTGGTCTCTGTGGTTAAATGTCAGCATTTTTTCCTCACATTGGGTGGGTGCAGGTCAGCCAAAAACCTTGATACTCACATTAGGTAGATGCCAAGGCTGTTGAATTCTCCCTTTTGCATCGTCTCCACTCCCACAGCACACAGCACTAAAATAAGAGGAAATATCTTTTTAGATGTAAATGATAAACTAAGTTTGTCCACCAGATGTCAGACTTAGGTTATTTTTTAAGATGAAGGTTTTAAAGTTGGGATGCTGAAGAATTTAGGACTTTAATAATGAGTAACAATCTAAAATGAGAATAATTGCTTGTGATAATTGCTTGTGTGGTGCTCTTGAATTTTTAATTTTCATTACACTTCAGTGTTTGTCATTAAATACAGCAAATAAGTAACATAAATATAAGTACCGGTATTCAAGTTACACTGTTTCTGTTCTGGAACCACTAACTTTAAACACAACTTTGATTATGTACATTTGAAACTAAATAAATACATTGAAGATATAACAATTTTGATGTGTACACATTTTTTTTCTTCATTTGAGCATTTTAGTTCAGTTTCAATGGAAGGTTACAGCACATAAAGAGGCATTTCACTACAATCCATGATCCCCAAAATACTTAGGCTTCTTTGGCTTTAGTCAGGGATTTGTTTACCCGCAAAATTAGGAACAAAAGTCAGAAATTGTGTTCAAAGACCCACTCCAGTTGTTTTCGATCTATTCTAAAATCGTTCCTAGTGGACTGTTAATTTTGATTTTGTTGTTTAGCCAAAATTTAAAAACCTGTGGTTTTCTAAGGACACACTTTCTGCAGAGCGGCAGTAAAGTGAGCTTTCCGTTTACATGCTCTCCCGCTAGCTTAAAGCCCCTCAATCTGACAATACTGGTGCAACAAAAATGGCGAGCAATATTGAAGCTATCCAGTCGTATAGTTTTGAGTCAGATTCTAGTTCAGACGAGCAAAGCAAAGATGTCCATGGATCATATTGTCTGCAAGTGAAATCATCAGAATGGAGCGGAGCAGGGAGCTAACCCTAACCCTAACCCAGCATATTTTCTACACCACAAATATGCTCTTTTGCCAACAGCAGTTTTTTAACTGCTCTGGAATCTCAACAATCCGAATATAAAAATACTCAGAAACGCAATTGTGAGCTTAATTTTCTTCACAAAAATGCCACGTGTTAAAAACCCCAAAAACCCTATTTTATTTGGAGTGGGCTTTTAAAGTTGACCAACCACAGATTAAATAAACAAATGTGGTCCTTTAATTAAAAAAAACCTAAAAGATCCCATGGAAGTTTGGAAGAAACAGAAAGCAGTGTATCAACTCAATAGCCATTAATTAAGGAGTCTGCAGAGTAGAATCTTTCCTACATTACCTGACTAAAAGATTTAAAATAATATATTTTAAAAATGCAGATGTTTAGATTTCACCGGCCAAAAACATGATTAACCATTCTTAAAAATTTCACCACCTTTGCAAAAGCTCAAAGAGAAAAAGGAAGGAAGTCCTCATCGTCAGGCAGTGAGCCTAAACACACTTCAGAATGTGCAATGGAAAACCTCCTGAGGTTCCAACTGAAGGCTTTGCCATAATCTCTACAGTCCTCTGACCCACAAGCCGTGAAATTCTGTAATCAGACTTTGGAAAAAAAGGATTCAGGTCAGTGGTTCAACTTGAGGGACCCTTGAACAAAAAAACAAACAAAAAGAAAGTTTATAAAAATATGTTGGTGTCTGAACACATGCAAAGTCATATTAAAATTAAAGTTACATTTTCCTTTTAGAATTTTTTTGGTAAGTGAACTTTTTACATGAGCATACATTTGCACAATGATTTTCCTTCCATCATATTATGAGTTGTCACTGGATATCCCCAAATTTAAGTGCTGGAAAAACATCTTTGGCTGTATTTACAGTGTTGGACTTGAAATGAAGGCTGATGTGACAGCTAGGTCCTTGAATTACAAAGAACTAAGTAGCCTATTTCGTGTGAGATAAGCACAGTCAGACTGAGATCACTGCTGAACATGTGGAAGCAATTTCTCTGGCCAGCTTACCAGAAATTTCGAGATGCAATCTGCACCGGAGGGAAATCGGGAGACCGTGGACCTCGGTTTTGGTTGTTTCAGGAGTGTTAGAGGAATTAACGCATCACAGATCTCAACTACTCATTAGCATATACTGTAGGTGCTCCCTGCATGCTTGTCTGTGCAGAATACACACAGAGGCTAATAGGTCAATCCAAACACTAAATGTGTGAACATCAGCCAGTCTTAGAGGGGCACACACACACACAGCTCATAAACCTGCATAAACACACTGGAAAACAATGTACACAGAGCTGTCACGGGTGTGAATGTGTTCAAGCTTGTTCACTCAGGCCCAATAACTCAGCTGGAAGCAGAGACTTTGTGCTGGTATGATGCGGGGCACATGTCTCTGAGTTAATGTTTGGCGTCTGCAGCTGTTTGAATTTAAGAATAAGGGCTCCCATATTTTTCTCTAACAACCAGGGAACAATTTCTCCCATGATGATTTAATGCACTGTGTGTAATCTACCACAGCACACCCGAGAAACAAAGGACAGCAACGACTGTATTATCACATTTTCATAGGTGCTGTAAATCGTCGTAGATATGTTCCTAAAAGTCAAATTTACAGTTGGTCAAAATCAGATTTTTTTACAACCACTCTTAACTTTTGGCCAACTGTTCAAGGTCGCAGTGTGTTAAAGAGAATAAAACCGCACTTTCTCAATGGGTCACCAACCTTTCACAAGGACATATGAAGAACAATGAGCATGCCCTGACATGAACAGTCAGTGCATGAGCGTTTTTGGAACTGGGAGGAAACCAGAATACCTGGAAGAAAACCCTGCATGCATCAAAGTAGTAAATGGGTAAGCTTTAACTCAAATTAGATATGTCTTAGTTGCAGAAATGCTTTCTACTGCACTGAAAACTATTTAAAATTTGCAAAGATGTCAAGCTTTTTTCAAGATTTAACATTTTACCAGGTTTTTACATTTTACCAACTTCTCTTTGCCCTACACTTTTGCAAGCTTTTCTCAATTTTAGCAAATTCGAGAACTTTTTGTTCCGTTAAGAGCTACGATCTAGAAATAATGACATTATTATAAAATGAGTCAAAATCATTTTGCTTTATAATCTTGACAATAGAAAAAAAAGATTTAGGGCTAAAAAAAACCCTCAGATTTCACTTTAATTTTTGGTTCAATTTTAAGAATGTTATTTTAATAAATGTTTGAAAGTTAATCTGTCAATATTTAGTGAACCATAGTTCAGATTTATCTAAGAATAAAATGTTGTTTTTTTAAAATTCTATTTATGCATTAAGACGGGAGAATAATTAGGTTAAATAAAAACTCAAAAAAATAAACAATTTGCTTTGAACAATCAAAAAATACTCATTACTGGGCTATATAACATTTAATTTTAAGTAACTGTATCTAACAGTTAGCTTTTTATGCTTATTTTTCCCTTTCTGAATGCTTGTGTGGAACTCCTTGTTTCTAGATTTTGATATCTTATCAGAGGTCTCGTTAAGTAAAATTTACTTGACAGATCCTACTATCTAGTCATTTTCTTTTTAAGATCAGTGTTCTCTTTTTTTTGCAGTGACAGCTACTATTTATTGATGATTTTGTTCATTATTCACAGCAAGTGCCACCAAACTTCACAGAGATACCAAACCAAAATACTTTAAGTAAACGTTTTATTCTTCAATTGCTTATTTATTGTCTTACCTGTTGCCGTACAAACCCCAAGGATCCTGCAAGTGAACTCCACCACATTCCACCAGACTCTCACTTTACTCCCCATGACCTCAAGTATTTTCTCAATTCACTATTTATACCAGGTCTGATGGAGTCAGAGTTTCCAAGGAGGCACTCCAAAGATTTAGTTGACCGCTGAATGAAAATAAAGCGAGAGTTATGAATTCCATCAGGGCCATAGTGTGGAGCTTCTGGATAAGTTTGGTTCACAAAGGTTTGTGACTCAGTGCTGCTATTCATTTAGTGACTGTTAATCACCCCCCCTCCCCAACCCTCAACACACAGTAGCACTTGCAGAAGGTTTAGCCCTCTACCCTTTTCGCCAAGGAGCTGTTCAGCTCAGGGCTGTTTGTTCCGTCAGTTGCATTCCTCATTAAAGTGAGTTAAAAATTTACTTTTAACATAAAGTTACCCCAAGCAGAAGGCATGTGCAGCTTTCCTTCTGTTTCATTCGGCGAGTCCGGTATATAAAATTTTTTTTGAAGCGTCACACAAACATTGTTTTTTGTATTTTTTACTGTTGGCTGCCCCATGTCTGCAATTTGTGTCAGTCTCCAGAGGTTTGGCAAATATTAAAAACAAACTCTAATTTCGATGCTGGGTCCTTTAAAGTAGCAATGATTTGGTACATGTTTGTAGTATCATATTCCACTAAATGTGGGACAAAATGTAACAAATCAAAGGCACCCTTTCTGTAACCATCGCATGAATTTAAGCCCTCATAAGCGGCTGTCGCAGATTTGCCTGTAGTGTTAGCTTGTTCAGACACAGCAGAAGCCTTTTAGACTCACAACATTCACAATGTGCACACACAAACACACAAAAACTCCTGAAAGGGGCTAAAGTAAGCTAACTAAATCTACTTAAAGTTTGAACAAAGATTCTTTTTGTGTTTACCCCAGTTACACTTGTTTTTGCCCACACATTTAGTGTAGTTGTGGCCTCTCCAGCATGAAATGTGTGAGTGTGTTCACACTGTAAGGCCAGAACCACTTTAAAGGGTCAATCTGGAAGCAGTAATTCATTGTACGTTGGTATCGGCCTCTACTGTATTTAGCCAGTGAAAACTTGACACAATAAACAAAAAAAGGGAAGCAATGGGCCAACAACAAAGTTAGGCTCTGAGCATGATGTCACTACATTCAATTTGAAGCAGTTTACGTGAGTTAATGGCTAAAGAGGCCATTTGGAAGCATTCCCAGTTTTGTGCTAGCAGCTGGACAAGTAAAAAAAGGGTGATTTGACTTTTCAAGAGAACCTGCTTGACATTATGGAGCTTTTCATGTAAGCAGTGGCATAACTTCAAGTTTGCGGTCAATCTGATGTTATCACTGTTGCAAAAGTCAAAGGTCGTGGATATGAAAGTCCAGCACTGTAGAAATTCCCTCTAATTATAATAGAAATCCCTAAAGTATTGATTAAAGTTCAAAAAGATATTTGTAGACAAAACTGCAGCAAAAGGATCAGGAGAAGGCAGCAAAGTGTTTGAGTGATTTGTGAAACGAACACAATGAGTCATACATTTTATTGTTAATTCATTTAATATTTGACCTGTTATACATTAAACGTAAAAGCTTCACTCAAACAGGAGTCAGAAACACAGAGTTACTCTTGTGCTTTTTCATCTTTGGCACAGGATTTGCTTTTGTTTATTCAGCTTATCAAAGCCAAATCGCTGAGCGTTGCCAAATTTGGGGGTGCTGACTCCAAAATGCACGCTAATAATACATGTTTATAAAGAAAAAGTTAGGCTTATCGTGTTTTCAGCAAGCCAAAGAAAACCCCAAAGGTCTAAATTGGACAAAAAGGCCATAGAAATTTAGTTTAAATGATATTACTAACAACTTATGTAACTATTCAGCAGGCAAGTAATATATGTTTTGTGCATTGTATCATTTAAAATTTGTCCTTACCCCTCAAAAAGTTTCAAAACATCTTAAAAAAAATTATCATTTAAAAATTTTACTCCTGTGCTCTGCAAATGTTAACATTTTCGTTGAATATTTCTTTAATTAGTCGTACAGGAGTTCCCAGTGCTTTTAATATGTCCAGAACCGTGTGAAAATTTGTTTTCCTTATTTAGAAAGTGATAAAAAAAGTGAGACGATGTTTTTGGAGGGGCAGGACGGGCAACAAGTTATGGTGCTGTTACAGATTACATCTTTGTGAACATCGAGTCTATTTTTTATCCACATTTTTATATTTAGTGTTTCCTATATTATTTCAATTTCATGTGAAAAGAAAATGTGTTTGATTTGTACATTTTCTTTAAATTCCATGTCTCTCTGATTTTTTGCAGCCCAGTGAGACATAACTGTGAAGAAAAACATTCATTTCCCAACACAGCAGGTTTGACCGCTGCAGATGACCTTCCCAGAGAGCAGATTGCTTATGCTTATATTATATCTTTAATGTTTAATTTCTGCCCCCCAAATGTTACTTAAAAGACTCCGAAAGCTTTCATTGCAAGTTTTTCTGCAATCATCAGAAAACGCCCGCGGGTGGAACAGTTAAAGTAATTGTGAGAAACTGCCATCCAGTGAGACAGTTAATCTCATGTTACTGAATAAAAACATTGAGTGTTTTCATTTGGTCGGTGTGGTTGTGCACCATCTCCTGTCAGATCACAGCGTCAGTTACCACCTGACCTAAGACTCTCCTCCCATTTGTCCACACGTCCTGCAACTCTATAATCACCTCCACATTGCGCCTCCTTATCTGGACTGTGCACTGCTCAAGTGAGTTTATGGATATGGGACAAAAGATGAACAATCCCCTACTCCTATTCAGTTGTTTTCAGGCCAGTGAGGGAGTCTGGTGCCTGTCAGAAACCCTGGAAAACATCTTGATCTTTATTATAGTAGCAGGTTATTACCCTGCCGCTTCTTTTGTTTTGGTTAGAGAGTGTCTTCAGCATCCTTTCCCCTCAAGCTGTAAAATCACAAAGTAAGAGATATGGGAAAATCTATATAAATTACATTTTCTTTTTTTTAATTATGACTTTTAAGCATTCCTGTAAATATTGGAAGTCTTAAACCACATCCATTCCTGCTTCTGTGAAGCCCAACACCACATTTAGAAATGTAGAGAGTCCCCTGGTGGTCGAAACCCACTAGTACATTCAAGCTTGGAAGCTGCTTTACTGTCAGTAACCAGCGGAACATTTCTGACAATGAACTGGGGAAAGTATTTTGTTTTTGTTTTCCTTTTTCACGGGGCATTAAGAATGTTTGCGAGAGGTCAGCTACAGAGATGAGGTACAAAAACAGAACATGTGTTTGTGATGCAGACAGAGAATAATTAAGGGGGTTTGGGAATCAAGCAGTGGATTGACATATTTTGTTTAAAGTAACATTTTAAATCTTTAATCTCTTTTAAAGTGGAAAAAAATAAAAATGGGAATTTGCTGCAATGAAGTCTTATCAAAAACCTTCTTATGGTCCTTTCAACTGCGAATAGAAAATAGAGTAAAAGTAAATAGTGTCTGATTCAGATAGAAACACACTTGGGAGAGATTATTAATCAAAAGTTTCAAAGATTCAAAGATTTATGGGTAATTTTTAGTTTATTTTTCTTAGCAATATTAAAATGAAGGACAACCATGTCTAGTGGGCGTCAAAGTGGACATGACTAAGCCAAATGCAAGTGAACCATAGTAAAACTTGCAGAAACCCGTGCAAATTGTTGAATAAACTAAATGCTTGATTGAAAAAAATCAAAGAGGAGAACCTAAACATACCAAAAGTAAAAAAGAGCAAAAACTGAAAAGACTGGAACTCAATGTTAAGCAGAAAGTAGAAAAAGGATGAAGAAAACAATTTACCAGTGATAATAAATGGAATTTGTCATATAAAAAGAAGCTGCAATGACGGGATCAGTAATTATGCTGCATCATGGCAGTTGGAGGAACGTCAGAAACAAAAACTAAATGGTTTACAAAACAAGATGACTTATAATCGAACAAATTAAACATTCAAACAACCAAAAGAACAAAATAAAAGAACTAAGATAAAGAAAACTCATGCATGCTCAAGGAAAACGTGCAAACTCGAAACAGGAAAGCTCCAGCCAGGGATCAAATCAGCATATTCTCGCAGAGAATTGCAGAGTTAACTTCTACACCACCATGCAAGCCAACATTTCAAATTAATTTAAATTACAAGAAGCCCCTCTTGCCCCACAGCCACGTGGAATAGTTTAATCTGATAATCTGCCACCAACCTAATCACCAATTTTATGCCGTGCACATTCCACTTCCTTATTGTCAGGATTTAAATGCACCCTGTGGGTGTCTGCTCTCCATTTTTGGACATCCGTAAAAAACAACTTTCTCCTTGATTTCTGTCTATGTCATCTGATAAGCACTCCAGGGACACCTTCTCAGATGTTTTAATATTATCATCGGTGCCTCGTGCAGGGGAGCAATTTCTTACACATTCCACAAAGACAAGGTTAAAGAATGTTGTATCAAGGAACGACCGCTCTCAGAACTAAGCATACACATGTGAGCGAACAGAAGATTCACACACTGATACTGTCTGGAGAAGAGAACACAGACCTTGGGTTCAGAAGAGATTTATTTTTATTGTTTCTGTGAGAAAATTATTTCTTTCTCAAATGAAGTCCCTCTGTGGTTTGTCTCTTAAAGACAAAGTATTTGCCCTTCAACCAAAAAAAAAAAAAATAAGCCCAAAAAGTTCCAAAAACACATGCTGGTAGTCTACTTTCTTTCCATATGGATCAGAACCCTGTGGTGCTGCAGATAGACCCATCAGCAATTGATATCAGAAAAATGAAAGTTGATTTTATGTGATATTTAAATATGAAAAGATTTAAAATAAGCCACAGCTTTCTTCTCTTCAAACCAACCATGAGTAATGTGAAAATGCATGAGGTGCTTCAGCATTTTATTGTAAACAAAAATACACATTTATGTAGCTGTCAGTCATTTTTATGAGGAAATCCAAAACTTTCGTTTGAAACTCTTCAGTCCTTTTTCATCTCTGTGTAAATACTCCAAGAAGGTCCCTTGAAGCACAAACAAAATCTTTCTATGAAGACTGACCAAGATTATTAACATTAGAAACAGATTTGGAAGTCTTGCAAAAAAGCGCAAAAACTGTTGATGCCAGGAATGGAATGACCACCTTATCCACTAGAAAGCTGCTGCATGGTCCCATGACCACAACTTCCCCACCAAACCCTCATAAAGTTATTTTTTTGTTTGCATATATTGCAAATTTTTGTAAGTATATCAGAGGATCTGCTGCATGGGATTATCTGGTGTGTATAGGGCCACAGAGGTAACCTGAACATTTGTTCTCCCATGACCGAGCCCTTATGGGGTCTGTTTGGAATTTAAGTAGAAAAACCACCTTCTTTATTGTGCATTTGGGAGCTTTAAAATACAGTAAAGGTTCACGTGCAGTATTTGTGTTACGAAATGAGAGATATGCAGCTAAATCACTCAGAAGAAAGTTATTTAATAGCACCATTATCAGTATTTTAAATCATTGTAGAAGTGGTTGCCCCCTCCAACACGGTTTTTTATTTTTTGTTTTTAAACTGAGAAGAAGCCATAGAAGGTTCCCACCAATAAAGTCATTTCTTAAATCAAGCACTTCAAGCATCAAGCATCAGACAGCATGAGCTATGTGCAGACTTTATCCCGTCACCATTCTCATTTAAAGCCCAGGAAATGTCAGAACGAGTCCATGATGGAAGAGATGAGGAATTTCAGTGCCCAGACACACACTCTGGAAACAGTTACTGTTCTTTTGCCTTTCCCTTTTCTTTTAAATTTGGTTCCTGGTTGATGTGCAAATCCTTATAAACCATGTTTGCTGTATGGATACGAATTTCCTCACAATGTAATTTAAAAAAGCAATTTCTTACATTTTCAACAATGTTAAATGTCCTGGTTTTCACTGTTGTATTTCTCACAATGAGAATGCATAAAGTAGGATTCCCATTTTATGTCTAGATTTCATTCCATAATGTCAAATCGCTTGATGTTATCCTGCAGTATAATGGCTTGCTTCACTCATAGATTTAAAGAGGTTGTTATTCCCATTTATATGTACCTGAAAAAATCCTATGCAGAGAAACACCAACCAGATTCAAGAACCTTTCCCGGAAAAGCTCATTATTGAAGAAAATAAAACATTGACATATATTAAAAAAGAAAAACTATACATTTTTGAACAACTTCAAAACACTAATTGCTTGAATACTGTTACTGATATATAGTGCAACACTCATGCCAGCTTATCTTACCCCTGCGTGTGAGTTTAGCATCCAAAACTGAATTCACTTGAACAGTTTTGGGAAGAATGAACAGATGGCAATTATTTTTTCGTGTATGTGTTTCAGGGGCCTTGGACGTTAACCAAGACAAAGTTTACTGTGCCTCACTCCACATTGGGTTTTTCATGAGTTCATGTTTGCAGAACGTCAAGATCGTAGATGATAAAATGAGTTTCGCTGAAAGAACCTGGAGCCTCAGAGTGTAGTTTGTCCTCATAGTAAAGCAGACGTCCCAGCAGTTCTCTACAGTCTTTTTGTTTTCATTCACTGGATGGTCAAGCTGGAGATCCAGGTTAAGAAAGGGAATCATGTCTTATTATCTGCTTGTTATAAACTCTGTCATAAGACATCATTTTCTGTTCTTCCTGCTCAAGAGAAATCTTGATCCTTACAAATCCTTTACACATGGCTATGTTTTAGGAGTCTGGGCATGGTGGTCATGGAGAGAACCATCCTTCAGCCTGGTTAAATGCTTCCATGTAACTGGGTTCTGCTAAATGCAGATGTTACTTAACAGCACTGATGAGATGAGGCCTCAATCAAGAACCGCTTTGAAAAAACAGACTTCTCCAAGTTTGCAAACGCATCAACTTCATATGGGTAGTGAAGAGACTGAATGTTTCACATGAATTCAAAATAAAGACTTTTGAGGTGCTAGAGTGTTCTCTGCAATCATCATGAGAACTGGTTGATTTTATAAATAGGTTAGTTAAAAATAAAAACAGTGTGGTTCATGGGTTGCAGTTCCATTTGATTATTTCATGGAAACCTGAATGCTGGCCAGCTTTTTTATTCCCAAAGCAAACATTGTGAAACACTGTAAAATAGACCGTTCACTGCAGCAATATTGGAATAGATAGATTTGATGACAGAAGCAAAGAGATTTTTTCTTGTCTGTCATCAACCACAGATGAAAACACAGCAAACCTTCTTTAGGTAGAACATACAAATGACTTTTAGTGATGAGTACATTTTGTGTAAAGATTTCCTATGTCACTTGTCATTCACTTTAACACCTTTAAGCAGAGGGTTAGGAAGGACATTAAAAAAAGTTTTAAGCCAGTCTGTGAATCTTATTTTACAATGGGCTATGACAATTAAACTTAATCTGATCTAATCATCTAAATCTAATGGTAGCAAAAAAAAGAACAAGTGAGTGTTAAAGATCCAATCTAATAATGTTTTGATCTTTTTTAAAAGAAGCATTCCCAGTGATCTTTTAATTGTAATTATTCTGTATTTTTGCCCAAATAAAAAAAAACGGTGTTGTTTTCTAGGACGTAGTTTCTGCAGAGCGTCAGGATTAATCCAAAATTCACCTCTGAGCTGTGGTGTGGAATAAGCCTACCCACACGCTCTCCGGCTGGCTGAATGGTCTTACTAAGAATCTGATTCTGATCACCAAGACATTCATTTATTCATCTTCTTAGGCATTTTGTCCCTTTCGGGGTCACGGGGCTGCCATCATGGCCAATCTTGGGCAAAGGTAGATAACATCCTGGACAGATCGCCAGTCTGTCGCAGATCACTAAGACATGTTTTCTCAAATTTTCAATGTGCTATTGATAAACTTTTTTAATAAGATTGTTTTTCTTGAAAGACAGAAAAAAACAAAACATTTTTTCTTTAAACAAGGCTCTTTTTACTTTCTTAAGATTTACTTTCTGCAGTGTGATGGTGTGCATCGATCTAGTTGTCTGCAAGTGGATGCATCAGAATGGAGCTGAGCAGGGAGCCCATTGTATTTTTTACATAACAAATACAATCTTTTTTAAACTGCATTTTCTTGTCTACTCAGAAACACAATTATAGGTCTTATTTTCTTCATATTTGTTCTCTATCATGTCAAAATAAATAAACATTTTTTTTCAAAGTGGGTCTTGGAAAAAAGAAAAAAAAGCTCAGATATTAGAAATGCCTGAACCTCTGTAGCAAATTCAGTGCTGAGTATTGAGCACTGAGGTCACTGATACAAAATGCATGAGGTGAGTTCAGATAATAGATTGGTGTCACTCCCAGGCTAACCTTTTCCTGTTTCTCATTGAACTATCGACCTTGTTTGACCACACACAAGCGCACAAGTGGAGTTATGGTTTATTAAGGCTTCAGTTCTCACTGGTTTGATGGTATCTCCTTCTGAGCCTGGTAGTGTAGGTCACAGTTGGTCAAGTCTGTTACTACAGTAAAGTGCAATGATCTAAAAGGATGCAATCATTAAATGCAAAAGGGAAGGCGATATAAAAAAGGAAATAAAAATCAAAGATGGAAAAATTAAATTGTAGAGGATCAATTTAAGTAATGGAAGCCAAAGGGTAAGTTTAGGTCAGTCAGACATCTTTTCACAAGACACGTCCATGTTTATTGTGCTGAGGTGCAACATCCCTGAGGCCACTTTCCATGTGGTGCCATTTCTCTAAATGAAGAACTTCAGCACAGTAACATGTCATTCACGATATGTGAGTTCATACTTAACAAGGCACAGCAACAAAACACAACTTCACCATGTAATTATACAGCAGATCGAAGCGGTTAAATAAATACAAAAGAATGTGATTTTGTTTTAATTGTATAATCAAAGGTAATGACTTTAAGTGTTTCCCAGTGTGCACAGGCATTGATCACTGACTAAACCTTCACTAAAAGCAAGAATGGTTACTGTTAAAATGAAGACATGATTATTTTTTATGCAATAATATCAACGCTCTTTGTAACACAAACCTCATATATCTCAGCATTGAAATGTCAACATCTGATTAGAGCAGCTCTGCTTTTCATCCACAATAAGTATGGAAAGATTAGCAGTTTTCATCACCTCTGAAATCCACCTGATCTGAAGACTTAAATCCAACTATAGGCAGGGTTTGTCATTCTGTACAACAACCTGATGACTTCCAGTTTATTCCAATTTAAATGTGTTTTTCAAGTAAGCACCAGAAATTTGCTTCACACAGCTGAGCTTTCAACTCCTGCTTTTGCAGGACATTTACAACAAGCTGACTAAAAACAAAAGATTTCTGCATTCAGCAGATACACATGATACACCATTGAAGCAAATATTTATGATGAGATTTTGAGCATGTTTTGCTATATTTAATATATTTAAAATGGTTTTATTACTGAACACCAGGTTTAGTACTGAAAGTTTTTTTCTTCATTATTATTTGTTTATTGGCAAATAAAAAAAGAGGATAATTCCAAATTTCCTAATTATTTTTGAAGTACAATAATGATATATTGAACTGAAACAAACCGTGACTCAAAAATTGAGGCCTGGAAAGAATGGTGGTGAAATCTTTGTATTGCTACCAGCTTAGAAAATTTAGGCATGGCTGAAGCATAAAGAAAACTTTATGGTAATTTATATATAGTCTACATGTCCACCATTGATGTTTCATTTTAAAAACCATACACGGCTTAATATGGAACATTCATTTATACACCCCTTGGCTCTGTCCAAAACTATCATCTTGAAGCTTAACATACACAGGAGGAATCTGTCCTGTTCTGTTTACATTGACTGGAAATAAACAAGTAGAGACAAGTTGGCTTTGTTATTGTGCTACATAGGAGGAATTTAAGTAGAAATTAGGATCTGGTGTTTGTTTCTCTAAACCGATGATAATGAAATCAAACTCACATTGATGAGGTTACAGTTCTGTTGACCACAGAATGCAGAAAGTCTGAGGAAATTTCAATCAAAGCTTTATTTATGTGCCAAAATGTGTTGTAGGCTTTAAAAAATATAAAACTATTTACTATCTTATTTCTTGTGAGCCGGTTTAGCTCGTGCTGGTTTGCGGCGCCTTCCGTTCGTAAAACCAGGGTTCGAATCCGGGCTGCTCCCTGTTCCCTTCTCTACTTCTGTGCCGGTCCCAAGCCCGGTTGCTTTGAGAGGGTTGCGTCAGGAAGGGCATCCGGCGTAAAACATTGCCAAGTTTACCATGCGACTCGTTCGCTGTGGCGACCCCTGATGGGGAAAGCCGAAAGAGAAAGAAAAAGACTATCTTATTTCTTGTACTTATACAGCATAACTTATACTCATGACAGTTGAATGAAGCATGTAGTTTTTTTAAGTTTGTTTGTGCCCAAGCTTTGCAAACTTTCCAAAATGTAAATTTAACACATTTAAATGTAAATTTTAAATATAAAACTACAAAAACAATAAATTAAAATTAAAATAAAAAGTAAAATACAATTAAATAAAGTTGTTTAATAAAAACATCTTGAACATTCTCTGTATTTTTGCACTTTCTAGAGGAATTTTTGGAACTAGTAGCTTGAGATGCTGATTGTGACACCTTGTCCAAATTTCATGGTCCCTTTGTTTGATCAGGGTCGCACTTTGAAATATCCCTGCAGTCCTGACCTTTAACACAGCGGTCCGTGCCGACTCCACCAAAACACTGAAAAAGTGATCCAAACGTGATCCGCGATCAGAGCAAGAGATTAGCCGTTGACAATTACAAGCCAGCACTCAACAAAGTCAAACAGAAGGCTTTAATTTAAATTCAAAAGTAGTCATGTTTTTTTTTTTATTCCGAAAACTTTGACACATCATTGAAAAGTTAAACACAGTAGCATAAAATGATCAAATGCTGCTTTGGAGAGGAAAATAAAGCAAAGTAAAACACGTGACACTTTTTCTGCAACACAGAAAAGCACCTTTTCTGTGCACAGCACATCAGCATTTGTCAGATATGTGCTAATTGATGCAGAGGTCAAAGTTTCTATAAGGAAAACATCAACTGAATAACATCATTTATCATGTTTCAAGAAAAAACAAAAAATGCTGTCATTTTAGTCACACAGTATTTGTTTTGTTAAAATACCTGCTATTATTGGATGATTAAAAAAAAACATTTGGAACATAATGACGCAACTGAAGGAAGAAAGCATTATTAAGAAATTAAATATTGCTTTATGTCATTACATAAATAGTGTTGACTTGGTTAATGTAGTTGTTAATCGATTTATAGCTTTTGCAGAACCCAAACTTCTCCGGATGTTAGCATTGTGGCAAATTTCTAATGTATATTTTCTTTTGATTGAAGTTACAGCACAGTATAAATCACAGGCTGATGAACAGGTCACATGCAGCAATCAGATGCATTGTGGTTCCCTGCAACACCTCTGTAATTTCAGCTGCGTCTGGCCCATTTTGTCTTTGATAGCTGCCTTGTGTGATGTGGAGCCTCATCTGCGTTTGACAAAGACCAAGTGTACAGAGGTGAAAACAATTCTCGTTTAGTTGAAAAAGAACAGATTTGTTCCACAAATTGAGTCTGTGTTTAAAATGTTTCCCTGTGGACCCCGAGAAACAAGGCTGGCCACAGCCTAAACAAATTCCAGACAGATAAGGCAGCCGTAAACGTCTTTCACTGACAAAATAATATTCACAAAAGCAATGCAAAACGCACAAACATACTCTGTCATGACTCCCTGCAGCACAACAAACACTATTTCACTAGTGATTTTTTTTCTTGCTCCTAAAATAAAGGACCTACATTTTTTATTGAAACCATACTCCATATAAAGTGTGGTTCTGTTTTTTTTTTTTTTATTTCAACTCAGAAGAATCTTTGTAAATTTTTGGCAAGTTGAGACCAATCACTCTCATTTCTTCCAGTTGTCAAAAACATTTTTTAAAAAATGATCGATCGAGGCTTGAAAACACCTGGTACAGAGTTGTAGAAACTTTGCAGAAAAAAAGTGTAATTTATGATGAAACCTGGTTCATTTTATTGATAGACATGCTACCATATTTATCAGGGCTTTTAGACAGAAAACAGTGACATTTTAATGATGTGTCTAAATGTCTACACTGCACTATATCCTGTTGTTGAGAATATTCCTGGTGGCAAAGTTAAAACAATTCTGGTTTGCAAACTCCAGTCATGCATGACTGCAAGTAAAAATGTTCTGCTAAGCAATGAAACATTTTTCTAAAAGGATCCACGCTCCAAAAGCAGAAAATCTCACCACATATTTTTGTCTAGTTTCTAGTTTAAATATCTTGATATACTTGATAGAAGACAAAGCTACATTACAAGTAACTTTTCAGTCTGTTGGGACAACTTCTTTTCAGACATGACATTTTCAATACCTTGAGTCATTTGATCTTGAAAACCTCTTATTTTCGGTAATATGTAGATAATGAAACACATTTTTTGTAGTTTACATAATGGTAAAAAGCATAAACAGTCATAAATAATGAGTGGTTATGTTTTCAGAAGCAGACTTGTCTGATTTGATGAAAGTGGAAAGTTTAATTTGACTCCTAACACAGTTTAAACGCTTTTAACAAGAGCAGGACAGACGTTTCAAAGGGAAAGTACATTTACGTACAATTTTAAGACAAAGTTATCTAAGGGTGTATTCAGACTGGACACATTTGGTCCACTTTAGGTGAACCAGAAATTGTTTTCTCCAATATTCCGGGTCACATTTTCAGTCTGAATACACCAAAGCAGACCTTGGTCCGTGACCAGAAACCGCTCTGGGACCCATCTGTGTAGGTGGTCTCGGTTCGTTTCCTAACGGACTTAGCTTCGGTTCGCTCTGAGAGTCCTTGTCTGAATACAATCCGTTCCCGGAGCGGAACAACTGAACCAAAACGGCCACCGTAGCCGATGCAAACAGAATAGGAATGAAGCAACCGATGAGTCGCAGACAAATATAAAGAAACCACTGTCGAGGAGTCGAACTGTTTATCTGTTGGAACGTTTATTTTAACACAGCTAAAAACGCTTCTTACATGCTTTTCTGTGTCTCGTTAATCGGCAGGTGCCCGTGACATCCTCCTAAAAAACAACCTTGATTCCTTAACAGAATTCTCTTAAAAACAATGCCATAAAATCCCAACAAGAAGAAACGGCAACTCACTGAAATGTGGTAGGATGAATGGAGGTTCATTAAAGCAACTTTTAACAGGATACACTTTGCTCCTGACTGTTTTCCAGAAAATCAATATGTCATAAACACCTAACAGCGTACCTTCATGCGTTTCCTCATCACTGCAGTTTCTAGCATCCCCTGAGTTAAAGTACACACGGCACATCTGCTTGCCAGGAACCACCTTGCAGCATGTCTCCGCAGTTTAAAAGTAACAAGTAAAAAGGTTGCACCACTATCAGAACTGGTAATTGTTTTCATAAGTTAACTGTCCTGATAAGAAATGTAAAGAATTGTAAACAACCCTCGTAGTTCCTGGCCAATGACGGATGAGATCTTTAGTCACGTGGTTTTATTTACAAGCTTTGGTCTGTAACAGAACGGGCCGCGTGATGCCATTGTGAATATAGACCAAAGACAAGGTTTGGGACTCGATCCGGAACAAATTAAATTAACTTGATCAGGAAAACTTAAGCTGAGTCGATCCGGAGCAAAGGATTTTCCCCAGTCTGAATGCACCCTTAAAGATTCTTTCATTCTATATGATTTATAGTCTAGTAATACAATTAGTTGGATAATTGTAGCTCTTTAAACAAGTATGTATTTGGAAAAAAATTGGAAAAATATATCTACTTTAAAGATTTAAAACTCTCCTGTAGGCAAAACATGCTGGTTTTAAACACATTTACAATTACAGGGCAACAAACCAAAATAAGGTTTTAGCTGATCTTTTTTGTCTTACACTGCAAAAAGAAGTAGCCTAAAAATAGGATAAGAACAATAATCCTAAAAAGAGAATCACTACAAAGTAGTTAAATAACCTGTCCATGCAGCAATTTTTACTGAACAAGAAATCTTACAAAAAAAAATTAAAATCTAGAAACAAGGAGTTCCAAACAAGTATTCAAAAAGGGAAAAATAAGCTAAAAAAAAGCTGTTAGACAGAATGACTTAAAATTGAATGTTATTCAGGTTAATAGGAATTTTGGCGTGTTCTAATCAAATGATTTGTATTTTTGACTTTTTGTGTATGTTTTTTTAGTTCATTTTGATTACAGTGACAAAACACTAGTGTAATAGTGTATATAACTTATTTTAGAACAACATTTGAACAAAATGTGAACACATTCTTATAGAACAATTTGCCCATCTTGATAAATCCTAATAGAATCTAAAACAGCTAAATATTCTTAAAACCCAAGTCAAAATTTTTGTTTCTAAAATAAAGACATTGAATGCTACACTAACTGGTCAAAATTTATTGAACTTTAACATAACATCCTTAAAATTGAATCAAAAATTACAGGGTAATTTCAGTTTTTTCTAGACTTAACTCAAGTTTTTCTTTTGTCGAGAAAATGGTGCAAAAGGATTTCGTCTCATTTTAATATTACATTTCTCATTTCTAAATCCTAGCTTCTAATGAGGCAACACATCCCTGACTGTATTGCTTTAGAGAAAAGCTTAGAAATGTGTAAATATTACGTCCCTTTTCAGGGAGGAGGGAGAAAATGTGTAGCATAAAGAAAATTAAGATAACCGGGCGGGTTAAAGTTGGCCACACAGCCGTTTATAAAGGAGAAGTTAAAACAACTTGTAACCTGGTTAAAAAACCTTAAATGTGTTAAAGCAAAGGTTTTAAATCTTTGCAAGTATCAAATAGTTTGCAGTGCAGGATTTCTTATTTAACAGTTTCTCCCCTAAATATGAGGAATAACTGTTACATCTTAACAACTCATAACTAGAGTGCACTGTTGAGTAGTAGGAAAGGGGTGACAGGAAACCAATGTAATCCATCAGCATCATCCTGCTAAGTTCCAGACAGATTCAATTAAGGAAAAAAAATATTAGCTTTACCAAAAATATGCCTGGGACAGTACTTCTGTGACTCTAAAGTCAAAACCATTCAATACTTCTAGTCTGGGATATGTGAAAGAAAAAAAAATCACTTATATTATTTGTTTTTGTTCTGCATTTAATTCTAAAATTGCTGTGGTGGGGTGCAGCATGGTGATTGAAATTTCACAGTTGAAAATCTAAGGCATGGCTCCCACCACCGGAAACAAAGGCTTCTCTCTGGGCTTGTTAGCACAAAAAAATGTCTTCCTCAACCCAAACTCACGTCCAATCCTTATAAGTTTCAAATGAACACTGCTTAGTTGTCCAAATACTTATGATGACTTTTTATGCAGGCAGAGCCAGCTGCACAAATACGAACAATTTACCCACAGGGAGTATGGCTTTCTTTGTGTGCTATAGAGCCTTGTGTCTGTCACTGACAGACAAGTAACTGCTGTCTGAGTTCAAGTCCTAGAAATGTAACACAAAGACAGGACACAGATATGTCATGAAAAGCAATATTTACTGCCAGGAGGAGCATCAACCACAGACATGGAACCAGTCAAAAGCAACTTCTCTAATCTTTTCCAGAAGTGGCTCCACGTGATTTTTCAGATTCAAAGTTTGGAGATGTGGTAACGATTTTCTCAAGATTTTGAAAAATTCTTAAACTTGATGTTTTGTGACATGCCCTGAGGACTGGATGATAGCGAACTTTTAAAATAGGATTTTTAAATCTAAGGAAACGTCAAAGTGTGACTAGATTTGTTCAAAATACCACATAGAGAAACCCTAAAAGACAAATTTCAGCATTCAAATTTCTATAATATGTAATCTATAATATAGTCTAAACAGGTCTACAAATCCTAAAACTAAACATTTAACCACCCACTTGAAATACCTTAAATGAAATGGTAAAATTAAATTTACCAAATAGGTAGAAAACAGCAAGAGATGCAGTAATATTAATATCTTTTGCATTTAAAAAAAACTGCAAGACTACCAACAAAAAGGAAGGAGTAGCAGTTTTACCTTTGTCAGATTCATGTAAAAAAGATTAAGTGGAGTTCATCTCTGGACAGTCTGATTTAGGTTTGTATTGTAACAGTTTTATTTCACCAGAATAAAGATTTTTTTTCTTTCAAATTTGTATTTATCAGCATTAAAGAAAAAAAATGTGCATCTTAAGAGAAAATACTCTTTCTTGTTTTTATTTTAAAGAAACAAGAGCTTTTTTCTTTTTTTAATGCTGTTGTTTCAATTATATTTGATTGTTCAGATGATGATCCAATCCAAATGTTTCAGAATGCTTTAGAGTCAAATAGTTGTGACTCAGATTAAAAAAAAAAATGAAAAAATGATTAAATTAATCACAGATTGTCTTTTTTTTACCATCACACCTTCTCCGTGTGGAGACATTGTTTAATAGCTGTAATAATAGCTGGAAAAAGGTCTTGTTAAATTATTAATTTATCCGTCTTCCACGCTATTCCTGTTAGGGGCCCCTGGGATGCCAGAGCCCACAGCTACTGTGTGGCGAAGACAGGATACGCCCTGCACTGCTTGCCATTTCATAGCAAGGCCATGTGAAAATTAGTTGACAGTAAATTTAACTCTGGCACACTTGGATCTAGTCCTTCCCTGTCATTGCTGATCTGCAGCAGAACAATAACCTGCTGCTGAACACAACCTGCTCATTTGTAGAAAAGCTTTCCAAAACTACAAAAAAATGTTTTAAGAAAACTTGGACAGTGACTTTCACAATTGATGCTCTATTTCTGACTTCTATGGTGTCAAATAGGAGTCTAAAAGGTAAAGTCTCACTGTTTTTGTGAAGCCTATAAGAATAAGGTGTTTGGTTTACTCTTCTGCATTCACATTCAATTGTTAGGACAAGATGACAAAAAAACATGTATGTTGGGTATGTCACCAGATGTATATATACAATTCAATCATTTCTTATCATTCAAATTAAACCAGAAATGTTATTCAATGTTGAAACTCTCAGAGAGTTGAGCTGCAAATAGCTGTAAAGTTCTTTTATTGGCCATAAAAAATAGCTGAAACACATTCTTGGGTTTACAGCGGTACTGTCGTCTGTCTTTTGATGCTGATGGTGAAAATTACCTTGTAAGTAACTACTGTTGTGCTGTCTCTGTTTCATTACTATAATGAAACTAAAGTATTGACTTTCTGTTTTAGATTATCAGAGGGAAAATGACAGTGAAACCGGTTTTATCTGCTTTTGATCAAATTACAGCTTTAATGCTAGTTAAATATAAAGCCGTCTATAGCCCCCATACTTCTGGTCTTTCCTTGCTGGTTATCAACTTTTATTAGGTTCAAGATAGTGAATTAGGGCTTTCAGGCTTCCCTTAACCCTCCTGTGGATCTCAGAGTCTGACCAGGCCAGCAATCAGCAGGCTGCCAGTACAGGGTCACACAGAGCTGGCCTCCTGGGGACAGACAACTCTTATCAAAATCACAGTGTGACACATACCTGCTAAGCAGTTTCACTGATAACAGTTTGATTTAGAGCAGGGGGAGGAAGCGATGTAGATTGAAAGGATCCATAAAAATGAAGAAGAAAAGGAGCATCAAAGAGTGAGGTTGATGCAGAGGGTTTTATCCAGATGATAACCCACATTTTTCAAAGGAGTCAATGACTGGAGCCTCGTTTCTGACACTGCAGCTACTCCAGTCAAACTTAATTAACACTCCTGTGCTCATTCCTCAATATATTTAATATATCACTGGGTGTTTTGAAGGCAAATGGTGTCTTCATGTTTTCCACTGTTTTTTTTTTTTTTTTTCTGTAAGAGCTTCACAACTTGATTTGGTCAAACCATTAAAGACCCACTCCAATGAAAATGTTTGGTTTTTTTGGGTGTTTTTAACATGTTCTTAATTGAAATTTGTTCATGATTGAGGGCATACTTAAAATAAATTCTGCTTAAAATTGCATTTCTGAGTATTTCTTTATTTAAATCGTTGTGAATCAGGAGCAGACGTGAAATCGCCACTGGGAAAAGCTTGTAGGTGTGACATGGAATCTACAATGGCAAGCTCCCTGCTTCACTCCATTCTGAAGCATTTAGTAGCAATTCCTTGTATGTCTTCATTTTCCTCATCTCAGCTAGCATCTAGCTCAAAACTGTATAGTTGGATAGCTCTGATGCTGCTCACCTTTATTGTTGCATGGACGATAAGTTGTAGCAGGGGAGAGTGTAAACAAAGGAATGATGGGAAATGAGGGGAGACTCACTCCATGCCAAAAGTCCCAAACACAACTCAGAGACGAGTTTCTGATGAACTCCTGCCGCTCTGCAGGTTTTTTGATTTTGGCTAAAAAACAGCATAATCATAATTAAAATATCACTCAGGATGCTTTTATTTTTTTTTTATTTATTTATTTTTTTTTTTAACTTGTCCTGTCCAACAGCTGGGCAGACAGACGAGAGCTGAGGGCCTCTTGTGTTGGACATATTTTGCTTTAACAAGAGGGGTTATTAATCTTCTGACAAACCAGAGGTATGTCTGAATAAACCCCTTTTGTAATTGAGGCCAAACTTTATTAATTTCAATCAGGATGCTTTTAAAATAGATCAAAAATTGATAGGAGTGGGATTTTAATCCAACGTACCATCCAGGATCCAGGACTCCACTTAATTTAGCATCACCAACATTTGTGGGACTCAAAAATAGGTTGACTTTCTCCAATGTTTGAGAACGACAAAGGTGTTTGGGGGCCTTTACTGTTATTTCTAAGGCCAAAAAGAACCCAAAGTGAGGGGGCATTCAAAAAAGGACTCAGGTTGAAGGACTACAGAGGTAGTGTGCTGTACTTTCAGTCTACGAGTTCTCTTTCATTTGATTCAAGTGAAAGCCAAAGTTGCTGAATAGCTGCCACAGCAGCCCAGAGAAAGACGTACAGTTGCAGCCAGCTCACATTTCAACAGCCAGCAAACATCTCAACAGCAGGTTGTCACAGCTTCTCTACCATTATACACCTCCTGAATGTTGCTCGGCCCTCGTTAAAGGCAGCAGTGCATTTGTAAACGAACAAGTGGAGGGCATAGCTGGGAGAGAAAGGGAAGAAAGAAAACAGAGAACCTTATTTCACATTCACCCCTAAAAAAAAAACCCTTTCACTCCACATACAGCTCTCAGACACAAAGCTGCTTTTGTGTGGAGAGTTTGGGGTTGACACAGTCCCATTAGGGTGCTGAGACAAGGCTGCTGGGAAAATCCAGCTCTTCTTACATGCCCTGATACTGAGATAAAGAAATAAATAAAATATATTTTCCTTGTCTAGATTTGTCTTTTATGTATTTGATTTGCAAGAAAATATAAATTAACCACTAATAACAAATAGCCACAAAAAAATTGACTTAGCCATAGTTCATATGGGGCCCATATTGTTCAGTTTTGGTTGCAAATTTATTTTGTTGTTCATGCTTTTTATATCTTGACTGTAAATCATACACTTTGACACTTACATTTTTAGGATAACACGTTTTAAGAAGCACAACAATCCACTACATAGAAACTAAAAGGAGAACAGGAGCATAAGAGTTGATTTTTTCCACCATTTTTATACCACTTGGTATGGTGGTCATGTTTATTTTCCTAGCTAGATTAAAACAGAAGAAATAACAGAAGTCCAGACCCGGGCTGTCATTTTATTCTACTTTTTTTTAGCAGCTAGCTTTGCTGTTTATTTGTATTTTCCTTCAAGTGTGGCACCTAATCCCCTTAAGTGCACATTTAATCCCGTTCTGCAACATAAACAAATTAACTTCCAATGAAAATTTGATAGCATCTGTTCCACTTCATCACTTTGTTGGACAACACCTGCCCTTCCATGCCATTTCTTTAAAGCAGGTGTGTGACATGAATTCACTTTATGACCTTTAAAGCATAAAACAAACCGATTGGGCATGTTCGAGTGTTCAGGCCACATGTGGAGAATGCAAAAAAAGGGGGCCCTGCAGCGGTCAATGCTGCCACTTCAAAGACCACCCGTAATTGGACTACATGCTTGTAGCTCTTTGACATGTTCAAACCCAGCATTTTAAAGCACATCTTCAATTAAAGCATTCAACATTTATTTACATTTCTTTTTCTTTTTGACACGTGTTTGGTTTCCTCACCATGTAAAATGATTAATTTTAAGATTCAGTAAAAGTAGCATTGTGTTTTTCTTGCCACTTTAATGACTTGGCTTAGAGGATGCAAACACTCGTGATCATTTATGCGTGTTATCACTGGTGCTGCTGAAACTGGTTTATCATTCTGTTTTATTATAGTCTTTCCTTTTCTCTTGAGATATTTAAACTAATCCCAGAGTGTCCCTAATGGTTTCGTTTTATGGTTGAGTGGTCTGCAGAAATATAGGAGGATAAAGATTACTGGAACTGTCAACCACTTTGATTAAGAAGCCAGCACACTTTGGCAAACCTTTTGACTCCTCTTGGAAGATCACTTTATTCCAACAAACATATTTTCTCAGGTAAAAGACCATGAATCCCCCAGGTGGAGGCTCCAATCAGATCAGAAGCTATTTTTGAATTATGATAACCTCAGTTTTAATGTGGGGCATGGAGAGCATGCATTCTGACTTGCTGTCTAACCTCCCTGAAAGAGTCTGCTCCTTCACTCCTACCCCTCCACGCTGGGGTGACTTAATGAGGAACAGAGCATGGTTACAGACTCTAATCAAAGCCAGCTCTGGAAAACAGGCCTCAAGTTGGCTGCTCATTTTTCTCCCTCAATTCTTGTTGCTTTGTCTCCCCTCTGCATCAACAGGACCCCCTCCTCTTTTCTCTGTTTACCCTCCATCATTTTTCCCCTTTTCCGTCTTTTACTTTGCATCCAGCTTGCTTTTGTCATCAGCTCTTCTCTCGATGACGGTGATGCAGGTAAGATGCTATCAGCATGCAGAACGCCTCTGCAACCACACAGTTTATTAGAAAAAGCACAGGAGCAGAGGTAAGTGCCTTCAGGCCAAACGACCACCAAGTCAACACTCACTGCACAGGCAATCACAACTCTGTTGGAATGTGTGTAACTCTCTAATCCTGTCTACATCCTGCAGACACACTCACTTTTTTTAATGTTTTCTAAATTATTGTGCTTGTGTCTTTAGGTGTCTGTGCATGTTTTGTGTATTCAGGCACATTCAAGCAACTCTGTGCACATGATCACTTTCATTTATGCCCACATGACAAATTAACCTCAACTTCCCAGCTTTACTTCAAAGGCACCATGCAGGATGAATTGCATGAAACAATATCTCATATTTGTCCACGTGAAAAAAGACAAGACACTCTGTCTTTGCATGTCTGATGGTACCCTTTTCCTCCCTTTGATAAATAAGTCTTTGATTGCAGCTACAACCTTGTACACCCACACAAACACACTCAGATCTTCTGACTCACAAAGAGAGCATCTAAAAGTGACAGTGACATTAAGACCTCCGCCACTTAGATTGACAGCTGTAGCCACTCTCTTTAGATTCTCTTTAAGTGTTTTATGTTGTTCCGTGGGCTTGCAAACATAGTAAAGAAGCAGCAGCTGAAATGTTACGGCTCAGTGGAGGACTCAGAATAGAAGGACCGTGGGGGGGGGTTGTTCCAAAACAGAGGTGATGAAGAAAGAGGGGGCACAACGGGGCCAAACTAGAGGAAAGTGCTTTCTTTAAAAATATGCAGTGATTCCATGATAATGGATTAGTTTTGGAAACTTGATACCTTCGGTGCACTCTGCAAGTTCAGTGCATTAGAGACTGGGGGCTATGTTCATTGGTCTGTGTGTAATTGTTCTTAATCTGGACAACCTGCAGATTAAAGTGATGTAAAGAAAGAAGTATGGTTTCTTTTTTGCACAGTTTTGCTCGGTTATTGTAGTTTTTCTAGTTATCTTTCTAGTTTAGATTTAAAATCGCAAACACATTTATTGGTTAGCTTAAGAATCACTGCTGGAAAAAAATCTAGAAATAAATTCTTACTGACTCAACAGACACTCCATGAATGTTTGTAGTCTGAGATTGGATTGGGGGACTTTTAGATCCACAGTTCCTCTTCGGGATTTAAACCTAAAATGAAAATGCCCAAAAAATGAAAAAAGAAGATTTTATTTAATTGTGTGTGTTCCTGGGTGGCCTTGTGCTGTTTATGACTCTTACCCACCATGTTTCAGTTCCTCTGAGTCTTACATTCCACTTTGATGAGTGGGATAATTGGTGTGGCGCATTAAATTTCATCCTCATAAGGCACACAAATGGATCAATGAATATCGCAGTGCCTCTTAAATGCTCTATAGCTGGAAAAATGTAGAAAACTCAGTAAAAAATGAACTGGTGGAGTGTTCACTGATAAAACAGTAAAAGAAAAAAAGATAAAAATGTGGAAAAGCATTGTGTGTCACTTCTTTTGTCAGGACCTAAACATGCGGCTGAGGCTAAAGCACAGAGCATATTGTTTGTGTTGCGGTTTTCAGTTTCAGTGACAAAATAAACTGCAGGAGCTTTTGCTTTCAAGAAAAAAATGTGACTGAATATGTGTATCTGTCTCTGTCTCTAATGAGTGTTTATGTAGTATTTTAAGACAAATACTTCTGTATACAAGTACTTGGTTTACTGATGAGAACGTCTGCAGAATTGGGAAATTTCTGTGATGGAACAAAACTATGATGTGTTTTAGAAATTAGAGCAAATCCTCACCATTTCCAGCACTTTGTATAAACTCCAATCCTCTGTTTCATGAATCATAATTTTTTATTGTTAGGAAAGAAGATCGCAGATATTTTTGAAACCTCAAAATTATTAAGAACAGATTAGGCTGATAGACCATAGCCGCATTCCTGGGATTTTCAAAAAGGAAAAAAAAAACGGAATTGAGCTACAACAATATATCTTCTTGCTTGACTTCAAACAGTCAATTTAGTCGTGTTTCTCTGACAGTGTTTCACGGCACCGCCTGGGCACCATCCGTGAAGCAGCTGAGAGGGTTTTGTTCCCGCGCTCTGACAGCACCAGGTGTCAAACTCAATGGGCTGACCATCAAGCAGCAAACCAAGCAGCTGTAGTTCTGTGGCATCAACTCACAGGTGAAATCGTAAACACTATCATGGATGACATGTGCTTTAAATCTGACTTTATGGTGTCATGTAATGTGAGCCCTTTGTGCCTGGATTCAAAGAACACATTTTGCTGTTATTTCCTAACATTTCTGTCTGTTTGTGGGGTAAAAATGAGCTAGTTTGAAAAAGAAAAAGAAAGGTCTAAAAACAAATTTAAAAGTTGCTTTCTTTTAGAAAAAAAGACTGTGTTGCCTTTTCTTTATCTTATGTTTATCAGTCTTTTGAAAATGTAATGACTTCTATTTCATCTGACAATTAAAGATTGTTATTATAGTGAAGGGCTGAGACTAATAAGGTGTGTTGCTCATTTTTAATCAATATATTGTTCATAATTTCTTTGAGCTTTAGGTATTTATTTTTTATTTTTGCTGTGTATGATACTTTGTTTCCTAACATTCAAGAAAAGGGTTATGAAAATATGTACATAAATAAATTGTGTCTTGTTAAACCTTTAAGTGCATTGTTCTGGACCCTTTTGCCTCATCCATTTC
Organism: Oryzias latipes; assembly: GCF_053564925.1. Classification (NCBI taxonomy): domain Eukaryota; kingdom Metazoa; phylum Chordata; class Actinopteri; order Beloniformes; family Adrianichthyidae; genus Oryzias; species Oryzias latipes. The sequence continues at coordinate 25,852,179 of NC_136251.1, read as the reverse complement.
TACATCCACGGCTGAAGACTTTGTTGACGACAGGCCACTGAGGTGGTCCATGTGGTGACACAGAGGTTGGAGACTCTCTAAAGGAAACCAGACAAAGGCTGAGTCAGCAGGCCCTCAGCTTCTCAGAGCTTCAATGGAGCGTTGGCTGGTTCCCTACTGGGGCCAGTTGCCTGTACACTCTCGGGCTAAACTCTGATCTATGGAAATGAACTGCTCCTCCTTAATAAGTTCAGCCATCCATTCTCCAGCTCCCCCGGGCTGCACGGTTCCTTTTCCTTTATCGGTGAAAACCACTTATGGAATGTTTAATAATCCACTGCAAAGTGACAGATTTGTTTCTTTCCACTTCATCAGCAACAGCACACAGAATTGTTTAGGAGCAGCAGGATGTAATGCAATCTATTTAAACATTGGGACTGGAACATCATTTAAAGCAGCTGCGTGGAAGTTTTGCAGTGGTTAGATGCTTTTGTTGTGTGCAGGTTAGGAATTCTCATGTGTGACAGGATCAAGAAATGTGGCAGAGTGAGAGTGTGAGTTGTTTTTGCGAGCAAATACGTGGAAATGTTTTCAAGCTACAAAAGTGACTGGAGCCCAACAATATTTTTCTTTTAATGTGTTATAAACTGACTGAATAACAGTTCCACTGCGATCATCTTTTGAGCTGTTGTAAAAGCGTTACCAGTGGTCTTTTATTATGATTATGCTGTTGAGTTGTGGGCAGGACCTGTCCCTATTTCCCATCATCCACCTGTTTAAGGCTCACACACTAGCTTACAACCCTTAACCTTACATTACTGGTACAACAAAAATGGCGAGCAATATGAAAGCTATCCAGCCGTACATTTTTGAGCCAGGCGCCAGCTCAGATGATGAAAACAGACGTACACGGATCTATTTATCGACAAGTGGATGCATCAGAATGGAGCGGAACAGGAAACATGTGCCCCGCCATGTCACCAATGCTACTGCTAAAAGCTTTCTACAACATTTTCATGTTTGCTCCCGACTCACATAAATAAAGCCTAATTTTTTTTGTTCAAAACACGATTTTCATTGAAGTGGGTCTTTAATGTTGCATCCACATATTTTCAGAGTTGTGTACCAGATTTAGCTGTAAAGACACACATCTCATTGGACTGTGTTGGACTAAATTATACTTAAAAAAGTTAAAAAAACTTGATCTAAAATGTAAAAAGTGGCTTAAAGTTAAAGTAAATTTCTACATTGCATGAGTTTAGTGAATCATTATATGCGTTACCATGGTGTGTGTGTGTGGGGGGGGGGCATTAAATGGGTATAATACAAGATGTTTGTGTAATGTCTTGCTTCTTGTTTTTAAAATTTGATTATGTTTTTATGTAAAGCATTTTGAGTAACACTAGTTGGAAAAGTGCTGTACAAGGAAAGTTGGATTTGATTAAAGTGGGCCAAACATCCTTCATTAAAATGATATAAAGTAGATTTTAGTCTGACTCTCTTGCTTGTAATTCTGTTGTACAACAATTGATATTTTTTCTTTCATCTAACGTTTTTCAATTCTTTTTAACAGAAAACATGACAGTCAATGAAACAGAACAATAACAAACTGTCCATATGAAACGTTCAAGACATCTGCCTTTCTTCTGAGATCCAGAAAAATACCTGCCATGTGATTCTTGTTAGCATTCTATACAGCTCTTTGAACGTTCAATATAGAGATGTGTCATGCAGAGAGCAGGGGAAGGACCCCCAGAAAGGGCTGTTCCTAATAAGACAGGTGCACAGATGGGCACCAGAACATTTTGCAGCAACTCATCAAACAGTGTGAGTAACACGTGACAGATACTGTATTCCCAAACTGACATATTCAGTGTTATCACGGTGACTTAACACAGCGTTGAAAAATCTTTTGCTTTCGATTTAAAAGAAGCCTTTTTAACAGTTCATGTAAATGAACCCCTTTTCCCAGAAATTGACTGTTTTATTTCAGGAAGACGTGTGCAGCAAATGTCTTAATCCTTAAGGAGAGGATTTTGTGCCAAAATGGTTTATGTAACAGCAGCTTATTCGCTTCAGCAGAAGAGACTAAATCTTTCTGTGCATGACAGAAATGTTGAAATACTTGGACATGCTCTATTTTCTCTTCCCTGACATGTTACAGGTCGGTCCCCGTTCAGAGAACTCAAGTACATGCATGTGTGTGCGGAACAGTAATCGCTTCCATTTGCATAGGCGCTCACACAAATCCTACATCATGCTTTTCGTGTAGGATCACGAGTTTCTTGTCGTGAGGGAGAAGAGAAAAGGAGGTAATGTTGATATTATGATGAAGTTTGACATCCTGCGTGATATTAAGTTGGCTAATGAGCCGTGATGGCTGGAATACTTTGATCTGAAACCTTCAGAAGTAAACTTCACTCCCAGCTAAGAAAACCTGAAACAGTTATTCTGAAATCTGTATTCCTTCAGTCTCACTTTTTCTGTCTATATCATTTTAGTAGATGCAGGAGGATCCTTTTTCTTCGTCTTCTTTTGCCTGTGAGAGAAGTCAATAAGTTCTTTCAAATGACAGCTGATTTTACTTTGAGTGTCTTCTCTGGTTAGTCTGGTCTCCATGGCTTCATCTTGCCAGGTCCAAACACAGACAGTTTACACAGATGACAAGTGTGAACCCTCTGAGATTTTCATAAAAACCTTCCATTGCACTTCAACCTAAAGATCTCCCTTTACTCTATGAAGTTAAAAGTCTATGAAAAAGGTTCTATGTTTATAAGAGAGGGATGGGCACTTTACTCAAAGACCCAGTCCAATGAAATTTGTGTTTTGGGTGTTTTTCACATGTTCTTATCTCACGATGGAGGATAAAGAGAATAAAGCTTAAAAAAGCAGTTTGAAAAATAGAAGTGACATATGGTACCAACAACTCTGCCCACAACTCAAAGGTGAAGTTCTAATGAAATTAGAAAGGTTAACACTTTAACAATAGATCAAAAGATGATCGGAGTGGAACCTAAAATACACTGCCGTCACCGGCGTAAGTCAGTTATTTGCCTTAAACCACCCTTGTCTATTCCCCCCTATGTTCCTACTGTCAGCAGGTGGTTTGCTTTCCCAGAGCCAAGTGATGACAGGAGAGGTCTCACCATAACTGAAAATATAAATTCAAAAAAGAAAAGCCAAACAATCGGTTTGTTCACGGAGCATTGAAATTCAGACAGAAATCTAGCAAAACACATCTGTGTAAATACGGGCTTTTGTGATCCACTGAGTGAAGGCTTACAGATTATATTTACATTAGGGAATTCAATTCACTTGTGTATATTTGATTAAAAAATTGTCAAACTGTTTCTTAGAAATCCGTGATCTCCTCTGCACCTTTGGAAATTTGACTATTTAGAAATAACAAATGCAGGTGAGTTTAACTAACAGAAAGAAAGCCACACGTCTGAAGACAAACTTACATCTGTAGTCTGATAAGGCTCCTAATCCTTGAAACAAGACACTGAGAGTATGGATGTGTGCACACACACACTGACTGGATGTTTTCAGAAGATTTCTCAATGGTTTCCGCTTAATATATAAACTGTTTTCATTCCAGGTCTAAAAGCACATGAAAGCTCAGAACAGGGTCCTTTTATATCATCTCTAAAACTTGAACGGAAATCCATAGGGAAGTTCTGGGTTTCACATTTTTTATAACACTGTCAATATGTTTCAATACTTTATATTTTAGAAGCTTTCTGAAACCTTGGTCTCTGTAATTATTAAGCTTCTAAAAAGATTGTAACTTGTAATCTTTTGATCTATTGTAAAAGCGTCCCCATGTTGTCTTTATCATTGTTCATGATAGTGCCCAAAATCACAAAACCTGTGTTATTTTACTATAGTTTCCTTCAATTGAATCAATCCAGCCATACAGTTTTGAGCCAGATGCCAGCTTAGATGAGGAAAACAAAGACATACATGGATCTAGTCATCTTCAAGTGGAGGCATCATAATTGGAACGAAGCAGGGAGTTTTTGACCCGCCGATTGTAGCACCTACATCACAGCTTCAAGCTGTTTCTTAATGCATTTTTTCCCCTGTTCATGATTCATAACAATATGAATAAAGAAATACTCAGAAATGAAATTTCGATCTCAATTTTCTTCATATACGTTCTCCATCTTGAGAAAAATGCTGCAAGCACATTAAAAACACTTGTTTGGCATTCATTTTTGGAAGGAATTTATTATTTCCATTCCTGTCTTCTTAGATTTATGGCCAAAAAGAAAAGTTTGGAAAATTAGCTCCTAAATGTCTAAAGAAAGAGTTTGGGCTCACTTCAATGACGACTGGAAGAGGTAACACAATTCCATTCCGTAAAAATGGATTTTAACACAATAAAAGCACGAGGAGAGATAAAGCTTAGAAGCTTATTTTTAAGGATGTCACACAATAAGTGACACTGTCATAATTAATTCCGTGTTTGTTTTTTGAAGTCTGGGTATTTTAAGACAAAAACCTAAAACATTGACAGCTTTTATTTTGTGTAACCGGAAGTCTTCTCCAGATTTTACCGTAGCTTGATTGTGGTGCGTAACTTAACACCCCAGCAGCAGCATCTCTTCTGTCACAGCTTCTCTGGACTTCAGTCTGAACGGGATCAAATCACTGAGACTTTAATGCAACATGGATGTGAAGCTCTTTGCGCTCACGGCCGCTCTCACAATGGCAATTTATGCGCCTCAAACACACGGTAAGTCTTTAAAATGCTCTTTACTTGCTTTGTTAAAACCATTTGTGCATGTTTCTATCCATTTATCAGGTCTCTGTCTTTTTCTGTTTTTGCCACTGAAAAAAACAAACATGTGTAACGCTGCGAAAAGTACTTAAACTGTCTGTTTTCAGGAGTTATACAGTTCTACAAAGGAAACATAAACAAAAAGATAAATCAATGAAAACTGATTTGACAAAAAAAATCCCTCTTTGTAGGCTATTCACTTAAATTGTGCTTTATGAGAATACATTAGACCTTGATTAATTAAATGTAGAGCATTATTTCGTCAAAATGTTTGTTAAAAGTAATGAATTATACTATTTTCACAATATTTTTATTTGAGTTTGTTTTTGAAAAATTTGTTTAAAAAGGGGACAAACTTTAGTCGTGCGCTAAGCGCCATCAGTCTCCACATGTGGCTCTGGATGTGGAAGCACCCCCATCACACGCGCGCGTTTGCCGTGCCTCTTGTTTTCTTTCAATTACGCAAGTTGCGCATTTCAGATAGCCGACGTGGCGTCGCCAAACTGTGGAATCCTTTATCATGTCAATAGGATCAGGTGTCAAAAATAATTTGCATGGAGTTTAATCTGCAAAAGCACATCTTCCCATCTGTTTGAGTGACGCAGGCTGCATATCAATTGTTTACTGAAGATTTTTGGTTATCTTTAAAAAAAATCTCTTCCTGCCAGCAGAAATTCTACTTGTTCCATCTGTTTTTTCGTCTGCATTTTTGCTGCACTTTTTTTTCTATTTGTTTTTTTTTCCCTTCACATTTATCACCCGTGAACATCTCTGTATACAAACCCAAAAGCTGAGTATTAGTGGAAAGTATTCACACCCACAATGAATCAGCTTAATAAGATTATACAGATTTTTACACAAACCAGCAGGAATTTTTACTTAAGCCTTGATCACATCTTTCTCTGTGTGTGTTCTGTGGGGATCCGAATAGAAATTTTTAGACAAAGAGAGAAATCGAGTGTTTGTGAAACAGATTGATGAAGGAAACAAACACGAATGATGGATGGGTGTCAAAATGAGCTGCAAATCTCAACAAAACTCTGCAGGGGTTGTTGATTTTTCTGCTCAATTGGACAGTCTTGCTTCAACTTGTTGATGTGTCAGAGAATTTTTAAAAAAGTGGGTTCATTGGGCTGTATAGCTTAATAGGATTTTAATCTTTTATACAGTTGAATAATAATTTGAGAATTTCAGAGGGATCATTTGTTTTATCTGCTATCAGCAAAATGCTGCTTTGCTTGATTGCTATTCATCTTTCCTTTGCAGCAAAGCCCATCAGTCTGGCTGAGCGATGCAGCTGCCGTTCAACTGTCAACAACGTCCCACGAAGTTTCATCCGAGAGCTCAAGTTCATTCACACACCTAACTGCCCCTTCCAAGTGATGTGAGTCTTGATGCTTTCTTTTCCCATCCCAATTCCAAAGTTTGAGACACTTTCCTCTTTGTTGGACATTTCTCACCATCAATCTCCAGGAGGTGACAACCAGATAAAGGAAATGCATATGTACACACACACCCCTCTGTCACCCGCTCACATACACAAGTTGTTTCTGCAACATGTCCACTGAGGCATCTACAGGAAACGGCCCATTTGAGGATGAGTGGATCTGAAAAGGAGGAAACTGAAGTCAGCTTTAGGGAAAACAAAGGAATGACAAAATTAGGTTTTAGATTTGTGATTCCTGGTTTTTAGGTTTGACTGTATTCATTGTTAAAAGAAGTGTAGTGCAAAGTTACAGATCACAAGGCACGTTATCTATAGCTCAAAGTTCAGCTTTGTCTCCCAAAAAAATCAGACTTTTGTCATACAAAATGAGTTCTATGGATGCTCTCTGTCCTGCTAAGAATGATTGGGATCAATTTCAGCCAGATCCTTGATCTTGTTGTTGTGTTTTGATTTACTTACAACAATTAGGTTCATAACTGGACAAGAAATATGAAACTTGAATTACAACTTGCTATAAAGAAATGAATGATTACTGTTAAATGTTTATACAAGATTTTTTGTCAGTTAAACTAACACATCTGTGCTAATATAGTTCTCTTTCATAGCAAAATGTTCATTTCCAAGAAGAAAAAAAGCTTCTTTAAACTGTAGCTCAGGATCATTGGTAATCTGATTGTCCTCCTTTTAAGTGCTAAACTGAAGACAAACAGGGAGCTGTGTATCAATCCAGAGGCGCGGTGGCTTCAGCAGTACCTGAAGAATGCTCTTACTAAGTAAGTTTCTTTGTCACTTGTTTTTTTAACCTTCTTGGATCCTTTTAAAATCACTTCAGCACCACTTCCACTTGGAAATGAAGAAGTCATGAATGCCAAAGCCCAAATGCGCATTTGATCCCGTTCCAGCAGACTGCTGTGGGAGAGATAGCTCTGAATTGCCCAATCCATGCTGGAGCCCTAACTCAAAACATGCGGCTACACGACCGAGTGGGAGTAGTGAGTGATTCCGCTTTAAAACAAATTGTGGGTGGGATGATGCGTTAACCTTCACTAACTTCTGTTTCAATCTAAAAACCTCTGCAGGACCTACATCTGATCCCTTAACCGAATAAAATGTTTAATGTTCTTTAAAGGCTGTGTTGAGTTTTTGATGGAAACTAAATTAAAAGAGATTTCAGTTGACCGTATATATAATTAAAAGGATTATGTAATTTTGTGTTCTCTTCATTATTTTAAACTGTTAATTTAAGGCTAAATGAATATTTTGGCCATTTACCAACAGTTCATTGCCAACCTCAACTGTCTCCTGTCTGTTATGAGCATGGAAAACCTGTCCTAAAAGTTCTGACAATATGTTTCTAAAAAGATCATGTTGCTATGTCTATGATCAAGTTTCTTGATGCATATTTAGTAAAATTTGAAAAAGGCCACACGCTCTGGTGGTGACAGATTTTCTGATAAAAGCAGAATGTGGAAAAGGAAAATTTGATCAAAATCAAAATTCAGAGGACAAATGGTTCTGACCTTCACCCTGTTTTGATGCTGGGACGCCAGTGGAGTTTCTTGGAAGCTTTAATGTCATGTTTTGCAGAAGAAAACATCCAGCATAGAGAAAATACATTTTTCTTCTGCACCTGATCAACATCTTTATGCTTCCAATGACACATTTGGCCAAAGATATGGAAAAAAAGTGTAGAAAGGCAAAAAAAAAATGTCGCTTGATTTGTGTTTTTCTCAAATCTTAAAACCAAAATGACAATTTCCATTCATACACCATGCAGTTTAAATGTGGCTGTTCTACAGTCAAATCTCTGTGTTTGTGCTGTTCACACAACCTTTCAAGTCTGCCAAATAAGTCTATTTTAAAAAATGAATCATTAAGCACACAAATAATACAATCTTAAAGCAAAAGATAAGTGAAAACCCTATAGTACATCATGTGTATTTATTACAGATTAAAAAAAAAACTTAAGTACACACATCATTTTGTTTTTCATTTCAATTACCTAAAAGTTGTTCTTTTGTGTGTCAAGGATGAAGAAAGCCAAGCAGATCATCTGAAAGGCCTTAGAGATGCTCCTAAGCTGGGGGCATCTGGAGCATCGCCATGGATATGTAACGTGAGATCGTCTGGCGTGTTACACAGCACTTATACCAGCTGCCGTCCTCTAGCCTCGTGCACGGACTGAACTGCAACTCCTCACCATGAACCCCCGTCCACCTAACCTCCTGCCGTCTTCACCATCACCACTACCACTTCTTATATCAAAAAATATTATTGAAAAGTGGCATTATACCTGCGAGTGTATGTTTTCTAACCATTCTGTACATACTTTTTTTAGTAGTTGTCGATAGATTTTAACAGTAAAGCAACATTTTTGAAGCCAGAGTTGTTCTGGCAGGCCTGTTTATCAATTAAAAAAATGTATACAAATTTTGCTTAAATTTCCTAAAAGGGATGACATGAGTCAAAGCATTCTGCTCTGCTCAATGTTTTTGAAAACTAAACAGAAAATCTGCTCATATTAATTTTCTTGATTTCTAATTATACAAAATGAACTATAAGTGGTCTGTTTTGCAAGGAAACAGGATTATTTCTAATTTACTGGCATCAAAGAAGTTCATGGAGTGCCAGTTCCCCACATGTGCTAATAAAAGTCGCCTTTTTATTTTGAAACAGTGTGCCAAAAGAGGGTTAGCATTTCCTGACCTGGGTTTTTGGCTGTCGTACAACCCAAAGTAACTCGGTTTGGCTTTTTTTTTAGTTTTTTATTTTACCGAAAACATCTACATCTGGTTTCAGAACACTTTTAAATTTACTGGAATTGTTAAATTCAAGAAGTTAACTACAAGAGAGAATAATTACATTGACAAGTATGAGCTGGCAGCCTTTGTTTCAGTGGTTATTTTCTGAATACAACTTTAATGACAAGTGGTCTTTAGTGGTTGGGACAAAATGTATTAGTCAGCTGCAGAAACAGAAGTGCCGTCACAAAGAACAGACACATATGGATACCTACAACTATCATGCAAAAAGTAACGCACTTTATGTCCCATGTTTTAACGCAAAAAATCTATTTGGTAGCTCTGTTTGTGTTTTGTGTCTCACTTTTATTTTCTTTTCTAAGCTTTTCTCAAGGTTCCTGTTGCATTTGTAGCCGGCAAAAATCTGAGACAGCTATACATCTATTGTTCAAATTGTCAAAATCTAAAATGAATGTTATGCAAATGTTTTATTTTTGTACTCCTAAGCATTTATATATTGGGTGCAAGCATCTATATGAAGGAACTGTATACTTTCACAACTGAGCCATCCTGCTTTTTTTTGTAAACCTGTATCACAGCTGCTGAGTAAAAACAAGACATTTTTAAAAGTCAAGCTTTAATGTGTGTTTTCCTGTGCATATCATAGGCCACAATAATCGCACATAGTCAATTATTTAATCTACTTTAAAAAAAAACTTTTCCTTAAATTTTCAGTTTACTAAAGAAATGGCTCTGAAAGAACCAATGTTCAACTGTTAAAGCTTACAGTACCACCAGGTCAAAGAGTAAATGTTAGACTTTGATGTGAGAACATGTGCTGGGGTTTACTCACAAGGACAAATTAAATGCAAGGACAATGATCCTGTCTGCTTTTTAACTATTAACTCAACAAGCAACCATTAGGAAATCATTAGAGCTAAAAGGGATGAACTTTTAACTTTTCTCCAAAGGCAATGTGAGGCGGGGATGATTGAAACATAAGGAAGCTAACGTTTAAAATCCAGTTTGTGGCGCACCCAGTGTGACAGTAGCCTGTTTTTGCAGACTGAAACGGGAATGGAGGCAGACATAACAAGACTATTGAGTGTGCTCAACAGGTTTCAATCCGTGAGGAAAAACATGGCAGCTTGTCAAGGGTCAAATAAAAATACGCATCCTTTCAAAAGTCTTTCGATCAAAACAGCAGTTTTGCACGGTTCATCTGTACTTCGATCAGTTTGCCGTTTTCTTACATAACTTTTTTTTTCTGCTCCATAGCAGAAACTACACAGCAACATGAGTGAACAACTGTTTAGTCAGTACTTTTTTTTGTGGATTTGTTAAAGTTATGCATTATTATTGTGATTCCCAGTGCTTTAAGCAATGCCATTAGGCCTCATTATTTGTTGCGTGTGTGTGAGATAATTGATATTTCAAGGTCACATTCCATACACCTACCAATGCACCAAAAAAAGGAAGAAAATGAGTCTCAAAACATCAAAAAATGTAAGGTTGACTCGTTCAAATGTATTTTACTGTTGCAGAAACAATGAAGGAACCATAAAGACGTTTCTGCAGCAAAGCTGTTAACAAAGCAGAGGCTATAGAGAGCAAATGAGATGTGTTAGAGCACTAATGCTTCTGCTCATTGGGCTCAGTGGAGCAGAGCAGGACAACATGATTATTTAAAGAATTGGGAGATCAGCATGGCTGAGCCTCCGCAATGCCATGTTAGTACTTGAGTTGGGCACCGAGCCTAAACAAACAGATCTGCACACCCAGTGTGTTGCACTTATTCATCACCAGACGTGAGAAACAAGAACTGTAGATGCAATCAGCAGTGACTCGCTACTGCTTTATAGAAAGTCCCCAAAAAAGCAGAATTTAGGAGAAGGTCTGAGGGAAAATTAGGAGTCATGTATCATTTTTTCGGGGCTTTAATGATGGAAGCTAGCTGGTTTTTTTAAGAGTGTAAGAGCAGAAAAATTGTCACTAAAACAGTCCCAAAACTATGGTTATTTGTTCACAATAATGTTTTTCCACTTTAATCCACCAAAATACATATGTATTGTCTTGTTCTAAGCTTTACGTAACACCAAATATTTTATAAATCTGAAACCCCTAAAGGCTAAATATAAAAACAAAAAAAAAACAACAACGTTGCTTTAATTTGACAACAGATCCCTGGTTCATCCAGCAACCAATAAATTATGAATTTATCAAGAAGACAAAATCTAAACTCCATGTTTCACTTCTTTTAGGATTAGAGTTCATTCAGGATTTCAGACAAAACAGATGAAAAAACTATCTGTCATATGATATTCACAGAATGACAGACTGAGGAGAAGTGTTGAGTGTTTTTCTTCGTCTGAGTTGAGGTGCATGTTCTCTCCATTTTTTTAGCTGTAAGCGCTCCCAGATGTGTAGTAGGTAAAATTTTTCTTAGGGGTGATTTATCATGAATCTGAAGCAAGGATATAAAAAATATGAGTTTTTCTATATGTGACTCCATGGGAGGGGCTAACAGAGAGACTTGAAACCCTCTTTTCGCAATTTTAAAAATAGGAATAGTCAAAGTTAAGTTAGATCTGTTGTAACGTCTATTTTTGTATTTAGACTGTATTTCGGATCAGTGTACATATATGAGTAGGCATAATGCCACTGCATACATTTATGTCAAGGCATTTACTTTTCAGAAATAGAAATAATAATACACTTTGTTTAGAATTTGTCAAAAACTCAATCTACCAGAAGGACTGTCAAGACATTTACCAATCTTTGGTTGGTTCCAGTTGGCTTCAGATCAGATTTCTTTACTTATACTTCAAAAACGTAATGCTTCTAAATTTCTTAACCTCTTTTTAACCACATAACATATTCTTTTCAAGTCTGCACTTTGCTATTTTTATACTTGAAAAAAATATGTTATGTGGTAAAAAAAAAAAAAAAAAATGTATGCATCTATCTATCTATCTATCTATCTATCTATCTATCTATCTATCTATCTATCTATCTATCTATCTATCTATCTATCTATCTATCTATCTATCTATCTATCTATCTATCTATCTATCTATCTATCTATCTATCTATCTATCTATCTATCTATCTATCTATCTATATCTATATCTATATCTATATCTATATATATATATATATATATATAAGCAAACATTCCTGAAGCAAAAGAAAGTTTTCTCCCAAAGGGAAAACTTGGCATTTTTGGTTTTGCCCTTTCTCCAATTTGCCTTGAGCAGAAGGTCAGCTTTTCATGGGTTGACATTTGCCTGTCATGTGGAACTGATCATCATTTTTAAACAAATTTCCTGGTACCCCAGTTTAAACTCTGTGTTGTACTGCAAAAAAGAAATCTTTCAATTAATTGGTGCAGTTTACCTACAAACCTTACATTGCTCTTTTAATACCAACACATGATTTTATATGCATTTGAATATGATTGACACTTTAGGTTTTTATCAGACTGAAGTAATACATTTATACAATACTGTTGTTTTTCACCTCAGAATATTGTTAGGGGTAAACATCAACTTTACTGTAAAATCTAAAAGTCTATAAGTCCTAAAGTTCCCATTATTTCTCATTATTTCATTGGTTCTTTGATTATTTCTTCGATATAAAATAAATCAATTTTAGAGTGTCTATTTGGTCTGCACCAATGATTTTCCTCACATTGTTCTCTTTGTTGGACAAGTGTAAAAACTCACTTCAAATCTGGAGACAAGAGACCTGACATCTTGCTTTATTTGATCAACTTTTGTTTACCCGGAAGTGAAACATGCTAAGCTTTACTGGAAGTGTGAGCGAAGTGGGTGAAAAAAACACATATAGTGCAAATATAAAAAATTAAGATAAAATAAAAGATCTACACTCAGCACACCACTTGTTCGTCGTTAAAGTTTAGTTGAGCCCAAGGTTATCTTTTTGGCTCTGTTTTCAAGCACAGAAAACCTAGGTGCTCCAAAGCAAGCATTAACTGGACACCTGAGGAAACTCTTGTTAGGCTTTGAGCACAAAAAGGAACAGATGTAAATTGCCAGTTCTCTCAGTCATACATGACAAAAAGGACACAATGAGACCATTTTGATTGTGATACCTTTCAAAGGGATCTATCTGATGTGGAACTGAAGACGATTTTCTGCTGGAAATTTGGGCAGACAGAACGATCCAAAGCTTTCAAACAACCTTAGCAGATGAAGTCTAATTCTTGGAGCTTTAAGGAGACGATAGAATGATGTTGCAAAGTAAAAACTTGGTCTTGGTGTAGTAAACAAGCTGTGATGCATTTCACAGCTGACGGGAGGAGTAAACACCATCACTGTACCACTGATCAGAGGTCAGTAGGCGGTGAAAGCAGTGTCTCATTGGAGCCAGGGATGGTGAGCGATCCACATTGTCTATTTGGTACAAAGAAAATGGTGTCCTGTGATAAGGCTCTTCATGCATGATGGTTAAAAGACTAGCAGCACTTGCCAGTTTTCTTTTTTGTCTGTTTTTCCAAGCTTAAATCTAATTTCAGGCAATACGATCTTGTAGCTGCTTGATGTTTCACCAGTAATAAGTTAAGTAATAAGTTTGTTGAAAAAGTGCTATATAAATAAAGGTTGATTTGATTTGATTTGAACAAAGTCTTTCTCAGTCTTTTGACATTCTGTAGGAACGTTTCCAATCTTTTCTTTAAAGTCCCACTCTGATCCCTCTCTGATTTGATCTATTTTCAAAGCGTTCTCAGTGGTTTTTAATCATGATTGTGCTGTTTTTGGCCAAAACGAAAAAAACCTGTGTTGTTTTTTAGGACATAGTTTCTGCAGAGTGGCAGTAGTTCATTAGAAAGTCAACTCTGTCTTGTGGGCGGGACTGTTGGCATGGAGTAATCCCACCCCTACTTCCCATTATCCATCTGTTTACTCTGTCTCCCATTATCTTGCAGCCCCTTACAACCTGAACCTAAATAGTGAGTAATATCTGAGTTATCCAGTCATACAGTTTAGAGCCAGATGCCAGGTCGGACGAGGAAAACCAAAAGATGTACATGGATCTAGCTGTCTACAAGCATATGCATTTGAATGGAGCAGAGCAGGGACCTTGTGACCCACCGACTGCAGCCTTAAGTCACTGCCAAAGGTTTTTTTCCAAAGGCATTTTTTCGTCTGCTCCTGACTCACCACAACTTAAATAAAGAAATACTCAGAAATGCCATTTTTAGCTTAATTTTTTCAATTTTATGTCCTCCATGGTCAGAAAAACACTACAAGAAGATGTTAAAAACATACTTTTATGAGTGGGTCTCTAATGATCTAATGAGAGGTGTTGCGAAAACAACCTCAGACTCTGTTTCATTTTGAAGGATTTTTTTGTTTTTAGAAATCTGAATGCTTTGAAAAATGTTTTCTGTTTCTGGTAAAAATATGACTGCAGCTCTTTCAACCTCCTGCTCTCTAACTTCTGTTGTTATTTACCCTTTTGGCCCCAACCCAGCCAATGTCCTTGGGCACAGTGTTCACCAAACTCATGTTCCCAGAGGGAAACATCAGAAGAGCTGCTGCTGTTATAGCATCAGATGATTTGTTACATGTTTCCATAACCGGAGTAATGATTTGTAAATGACTTCTTGATTGTGTGAAGGGGGGCATGAGTGTTGTGAAACGCATTAACACTCCCAGTGACCCTGCAGAGCATTAATCATCATTATGACAAAATTACTCAGCCCAACCTCATCGAGGACTGACCAACTGTGGCGGATGTTGAAAGTGACCAACATGCAGCGCGCAACAGCGGCGACATGTGTGTGTCTGTTTGTGAATGAAAGGGGTTGAGTAGAAAGGCCCATATGAGGGGCTAAAAGCCCCCCTATAGTCTCTTTAACTTTCATGTGCTAATATTACCAAGGTCATGAGTAACAACGCCATCCATCTATCCACAGATGTTTGATTGAACATGGGGTCTTGCCGACCACATAAGCCCACCGACTACAGACAGAGCTCTTTTGCTGTGAGTCTGTGTTCAAGTCCAGAAGTAACAAATTCCGGAGGTTAGGTTAGGTGTGGATCAGTCACAAAGGAGTCACACACCCAGGGAGGCTCTGGGAGGCCTCTGTCCGTGGGGCCCACCGAAGCTGAAGCCCCACCAACTTTAAAGTTAACCCACATATCACACACTGGGCTTCTCTTCTTTGCCATTCCTTTCAGGATTACCGCCCACATCACCAGTGGGGCAATAATCCCTTGAATGGTGTTTTGAACATTCACCAGTGTGGGGCACTGAGCGCCATGTGACACTGAAAGGGGGTGAAAATAAAAAACCATGAGGGAAGTGAACAATCTTAAGAAAATTAACAATAATACGATTGTGCTGCGATGAAACCCATATACTGTTCCTGCCTCATCTCCATTGCTGCAAATATTTTTAGTGGCGAGGATTGCTGTAGAGGCCCTTCTGTTGGCCCGTAGCATGACTCAGTGTCTGTGTATGCCGCCCATATGTGACAGACAAGGAGGTCCGAGGCTAATACCGTCCATCAACGCTTTTCTCTCTCAGACGATGTCTTTTTTCAACAAAGTGAACAAATATCGTTTTCACCCACAACACAGCTGAATGAAGTAACTGACGCTCCACAGATATTTTGAATTGTTCTTGTTAGCCTTGTTGGTCTGAGCTGCTTTAGGATTTCAATTTACTTAAACTTTTAAACAGCAGATTTTTCAAAAACACAGTATTAGCCCCTAACCACATGAATCAGTGGTGGGAAAATTAAATTTGAGCTCACATGCTCATTTCATTTATCAGGCAACGTTCTGAATCAAATGTACAATTAACTTAAAGAATGCACCTTGAGTTTCAAGCTCCTGCGGTTTTTTGGTAGGATTTTCAAAAGTGCACAATGACATTTTTTAAAAAGTTTTTCTGATGGAAATGTCTTTTAATGTAAAGACACTTCAAGCAGTCTTTACAGTCTTTTAACCAGAAGAAAACATGGCATTGACTTAAAAAACAAATGAAAATGAATTACATATACTTTCATCAGTGTCTTTAGTGCTGCCCATCAATTTCTGATGACGTGCCAGAAAAGGAAATCAGGGCCAAGAAAACACGACCTCACATCACACAGATTTCAACTTCGTCTTCATCTCTCATCCTTCACATTTTTGCCCTGGAGTGCAATAAACTGTGCTTGCACAAAAACCACAGGAAGCACACCAAGCTGCAGGCCGCAAAAATGAAGGAATACTGCAGAAGTTTGCATTCTGCTTGTGGAGTTTGTTTCCATTTGTCTAGCCGCCCTAAAGTTTTCATGGAAACATATTTTAAAAAAAAAACAACCTGACGACCAAACTAGAGTTTTTCAAGCTTACTTCAAGCATATAACAGAACCTAGAAAAATATGGTGATACTTTTGGTTCCTGAACTCTATCATTGTGGTATGAAATGTTTAATTTATAAAGGAGATCCTTTTGGTCAGCTGTTTCATCTCTAAAGAGGGAATAAAGTTGAACCATTTAACTGATAAGTATAACATTTTACATAGAAAAGAAAAGAAAAAAGAGTTTGGCACTGTAAACATCAATGTTTTTTTTTTTTTTTTTTTTTTTTTTACGTAACCAGGTCAAACAAAGTAGTGTTCTGGTTGAACTCAGAGAAAAAGGCTTGAGCCCAACAACCCTCCGTCCAAGCCAAGACAAAAGCAGATCTGGTAAAGATCTTTTTTCGGAAATAGGAGAGTAATTTTTTTTTTCCATTTTGGAAAGCGTGCAAATCAATTTAGGTTTAGAAATGTTATCAAGATAACCCTAAATTTCATAATTCATGAAGCAGTGACCCCTAAAAAAAAGTTTTCATTTATTTACATATCATGCTTCCCTGTGTGCAGCCCTGTTTGGTTCTGGTCATTGCAGCTTAATCATACCTCAGCTTCATCCATTCACCTGAGCAGACCTCTTTTTCCCACTCTGAGCACATCCGTTTGTTCTATAAATCTTAATTTCTCAGCATTACTGTCTGTCAATTTAATGTTCTTTTTTTTATTGAATCATGAGTATTGGATTGTCCCTCAGGTCTATCAGATCTTGTCCTGTGATCATAAGGCCTAAGGAATCTGTTCCACGAGTTCTTCTCTGCCCTTTATTCTCCTGCTGCTCCTGTTAAAGAAACTGTGCTTACCTTCAGTCACTGTCCACCTCGCTGACCTGAAGAGCCACTCATGATCCTCAAACACTGACTGTAAAAACATTGGTCAGCTCAACCCCTCCCTTCTCGTGTTCCCAAATAGGAAGTACTATTGCTTCCTGATACGGGTGGCGCCATGTTGAAACCAGTTGACAGTGATTGGTCCGAGTTGCTGAGTCATCGTATCTATGGCAACTACTGTTGCCATTGCCATAGATGCGATGACTCAGAGCCACTCAGACCAATCGCTGTCGACTGGCTTCAACATGGCGGCGCCCCTATCAGGAAGCAACGGTGAGGGATTTTGCCTCATTTCGCAAGAGCAGGAGGTAAGGCATTTTCTATGGGTGACGTCAGAACCAGATTCGTCTAATTAGCTTTTTCAACAAAACTGTTTTTTGATCTCCTAATCTGATAACACATTTGGCCCAGCCTGAAATGTTTTCTTGTAGTTACATGGAAATCTTTCACCACAAAGAAACTCTCAAAAAAGTTCATTTTAAAAGTTTTTTAAATATTAGAATATTTGAGAACTTCTCATCTCATCTTATTGTGATTTTAATCATCTTGTTTTGTTTGGGTAGAAGGAAACTATTTAAACTATTTATTGTTCATGCCTACCTAACGACGCATACAAGATATTTCAAAATAAAACAGAATTTTGGCACCACACCACCAAACCTTGGTACACTGAAAAACCTCAAAAGTCTTGGTTCACTTGCAAAAACGTCTGGTAAAGCTAGCTGCAAAGTGAAAGCAGATAGATCTTACAGCCAGTCAAAGAGTAAGTAAAGGTGTATAATGATGTGATGTAATTAGTATCGTGCAGTAAAAATAACAACCCACACATCCAAAGAAGCATAAATCAAGAAAAACGTAAACTTCTTTGTGAGTCTGGGATTATAGAGTTGAAGGTATTTTAAAAAAGAGGTGCAGAGATATATTTATTAGTGTGAATTTTCCAGATTTTCTTCTCGTCCGATGTAATTCTAAAACTCATTCAAAAAACATTTTTGTGTTCTTTTTCCGAGTCAATAGTGACAGGAGTAGTTAAATAATAACAATCACTAAAATTCCCAAAAAATAAATGAAATATCCGTTTAAATCCCTGGGATCTCAAAAACCGGATTGATGTTTCTCTTCAAACGGCCCTTCCCATTTAAAGGAGTTGCGCTGTCATTTTTTGAGTTTCCCCCTAAAAACCACAATCAGACAAGTCAGAGTGTTGAGTGTGCTTTTCCAAGACAGAAGCACATGCAGTACTTGGTCATGGAGATAACATCAGAAACCTTTTTTTATTATGAAAGTCTTACTAAACCCAAAAAAAGTTTGGAAAAAGTTGACGCGCTTGCAGATGGCAGAATCTACATTGGGTTGCACTTTCAAGTTAATTCATTCGCATATTTGTGTTTATTAGTTTATTTAGTTGTTTTTTGTTTGCATTGGCTGTAGAAAACACTGCAAAAAAGAGAGAGGAGGCTGCAGGGTTTGTTTTTCCAGGATTTTCACATGGAGCTTTAAAAATAGAATCATAGGTTTCACGCATCAAGACATTATAGGAAACATCTGTTCCCTAAACTTGAGGATAAAATAACCTCAGATGAACAGCTACACATCAAATCCAGCGCTGTGTCGCAATGTATTGATCAGAATTTTGGCCAAAAGGAAGACAAGGTTTTGTGAAATAAAATACAACCCTTGATTCTTAAGTTTGCAGAACTCCCTGATGCTGCTATGAGTGGAGAACTCCTTGTTGTTTGATGTTTTAGCTTCTTCACATCATTGTAGAGGAATTTTAAATGCCTTCCCAAAGCATTCATTGGGGTGTTTTGCCTTTACCCAAAAGGTTTTTATCTTTTGTGCACTTTAAGAAGGTTTGTAGCTGCTTCCCTGTGTTTTCTGTGAGACCCTCTGAGGGTATATAAGCCTGTGCTGCTGTCATGGCGGGCATCAGCTAAACCCCTGGAAGTTTAACTACTTTAAACTAAAGTGCTGGCTTAAGAAGAAAAATGTGGAAGATTTTCCAAAGAATATACTGAATTATGCAGCAAATGCACAAGCCATTGTCGGTAAAAGAACAAAAAAAGGGTAACATCTTAGGTGACCTCATGCATTGGAATATTTCCCATCTTTTAAAAGACAGTTTCCAGCTTGAAGGTGGCCATTTTGGTCAGATGTGATGTTATCAAACTTCAACATTTCCCTGAATGAATACAGAAGGATAAAAATCAAGCCTGACAGTTGTTGGAACAGGCGCAGTCAGACTGATCCAGTGGTGAGGTTTTGACAGTTGTCTGTTGTTTAAAAGACCACAGCCAACTTTGAATGCAGTTTTGATCTAGGTTATGAAATAAAATGATACATCCAGATGTTATTCAATTTCAATGTGAAAAAAAAAAAAAAAACTTACGTTTTTGATATGAACCAGGCATGGGTACAGACTAAAGGCAATAATGAGCCTGAATTTAATCAAATGAAACAAAAAGTTAAACAGTGCTCAGTAAAATAAATCAAGTCTCATTTGAATAATTTAGAATTCGCGAAGTTAAACAGGAATAAATTTACATTTACATTTGATGTCGGATTTGGATTACGGATTACGGATTTGTTTGCATTTTCAGGAAACAAGATTGGACCACTTGATGTTGTTTCTGTAATTTTTGATTGAGGCAACATGTCACTATGTGTTTTTTTTTACCTTCAAAACTCACTCACATGAAAATTGTTTTTTGGGTGCTCTTAACAGTGTTGCATTTTTCTGATGATGGAGGACATTTAAAGTAAAATATCAAG
This sequence comes from Oryzias latipes, assembly GCF_053564925.1. Classification (NCBI taxonomy): domain Eukaryota; kingdom Metazoa; phylum Chordata; class Actinopteri; order Beloniformes; family Adrianichthyidae; genus Oryzias; species Oryzias latipes. Next base: position 25,832,252 of record NC_136251.1, on the reverse strand, counting down.
CTCAAAACTGCATTTCTGGATTTGTTCTTTATTAAAATTGTGGTGAATCAGGAGCAAACGAAAAAATACCATTTGAAAAAGATCGTATTTGTTAGAAAATACAGACCTCAAGCTCCCTGTTCAGCTCCATTCCGATGCATCTGCTGGCAGACAACTAGATCTATACGTCTTTATCTATATGTCTTTGTATATCTGGCTCAGAACTGTACAGCGGGAGAGCTCCCATAGTGCTCACAATTTTTGATGCATTGATAATGTTAGGTTATGAGTGTGAGGGGATGTAAGCTAGCAGAACAGTGTGCAAATAGAGGGCTGATGGGAAATGGAGGAAAGCTTACTTCATGCCAACAGTCTCGCCCACAACTCAGAACAGATCAAAAGATGATTGGAGTGGGTCTTCAAACACAGGCAAGCATAAAGTAAAATGCAGTATTTTGATCAAGTACATACATTTAAATCATATTTCCTAAAGATTTAATCTTGTTACAATTACTCTCAAGAAGTCAGAAAAATAGTTGTTGCAGTTTAGATCATTTTAAGTTGTGTTTGTTTTTTAATGTTTTAATTCAGGTTTTCATTTTGTGTGAATTATTTCCTGTTTTCCAGTCAGATTTATAAACATCCAATACATTTTTTTCACAGTTTGACCTAATTTCTCTTTAGAATACTTTCAGATTTGGTGAATCACGTCAGAGTTTGTATGGAGAATTAGATTAAAAGCATCACATTTGCTAGACTGCTTAATTTTTGTTCACACCGCAACGACAAATTAAACAAAAGATAAATGCAGAATTTGATAAAAGTTAAAAAGCAAACTGAACAATGCAGACATCACTACAATAAATGAGTTAATGGGTCAGAGCCGACACACTATATCCCTGCATTAAATTATATTTGCACAGCAGTGGGTAAATCTGGGTATTGTAATAATGTTGGCGTCAATCTCCATTAAAAAGTTGTTAAAAGCCGAACACTAGTATTTCTGGCTTTGCTCTGACCATCTGAACCAGTTTGGTCTTTTTTCAGGTGGAGGGAATCAAAAAGCGTTTTCTCTAAATGATTAATCTCTCCTCCAATGCCAGTAGCCTGTCATTTCCATCATTTACAAACCTTCTGCCAGCTTTTCAAGGCCGTACTTGCTGAAACAATTATCTTGACATCGGCAAGTGCTTTCCCCGATATAAACAAACACCCCCACAGGCATGCTAAAAGTTCCCCTCCCTTTTTTTGAATAGGCCTGTAATTTTCACAGTTGCCTACAAATCTCTGCTTTCTCTTGGTTGGAGGAGTTCAATTCAGTCTAGTGAAAGGAGCTGCTGTGACATTCATTATTGACTTGCTTTTGATTTGATGGTACGCTCAACACAACTCAGTGGAGCCCCCGCTGAGTTTTTATGGCTTGCATCAAACCACCAAAGAGACCGTTGAGAAAATGACTTTAGTTCACACGCCAGAGATGAAATTTCAGACAAAATAACTGATACAAATAAAAAAGCTTTGATGGAGATTTCACAAAATAAGTCTTATAAAAGGTCGCTCAAAACTTTCAGTTTTTTCAGTGACAGATTTTGTAGCTAGTTTTATCTTTATCAATGTTTTCTGGCAAATGAATGTTTAAACATTTCAACATGCTTACAAGAACGCAAAGACATCAAACAAATCCATAATTTTAAGACAATATGTTATCAGTTGAAGACAATTCCAAGTTCCCATGTTTGCTTTTGTTTACTTTGTGGGGCAAAACGTCTGTATCCACAGCACGTTTTTTGTAACTGCTAGAATAATGTGCCATTTACCTTTCAGTATTGTTGATGGGGTCAGACAGTTCAGTACACCCCAGCTGCCAAAGCAGCTGATCTTATTAAGCTAAAAGCATGATACAGATTGAAAGAAAAACATTATTTCAGGGATTCTAAGTTGATTATAATCAGAAAGAAACATCAGGAACACAAGCTAGGCTCAGAAAGGAAGATTTTGGATTCATTTAATAAGCTACACAGGTGATTTGAGTCGTTTGACTAAAACTGTTATCTTAACAATGTGTGATTTGATGATTATCAGCGTCTTGATGCTTCAGGATGTCGTAAATGTTCCTCTCACTTTTTTTGTGATGAATTCACTTAATATTTATTATTTAAACATTGAATGGCTACTTTCTTTCTTTCTTTGATTGTAAATCAGCTATACAAATTTATGAAAAAACTCTTACATATATAGTATCAAAAATTTGATTTCTATGTCAGAATAAAACAATGGAACCAAAAAGATTTTTTTAAATCGGATTGATTGCATCAATGTGTAGGTTACATCTATGAAATAAAATAAAATATCTTATTGTAAAGAAGGGAAAAGACACAAAATTCTTTAATCATAATTACTTTGGTTTAAATATTTCTCAAACAATAAGTAAAATAGTTTAAGACAAAAAGTAATAAGAATCCTTCAAAAGTTGAGTATTCTGACAAAAATCTGTCAGAAAACTGCCCCTATTTTAGAATTTGTCGTTGCTAATATGTGGAAATTATGTGGTGCCAATGTATCCAGAAAACTATTTAGATTTAGAGGGAATAAAGTCAAACATTTTAATTAAACTTGGATTAATGGGATGGATATTCAGGGGGCCGTGTGGAAAGTAGCAGCAGCTTTAAATGACAAGACAAGGCAGGTCCCTACGGTGAGTTTAGGATATTTGTTTGAATGAAAATCTCCTTATTTGATACAAAGCTTGAACTGACCAACGTTAGATTGACTGCTGGAATACGCAGCATCTGTGTGTCCTGAATGTGGCGAAGGCCGGCACAAACATGACCACGAGGAGGATGATGATAACATTTTATTTCAGACATATACTCTAAAATGAAAGATAGAACAAGATTAAAAAAAACATAATGTTAGGAAAGTGTAAGTTTTGGTGGGAAACACTGTAAATAAAAACTTCTCTTACAAAGTGTGGTGAATATCTGGAGAGTGAGTCAGTTAGGGACATCCAAAATCCTGGAGATGAATCAGACCTGATAACGGAATCCAACGAAGCAAAAAATCCACTGGGATTCGAAGAGCACAATCTGTGAAGGAATCAAGCTTCGGTAAATTTAACGAAGCAAAGATGCCAGAGACGTAGATCAGGTCGAAAGGTAAAAACAGGGCAATGACCTACTAGGACCTGATAGTGTGGTGGAACCAGACAGAACCTTAAAAAATGGTACAGGTGAAAAGCATGATCGTTGTAATTTTACAGGAGGCCAGAAGGGATGGACAATAGGTTAGGTAACCATAGGAGTGACCAGAAACCTGAAAAATTTATTCAACTGTCCTTTGCCAGTATACCTCCTTGTTACAGAGATGCTTTGCAAAAAAGGGAGCACGGTTTCTATGTTGACTTCCCCCATCTTCTCATATGTTTTCTCATAGCAAGGATAGGAAAATGGAGGGTTTTTGCCACTCTATAGAAAACATATAATGACGTTGTATGTCAAATGTTATCAGAGAAGATTCTTTTGATGTAAGAAGTCAGGATTCGGAAAGATGTGGACCATACGTCTCTGTGTTTGATCACTGAATATTAAAAAAATGTCAATATATTTAACCAAAAACTTGAAGGCTGATATAGAGCAAATGTCAGATCACTAAAGTTTTAGTTTATTCAAGTAGGCATTGCTGGCCTTGCATCAAATATAAGTATGTTTCAGATCTGATTAAAAGAATCAGATTTTTTTCCCCCTGAGAAATATGTAAGGGTTAATGACCTTCGAAGTGTCCATTATCAGAAATTAATGCACTTCGCGGAAGCAACCATCTGACCACCATCTGACCACCATCCACACTTCGAAGGTTATTAACCGACTTATACCAGGGTCACAAAGAAAAAAAATTAATATTCAATCAGATTTAGCACTTTATTCTTTTGATTTTTTTGGCACTCTAAACATCAGATCGTTTTTGTCACAAAAAGCGGACTATTTAACGCTAAGCTGGCTGAGCCGACCTCTTACCGCTTGTTTTTGACCAGATGATGAAGCTAAAGGTTGTTTTAAAGAAGCCAGCGCAGTGATATGGAACACTTAAGGTATGTGACCGGAACTTCTTTTTTAGGTGTGCAGTATCGCTTTTTAATCCAAACCCAGCAGCCAATCAGAATTGAGTATTTATCCGGACCCTTGTATAAACAGGATTAATTTATAGGTTCAACCAAAAAAAATGAAAGTTTGATATTTTTTTTATGCTTTTACCACAGAACACAAAATTGCATTTAAATATTTACAGAAACATGTGTTAGAAGAATACAACATAATTTGCTATTGTGAAAAAAGGTAAATGTTTATGTAGATTGAAATTTTTTGTTTTGAGAAGAATCTCTTGCTAAATAACTGTTCCTGCTTTTCATCTGTTTATGGGCACCTATCCACTTACTCCAGCAGCTCTGGGTTTAAAGCTTTTGTCTTTCTAACCGCAGCCCCTGAGATATGGAGACAGCTCCTAGGTCTCGCCATGTTGCTTCACTGATTTTTTTTTTTTTTAAAGAAATTTCAGCCACAGGTGGTGAGGATTAAACTCAACTGAGGAAAATAAACTGGTTTTCTTTTATAGAAAAAAAAAACCTCATGCTCATTGTATAAAAAAATTTTTATTCATGATAAAAGAACTGGGTTGTAGAGACTGATTTGAACAGTAACGGCCCTTTGTTTAGGTTCCTGGTGTTCTAAGAACATATTACAAGCTTCTTCTTCTTTCCAGTCCATGTCTTCTCAAGCAAACATTGTGGAAAATGTTTGTAAAACATGTCAGTTCATCTGCTAAACAGTTTGAACTAAACTGTGTGCTGAATTATCAATCAAATATCATATAACCGGAACACATCCGTAAAGAATTTCAATGATAGGATTTATGCTCTCTTGTTTTCATGATCAGTCATGTTTCACGTACGTTAAGGTGCTGCTTTCACAAAAGAACCGTGTGGAAGAGTTGTCGAAAGTGGGCAGGGAATTCAAAGAAACTTCTCACCTTCCTTAGGTTTTGTTTGCTTTGAGAGCGGGAGGATTCAACTTCCTGGAAATGTCTCACAGTTTCAACAGCTGCTGGTCTGGGGATGGTGATTGCTGTAATAACCTTAAGCAGAAAAAAGTAGAACAAAACAGATAATTCTATCAGTCCTTTGGCTGTTTGATAAGGATCCCCACTTCTTCACTTCACAGACTTAATAGTTTTCATATTTTTTCTCAGATACATACCGTGGGCTGACTTTTATATTTTTTGTACTCTGGTTACCTATGTGCTTTCACACTGTTATGAACTGCACCAGAGTTCACTTGCAACTATACTGGGACAGCCATTTTCAGATGAAGCAGTAAGTTTGTTTTGATCTAAAACATCCATCGAAAAAGTTGACTTTGATAAAGAGTAAACTGGTGTTGACCAATTCAGCCTAATGTGAAAGAATTTTAAAAAATGACTTTATCCTAACAAAGTTAGCACCCAAAAATATCTGTATGTTGGATAATAAAAAAGTACAATTTACAAAAAAAAATGTATAATGATCATTCAACAGTGGTTTGTTTAAAAATAACCAAAATCTACATATGTAGAAGACTGGGGTTGAAATTGATTGAATAGCAGTTAGAAAAAGCTTATAGGCGTGACGTAGATCTACCACGCAAGCCACAAACAAGCTCCATTCTATTCTGATGCATCCACGTACGTCTCTGTTTTCCTCGTCCGAGCAGGCATCTGGCTCAAAACTGTATGACTGGATCGCTCCGATATTGCATGCCACTGTTATTGCACTGTGTGTAGAGAGTGTGTAAACAGAGGGATAATGGGAAATGGAGCTGGGCTTCCACCGTGCCAACAGAACTCAGAGGCGAATTCCTAATGAACTCCTGCCGGTCTGCATAAACTATGTCCTAGAAAATGACACGATTTCTTTTTCTATCTTGACTATAAACGGCATGATCATAATTAAAAGACGACTGTTACACCTTTACAATAGATCACAAGATAATCAGAATGGGAGTATAAATAAAGAATCAAAACACATCAAGCTAATAGTCAAGGAACTAGTACTTTATATGAATGAATTTAAAAGCTAAATATCCATGTGTGTCATATTGCCTTCACCTCACATCTCCTTTTCATCAGCACAGGACCGAATGAGCTCTCCAGGGAGGCCTATCTGTAAAAACAGATATTGAGTTTGTTGTCTCAGCTCCAGGAGGGAGAGAAGATCCGTTTTCAGATGAATCCTTAGGGGGTTCTGAAACGGATGTTTATTTATTTTTCATTCAGAAAGACTATCAGTAAAACTTGAGTCTAGGAATTAGCAACAGTCCTTAACCTACAGATCATCCTAATCCAATAAAGTTAGTGGTCACTGCCGCTGGCTAATACTGGTATAACAAACCATGATGACGTGAAGACTTCTAAGCAAGCATCTGTGTTAAGAGATAAGCAGCACATCTAATTTTATCAAAATTGCGGAGTCCAAAAAAAGACAGGCAGCATAAAAAGGATTTGTGGAGAATTGTGTTAAAACTACTTAACAGCTTGGTAAAATATTTCCAAACCAACCTTTAAACTTTCAGGGTAACACAAGGTATCTGCGTTAGACAGGAAGTTTTGATGTTTTGTCTCAAGAGCCCCAAAACCCTTGTGGGGGAATTGCCATCAGGGGACTGCAAACCCCCACTGACCTCTGACCTCTCAGATGGGACGCCTATGACATGAAGGACACTAAAGGGTTTTAACATAAGCATTTAAGTCAGTGTATAAAGTAGAGATGAGATGTTGGGTAGCTGGAAGGTATAGGAAAGGGAGACAGGGAGAAGTGCAGGACGGTAGAGTGCGGCCCCCCAATAAGTGTTAAAGATAATAAAAAGAAAAAGGGCTTAGGAAGTTTCAGAGGCTGTTGGTGAAAAACCGCAGGACAAATGAGAGGTTCTGTCTTCCAGAAGCTCTTGACTGGCAACAGCTGAGTCAACAACAAGTCACAAGAAAACAAGTGTGAAGAATCCTCCTGATTGCAGATAACAGAGAACCTATGCCTGTTTGATGCTGCCTCACACATGTCCTGGACCCTAAGAGAAAGGGAATGTAGCGTTCATCATCTAAAGATCATTCTTAGCATACATTGTAATGTTAAGAAATATAAGGAGAAACATTTTAAAAAGTAAACTAATATTTTTTAACATGGAACGCACATTTAATTTATTGTGTACTGTCTTAATAAATAAAACACACGTGAATACATGTAATGTGTGATTGTAGGTAGACTAAAAGCAAAACAAACACGTCAATAGCACAAATGTGTATATTTTGAGTTTAAAAGCATCTTTTCATTTAACTAAAAGTTTTTTTAGCTCATCATAAACAAGAATGCATCAAAAATGACAGTTTGATCATGAAAACACCAGAAGGTTGCTTCATGATCACTTAAACCTTTTATTTACGCTTTCATGCTCAAAACTTTTCTGTCAAAGTGTAATTAGCAACTTATTCCATATTTTTTCTGTACATTTCAATGCATTAGCTAGAATTCTTAATTATGCTACATTAAAATTTAAAGGAAAATGAGAATGAGTGGCTTTCAGGTTGTCAGTGAAAATGTGCTTCACTTGGAAGACATCTTAAGCTTTGTTTGCCGACAACATGAAGCAAAGAAAACATGACTGTGCCAAAATTCACAAAAAAATTCAAATAATTGCTGAAAAGTTAGAAACAGTACAAGAAAAACAAATTGTATCACAGTGAAGTAAGGAACTGTCTGTGTCTCATTCCCTAAAGAGTAAAACAAATTTAAACTTTAGGAGAAATGTGTTGTATCCAAAAAGCATATGTAAGCAATGAAAAGTCAGCTGTTTGTTGGGGATTAGTTGTTACGCCTTATTTTGTGTTAAAGACATTTCAATGTGATGCAAAGAATGAAAGCTGATAGGCAGGTGAGACCTCACACAGCTTTGTTGATGTAGGACAATTGGAAATACAACAGATTGAGTAAAAACAACAAATACTTTTATTTTGTCTGCAAGCACAGGCTTTCTAAAATCATCACCCTTTTTTTCTCTTTCTCTGTGGCTGCTCATTTGTTTGATTAGTTTCTAATTTCCAATTATTTTGAAGATCTGCTATGGCCTACTTTGCAAATGAAGACAAAGGACAGACTGTCACTGCAATCTATTTTGAAACTTTCAAGGGTCTTGAAGGTTTCAATATTGGATCCAGAACACAAAGAAAAAAAAATATTTATGTTCCGGAATATATTTTGTTTATTTTTAGTTTTAACTCATAACTTTATTCATTATACCTAAAAACACACACCCGACAGCCAGGAAATAGCATTCATGTTATTACATCAAGAAAGTAAAACATTTAGTAAAAAATGTTGCACAAATAATAGAAATGAAGTTAAATATGAAAATTGTAAAAATGTATTAATTAGAAAATGAAAAGCCTGGATCAATATGTGGACAATCATGAAATTATTATATGTTTAATATGTAAAAATGTACGCACAAAATATCATAAGATTGGGAGTGTACGATTTTGACTTAACTGATTTCTTTTTTGAAAACTTTTTTACTTACTGTTTATCATATATATTTAACTATTTTATTTTGTGTTTAGAAAAAAAAAGAAATCAAATCAAATAGGCATAGAACAGGCATGCCATTAAAATCTGCAAACCCGCATTTTTTATTTTTATTTTATAAAAACCAAGCACTGATCAAACTGTTAACCTGAGTTTGAGGCTTCAGGATGGTGACAACATGCAGCAAATGCCACATTAAAAGACTGTTTTTTCATGATTCCCATTTCATTAAGCTGCTTCCTTCAGTGGAAGTTTCTTAGCTCTCATTTTCAACCACCTGTAATGTCAGGGGAGCATTTAAAAAAGACGTAAAACCATTTATTTCAGACAGATTATGCTGACTCTGCTGTAAATGCTCTGGACATTTCCTTTTCCAATTATCCTCAGGGCTGCAGTTTTCCAAAGTATATTTTCACAGTATGCAATGGATACACTTTATTCCCAGTTTCCATTACATCAGTGTGGGTTAATTCTATTGACAAAATTACACAAATTCTTACTCTTCAATGTGTTTTCAATAAATTATTTTTGTTATCATTGTGTTATATTTGTTCAAATTTTATTTAGTTTCTAAAGAAAGTATAGTTTACATTAAAAAGCCTTCCAAGAAATGTTTTGTTTATGCTGCAGAAAGATTGTCCAACTTTTCCTGTTTTTCTTTCTTTTTTTGTCTTCAGCAGTCAGTTTCCCTGCACATCGACTTAAACTCACTCCAGGTCATTATAAATATGCAAGGAGATAACAGGACTTCCAACAGCTATATCCCAAATGTGGAAACAATGGTGTGTGCTGAAAAGGCACAATCAAAGTGGCATGACCTTAAACTCTTTCATCCAAACATACGAGCAGATGGTGAATGCGTGAAAAAGTGTCCCATGCAGTAATCACAAAACTAAGATAATAAAGCCATAAAACAGCAAACCTGTGATTTTCTAACAATCACATTTTCTTTTGTCTGATGGCAGATCAGAAAGATTAAGGGTCAGGGTTAAGGGTTTTAACCTTCTGGGGTTCAAACTCTATTCTTGGATAAAGTTGATTGCAAGAAGGCGGTAGAAACACTGACAATGACATTTTATGGTTTCTGAGCATTTTGGACAGAAACAAAGGTGCATATTTAAATAATAAAAATAATAACAATTGATACTTTATTTATCCAACAAAGGGGAAATTCTTCTCCGCATTTTGGCCCGTCCCCCGGGGGGAGCGGTGAGCTGCAGGCTGGCCACGCTCAGGGGGCGACAGCAGGTTGCGTAGAGCGGGGATCGATCCACCAACCCTTTGGTCTTTTGGACCACCTGATCTACCGCCTGAGCTAAACTGCTGCCCTACATTTAATAAATAGGGCATTTACGTTTTTTTTGTTCCTTAAGTGTAGAAAATCATTGAAACAAAAAGCAGATTTTTGCAAACATGATTGACCCCCCCCCCCCTCCACTGTTTTCCAGTTTGTCAATTTACACAGCAGGATGAGAAAAGGCAGCAGAGGTGACAAGAGTCAAAAAGGAAGGAAAGATGTTGGTAACGAAAGGAAAGGGACATGGTTGGCAGCAGCCAGGAACTGAATTTTCCATGGTTGGATCCCTTGATTATATTAAACTTTAGACATAAAATTTGCAGGAAATAGTCGAGGACAAACAAAGACATTACAAAATAGAAAGGAAAAGCGCTCATTTTTCATTTTCTTTGTCTGCTCTTTACTCTTTCTTGATTTCTCGGCAGAGTTAATGTCTCCCTGCTGACCTGCAGCCACAAATGTTCATTATTCATTACTTACTGACTCTTCTGCTCGGTATCAGATTAGGTTGCATAGGACCTAACACTATCTTGGCTGTCAGACTCACCAATTTATCTTTTCCTGAGTTTGACTTTCAGTTTTTCAGCAGCGCTCTTCATTTGTCTGGATAATCTCTCATATGCGTATATAATCTGTCAGACCTGTACAGTCCTGGTAAGGTGTGTGGAGTCGCAGTCCGAGGTCATATTCTGACCACAAACCTCAGATTGTCTTATAGTCTTGACTTTTCACTTCTTTATGGATCCAACTTATTTAAGTGTATGTTTTATGGGAAGACGGGACACATAATACATCTGTGATTTGTGCCTGATGTTTGGTCAACTTGCCAAAATGCTGAAAGCCTAGAAGCCAGAATGTACTGGGGAGAAAAAAAAATAACAAGACAAAGACTGAAAGTGGTTAGTATGACCCCACACAGGTGACCTTTGACCAGAAATTTGATGGTCTGTATAAATGATTTAGTGCCAAACGTTATGTTCTTGTTATCTAAAAATGTGTTTCACAAGAAAGAGCATGAGCTCCCACACAGTGTTTCTAAACTCTGGAGGCTCATCCCAGTGCAGAAATCAGTGGAATCTGGTTGAAAAAGGGTACAATTTGAAGGGGGAAAAAATCTGTTGCAATCATTTTTTTGTTGTTTTAAAGCCGAAATTTGATGAAATAAAACCTAAACCAGATATTGGGTGATATAGGAAAACAAAGGAATTTTTTTTTCTTATTTTGTGAACATTTTCTAGACAAAATCAGTATAAACGATTGAAATATCAAATAAAGGTGAGAGAAGCATTACCATTATGAATTAAACTAAAGAACTAAACTTTAAAGAAATAGTTATGAAATAAGAAGAATTTTTTAAGATGAAAATCTTAATTTTGACTGTCAGAAAGGTGAGAGAAAAAAACAAAGTAAGACTTACCTGATTTATTCCACTGAATCGTATTTTCCCCCGTGCAAAAAAAAGGTTTTGAACACCAGTGTTGCAATGAATTCATTAATTCATATTTAGTTTTTTTTTCCAACTGTAACAGTTGTCTACGGACTTTTTTCATCCAAAACCCTCCTATCCTTTGCAAGCTAAAATCATTTTGCATTTCCCCTGTTCTTTCCCCATCTCAAACATTCAGATCATCAAGTTGCCAAGTGTCAGGCCCCATTTAAGATTCGAGAATTAAGCTAGGTCCAGAAATAATATTATGTATTGCTTTATTTCATGTACTTGGCATTATTCACATGTTTAAACCCACAAAGACAGATTTGCTGTGAAATGTGATTTATTCAAGATAACTTTAAATAACTTCTAATGTTTTTTCAGCTTTTACTTTTTTTTCTTCATTTTTATGTGGTAGATAGCCTCATATTTTCCCATTTATTTATGGATTTTTGCTGTTTATGTATCTGTTCACCAACTGAAAGACAGAAATGTAAAGTATTCTTCAGCTGGCAAAAGGCAGTCACGTTGCTGATAAAGGCTATTCTCCAAGATAGAGATGAAAACAGATGAAGAAATAGACAGTGGGTGATAGAAAAAAAGAGAAATGAAGAATGAAAATTAAAGAAAAGTTAAAACTATCAAAGAAAGAAGTCAGCATAGACTACATTGAAATAAAAGTGTTGAGCATGTTGCAGGGAGAAGGCTTGCTTATTGGCAAGATGCAGGCCTGTGATCTAAAGCAATGTCAGGCCTATCAGTAAATGGTCAATCATCGGCTAATCTTTATAAAATAAGATTAAACAAATTACCTGTTTTCTTTGGGACTCTTGCTTCCTCCATACACAAATCGCCAGAAAGAGCATCCATCGATTTTTAATCGCTTAAACCTTGCCTGCTTAAAAAATACGTCCCGCTTGGTCAAACTATAGCCCGTTTTCTACTGCCTTGAAAAAACTTTTTGGAAAACCAAGATAGGAGAGCTTTGAAAATGCATTAAACACAGAGCTGGTTGCTGCTTGGATTAAAGATTTAAAATACAAGGTCTACTTCCTCCAGTGACATTCTTATTTTTACTTTTTTTAATGTCAGTGATTGATCGTTTCTTGATAAGGAAGCAAAGGTTCTTCTACAACCAGCTTACTCTTATCAGTTGCTGATGCTCTGAGACCAAAGCGACCACATCCAGGCAGCACATTGATTGATTGATTGATTGATTGATTGATTGATTGATTGATTGATTTCTAGCATTGTAGTCAAAGAAATAAAGAATGTACACAGATTTATCAAACTCATTACAGAAATTATGAAATGCATAAATAAATAAATAAATAAATAAAAAAATGACACTTAAATCCCATTTGCTTAATTAAATCCAACAACTTTCCTGATTAGCATTGTATTGATAAAAGTCTTTTGGTTTTTCAGACTTGGAAAAGTCTGTATGAACCGCAAATTTATGTTAGTTATGTACAATGTGTTTTAACTGTATTTTAGCAAGAATGTCACTGTTGTTTCTGTGGAGTAAGGCATGAATGGGCTATGGCTTCTTTCCTCCTGTCTTGAGATTAAAGGCTTTTTATAAAAATACTCAGTGTAACAGTGGTGGACATGCAAATGTGAACTATGCATAAAATTCCAATATCATTAAATTTTTACTCGGTGCATTTGTTAGGAGGCTCTCCAAAGACAGTTTTAACCTATATTTTACCAAGAAAAATTGCATGTTCTTTTAAAATTTCGAAAACAAAAGCTAATGAATTAACCCCACAATTGACCATTAAACTATTGTGAGCACATGCAGAAATCAATATGCAGTTATGCCAAGCATGATACGATTTTGAGTTTTTCCATGTTCTTGGACACTTTGTTGCTGCACCGACTTCATACTGTGCAGCTCAGTGTGACCCTTTAGATGGGGCATGTTTCCAATCATGCTGAGTGGGGACAGAGGCCATCTTATAAGGGATAAAGGGCAAGTGTGTCAGATAGAAAGGAGCAGAGTGAGTGTCTCACAAAGCCTTTGACTAATTTATGACTTCCAAAGCAGATGGGTGCTTGATCCGAACACCTCGGCTAAGAGTGATCCCTGTGTTCGATATGATCCATGGGTCAAACCTAAAGTAAATCATACATTCTAATTTTTCCAGATCTTTGTAAGACTTTATCATCCCTCAAATAAGCCCTGTTGTTGATTAGACCGACTCCACACAGACCCTGAGGTCTCCCCTCGTTGCTCAATTTTAGTTGATAATTTCTGGACATACACAAAGAATAATTTGTATTCATGAAAGAGATCTACAGAAGACATTGTTATTAATGTATCTCTTTGAACTAAGACGTTTATCATTCATTCAAAGCTTTATAGGTTTACCAAATGCAGCAGAAATTTGTATTATGTTGTATTAAGACATTTTTTTCTTTTCTTTTCTTGCTCTCATTTTGTGAAGTAATTTTCCAGAATCTGATGCAGAATAAACAGAAATAAACCAAAACCTAAACCGTCTTTGAATTTGAGCATCGTATGAGTTATTGTTGTAATCAGTAAAATGTATGATTTGTATCTTTTTGCATCCAGTCTCATTTCTGCTTGCAACATTTCAGCTATTTCTTGTCCTGCCGCCATGAGGCACTCCTCCAGGTTTAACTTATTTTTCTTTAATAGACATCATCCATTGAGCTTTACATTTTTTGCCAAGTTAGAGTCATGTTTTGTGGCCTCCTGAATCTTTACATTACTTAATGTCCCACCTAAGCTGAATACATGAGAGCATACAATGCCAAATAATTCTCAAAACATATGAGATCCATTATGGTCTAAAATAGTTGAAGTAGCCAATTTTTAAAGAACAGCCTGCTTAACAAATTATAGCTCATGCCAATGGTTCATCTCATAAAAAACACAGCATTGCAAGAAGTGTTGAGTTGCTTCCTGTTCCCAGAACATCTAGATTATGTGTCAATAAAGTGACAGGAAGAGGGGGTTTTGAACTTGGAGCGTGGCCTGATCCTTGTTACCCGGTTTGGTCTCTTCCAGCTCTTGTCTTGGTCTTTTTCTTTTTATCAGCCATGATTCAGAGCAAATGTTGTTGTTTTAAGCTTGGAGGCACACACTCTTAAATGAAACAATAACTCCCCTGCATTAGTTTCGGTGCCCTGATGAACTTTTGAGTGATTTCCTAAGCAGTGTACGTTTCAGTTTGGTTTATCTCTGTGGGTCACTCCTGTGTTGTTGGACTTGAGCTTGCTGAAAATTTGCTGTGCTGGTCATACATTTTCCAGTTAGTTGTGCTGTTAGTTTGCAGATGTCCTGCAGTCATAGATATGGGTTTTTAGCAAATCATCATTATCATAAAATCTGACATGTTTTGCTTTGCATCAAGAGAGACATAAACAACAGAAATGTTCAAATGGTTAAAGATGCATTGCATGTATCAACAATAATCTTATGTGACACCAGAAGATGAAAAACCTTCTATTAATGAAAATGGTGTTTTAGGGGTTTTAACGTATTCTTGTGGTATTTTTCTGATGGTGTAATGTCATTCATTCATCTTCTAAACCCATTTTTGCTCGTCACGGGGCTGTAGGAGCCTATCCTGGCCACTCATGGACGAAGGCAGGGTACACTCTAGACAGGTCGCAGGGCCACAACCACACACCCATACACACCTAGGGACAATTTAGAGTAACTAATTAACCCATGAAGCATGTTTTGTGATGGTGGGAAGAAGCCGGAGTCCCCAGAGAAAACGCATGCATAAACGGGGGAGAACATGCAAACCCCCGTTGGTGATTCTGTTTTAGGTCCAGGACTTGAATCAGGGCCTTCTTACTGTAAGACAAGAGCGCTAACCACTGTGCCACTGTGCTGCCAGGTGTAGGTCATTTAATACAGATGATATCTAAAGATCAAGATTAATATTGCATTTCTGAGTACTTCTTCATTCACATGGGCTCAGGCGGTTGAGCAGGTCATCCAATAATCGAAGGGTTGGCGGTTCGATTCCCGTTCCCCCCAGTCAACTGTCGTTGTGACCTTGGCCAAGACACTTCACCCTCCTAGCTTCCAGTGGGGCTCCACTGGTGTGTGAATGTGCATGAATGTCCCGGTGATGGTCAGAGAGGCCATGGGCGTGTACTGGTAGCCACGCCTCTGTCAGTCTGCCCCAGGGCAGCTGTGACTACATCAGTAGTTGACCATCACCAAGTATGAATATGGAGTGAATGAATAATGCACACATTGTAATTGCTTTGAGGAAAAGCGCAGATAAACCCAATCCATTATTATTATTATAAATTGAAAGATTAAAAAGAAATTAACACAATGCATAATACACCATCTTCCATGTAGAAACCAGGTAGTAAAAATGTTTCTTCAAACAATATATTGAAAATCTAAGCTGAGAATTGTTCTAATGTGCAGAATTTTCTCCAATTTTTTTGTCAAGAAAAATAAAACCTACTGGATTGACAATGTGTGAGATCACTTGCTAACATAAGAGAGGCCAGCAAAGAAGTTGGGAATAAAAAAAATATGGGTATGCGCCTTCAACGTCAGAATTATGTGAATTCTTCATGAACTTTTGTGAAAACAAAACGATTTATCCGTCATCAAGCTGTTAAAAATAAATGTTGGCAGACCTATTTTTTTTTTCTTCTCCATGGAAAACAATTGCATCCTACGTCTAAAACAGAATTTAAAGCACAAGAAAAAAAGAAAACATTCATAACTAGGACTTTTGTCGAACATCAACTCTTCATTTTTCTCTGTCACATCCAAAGCCTGAAATTTAAGCTGTAGCCTGATGAGTGTGACAGCTTGATGACTGTGAACCCATGTTTTAATAAACTGTGGGTTTAAACTTTGAAAAAGCCCAATAAAAAATGAATTATGCCTTAGTTTAGGAATCACCAGTTCAGCCTTTTTCTTATGTGCTGCGCGGAAATCCCTCAGCTTGTGTTTCAGCTTGTGCTTTGCCAGGTTCCCACTGCCACTGTGTGTGAGTAAAACAGTCTCAGCTGCATTGCTTTGACCACAGATGTGTCTGCTTGGAGCCACATAAGACAGAGGATGGCATCACTGGAGAGCAGGCTCGCACACTGACTTGAACACGAAGAGACACCCACATGTGTACACGCAGTCACGCAGAGTGGTTTCGTGTAACATGTCGCTGCAACATGTAGTTTCATCCTGACTCCTCCTGGTGTGGTTTGCTCCAGCTGTGTTTGAGGTCTATAATGAACATTTCTGTGTGAACTCCCGCTAATCAGTTGACACAACCCGACCAGGAAGAGATAGTCATGCAGGGCATTATCCAGGACCAGCCCGCACACAGCTGTGTGCACTAAAAAGACCAGTTTAAGGACTTTACCGAGGATACACACGTCTGTAGTTGAACCCTCAGTACGGTTTTGTTCACACATAAAACTACACCTGCTACTGAGTAAAAATCACAGACTGATAATGTGTGGTGCAGCACAGCAGAGGCCTGACAGATCCGAATGAGAAGCATATCACCCCTGTAATTACTGTCAAGATATGTTTAACTCAGACAGGAGAGCAGACGGGAGACATTAGCGCACAGCCGAATACAATGTGGTTTAAATTTACATTACTGACAATCGAGGTTTGCTCAGTTCATTTATTTATTACCTAGTTTGTGGTCTCATCTCTTCTAATCTTCTTCCCCACTCGTTTTTTTAGCAGAGCCTCAAAGTTGTCTATGCATTTTTCAATCACACTTTCCCTAATACTCTTTTCACAATCCATCTAATCTTTTCTGTCACAGTTCAGCTCTCATGCTAATTGGAGCATTTACATTGCTCGTTCCTTTATTTTATCATTTCTCACAAAGCGTTTTGTGTTTTGTCTCATCTTCCATCTACTTTCGTTACACCTTGCATGCTCCACATCCTTTTAGTGAACGTCTTCCTCTGATTGCTCTCTACTAATTCCATCATCAACTCGTCTTATCTTCAGTTTCCTTGCAGAAGCGACAAGTACTTTCTCGTCTGTCTTTTTTTTACCTTTGCCTCAAGTTTCTGCGTGAGGAAGCCCTCCTCAGCAACTCTTCCTCTGATTGCTCTTTGTGCAGCTAAATTTTGGAGTTTCCTTTTATTTATTTTTTTCAAGAAATATCCCACATAGAATGGAGTCTTACCAAAGTTCTAATGTGTCACCCTTTGATATAGACTCCAACCGGTTTGGGGTAGCAAAAGAGTTATAAACTAAAAGCCAAACAAGAGGAAAAGCTCCATATAGTTGATTAAATTGGTGTTTTGAAATGTTCTTGTTTTTTTCCTCTTTATATAATATTGTCTTTAAATCACGCTTAATATAGAATGACACTCCAACCGGGCATCAGACTTTGTCTGTGATTTGTTCAGCCTCTGAACTGGTTTAAACTCCCCAGTCTTCGTGGTTCTTGGTGGAGACGTGACTGTATGGCTTCATGAATGAGGAAGACTATTGTGCAAGTTTGTGGATTTTGTGTAACTATTTAGGAAAGAGATGAAAAATGAGAGTTGAATCTGGTGGTCTAATACTACAAGCAGAAAGTATTTACATTCTCATGGCTGCCTGTTGACAGATCTTGAAAAATTTTAACTCAGACTGCCGTCGGTCAAGCCACAGGATCATATTAGAAGCTAATTAGGACATTTTTATTGATCAGCATGACCGGCACAGGCTCCAAGAAAATACAGCAGTTTGACATTTCTGGAAACCACAAGAGCACTTTCCTAAGCCAAAGGATCCCAGAGTATATTTAACACTAAGACATGTTGTTTGAGCCAATCTTGAATGAGGTTTTTTTTTTCTAACCACCCAAAAAGTGGTTTTGGTGCTTGTGCTAACCAGGGAAAAGTTTGAGGAAAAGCTGAAAAATATCCTTGCCCTACCACAAAGTGAAAAGTGTGTCATACGTAAAGACATGCGCAAAGACATACATATGCATGTGTATATACTTATATGTGTGTGTGTGAACACAAGAATTACACTGTTTGAGTTAGACTTGGGTTTGTCAGGTCAACACAGCCTCTGTAACTGTTTCAAATGGGGATGTAACACCTTTATGTCACATTCAACTATATTAGAACATTAAATAGATGCCTTTGAACATTAAACGGATGGGTTTACGTTTTTTGTAACTACCAATCTGCAACTATATACTCTGACACCCAGCCAGCCCCGTATCTCTTGCTACACATCAACAGGACTGTGCCAGACAGCTCTCGATTTAAAATATTAGTTCTAAACTTCAGCAGGGCAAACAAAAAAACTTGTGAAGAAGAAATGTATGCAAATTAGTGGTTTACCTGTAAACTGCAGAACTCTAAGAGGTATAGTATTTTCTGTTTGTTTATTTGTCCTATATTACAAGAAAAATTAATATTTTTTTACTTCAGCTTTTTAATTTGCTTAAAAAAGCACAGATCTTGACCTTTTTTTAAGTAACTTGCAATAAACCATTTTTAATTTTTTTTTTTAATGATGACTTTGTTAATTGTGTTAAAGTAAACGCCCCATGCATAAAAGTAACTGGCCTTGTTTGCAGCATTGTGGATCAAACCAAATCGGCCAAGTTTCATCTTCCTTTAAATGGGGCAACACACAAAAAATATTCTAAAAACTATACATCATTCTCAATGCCTTTGTGAAAGGCTTGAACATTATTTTAAAATCTCCTTTTCAGAAGTGTTGCTTAATTTTTCCAAAGCCCTGACCTTTACTTTTATTGCCCATCTCCTCGTCAGTTTGTCATGGTGACAAGACAAGTGAGGAACTTATGCAAACTTCAAAGGGAAGCTTACCAAATGAAATGGTGACACATCTTTTTAACAGCTGTTAAAAAACTTTTCTTTCAAGAAAAGATGCTAAATTTGCAGTTACTATAAACCGTGCTATCTTTTTTTTAATATAAAACTTTCTGAAGTTAATTTTCTTTATTTGTCAGGTTTGTGCCCTTTAGTTTGCTTTCAGTTATGTTTTCTTGGTTCTTGAAATTTTCAGTTTTCAGGCTTGCTTTTTCTCAGTCACAGTCTCACCTGGTTTCATTTGCTAATTTTCCACCGCTTTTTTGATTAAAGTTAATTTTCCCCAATGCATTTAAGTGTCTGGGTTTTCTGTGTTGTCTTTGTCACAGTGTTTGAGGTTTTCTTTTGTTTCTGAGTTAGTTTATTAATCCTTTAAGGATGTGCCATACGTCTGGTGTCCTGCATTTTGAGTCCCAAACCACTGCTTGATGACACTGTTCTCCCGCTTCACCAGTCTTTATAAAATGTTTTTATCCTTCAGGAATTTGCATGGTCCCTGTCAGCTTATGAAGGCCCTCCAAACTAAAAATATAAAACTGGGAGGGCTGGTTACTGGTGATAACAGATGAAACACCCCATAGCCGTTAGAGAGAAGATAGAAGATGTATTGCCTGTACACAGATTGTATAAACTCACATACCCGACTTTTATAAAGAAAAATAAACGTGGGGATGCATATTTGTGTGTGCTGTAATGACAGAAAATCTTTTAAAAAAAAGATAGCCATATCCTTCACATTTCAAACAACCTCTTTAAATCTTCCTGTGTTTGTTATTCTACTGTCACAATGAAAAGGAGCACATAACAGCAGAATTAACAGAATCTACTGCACCCTCTGGGGTTTGCACCGTAGCCTCCTACACACTATAAATCTACAAACCCCTTCTATTCAAAAAAAAGGCAGCAATTGTTATCATCCATTTAAGATAAACAACTTTGCCTTCCACCAAATCCTTTGAGCTTGGTGTGGCCTGTCAAACTATTTAACTAGCTGAACTTCACCTGAATTATTATGTTAAGAAAACAACCACAGTACAAAAACATGTCTTCTACGCATCCAACAAAAAGCTAGCAAGTATTGGTTAAATGTACAAAGAAGAGAGGCTTGCATGCATTCCACTTTGCAACTCAGCCTTACAATTATGACACGATGAAATAATTCTGTATTTATTCTGATTATAGGTAATTTATTAAAATCTTAAAAGCACAGCCTTTTCTGATGCTTTTCTGTGGTTGTCTGTATTCACCATTCAGAAGAAAATGTGCAAATCCCAGCAATTTATACTTCTTGTCTTCTATTGTTTAAAACACCTGAAGTATCATGTTTGCACACCTCTGAGGATTTGAAAAAAATAATGTTACATTTAAAACAGTTTATTTCCTCTTTTTGTTCAGAAATAAAAAGACAACTCACATAAGTGAAGCCCCCCTCAATACATGCCCTTCATGACCAATGGATGAGAGCAATAGCTATTCCAATATAATAATGTTTGCTTACACAGAAAATACAGTTTGAAAAGAACACTATCTTCTCCAAAGGATTCATCAACAGTGAAAGGCAGGGAGAATATTTCAATTAAGTTGTTGTCGCAAGGCACGACAAATAAACCCCCTCTGGATGCAGATACTTAGCAATATTTACATTTTAGACATGCACACAGGGTGATCTTCTCAAAATTGAAAGGAATTATGCTTTTCAAGAAAACAATGTTTTATTTCTTCAAACACAACTTATTTTC
This sequence comes from Oryzias latipes, assembly GCF_053564925.1. Classification (NCBI taxonomy): domain Eukaryota; kingdom Metazoa; phylum Chordata; class Actinopteri; order Beloniformes; family Adrianichthyidae; genus Oryzias; species Oryzias latipes. Next base: position 25,811,388 of record NC_136251.1, on the reverse strand, counting down.
TGCTGCAGTTACATGTGATGTGCCCGACTTGCATAGTGCAACTGGAACTGAAAAATTCACTGCACAACATGATAGAATCAATCTGTTCTAATAAATATGAGTTGTTCACTCAGCTTTTTGTCAAACCATGTAAAGTAATCATATAGTGCCATCTAGAGGTCATTTGTTTTATATATATATATATATATATATATATATATATATATACACACACACACACACTTCACTTTTTTCATATTTACTTTTTTCAGATCAGTTATTTATATTTTTCCATCACACATACAAATTAGTAAAAATAAACATCTAAATGTATAAATAGATATATGAATAAATATATAAATAAATGAATAAGTAAATAAAAATAAAATTTAAAAAAGTCATAAGACACAAGTATTAATAAAATCTAATGACAAAGATGAATAATGTATTATTTAAATAAGAAGGCCAAACATGATTTCGTCTCACAGATCAAGTATTAAAATCAAGTGCATATTTTTTGTCATCATTTAAATAAGTCTTGACCTGAGGCTGAATATGAAAAGGATATGCTGAAATTAAAATATAAAATACTACTACTAATAATAATTGTATCCGTTTTCATTTGTGCTTTTAGAAAAATTGAGTGGCGTTACAATTGTAAACCTACAGGAGGCGCTCCATATCCCTCTTGTCGCGTGCTCGTCGGCACCGGAAACAAAGAAGCAGTCCGGGCAGAAACATGACATAATTCAAGCTAGTGCTGTTGTGTAACTACACACGCTGTGAGTGACTTCTGCCATTATCGCTTCAATGTTTGTTGGTTTTAATGTGTAATATTTAATACTAACAATTCAGGTATCACATTTATTATCTTGAGTTAACTCAAACATGCTAGTTTAATAGAATCCGAAACGGTTCCCGAGTCCAAACAGCTGTTAGCTTAGCTAGTTTAGTTAACGGATGGAGCGACGTAAACAATAGACGTCTGCGAAGAAAAAATTAAATCAAAGTTAAACTTTGCTAACGGCTAGTTGTCTTGTTACCTTTATTATCAATTGTTATAACACTGGGTTAATGTATAATTATTGGGTTCGGGTGTGATTTTTCCAAACTGTGATAACAGTTTGAGCCATTGAAAATCCTCCAAACTTTACTTACTGGCTAGAAGTTCTAGAACTAGACGGCAGTATAGTTTTTGTTATCATATTCTGCTTCGCCAACACTGTTTTAACTTCATTTTTTATTTTACCTTTTTACAGACTGCTCATTTACAATTGGCTCGATGCTGGATTGAACCCAAACAACTCTGTCTGTCGGCAGCTGCATCACTATGCCTGCCGAAGGCACAGAGGAGCAGGCGTCTCTGTCCAGCCCTGCCAGTGCTGCCCTCACTTTAGGATGGCCAGAGGATGAGGGAGCTGCAAGGGGCAAAGCCCCGTGCTCCTTCCCTGAGAACACCCAGGGTTCCGAGGCAGCTGCAGCCTATCCCACATGTCCTGGGCCCGGGGACAACGACAATGGTGAGTCGTTTAAAGAGCTTTATTCAATCTATGAAAAAGCCAATAAAAACATTGCCTTTGGAAAAAGCCTGTAGCAGTGATGTTGGTGTTACAGTTCGAGGCCCACAAGCTCCCTGCCTCACTCCATTCTGATGCATCCACCTGCTGACGAATAGATCCATGTACCTCTTTGTTTTCCTCATCCAAGCTGGCATCTGAATCAAAACTGTACGGCTGGATAGCTCTTGTATTGTTCATCTTTTTTCTTGCGCCAGTAATGTTAGGTTGGGGTTTGGGGGGGGCTGTAAGCTAGTGGGAGAGCATGTAAACAAATAGATGATGGGAAATGAGGACAGGCTTACTCAGACTAATTTCTGATGAACTCCTGCTGTTTTTTGAGTTTGCCTAAAAATGGAATAATCTTAAAGGCCACTGGAAACGATTTTAGAATACATCAAAAGTTATTGGAGTTGGCATTTAATGTGATACTGAAGTAGAAGCGCAAAAAGTAACAACTTAAGGGTGTTGTCACTGGTTACTTACATGCGAACATTTTACAGTTATTAAGAGATTTCAATACTTAAGTATAACTTCATTTAACTATTTCAAATGTTTTTTTTCCGGCAGATTTGCTCACAATAGTTTTTTATTTGCTTCTCTTAGGTAGCAAAAGGTCAGGAGCTATATTGCACATTGACCGACAACGCATCCAGGAAGCCTCTGCCAGTTCTGGAGCTGATGAACTCCAGGGTCTTGGTGTGGCTGTTTATGACCAGGATGTACTTGAGCAAGGTGTCCTGCGGCAAGTGGATGAAGCGATCCAGGAGTCTAGTCAGGCTGCTGCTAAAGCTGAGGCTGAGAAGGAGTACCACTCTGTGCTGGATGATGTGAGGTAAAGGACGATGCTTAAAAAGCAATGTTAATACACCTCTTTTATTCATTTTTTGGTTAACTTGAAGTGTTTTTAAGGAAAAGGTCATTAATTTAGTTTTACGGACAAAACACTTCTGTGAAACTGTGGATGGACCAAAATATTTAGGCTCAGATGGTGAGGATGATCTTAAAATTGTTAGCCCGATGGGTTAACCTTTTTTATATTCTAGTGGAAGTTATATTAATTTCATTTTAAAGTCATAACCTAATAGGAGTGTGAAAAAACAAAGTCTTGTCTTTTGTGTTTCAGATCTGTTACGGTCTCTCTGAAGCACATCAACAAGATAATTGAGCAACTTTCTCCATATGCAGAATCCAGCAAAGATATAAGTCGAAAGATTGAATCTGTCAAAAGGCAAAAGGAAAATAAGGTAAAAAAATATATATATAAAGGTATTTCTTAAGGGTAGTGTACTGTTTAATTGGTAATATTTAAAAACAGACTGTGGAATTGATGACAAAAACTTTTTATCCAGGAAAAACAGCTGAAAAAAATCAGGGCGAAACAGAAGCGGCTTCAGGCCATTCTGGGAGGAGAGGACTCTCAGCGAGTGGAAGCGGAACTTTTGGCTGAAGATGATGAAGAAGAAGGTAAAGGCTCCTCCCTGTGAACCCTTAGATTCCTCTACTGTATTACCAGTCTTCTTATCCAATCACTAATGAAAAAACACTTGCTGTGTCTTAATTTTCACGACATGCTGCTTCTCCCCTCAGCGGGATCTATTACAGTGTGAAGGGCGTTTCTCAATTTCTGTCATACTAATTGTGATTAACACAGACACTTAACTAAACATTTGTTATGGTAGCAGCTCAGTCATTTAGTCATTTGGACATGGTGGAGGAATCCTGCTAATGTTTACAGCCAAAATATGAAAGGGGAAATTTATAATGCCTTAGATCAGATTGACCCATGCTTTTGTATGGTTGACATTCAATTGTGACTTCAGTTGAAATTCAGCAGCAAAAAAACACCTTAAGTCTGCTTTGTTCAATTTTGACGAGCGTCTGCAAGTTATGGACTGAATCACCTGACTTGAGTAACATTGTGGTCTTCTATAGTCCACGCATTCAAAACTGTAATGGGGAAAAGGTGACTGTAGCAAGTGGATATTTGATCTTTTCAGTCATCTTGAACCTATCTGGGCATTCTAATGTTTGACCTGACATTATTGCCCACTGAACTGCTGCTATAAAGACGCCTATAATCTTTTTGGGAGAGGGGATTCCCACCGATCATCAAATTTTGAAATAATGAGACCAACTTTATTGGATCTAACATCCAAACAATGTAATCGGTCATTCAAATAATCCTTTTTTTCCGGTCTTGTTCATTGAACCTCAGCAGACCAGCAAGACTTTATCGCAGTGCTCAAGTAGAGTTAACGGTTTTCATGTGATTCTCTGCTAAGATATTCAAGTCTAATTTTAGTGGAGCTTAGTATATTTTATACTTTTTTCTGGTGGTGGATAACTACTTGTTATTTATGCCAAAAATTCATCAAAAAATAACTTGTGTTTTCATCTACAAATTAGCACAATCTCCGTTTGAACTTTTTTTCCGCATTGTCTTAAACTGCTAGTTTTTGACAGGCACTGATTTTAGATATAACATTGGATTTATGTCTCTTACTAGAACCTGGACCCTCCACACTGGGCAGCATGCTCATGCCAGCTCAGGAGACTGAATGGGAGGAGCTTATTCGTAAAGGTCACATGACCCCTTTTGGAACCAGAATACAACAGAAAGAGGCAAAGAAAGAACCTCGGAAGCTGATGTTGGCTGAGAACTCAGCGTTTGACGAGTACTTGGCAGATCAGGCCAAGATGGCAACTGAGAGGAAAAAAGTGCCACTTTTAAGGAAGAAGAAGAAAAGCGCATCTTTCAGCTCAACTGAGGGGACAAGTAGTAAAATTCCAAAAACGGTTTTCTCATCTAAGGACAAGAAACTGAAGAAGCGCATGCGAAAGCTGCAGATAACTGCTTTGAAGGCACATCCCAAAGCTCGACCCAAAGCTGAGCCCCAGCCGCCCAAACGGAAGAGGAAGAGACACACGGAGGGAGAGGAAACGGACAGTGAAGGATCAGAGTACCTGCCCAGTGAGGAATTTCTGGATCTTGACCAAGAAGAGAGAGAAGCTATGCTTGAGGGTTTTGGGGAGGATGATGATGATAATGAGTATGAACTTAAACCTTATAAGAGAAAACCAGAGCATTGGAGGAAGAAGAAAGCAAACGATGATGAGGAATACCACCCTGACAGTTCAGATGAAGAGGAAAATGGCAGTGGTAAAATGAAGAGATATAAAGACGATGGAGATGTGGAGTACTACAGGCAACGAATAAGGTATTACAGTGTATTTCATGTGGTACAATTATTTATTAAATCGCAGGAAATGTTTAATAATTCTCATGAAGTGTGTGCAGACACAAGTGGTTCCCTCACACTGGTGAATTTATTTAAAATTGGCAAACACACAGTAAAAACTGATGAAAAATAGCCAATTAACTCTTGTAAAAATAAAAGACAAATCTCTGTATTAAACATTTGTAAAATAAACTTATTTCATTAGCTGTGTGCTACCAAAGGAATAGACTTCTTTCTTCTTTTAACTCCTTTGCTTGAAGAGTAAAGAGTTTGCTTAAATGACGCTGATCTTATGACTTTTTCTCTTTTGACCTAACTGCAGCGTCATCTGAAGGTAGAAATGACACATGATAAAACAAGCCTTAATAGCCATTAACAGACTCATGATCATAAAAATAAAATATGCAGTTGCAGCTTTTATTGGATGAGTTTGTCTGTGAATACTTTACACAAGTGAAAAAAGGGTTAAAAGGATATATATTTCTATGATTTATAGTAATGTCAGATGGGCCTTTTATGTCTTTCACTTGGCGTAGTCCTTTTAACCCAAAAAAAAAAAAATCAGTTTCTAAAGAATGAAGTTTTGATTTCATCATTGTGTGTTTGAGGTCATTAATTGTTAAACTTTTTTGTAAAGCTTTAAACCCACAGCGGTAAATCTGCATCTGAAATAACTTCCCGAAACAGTTTCATTCATAACCAAAATTGAAAAGTTTCGAATCTGTGGAGGAGAAGTGACGTTGCAATTGTGGAAATGATTCAGCAGAAAGAAATATTCAAATAATTTATCATAAATATGCTCCAAACGAAATAAATAAAAGTGAAAGTGTCAAAGTAAAGAAGTGATCTACATTTTTAGTTCCCTTTCCTTAGTGTTCATAGGTAGAAAAGTTAGCGTGGATCCCTGTAAATCATCGTCACAGAACAAATTGAGCATCACATTTGTAATGGCACTGGTACAAATGGTCTATTGTTGTTATTTTCTTTACCTAAGGAGAAAGCAGTTTGTTTTCGCTGGCTCCGTGCTGCAAAAAAGAGAGTTAATCCCAGATGAGATTGGCAGCTGTTTCTTGACTTAGCAAATTCACTCGGTACTCTCCTTCTCTCTCTGGTCTTGCTCCGGCCTAATTATCTTCCCGCACATGGCTTTACATGCTCACTCATTCTAATGCTCAAATTAATGGAAGAGCAGCCCTAATGAGATTTCATATTTATAGCCGTCAAATAAATTGTGTTGGCATGTGTCCTTTTTCTACACTAAAGTGACTGAATGTCAATTCGACAGCATTGACACGGCATGGATGGTGAGGCTGGCTAATGCGGAGAATGATATTATTAGTGTAGGCGGTATTTCTAGTTGAGTTTAGGGATAGAGTGGGGGCAGAAAAGTGTAATTAACTGAACCAATGCTTAGTCTTGACTTAATTAGAGAGTGTGGTCTCCCAGGCCCAGCTAAAGGACCGGGTTCGTAGCAGGGTGACAGGACCAGGCCCAAATGAAGATGGATTCTTATCTTCTGCACCTCACACCTTTCTGGGGAACGTGCACTACTAATTGTCTGTATCAATCTTCATTTGCAGCACAACGATTCTGCTTCTAACTGCCCTCTTCCCTACACTATTAAAAGTATTCTCTTTACATTTACCTTTTTCTTGAGATGGTCCACCATACAGGACAAACAAAACAAACAAACAAAAAACTGCATAGTGGATGAGATGCAAATTTAAAATATTGCACAGTTTGCCCTACATTTAATGACCATTAGATCCGTGTCGACAAAAGTGAGGTGGTTTTAATGGGCTTGTTGCCAATGAAGTGATAGAACAGCCGACTGACAGGTGATAGAGAAGTTACCAACAATTGCTTCCTTCTCACAAATTGACCCAACTAAGCTTGAGCATAATGTTCGCTTCATTCCTCCTTTTTTTAAAGTCCTACTTTGATTATCTTTTGATCTATTTTAAAAGCTTTCCCAGTGTTCTTTTAATTATGGTTATGCCATTTTTAGCCAAAATCAAAAAACCTGTGTCGTTTTCTAGGACATAGTTTCTGCAGAGCAGCAGAAGTTCTTTAGAAATTCCCCTCTGAGTTGTGGGCGGGACCGTTGGTGTGGAGTAAGCCCGGCCCCTTCCCATTATCCATTAGTTTTTGTGCTTTCCCGCTAGCTTACAGCCCTGCACACCCCCAACCTAACATCAGAGGTGCAACAAAAATGATGAGCAATTATTGAAGCTATCCAGCTGTACAGTGTTGAGCCGGACGGCAGCTCAAAAGCACCGTTTTCATCTAAGTGGATCTTTAACATTTAAAGACTAGGAGTCGTACAGTTGGAAGTCTCTTGCATCACCTTAAATGAACTTCTTTATTGAAATAAATTCCCGCCTACAAGTTTCAAGTCAGAAAAAATTAAATAATACAAAAATGTTTGCAGACCTCAGCTTTCTGTGTTTTTTTTATACATGATTGACATGCCATTGCTGTCAAAGCAGACAAGCGTCATCATTATGAGCTTTTTTTCTCACTAGGCGATGGAAACGAAATCGCCTTCGAGAAAAGGAAGAGAAGAGAGAAAGAGGTGAAGAGATGTCAGATGACAGCGATGCAGAGTTTGACGAAGGCTTCAAAGTTCCAGGTTTCCTCTGGAAAAAACTTTACAAGTGAGTTCAGTATAAAGCTTTGATATGTGATAAGACTGAGCACTGTGCCCTGGACTGTTCCACACCCACTGAACTACTACTGAAACCGTCGCTCTTGAATTAGGATTAGCTGATAAATATTTTTGTTTGAACTTTAAAGTTCTTGTAAAACACTTTAAAGTGATTGAGGACTAAAATATTTCAAGACAAAGACTGAAACCTGAAAGTTTTTCATAGCTGACCGAAAGGTTAAAATTCAAGACAGATCTTTTGAGAGTGTCTCAGCATGATTAGATGTGAGCAAATTTGTTGTGTTGTCAGGTACCAGCAGACAGGTGTGCGCTGGATGTGGGAACTTCATTGTCAGCAGGCCGGCGGCATCTTGGGAGATGAGATGGGATTGGGCAAAACCATCCAGGTCATCAGCTTTCTGGCTGGGCTGAGCTACAGCAAACTAAGGACTAGAGGGTCCAACTACAGGTACAGAGACGCACACTGAGAACAAGCAGCGTCCAGAGCCCGTGTGTCTGTATGGTATGAATATTTGATTAGGGGGAATTCTGCTTGAGAGTATTCATCTGAATTATTAAACATGTTTCAATTATCAGACTCTTCACTTTCTTACTGCAGACATCAGAGAAATACTGGCCCTCTGTTTGAGAGAGACTGTTTTAAAAAAACTTTAGACGTGAAGCAGTATAAGGTGTATAATAGGCACCAGAAAAAAAACGGAGGTAATTTTGATTAAAACCTGTTTTTAATTCAGAAGTGACACTCATGCAGACAGCTTGTGGAGCTTCCCTGTTGGTCAATACTCTGTCTACTATAGACGCCCACAAATTGATTGCTTACAAACTCAATTATGGCTCAGTATCAATAGCTTCCACCAGGCAGAGCTTCATACCGGCCCATTAGCGCATCATTGTGTGTTTATGTATTTTTGACAACGTTCTTGTAAATATTTTCATGCACTTTCTTATTTTAGAAACAAATATTAGGTGTAAAGTACAGACTAATTTTTGTTTACTTGATAAATGTGTTCAGTTTTCCCTTTTTTTATTATTAATTTGTTTTTGCTTTAGTCCAGAAAACATTTACTAGAGTCTTCATTAATGTTTTCTTTTTTGTGTGTTTTCTCAGATATGCTGGTCTGGGTCCAACAGTTATTGTGTGTCCAGCCACAGTCATGCACCAGTGGGTCAAAGAGTTTCACACCTGGTGGCCACCTTTCAGAGTTGCCGTTCTCCATGAAACCGGCTCCTTCACCAGCAAAAAGGTAAAGGTTTTTTGTTTACCTTGCTCAAAAATAATGTACTTTTTGAATCACAAAATAAAGAAGAATTCGACAGTGTCCCTTTTAATATTTTGTACACATCCTAATTAATGTTCTTGTGACATTTGTTTTATGATGGAGGTCTTATATAAAGGAAATTAGGCTCAAAACAGCATTTCTGAGTATTTCTGTATTTGAATAATTGCGAGTCAGGAACAGAAGAATAAATTCCGTTTGAAAAAGAGGTTATTTGTGACGTAGAAAATATAAGCGTCAAGTATACAGACAGTTCAAATGTTTCCGGTCTTTTTTCCTGTTTTGTAGGAAAAACTCATTCCAGAAATAGCCTCGTGTCATGGGATCCTCATTACCTCATATTCAGCTGTAAGAAATTTGCAGGACATCCTAATACGTTATGACTGGCACTATATCATACTGGACGAGGGTCACAAGATCAGGAATCCAAATGCTGCAGTCACTGCTGCTTGCAAGCAGGTGCGTTTGCTCCGTGGTTCCTTTGGAATTGAGGCGGGGTTATCACTTCCATGATACTTAATTCTATTCTCTATACGATTTTTTTAATTCTAATAAATATGAATTTACCAGTTTTATACCAAACAAATTTTGTTTGGTGATGTAAAACTGTTTTCACACAACTTGTTGTCTTTTGGGTAAAACAAGGAATTTTTACAATTAAAACTAAATACAAGTGTTTCTCTATCCAGCACTATTTCTTTTGCTGTAAAGTGTTTCTGACTTTCTTGGTTTCTGCAGTTTCAAACTCCTCACAGGTTCATACTGTCCGGATCACCGATGCAGAACAATTTGAAGGAGCTGTGGTCTCTGTTTGACTTTGTCTTCCCTGGTAAACTCGGGACGCTGCCCGTCTTCATGGAGCAATTCTCTGTGCCTATTACCATGGGAGGATACAGCAACGCCTCACCTGTGCAGGTACGTGAACAGGCACAGTCAGGGAGCTCCTACAACAGCTTTGAAGTGCTGAAATATTTTAAAGCCAACGATCACACAGTTTAAGTCAGTTTCACTCGCAGTTGAGAAGAGGTAAAAGGGAGCAGCTTAGAGGAAGAGACGGTGGACCAACGGAGCCATTAAAAGCAGCGCTGGATAATGTAGGCTCATATATGAAGGAACTTCAGTTCCTCCTTAATGTGTGAGAGAGAAAGAGGCTAAAGTAAAGAGGCATCTAAATTGTAGCCCTTTGTCATTAGTGTTCAATCGTTATTAACCCACTGACTGTACAGATTTAATTATTTAGGCTGGCTATTGATGCTTTTTCCGCTGTCGATAATAAAAACCTTTACTAATTATTAATGTTATTAAATGGTCAGAGAGGACAAAGCTTTGCTGCTTTATCCTGAAATCCTCAGAGCAGCAGAGCGGGCCTCTCAGTTGAAACATAAAGAGAATGTATGTGCAAATATCTGTTTGGGAAAATCTACAGCTAAGGGGGTGGGGCCTGATGAGCAAGTGGATATTGGATCCATTACTGAAATGTGCATTTATGCACCCCCCCATTCAATGGGAATCCACTCAGCAGCTTGTGCTGAGATCGCTTGATCCTCTTCGGCTGCTTTCCAATCTCGCCTCCATTTAGCCCCTGGATCTCTCCCCCTGCCGATTTTATTGTCCCCTCCAGCACTGCCAACAGTGTCTTTGATCCCCCCGTGGACTCCCAGAGAGTTAATGTTTAAAGAGCAAACTGGCTTTTAGCACAGAGTCTGTATAAAGTGGAGTAGACCCTTTGCAGGGGGTTTCTTAACTCCTACCAGCCCCCATCTTAAAATGAAGATGTTCAGCAATTGTGATGAAAGAAAAAGCGTTTTGACCCTAGGGGCCAAAAAAGTACTGATTAAAGTTTAATGGCTTACAACATTGAGTAGGGCGGCAGGACAAGTGTCAGAGTTCAGAAACCATGAAGATAGGAGTCTGTCTGTCCTCTAAGGTCTAATTGTTCTCAATACACAGGTCCAGACGGCATATAAGTGTGCGTGTGTGCTGAGGGACACCATAAATCCTTACCTGCTCAGAAGAATGAAGGCAGACGTCAAGGCCAACCTCTCCTTACCCGACAAGAACGAGCAGGTACTCCCAACCCCGTAACGACAGAGATGTTTGTGTCTTTTGATGAGACTTCCTGTTCTCGATCTGCAAAGTGCTTGATTAATGTGTGTTAAATGAATTTGTATAGATGGCCCTTGTCAGGTAAACCAGCTAATAAAGTCCTAGTAAAGTAAAAGAAGCTGGTATTCATTTAAGTGGCTGGTCTCCAGTCTGTCCTCCTGCCTGATGCTGGTTGACTTCTCTGCCCACTCCTGCTCATTAAGATCAATCCCTCAGGACCGTGTTTGCTTTAAAAGCCACAATGCTTCCCAATCATTTCTGTTCTCACTCAACTCACTTCATCAAGTGGCTTTAAAGTGGATTTTCACTGTCCTTTTCAAACGTATGCTACGCACATGCAGGGCATGTGATGAAGCGGTGCAAACCTCGTGAATCTTGCTCCAGGCTTTATTCCATAGCTCTATTCTGATAGATGAAAGACTTTGTGTCATATAATTCCAACCGGACACAAACTGCAATTATTAATTTCTTCTTTGTGAACTTTTTTCAAACAGTTGGTGCTTCCGTGTTTTAAATTGGAAGCTACCCATACGTGACTACCAAAGCCGAGTCCCTGAATGGTCAAATGGTTTAACTTTTGACGCGCATTCAGTGGCTGCGTTTCTTTTTGTACATAGAGCCTGAAAACTGACCTAAAAGAGTTTTGAAGCCTCAAATGTGCATATACATGCGTTTACATAAAGTTTTCATAAACGTTTTTTTGGAGCGTGCATTTCTGAGCCTGGTGTGAACGTAGCATCAGACTCACCTCAAGGTGTGTTTGTTTGCTCCTGTAGGTGCTGTTCTGCAGACTAACAGAGGAACAACGGCAGGTCTATCAGAGCTTCTTAGATTCTAAAGAAGTCTACCAAATACTGAATGGTGACATGCAGGTGAGTTTTTTAAAGTGTTTTGGTTTTTGTGTGGATTGTTGTAATGTTTTTTTTTTCCATGTTTGCTCACAAGGACATCTGCTCCTTTCGCTTTTTCAATCCTTCATTTATAAATTCTGCTTTGTCGATTTCTTTCAGACAGGTTTGTGTGTATTTTTTAAGAGATGTTGGATAGTTGTTGCTCCCTTAAAGAACAGTGTCCAGTTGTTCCTCTCACATTAGCTGGACTCTAGAGAGACAAACTACCATTTATCACCACTGACCAAATAGGCGTGGAGGAAGCGATGGGGCTGACCCGATTGTGCTTGCACACACTCTCATAGATATATTCAGTGGTCACTCTCAGTCCATTAACCACCATTACTAATGCAGTGGCCGCTGGGCCCTCATCAAGAAACACAGCCTTTATCGTCCCTAAATAAATTATGTAATTCATTCCTGTAGACTAAAGTAAATGTGTGTATTTGTTTAAAGGTACAGCATTGCAAAATGCACTAAATTTGATCAATGTGTTGTCACTAGCGCTTTCCCCATAAAAGATAATGGTTTGTCTTCATTTGTTTCCTCTTTGTGCTCAGGTGTTCTCAGGTTTGATAGCACTGCGCAAGATTTGTAACCACCCGGACCTGTTCTCGGGTGGCCCCCGGATGCTGAAGGGAATCCCCGAGGACCAGCTAACCGAGGAGGAACACTTTGGCTTTTGGAGACGCTCAGGGAAACTGATAGTGGTGGAGTCCCTACTTCGGCTCTGGTTCAAACAAGGCCACAGGGTTCTTCTCTTCTCTCAGTCTAGACAGGTGAGCGACACAAAGTTTATATTTTGGAAAGTGTTTGGAAAATGAGGCATAAATCAATCTGTTGTGTCTTTATGATGATTTAAATATGTTATCTTAGAGATCTAGAGGTAGCAATATTGTGTTTTTGCTGCTTCTCCATCTAAAATGTTGCATGTGTTGCTGTGATTATGTGAGAGGCAGAGTGTGTGTATAAAAGAGGTCCCAGCTGTTCCAGTCAATACCAATGAGATTATACCTCAGAGGGAACCTGAGACCATCCCTGTTGGCATCTCTGTCCATGTAATATTAATCTGCATCTAATCCTTTTAGAGCTAATCCAAACCTCACTCCCCGTTTCCTCTTCTCTGCCTCCCTTTCCTGTCCTCTTTTTCTGTGTGTCGTTGTCACTATGATCTTCTTGTGTTCCAGATGCTGGATATCTTGGAAGTATTTGTAAGAGAGAACAACTACTCATACCTGAAAATGGATGGAACAACCACGATAGCTTCTCGACAGCCATTGATTGCTCGCTACAACCAGGTAAGGATCATCCTTCCTGGCTCGGAGAATTAACCATGAAAATCCCATCACTGAGCCCTAACTGATGCTGATCTGGAATCAAGCGAAACTTGATTCTGCATTATGTGATAACAACTCCACTGTAGAAGTTTGCAAGTATGAATTGCTGATTCTTGTTTATCTTATTACAGGACAGATCCATCTTCATTTTCTTGTTGACCACTAAAGTTGGAGGTCTGGGAGTCAATCTGACTGGAGCCAACAGAGTCATCATCTATGATCCAGACTGGAACCCCAGTACAGACACACAGGTTAGACGCTCACTGGAAGCATTTTGCAAGATGACATGACATCAAACTTTAATTAAATCAAACTTAATTAAATAGGAGCTTTTCATGCTTTACAGTAAAAAAAAAGGGTTGTCACAAAAATGTTAACTAAAACCAACCAACGCAACTGCCATCGCCTCCGTTAGCACACACACCACACGACCCCACACACAAATATAAAAACAGGACTGTAATTATAAAACAAACTTATGGCTTTGCTCTGCTGTCAGGAAGCAGTTCATTGGGAACCTATTTATATCAGGAACCAGCTCAGCCACATGAACACTAGTGCCTACCCAGATCCGGACAGGATATGTTTCTTGCCTTTCACCTTTTTTGTTTGTTTTGTTTACTAAAAAGTTAAAATGCTTTCTAAAAAGTGTTAAAAATGAGAGTAATCATTCCTGATTTTTGTGGTTCATCACTTTGTTGACTGCATTTTTTGTGCCAAAAGGCCAGAGAGCGAGCATGGAGAATCGGTCAGACGTTGCAAGTAACGATCTACAGACTATTGACCGCAGGCACCATCGAAGAGAAAATCTACCACAGGTAATGAATGCTTTTGTACACCAAATACACTACATTGCAAGAACTACACAAGTGTATCCGAATTCTTGAATGTCAACTCTTCACACAAAGATTTGTCCTTTGAATGACTTTCCACTTTTAAAACATTAAAATTGACAATTCTTTTTACATCAGCTCCTTTTAGACATTTCAACTAATAACATTTTTTAAGTCTAAATTCTATCTCTGCTTTGGAGACTAGACCAGAAGGGTTCACTGTAATGCAGTGCTTCTCAATTATTTTTTGCGAGCCCCCCTTAGGAAAAAGAAAATGTTTCACCCCCCCCCACACACACACACACACACTCACACTCTCGCCGCGAAAACAATATATTAGTTTAGTATCTATAGAAATTGTGTAATTATACCTAAAATTGTATCTTTTAACAATAACAAAAGAAAAAAAACAGTATAAATCCACTTTCAAACAAATATTAACTTTATTTTGCCACACAGAAACCGTTATATTCTAAAACAGAAAAGAAGCTTAAAGTGCCTAAAATAAAAAAATCTGTCAGTCCTTATTTAAACTAGAAACATTTTTGACCAACTGAACCATTTGATGCTGAGAAAAAAAATTGTCAATAAATAATGTTAAATGTAAATTGATCAGAAATATTAACACAACAGCATCAATATATTTAACGTTTTTAGTCTGAAGAAACGGGTAAAAAAAAACATTGTGCAGATTTTTTTCTAAATGATTGATTGTTTATTTATGATCTTATAAAGTGCAGCTGTTTTCCTGCATTACATGCTGTCTTTCTGTCAAATACTGACAAACTAAAGGACAGGCAGACAAAGAATATATTGATGGAAAATAAAGACGTCATTAAAATACCTACAATAGTTAATAAAGAATGGCATTATTAGAAGAGCTGAGTGAGCTAAAGGCACGAGATGATCCTGGTGTTGCGCAACAAGGGAGCGCTCCGCATGCGCGTTCCACCTCGCAGCCAGAGCCCACTACCCCTCCCCTCTCGTTCTCACACACGCGAGCCGTGTGTGACAGGAGCAGCTGCAGGGACGGCAGTTCACAGTTTCAGGCTGTTACAAACACTGTCATATAACGGATAATAGGAAACCAATGGGGGCGCAGATATTTTTCCAAGCACTGAGCCGCTGTCACCGCCCCCCTTTTGCGCCCTGAGCAATTGCCCGTATTATCTGTACCTAATACCGCTACTACTGCGCGCCCTCCCCCTGGCAGGGGCATGCCCCTCTTTTTGAGAAGCACTGCTGTAATGTAAAGTAACATATATTTTGTTTTTCTTCCAAAAATCCAGGCAAATCTTTAAACAGTTTCTGACCAATCGTGTTCTGAAGGATCCGAAACAAAGACGGTTTTTCAAGTCTAATGACATCTATGAACTCTTCACTCTGGCTGACCCAGATGGATCTCAGGGAACAGAAACCAGTGCTATATTTGCAGGTGTGTTCTCATCACACATCCATTACTAAGTTAAAGAGAATGTCATAAAATTGCTGTTGATGAGGTTATTTTTGGTTTAAAACAGGCACGGGCTCTGACGTCAAAGTGACCAAGAAACCAGCGAGGCCGAAGCTCACGAACAACCATTCACACTCCTCAGCAAACCAAAGAGAAGCTGCTCCAACCAGGAAACGCTCCTCCTCAGAAGACACTGCACTCTTCAAAAGTGGTACATCCTTACCTACTCAGGGAAAATTTAGTACATTTACCGACTGCAAAAATATCGACCAAAATGGTTCAGTTGAAGAGACAACTATTCCAGAAAAAAACAACAACAAAGAACCTCATGGTTCAGTCTTACTGAATCATCACCAGCACAAAGACTTTTCTTTAAGCAGTCCTCAGAAACACCGGGAAAAGAGAAAACACTGTGACTCTGCTGATAAACGTAAGAATAAAAAGGTCAAACGCTCACGAGAGGCTCGATTCGAAGGCCACCGCATCTCTCACCTGGTGAAGAAAAGGACTCTTCTGAAGGAGAAGGCTGAAGAAAACACAGCAGAGGAGCAGAAGAAATCGGATGATTACGTCCTGTCAAAGCTCCTTAAGAAATCTGGTAGGAATCATGTGCGAGTGGTTTTTATGTCACACAAACTTTAAACCCGGTTGTTCAGCTGTCTCACTTCCTGTTGCCTTTGTCAGGGATCCACAGTGTGATGCAGCACGACTCCATCATGGAATCCTCCAACCCGGATTATGTTCTTGTGGAAGCAGAAGCCAACAGAGTGGCAAAAGATGCCCTCAAAGCACTAAAGAGTTCCCGGCAGCAGTGCAGATTGCCCTTTAACAGACCCCCTCCTCCACCTGCAAGGTATCCCATCAGTTCCCTGGGGGTGGGATACAGCTCCTCAGATTTACTTCATTTTTTTGTTTTTTTGCCTGATTTACTTTGTGTTTCAGGAAGCGTTTTGGCCAAAAGAGGAATTCCATCTTAGTCGGACGTTCTGTTCAGTCCACCACCACCTCCATCAAATGCAAGGTAACTTATGTTCCCATAAAAACGTATTACAGATGGTAAATTTGACTGATTATTCACTCTATTCTGTGTTTTATCTCTTATTATAGGATAGTTCTATTGTAAAAAAGTCAGCGTTGAAGAAACCTGGTGCAGGAGCTCATTTCAGTGGGGAAGGAGCAGAGAGTGACTCAAACTCTGCCCCGCTATCATCAGCTTCCCTTCTGGCCAAAATGAGAGCTCGAAATCACATCAGCAACCTCTCCAGTCGCGGAGATGCCGAAGAAGAGGACGAGGACAACTCTGAAGCTCCAGGAACCAGTTCTCCTCCTGCTCCACCCACAGAGCACGATGAGCTTTTAGTCGATCTGCGCAACTTTGTTGCCTTCCAGGCAAATGTGGACGGACAGGCCACCACGCAGGAAGTGCTGGAGTATTTCAAACCGAGACTTACACAGGAACAAGTTCCTGTCTTCAGAGAGCTGCTCAGGAGTATCTGCTTTTTTCACAGAACCTCTGGACAGGAGGGCATCTGGAGGTTAAAGGAGCACTTTCGCTGACAGCAGCAGCAGAGAGGAAACACTGCTGTCTCCAGCTACAACGTTTTTACGCAGTTATATTATTGAGGTGCCAAAATCACAGCGGGCCAAAATAAACCATTCTACCATCTTCAGCAACTTCTTGTTACACAATGTTTGTATGGGCAATTTTATAGTTCAAATGGTTGTCAGTTATCTGAAGAAAATTATTTTGTTTAGTGTCTTGTTTGTTTGTTTTTGTCCTTCTTTGTTGTTGTTTTTGAGATTGGCACTTGAGGATTCATCCACAGCTGTATCTGCTTCCATGTCTTTTCAGGGGCATTGTCCAATGGTTATACTTGAATGTAGATGTTTTCTTTCTTTTTTTCCTTAAAACTTTTATTTAAAACTGTTTACATGCATTTTTTTTCCATAGCTGGTGCTTGAATTGAATTACCTCATATCTGTCATGTTGTTTTAGACTTTGAGATGTAACTTCAGATGTAATATATCATTTTATGAATATTACCTCACTGTAAAGTAGGCTTTGAAGAGTACAATGTTCAAAATATGTTGAGACTTCTTTGAAATACATTAAAATGCCAGCCTTTCAGAATAATTCAAGGAACTGTGATGTGGGCAGTAAAAATCACGTTTTATATTAAATTAATGTAAAACATTTTGTTGCATACATTTAAAAAAATAAATCTTTGAAAAAACTTTTCCTTGTATTTTTTGTGTTTTAAGATGGGTCTTAAATTTTCAAATACATAATACATGTATATAAATTGTGTGTGTAGATTACATAAAAATAAAACTATTCTCACTGGCTGAAATATTAAAATTTAAAATAAACATTTATCAATAATACAGAAGAAAAGTGGAAGAAAACCTCTTGATGTCACATTGAATTGCAAAGGTGACATCACCTTTGCAAAGGTGGTGCTGACCATGGTCCTGAAAAGGGCCCCTGCTGCTAAAGGCAACTATTAAAAGCCGTATTTACTGTGAATTAGTAAAAAAAATTCTACCAGATGAGATGATTTCTTTGGGCCTGTTTTCATTCATCAGAGGGTGGATCTGAAAGGCGCTGACAGGAAGCTCTTTAAGGCCTCCACTTCCGCCAGACTTTTCTAGACCAAATATTGGAATGAAGTTATCAACTGTTATTTGATTTCAATTTTCTCCGCGCTTCGCCGAGGTCATAATAACAACTTTATTTTCAGTGGTGCATAAATTAATTACGCGCATTTAATAACTAAAATATCATTATATTCCCCCTTTAATAACATAAACGCTGCACGCCAGGGAAACCCTTAATAGCGCGGGGCCCTGTAACTGGCCATTATCCCCCTGTAATGATATTACAGAACCAATTACGTGCCATTAGACGGGATTTTCTGCACTTTATGTGGTTTAGTCCAATCCCGCACTTCTCTTCTAAATTTCAGCTGCTTCTCGAAGCCTCATTTTGCCTCCACCTCGGAGACGCATGGCGTCTGCGCTCAGTCGTCCCAGATGCGCTTTAAAACTAATTGAAAGGGTCCCGCAGCAGATCATTTATCCGAGGAAGCGAAATAAATCGCCGGACCCCTTGCTGTGAACAAAATCAAAAATTTGGCCTTGTGAGTGTTCTGCATGCGCAACCCCTTGTAAAGTGGACCTTCTAACACACCCTGTCGAGCAATTAGTCTGCCCGACAGTCAATCTAAAACCCAAAAGCAGTCATCCTCCTTTTTTAATATATGAAAGAACCAAATAAAAAGTGCTGCGGTTATGTGTGGATGTTTATGATCAGGGAATATGCTCGACTCAAGAATAACATCTCTGTTTCTGGCACCCTAAGCAGAGCTGCCTTTTGCGTGTCTCACTTTTTTTTCCTCCCTGGCACGCTCAAAATCACGCGCACACACCAGGGGTTGGGGGGTGACAGAGACAAAGCCGTGATAATCCGATTAGGACCAATTAGGCGTGAGATTCTGCGACAGGAGCTGAAAACCTTAACACTCTGTAGACACTTATGGAGACATCTGGGCTCTCCCGGGGAGGAACGGGGAAGCGCGTGTGGATGGATGTGCGTGCGTGAGCATGTGTGTGTATGAGAGAAAAGAAAGGTGGGAGCACGAGAGATGTGGACACTCCCATACAGACAGTCTGTAGCAGCAGTTTCCCTCCAGAGCTCAGCATCAGCAGCATCTTCTCTGCAGGTAGGATGCTCCCTGAAACAAACTTTGCGCTCTCAGAGGTCCCGCGCGGCTCCACCTTCCAGCTCAGATTTAATGCCTTGCTTTCGGCTACCCATCGATGGGAGGCTTCAGTCTTAAACTTTTCCTCTGTATTCCAGGTTGGGTTGCAAGACTCGGAGCCGCAACGGGATGTTTTACTTTCACTGTCCGCCTCAGTTAGAGGGCGAATGCTGCCGCTCCAATACGCGTGAGTTTACTCCTGAATTCTTAAAGTAGTTTATTCTGTAAAGGTTTGTATTTTAATAATAAAGTCCTATTTTTTATTTTGTATTTCTTGAATTAGTCCCATAAAAACATAATTTTAATGCATCAATATCAACGTGGAATGCGTCAAACTGCAGAGTTTTAGTTTGATCAAATTTCCGTTTTTTGTTTCATCTGTATTATCTTCACAATAATTGATTGTTTTGTGTTGTTTTTATTTATTTTGGATGTAAGGGGTTAAGTGTGATTTTTCCTCCTCTGCTGGCTGCTGCTGGTGGTTTGGCCCGGGGGCAGAGGGGGCGCGTTGTCCCGGGCACAGATGCTGGGTGTCATGGTTCTCAGTCCGTCATGGCTCCCTTTAGACCCCCAGCATCAATGTTTAATGCTGCTAATGGAAACACAAAATCTGTCCAATGTTTACATATTTGCATCTTCATTTAAAATAATTTGCTTACTATTTGTCACAAAACCAGATTCTTGCACCAAATGTCATTTTTAATGTTATTTGCCCTTTAAACAATGAATTTAAATATCTTTTTTTTCATTAATTCTCAGTAAATTCAAGTGGTTTTGGGAGCCACGCCCCGGCTGATTTCGACGATGGATTTTTACGCAGAAAACAGCGAAGAAACAGAACAACATTCACGTTGCAACAGGTAAATGATGCACTCTGTGAGCCGTTTAATCATGAGAAAGCAGCTATGTGCACTGCATCAAATGGGTTGCATCTTTTAATAAAAGATCTAGGCAAAAAGTTTTACTGCAACAGAATTTTTTTTTCTTTTTACAAGAAACAAGAAGGAGTCTTTGAATTTAGCAAGTTTTCTGCTTTATTCAAATTGGAGGCCGTTTAATTGAAGGCCAGTGTTTTATGAAATTAGAAATAATAAAAATAGGAAAAATAAACAGGACCATTTTTTTGTAAAAATACACCAAAATCTCGTTTTTTGACACTGAGGTGTTACAACTTGTTATGTGCTCCTGCAGCTGGAGGCTTTGGAGGCTGTCTTTGCGCAGACTCACTACCCGGACGTGTTCACGCGGGAGGAGCTGGCCATGAAAATCAACCTGACCGAGGCCAGAGTTCAGGTACGGCTGCGCGCGCAGCTTGACGCGTTCTCCTGACCATGCGAGGAAAGGGGGCTAAATTAAGATGCTCTGTCATTCTGCTGATACACTTTAATAACATCAACATAATGGTGAATATTAGATTAGCTTGATTAATCGGTCATTCATAATTAAGCAGCGATAATGTTCCTCACTAATTTGTCCGTCTCAGTTGTAGGGACACATCATCCACTCAGACCCGTTTTTCTCCAATCACTCTCAAAATAATCTGAAAAATCCGTAAAAAAAAAAAATAAAGAGAAAAAAGATAAGGAAAAGTATTCCTCACCTGAAAACAACTTCGAATTCATATTCTGCTCCTGCCCCGCACATGCGCGCGGCTATAAACTTGGCCAGATGTAATTAAGTTATGTGCCCTGTATGTAATTTCCTGCATTCCAGATTTGCTTTTGGGTTTTGTTGTGCACTCAGATCTAATTGTAGGAAATGTAATAGTTTTCCTTTTGTTCCCCAGGGTCATCTTACTATCGCTTAAACCCAATGGCGGGGTTGATAATGGAATCCGGCGCTGTAAATTAGGGATTGTAAACAAATTATTCCCCTTCTAATCCGATTACAGCATTCCTATTATTAAATCTGAACATGAATCCACCGCAGTATGCATGGATATTAAACTTACATTATTATTAGAAAATAAATTTCCTTTCCGTTGTAGTGTTGTTGCCCCCCTTTTTGGAAAGTGTCAATGGGCTTCCCCCGCATTAAGAGCACGCAGCAAATTGAGATTAATGGAGCAATTATAGCCCATTCAGAGAGGGTTGTGTGTGTGGGGGGCGCGCGACTTCTAGCTGGAAGGTGCAGGGGTGAGATAAGTCCATCGGCTGTATTGTTGTCCTGCCATCAAAATGTTGTCCTTTCTTTATGCCGAATGAATGTTTTGTTTGGCTGTTGACATCATTTACACCCGGGGTACAATGGGAGGCACAAAGAGCACATGCGCACCGGCTCTAACCTCCATTCACGCATCATGATTAATGCCTGCTAGAACCAAGTCCTAATCGAATCTGATGTTGTCAAACAATCACTAAATAGGGAAATAAACGACTTCATCATAGCTGCCTCTCTCTTGGGCAGCACAACTGTCAGTGGGAAGTCATTAAAATATGATAATGAAAAATTGCTCAATTAAATGTTGTTATAGGGAGTGACCTTCCTTCGATTAAGATACCACAACTTGGTTCTCAGCTGTGTTGATGTGCAAGTTTTAGGTGAAAAGCAGCGACTCAAACTCTGACAAGAAAGCAAATGTGATTCAGCCTTTTCCTACCAGGACAATCTGTGATAAAGAATGCCCAAGAAAATTCAACTTTTCCTAGTTAAATACAATCTATACCTGATAGTAAAATTACAAGCATTGCAATTTAACCTCATTCCAAAGTTCTGCTTTGTTCCAGGTTTGGTTCCAAAACCGCAGAGCAAAGTGGAGAAAAACGGAGCGAGGGAGCTCCGACCCTGATGGAGGAAAGGAGCAGATCAGCGAGGGCACTCCTCCTTCTCGGAGCATCAACTCCCAGTCCCCGGTGGATCAGAGCAGGAAGCAGAAAGAACCGATGGAGATGCAGCAAAAGTGAGAAAAACAGGCAGATGTGGCAATCTTTACGATCAATCGTTTGTACTTTGTTCTTAAAAAAAGGCCTGTTCTCTCCAGCATCAACAGGACAGTGGGTCCTGGGGGTCCGTTCTTTCCATCCTGTATTCCCGGCACACTCCTCAACTCTGCCACCTATGCCCAGGCTCTCTCTCAAGTGGCCACCCTCAAAGGTAGGTTCTCATGTCTTAAGGTGGACATTGTGTTTTTAACAGTCACCAACTATTATAGTTTTTTTCAGGCAACCCCCTGTGCTCCTGCTGCGTTTCCGACCCAATGGGCTTATCCTTCTTGCCACCCTATGGTTGTCAGGGCAACCGCACAGCCAGTGTGGCCGCCCTGCGCATGAAGGCCCGCGAGCACTCAGAGGCGGTGCTGCAGTCTGCAAACCTGCTCAGTGCAACAACCGGGCCTGGCGCCGGAGTGGGAGTTCTCTCTGGGGTCGGTGTGAACCCTGCTGGGGTAGTGAGGCCCACTGTGGGCCCTGCCATGGAGATGCCCTGCGCTGGCATTAGACGGGGAGACAGCTCCAGCCCCATCACACCTGCAAAAGTCCCCGCCCTGAGCGCCAGCCCGGAAAAGCGCCCTCACTGCTCCAAGGAACCAGCAGAGAAGAAGTGAAACGCTGGAAGTGGATATACTGATTATTAACGGATAAACAACTAAGCACAACTACTGGCTGACTTCAGATCCATTCTGGGACCTGTATGGATTCAATCATAAAAGTATTTGATTGTAAATTCTGATTGTGAAATACTTGGGGTGTTTGTTGCCCTCATTAAAGCACAACTGTGATGTTGGATCTATAAGTGTTTACATGCGCCCTTGGATTTATGTACATGCAAAAAGGCCCATTTGATAATGTGAATTTAGGTAATGCCATCACCTCTCATTTTTGGTCAGAGGATGGTTGCTTACATTGTGAATGTTAATGCATGAAAACTGTGAGTGTTTGAAATGATGGTTGATGGTTTCTGCAGGACTTTGGCCGACATCACATCAAGTCTCATTCTTTAGTTTTTACAGTGAAAGTGCACTTTGATACTTATCACTTTTTTCATTTTAAATATGTTGGACTGCAGCATCCAGGAGCACACAGTTGCTGGTTTTTCCCATCAATCTGTTTGCACATTTGTAGCGCCAGCAGACAGGGGAGGCACCAGTCCTGTCGTCACATGTTCTTTAAAACAATTAAAGGTGTAGTCGCTCATGTTCCTCTCCTGTTACTTCTCGTTCCAACCATCTGTTCCGATACATTATTTATTAGCTGCTCTTCAAGCCAGGAGCAGAGAGCTGTTGTGATTCATGTGTTTACTTTTAGGAACACTTCCTGTTTTCAGATTTCCTAATAAACTCCAATAAATATGACACATATACATTTACATGTTGAAAAGATAATTTCTCAAGAGCTTCAAATGCTGAGGATTCCAAAATATCTGACTCATATAAAAATCCTCTGATCACACAGAGTCCACCAAACCTACGAACACACAGCCAGCAGATCGACTGATTTGATTTGCATCCTTGAGGATTTTCAGGAAATTACTTTTGATAGTCAATAACACAATTAAGTAAACTACACACACATTACCATGAATTATTGATAAGAAATTATATATTATCATGAAGTGCTGGTTCAATAATTGATGAGGCGAAACCCTGGTGACATGGAAGAGGGAGATTATATCAGAAGTCATGCCAGGTTGTACACAAGGCACTCGCATTTGATCATTTTTATACCATTGCAACTATTCTACTAAAGAGTTGCGTTTACCAACCAAGGCTTTAAGGTGCCCTAATGGCTCAGTTCAACACATGTTTTAATAAATATGTATTTATCAAAAAAGGGCCCATTTTTTCACTTTTAATAGCATTACACCATAAAAGTATTTCTCGATATGATAAAAAATAATTGAAAAGATGACAATATTTTGTGATAACATATTTTATTTTTAGTAAATGATTAGGTAATGAGTTAAACGACAACAGATTATTAGTTTTTTTGCATAAAACGGTCAATCCTGAAAACTGCAATTGTATTTGTTAATTGCTACACACAAAAGACGCAAAAAAAAAAACGTCGTTCCCCCCAAAACTGAACACAGCAGATGTGGAATTGAATCATTCACCAAAACAAAGAATGCTAAAGTTATAACGACTCCGATCATCATTAAGTTTTGCCTGCCACCCATAATTCACCACTTTAATATTTCATAAGCAAGTCAAGTTGGTGTTGACATTCAGCTGCGCATGTGGCATCATTGATTGTTTTCTGTCACCTAAAAAAAAGTCGGTTTTGCGGAGCATTGTTATATCAAATTAGCTGGAGAGCAGCCAGAAAAGCAGTCAAACATGGTCAATGTGGGGGACAGCAGTTGAACTGTTTTCTTACATTGCAGCTAATGGGCTTCTTTTGTTGCAATAATGAAATCTTTTTTCCCCACAAAGATGTGGGAAAATTTGTAATTTGCACATGAACAATCCACAAGAAAACACAGCGTGGAAGAAAGTTAAGCCCTTCTGCCTGGCATTCGGTGCAATCCCCAAATTCAACTATTCTGAAAGACGCCCCAAGTTAGATATACAGTGTATCAAAAAGCCACAAAAAAAAACACATTGAAAGGATTGTCTCTGTTTTGAATTTCTGCAGCAGAGTTGATCAATAACCCAATCAATTAGAATCAGTTAAGCTCATCCCTGAGTGGAGATTACACAAATAGAGCAGACCTTAATGCAGCAGTAATGTGCATTTCGTCCATCTGCCACATAACCACATCTCTGCTCTTCCTTACTCAGCAAAGAGAGGAACATCATCTGCATTTCTGATCAATTATTACAGAACTCAGTGACTTCTCAATAAATAAATAAAAGTTGAAGAAAGGTTGAGCAAAAGCCACACAGAGGGATGTGATGTGACCCTTTCCACTGATTTTGTGTGAAGAAAAAGACAAGAAGGACTTTATTTTTCCGACCACTAGAGGGAATCTGTGAGCAAAAACAAACTCATCTGCATGATCTTGAACCATTGAGTCATCAACTGTTTAGGAAGAACTGATTACTTTTCAAGAGGGGAGAATTTTTCAGAGGTAAATTGTACTGATCTAAACTCTTTTTCAGTAAAAAGCTTGAAGTTGAGGCCAGAACAAACAGGCTTAACAAGCACTAAACAAGCTTCTGGGTGAGCGATTGAAAATAAAGATTGAATGGAAAATGTTGCATTTAGTTTAAAGGGATGGTGCTAGCTGCATGTGTGTATGTTTGTGCCTGCCAGTGTGGTAGAGTGCAGCTCCATTAAAGCCCATGTGTGTGTGTCCATCATCTCATCAAGCCAGCCCTGCTCCCGCCAAGAATCCCAGGGAGCTATTTGCCACAGCAATCTCCTATTATAGCTCAGGCTGCAGGACAGGAGAGGAAAAGGAGGGGGGTCCACAGGAGGAGGAGAACAGGTTCCTCTTTTCCTGGTCAGGAATAAGAGAGGAGGAGGTGGCGCATTGAGAAAAATGATCAAAAGGAGCATCTGAACCGCCAAATAGATTTGCTGATTGCACTGTAAGCTCTGTAGTGATGATGGACTAAGAGACACTTGTTGACACCTAAATTCTTATCAGTTTTACTCAGAGAAGATGGGAGGCTCCTAAAGCAGTTGAACAATTTTTTTCAAACCACAAACTCATTGCCCCCTTTAAAACCCCACAACAACCACTAATCCCCCCAAAAATGTGAATTATTTTCATGTGTGAGCTTACACATCCTTTTAAATGAGATGTTTTCGGTTCCCAGCTCGCCCTCAAAATGGCCAACAGTGGCGGTCCAGATTTAAAAATAGTTGAGACACTGTTTGTTTCAAGTCTGACACTCGACACCAAAGGATCCGCGTGTTAGCTCAACCGTCACTCTGTCCCCTCATGGTGGACACTCTCTACGGGACAACTCCTCTATTTCCGTCTGGTCTGCTGCACCCAGTCCTGCTGCTCAGATCCATAGAGGGTTCTACGAGCTGCGGGATCTCAAGATTTGCTTTGGGTTCTGATCAATTCAAAGTGTCTGACGCTGACAGACAGAGAAGAGTTACGTAAAGAAAAAACGACAAAACCTTTTTCTTTTTGGTGAGGCTGAGTTTTCAGAAGATTACAACCCTCCACATTATACATCATAAATCTGGAAGGTAAGAAATTGATTCAAAATGTTTATTTTCATACTTAATGTGAAAAATGCAGTAAAAACATGACCTACAAATTTCAAACAAGAGAAAGTAAACATATGATTCAAGATCATTCTTGTTTGAATATATATATTTAAAAAAATCGTTGAAATAACTGTTTGGTCTTGTATTATTAAAAAACAAAGAAAAAAGAAACCACAGAAAAAAAATTCATTTAAAAATACTTTATTTAATCATATGTCATTAACATTTTAAAAAGTTTACTTTAGTTTCACAGGCGTTCAGTTTTCTCTCAAAGCAAATTTGAAAACGACTCCTCTACGGTGTCAGGTTTTAGAGCTGCACGCCGTCACTGGACAAAAATAAACTTGTCACATGCAAGAATGAGCAGAAATCATCCTGACAGCAAGAGGTGAGATGATTATTGCATTAGGAGTCTCAAATGCAAATGTGAAATTCATTTATTAACAAGTTGGGATTTTTAACAAAGCAAAGAGGCACACTGGGGAAAAATATGAACAAGGAACATTAAAAAAAAAATAAAGGACCGTGCTAAAAGTGTTTTTGGAGTAGTTTTGCATCAAAGCAGTTAATTTTATCTGTCTGATGCTAACTGTGCAGTATGGTGGCTACAGTGAATTCTTGTTGTGAAGATGCTTACACAATGATTTGCCCCGGGGTCAGAAGATATCAATGAACCACCAGATATTCTGAGCAGTGTGACGGATACTTGGCAGCTTTTCAACACCTAAGCAGATGACACCAATGTCTTTACATCTGCAAAAAATTTATGTAAAATACAGCCAAAAAAAGGGGAAACTCGCGTTTAGAAAAAATTAAATGTTAAATGAATTACATGTTGAAAAAAAGCCATATAAATTTGACCAAGTTTAAAATAATCAGTTTTTAAGGCTAAGAAGTGTTGAGGTGGCTGCTGGCTGGTGATAAAAGAAATGAAAAGACGTCTATATTTTTTTTTTTTTACTGTATCAAAATCATTGTGAGTCACATGGGGACATGAGAATATTTCTGCTGTCATCTGATGGGAGGCACAGGTCATAATTTCATCTCAGTTAAACTACAAGACAGCTACAAACTGCAAATCCAAATGTTCTTCCTCACACAATTAAGGGCTTATTGTTTTATAACTGCATACTAAAAATCTGGATCTATAAAAACTATTTCTACTCAGTGTTAGTAGGCCTGGATTGGGGGGGTTTAACCACAAAATGGTCCCCGAGCACAGCTGTGTCTGCAGCTCACTGTTCCTCCAGGGGATAGATCAAATGTGGAGAACAAATTTCACACACGTAGGTGTGTGACAACTAAAAGGACTTTAAATTTAATCAAATACTATATCTTTAATCTTTTAGTTCCATGAAAGCTTTAAAATTTAAGATTAAGAGCTTCCCTTATAATGAAAGCTTTAATTATAACTTTAAAATCTGAACAAAGAAGAATTTAAGTCATTTACTGTCAACTTGCTCTGTGTAAGCCCCGCTAGCCTGACTTGAATTTTCTAACCCTGTAACCATAAAATGAGACTTCTAAATTAAGCAACAATGTCTTTCCCTGTTTTTCTCTCATATCAAGTTCTTGCTACATCAGCAGTGGTAGAATTTTTACTGATGCAACTGGATTGCCTCAAAAAACTCCAGTGAGGCCGTCCGCTCTGAGCTTAGCAACAGCGCAGTTTTATTACCGTCTGTGAAGGTCACACTAATCGAGTGGAAGGATTTACAGAGCTGTTTTCAGAGCTACATGCATAGCTGCCTAATGCAAATGGAAAAAAGGTCAGCTATTAAAACACACCACAACAAAGTTGGGGATTATGTTTTAAAGCACAACCCCACTCTGGAGGAATTGTTTGTTTGTTTTAGCTATATTTAAAAAGTATAGCACTGTTTTTCTGGCTGATTTTCATTTGTTGTTTTTTTTTGTAATTTTAGGGAAATCTTTCATTCCTGGGATTATATATCCAGATGTCAACCAAAGCTCACAATGCTGTAGGAGTACGCTCTGCATGGAGGCCCCACACTCCTGGTGCTGCAGCTCCACCAGCAGGCCCACTATATAATTATCAAGGTGTACTCAACCTGAATGACTCAGCAGCTGAAATCAGATTTTTTTCTTAATGAGACTGCATCATGATCTCAGTCGAGAAGCGCCGTTCAAGTCGAAAGAGCGGCAAACATCGCAAGCGCAGCGACACGTCCAGTGGTGGATCCTTCCTGGATGAGAATGACCGTGAGGTCAGCAGTCTGACCGACAGAGCGTTCAAGAGCCTTTGTATTGGAGATGAAGCTGTGTATAATGACTCCCACCTTGGATTACCCTCTTCCAGCACCCACATCGACAGACAGCTCGCCTTCGCTCAAGATGAGCCGTTCAGGGATGAAGAAGAGCGGGAGGAACTGAAGAGAGCTGCTCATCAGAACTTCAGCTTGAGGGTGCAGCAGTATGGACAGGACTGGGTGCATGAAGGAATGTATGGGACATCGACCCATAAAGATCCAGAGTGGGGGGTTTATGGGGACAGGACACAAGGTAGGGTGTCTGCCACATTCCAGAACTCCTTTGTTGAAACCTCTCAACAAGGAATGTCTCTCAGAGAAGAAGAGCTTTCCTTCATCAGCAATGGAGCCACAGAGCTAAGTTTACAGCATCACCGCAGCCGCTCCAGAGTCTCCTCGCTCATCAGAACCTTCAACTCTGAGGTAAAAAGGAACGGAGCGAACATAAATGATCAATTCCGAGGGTGTAACGTAGAGACAAACTGGGACAAATCAGCTTTGATGAATATCCACAATGAATTTTCTGATTTCTCTTCATCGTACCAGCAAAACTTAAACAGCAGCAGCAACTTTCCCTCTGCTGGCCCCTTTTCCTGCAGAGATGACAACTTCTATAGCTCCGACATGGCAGCAGTGGCTCACATGTCTCACAATTCTGTGTCTTCCTTTATGAGATCATCACACAATGAGCTGAGTATGTCTGCGCAGGCAAACTGCAACTCGCCCTTCTTCATACACAGTGAGTTTAGTCCCTTCAAGGTATGGAGGGAGCATAACAGGTTTCCCTTCCAGCAAAGAGAAATCTCTGGCTTTATGCACTGCTCACAGTTCCCAAAATGGTACGAGACACCAATGTACAAAGAGCTTTCACTTGAAAATCAACTGCAGGGTCCTTATAGAGGCATGAGACACAGTAGCAGCAACTTGGCCCCAAGGGCTCCTTCGAATCCCTCACACTTCACCTCCATGTCCTTGATGCAGCAGAAAGCTTCAGCTGTGGAGAAGCGCAGTGAGTCTGAGCTTGCAGGTCATTACCCTCAGAGGAGGCGAACTCAGACTCTGGGAACTAACAAACTACCCTGCCAACGCCCATCAACTGCATCCCCCACGGTCGAGATGTCTCGACGCGTCAGGGATACCATCAGTTCTGTCAAAGCCCTCCAGCAGAAAATCAAAGTGATGTCACAGCAAAATATCTCAGCAGGGGTGATAACAACCCAACAAGAATCTTTTAGGAATCACAATTTATTTCAATATGGAAATAATGCTGCTCCAAAGATGGTAAGCAGTGACATCAGCACAACTCCTTTTACCATCAGCCAGCTCCCTACGCCTTCAGTGACTGCCCATCAAGAAGAAAACACATCAGGTTTCCAGCAACACGAAGCTTCCCCTCAACCAGTGGAGCATCCTCCAGTAAGGGCTGAAAGCAGGGGAGTTACTCCTGATGCTAGGCTGTCCTCCTACAAATCTCGAGCAACAAGCTTACTCTTCAATCTTAAAGACAACAGGAAAAGAGTAAAAAGCACTTATAGTCCAACCAAATTTAAAGGTTTGGATAAACAGGAGAAAAACCAACAGCCTCTTATCCAGGAGCCAAGAGAGACAGTAATAGATGTGCCGGATTGTCTAGATCCAGATATTCAGTTTTTGCAGCAAGAAAACTCCAGAAGCACAATTATGGCTGCTAACCAGTATCAAAACCCTGCACTGACCCTTGAAACTCAACTCGAAAGAGTAAATACAGGCCAATACCTGGAAAACACTTCGACTGATTACCAAACTGCTCAGGTGCAAGGAGGAATGATTTGTCATTCTGGGTTCAGTGGCTTCATATCTGGAAATTATACTAGCAATCAGCTGACTAATGGACAGAATCGCCATGAATATTTAGCATCATTTACTCCCTATAAGCAAGGTGGCAGAGATAACAGTCAACTTCAGGAAGGACTTCAACACCCTCATGCAGCTGCGGACATAACAAGGCTTAACATTGACAGAAGTCAAAGCAAAGACAGTCTGATAAGAACAGCAGAAGCAGAACAGGCGTTAAATGAACCATTAGGAAAGGTCATAACTGAAAGGGGTAGATATGAGAACTTCCAAGATGAAATCAACAATCATCATAACACATCCTCAAATAGTAAGTGGCAAAACTGCAAAGACACAGAAAAGGTGAGTCTGAAAGCTGCTGCTCTGCCAATAAAACAAAACTCAGTTCACTTAATGGAAAGGCAAGAAAATCCAAGAAATGTACATAAAGCAACTGAAAATGTTGAGGCTATGGAGAGCTTAAGTTTCGAATCATCTTCTCATAAAAGTGTCAGTTCGGTGGGTAATAGTTTTCTCCATAAATCAAATGCAAAGAAAGAGCAAAATGTGCAGGACATGAGAGATGATGTGGCATTGAATTATAACACACATGCAAATAAAGATAATAAAAGGCCAAACCAGCTTAATCCCACAACAGATAATGCAAAGCTAAATGCAGCTCAGATAAAAACATATACATCACTCATGACGGAGGATGAAAAGCAAATTCTACAGCTGCCAAAGTCTAGAAATACAGGACAAGAAAAATCTTCTGTTTGCACTGACAATGCATCTGAATTCATGATGGCAAACCAGATGAACCATGAAGAGTTTGACGGAGTGAAGGGTGAACAAGCCATGGCAGAAAATAAAAGAGTAAAACACGGCAAAGCACAGATGGCAGCAGCTCAACAGAGGGCTGATGCAGAGCAGCCAAAGGCAGAGTCCAACAGGTTAATTTTAACCGGACAGACTGACCCACAAACTGACAAAACAGACTCCAAAGCGGAAGCAACAAAAGCTGAGACTCTAAAGCAAGAATGTATGAAAAAAGAAGAGAGTAAAGGAGAACTGAAAGAAGACGAAAGAGAAAAGCATCCAGAAAAAAGCATGGGGCAACATGCAGCAGTGAAAACCAAAGCTTGGATGTCAACAGATGAATCTACAGGTGTTTTAGGAAAAGATGAAAACACAGAGACGAAGCAGGTTAAGCATTTCAAAAGAGAACAAGAGGAAACAGAGAAACCAGAAGAAAAACAAAAGATAACTCAAACAGCTGCCATCGAAAGAGTAAAAGAATGTAGAACTGCACAAGAAACAGACAAAACCAACAACCCAGAACAAGCTGAGACAGATTGGCTAAGAAAAGAACAAGCTGAGAGTGGACTAATAGAGACAGAACAGGTCAAAACAGAAAAGATTCAAGTAGAAGAGGCTGAAACAAAATGTAAAACAACTGAGAAGACAGAGCAAACCGATGACCAAAACAACAAAACAAAGCTAACAAAAACAGAGGAAGAAGAAGGCAGAAGAATGACGCATGTAGTGCAATCTAAGACAGAGAAAGACTCAACACTTTCAAGACAAGTAAATGCAGGACAATCTACAATGTGTGATTTCAAAGGCACAAAACCAGAGGAGAGAAAAGCAGAGCAGCTGAAGCAGGAAGAAAGGAAGGTGGAGCTGAGTAAAGCGGAGCTACTGAAAACAGAAAACCTCCTGGAAAAGTCAGCCAAACTCACAGCTAAGCTCGTAGCCACACAGCAAGTCAGAAATGAGTCTGATAAAGTTGAGCACGTCAAGACAGAGTTAGCCAAAGCTAAAGCGGAGCTGGCCAAAATCAAGGAGAAAATGAGAGGCGAACCAAAAGAAAAAGTCAGCAGCAATGTCATTGTGAGGGAGGATGAAACTCTGAAGAATAATTCTTCCTCTAGTGTGGTTGCAGTTAAAAAGGCTGAACAACAAACAGAGGATCAGGCAGTGGAACTAAAAACAGATAGAATACCTGATGATTACGAACGTCTTAAAGAAAAATATAGATTCATTCATGCAACATCAACACTTAAGAGCAACTTGTCAGCATCAGAGAGTGCTTTAGGTCCTGTCAGTGGGGCAAAGATGGAAACAGTTACGGCAGGAAATAATGAAGACTCAAAAAGTCCTGCCAGCACATTTTTGAAAAGTAACACACAAAGTACCAAGAAAGTGATCAACTTTAGAGAAAATGAGGCCACAGAAGGTCACGTTGATAACAATTCATCCAAGGAAACGTCCATTGTTAAATTTTCTCATATGAATGAGTATGAAAGAGTAAATGAAGAAGATGTAGCTGATAAGTTAAAAGTCGCTAATGTTAAAAAGAAGCAAAATATAGATTCTAAAATAGACAATGTTTCACCGCAGAGTAATTCGGAGATGGCTAAACTGCACCCTCATGATGGAAAACCAAACTCGACTGAGCACAGCAAAAGCACTGGTAAAGAACCCCAAATCGCCTTTCCTAAAACATTATCCTATAAAGAAAAAGCTCAGACTAAGCAGGAGATCTTAACTTCCAAAATAAAAGCTCATGCTGAGAAGGAAATTTCAGCACTAAAAGAAAAGGGGTTTTCTCTCAGCAAGAATTCTTCAAAGCAGTTGGTAGGTAGCCAGAGTTTCAACGTTCGACAGAAGCCACTCTCACAAGATGATGCTAAAAAACACGAGGGTGCATTGTCCAACTATGTCTCACCAAAGCATCCGCTGGAGTCTTCAGACGTCAAGACAGAACTAGAGTTTGGTAGAACCCCAACTCAGACTGTAGAAAAACCCAGTAAAACAAACCCCACAGCAAATAATATCAAGACAACTGAGAGCTCTGAAAAGAAACACACTGAAGTCAAGTCATCAATGCAGAACAGCGAGCAAGCATCCAAGATTGATCAGCAAAAACAGCAAGACAATCAAAGAGAAGCAACTAAAAAACAATCAGATGAGGTTAAAGATCAACCAACTTCCAAGGCGATTATCTACAAAGGATTTGAGGATCTAACACAAGCTGTAGAGTCCAAACCTTTGACTATAAAAAACTCTGAAAGAGAGGAAACGACTTACGAGGACCCACAACCACCAAATACTGCACTTGGGCAAACTGACCTCCGTGAAGCCGATGACAGCTTGCAGATTATGGGAATAATGGTGACTGTACGAGAAGGAAAACCACCTCAGACTGTAGATGAAAGTATCAACGCTGATGAAAGACAAATGAAATTCTCAAAGAAAGAAGGGAATGAATCTGAGCTGGATAGAAGGCAATTTAGTCCAGGCTGTGAAGGAAACACGTGTTCTAAAGAGATGAACTCAGTTAAGGCTGTGAAAGGACAAAAATCACATTCTACTATGAGTGAAAGTCTGGCTAAAGCTGTTGAAAGTACTAGTCCTGAAACTCCAAAAGAAACATTATCATTGGAAGCTAAAGATATCAACGTGGCAAGGGCTGCCATTGAGAAAACGATAAATCCCCAACAGGGGAATCCTACACTATTACCAAAACCAGTGACTCAAACAGATGTGATGAAAGGTACCCACCTGATAAAAACAGATGCAGAAAAAAGCAAAGAACAAACAGCATTGGGCAACAGTGACTTTATTTCTAATGTGGTCACCACTGGACCCGAAGGTCACAGCGATTCAGAAATATCGTCAAAAAAGTTAACAGAGACTTTTGGACTTAAATGCACCAACATAGATGTGCAGACTGCATCATCATCAGAGGACAGCAAGGAACATTCAGCAAAACTGTTCAGCAATGCCACTCTTACCAGCAGTTCAACCGAGCATGAAAACAAACACTTGCCTCCAGATCTTCAAAACAAAGAAACAGATATTAGAGACAGTAGTCATGGTGATGATAATCTGCATATTGATAGCATAGCCGTCAGAGTTGTTCCGGCTGTAACTGATAACAACAAAAGGAACATCGTGGAAAAACCGCTTATTGCCGATTTTCCCTCCAGTGCAAGTTCTGCTGCTGAAAAACAGCAAACTGCAGCGTCTAGTTCTAAAGCAAACGATGAACAATGTTCTGAAGATGTATCTTCTGCAAGCAGCGAACACAGGATGAAGGAAACTTTGGAGAACAATTTAGCCGTGCAGCACGTGCTGTCCAGTGTGAGGAAATTGTCAGACTTGTTAAAAATGAATAGTAAAGTGAGCAACCTAAATGTAGTCAATGAGACTGCTGAAGCCAATGCCGAATCAAATGTAGAACTGAAGGAGCTAGACTACTTTCAAGTGCAAGGCCAAGTAGAAACAAACAATGAGGCACAAAACAACTGTACAACTGAGAAAGCAACAGCAAAGAAAAGCGAACTTCAGGATACACCACCCAACAAGACAGCCAGTATTGAAGATTTACCCAAAGATGGAAAATCGGAAGTCTTTGTTTTCAGTGTGGATCATTGCTTAAAGAAAGAAGATTTAATCTCAGAAAACCCTCAAGATGACAGTATTAAGAGGAACAAACTGGAGGCAGTTGACACCCCAGCTTCAAAACTAAATACCAGTTCCTTTGAGCCATGCAACAATGAGGGAAAAGTTAATGTAAGTCAAGCTAATCACATAGGGAAAAATCCCTCAGAAAACCCGTGTAGTTTATCAGCTACGGACAAAGAGAATTCAAGACCTTTTCCACAAATAAAAGCAGAAAAAGTTACAATAAAGTCAGATGTCAAACCAAAATCAAAAGACAAGACATCTGCAATACCTGAAATATCAGCGATTGCTGATTACGCCCGATTGAAGGTAATTGTTTCAGAGGAAAGAGAACTGAATACAGCTCAGGATTTCCCACCCAGCAAAAAGGAAGGATTCTTTCCTCTAATACGAAGTCATCATAGCAGACGCCCTGTCTTTACTACTGACTCGCAAGGATCTTCTGTGAAAGAAAAAAGTTCATCAACGAAGCCAGATGTGAGTGTCAAAGTGAGTAAAGAGCCCAAAGCAACCATATTTCCAATTACAGAGAGAGAACACCAAAGAACAGGGATGTTCAAAATGGGAGACAAAGACAAACAAGAAAAGATGCTTTTGGAGACAGACAGGACGCTTTTAGCTCAGACAAAACAAGTAAGTGAAGTTGAAATCCGAGAAATTCATCAAAAAACTGGTCAGCCAAACTCATCATCTGCAGTCAGTGGGCTAACATCCAAAGAGCTGACATATTTAGATAAAAATCTCCCTTCACAAGCTGCTTTGGGAGAAAGACATCACACAAAAGAAAACACAACTTATCTGAGGAAAGATGAGAGTCCTGAAAACCAACAAAATATAAACATTAATGTTAAAGGTGGAAGGGCAGACCGACTGAAAAAGGAAAGACTTGCAAATCAAGAAGATGATAATAAAATGAAGAAGTTGGAAAAAGGAAAACAACTGGAAGAAGAATTGATGACCAGGGTTGATAACAGAAAAAATAATGTCAGGATTGAACACATCATGGAGGAGAGCAGAGCTTCTTTAGCTGAAGAAGAGAGGAGAGCCGCTCAAAGAGAAGAGGAGAAGAGAGCGAAAGAGCGTGAGGCTGTTGCTCAAATGATCAAGGAGAGACGTGAGCAACAAAGACAAGCAGACAAGAAGACAGAAGAAGAAAGAAAAACAACATGCAAAGAGGATACAATTACAGATCCAAACATCAAGGATTTTCAAACAAAAACCAAAAACCAAATAAGAATCCCAGAACATGAGAAGTGTAGATTTGGTCAAGAACAACTAAGAAGAACAGCAACAGAGCAACAGTGGAAATATACTCAAGAAAACCAGCATGGAAGGGCAGCAAGAGAACAAATACTAGACCAGCAAATAAAAAGGGAATCAGATACTCAAGATAAGCAAATTATCCAGGGAAAGCAACAACAAGTGGAGCAGCAAAGTAAACTTTTACAAAAAGAGCATCAGCAAAGGGCAGCAGAAGAGCAACAAAGCAGAAGTTTCACCAGAGAGAAAGAGAAAAGGGCAACAGAAGAGCAAAAGACAAGATTTACTCAAGAGGAGAAACAGATAGTAACATTAGAGCAGCAACAAAGAAGATCTGCCAAAGAAAAAGACAATAGAAGAGCCATGGAGGAGCACCAAAAGGAACTTGTCCAAACAGAGCAACAAAAAATACCAGCAGAGGAGCAACAAAGGAAATTCTTTCATGAAAAGCAACCGAGAAAGGCAGCAGAGGAGCAACAAATAAGACAGGCTGAAGAAGAAAAACAAAGAAAGATTGTGGAGGAGCAACAAAGGCAAACTGAAGAGCTACTGAGGAGATCAACAGAGAAACAACACTGGAGAACAGCTCAAGAAGAGCAACAAAAAAGGATAGTTGAAGAAGAGGGACTTGATCAAGACGGGCAACAAAAAAGAAGATCAGCAGAGGAGCAACAAAGGCAATTTGCCCAAAAAGGGGAACAGAAAGGAGAAATACATGTGCAAAAAAGGAGATGTGTCCTGGAAGAGCAACAGAGAAGAGCAGAAGAGGAGCAACAAGGGAAACTTTTCCAAGAAAAGCAACAGAGAAAGGCAGCAGAGGAGCAACAAAGGAAACTTTTTCAAGAAGAGCAACATAGAAAGGCAGCAGAGGAGCAACAAAGGAAACTTTTTCAAGAAGAGCAACAGAGAAAGGCAGCAGAGGAGCAACAAAGGAAACTTTTTCAAGAAGAGCAACAGAGAAAGGCAGCAGAGGAGCAACAAAGGAAACTTTTTCAAGAAGAGCAACAGAGAAAGGCAGCAGAGGAGCAACAAAGGAAACTTTTTCAAGAAGAGCAACAGAGAAAGCCAGCAGAGGAGCAACAAAGGACACTTTTTCAAGAAGAGCAACAGAGAAGAGCAAAAGAGGAGCAACAAAGGAAACTTTTCCAAGAAAAGCAACAGAGAAAGCCAGCAGAGGAGCAACAAAGGAAACTTTTTCAAGAAGAGCAACAGAGAAAGGCAGCAGAGGAGCAACATAGGAAACTTTTTCAAGAAGAGCAACAGAGAAGAGCAAAAGAGGAGCAACAAAGGAAACTTTTCCAAGAAAAGCAACAGAGAAAGGCAGCAGAGGAGCAACAAAGGAAACTTTTTCAAGAAGAGCAACAGAGAAAGGCAGCAGAGGAGCAACAAAGGAAACTTTTTCAAGAAGAGCAACAGAGAAAGGCAGCAGAGGAGCAACATAGGAAACTTTTTCAAGAAGAGCAACAGAGAAGAGCAAAAGAGGAGCAACAAAGGAAACTTTTCCAAGAAAAGCAACAGAGGAAGGCAGCAGAGGAGCAACAAAGGAAACTTTTTCAAGAAGAGCAACAGAGAAAGGCAGCAGAGGAGCAACAAAGGAAACTTTTTCAAGAGGAGCAACAAAGAAAGGCAGCAGAGGAGCAACAAAGGAAACTTTTTCAAGAGGAGCAACAAAGAAAGGCAGCAGAGGGGCAGCAAAGGAAACATTGTCAAGATGAGAAACAAAGACAGGCAGAAACTGAGCAACAGATTAGACGTTTACAAGAAAAACAACAAAGAAAGGCAGCAGAGGAACATCAGAAAATAACAACAGAGGGGAGACAGGGAAAATGTTTCCAAAAAGAGCAAGAGAGAGGAGCAGCAAAGGAGCAAGAGAAAACAATTGCCCTGGAAGATAAACAACATAGAACAATTGAGAAGAAGCAAATAACTCCTCAGGATGAGCATCAGAATGTATTAGCCAAAGAAGAGGATCTCAGCAGAGTAGCAGAACAGATCCATGAGAGTACACTTTCTAAAAAGGTTTATAAAAAAGAACACATGCCTGAGCAGGAAAAAGAAGAGCAACAGATTGAAAAGCTAAGGAGGAGAAGATCTTTAAATCACACATTAATGAAAACTAAAGAAGAAGGAGTCATGGCTGTTGATGAAAAAGAAACGACCTTGAAACCAGAAGAAAAACTGGTACAAGACCAGAGTGCTAAGCTTTTAGAAGAGAAAATAATTGCAGGAGATCTGATACAAGAAAAATCTAAAAAGAAGGAAGAAAACTTAGCCATTAACAGAGGAAAGACTGGAGTCAGTCAGGCAGAGATTCAAAAACAAACCCAAAAGATGGATGGCCTCCAGTACTATGCTTTTACTTCAACAGACATGGAGGTAAAATCCAGAGAAAAACGGTTGTCTTCTCTGCTGCGTTCAGAACAGAGAAGCAGCCCAGTAAGGCTTGACTCACCTGATGACTCTATAATCCAAACAAAGTCCTCTAGACCACTTGCCCCTGCATCTCCTGCTCCTTCTCTGCCCCGTTCCAACACCTCTTCTCCTGCTTTAGGAACAAAGCCCTCAATGTTTAAAGTGAAGGACAACACAATTCGAAGTTCCTCTTTCATTAAGTCAGTCAAACCTCGATTCCACAAGAACTTTGGAGACGATTTCTTGCTGGCATCAACCTTAGATAGGTCATTAGAGAAGGTAGATGATGAGCGGGAAAGAATAAAATCTGGTGCTGGAACTCCTGTCCATACAGAAATCGGAACGAAACAATT
The DNA here is from genome assembly GCF_053564925.1 of Oryzias latipes. Taxonomy (NCBI): domain Eukaryota; kingdom Metazoa; phylum Chordata; class Actinopteri; order Beloniformes; family Adrianichthyidae; genus Oryzias; species Oryzias latipes. The sequence goes on along the minus strand of NC_136251.1, from coordinate 25,772,600 downwards.
TTCTGCCAACACTGAATTTTCGACTTTATTCTCGTCTTCAGCGCAGGACTACTCATTTTCTCACCATCGGCCCTATTCCAGGAGGAGCATTGCTCTTGACGACGATGAGTCCCGTTCTGTCATCAGCAACCTTTCAGAAGATGTGGAAAGCTATGCCACCAGTGCAGCAGACGTGGGAGATGTGAGGGGCCTGTTGGATTTTGAGAGACCAGAGTCGGCCTGCAGTTTTAGCAGTGACGTGTCTCGTTCTTTGGGAAAGCCTCCAGTTGTTCCACCAAAGACAGAGAAAGCCTTACGCAGGGCCCAGAGGTTAACTTCTCGGAGGATGAAGAAAGAACTATCTAAAGTTAGCGCTGGAGGTGACAAAGAGACTTCCAGTGTTCCATCCTCTTCCACTGAGACACACCAATCCAACAATGATGCTGTGGCTTCACCTCATTTTTCCCAACCTGTTTCCCTTGCTCATGCTCCAGTGTTGGGGTCCACCTTACCTCCTTCCAGTTCAGAGCTCCAACCTGTTCTCAGGTCCTTCCACTCATCCCCTCATGCTACCGGTCCAGTCTCCGTTCCTATCTTGCCGAATGCTACCTCTTCTGTTTCCCTCCCAACTGTGTCTCCTCATACTCCTGGCACTGATTCCCAGCCTGCTGCTCCAAAGACAGTTTCTAACGCTCCCTCCTCTTCTACTCTTCATCATGCTAACCACCCAACTCCTGTGGCACAGTACCATGTCGAGTCAAGCTGTTTTTCTCAATCCTATCCAATGACGCAGCGCAAGGTTTTGCAAGACCTCGGATCTGGTCAGTATTATGTGGTGGATGTGCCTGTTCAAGTGCAAACGAAGACTTTCTTTGACCCGGAAACAGGAAAATATGTTCAGCTGAATGTGCGTGAATCTGGTCAGAGCATTTCAAGGCCTCACACCCAGCATACACAGCTTCATCAAACCAAACTGCAACCTCAGCCCTTTACCCAAACCCCTACTGCTGGAAAGCCTTTTGTGTTATACCAACGCTACCACAGTTATCCCCAAAACTACCAACCAACAGCTAATACTCCTGTAAGGCGCAGCCGGTCCTCGGCTCCTGGGTCACTACAGCAGAACCATGAGTCTTTAAGTGAGAGTAAAATCTATGGAAATATGGCAAACGAAGTAGAACAAAACTCTGTAGAGCCATGTTACAGCCCAGAGAGGACACCATACATGGATACAGTTATTGATACGGACAAAACACACAACTCTGTAAAAAGCACACAAAACCCAATGGAGTCTGCGTCAGAGTGTGGAACAAAAAACCAGACTGAAAATCATGAAACAAGCTTTCAATATCAGGGTCGTGACATCATAACTATGAGTGAACTAGAGGACTTCATGGAAGCAACAGAATGGTAAAACAAAGCTTAGGATGCAATTGTTGTACACATATAAAAACTCTATTTCAGGGAAAACAGTCTGGCTTTGTTTGGAATATTGTTCTTAAAATATTGGTATAATGTCTAGTTAATTTTTCCTCCTTTTCTGAATTTGTTAAGTTCACCATTCCATTTGACTTTTGAACATGAGAAAAATCTCTTGAGTCATTATTGGTATGCTGTCACATATTTTGGGAATATACCAAAAAAAAAAAAAATAACGGCACCACACTCTCCAACATAGAAGTGCTTTGTTTTTTGTCTTTTTTTTTGCTGTAAACTCTGACAAGCCTGCATATTTTTCTTTTCTTTCTTGAGAAAACTCTTTGGCATTATGTGTTGCATGAATAATTAAATATATTTTCAAATGATGCGTATATAGCATTTTTTTTTGCAATTTTTACATTTATACTCCACCATGTAAATCAATTTAAAGTTGAGAGATTATTTCTGTATTGTAAAAACAAAGGAGGATAAAACACATAATTAAAGGGAAAAAACTAGTAGTTATTCCAGTTACAATACAGAAATTATTATCATTATTTAAGTAAAATACATTTACATTGAACAGGGTGAGTTAATGATGTCACCACCTAAATTTAAAAATCTTGCTTGTCAGAAAGTGAAAAAGGTCCAAGCACACTAGATCTAGCCAGGGTGCATGGATAAAAAATGGGTGGACGGGTTTTCATTTTAGAAAACATTGTTTAGGACAGCTTATAAAATTTCAACTTCACAATAAGATTTTAATGTAAAATAAGTGAACTACTTGCCATTTCTTTTATGATATTAAGATGATTTCATTTTACATTTTTCAAAGCTTCATGCTAGAGCTGGTTGCTGTAGGACGTCTTTGAATTATGTAACAAATATATATATATATATATATATATATATATATATATATATATATATATATATATATATATATATATATATATATATATATATATATATATATATATATATATATATATATATATATATAACTTTTTTATCATTTTTAAACTGATATTCGTAATTATATGTGTGTGTTGTAAAGGAATTGATATGTTCCACTCCCTGAGTCTACAGCTTCTTCATGCTTTGTGGATCCCTGGGAAGCAGTAAGGTATTTTGGCCACTATGGGGCAGTGTAGAGTGATTTCACCCATGGGGCAAATTCAACTTGAGGAAAAACACCCCAAAATAGGTTCAGGAAAATACATTTATCGACAGTGATCACATGTATCACTTCACTTTAGCTTATTATCACTTTACCCTAATTCATAGTGATATTATCCTCTGGTGTAAAACTGGGCTAGAAATATAGAAGAAAATGAAGCATTATTAAAGGTAAAAAAAAAAAAGATTAGGAAAACAGCTTTATTTTCACTAGTCAAGGATTTTCAAAAGACTCCCACATCTAACTTGAAGGGGTTAAATGTTTTGTGTTGTTCCATTTGGCTTGGGAAGTGCTCAGAGCGCCAGCAGAAGCCCTGCCTCAGCAGTTTAGGCTGCCCAATAAAGCAGCAGGCTTCATACCACTGGGACAGAATGACGACCACAGCCGGAGACAAGCCCATGCCACTCCATCCAGCAGCCAGACAGGACAGTCCCACCACACAAACTACACAAACGACAAGCACACAAAAAACACACGCACAAAGGTGCACACAAAAATAAACATTTACACACATAGAGACGTATGACCATTACTTCAGAGTTTTGGGGTGTTGGGTTAGGAGCCACAGACAGGAAATGACATTTCCTACGTTTTTTGGGACACATAGGGAAAGATAGAGAGAGGTTGACGGAGGCTGTCAGAGGGAGGGTGAGGGAGAGAGTGGGAGTTTCTCTAAGTGGGAACAGAGCCTTTACTGTTTCATATTACAGAGAAAAAGAGGAGAAAGAGGAGAAGAGTTAATGGTGGGCAAGGGCTCCGGTGGGTTGTGCAGTCAGGCTGTATTTGAATGTAGCAGCCTTTGTAAGTGCTGTGCAGTTGTCTGGGTTTATGGATTCGCTGACTGTGGAAAATGTACTTCTCTGTAGTGGTCCTTGTCCTGACTAAGGCTCTGCTCACAGGTAAGTTCACTTTGTTTACAGCAACATAGCAAGAGAGCAATCAAGCAAGATGGGGAATAAAATGTTTCATCTGCTGCACAAACCACTGTGAAACTATGGATTTTACTAAAGAACCGTATGTATTGTGTCCCTGCAACAAACATCTTTTTATTTTTATTGCTACCAATGTATCAAAGTATTTTTAATGTATTCCAGAAAAGTCTAGAGAATGAAGGACATTCCCACCTATTTTTTGATAGGTCTCCTGTTCTCACCTCCTGCAGTTTTGTGTCCCCCTTTTTTCTTAAGCTGTGTTTGGATAGAGGTTTCAGAAAAGTCAATACATGTCATAAATGAATACCCAAAAACAAATATTTAAAATATTCCTCATTAAGTGAACATCAGTGTTTTATTTTTCCACCAGTCTTTTGCCTTCATTTAACAAATACATTTCAGTTCTAGTTTGGTGCTTTTCATGTCACTATAAATTGTAAAAGACAGAAACTGGAGGCCCTTAGGGAAACTCCTAATTAACACACAAACACACACAGAGACTCACATGCACGAAGCAGGGTGACATGAAGGACCAGATGTTCCCTGTTGTATTCTGTGTATGGGGTTGTACCTTACTGATGATGAATGTTTCTCACTTGTAGCTTCTCTTTGTCTGTCTGATCCCACATATTGCATCCAGGCTCCTATTGTCTTCAAGACAGATGCAAAACAACTTGTGTTTGTAATAAACACATGTTCAGTACATTCAAGGATTTAAAGTGTGTTGAAGCAGTTTTTTTTGTGATTGGACAAGTGTTTTTTCTTCTTTTTAACTATAAATATTTTATTAAATATGCCATTTAAGTATGTATAAGTAGCACATAAGTAGACGTTTGAAGTCAAGTTTGAAGACAAAAAAGTATTTTAGAAAAGCTGTAATTAAACATTAATAAACTGCTCTGATGTAATAGTAAAAAAAATGCAAGAGACAAGAGATAAATAATTTACATTAACCAAAATTCACAAAATTATTTTCATATAATTTTATTTTTGTTTTTTGCCAACAGAGGTTTGTCAAGCTTTGAATGTGACAGTTACCCCGGGGCCTGTTGTCCTGGTAACAGAGAAAGACAACCTGACACTGTCCTGTCTGGTGTCTCAGAGGAAGAGGAGCAACAGTTTCCTCATCCTTCGATGGTTCTTCTCCCCTCTAACTTTTCCATCTCTTGCACCTCCTTCTTCTCCCCCACCCACCTCATCTCCAACACTTGACCCCTCACAATTTCTCATCGTGAAGACGGGCATCAGGAAGCTGAAGCTGTATGGGAACTACACCCGCAGATTCCCCCATCCAAAGTTTCATCTGCATGATGAAGAGGGCGGGGATATATACCGCTTGCTGATCCTCAATCTGACAGGGATGGACCAGGGATTTTATAGTTGCAAAGTTCAGGAGATTCGAAAATATAGAAACACATGGAGATCCTCCTCCAATGGTACCAGTACCATACAGCTGAAAGGTAAAAACTTAAACTGAAGCACAATCACATAGGAATCACATTTAGTCCTTTGACACCTAAGTTAATTTTCAGTCATGATAAAAAAAACAAAAACAATTACCGGTATGTTTTTGCTTTCAAGTGATGCTGAAGTGCTTTGATGCATATTTGCATCTATAGGCATCAAGGAATTTACTTCAACTGATAATAAGGTGGATTTACAGACATAAGCTACGCAGACACCGGGCATAACCAACATTACTGTTTACGACGACAAGTACACCACATGTAGTTGGAAAAGGCTTAGTGTGAAATGTCAAAGGGTTGCAAATCTTGTGAATCTTTCTCCAGGCTTGTTGTTTCACAACTCTATTCTGATACATGAAAGAATATAACAGATATATCAATATTTGCACAAACCACATTTATTAATTTCTCTGTCATGATCAATCTTCAAACGGTTGGGTTCGTCACGACCAAATCCAAGTCCCTGACTAGTCATAGTTTGACATAGTTCAACTAACAACACGTGTTTTATGGCCGCGCATTTTGTATGTAGAGCCCAAAAATAAAAGTAAAAACCTGCGTAGTTTTGAACTCGGAAGTTTAAAACAGACATACACGTTTACATGTATTGTTCATTGGAAGTGGTCGGTGGAGCCCGCATTGCCACTGGTGGTGTGAACGTAGCTTAACAAGTGAAAGAAACATGCAGCTTTTAAGTTTCTTGAATAAATTCAAGCCACTCTACTTCCCATCGATCACAAGGAGCAAGTGTAGAAATGATATCATTAGTCATTATTTGAATAATTAAATTTCCTCACTGAAAGAGTTTTAAAATGCAAAGCTGACGTTTTTTTAAAAGACATTATATATTTTTAAAAAAAAAGAACCATCAGGGATTTTAAGTTTAACCTTTATAATAATGTAGTAGAATTTTTAACCACTCCAAAAACAAGACCTCCAAAACTTTTTTATTTTTTTATTTATTTAGTTTTTCATTTTATTAGTTAAAGGTTGTGCAGCTAGGAAGCTTCTGTTCACACACTGTTAGGGCTGATTACAGAGGGATATCCTACTATGTTTCTTACTTAATAATGCAGCACAAGCAGCTTTGTAATCGCATACCTTCATTTTCTGGAATGATAGCTGTTTACAAATATCCCAGAGGTGGTTGGAGCAAGTGTCACTGGATAATTACAAGATCTTTATTAAAACATTGATGATTTGCAACTCAGTGCTACTCTGTGTTGCTGTTACACCACTTTGTTTATTATATTAATGAACTGGTTATACTATTCTTTGCAAAAGACTCTCTTTGAACTCTACTATTAGTGGAGCCTTTATTTAGGAACCAAATTTGGATTTCTTCATTGTAATATTCTTAGCAAATCTGGATTTGAGAAGTCCGAAATAGAATACATATTTGGAAATACTCTAAATCTTTAAATTCAGTTCTTTATAATATGAAGCGTTTGGTGTGTTGAGCCACTAAAACACAAGAGTTTATGAAGTAAGGAAGGGACCCTAAAACCCAGCATGAAAAAGTACTATTACCAATCTAGATAAAGGTGAATTGCATCTGTTGTTATTATAATATATTGTATAATTTGATCACAAACCATATTTAAAAAATATATTTCCAAATAACTAATAGTCTTGGCACAATTGTTCACATGTTAGGCACTCTGGTTTAAATATAACAAAAGAAAAACATGCAAGGAAGACATAGTATAATAGTATGTGGTCCTCCATTTACAACCTAAATCTTTGGCTTTCCCATCCCAAGACAAGAAGCCCACACAGAAAATCACTTAGTGTGAGACTATGAAGGGAAGAAAAAGCTTGCTGAGCTGGCAACAATGTTAAAAAAAAACATGATGTCAGCTTTCAGATTTTACTGTACTACTTCTTTGTGGGACTCAGGAGAAAAGTTTTACAATCAAAGTCCAACTTATTTATTTTGTGTCACAATGCTACAAGAATGGAAGAACCTCTTTATATATGATTTTATTAAAATAAGCCATAATTTGATCTAATTCGATTTTAACAGATTGCACATCAGTGAAACAAAATGAATACTGGAAAGGATTAAAAATGAACAAAAAAAATAAATAAACAAGAAACACGTGATTTAAGAAAACATTGAGCACTAAACAAAAACATCTCAAATGTTATTTTTAAAATCTAATGTATATTTTTTTATATTTTTTTTACATTTTGTTGATGCATTTTAAGAACTGCATTTGCCATTGTTTTGGTGTTTCTGTTTTTGGGCTTTCCACCACTGAGCCACCATGTTTTGGTGTGGTCAGCTCTTCCCAGCATCACATTGTTTACCTTATACTAGATTTATGCCTAATAAGCATTGAGGTTCGAGTCAGACAGATCTGTGCGACAACGCCCTGCCCTATATTCAGGCCCGCTGAGGAAGCCGCACGACCTCAGGCATGTTGGTAATGCCGTCACCACAGAACCGGGAACACAGGAATTGACATTAGGAGGGTAAACAAAAAGGAAAATTGTTGCACTCCAGGAAAGCCCTGAGTGGAGATTTCAGTTTAACACCACTCACTGCTTTGACAATTTCAAGATTTTACTTACTGATTTGCATTCTGCTACTTCAACAAATTAAACAAACAAAAAAAAAAAAGATTTCTTTTTGCTGCTACTCTGACATGTTTGTTACAAATTAGACTCCTATCATTTTAACTGAGCCCTCTGAGCAGAGACCAGGACCTGTTTCTGCAAGACTGTATATGGATTTTTTGCATAAGCGTGGCACCTTTTTACTGTATGCGTGCTGTACACATCTGCAGGACATATGTTGAAATTACAGCCAACCTGCTGACCTCAGGACTGTTTATACAGATCAGATGTGAGGTGCAGCTCGCGGTTTGCCCCAGAGTGAATCTGTTAGATGTGTGGCTCACTTGCATTAGCCGAAATGCAAACTACTCACACTGCTGGGAGATTATTCCTAACTGTGGCTGGCATCAGATTTAACCAGATTAGCAACACCTTCCTTCAATTTGCACATTTAATCAACATCAACTCTAAAGGTTTTTCTTGCATTATAGATATGTTGAACTGATACACTGTCTTGTGTATTTTTTCCAGTTTTCTTTGATGTTTTGTAATGGCACTAAAGTGCCGTTCCCATGCAATCAAACATTATTATTTTGTTGAAACAGTGGAGGCAGATTTGAAAATTTTGCAGGGAGTTCATTCTTCTGGAAACAGGTCAGACAGCAATTAGAGGTCATTTCTTATTTAATATAACCCTTGTGCTATCCTAGGCACTTTAACATTGGGAGTTGGGTCATCTAGACCCACTAGACAATGCTCTGAACCTTTTTTCTTCAATGATGTGTGATCTTCACTGGTGTCCATGGATTACATGAAATCTTCACCTTTATCCACCTTTTTCATGGTAGGGAGAACACGTCAATGTAAGGGCGGGGTCCTAGGGTAGCACAAGGGTTAAATCAACCTGTATGTGAATTCAAATCTCATTATGGGAGCAGAGACAAAGTCATATCCTTACCATAGACTCTCTTCAACATTTTGCTAAATGTCTCTGGCGCACACAGAAGAGGCAGGGACATCCGAGGCATTTCTTTTTCTTTAACATAAAAAACAAGTGACCAACAACAGGAAACAGAACAGCGGGGATCCCCTCAAGTTCTGTCCAGAAAACACCAACATCTCTGTGTGTTTTCATGTGCTTGTTCTGGCTTCATCTCTCTTTTCATGAAGTGGTTTAGATATTTCTGGAAACAACTTACTTTTTCCTGCTGCTTTTGATGATAGGAGTTCGAAGACTCAGCGGTCTCAGCGCCCAGCCTGATCAGAGATTTTTGTGTACTGACTTTTTTGTAACATTTGTCTCTACAGTGCACTTTACTCCCGAGGATGGTAGCGGTGAAGGATTGTGGATTTTGTTTGCAGGTACTGCCTTAACTCAAGACTGTTTGTTCACCCCTAAAAATGATTTGGAACGCTACTTTTCTGAGTATTATTTCTTATTTGTGTGTCGTTTTTAGATGTGTATGTTTGTGTTGTGATCATCTGCTCATTGGGGCTGCTGTCCATCTTTCTGTTTACCGTCGTTCTAACCTGCCAGTACTTACACAGAAGACACAGACTCAAAGGTTAATGCACTTTCCTACAAGTCATGCTCATGTTTTACACGTCGTTTGACTTTTTTTCTTTGCTTTTTGTGCAGCCAGTTACCTTCTGGTCAGATGTCCAGAAAGCAGGTGCATATATGTTTTTTTTAATTCTGTATAGTGATAAAAACAGGCTAATCAATTGAAGGTTTTTTTTTTAAAGTATGTTGTACCTTTTGTATATTAAATTGAAATTGAGTCTCTTGTTCTTCGAACAGTTCGGGTGAGACTGTGACCAGCTCCAGCAGCTGCTCCAGTTCCTCCCCACGAACTCCAAGGAAAGAAAATGGACAGAAAACTAACAGAGAAATAGCAGTGAAGCCTAAACCCCCTGAAGAACCACCAATTTACATTCCACCAAAAGGTAAACCCAAATAATGTGAAGGATATCGAAAAATGAATCTAGTACTGAGATAGGTATAAATTGATTGGGAAGTAAATAATTGGTTTCTGGCAAACTTTAGTTACTCTTCCTGCTGTGCTCTACCTTTTGTGTACGTGTGATGTAAGCAAAAAGACATTCAATCACAAGCTTTCATCTCAAGTCAGGTCCATTACAATTGGCTGAAGGTGAACCACAGGGAGGGATCTGTGTTTTGTACACCAAAAAACATCACATAGAAATTTTTTAAAGCATTGCAAACATGCCTGGATAAATTAATATGACCCATTTTTAACCACAAAGAACAAAACAGTCTAAAAGACCCAGAATGCCAGGTTCTAAAGGCAGTGTCATAGCCACTACGTACTGTACTTTGTGCACAGATTGCACGGATGAAAATTGGTCATATGTGAATATATGTGGAAAAAGTGAAAAAACGTTGTGGTCTTTAAGTGAATTTTCACAAATGTAACATAAATGAACCATGTTAAAACCAAGGAAGAAATATGAATAAACCACGAAAAGTACACATGAATCAATGTTGAACATGAAGCATGCAAGATTATTGCGCTGTTTATATGCAAATCATGAGTGATTCATGCGTCAATTATGTAATTTGAATGTGACGTGTGCTGTATACACCTAATAAAAGTTATACATCGGGGGTACATGCACGAAAAGACATATGTGGAACGGTCGGGGAAGGCCACAAATTTGCCTATGCCTCTCCCAAAAATCATGCACAGTTGTGCAGGAATTACGTAATAATTACTTGTCAACTACATGTAATCATTTGCTTCCTGTTAAATTTAGAATTGACTTTAAGATTTTGATTTTAGTTTTTAGAGCCTTGCACGGACAAACCCCGAACTATATTTCTGACCTTTTAACTCCCTACACTCCTGCACGTTCCTTGAGGTCGACTGCTAAAAATCTTTTATGTGTTCCAAAGACTCGTTTTAAAACTAGGGGACACCACGCCTTTCAGGCAGTCGCTCCCCGACTTTGAAACGACCTCCCCCTGTCTCTGCGCCAGATTGACTTAGTCGAGTGTTTTAAAGCTCAAGTTAATACATTTTTATTTAGGAGAGCTTTTAGCTGACTTTTACTTGTGTTCACTTCTGCCTGTTTGTCTGTTTACCTCTATGCCTGTGTGTGTTTTACTGGGTCTCGTTACTGATTTAAGTCGCTCTCTGAGAGAAGTGCTATATAAATAAAGATTTACTTACTTACTATTTACATGTTTACTTACATAAAATACATGTAAACTGTGTAAATCTGTACCGACCAAAAAAAAAACCAAATTCACGTAAAGGGGTGGAACCCTCGAACATTGACGACTGACGAAGGCTAGAAACTCTTGTGAATTACGTACATCACATGTGTATCACGAAAGACCGAAATTTCACTCGTGGAAAATGCGCAAAATGTCAAAAACATTTTATTTTTGTTTAAAATAAAAAAGTATCATTGAGGAAAAACAGATTTTCATTCTTAAAAGGCATTTTCATTTGTAGTTTTAAATGCCAATTGAATAATATATTTAGATTTTATCCATTTTGGGGGGGGGGGGGGGGGGGGGGGATGGACTGCATCGCCACAAAATGAAGCTGAATCTTTTACGCATTGATTCATGGACCATGTATTGAAATGCGTCTGGATTAATAGGGAAAGTTTCAAAAAGTAAATCATTAAAAGTACTGATGCATTCCTAAGAAGTATAAGTAAGCATTACTCCTCATTTGTCGATGGGGGAATTTGGCCTTTATGAAGTTATTGCTGGTATTTTGTAATGTCTATGATGAGTATCAATCCATAAAAAAGTGACACTCCAAGAAGATTGAAAAAAAATAAAAATAAAAAAACTTTCCAGTGAGCTTTATAATTATTTTTCAGCATTTGTTGACTTTGTTATTTCTGGTAGTAATATGTAAGACAGTTTTTATTCTTTATTTTATTACGTAGTCTTCATTAAAGGTATCAGCCATGACTCTTATTAAAGGTTGAATTAGAATCATGGTATAAAAAAGGATTTTAGCAGAAAACAGTTGTGAAGACAAATTCAGCTTTGCCTATTGTCATGTTTATGGATTCATTCCTCCTGGCTGCTGTCTTGCAATGATTAAGCTTCTGTTTTTTAGTGCCTGTTGCTGCAAAGAGACCTCAGAAGCCCAGAAGATTGAAGACTCAGCCGAGACGATCTGCTGCCGCTGTAAGTGCCCCCACCACCACCGCCCTTCACGCTGACCAGCTGCATGCTCAACATGAAGAAAATAATGAAAATGATAAAACATCAACACTTATAAAACAATGCTTGGCAATGCATTTATTCAGGGGCAGGAAATGTTGTTCTTCAAGCACAGAGTTGTGATCAAGATACCTGCAGAAGGGAATTGGTTTCATGACTGCATGATTGTCTAACAGTTTATTGCCATCTCTTCATTCAGTTATGAGCTTGATAATTCTATTTAGCTTTATTGCTTTTGAAACACAATTATTTATTTAGAGCGCTTCATTGGTTTTATATCTACGATAAAAGTGTCGAATGCGTAGGTACAGAGGAAATCTGCTCAATCTAGAGACGTTCAGGTTTTGTACTGTTCTCGAGATTCTGCACTAAAATGAACAAGATGTGAGTGCTTCCTTCGCATGCACATACGGATTGAATTAGTGCAATTAGACACATCTGAGAATGTTGGATAGGAGTCCTTTTGTTGCGAATGATTTCCAAGTAAACTGAATGTTCCAAGAGCTCCTGCAAACACAGTAAACACATAGTTTCTGCAGCTGAGAATTGTTTACAAAGGAACACAACTGTTTACTGTCAAATATACCAGACAACATATATGGACATTTCTTGTCTAACAGGAAATGTGTTATGTTTCTCTTTATTCCATTCTCGTAGCCTCGAGAAGAAAGCCTGACATATGCAGAGCTGGAGTTAGTCAGACCGAGGAAGGAGCTGCCGCGTTCCTCCAGTCCTGAGCCCACGGATTCAAGCCCGGACACTGTGTATGCTCAGATCCTTTTCCAAGAGAACCATCTGTAGATATGGAAATACCATCCCAAAGGAAAATATTTATGAACTTTTTGTATAACAGTTGCAATTGTTGTTTTTTTCTTTTTCTTTTTGTGTGTGTGGGTGTGTGTACATGCTTGTGTTGGTAAGGTCGCAGTGCAGTTCTGGTGTGGTACAGCTGTTTTCTTTTTGTTTTATTTGCTGGCATTGGTGGCCTGGGAGCCAGATGTTCATAGCTCTGTTATTACTGTTAACAATTTCATATTAACTCAGGACAATGTGGAAAAAAAAGGAAAAAAACTTTAAAGGCTTTTTAGGTGCATTTCTAATTATTATGAGAATAGTTTTATGAGTAATACAAAATAATAACAAACTATGTAGTCCTAAAAAATCTTCTGCTTCAGTTTAGGCAAAAGATTTTTTTTTTCAATATTCACAACAAAAATTAAAGGCATAAGAAAAATCAGCTTTGAAAATGATTCAGTTTAGTTTGACTGCATTGGTTGTTTGAAGATTACACCTGATAATAATATATTTGAAAAGAAACTATTGTGACCTAACCAATGCCATGATAGCAAACATGCACACTTTAAAGGCTTTTCAATGTCAGTTTTTCAATAAAATATTACACATGGGAAGCACAAAGACTGAATTTCTGATAAATCTAATTATTGTGAAATTAATTCTGGAAGATCATGTGTAAGCTACTTTGTGAAGGTCAGTGTGAAAGATGTGATAAAGATGGAGTTGTTTGGAGAAAGAAAATGATGCACATCCGCACTCTTACCCTTAGCGGGTGAGAGAGGTTGAGCGAGAGAAAGAAAACCCCCACGGTTCACAGTCACTGACTGGGATGAACCCGCTAATGACTACATTTATTCAAATTAGACAAATTGTAATCATGGTTAATAATTAGCTTTACAGTGCATTATAATTGGGTTAGGCTACAAGATGGTTCTGCCTAGTGCAATAATTTATTTGATTTAATTATTCTAAGGAACCCAGTGGTCTGACATCTCCTATCATAAAACCCAGCCGGATAGAAAGAATGGATTTAGCTGTTGTCTTTTGAGAAGGTCAATGTTCGCTCTTTAGGAAAATTATGAGCACTATTTTCCAGTCTATTAGGCTACTCCACTTAGCACAATTAGCCACACGTACAAAGGTTAAAGGGAGAGAGCCCTTCCTTTATGACGGAGGGGAGTATTGCAAGCGTACGAGAGTGCAGGTGGGAGACAGAAGGAAGCGTCCACAATCATACCACTTCAATATGGTTGCTTCTTTATTCAAATATAAAACATGTGCACTGATGTGAGAGTATTGGTTTCCTCTCTTTGCAAAGTGATAACCATAATCTCACTTCAGAAGGGTGAGATACAACGGTTGTACCATTGAAGAGTGTGAAAAGTGCATCTGTCCTCGGGTAACCGTAAAACACATGAAAAAAAAAAAAGGAGAAATGCAAAACGCATAGCTCAGCGAAACAAGAAGACATTTTAAATCACCCACAACACACATACATGGCCGTGGAGAATTACGCTCCAAAAGAGCCGTTAAACACTTATAAATACCACATTACAAACCAAACTGAAAACACACTGTGTAAAACAAAAGGCAGATCAAGTATTCACATACCAACAACCGGAGTCATCAAAGCTAAAATGTGGGAGTCTGGTAAAACTAAACGCTGACTTCTGTGCATGCTCAAAATGCGGTTTTTTAGGAACGAATGGTCCAGCTGAGATGACTTTTAAAAAAAAAATCCAGTGTTCAGCATTTACTTTATTCTTTTCTTATTTTTTGGAGCCAAACTCTGTGGGTCCCCCCACAAAATCCTTGTGATTTAGAAAATTAAAACAGAGCTAGATCAATTAAAGCAATACTGCTTTAGTGTCACTTTTAGGAAACCGGTTCAATAAATAAAACCCTGATTTAAGTCTCCCTGAATTACACATGAAAATTCAGTTAAAATTGACATTTAAAAATACAGAATGCAGCATTCATATAGGAAGTTGGTCGTAAGGAAGAATACCCCCACAGGGGCAGCAAATAACAGAGGAGTTCTTACTCCTCCACATGGTTTTATACCTGAACAGTCTCCAAACACAAATGGAGAATTGGTGGTTTTGAGTTTGTCTACCTCTCACTCACAAGTCCAAGTGAAAACTCTTCCCCAGGCATCTCCGACCAAAAGAGTAGCATGACTCCTGCGCCGGAAAAAGAGAATATGTGGTAAGAATTGTGTGAAAAGTGGTTGTTTTTAAAGAAAAATATTCAAATTTAGTCACTGCCAAAACTAAAAAGGTAGGTTTGAGTTGTTCACTGCACCTGGACATGGCCAGAGAGGTGATGGCGGGGTTGTTTTTGCAGCGGCGCTGCGTCTGACCACTGCTCAGCTCTTCACATAACATCAGTCGTCTCCTCCAGCCTTTATCCTGGCCCTGCTCTCTCTCTGTGAATTCATCACAAGATTACATTCCTTTACTATGAAAATAACAGGTGTGATGTCCTGACCCCGTGATCCCCACCAACAATTATACTGTGAGTAACCAGAGTCCACCTGCAGTCAGCAGGTTTTTAAACGGAGCAACATCCTTCAGACATAAAAGCTTCAGGGTTACGTAAAGACTTGTCTCAATGTAATTTGAAAGCATAATACTCCTATGAGGTGACGCCAGGCTGTAACAAACGTGTGCCAAATTGGATCTGGGTATTATTGCTTTCTAAATTATACAAGCACACACCCATACGTCAGCAGAACTACTCATCAGCGTTTACTGCCTCTATGCTTAATAAGTTTATAACAACATAATTCCTTCTAACCCTAATACTAGTGAGGGATGTGTGGCCATTACAAGCCTTTATCTGAAAACAATGCTGCTTAGGTCTGAGATGAGCTGTTAAAAATGTATCATCTCATACTAAAAAACATCTAATTAGAAAGTGGGATTGTTCTTAAAGTCCAAACAGTGCTCCAAAGTTGCCTTTTAATCGGTTTCAAAGTTTTGCTACTTTCTTTCAGCCACTCCTATTATCTGTTTTATCACAAATTCCCACATACATATCTTATCCAGCTGCCAGTAACATTACCGTCTCTCTCTGCTCCGTCTAGCCCCGGGGGTGCAGGCTCTTCTGGAGGGCCAGGTAATTGTGTTCTGTTGTACTCTGTCCTCCATATCTGTGTGAGGGACACATAACGAGTGGCAAAATCACAGACATAATTCAACATAATAACAAGCGCACTTACAAAGGGTTACTCAGATTGTCAAATGATTGTGTGTGTTGCTTTTGTGGGGGTTTGTACCCCCGCCCCCAAGTGATGCACAATGTAGAGTTTGGAGTTTTGATTGCAGAAAGGCATTGTATGATAATAACAATCCTGAGCAAAAAAATAAAGCCAGACGACACACATACACACACTTCCCCCATGCTGTTATTAATACCTCCAATGGACACTGGTGCCTGAGAGGCTAATATCAAGTTAATGACTACCAAAGCAGAATACTGTACAGAAAACAAACAAACAAAAAAAACTGTGACACCATCTGCAATGCCCCTGCACACAAGAAACTCACCCGCACAACGCCGTCTGCACAGCCTGTGACTATGACATTCCTGGCATCCCACTCGTGACGCTGCGTAAGGCCGACACACAGGATGTCTGCTTGAGGCCCACAGGACGTGTCTGTGCGAGTCAACAGCTGACCCTTCATGGTCCACAGGTACAGTGAAGGTCCCGCACATGACGCAATCTCACCCTGGGACAGAGGGGAAGGGTGTTGGCTCTCGAATGTGGTCAAAAGCTGCACAACAGTACTCCCATCCTCATACAGTTCATTAAAAGGGGAGCAGCATCATGGGCAGATTCAAAGGAAGCAGACAGAAAGGTAGACTTACAGTTTTTTCATTGATAGCCAGAGCAGAGATGCTGGTTGGGTGCCCGGCTAACTGTGTGATGTAACTCAACTCCTCCATGTCCCACAAGATGCAAGTAAGGTCACGAGAGCCACTCACTATCAAGCTGTGGACCTCAGATGCAGCTAGACATGTCACCGCATCCGTGTGACCGTATAGGGGCTATGACAGAGTCAGAAAGTTTAAAAGCGCATTACATGAAGAAAACTGACACTGTGCAAGTAGAGCAGTGTGCAGACGACCCTACCTGTCTGAGCTTCATGCGGATGAGTTTGTCCTTGCTGACAGCAACATCCCATACACAAACAACGCCACTGCTTCCAGCTGTGATGACAGTGGTCGGGTTGGGGCAGGCGGCGCAGTACGTCTCTCCCCAGTCACACAAATTCTCCCTCACTGCAAAGTTCTAGTGATAGAGAATAAATGATCCATTACTAAAACATTCACTTTAATAAACTGACCATATTTTGTATCGTGTGCTGTAGGGGTGTAACGATTCATTTTAACAACATTATGATTTATACCAAAATCTATGGTTGCTGATGTGATTTATTGTCAATATTGGTTCATTTTGAACGATTCAATTGACGGACAAAAAATCGATCCCTGACATCTTTGGCCAAAACGTCAACCAGTGTGACTCAGAGATAAATACCTAGGTACCAAACACTGCAGGTGAACTTTTCCAGATTCATTGTGTTTCTTGCAAAATAATAAAGTGTAAATGAAATATGTGTCCAAAAAAACAAGTAACCAAGAATAAATGGCAAATCTATTCACATTTTAGTTTCCTAAAGTTCCGCCCACTGTTGCTTTCCACATCAGAAGAATCCAAAGGGAACAGTATTACAACATTCTATCACACTGTGTGGTCACATGTCTTTGCAAAAACATTTTTTGCTGCCATCACATGTGTGTTGTCCACTGTGACGTCACTTGATCGCTTTTACATTTTAGTACAATAAACTTACTAAGCCTCATCCAAATGGTATTTCCCAGTATTGATATAAACAATTTATTTTGTATTGAAAGGATTTTAACATGGTATGGGTTGATTCAGTCAAAAACTTGACCCAGACAGATAGATCTGGGAGTATAAATCGATTCATCGGTTAGGTCGAGTAATCATTATACCCCCAGAGTACTGTGAACTGGGAAAAAATAGTCATTCCCATCATACCTAACTGCATTTTTGACATTATTTTTTAAAAATATTTTTTTGAAATTTGAAATCTTAGCTTTAAAGCAGAAATATAAAACAACGCAAATAAACATTTTAAGTTGAATAGCAGGGCTTCATTATATTAAAAAAAAACATTTTTAACTAAATGGATCACTTACATTGGTTTCCCCATCATAATGAGCCATTTATTTCAAATTGACACAAGTCACATTTCGCTGTATTTCTTTAAGTTTGGTTTGTATAAGTGTGCCTGGTTGTGCATTACAATGAATAGAAGACAAAACCTCTCTAAAGCCTTGTATTCCTGCATGCATACCTTTCCGGTGGCATAGTTTCCAAAGGCACAGCTGTTGTCCGGGAATCCCCAGCTGAAGAAGCAGCTCAGCAAAGAGGACAGGAGAAGCTGGTTTTTCTCGAGAACCACAACCTCTTTTTCCAGGCATATTATCTGACCTACTGGACCTCCTGCCAGCTCTGTGGTCAGACAGAATCCGAAGGAAATAACATTATTTAAAGTCAACTGTACAGTATTCACAAATGAATATGGTGCAGGGAATCCTGTAAATATAAGGTCATATTGGCAAACATAAAAAAAATATTTTAAATAAACTTGTAAGACCAAGTGAAGGTAACAGCTTTCAAACACATCACAATAAGTGTTTGGAGTGGAGTAAACTTGCAAAGTATTTCATTAAACTGACCAGAGAAAACTGGGCAATTAAAACAGTTATTCCCAGCTTACTAGAGAGCAGGTTTGGTCCTGGGGGGACACCTGCATCACAGTAAGTGTATGTGTGAGTGTATGTGGGGGAGACAAAGTGAGCAAGGCCATAATTGAGCCTGTAATTGACCTATTCATGCAGGAAAAGGGAGAAATCATTATATCCTGCTGCCTGCTCTCCCTCCAAAATCCCAGGAAAGGAGTTCTCTCTGCGTTGGTCTTAATGTTCCTCCTCCTATTCATCTCTATCTGCTTATTGATCAGATCAGACACTGTAAGATTTAATATGAAATGTAATATGCAGGAATCTCTCCCTGAGCATTCGCAGATTCATCTCCTCTCCCTCAGTGGGCCTGTAGGGATATTCAGATTATTAAGTAGGGCTCAGCTGAAGAGTCATCTCCATATTGTAGCTATAGCAGAGAGCTTCTTCCACTTTTCTGTAGGATAAATTAATCTATGTACATTCTCACTGCCTTGCAAAGATTCCCCAGAGAAGTTAGAACATCTAGTGTTTAATAGACAGCAAGTGGTATAACATAAATGAAAAGACAAATCCCAGAAATAGCAACCATAGATGTGCAGTAGTATAGGCTGCAGAAAATCACATAGCAAAATAACCCCAATAATATTTATTTATACATAAATATTCCCATCATGCTCATATTCCCTTCAAGCTTGGTACCTCTATCAGAGGTCTGAGAGCATTAGGGGCCCTGGGCAGTTTCTGCTCCTACAACCAAACACCTCTGTGGATCTCAAATGTTGCTCCTACTCCTAGTTAGGAGTCACAATACCAAGTGTTCCACTGTTGCCTTCACCTTTCACATTTTTTCCATTTGTCTTCTACATACATCAGAGGAAATGTTGGATGCATTGAGACAAATGTAGAGAAGTGGATTTAGATGGCTTGGACACGCTCAGACAGTGATTGTGTTGGTGAAAGGATGCTAGGGTTGGAAAGAGGCCTAAAAAGTAGACCAAAGAGTTGAATGTACTTGAATGAAGCTGATTGGTGTGAGCGAGGAAGATACAGAAGATAGGTTAGCTGGAGCAAAAAGATCCCCAGATCCCCCACATCCACTTGCCTCACAATTTTGGTGTCAATATTAGTATCAGTATTGACCAAGATTAAGAAACCCTCAATTCTTGAAGCGTTGAAAAAATAAAAATATATATATATTTTTTTATTAAATCTTGAGCCCCTCAATTTATTTGCTTCACCCTTTTATTTTGTATGCCATCTGATCTGGGCTGTCAGACTCCTGGTCTTAGCCTAAATTCAGGCTGTTTCCTTTCAATGGCAAGACAAAATTCTTGTTTTTTGGAAAACAGATCAATCAATAAAACTGTTGAAAATATGTATTTTTGAGCCTGTCATTTGCGACGCCCTTCCACTCTGCTGTTCAATGTCTTCTAAAAATCAGCTTGATTACAGTCTGGACTTTTCCTTTACTGTGTTTTACCTTTGAATGGCTGTGCAGGAATCTTTAGTTTGTCCAGTTTAAAGAAGAATGGAGTGGGAGTGGGTGGTGATGATCCTTCTTTCTTAGAGCCACAGCGAGGTGGATGGGGTTTGGTGAAGATCTAAGAAATGGAAAACGATTTTTAAAGATTTTTTATTAACAAAAAGCAGCACATTAGACTTTAAATATTTACATTGACAAATATTTTTAACCCAAGTAAGGCGTCTTACCTGTTTAGGAATTTGTCCAAAATTACTGACATATCCCAAGATTGTGCTCTTGATGATGGGATCCTTGTTATCTTGCCTGCCTTTCTGAATGTAGAAGTAAGGGTGGAATGTGTTGACACTTTCGACTGCAGCTGGACCTTGTTGCCGACATCCGAAGATCAGGTCTATCCACAGGTGGAGGTGTGAACTCACATAGTCACTTTCTAAAGCCTAAAGCAAACAGAGCAGAGAGTCGTTGCACAAGTAAAGCCAGTGAGTTATTACAAAACCGCTAATCATTCAGCTGAAACAACCAGCACTCATTATTGTTTCTGTGAGTGCAATGCTATCACTCAAACTGTTAATATCAGCATATATACAAGAGACATAAAAGTGCTACAAGATTGCACAGCCATAGAAATTATTTATATACAGAAGGTTTTTTTCTTTCTTCCAAATGTTAATTTAGAAGTCCAGGCAAAGGGGAGGCAGAACAGCTGTGTTATGAGCAAATCCACATGTTTAAAATTAAAAAATGATTTGTAGAAAATTAGCCAGAGATTGGTTTTGAAGAGCTAATAGGTGGGCATTATGACCAGGTATATTCCTTGCTATAATAAACCAATCCTGGAAGAATAGGGAAAAAAAATATTAAAACAAGAATATATGGTCTTGAGTTAATTTTTCTTTGGAAGAAAAACAAAACTATGTTTTAAAGTCACTAATTTTATGAGAGTGGTGGCCAATATGAGTAGTTCAGTAGATTACAGAGTTATAACTATCACAGATGCCCCAGGAATAGAAAAACGGGAGGTCAGACTAGAGAAACCAGAAGAACAGAGATACACAATAACACCACACAGGACGGAGAAGCAACCAAGGACAAAGCAAATATTCATTCCATTAACAGCCAGCTGAAAAAACAAGATCATGAAAGATGAAAGCTCCTTTTCAATTTTTTTGTTCCTTGTTACCATCTCATCTTCAGCTTAATGACTATGTGAGTTTGACAAGGGAAACAACTCTGAATCAGTATCAGTCTCTTACACTGTAGCAGAGAAAAAAATTAGTGCAATCAGTACTTTGACACAGGCATCCAGACAGCTGTTGGCTGTTTAGAAACACCAAAACACTGGCTCTACAGTTCATATAAAGATAGCACTGACAAAAATCACGAGGACTTTTGGACAAAAGTCTTTATCTATGAGAAACCACACAACTTCAAGGTCACTGACCTCTCGGTGGACTCTGATGAACTCTTGGGGGTCACCCTTTGCCCAGGGAGGCAACTCAACATCTCCAATAGTAGTTCCATCCTCCATACAACCTAAAGAGACATGGATGTACATCATTATTCATGGTAAACTCAAGTGCGGGCTGCAAAACACAACAGAAAAGCCCAAGGAGTCAATAACGGAACATTAGGTTTGTTTGAGGTAACCCATTCCTGATTCACATTTACAACCACTTGTACACAGAATACTGAATTTACCCACATTGCAGACA
Organism: Oryzias latipes; assembly: GCF_053564925.1. Taxonomy (NCBI): domain Eukaryota; kingdom Metazoa; phylum Chordata; class Actinopteri; order Beloniformes; family Adrianichthyidae; genus Oryzias; species Oryzias latipes. The sequence goes on along the minus strand of NC_136251.1, from coordinate 25,751,078 downwards.
TAATTTTTGGTTTTTCCATGTACTCCTTCAATAAAATACACAAAAAAAAAGTAGGAACACACAAGACCAGCTTTACCGCACCTCCAACTGATTCAAAAAAATTAATAATGAAATACATTTGAGTATTTTGGGGGTAAAAAGTATTGCTCCTAAACAGTGTAATAAACATTTTATCAAAATCCTTTTATTGTCATTACAATAGCGAGTTGCAACAAAATAAGAGCAGCTTGAGACTCTGAGGTACAAGGAAACGAAAAGAAATTTATGTGCAATGATGCAATATATAAATAACACTAAAAGTATAAGTGAATAGCCTATCAGTAAAAGAGCGAATATAAATAGTACAGTAAAAAAAAAAAAGTACAAGTCCAGTAAGAATAAGGATAAGAAAATCAGAAGCCCAATTGCCAACAAGCTTATGCAGGAGGAGTGTGTGTATGTGTCTGGCTGTTTTTGTGGATGTTCAATAAAGAGACTGCTAGTGGGAAAAAGCTTTTACTCATTCTGGTGGTCCTGAGTTTGTTCTTTGGGTGTAACTGTAAACCTAAAAAAGCCATACATTTTATTCGAATCAGTCGAATGATTTTTTTTTTTTGCCACCTGTTAGCAAATACAGTATGAATTGATCTTGATATAAACTATTAAAAATCCCATTTTACGTCTAATATGTAGCTAGTTAGCTGCACAGATGATTCTATGAGCATCTATAGAACGACAGAAATTTATCAGGAAATACTTCTTTTGGGTCATTAGAAGTGGTAAATGGAGGGTGTCTGACCAAGATGAATGTTGTTGGAGTTGAGCAGGAAGTCAGGCAGGTAGAAGAACTCTGGAATAAGCTCTCTGACGTCTCCCATGTTGTCTTTGGAGGCTGATTCCCACTCTTTCTTTATGCTGTAGAACATGCGCTCTGGGATATCAAGGCCTCCCTGTAAGCAAACAACAAACACTGCCGTCAGACCTCCCTCAGGATGAAGGACAACTTCCATTCAGCATTTTAACACAGAAATCATATTTCAAGCTGTTTGTTACATCAAGCAGGCATGGGGTACTTGCTAGAATGAAAAAAAGCTTTTTATCTTTACGTAAAATTCTATCATTTTGATGGAAACCTCGTGAGAGAGAATGTAATTTAAAATAAATCAATTATCTCAATGAATGAAAATAGCATATACAGTGGTAAACTTGGTTAGATATGTAAATCCAGTTATGGATATTACAACACGCCCGTTATGTGATTCAGAAGACAAAAGGGCATCTCAATTCACCAGATGAACATCTTTATTGCTTTATTCTCACTATCAAATATGCATGTCTTTTCATTATAATCAACTGGCTGCTGTATGCTGCATTGGAATATTTGGAGCCATTTGCATTGCCTTTTTTGAGATACTTTCTGTAAATATTTGCATATATATTAAAATCTCTCAACATTCTGCTTTCACACCAAAAAAAAAAAACATGCACACAGAATGTTGAAACAAGTTCATTTTAGTTTTTTTTTCTTATTATTGGAATCATTTTTATAAATAAAAAGTCACAAAGTGGTGATTGCCAGTGAGAAACAAAAGCAACGGGTTTGCAGAAGAGGATAAAATAAAAGTTGACCTTTTTAAAACTTTTTGGGATAGGATATAAATTTAGCTTTTTTATTTTATTTTAGTGTATGACTAAAGATCTGGAGGCTCAAGTCTTTAGACTAATAACTTCTATGTCCAATTTTTAATAAAAAAAAAAGCAGTCCAAACAAAATGAACTGCATGTACTGTGATGCACACATTTGGGTTTTTTTTTATGTCCAATTTTTTTTTTACAAATTATATTTTATCTCAAAATGTAAAATTATTATTCTTTTCATTATTTTGTCAAATGAACAGTATAACTAGCAGAAGCAAGCAGCTGCATCACACCAGTTTAAAGGTTTTTTAACTTTGTAATGTCTGTGGACTCACCTGCAGCATCTGAAAGGTTTGGGAAAATGGTTCCAACCTGACAAGAAAGGAGGCCACAATAATGGCAGAGGAGTAGTGGGTACAGTAATGGCAACGTGCTGACAAGCCTGTTGAAGGAGTGAGAAACGATTTTAGGGAAAACTGTGAGCTCAGTAAAAAAGGACAGTAGGAAAGAAGGTGACAGCGAACACCTTCAGGATCATTGTTCTCCACTTCTTCGTATCTCTGAAGGAACAGTTGTTTCCTTTTCTCGGTCTGAGCTCCCATTGGTTTTGACAAGTCACGGAAAGTTGCAGGATTGGAAAGATCGATTGTCTGTCAGGAGTAAAAGATGAATCAAACCTTCAACTAATTAAAGTAAATGAATTAGGAGAGAGAAAATCACGTTTTTTGTCTTTACCTCTGACTGATAATCAGCCAAAATCCAGGGGAAAACTGGATACTGCATCAAATCATTGTATGTCCGTCCAGCGATGGTATTCAGATGCATCAAGTACTCAAAGTTAGTTATCTCCTCTTTCTATTAAATAACACACAAACAATGGAAAACAATTCAAAACAAACAGACTTTATCAACAATAACTGATCTGGATTAGCATGAAAGTAATCCTCCGTTAGGGCTGATTACAGGAAAAAAAACTGTTTAGGGAGTTTAAGCATTACCTGCCATTTATGAAGGGCCACCTTTTCAACTACAGGAGTCTTTCTGTAGCACAAAAACACAGCGAAAACTTTAAAACCAGGCTGAGCACTGAGCTTCTTTTGTCGCCTAGCAACCAGAGTTGAACCCTAACACAACTTCAGAGACAGAGGAACCAGATGAAGCAGAAAGAGTACATGGCTCTTCTTGTGCTAATGCGACATGAAGAACTGAAGGACATGGTGCCATCTGTAGGTAGGGGGAGAGCATTTTTAGACTGCAAGCTGTGCCAGCATGTGCATGCAAATGGAGGTGTGTTAAACAGATAACACACCCTCTGTCAAATTCTTGAAGTTTGTTTTGTTACCAGAGACAAGGAAGATGTCCCTGACTGCCTCAAAAGACTTCCTCACTCCGAGTTATACCGAAAAACAAGCTCATTATTTCACTTTTTTTCCCTTCTGGTTAGAGGTTTGTCTAAAGAGTATCACACAATCTTTAAATAGACATTTTGTAAAAATGAAACCACCATAAAAAGTACAAACTGTTAAGCACAAAAATCCACATGCCTTGTTATAGGGTGAATCTACTGTTGAAATGAGATCTTTCCAAAATGAACATCTCATTTCTTTTGCAGCACATATCCACCAGTATTTAATCTAAATTGGGGAGGTGATCAGCTTCTCCTAAAAGCTCCCCTCTCTCAGTGGGCCGGTAGTAAAATAAATTCCTGCTGCCAAGCACCTCAGTTGCTAAGTAACACTTTTTTAAACAAGAAGAACCTTGAATTCCTTGTGTTCGGAGAAATGAGGCTTCATCTGCTCAAACGGTGAATTTGGGATCAGCGGTTGTGTGTTTGGGTTTTAATTAATATTTTTTCTTGTCTTTTCTGGTCAGGAATCAAAATCAAAAGAAAGTCTCAACCAGATAAACATCGGTGAAGAACAAAGGGGGAAAAAAATGGTGAGCAATGCTTTTGTTTTGTTGAAAAGTTAGACGTATGTGATGGAAAAAGAAAACGGGAGCACATAATGGAAAGGTTTAAGGAATAAGAGGCTCATTTAAGTCTTCCCAGTTTCTAAAATCAATAAAGTCCTGACCATATTATTTTGTAAAACTACACTAAATCAATCATTACATTTGGCTTAGTGTGTGTTATCTAATCCCAGGCAATAATTTCATGCAATACTTTCCTATAGGAGGTTATAATGGGAACAAGCACTCGTGGATAACCTCGCTCATCCTGAGGATGATGAATGAGGCGAGAGAGGGCCTCTGGGTGTAACACAGACACAAACAGACACACACCTTGCCACTTTAGACAGGAAGGGAGAAGAGCGAAGCCCTCATTACACTTCCAACACTCCCCAACTATCATTTATCAAAGTCCTTATTTGACTCTTTGAGTGTGCGTGCGCACACGCAACACAGCATTTTGATGTCCTCCGCACGCACACACCTTTCTCACCTGAAAAGATCCAAACAACTCAATCAGCTGAACGGTGAGGGAGCACGAGCGCTCATTTGTCTTTTGCTGTATTACCGAGTGTCGCCTCTCTCCTATTGTTCCCCAGCATTAACCTTAATTAGAGAGTCGTGCTCTTAAATACACCCATGGGCATCATGGGGTGAGCACGCACTAACACATATCAACGCTGTGACACGCACACACAAACACCCACGGGCGGCTAAGGCTCTCATTCCTGAGAGTGCGTGCTTTCCCAGCTGCCCCGGGCCATACATAAGCCTTTGTATCTGAATAAATCTCATCAACCTTACCCACACATGCTTCCACATAAACATACACACAAGCTGTTTATTACCATGCAGTGCTGTGTGGCAGCACAGGTTAAATAAATAATTGTAAGGCAGTAAATCAGTCATTTGGGATCACTGTTGCGAAAAAAAAGAGGCTCAATGAAATGTTCACCTAAATTGTTTGATCATTTTCTGTGTGTTCCAGCACCATGTCCAAAGGAAAGGGAGCCAAAGGGGCTAAACAAACCCTCAAGTCAGCCAAAAAGGCAATACAGATAACACCAGATGGAAAGCGTAGGCTTGTCCTTAGCAACATGGGTCTAACCGTCTTCCCCAAGTGTCTCTTCAAGCTGACCAATCTGGATGAATTGGACCTCAGTCGTAATCTTTTACAGAAACTCCCTGATAGCATTGGGAACTTCTCATCTCTTACAAGGCTGGATCTGCACAGTAATAAGCTAGAGTCTTTGCCAGAGTCCGTGGGGAACCTGACAGGCCTGACCCACCTTAACCTTGCAAACAACTGTCTGACGTTTGTGGGTTTACCCTTCTCACTTGGTTGCCTCACCAATCTGAAGAGTCTCAATCTGGGAATGAACCAGCTGGATGACCTACCTCCCCCTTTGGAGAACTTAGTAAATCTACAAGAGTTGGGTTTGTTTGATAATCGCTTCCTCAAGCTGCCAGAGTTTGTTAAAGTCCTTCGCAACCTCACAAAACTAAATCTGAAAAGAAACCCTTTGGAACATACTCAAGGAAATGAAGAAAGCATGAAAAATAGAAAGCTAGAAGCACAAGAAGAAGCATACTTGGTCCATGAAAGCATTCTATGCAGGATGTGCCTTACAAAATACAAAGCACAAAAGGAAAACCTTGTCAGAGATGGAGATATGTCTAAGGAGAAGAAAAAAAGGACATTTAGTGGACTCATGACACCAAACTCAGTGGCCATACTGAGTCAAAATGAATGGAGATTGAAAACAAAGCAAAGTAAAGACTATTGGCCAAGTTTGTGCTAACAGAAAAGTACTGTTTCATTTAATGCAAAGTTTACTTTACAAATAAAAACGTTGTTGTTATTTTTTTTTTTAATATACTCTAAAGAATTAGCTACAAATGACAGCCAACAACTGCATTGAGGACTTACTTGGCGTTAGCAATGACCTCGGAAACCGCTCTGCCCTTTAATGCAGGCACAACCCTGCTCATCCTGAAGCCAGAGGAGGAGGAGATTAGTTAACTGGATAGTAAAATGTAGACTTTTAGGCTTGTGTGCACAAAATAAAATACCTTTTGTATGCAGAAACGTGGTCTTTATTGAGGAATACAAGAAAAACGGTGTGTCCTTGTTTCATGAAGATCTCAATAGCGTTGTCCTGTTGTGAGACAGAAGACACTGTTCTTTATTTGAATTATTTCTCCAGGTTTATATATCTTTTAAGTCTTTGTTTTCTTTATATCAGTAAATGAACTTAGATGATCTACTACAATTATTTATTTTTAAATCAAACATTTAGGTGTTGTTGGATTAATTGGTGGCCCATTTTTCTTCTTTCACACATTGTGTTCACATGTTAAAATCAAAAGTTTAAATTTGTGGATTCTTCTTTTCAGGATTCAAGGATATTCTAAAAAAATAATTAAAAAACATGAGAAATGTTTAAAAGACACATCCAGTCAAACCCACATGTATTAAAATGTATATTATTTAAAGCTCAGACTGTAAATATAAACAATTTGTTAAAAAACATCATTTAAAAATTTGTATTACAACATATTTTCATGAATTTTATCTCCTGAAATCCAACATTCATTTGCAAAAATGTCCAAAAACTAGGTGAACTCATGATTTCTGTTGTTTTAAAATTGTAAGACTTGATACTATTAGCTACTGGAATATGTTAGTTGCAAAGCGCAAAGTACTAAAATTCAAAATAAAATAAGAAATTTGTTGCTACTCTAACCAATAAAAATGTTTTTAAATATTATTTCCAAAATTAAAATGGTTATGTTTGTTTAAAAAATTGGATTTATTGAAACCAATGACAGTCTAGGGGATTTTTGTGCAGGTATGATTTTTTTTTATTAATAAAAGCATCCATGGGAATATTCTGATATCTGACCTCTAAAAGGAACCGCATGAAGCGGGCCTCCTTGATGTCCTCATAGGGCCAGCATCTGCAGCTTGCTGGTGGCAACTCTTTGTTCAGCATGGTGGAAAGGAAAGAATCTTTGACACTGACAAGAAAAATGCATTAAATTAGAAAAAATTCCAAGACATTGCAAATTTTGCGACAAAAACACACAGCTTTACCTGCTGGGATGGTGTCTTCTGCAGCAAACATCGCCCAAAGAGCTCAGTGTGAATCCCTCACACAGCAGCAGGCTCTCCTTTCCAAACAGCAACAACCCTTCAGTGATGCTGAGGCTGCTCACTATCACCACACACATCTTTGCTTTAATCTACAAAGAAAGAACGTACAGCAGTCATTTGCACTTTCATGTCTCACAAGCACTTCACCCTTTTTCTTGATTGATCGTTTTAATGACTTATTTTAGTCGTTATTAAAAAGATGCTCTTGAACACTTCATTATCAGAGGTGATTGATGTGGAGGAGGAGGCCTGCTCCTCTTTTCATGCTCAAATCAGCAGTGGCGTTAGCTAATGATAACTGCATTGTGATAATGCGTGCATAATTCCATTGCCACCCTTCATTTCACAACAGGGTTCGTGCACCTGGCAATTTTCTGGTGCTGGCCCCCACTGCAGGCCCTCTGGGACGTCAAAACAAAAACCATATGGGGTCCAAAACACACCCGCAGGCTCCACACAATTTATACTAATCAAATCACGCTATAGCTACTCTCTGACACCCCGTCACACTCTTGGTGGACGAGGAGAGGTCCTGCCTGGCTGTTATTAGGAGAATTAATCACTGTCGCACTCCCAATTGGAAACCAGATAAGTGATCAGAAGCTCTTGTCCTAATGCACACACACAGATATGTTATGATTGATAAGGGCAGTTACCATGAGAAAGCGAATACCAGGAGTCAAGGTGAGTGATTCTCAGCTACTCAAGCTAGTGAGCTAAATCCGGGTCCTTAGAGGAGTCCAAACTGACAAACAATGACAAGATTAAACCAAATTAATTTATTTTAATCAAAATTTATTAGCAAGAAACTTATTTCCTGAATACAATCTAGGCAGTTGCACATTATTTTTCAGTGAGTAATTTAGCTGATAACAGTAAGGAGAAGAGAAAAGGAGGACTTATATCAACTGAGAGACTAACGTCAGACCATTGATTTCTCCCCACACACATTATTGTCATAATCACACTATTGGAGCTGGCAAACTAATTATGAGTGGGTCTCCATTTGTGTGAGTATCAGCCTGCGAGTGCATGGCTGAGTGTGTGTGTGTGTGTGCATTTTTCAGAGCTAATGACTGTGTTCATTTGACAGGAAGCTCAGCAGGAGTCATGAACTGAACCACTGCAAGACAACAGGACACTCTCACACACATCCCACACTTACTAAGCGGATAAAAGACAGCCCGCATCACCTCCTACTGCTTTTATTAATACTTCTGTCAGAAACATTAAAAGACGCGGCTGGTTGCCGGAGTGATGAGAGTCAACACGTACACTGATTTCTTACCCACTGTAGGAACGAGGAGAGCTGTGCTGGGCCCCAACATTAAAGTATTAAACTAATGAGGAAAGATGTAATTCTGATAGCAGCACTGGGCTACTAGAAACCCTTAGACTGCATCAGATAATTCGGAATTTGAAGATTAGCAGAGTGGGAGGGATTTCCGCCTGAATTAGAAATACATTTTTAGCCAGGCATATTACCAAACACATCACCCCGTGTAGTAGTACCTCTTCTCCAGGGTCCATCTCCTGCAGGATGCTGCGTATATCCTGACAGTCTTGTAAGGAGGAGCAAGGTTCAGGGCCGTCCGGATCCTCTGTGACTGCAGGGGCCTCAGTCAGAGCAGGGAAGAACGTCAGACGGTCGCAGGACAGTCCTTCCTCTGCTTCCTCGTCTGTTGCAGCTTCACACAAGATTTTTGGCTCTGTTGTTTAGAAAATGAGGTTTAGTGATATATAATCGAATCAAAGAACTAAATGTAGTTTGCTTTGAAAAAGTAAATACGTTAGCCTACAAAATAAATATATTTTCTTTTACCTGCATCACCTCTTGCTCTGTTTTTATCGTCAGTCCTTAAGGCAACAGATAACATTCCTAGCACCTGGTGTGAAAACACATTAGATCATTAAAAGTTAATTAGAAGTTAACAAGCCTATTTGAGTAAATGTCCCATTCAGCATTAATCCAATAAATATCCTTTATCAAGTTTCATCCTTTATCAAGTTTCATTCCAGTTAGTTTAGATTTTAAATAAACGTTTTAACTTACAAGAAATAAGAAAAATGGACATTTTATTAATAGATTCTTACTTTTTTACCTAAAAATTAAATTAAAAAACTGATTTGCTGGTTTAAAGATTAAATCTTGCATTTTTAGGTAAAGAGCAAACTAACTTAGATTTACATCCAATTTAATTGTTTGGTTGTTCCAATTTAATTGTTTTAATTTAATTGTCTTACTTTCGTTTTCACTGCTATTTTTATGAATTATGCAGCTTTACTATTTTTATTCTCATTTGTAGTGTTTTTCCCCCACAGATATAAAACTAGTATAAGGATATCCATATTTAACACTAGAACTACCAAGGCAGTCATTTTGATTTGTTGTATAGTTTATTCTAACATTGTTTTATCATTCAAATGTCAAGATACCAAAGAGAACTGAGGACTACTATCACAAATGGCCATGGCAGTCAAATGGTCATAAGTCACTATGTGCTTCCTTTTTCTGATCTTTTTCCTGTTATATTATCTCTTTTTAATGCTCTGTGAAGCTACATCCTATTTAAAGCTTCATGTTAAACCCAAGAGAGACAAAAATAATAATTATTGAGGTTGCCATGAATTGGAAAGATTAATCTTCCATGACAGTGGAACAATTATTATGGTTTTTATTTAGTGTCCCAGTCAAAATGACTGCCATGGTCATTCTAGTAGTTCAGGTAAAGTGAGTGTTAATAAACTGATTCTTAAAAACATTTTAAGAAGGACTCTTAAAACTGCTAATGGCAACAAAACGAAAACTTGACAATGGTAAAACGTTTAACTTTCTTTTACGAACAACCTAAACTAAACACTGAGAACATGCTGAGACCCGAAATAACATACCGGTTTTGAATGTCTCAGTGCTTTTCTGCGAATGCGTAGTCTGGTCCGATTGGGCCCCTCAGTGGAGTCTTGCATCCAGTCTTGGCTCAGCAGCACCCCCGGTCCAGGGCCAAAGACAGCTCTTTCCCTCAGCAGTTCGGCCTCCACACTCAGCCAGAGGGAGCTTGTTTGTTCCCACTCAGCAGCTCGCAACTAACAGGAGGTCATAAGTCAGGATGAAATCATACAGACAGACACATATTAAAACAAATCCTTTTTTGCCTCCTAATAAAGCTGATTTGGGCAGTCAAACCTGTGAGTCGTTTTTCCTCATGTTGTCAAAGGTGCTGTGGCTTCTCTGCCGGTGTGACTCCATGTTTGAGAGAAATTCCTACCAAGAAACAGAAGTGAAAATGGCTGCAAATGAAAAGAGAGACACTGCAATCACTCTTCGCCTGGCTTATATTGCATGCGCGCACACACTGAGATCACATAAATTTGTATATGCATAATGGCATTGTTGTTTCCTTATGCAATTACAATGCATTCACACAATTACATCTGTTCTAAATTGCATTCACTGGGCAAAATAAGCTAGTGGCTACAGTCTTACAATAACCCTGTCTGCAAATGTAATCATTTGTTGGTGTGATGCAATTAACATAAACGTTAATATTGCTGAGCCACACCACAATCAAGGGCAAGGTAACTTTGTGTGCGCGCCTTTATTGTGCGCGTCTGTATTTATTTTTGTCGATTAAGAGAGAAAAGAAATGAAAATCGCAAAATGGAGCCGTGTTGACACTGCAGGATGCTCATGTTCAGCGGACACACTGGGATCGTATTCTGACTGTTAACTGCTTCATTAAGCCCATCATCACAGCAGTTCTCGCTCAGAGACCAGTGAAACAACATGTGTCCATCTTCACAGCTGACCCAGGAAAGCCATTTAATTGAGTGAGCGAACATCCAGTAACTCTTTATATCAAGTTTTATTTACAGATGCCAATTAAGAGTTTGGCAATATCAAAACATGAATGAAACAACAATAAAAACGGAGGAAACACTTTGGCATAAAAAGTACTGCAAAAATGTGAGATTTTTTACAGAGCATAAAAGTTGACAAATTTAAAAAAGTTTCAAATATCTGATTGGGAACTAAAATAAGAAGCCTGCAAAAACGTAAATGTCAGAGTATTGTGGCAGAGGATTATGGGAATATTACAGACGCAAACAAGAGAAATAATGAAGTTTGCAAGCTAGAGCTGTGTTAGGCCAGATAAACTGCAAGCCTGTGTCGTCATCTCTAATTTCATTCCTTCATTTGGACAAACATAAGTAATATATAGCATTAATTACCCTATTTAGCAGATAGGAACCTCCTTGGCTTTTTAAATGCTGCATTAAATACATAAATCATCTCTTCCCTCTGCAATTAACATCAAAACATCACACTCATTTCCATTTTAATGACTTCCCAACAATAAGCCACCTTTGATGATAAGGCAACATAATGTCAACTTCATTCTGAGCTGGCAGTGAATGTGTAATGAACTTAACGTGATCATTAGTGCTGTTAATTATCTTTCTAATATGAGGACACAGATATGATTATGGAAACTGCATTGGCTGATGAAATAAATTTCTGAAAGAATTGCGCTGAAGCCTAACTGAGGACGCAGTGTTGCAATCAGTCTCTGTAGTCTCATTCATTACCTACAGCGAAAACTTTTTTTTCAATCAAAACTAGATTTGTGAGAGCAACAAATTGCATTGCATTGCTGTGGATTCAAAGACGGTGTAAGCTCATAAATCGCCAAATGAAGGTAATAAGTTCATGATCCTGAAATTAATTAATGACTTTGTAATTTCTTCATCAGGATAGTTAAACAAAAAAAAGGTATCAGCTGACCAAAGCAAGCCACTTTTCTTTGCAGGAGAAAAAGAAAGAAAAGGAAACCTAATCATTTTTTCTTGCAATGTGGACCCAAAAACAATTCATCATCCTCTCTGATGGCCTGTCAAAGACTGATATGATAAAGAATAACATCAAATGAATAATGTTTTCATCGGATTGATACCACTGTAATTGCCAACAGGATTTTTTTTGGGCAAGAGACATGCACAAACAAGAACACACACAGAATTTCTGCGGCTGTGAGACAGACACACAGACACGGTAATTTCATGCCTGTGTGCCTGAGTAATATGTCCCAGCTCCCTGCTCCAGATGGCTCAGCGTCTTAAGCGTTGTGGGGGAACTAATGATGTGGGCCACGTGTTTCGGGGGTAAAAAACAACAATAAAGGCGTCTTTAACCTTCAGCAGCAAACAGTGTGTTGTGGCGAGCGTTCCCGCCTAGGTCTAACTGATATCAATTACGCAGCGCGCTCAGGGGCACTCAGCTGTGATAATCCAAATCTTTTTAAAGAAATAATCAAACACCCCCAGAGGGCAGGATGGCCCACAGCACACACTGTTGTGACTTTGATGTGAGAGTTTCGCAAAAAGCTCTTGGTTTTACCTTGCTGAAGGTAAAACAACACTTTCCTGAAAGATGATTAGCATTTGCAATTGTGTTTCAGTGAGAACCAAAAACAGAGGTGGAACCGTGTGGGGGCATACCTCTGCTTTCACAGACTCTTGACCTTTCCTTAAAACCGACGGTGCACTGCTATCAAACTTCTTTTGAGACGTTCTAGACAGTTTCTTCTTCTCTGAATCTGGAAGGTAACAAAAGCCATCACCAAAGCAGTCAAACGTCTCCTTCTGAATTTTATTTGTAAAACTAAGGGAAACCTGTGTGCAGCAGCCAGATATCGCGTGCCATTTCCTCCCACAGAGGGCTGACGTCGACCATACGTGTAGGTTTGCCTGTTACGTGGCTTGCAGAGATCTCCATCTTATAGTGTTCTTCAAGCATTCGCTGCCTCTCAGAAATAACTTTTGACCAGCAGGCCTCTGCCAAATTAGCAAGCTGTTTGTCATCTGGAACGCAAACTACATCATAAACACCTGTCACACCAAATCTGTCCAGAATGCAGGAGAAAAATGAAGAAACCGTCATTCTCAGCATCAAACCTGTTCTGTCTTCTCCACTGATGAGGTCTGAAGAATGCTGGGTTTTCACCGGACACACTTTTTGTGCTGCACATCCAAAACCTTCAGGATAGCTACATGAAAGTTTTTGTGTCAAGACTACTAAATCAAGCTTTGAACTGCTAACAACCTTAATAAAGTATCTCCATTACCTGCCAGAGCTAATCAGCAACAGACAATGAAGAAGGCAAGTAATAAAATTCACATTTGCATTGTAAGTCGCCATGACGACGTCCCAGCGTTCCATGAAAGTCTGCAAGGCCCTGATGACTTCTTCCTTGTCATCTTGGGAACGCCGTTGTTGAGATAAGAAATAAAGCAGGACTTTGTTGGTGCACGAGTACAGAGCCAACACTGTCTTCTCTTTGTGAGTCTGGCCATTTTCCACAGTCTAGAATTAAAAAAAAAAAAGGGTGCAGACATGGCGAACATTATATATAATCCAAATCACCATCAGCTTGAAACAATAAAGGCTTTGCAACTGTCTTACCGCCAAGATCTGATCTGCAAGAAAATGTAGTAAAGTCTGGGAGTCTCCAGCAAATGTTCCATCATAAAGATTCTGCAGCAAAGTCTTACTAAAAACCACCACGTTCTCCATGAAGATGCCCATCTGTCCTTCCTGTGTCTGATTCTTACTGCCTGATAGGTGAAAAAAAGAATCATTAACTCATTTTCCATTAATATTTTTTTTGTTTGTTTTTTGGAAAATGTGTTGTTATTTTACCTTTTGGACTGAGATGAGTGTTGTTGTCTTCATCATGACTGAGCATGCGGATGATGTTCATGATCAGTTCAACCAACTCAGACTGAAAACTCAGCCTGAGCTCCTGCGATGTGTCATCAGGGGAAAACTGCAACATTTAAATAGGTCAGTAAGTAATAATAATAAAGTTAAATCTAAACACTTTGACGTGCATCAGCATTTTTTGTTTTATTAGGATTTGTGGGATTTTATGCAAAGGTTACAAGGTTACGCTTGCTTAATTAATTGGCGCAGAAATGTGCTGGACAATCTATTCCTGCAAGTAAAAGCTTCCACAGTGCCTCCACTCTGCCTTGTCTAGTATCTTAGCATAGAGTGGCACCTTCTGGAGGAAAATATTTTTTGCAGGAAACTGAATTTAACAAGCAGAACAGCGTGGAATTTATTAGTATGTGCTCCAAGTTACTTTGAAATTCTGAAAGCAATGTTTTTAGTAAGAATTTACCTGCAGTAGCAGAACAACTGGATGTGTGTTGGAGCTGGCAGACACATTAAGAAGGCTGTCCATCAGCACAATACGCAGGAAGTCCAACAGAGGCTTCCTGCTCTGATGACAACTGGTTGTCTTGTCGGTTTCATTTGTTGTGTTAGCTTCAGTGACCACCTGAGAGAATTCATAAACCAAACCAATAAAGTCATGCCTGAAAAAAAATTCAAGATCTAAAGCTAGAGCAGCACACACACCTCAGAAGCCTCCATAGGGAACGCTGCGGAAACAAGAGCATACAAGAATGTTGACGACACCCACAATGGGTCTCTCGGCCGCAGGTTATGAAGGAGACACAGGAACTGCATCACATTTGCTGGAAACTGTGTCCTCCATGATTCATCAGTAACTCCCCTGAGCTGAGCTGAACAAGTAGGCTTTGAAAAAATTAAAACCTCGTTAAAATTAATTTAAAGAATTTGAGAACATCTGAATTGATTATTCAAACATTGTCTATTTAACCTGTGTTATGATGACTTTAACTAATTCCAATAGTAATACTGCAGCGTCAGCACAGAGCGGCTGTGCAGGAGTGCCGGCTTGGGTGTCAATTTCAGACTGGATGATGTCATCAAGGTATCCCTAGGCCAAAAAAAATAACAGCATGACGAATAAGCTTATGGATAGGAGGAAAAACTCTCTTTAAACAAATATTTACCTTTTCATCTACAGTGTAAGTGACCGTCTTCCCCAACAGCAGAGCAGCCAGAGCTCCATACACCTGAGGCAGGTGAACGTTTTTGATCAGCAGCTCCTGAAGTAGAACAAAACCTGGACATGTGCCACTCAGAAGCTCGCAGGACCAAAGATGGCCTCGAAGGTTGTCTGGTAACAAAGAAATATGTCAGACATTAAATCTTTAAGACAGATTTCAAAACTATACAACACTAAAACCCCAAACAAATTCAGGGTCCAGCAATTTTGGAAATGACTTTTGAATCTATTTAAATTAGTTTTTATTTATTTGCATACTTTTTTTCCCTCTGGTTTGTAAAAGTAGGTTTAACTTTTGTAGCTCCAACTTTTGTGGCACCACACACCCCCTTACAAAATCTAATCATAATTGTGTGAATGCTGAAATTTAATTCCGAATACAGCAACAAAAATTACTATTTAACAGGCAGCATGGAAAGAAAGATAGTAAAAAATCAAATGTGTGCACCAATGATCAGCAAAGGTCCCTTAGCATCATCTGCAAGGGTTCCGAGGAACACCCCTTCTCTGAAACTGCTCCGTCTGTCGGGACACGACAGAAACCGGGTGAGCAGAACAAGAGCCAGTTTCAATGTGGATGGATGAAGATGGCCCTGAAGGAAGAGCAGGAACCAATCACTGCCAAGGGATTCAAACACTGTTTTCTGTTGACTGGTAGGGAGAAGATTAGAAAAATAAGACAGTGCAGGTTAATGTTTCTGCTCATGCTCTTAACAATGCAAAAAGAACATTTGTTTTTGCAGTAAAGGTGATTTTAAGTGACACTCACTTTTCTCTCAGAGAACTGTCAGAGGCGAGAATTTCACAAAGTACAAGCAGCATCTGGTTACGGATACAGATGAGGCTGGCTACAGCAGAATTCTGAGCTGTAGAACCCAAAAGACAAGATTCAACAATAAAACTAATTTAATTTAAGTCATATTTCATGGCTCTATTTTTGTTTTGGCGTACCTGACGTATCCTGCATAAGAGCGACGTCATCCATCTCATTGATTTCAGTCTTAGTACTAGAAGGTGGGAGTGTGTACACTAGGAAGAGGCCCAATCTGATGATTTAAAAAATGAAAAAAAAAAAAGACATTTCACACGACATTAAGATAATTTTAAGAAAACATCAAAAGCAATTTGATGGT
The DNA here is from genome assembly GCF_053564925.1 of Oryzias latipes. Classification (NCBI taxonomy): domain Eukaryota; kingdom Metazoa; phylum Chordata; class Actinopteri; order Beloniformes; family Adrianichthyidae; genus Oryzias; species Oryzias latipes. The sequence goes on along the minus strand of NC_136251.1, from coordinate 25,735,284 downwards.
TCACTTCACCTGCTAATGTCCAGTGGACTCAATTGGGCTTTTAGGAGGAATGTTACGACACAACAAATAATCTTGACCTTCTGGACTGTGATGGCCGGATCAGTCAGCTCAAAGAGCAGTTTTGGCAGGAGCCCAACACTGTGCATGACCGCAGCATTTTTGTTATCACTGCCAAAGACACAAAAAGAACAGAAACCACAGCGGCATCAATCAAACATCCTTCAAGCAGCAGGACATGTAAATTATCCACACATTCCTCTTCGGTCTCCTTGATCCTAGTGAATGCTTCTCAGACTATTTCTGTCTTTCTGCTATGATGATATAATGAAGTCTGTCATCAAACTGAAAATAGAAGTTCCCTAATTATTTTCTACATACTTTGTGTTAATTATATGATTAAAAATCTAAAAGGACTTTCTGTGAGATGGTGTCAGATGTTTTTAGTTGTGGTAATGACCTTGAAGAGCTCAGGATTTCAGCAAAGTAGTTTAAAACAGAAAAGTCCAGACGGTCCGATGTGTTCTGCCACACCTGTAAATGCAGAAATGACACTTTGATAATTGTTTAGAGAAGCTTTACCAGATAAAGAAAACAATGCTGTCGAATCCCTGTGTCTGCTAACATTTGAGGTCCTTGCAGATGTTTACCTCCAGGTCACATAGCAGAGCCTGGAAAGCAGGTACATTCTGGATACATCCAGTGCCACAGCTTAGCTCCACCGAACTCGAAAGACACAGGATCAACTGAAGGGTTCGACAGCTGACGAGGCTGCCCTTCATCTTTAAAAGGAAAGCTAACAGCTACAAGGAAAGCAAATGATGACAGATCACAAAATTAGATGAATAGATTTTTTTTCCGAATGCTCTGATGGAAAAACTTCCCACAAACCTTGTATCCATTAATTCGGAGCATTTCCTGCTGCATGGCAGAGTTCGTCTCCAGGACAGAAAGAAGGACTTTTACAGCTGCATACAAAGAGCTGTCATCTGATGCCATTGCTACCAGGCTGAGAGCAACAGCAGGTCCACCAGCATACAGAAACCCGTTGGAGGGAAAGCTGGGGATGAATTTCCGCACGCCTACGAGGAAGAGGTCCAAAAGCTTTTCAGAAAAAACAACTAGGAAAAAGAAACTTTTCAAAAGACCAGAATTTACCAAAATGTCCAATCAGGGCGGCTCCTATTGTACGAGCTGTTCCACTCAGGTGGTGGCTGATGTTATAAGCAAGAAAGACAGGAGTGGACTGATCTCGAGATGTTATCCCCATCTACAATCACACAGTTAGTGCTGTGTCAATTCAAAACCCTGAAAACACCTGGTCAGGACAGATTCTATCATCTTTACCTCTTTAGCTATGAGTCTGCAGTCCACCTCATTGTAATCCTCCCTGATCTGTGCCACTGTTGTTAAGGTGGAAACTGCTGGGTTGATACCGAAGGAGATCCTTTCCTCAGAAACCATCCTGAGCGGGACAGGCCGGGCATCCGGGTCAAGACCTGGATGAAAACATCAGTAAATGTAGGTGAGTGATGCAGAGTCTATATTTTGGTTAAAGTTTAAGTATCCAACTTTTGTTCAAGAAAAATAAACGCTTTACCTACATGTAAATACTCGATAAAACTAAAACAATATTTTATAGGGGTGGAATGCATTTGAAGATCTGACTCAGGAAACTTTGTCAACAAAGAAAAACAAAAATATGAATCTGATTTGGTGCCGGAATCCTGCGACTCACCAGTGTTGTGTAAAGCCAGGAAGTTGCCAAGGTATGCTGTACCTTGTGTGTATACAACAGTCACAGCCTCTGAGCTTAAAGCCTCCTCAAAGAGATAAGAAGGTCCCACTCGCCACACCAAAGCAGCATGCTCCTTCCAGGGAGCTGGGGTCCCCATTACTCCATACACATCAATCACAGCAGTGGGGTCCATGGAGACGTAATGACCAGGGAATTGTTGGATGTACTTCATCTGGCCATCAATTAGAGGTGATGAAAAAGTAAGACATGTAATTGAAGTTTTAAACATAATCACTTCCTCCTGTCTTACCTTCCCTGTCCCCACTGCCTTGCCATTAAAGTAGGCTGTGGTCACGCAGCTCTTCTTCATGTCTTTGGCCATGACGACAGTCAGATGGTGCCATTGACCTGGGACCAGCATGCTTGAACAGCGGAACCTCAAGGATGTAGACAAAGAAGTTGGGGTGGAAACCTCTGGCTCCATCATGTCTGCCAGACAGATAGTTGTCTTTGTTATCTTGACATATTCTCTTTACCAATTTCATACATTTTTTTCTAATCTGGTACAGATTCCACTGATTTGAATCATGTCAATCTGCAAATCTCCAACCTACATGTTCATTCCAAAATTCATTGTTGCATTTTAACCCCAATCCCATCTCCCCAAAAATAAAAAAAAGGTGTGGATGATATTTCCAACTGTGGATGTTTTTGTGTGTATCTTCCTCCATCAGCTTTCCTCTATCAGCATTACCTGGACACCCCTACAGTTAGTTTCACTTAATTTTAAAAATTGTTTTCAGTTCATCTTGCTCAAAACCTTTTCATTTCTTCCCTTTCCCTGCCACTTCAGGTGTACCCCAAAGCGCTATCTTGGGGTCCCTAATCCTCGTCATCCATCTCCTTCCTCTTGGCAACATATTCCATAAATTTAACATCCATTTTCAGTGTTTTGCTGATTGCATCCAGCTCCTTCTGTACTTGTTGATTATTGCAACTCTCTTCTCTATGATATTTCACAAAAACTCCTGTATAAACTCCAAATGGTGTAAATCTCTGCCACCTCCATCATCACAAAGACTACTTCCTCTTACCACTTCAGACGCATCCTGGAAGAATTCCAAAAGCTGCCTAGCTCTTCACTTCAAAATTCCGTTTAAAATACACTATTACACTTGCAAGGTCACTGACCAACTCTCCATATTTGTTTTACCTCCTCTATACTCCACTCCACCCACAGATCCTCCATCTATGGTGAGCAGAGCTTTCTGTCACTCTGTTCATCATCTCTGGAACTCACTTCCATCATCAGTAACATTGATTCACTTCCTTTTCTTAAAATCTCATCTGTTACCAAGTCCTTTTTTTAAAAACTGTAACTTTTCTCAATTGTATTATTCATTTTCTCTGTTCTTTACTGTTTAAAATGTTTATTTTAGTGCTGTTTTTAACTCATTATAAAATGTGTTTTAAAAGCCCATTTTTAAAATAAAATGTATTATTACTAATCAGCTCTTTCTTTGAAATTATGCGAGAATTTTTTGGAATAAAAAAATCCTTTTTTTAATGCTTTAGTTTACTTTTAAATCCACTAGTCTTCTTCTGGGAGATGTCTGTGTGTGGTGTCCTTATACACTAAATTAATTACCGGTACCTATTATTTGAACCAGATAAATTAAGTTTGAATTTGGTAGCTTACATAGCAGATATATGATCAATCATCATCACTCTTACCGAGGTATGTGAAAGCTTCCTCTTCAGTGGAGATGACAAGACAGCCATCATTGGCGGAGAATGAAACTGAAAGGCAGATGTACTGTTGTTCAGTTCGGGACATGTGCCGAACGATCGACAGCAGACGGACTGGATGGGAATCACAGGCAGAGCTAAACCTGTTGATCTGGAACCAGCAGGAAAAGGAGAGGCCAGCTGCAGGTGGGAAACCTCGGCAGTCTAAAACACAAGAGTGACTTTAGATGCTTTATTATGAAATACAGATACATCAAACAGCTGGACTCATCCTTTACCTCCTCCAATTCCTCCTGTTGGGATCGTATTGGCAGTCACGCCTTTCACTGTAGCCAAGGATGGTAGGAAAAGACAGCTAAAGACAAACAGTCAAGACTTTAGTAAATCTTTGTAAACAGTTATTCTTAGATTAAGTTTTTTATTTACGTTTTTTCAAGGACATAAGTTCATATTTGGTTTTCTCTTATCTGTAATCCATGAAAGGTGTTTTCTTTTCTAACTAATAGAAATACGCCAAACCTCTCACCCATATCCGCTCTCTTTCATGTCAAACTCTACAAAGCCGGGTGAGGAGGAGAGCCGGTGCGGTCTGAATGTTCGTGGTGCTGTCATGGACACCAGAGTAATGATCTGGTGGACGGGAAGGGATGATCCAAAAGATGGCTCCAACAAGCTGAAGGTCCGCTTCAGTTTTTTTACTGATGATCCACTGACCTCTGTGTGCTGATCTAGTTTGAGAAAGTAAAAAAACAAATTTGACTGAATAAAAAAATGGTACTTAAAAAAAAGGTCAAGAAAATGTAATGTTTACCTTTTGAATCAGGTATTTCGACTGATTGATTCGATTCTGGCTGGACCTGTTTGACCAAACACATAAGAGGGTTCCCTAAGCGCAGGAACGTCCTAACAAAATAAAAAAACATGTATCTCAAACATGGAGTACATGATGAAGGGAAAAATAAGCGTAGCAACCTCAAAGTGAATGTCACCTGAAGTCAGAAGCTGTGATGGCCTGGGAGGAGAGTTTCTCCAAGATTCGTGTAACAGGTACATGCAATGGGTGGTTTGGGGTGAGCAGCATGCTCCGACAGTATGTTAGAAGAGTAGAAACCAGTCCGCCCTCACACATTATCTGTCGGTTGCGCTCAGATTTGACTAAGCACTGAATGTGGTGAGCCACAGAAAACTGAACATCCATAGAGAGCTGAGAAAGAGGAACATTTTATTCAACAGAGAACTTTTTAAAATCCAGTGGCTTTGAGACGGTTAAAATCAAACACAAAAGATGTTAGGATCACAGCGCATGCTGTGACCTACGACCATAAAAATAGCTAGTTGGTTCAAAAAGAAAAAAACATACCTGGGAGTCCTCAGCACAGAAAACTTTTGGTAGAAGAGTTGTGATAATTCTGACTGCTCCTGGATGAACAATGATCTGATTGCAATAAAACCTACAAAGAGAAGGGCAAGAAACAAACGCAACAAAAGTTTTTCATGACCCGATCAATCAACTTCAATGTCAATTCAAAAGAATCCCTATTTTTAAAAATACATTTGAAACTTTTAAAAGGAAAAAAGAATACCCATAGTCATTCTCTGTGGGACTGACGCAAGTGTTGCTTTTAGAACTTCCCTCCATGGATTGTGAGACAGGTCCTAAGAGGACGGAATGAGGTCCTGGGTGTTCTTTTTCAAAAGCTGTTAGTCCCTGTTGTGATTCTGTTTCTTCATCCCACCCATCACAAGACTCTTGCCCAAATTTAAACTCCTGAGGAAAGAAGGTCCCAATGGCAAACTGTTCGAGGTAAAAGAGGAGTCTTACACAAGCCTTGAGAGTGACTGGCAGATGTGGTTGTGGTGTGATGGAAGGATTAGTTACAGAGGCATCTGCTAACTCAACAAACTCAAAGAAGCTCCTTCCAGGAGTCTGCTTTTCCGCTGCAGTCTTGGGAAAGGAGCATCTTTGTTCATCCCAATTCTCTGTCTCGGGACAATCAGTGTGGAAGCAGCCCAGCTGGAGCAAAGCTTCTGCCAGCTTGTCATAAAAGCCACCAGTCTCAAAATGGTGCGCATTCACGGTGTGAAGATGGACCGTCAGCGCCAGGATGTGCAGTGTAAGAAGGAGGAGTTCCAATATCTGCTGATGCCCCAGCATCCTCCACACATCTCCCTTTGGAGGATCTGAAAGAGCCCCTTCCATGTCCGTCACCAACGACAGCAGTCCAGTGAAGCCCCCTGCCTTCCTAAAGGCGTCCCAGCTGTTGGGGTTTTCCAGCACCCTCTGCAAAGACTAGAAAAGCAAACCACATTTAGAGTCAAACCATCCAAAAACAAAAGTGACCAAAATAATTTTGATCCTTTTTTTTTTTTTTTTAGAAAAATATATTATAAAACAAGCTTAGCTTTGCTCTTTACTTTTAATATATGTCCCTATCAAATTAAAACACTGTCATGAAAAATAGATGAAAGGTATAGATAAATCATAAATCACTTGACATAACTAGTTTTCAGAGGTGAAAAAAATCACATTAGCTTTATTGAATTTAGAGAGCTAATCCATCAGGTAGGTAATGTGGGAGACAGAACGCAGAGGGAAATGTGATTAACTGAAACTGGAGTAATCACAATGGCTCTCAACAGTAGCCAACCCAGGTCGTACCCAATCTGATTGCCACCTGCTATAACCATGTTAGCACCAATAACACGCACATACGCACCAGCTCATGTGTGCAAGCCCACTGTCACACACTGAGCACATTCAGTATGAGCAAGTAAGTGCTCTTTTATGCTGCCATCTATAAAAAAATGGGACACATACAGTAGATGAATAACTTAGTAAAGCTTTAATCAGATATCTGTCCCATTCAGCAGATCTTATGGAGGTGGTAATTGTCTGAATGCCACATCACAGGGCTGCTGGCCTAATCAAATTGGTCCAGAGTTAACCAGTTTTAACAAATCAATCTGCATTTATCAATAATTAAATCAGAGTCCCACATGCTGAGGAAATAAATTCACAGACCTGTTATGGTTTAAGTGCATTACACTTTGTAAGGATTCAATGTTCAGCAAGGCTACAGCTAAGTTGAGATCACCATGTGTCCTAGACTGTGGCTGCTGGTGGACTTTAAGTACCTGTAAGAGGTCCTGTTTTAACCTGAGTTCCTGCTGTGTGGAGGAGCAGAGGGCTCCGATGGCTGTACTCATGAATTCATCAGCGTTAATTTCAGCGAGCTGCTCCAAGATGCTCAGAGTGGGACCTCGATACTGATCCTCGTCCAAGAAGATCTTTATGTAGGGAACCATGCCAAGGTCTCGTATGGAAACTGAAACAGACAGGCAAAAATAATAATAAAAATAACACAGGTTGCAATCCCAGCAGCTACCTTTTAAGAAATAATAACAGGAGAGGGGAAATTTCAAAAAAGTACACACCTGTATTTTTGATAGAACGCAGAGTGAGAGCTGAAACCAGCTGAAGCATGCAGGTGGTGAGCAGCCGCTCACTCTGTTCCACACATGGCAGCTGCTGAGAATCTGAAGAAACAAAGATTGAGAAGAATTATTCAAACTTTTTGCCAACACTGCAATAAGTATGTAGGTTGTGTAGGAAGCTCCCACATTCGGCTCTCAAATTAAAACAATTCCAGTGATATTGCAGTTCCCGAAAAGACCAGTAAAGGCGGGTTTCAGAAGGGAGCAAATTCTCCTTTTGTTTCTTTTGGCCATAGTGAACAACTTTCAGGTGCATTATGGGAGCAATTTCCTACTCACTCCCAGGTTGTTAAAGTTTTTATTTTGCTCTGTGTTGTTTCACAGTGTTCCCTAGGTATAATGCGGTTTACCTTTCACAGTCTCAATGTTTTGTGGATATTTTTCAGTGCAATTTTGTTTTTTTTAACAATAAACTTTGTTCTGCATCCTGGTTAGCTGTTATGTTGATATTGTCAATCAGTCTCCTCCGTGAAGTGTCTGCTGTACAGAATGTATCGATTTTGAAAGAGTTACATTAATCTTTGATCACCACAAGATCTTTGTTTTCATTCTATAATACTTTTCTGCAAAGGTTTGAACTTTGAGAGTTTAAACAAGAGAGATACGTGTGAAAATGCAGTGAACAGTGTATAACGTGTGTAGTGAGGCATTTTACACCCTAGAAACTTCTATGATCCTATTGTGCAATTTTCACCAATCAAGGGTTATTTATGTAACGGATCCCTTGCAATAAACGAGGGAACGCTGTTTTTTTATAATGACAACTGTGATTACGTTTAAGCTTCCTGATTCTACAATAGATCACAGTTTTGGTACAATAAAAAGCTTTGCTTTTGTTCGTATGCAAGAGGTCCCCAGTTGGTCATTTTTAGAATGAGTTTTCAATGTAAACTAAAAAAATAGCAATGCAACTTCAAGGTTCTTTTTTGCCTTTAAAGATCTTATCTGGGAAATCAAAGATTATTGGTCCAGTTCGTACAAAGCAAAAAAAAAAAGTTTTGTGATTTGTACCACTTCTTTAGATAGAGACTCTTGTTCACATCTCAAGCACTGAGCAAAAGCAGAGTTTGTTTCCAACCCCAAAGTTTGTACAGTGATACTACTCCCAACATTAACTCTTTTTTTTAGTCGCACGTTTAAATTTTTTCGAATCTGAAGGAACAAACATATTTCTTACTTGTTTTAGAAAACGGGCCGGCTTTTCTGAGGATCTTGGCTCTCCTTCGAAGTTCTCCCAGCAGCAACTCCAACAATCCCCCATCACTCAACACCTCTGCTAGCATGGAGCTGTGCACAGTCATTCTACAGATGATACAATCAAGATTCATGACTTAATAAATCGATTAAAAGCTAGAAAACCTGAGCAGAATATGCAAGACTCTTTTTTTGTGAAAGTGAAAGGTAGGATATGTAAAAATACATCAGTATGCTTAGTGGTTAGCAGCAATGCTTACTTGTGAAAACACTTTAGGGCCATCACACCAAATTCAGTCCCAGCAACTCCACCAGCCAAAGCTCCAGACCAGCTCTTCTTCAGGACAATCAGTAGAGCTCTTAAGGTCTCGTGTGGTATGTAACTCATCTTAAATAACACCTGTAAAAGTTTAGAAAACTTCAGAAAATGCCTGACATCTAACTTCTTCACAAGGTTGGAGATCATACCATCTCAAGCATCGAAAAGAAAAGCTCTTGGACAGGTGGAGGTTTACTCCACACACAAGCAGCCAATTGGGTCATCGACTGGACTGTCCATTCCAGGAGGAAAAAATTGGCCGGGTCCCTCTTCCATATTGTGTGTATGGTTTGCAAAAGCTGGCTGCAAAGGCAAATGTCATTGGAACGCAGCATAGAGGCCTGCAGCAGATGGAAGGCGGGTAGGTTCTTTACAGCTGAACCTAGATACAAGGAGGATGTGTTAGAGAGGTTTTAAAAAGTTTTCAGTCCTTGAAAAATGATTAGATACTGGACTTGAATGGGTGGAGGATCGTTGTAATGTTGTGAAGGCAAAACTAGTTACATTTTTGTTTGATTTATCAGGTTTGGTTCTGACAAGGTCAGTGCTTCCCAAATAAAAAGAAAACTTCAGGGTATGCAGTGTGCAACTGAGTTACACGTGGACAAACGGAATGAAAACAAACAGATTTGCACACATTACTTGAAAGAAAAGTACCATAATCTACTTCTATAAAGTTTGTCTTTTTTTGCTGTCATAATATTTAGAAGGTGTCTTAGATTTTAGTGCCCAAACACACTAGTGTTTAATAAACCTGTTTGGTGAAAGGATTAATTTCATGGTTTTGAATTGTTCTCTCTTTCGATCACTCTGCTATATCTGCTCCTTGATGTGATAGATGACCGTTGAGTGAGTGTATGTATAGTGTGGAAGCTCTATTCATGAGTGCTTGATAGAGGTGTGTGTGCATCTATGATAGATGACTGGTTGCAGTAGGCCAGTGGTGAATGGATGTGGGGCATCCTAACAGAGTTAAAAAGAGAGCCTCCACTTCATCATCTCAGACAGGGCGACAGTGGCTCAGGTGGTTGAGAGGGTCGTCCAATGATCGAAGGGTTGGCGGTTCGATCCCCGCTCCCACCAGCCAAAATGTCGTTGTGTCCTTGGGCAAGACACTTCACCCTCCTTGCCTCCAGTGCGGCTCCACTGGTGTGTGAATGCGCATGAATGATCCTGGTGATGGTCAGAGGGGCCGTAGGCGCGAAATGGCAGCCACGCCTCTGTCAGTCTGCCCCAGGGCAGCTGTGGCTACAACCGTAGCTTACCATCACCAAGTATGAATGAGGAGTGAATGAATAATGGACACAATGTAAGCGCTTTGGGTGTCTTGAAAAGCGCAGATAAATCCAATCCATTATTATAATCACCTCAGCTTCCTGTTAACTTGAGAGGAGTTGAGCACTGCTGCGAGGCAGCAGTATAAGGAGTGGGGAGTCAGGGTTGGTGGGAAATTAAGAGTAGGGCGTGTTTGAGTTGTGGTTGGTAATATGAGGGCAAAAGTGCAAAGTAGGGATGAAGTGTGAACAGTCTTTTCAAAGGAGCAGTCCCCTCCCTGGGTGCATCTTTGCTGAGCCATGCAAGTGATACTAATTAGAAGACTTGGAGTGAACATTTGCAAGGGAGGTTCATTGTTCCTCCTCGTGGTGTAATAAGAGATAATACAGGTGAGGCAGACAGAGCATAACTACAAAAAGGATCTGACAAGGACTTGACTTACCTTTGGTGAGGGGGGGGTCAAACTTAAAACCTGGAGGCTGCGGGTTGGTTACACAGAGAGCCACTTTAAGCTCAGCTTTTCCCAGAAAAGTAAAAGATGCAATTAGAGCCAGAAGCTCCTCCACAGGACGAAACTCTTCCAGGCAAACCCCCTCCTCACAGCTTACAATTATGCAGACAAAAGACCGAAACAAAATTTACAAAATAATAATAGTACTTTCAAAATGCCTTGGACTCTCCTAAATCAGGAATATATATTCCCATTTGAGAGTTGTCTGTTTTTTAAAATAAAAAACTACAACTTAAGAAAACAAACAAAATAATTCAATTCTTCTAAATAGAAATGTTTCATTTTTCTCAAATATTTTCTAAGCTCTTTTTACTCTCCAGTGATGTTTGTGATTTTTAATCTCACCGTTTTAGAATTGTCTCGAGAGCCTGGTAGCCATTGTTGCTGTCAAACTCGGTAAACAGGTCCGGGCTGAGGTGGTATGTGTCTCTAATGAAACTGAAAACTGCCACAGCCACCTCAGCCAGTACTGGCCCTGAGACATCAGCGCCAATGTTCAAGAGGTTCTGGATGCAGATACGTACACAATTCTTGGCTGAGAAAAAGAATGTGACAGCATCAGTATGAGGAAAAGACACGAAACAATAAAAGGTAGAGCCTTTAAAGTCCCACTCCATTCATCAATTGATCAATTGTAAAAATATTCCTAGTGCTCTTTGAAATAATGGTTATGCCATTTTTAGGCAAAATCAAAAACCTGTGTTGTTTTCTAAGACATCGTTTCTGCAGAGCAACGTGGAGCAACCCCGCCCCCCTTCCCCTCCCTGTTGTTAAGAGCTTAGAGCAGGCCCGCTCGGCATTTTTTTCTGTCACAAATAAACAGCAGTAATACTCAAGAATGCAATTTTAAGCCTAATTATTTGAAATATAAGTTCTCAACTTAAGGCTATTTCATTAAAAATAAAAAAAACCATTTTAGGATTGTCAAACCTTAACAGAAATTGTAGTCTTGATAAACAGATGTTGACAGAAAAAGCAACTCTGATCTTCTATGATGTAGCCAAAGTGTATCAACTTATCACCAGGGTTCACTAGTTTTCTTTGCAGATAGTTGTCCAACTTCCTTTTTGTTTTTTTATTAGCCCTTTTATTCAAAATCTTTTGAATTTTTGAAGTTTGAAAGGTTGAAACATTCCAGAAGTAAAGTTAATGTTTTCTCACTTTTAGTTTTAAAAGTCGTGATAAATAGCCTACTCACATATAAATTATTTTGATTTTTCTGAATATTTCAGAATTGTCATGTACCTTACCTAAAATTTATAAAATGCCAATAACTAAAAAAACGAGAACAGTCATTAATTGTCTGTTATTTTTCTCAAAACTTAAATACGGTGAAGCGAACACCTTTCTCAGCCCCGCTTTCTTGAAATTTCAGGCAAGATATTTTTGGAGCCTTAAAGAAGGACAAGTCATAATATATAGAAACAATATAATGAAGACTTCACCTAACAGGCGTGGGACCATGCTGCTTGTTGGCACAGCAGACACAGCTTTGAGGATGCGTGAGGCTCGCTGCCTCCAGCTTGCACTGGTTTGATCCCACATGGACGTCAGACCGATAATCAGACATTGCATCTCCGGAGTCTCTATCAATCTCTCCACGTTTTTTGGCTCACAGCAAAGCTGGAGAAAAATCTACAACAAAAGTAGGGGAAATTATTTGTGTTTGAAGACAAAAAGATCTTTGCAGCGCCACACAGTAAGCCACAATTACATATAAGCTTAAGAATGCAAAGGCCATAATGTGGAACTGTTAAAAGAAAACCTGTGTGAGAGGCTCCTCAAATGTTTTCTCTATGTCTTTTGTTTTAGATGGAAGGCATACAAGCAGATAGAGACATTTGACCAAAGCAGCAGGGAGTTCTGGGTTCATATACGACCAAATATCCTGCAAACGCATTTCAAAAGACAAATTTAGAGCAAAGTCTTTTCATTCTAAACAATTGTTCACATTTTAATATATAACAACAAAGACAACACTGGATCTATTACTTACTGAGCTGCAAGATGAGAGAAGCAACATAGATTTCAGCAGCATCCAACCAGGAACTACATCCGTTCCACAACCTTTGTTCTCATCTAGCATCTTAAAAAACTGGACCACATCTTCTCGGGCTCGTTCTGAAAGTATAGGAGACATCTGGCTTAAGTCAGAAAATCATGATTAAGTCAGAAGTAAAGGTTAGTCACTGCATGTCTTCTCTTTTTTTTTCTTCTTTAGCATTATGTAAAGACAGACTTTGATGTTAGAATAAAGTAAGATGTGCATCTGTTTTATGAAGATGAGCTGAGCTAAAGATCATGAAAAAAGGTTTCTCTTTTTTGCAACAACTTCAAAATCTCTAAGAAAACGAAAAAATCTACTTCTCTAATTAACTAACTCTGACAAAGAAGGTTCATGGTGAACAAGTGTCACACAGCTTAGCATGGAGTGAAAGTTAGAAGTGCATGTAAAATTATCAACTTTTAACTAATATTAAAGGAAGTACAATCTTAAATTCAGAAATTTCACTTTACAATGTGTTTTTGCATATTGTGTAAAACAATAAAAATAGCTAGAAAGACTAACTGAACCAAGAAAAGCAGAAGTAGGCACAGGCAGTGGAAAGTCCCTCTGCCTTAAATTAAAAGTGCTGTAGTTTCTCATATGAGCATTAGAAAATACCTGCGGGTCCTTCTTCAAGTCTTTTGTGAATATTATGGATAACACTGTCAGCAGTGAAAGCGGCGAGCCCCTTTATGTCCACACCTTCAAATCTGAAGCCATCCTCATAAACCTACAATTAATGAGAATGGAGATGGAGCAAACTGAGCTGTCAGGAGTTCACTCGTTCTAGTGTATGGCATGCATTATCTCGACAAACCACTGCTTCATTTACTCAAATACTTTGATTGATAACTATTAAAAACATATTACTATCTAAGGAAACTAAAGAAAACATTATTATTTCATTTTTAGCTCCTCTAGAAGTGAAAACGTTTAAAAATAATCAGCAAAGACTAAAATCTACTGCCTTCTAATAAATTTATTTGGATTGTATTAAAGTCTTGAAACTTAAGGCTATAAATTTAATGTTACTTTTGTAAAATCTCAAAAAACAGACTGCAACTTGACCATTGAAGAAATAAAGAAAAAAACTAAAAAATGCCAAAATGTATTCAAAAGAATTAGTATTGACTATTGTTTACTAGGATTCTTATGTTTTGTACAAATATCAATAATCTAGGCAGTCAGTGTTTAAAGCTAATGACTTATTTGCTAATAAACTTGAACCTAAAGCAAAACAGTTCAATAAGTGGAATCATATTTTACTGAGACTGCTGTTCTGACGTGATGCCTTACGTCCCTGTCAAATCCCCGGTCATGAGACTTTCTCATTAAGCAACACAGCCAAAACGCCACCAATACACTAAAGAGCAATTACGTCTGTGGCTTTAAGTCCACTCAGCTGTGTCATGCACTCAAAGTAGCAACTGGCTCAACCACAAGGAAATGAGCAAAAAGAAATTTGTGATTTCTTTATGACTTTGACGCTTTTGAGGTGTAAAGAACAACCAACGAGTTTGATGCACCTTATTATTTCACAAGAAAATTTGGAGCTCGAACTGAACTGTCTGACCGCAGTCTCAAACCACTTGAAAAGTTCATTTGTGTGCGTCTAAGGAGCCATTCTGCCATAAGGCATCACTAAAACCAACCAAAGTTTACGCTAATCAAAGCACCAATTCTCTGTATTAAAAATCTATTTTAAATCAGAGCTGAAAATAGACAGCTTGCTTCATTTAATTAGTTCACAGCAGTTTCAAATAATTGTACAATGTGATATCAAATGAATATGCATATACTTGACAGAACTTTCCATACCTGGATAAAAAGAGGTATAATTTTAACCAAGTGCTGCTCCAAAGCAGCTTGGTCTATTTTATTTAGCTGCTTTGACCTCTTGGAAACTTCAAGCTCCTCTAGCTGTTCTCCGAGCTCTTGTAAAAGTTGGGGGTTCTTACAGAGGCCCCCCAACCTTTCTCTCTTCAGCTCCCCTGAGACAGATAACTCCCCTGAAGCACTCAGCTCTCCAGTTTCTTTGTTGATTCTCTTTGCAGTCATTGTTTGGTCCTACAAGAAATAAAAAAGAGAAAATGTTCGACTCTTCCTTCTTTTTATAGAACCCACGCGGTGCAACAATCAGAATCATATCACATTTCTTGTGACTTTGAATCAATGTTGCTCTTCCTAAAACTGTCTTCAAGTGCTTCTCCTGAGCAAAGATACAAACAGGCCAGGAGGGGAAGATTTGGAGCTTCTGTTTATTTAGATATTTTTTTGTTTTTCATGCACAATTTAAGGCTAATTTAAAAAAAGTTTTAGTAACACATAACAATAATTGCATTAAATAATGCAAAGTAATGAAAAAAGGTGTCTGTCAATATGTTATGGTATATTTAAATAATGCTAAATTATGCATAAACTATTGTTAATATGTAAAGTGTTTTTTGTCATCTGGGACAATTTTTCATTTCAATATGATTTCACTGGCCTCAATTTAAGTTTTTAAAGCTCATAATACTTTTTTCATAAAAAAAATTGTGACATTTATTTTCTTTAAAAATACACTGACATGCAGTCATAAAATTGCTTTTATTTTATTTTTTTTGTAATTGTTTGACTATTTTCTTTAAAAACAAAAAAAGGTTACCTGGAGGGCACGTTTGCTCTGATCTTCCAGAAAATCTATCAGCCCTCCTGCTCCTGAGCTCACTTTCCTCTTTAAAATGCAGAAAGAGCCAGATCACTAAGATATATGCCAACCCTCAGTTGGCAAACATTGGTGTTAAAAAAAAAAAGCTCCTCTTGTTTCCAAATTCATTAGAAACGACCACAAATCTCGGCAAAAGAATTTCTGTACTTTTTGTGTTTTAGTCACCACAATGTGCTGGTGCAAGAATGAAAGCAAAAAAAAAGGACCTTCACTATAAAAGAGCTGATTGTACAGAGCACATGGTGGAAAAATATCAAGAATAAAACATTTATAAAGCCCTGGGATGTCAAGGTCTTGTTAGGTATTCTCTAATGTGTGTGCCGTGACATAACTCAGACATGTGGTTGCTAATTTAAGAGTCAATCTAATTTTGTGAAGTGGTAAAAGACAGATAACTGTTGCCAAAAATGTTTGCTGTTGGTGAAAATAAAGCTGAATCGAACATTGCATCAAAGATTCTGAGTGCTATCTGTTTTGGGATACACCATTTAAATTCAGTGTGACACTATGTCAGAGGCATGCAGTTGAACTGAATATTCTAAAACCTGATCAATTACAAATAAACAGTAAAAAGACACCAATGGTGCAAAAGAGGAAATGTTTGTATTCTCAGAGGTAAAATGAACGATTCACAGTTAAATCCTTACCTTTTTCTGTGTGAGAGCTACATGGGGCTTTCCTGGTTCTAACAGAATGCTGTCATCTGTGTAGAGTCGCTTCTATTCAATGAGTAGGCTGTCTGTTTCCATCGCAGGGAGGAAAGGCAAGCAGAGACCTGCAAATGCATGTCAACCAGGGTACACTGCAGACTTTTGTGTGAAGCTACCATCCCTTTCTAATCTGTCAGAGTAGTTCGAACTTTGAACAAGCACAGTAAGTCATGTCAGCTGGTCTGGGTCATGTGCTTTCTCACTTCCTTAGAGAAGGAGAAGTGGAAAAAATGTTGTTCAGCCGACTGGATGGGGCCTACCGAGCAGCACAGAAAAGTTCCTCCTCTCTCTAATGGACAAGAAACAATAAAAACACTAGTAAAGTCAAAGCCTTATCTCAATGAAGATCTCTGTTTTTGTTATTTTTTTAAATGAACAAGAACACTTTTTTTCAGAGGCTGATCTGGGCCTGGAAAGGTAAATTAGCACAATTCTACATATTTTTGCTTTCTAACACAATTAACAAACAATATAGGTATGTATCTCAAAAGAGCCATTAGAAAAACTAAACTTAGCAGAAAAACTCAATTTTACGTGACACCAGTGAGACCGAAAGTGAAAGCAGCTCCAATATAGACAAACAGCGCCATCTTGTGGACATAAAAATGCAAAGCAAATGTGACAATTTAGTACATATACATAAAAAGTACTGTTTCCAAAAAAGATCAATAAAAACACTAAAGGTAGCTAAATATTTACTATTGGTTTATAGGTTCCTTTTTTATATTTATTTATTGGCTTTAAAACACAAAAGAACAAAGCAAAGCACAACACTTGGCCAATTAACACAGACAGATGTGCAAGAAGGCATAATAAAACCATTCAGCAAATACAAAAAAAATAGTAAAAAGAAAGGAACATATATATAAATACAATAGGTATTTTTTGCAGAAAATACAATATTTCAGAACCAGAATTAGAATATCAGTTCTTCAAATTACATTTTTAGCAGAACTCCGATCACCAAATTTCAACGGCTAAGCTACGTTACAAATACATGATGAAACACTGCAAATTAGCAGTGTGTAAAATAAATATATAATATTGCTGTCAGATGGCTTTGAGAAAGTTAGCAAGACTTCATAGAGGAGTTTCACAATTGTATTCCTACATCGAACGATGTAGGAATAATAGTCCTTATTAGACTTGCTAAAAGAATGTCATTGCAAACACTCTCCAAAGGTATTTTGAATCTCTCTTCATTCATTTTTGCTTGACAGTCTTGATTCAAATTTTACAATCATTAGATAATAAACTGAATAACCTCAAATTATCCAATTGTAAAGTGCCCTATTTGGGTTTTGGAATATTTTTATCACTTGCAGTGTTTGGGTAGAAAGATTTCCAGTTGAGACAGATTCTCAGGGCTTTATAAAATTTGACCAAATAGCCTTCAAAAACATGTAATGTAAAATCCTGTTCTTAATCTGGGCAACCCAGGTGATCTTCTGCCAAGAACATTTTTAAAATGGCTGCATGCATTACTTCAATTTTTATCATTTATTTTATAAATTGTGTAAAGTCAGAATCAATATTTTTGTGTAGAGTCCAACATTATTCTGCATCAGATTAAATAGATTATAAAAATTGGAATACAATTTATGCTTTTTTAATTATTTGACTTTGGTCTTTACAAACCGAAGTTATACAGAACCATTTTTTTTGTTTAGTTTGTTTGTTTTTTATCTTAAAATCTTAAAGTTTTTTTCTTGTCCTCTTTAATCCAGCAAGCATCATTTTGAAGAAAAGCCTCCCTTTATTTTCTCTTTCTGTTGTTCAAACAGCAAACAAAGCTTTCTCTTTTTTTAGATTACTGCTACTGTTAAAAATACTCTGTTCCTTTTTTGGTTATTTCAATCTTAAGAATCACTTCCTCAACAAAATTAATGCTTATTTTAAACTTCAGCCCCTCTAGTTTACTTAAAACGGTCATTTCCAGGCATCAATGTTAACTTTTAGCTGTCACCAGTTTATCAGGGGTTTTCCAAAAGCACATTATTACAACTCCAAATTTAAACACAAGATTGTGTTATTTTTATAATGTAAAAAATACAGAAATTGGTTAAAGGTGAAGCAAAAATGATTAGAATTCCTAAAAAGAAATTACAAGAAGTGACAAATTTAGCCAAAAATCCAGTCTCAAACTTTGTCTACTCACATATGTTTCAACTAAGAAAACAGAGAAATTTCAGGATTTTTCCAGTTGACATTCATCGATTCAATCAGGTAGTGGTATTTATGGCATTCCTGGGACAAAGTTAGTAGTAAACTCAAAAACACTGCTTTTAAACGTTTGATTTATTCTGGATTTCATAATGTTGTTTTGTAAACATTAAACAAGAACTCTTAAATCCATTTTGATGAAGAGACAACAACTTTAACACTAATTGAAGGGAAAAATGGGCTCGATCTTTACATCATCCTCATCATTTTTGCCAACTAAATCATCCATTTATGAAAATGCTCACACACTTTACCGCACTAACCTTCACCCACTAACCACTTCTTAATATTCTAATAATTATATTCAGTGTTTTGCTCATTTCACTGATCTGTCATTGACTTAGAAATACATCAACAACAGTTTTTCATCTGTCCCTTTAGAAAATGGAACTTATTTCAAGCAATCAAAACAAAATAAAAAAGTAAAGAAGAAAAACAAAAGAAATGTTATATCTATATATTTTTATATTAAACTTAGTCTGGATAATTTGTCATGAATTCATTGAAAATAAAACAATAAGAAATTTTTAAAAAGATAAAGAAATAAACACACACACAGCACCCATCTAAAAATTCTCCAGTCATTCTCCGCGGGTGGTTTCTCATCCAAGCTCGGGTTCTGTACCAGAGGCCTGGGGAGCTTGAGGGTCCTGCACAGTATCTCATCTGTTCCTAGCACTCCGCTTGTCTAGACTGATATTTTCCTTGAGTTTTTCCAGGGATCTGCTGCAGCCATTTCTCCAGTTTAAGGGTTGCTGCCCCCAAGTGCTCGGATCATCAAAGGCACCACAGTCACCTTCACTTTCCTTGCCTTCTCCAATTCTTCTCTGAGTCCCTGGTATTTCTCCAGTTTCTCGTGTTCCTTCTTCCTGATGTCACTTGGTACTGCCACATCCACCACAACGGCTTTCTTGTATTCTTTATCCAGTACTACAATGTCTGGTTGGTTCGCCATTACCATCTTGTCAGTCTGGATCTGGAAGTCCCACAGGATCTTTGCTCTCTCTACCACTTTTGAAGGTGTTTCCTATTTTGACTTTGGGGTTTCCAGTTAGTCTGCATACATGTTCGTGTACACTGCCTCAGCAACTTTTCATGTATGCTTTCCCTGCCAGCATCTTGCACTCTGCAGTTCAGAGCTAGATTGTTTCAGGGGCCTCTTTGCACAGCCTAGAGGCTGTGTCTTTTGTGGTAGATCTGAGCCCCCGTTCGGTGCTCTGGGCTTGTTGCTGTCAGGATGAGTGCTTCAGTGCTAATTCCTTAGATCCTTAGACAGTGCGGTTTCCGTCAGTGGACCAGCTCAACACCCTCTTTAGGGTGCTGGAGGGTTCGAGAGAGTTCGCTTATCACGTCCATATGTATTCTATGAATTTGGTGAAGGCATTCGACCTGGTGGGAAGCGGATGTGATGAGGGTCAGCACCGCTAAGTCAGAGGCCATGGTTCTTGACCAGAAAAGGTAGTTTGCCCTCTCTGGGTGGGTGGAGTGCTCCTGCCCCAAGTGGTGGAGGTTAAATATATTGGGATCTTGTTCATGAGTGAGGGAAAATCAGAGTGTGAGATCGACAGGCGGATTGGAGCAGCGTCCAGTGTTATGCAGTCGCTGTACCGGTCCGTTGTGGGGAAGAGAGAGCTGAGCCAGAAAGCAAAGCTCTCAATTTACCGGTCCATCTTCGTTCCAATACTCACCTATGGTCATAAGCTCTGGATCACGACCAAAAGAATGAGGTCCAGAATGCAAGTGGTTGAACTGACCTTCCTCCCTGTAGGGTGGCTGAGTGCTACCTTAGAGATAGGTAGAGTAGCTCGGTCACCTAGAGCTAGTTGAGGTCGGTCGGGCATCTGGTTCGAATGTCTTCTGGAGAGACCACGTCTCTCGGTTTACCTGGGAACGCCTAGGGTCCCTCCAGCGGAGCTGGAGGAGGTGGCCGGGGAGAGGCAAATCTGGGGATGAGCAGAAGAGGAAGATGATTGGATGGCGTATACTTATATACTGCTTTTCTACCTACAAGGCGCTTTACAGTCAAAGTCCCATTCACCCATTCACACACACACATTTACAGACTGGTGGCCGCCATGCTGCCGAACACTGGCACCAACCTTCCACCAGAGGCAAGGTGGGGTTCAGTGTCTTGCCCAAGGACACTTTGAAACATGGGTGTGCAAGGCGGGAATCGAACCTGCAATCTTACGATCATGGGTCGACCGCCCTACCGCCCACAAGCAGATGGATGGATGGATGTGTAAATGATGCATTACGTATACATGCAGTCCATGGCACATTGAGTACACTAAGTTCAATTAATTGTAAGAGTTTACTTTAATTCATTGCTTGAAAAGGAGTGACAGGAAGTGAATTTTGAAAAATAATTCCACCCCTGTTTATGATTCTGACTGGGAGATGGAAAAAGTGAATTTATATTTGAAATAATGCTGTAACTCACAGTATTCCCGATGAAGGAAGCTCACAGCCTTCTATTGCACCTGAATTCCCCTCATCCAGCAAGCCACACGCTTGTTTGCATGAATTACGTCATCTCGCTCACAGTGGCCATGTGACTTGCATCATGTGACCCCAAACCGACCAATGAGCTGTTTAGGGCGTGGTCTACAATAAATAAAGAACTCCTATTAAAAATGCTAAATCCTCGAATGCAGAGAAGGAGCAAAAGCTTTTAAAATGTGATGTTTATGGTGATTTATTTTGCTGGTCAAAATTCTGTCGGACATATTAACTGGCGAACATCCATCATAAGAATGCACATGACGCCTGAAAGGACCGTTAGCGATGGAGGAGACATACTCGACTGTATACAACGAGGAAACGTAGAGGAGTGTATTGAGTTCATTCAAAATGATAGATCCGTCATTAAACAGCAAGGTAAGGAAGAGAATCGTTAACTTGTCCTGCAAAGGCTGCATGTTGGGAGAAGAACTGTCAACAGAACAAAAGCTCTTCCTGATTTGCAAATGTAATGTTTTACTATTATTTCCTATAGAAGGACTTCCTCCATTGTAATGTGAATTTTAGAAACGTGCAGCTTTGCTTCAAACGTATAAATACAGATTTTTGCCTCATCGTGAAACCTAAGATTCTGCAGCAGCTTCTCTTGGATGATTCACTTTTTACAGTGGGGCAAAAGACCTGATTCTGCAGGTTTTCCCATTAGAAGACGAGGTATTTAATGTTATGCAGACACAGTCCAACTGTTTAAGATAGAATAACATAATCCAGGAGATCACACTGTATGATTCTTAAATATTTGATTTGTATAATTTGTGCAGAAAATACATTTTTAGTCAAAAAAAAAAAAAAGTTTAACTCCTTGTTTTAATGTAATCCTGGTTGGCAATCACAGAGGTCAAATGCTTCCTGCAGGTCTTTACCAGGTTTGCACATACTGCTGTTCTGGTCCATTCCTCCATGCAGATCTGCTCAAGAGCTGTGATGTTTAGGGTGTGTAGCTGAGCAACATGATCTGTCAACTCCCTCCACAGACTCTCATTTGGATCGGAATCTGGAGACAGAATAGACCACTCCAGAACCTTAAAAGGCTTTTTTTTTTTTTAGATGGCCACTAGTTTGTTACTGTGGTCCCAGCTCTCCTCCAGTCATACAAGTTCTCCTCATGTAGTTCTGGACTGTTTTCACATGAGGTAATATTCTTCATGGACCTCCACGTGGTGGGAGATCGTCACAGATCTTGTATTTCTTCTAATTTGTAAGAATTGCTTCAACAGTTGATCTCTTTTCACCAAGCTGCTTCATTATTGTAAATGCGTTCACCCCAGTTTTGTCCCGTACTATAATCTTGTCCCTAGTGCCGTATCACATCTCTTTGGTCTCTATGGAGAGGTTGCAGTCACACTAAGGTTGCGGACAACTATTTATGATAATTTGTATTTGTGTAACGCCTTTCAAACATAGATCCCCTCTATATGTGTCTCTGGAGCTGATATACTTCCTCTGATGTAGCAGTTGGTCAGATTGTATAACAGTAATCCTCTGAAACACTCTTGATCCCCCCCAAAATGCGAATCACTTTTAAGACCCCAACCTCATCTATGGCTATGCACTTTATTTAGGCTGGGCTGGTTTCACCGCTCTTCACTATGCTGCCATTCATGGTAACCGTGCCCTCGTGGAGTTATTCCTGAGCAGCGGAGCAGATCCAAACGTCATGAGTGATGCCGGACAAACTGCCTTTCATTTTGCCTGCAGGTGAGCAGAAAAATGCTTGAATTTCTTTAGTCACAGTGTCATTATGGTTGTTTTTTTGTTCTTGTTTTTTGCGGTTGTTGCTTTTTTACCATTTGTTGCATTATCGTCAGGCAAGGAAACATCTACATTATGCATAAAATGATGCAGTATGGAGCTGACTTGCGCCTCAGAGACTATCAAGGAAAAACCCCCCTGCATCATGCAGTTACTGGAGGAAACATGTAGGTGAAATGTACTCAAGATATTGCACCATTTTCTGGAGTTTCTTGCCTTGTGTACACTTACTGTTTTTTGTTTTGTTTTTTTCATTTCAAGTGTTGCGATGCACTATTTGTGGGAGACGGGAATGCTCCGCTTCTCAGACACAGACATGTTCCGGGTCACTCCTCTTCACTTGGCTGCATCCACTGGAAACATAGAAGTAGTTTGTTATTTGCTCAAAGACCAGGTATGAAATGTTTTTTGTAATGACTTGTTAAAAAAACCCACTTTCTATCAAACATTTATTCTAACAGCACAAGGACCTTAGAAAACAAAGGGTTTTTACACGCAAAATTTTACATCAATTTCTAGCCACTTTTTTGACAACAAGAAAAACATTCATCAGTAGGAAAGTCTTTATGTACTACCCTTTTAGTCCTGGAAGTTAATTCCAAAGATTGACTATTATTTAACAAAAGCTGCATCTCAGACTCTACAGGCTTCAGGATATAAGAGTTAATTTATGTGCAATTATTAGACTGGGCAAGTAAAGGTTTTTTTTAAAAGATTACTAAGAAAAAAACATGCATGTTATGTATTGCTTTAATTTAAAAAAAGAATAATAACCTCTGAATAAATCTAAAATTGAAATACCATTGATGCAGCAGTTAGTAAAGCTTTAAACACCCACTCTAATACATTTTTTTTGGTGTTTTTAACATGTTCTTGTGGCATTTTTGTCATGATGGAGGACATATATATGAAGAAAATTAAACTCAAAATTGCATTTCCAAGTATTTATCGTTATTTAAAATTGTGGTGAATTGGGAGCAAAGGAAAAAAATGCTGTTTGAAAAGCTTGTAGTTGTGGCATAGAGGCTAGAATCAGCAGGCCACATGCTCCCTGCTCTGCTCCATTTTGATGCGTCGACTTGCAGACAAATAAATCCATGTTGGTCTTTGTTTTCCTTGTCCGAAGTGGAATCTGGCTCAAAACGTTATGGTTGGATTGCTCCGAGGAGGTGAAGGAGGGCCAGGCTGCTCCGTTCCAACGGCCATCCCACAACTGTGGCAAATTTCTACTGCACTACTGCCACTCTGCAGAAACAATATCATAAAAAATGACACAGGTTTTCTGATTTTGTCAAACAACGGCATTATTCTAATTAAAAATAACTGGGAATAGGTTACATAGATCCAAAGGTCATCGGAGTGGGACTTTGACAAGAAATGTGTGATTTTCTATGGGTCGACATCTGAGCTTTCAGTTTTCTTCGTCAGAGGTGTGCTGTGGATGCAGTTGACCAGCAGGGAGCGACAGCGTTTCACATTGCAGCAGAGAGAGGTGGAGTAGAGATATGCTGGACACTGCTGCAGAGGGCTGGGTGCAGGATGCTTCATCAGAGGAACTACAGCGGCCTCTCACCACTGGATCTTAGTAAACAAGGGAAAACCTTCAGGTAAATATGCTGTGCGGTACAACACCACTTTACTACATCATATCATGCTTTTAGTGCCTCTAGGTAGAATGTACAGAGTCTTTGCTTCAACACAATAAAAATATCTTGGGATTATGCTGCTGATTAATAGTGGTATTTTTTACTAGACATCAGCAACTCACCAAACTACTGAGTCGGTACATCAGAGAGCCAATACACCACAAGCCCGGGGATTCAAATGGTTGGTCTTAATATCATTTTATTTACCAGGAATGGTGGAACTGGTGCTTTGACCTTTCTTTTATGTATCCTAACCTATATTTTTCTCTTCATTAGCTCTATACTACTGGACACTGTTTTTTCCATCTCTGGGCGGAGCTGCCATACTGCTGATAGCAGCCATGTTGGGAGGCTACGGGGGCCTCATATGTTTGTTCCTCTTCCCATGGCTGGCCAGTAGTATTTTTTCACAGTATCACCGCATGGCCACATATCAAAGGTTAATTTATTTTATTTAAATTATTTTATTTATTTCATGAAGAATATTACATTAACATATGTCTGCTTTTGAGCCGGACGAGCAACTTGTAACTTAAAATCATATCTTCTCCTAAGATTTTCATCTTCGGAGGTAGAAAAAAATAGTTTTTCTAGGCTCTCTTTCTAACCATGAGCATCATCGATATAAACAGAAATTCACATTTTAACCCTTTTTGTGTCTCTGAACCTAATCAAAACATGTCTTTCTTCTAGGTCACCCAACCCGATATATTTAGGGACCCTTGTTGCAGGTATCCTGCATTCCCTGCTGTGCTTCTATGGAAAAATGATACCTAATATCCTTAAATTAAGAGGCATGGAATGTCTCTCAGTTTGTTTCTGTAAAGTAAACCCAATATCATTTAAAATATACATTAACATTTCATATCTTAGTTTTAGCAACTCCTTACACTTACAACAAGCATTTTGTCTACATTTTATTGACACATTGATTAGTTACACATTTTGATAAAACAGATAAAAAAAAAAAAAAACATTTGACCTTTTCTACAGCAAAATTTGAACTATGGAGTGTAGAGAGGAATCACCAATAACAGTGTTTTTTTGTTTGTTTGTTTTTACATCAGAGCTTTGAGAAGACAAAAGCTAATCATTCACTTTCTCCTATTTGAGATTATACGATGTGGAAGGAGGTGTTTCATAAAAGCAATTTGAGACTTTATCAATAATCTGATAAAATCTGCCTTTTTTTTTCAATAAACATGATTCCCCAGGTCGCCGTGGAAACATGGCGTACACCGGATGGTGGCATGCAGTGCAACGGATCGTTTTAGACATTTCTACCTTAACCTTACAAATGTGCGTGGCCATACAGTACACTGGCTCAGGTGTCTGTGTTCCACTTCTCCGTGCTCCTTGGTATGTTCTTGAGGATTCTGAATCAGGACCCCGGGGTTCTGGACAAAGCAGATTCAGATCCTCGGTTCTCCTGCATTGCTGACCTTGTGGAGAGCAACCAGAGTCTTCAAAAATTCTGTCCGTACTGTGAGGTGAAGTACTTTTTCTGGTCAAGAGTCCCTTTTCATCCATTACCTGGCATGGCAGTATAATCACTTTCACTTTTATTGCTTTTTTTCTGGTAGCTGTTCCAGCCTGACTTCACCAAACACTGCAAGCTTTGTCAAGTTTGCGTCAAAGATTACGACCATCACTGCCTTTTCCTGAACCGTTGCATTGGCCGAGACAATCACCGGCTTTTCATCTTCTTCATCCTCGCCATGGTGACTTCCCATCTTCTGTTTGTTGCCATGGCGATGTGTTACCTGTACAGCAAGATGTCTGAAGACGGTCGCAGTCTGTCACAATGCCTAACTCTGCTGGGTGAAGAGTTCTGGGTCGTGGTCATGATGGTTTTGAATGGAATGACTCTTTTTTGGGATGCTTGGATTTTGATTGAACAGTTTGATGCTGTTGCCTCAACGACCACCATCTACTTCAGACACACCGAAATCTCTGAACGACAGAGGTCACAAAGCCAGCGTTGGGCCATAGTTCTCACGTTTCTGCTTGAAGGGCGAAAATGGTTGGGCAGCAAGACAAGCGATGAGGACAAATTAGCCATAGAAATTTAAAACTGTTGTACTATTCCTCCGCTGACTGTGTTTTTATCATTGACTTTATATGAGAGCTAGACTGAGTGTGACATCATCGGTAGAAAATGGCTTTTTTCTAGCTCCAACATAAAGAAGTCTCGATATGGACGCCGCAATGCTGGAGCCAGATTACGTTAGGAAGCAGTGATTGGTCCAAATCAGTTTGAGTGATTATTTCTTTGGCAGCCATTCTCAATCAGGAGTGAGCTTGCTGGAAAGCCACTCCCCTACCACTTGAAAGCGGGCTCTGGAGAATCTTTCAAACTTTTTGAACGTTGGACGGCCAGCGGTATACTTTTATTGAGTCATTTGATTGGTCAGTTATATCTTGAATAACTTGTAGTACACAATTAATATCATGTAAAAAGTAGGATTGGCAAAAAAGATAGAAGAGCAAGAATTGTTATCCTGACAAACAGAATTACTGAGTAATAGCTATTTCTTTCTCTATTGAAATCTATGGGATTTTGGCTTTTTGGAGCCAGCGGGTACTTAGCCCAGTTCTCATTTACAGTCAATGATTTTTTTAGGTCCATTTTTAAAGTTGTGGTTTAATTATGTGGTGCGGCCACAGTAGGGCGGTCGACCTATGATCGGAAGATTGCATGTTTGATCCTTGCTTTGCCTGCCCATGTGACAAAATGTTCTTGGGCAAGACGCTGAACCTCACCTTGCCTCTGATGGTAGGATGGTGCCGGTGTTCGGCAGCGGAGCCTCCATCAGTGTGTAAATGTGTGTGTAAATTGGACTGTGACTGTAACGCGCTTTGGGCCTTCGAGAAAGGTAGAAAAGCGCTATACAAGTTTACGCCATTTTAATTTTATTTTAAGGTTTTGTGGAATTGCCAACTTCTTAGTTTGTCCTCACTGTGACCTTTCAAAGAACTGTCAGTTATTTGACTCCTAAAAGAGCCCAATTAAAAAAACGACACTATATATTGAACAGTTACTGCTTCAAAATAAACGTTGCTATTGTAACTCGTACCAACATACAAGCATTTGATAATTTTAAGTACTTTAAAAACATTTTTCCCAACATATAGGACCTAGCTCCAAATCATTTGTGCCAGGACACATTCTCTGCTCTGACTAATGGGGTGTTCTTTTTTCATATCTTCAATTACACACTCTCATTTCCTATGTGTCACTCAGATCCTTATTATGGATGAAGTCCCCCACACCCCTCTGAGGCTGAACTATCTGAGCTGTGTGGCTTCATGGTGAAGCAGTAGAGTCTACTGTTCTGCCTCTTGCATACTAAGTAGTTAACCTGCGCACATATATGACTGTTAAATGTAAGCCTGTGTTATCCTGCCTGACTGTAGTCCACACATTTCATTTGTGAATTTTGTTTTTTTAAGATTATTTTGCACTCATGATGTTTTCTGTGCTGTGAAACCTACACAATTAAAATTTTAAAAAGCTTGTTGGTCATTTTTTCAAACCTAAAATTACTCATTGTTTGATATTTGTACTTGTCTGTTGTGGGAAATGTGTTTTGAATTAATGTAATCAGTTTAGCAGTGACCAATAGAAATGTACAGGACAAAATGGTGTATAAAAAGACAAAATTTTGTCTGAAGTCAGTCGTTTTCACTTCTCTTTTGACGCCTAACTTCCTGGTTAACAAGTAAAAGAAGAAAAAAGAAGATCTTCCCACAGCTTTGTCTATTTTTGCGTAAACCTCAGTATTAATGTTCGGGGCAGCTGCTCCACATTATTTGAAATTCTGCTTATTTACCAGAGTCTAGCTCTAAGCAGGGAGTTGGCTGCTCAGTTCATTCAAGATGCCATGATTGGTAATACTCTCATGACTGTCTGTACTTCCTTCTTTCTATCCGTCTGCTCACATCAGCATTCCAAAACCACATGTCATTTAAATGATGCCTTGTCACTTGATTTGTGCCACAACGACAGGTCTGAGCATTTAGTGTGGTTGTTGTTTAGACCCTATATTGTGGAGGTTTTGGCCCTGGAGATGGTCCCAGTGAGGAAGAGTTCATTGTGCAGACCAGTTCAGAGTCATGAAGCCGTCTAGGACTCCGGAGATCAGTAACATGCCAAAGCAGCTGGCAGGTAGGACCGCGAGAATGACAACATGTATCTGTATTGAAACATTCTGATAATTCCAGGCTTTTAAAAAAATAGGAGGAAAATTAACAGCTTATGTGTCACATGTAAACTCTAATACTACTACTAACTATAGATGCTTTTTCAGACAGAAGAGTCTGGGAAACCTTTTTATTTATTTTCACTGAAAGTTTTATTGTTGAATTTAAACACAACTTAATGAAGATTCACCCACAAATACTGAAATAAATAAAGTTATGATTCTAAGTTATTTATTTTAAACTTGAGCTAACTATTGAGTAGAAACTTGTTATTTGTTGATCTTTTGTGGAATTGTTTCTTAATTCATTAATGTCTACATCAGAAACATGTTTGCATGTGTGCACCAATTAGTTGTGGTTAGGAAATGTAATTTTTTTATCACACAGAAATACTATTGTTTGTGTTTTGCTATGTATTTCTATTTGTGTTGTTTTTCTAAATGGCTTCCTATGATGGCTTTTGAATGTCAGCCCTGTTTTAGTAGAGTGGAGTGTTGTGTCACTGCTTCTGTGTCAGTAGTGAATCCTCCCTGAGACTCTAAACTCATGAGGGAGTATTGTTTTTCTGCCCGGCAGGCGGTTCAATCCGAAGGAATTCATGGTTTTGATGGTTGCTCTTTATGATACTGCAGACACTAAAAGTATTTTGAATTTTTGTCCTTTACCAATTCTTCATTGAAGCTTTGATTGTGATTGATGTGCTCCTGTATGTGAAAAAGCCCTGCATGTGTGATAGTAAAGGAGTATCTTTTAAATCAAATGCCCCAACAGGAGCAAAACATTGTCAAATCTTTGGTTAAAATTATAATATTTATTAGGGGTGTAATGATTCAATTAATATCATAGTTGGTGGATGCTGACACGATTCATAGTCGACATTGGTTCATTTTGAACAATCAATGAGCTAAAATCAATCCAAATCATCTTCAGCCCAAAATTTAAACAGTGCGATTCAGAGATAAACATCTGAGTACTGAACAGTGCAGGTGACGTTTTCTCGATTTTTTGAATTTCTTGCAAGATAATCAAGTGTGAATTAATTTTAAAATTCAAACTGATTATATCAATTTATTTCATTTTAAAATGATTTTATATTGATTTAGGTTGATTCGATTAACAGATTAATCCGGGTGGATTGTAGGAATATAAATTGATTCTTCAATTAAATCGCTTAAACCTTACACCCCTAGTATTTAAGCATCCATTATGTTTTTGGCTCAAACTGAAAAAAAAGACTACAGGCACTTCACACAGTTAGAACAAAATCAAGCACCCGTGCGGTTTGCACAACCTTTTCCATGTATTTATTGTGTTTTGATATTCTCTCAGTGTCATTAAGGAAATTAAGATGGGGACATTGAACATTTGTGTATATTTGGTGATCTGAAAAGCTGCTGCAGGTTCGTGTGAGAGCTGCTGAGAGCAGCTGGGGGGGGCTGTAAAGACCTCAAAGAAATGGGTGACAAAACTGGGGACACACAGCCAAACGTATTTATAGAAGGTGAGAAACTGATACTGGGAGTGTGCAGCAGAAGGCAGAGAGACAGAGGGAGACAGAGAGGGAGTGGGCTGGGCTTTAGGTATGAAAGAACAACAGTACGGCAGGCTGGTGGGACAGAACCGGAGAAACAGATGAAGAGGAAGAGGGGAGGAAGAGGAGGGAGCGTGGTGAAGTGCTCATAAGTGTGCGTGTGAAATCAGAGAGCAGGAGAAGGCTGGGATTAGTGACAGAGATGCTGAGAGAGGATGTAGGGGGCGAGGCTGGGAGAGGTGCTGAGTGCGTGAGGAACAGTGTGTGAACAGAGGGATGCAGTCATGTCTCTGTGAGAGGGAGCAGCACAGCAACGGTAACCATGCTGAGCCCCAAGATAAAACAGGCACGCCGGGGTAAGACCAGACCCTCCTTCTTCTTCTCCACCCCCCCCCCCCCCTTTCCCTGTTTCTTCTTCTCATCCTGTCTTTCCTCTATCTGCTGTCTCTGCAAAGCTCGATCTGTCTTGCAACCTGTGCAGCATCATCTGTAATACTGATAAAGTCATGGAAGCAATCTAACAGGACCGTGTCAGGGTTGAATCTGCATGCCGGTGTTATTTCACAGGGAATGCAGCTATCTGCAGGTTTCCAGCATGACCTGAAACGCAGAGCAGCTGTTGTGCCCGGCAGCCAATGATAGTTAACAGGCTGTACTACAGGGTGATGTCACCAGCCATGTCTACCATGAACCATTTATTCCTAACAGAAATGAATTTGCTGGACAATATGGCTGCTGGAAAGACAGTTCTGCGACCAGCAATTTCTGGTTTCTGCAGGGTTTTACCTTGTTTTTCTCATCTGTGGGTTTGAGCAGATGACATGCAAATGACTGATTTCTCTGTCACGCTATTCACAACAGCTGTCAGTCAAAAACAGTTATTTTTTTTAAGATGGGAAAATCCATTTGACCACTGAAGTTGAGACACTATGTATACATGCCACTCATGACTGTGGTGATAAATGTGGAAGCTGTAAATCAGAGATCTTCTCACTGGGCTTAACAAGATGCTGCGCTGCTCATAGGTGGACTGGATAACAGAGTTTTTTTCCATCTTGACTGCAAATAGAAATTTCTGCATTATATTTTAGATGTTCTTTCTGAGTTAAACTATTTGCTTTTTAGTAACTTTTACTGTTCGTAATTGTTCTCATGAATAAGTCCTCTGACAGTTGTTCCAGGGAAGCCTGAAAAGGAAGTTGATAGTAGAGAATGGGTAGGAGAAGTGCATCTGCTTTCTCTTTAGTTTGGGAGTGAAGTAGCCGCTTCAGTTTTCCTGCCATCTCTCATTTGCTGTAATGGTATTCTCCTTTGATTAGATTCTCAACTCCACTCTCCTCTGACCCTTTTACGCAACATCGTTCAGGGCAAACTCAGACAGCATCGTTGAGCTCAATCTGCCGCTGAGGCTCAGATATCAGGCAGCTATGAGCTGGCTTTAGGTCTTCAAGAAACAGTTTTATTTGTTGTTTTATAGTTCTATGCACAAATGACACAATCAAAAAATTAGAAAAGGTGAAAGAGTGGCAAGGGTTTTAAAACTTCTGAAACGTTTAAAAATAAAAGGCACAAAATCTGCTGTAGGAATGCAATGATATGCTTTCACCACGATTCGGTTCAAACCTAGATTTTTGGGTCATAGTTTTGTTTCAGTTCAGTATATGATTATTGTTTTACAAAATTAAAACAACAGAAGACGAACATTTGGAAAAAAAAATTTATTTACCAATTGGGACTTAAAATTAAAGGAAAAACCTGGCAGTTTCACTTATTCTAAGCGTGGTGTAAAGTAATAAAACATAAGTAAATATATTACATGTAGCACAACACACGGGTTTGACATTTTCAACATAAAAATATGCAAACATGTGCAGTAGGGAAGCAACTTTCACTCTCTCCGCTATTTGGTTCAACGGTGTAACAGATGGACCTGTATTTAACTGAGAATTGTGGCATCTCTGCTGTACAACAGAGGCATTTCAAGGATCAATACCATAGCAGAGTGAAAGCCATAGCATAGTTTTCACAAATAATTTTTCATTAGTACTGTAACTCCAATATTAATCTAATTATTTTTCTGATTCGTTTGGTACTCTTCTGTACTCTTTAATTAACATTGCACATTGACTAGAAAGAGAAGGATCCGCTTTGCAAAGGACTACAAGGGCATCACTCTCCAAATGAACTGGCCGCTGATCAAAAAAATGCAATAAATTTGTACCTGCCATCTAAATTTTTTCAATAGAGCCAAAAAGAAATGATTATTAGTGAAAAGCAAACACAGCTAAAGCAGAAAAACCCTGGATTACTAAATAACATGCTTGATTACATTACATGATCAATAGCTCTCACAGATCTTTTTGTTTTTGTCTTCCGACATTGACTGCACCCTTGGCAACTTTCTAGTTAATTTGTTCTACAAATGTTCTGACAAAGAACAAACTGTGATAATAAAATGTCTAAAGCAGAACATTTCCAAAGCTGCAGCTCCTGTAGGACATGTGAAGGCTGGCCTGTGTCCTCTGATCCTAAAATGCCGTAGCTCAGATTGCCGAAAAGGCCAATGCTGTTTCTGCCGGAGAGGTGTCAGAATACAAAAACAGATTAACAGCATGTTGTGCCTCACAGCTGCAGATTAGACAGGTCTGCTCATGCTAACCCTTCTGTCCACTACAGAAAGCATCTAAAATACTCACACATACATCAAAATACAACAACAGAGCAGTAAAAGAAAAGCTATTAATATGTTTTAAATCACTTGGATGGACAGGTGTGCATGATTGACACAAAGAACACTATTACTATGTAAAGAAGGCAATTTGGTGGAGGTAGCATAATGATTTGGACAATGTCCAAATATCTATCTATCTATCTATCTATCTATCTATCTATCTATCTATCTATCTATCTATCTATCTATCTATCTATCTATCTATCTATCTATCTATCTATCTATCTATCTATCTATCTATCTATCTATCTATCTATCTATCTATCTATCTATCTATCTATCTATCTATCTATCTATCTATCTATCTATCTATCTATCTATCTATCTATCTATCTATCTATCTATCTATCTATCTATCTATCTATCTATCTATCTATCTATCTATCTATCTATCTATCTATCTATCTATCTATCTATCTATCTATCTATCTATCTATCTATCTATCTATCTATCTATCTATCTATCTATCTATCTATCTATCTATCTATCTGCCTGCCTGCCTGCCTGCCTGCCTGCCTGCCTGCCTGCCTGCCTGCCTGCCTGCCTGCCTGCCTGCCTGCCTGCCTGAATATTTCTTAATTCAAACCATTTTAAATCAGGAGCAGACAAAAAATACAGTTGAAAAAAGCTTTTAGGTGTGACGTGGAAGCGACTACAACAATAATAGTACAGTTTTTCTCAGTCGCTTTAGTACAATTCTCAGATTAGAATTGAAGTTTGCAAATATGTGTGTGCATTTCTCAAAATAATTTGTACAAACAGCAAAACACTATGGATTTCTTGCAAAAGCCTGTAACTTGCTCAAAATCTTTGGTTCATCTCTCCAAACTACGGTAAGTCTTTATGTCATTGAACATGTCAGTGCCATCAGAATGCCAAGTCCTTGTGTCATTGTCTACGAACAAGACAGTCAAATTACTTAGTCATGTTGTCAATATAACTGTGTACTTTAGAGGGAGGTTCTGATGTAAACTATGGTTAATTTTGATGACAATTATTGTCAAATGTAAGCAGACCATGTCATACCAACATAGAAAAAACCCACTGCAAACAGTAACACAAAGGGAAAAAAAGATAGGACAATATTCCGTACAACAGTACAGGCAGTGCAGTAGGAATTGGTGTGGTCTTCCTACACCTCTTGTCGTTCCTGTATGTTAGGCCACAAATTTCATCCACATCACAGCGAATATCCTCTTTTGCAATGCAGCGAAATATGTTTGTCACATTATGACAACTCGGTCAACCATTTGCTGTTAATGACTTATACGATGAACTAATGACTAGGTGTTTTGAGGAGTAAGACTATTGCACAGTGAACTATATAATACATTTTGATCAACATGACATAAACAATTGATAATGTAGCAAAGAGCAGAGAATTGTACATAATCATTTGCATGGATGTACCAAAGCAATTGCAACTTTTTCAAAGAAGTGAGAAACTGCTTATATGATGTGCACAAGTGACATCATGATGTGAAGATTGAACAAATAGTTTGGGGAATTTCATTCTGATCTGAGAATTGTACTAAAGCGACTGAGAAAAACTGTAATAAAACATTTTATTTCAAGCGCCTTTCAGGTCACCCAAAGTCGCTGTTCAAGGTTAAAAATAAGAAAAACAGAATAAAACATCAATAAGAAATTATCAGAGTAAACCATGAATAAACATAAATACATAAAAACATAAAAACAGGATTGGAAAACAGACAAATGAGGTTGTGTTAACTCAATGGATAAATTGAATGATTGTTTGAAGAGATGAGTCTTGAGTTTGGATTTGAACAGTGGTAGCGAGTCGGTATTGCGTAGATCTGGAGGAAGAGAATTCCAAGAGACAAGCTCCCTGCTCCGCTACATTCTGATGCATTTTCTTGTAGATGACTAGATCCATGGACGTCTTCATTTTTCTTGTCCCGAGCTGGCATCTGGCTCAAAACTGTACGGCAAATTTCTAAGTACTGC
This sequence comes from Oryzias latipes, assembly GCF_053564925.1. NCBI lineage: Eukaryota > Metazoa > Chordata > Actinopteri > Beloniformes > Adrianichthyidae > Oryzias > Oryzias latipes. Next base: position 25,700,961 of record NC_136251.1, on the reverse strand, counting down.
AGCTCTCCAGGAACTATGTCCTAGAAAACAACCATTTTTTGGTTTTCGCTATAAATAGCATAAACATAAATAAAAGACCACTGGGAATGCGTTGAAAATAGCTCAAAAGATATTGGAGTGGGACTTTAAGAAGCCTAAAATAAAATCTACTCAAATGTAAAAAAATAAAAATATAAATAAATGAAGTCAATTTATTTAAATGTAGACTTTTGTTAAGATTTTCCCAGCCTTCTCTTATCACTGCAATGTTTGCTCTGAAACATCAGCTGCAGGACATAGAAATGGAAAAAGAGATTTCACTCCGGGCCCGTGGAGATGCCTTCCCTGCTGTCCTCAGCAGAATGCAGGATGCAATTAACAGAAAAAAGATGCCATTGATTTCTCTTCCTCCTCCCCCCTCCCACTACAGCATTTTGTTTATCTCTCTACTTGACTCCCCCGAGATCATTCCACAGTAAACTGCTTTTGCCACATACCTTTGGTATAGATATGCTAATATATAATCCATACCTGTAATCACTCGTTAGAAAGCATAGTCAAGGTAGACCTGCTTGTTCTCCAGCTGTGAAGCTGTAAAAAGGCTTTTTTTTTTATTCCTGTATAATACGAGGATGCAGGTGGCTTCAACTAAACTGTATGTGAATCCTCTTCCTAAACATATAGGAATATTCTTCAGATTTATGGTAGTTCATACTTTTTATCTTTTAGGTGTTTAATTCTGCTTTTATCTTCTCTATTTGTGTATCCATGCAGCCCGATCCAAGAGCATGGTTCTTGGAGAGCTGTCCCGGCTCTCCAGGCCCTCCTCGCCTCTGGAGCAGGAGAAGGCGCTGAAGGCCGGCTGGTTGAGGAGGCAGCGGAGTATCATGAAAAACTGGCAGCTGCGCTGGTTTGTCCTGAGGACCGAAGCTCTGTACTTCTACAAAGACCAGGATGAAAGTAAAGCGCAGGTGCCACAAAAAACACAAAAGCAGCACAAGGACTAAAAAAGGCTCCATCTTCCATGGTTGGACTTAGGGAAGTTCAAAGCTTGAAGAAGAGAAAATGTTTTCATTTTTAGTGAAAGGATGACTATTCCTTAATGAATTTTTGAAAACTAAATGCTAGTGTTTTGAACAGGTGGTAAATGTTATAACTTCATCATCTTCCATTATTATATTAGGAAATCCAGCACTGACCATTAAAGTAAATGTGATTTGTAACTCTCTCGGCACACGTGGATAATGTGGTAACTCACTGCCCTTTGGTTCTGCTGACAGCGCTCAGAGATGGACGGCTGACCCTCTGTATGTTGGAGGGATCAGAAATGTAAGGAGGACTAGTGTTGCCAGATAGGACAAGTAAATGAGGAAATGTTTTACTGAGTCATACCTCCTTCCATCATTATTATATGCTTCTGTTGGACAGCTGCCCAGAGTCTGGTGTTCAAAAAATATATAGATTTAAGATGCGCGGCGTGTCCAGAAGCATCGGTGTTTATTAGTCTAACACTTTCTGCGTCTATCTCCTCTCACAGGGTTGCATTCCTCTTCAGGGCAGTCAGGTTAATGAAGTTCCATCCAATCAGGACGATCCTGTTCGCCACCTTTTTGTTATTGTTCCAGGTGAGCTGCCATGCCAACAGCAAGAATATTACAGAAAACAAATGTAACTTTTTCATTTGAGTAACACAGTTAACCTGCAAGTTCCTTATAAAAACCAGTAGCATCCAGTAGGCTGTAATTTTCATTAGAAATTTTGTTTAAAAGGTTTTAATAATAATTTAGCACTGTTTTTGTTTCTAAGACTTGAATCTTGAATTGAACAGTAAAAACAAATACTCTTCAGTTTGGAAATTTGTTTTATTTGGAAATCCACACCATTGTCTAAGCAACATCCACACTTTTTCCAGTTATGCCCTTCAGTGATTTTAGGGCCTTTTCTAAGCCATTAAAAAAATGAATAGAGTCAAACTCTGTCTCAGATGATAAACATTTATAGTTCTAGCTGATGAAAGTCGTCTTATGATGTCGGTTAGTTTGTAGGAACCATGATCAAAAGTCATATTCTAAAGCTGTATGTTTTACCTTTTGATAAAGGTAAAATTCATTGTGCAATAACCTTTAAATAAACCCTATGCAACAGTAAAAGAATAAAGAAAATACTAGCGATTTCTGGATAATCGTACAAATTTTTAGTTGCAATATTGCAGACTTTTCTTTCATAATCGTACCCTTTTAATTATTTCTTCTTTATTACCCTAATCCTCTTAGTTAAAAACTGAAGCTCATCATAATACAGAGCGCAGTGGAGACTATATACAAAATCTCACAGAGCCGAAGACAAACAAGACAACAAACCTTCTATCCTTCAATGAACTTTTTAAAATTGACAATTTGGGGCTTTGCTTTTTTTTGAGTAGAACCAAATAAACTATTTTTATAATAAAAGGTGTAACTGATTGTCTATATTTTTATTTGTCCTAAAAACTGTGAAAACATATTTGAACAACTTCCAAAAAATGATCCTAATAAAATTGCAATTATTAAAATAAATGGATATAAAGACAGAGGATGTTTGTTTTTTCCTTAGTTCAGGCTGTATTTGGTAAAACCTGAAAAACAGCTGAAAGAGAGGCATGGCGCAGTTGCTGCTGTCCCTGGGGAAACAGCCTTTCCAGGTTGTTTCTCTCTTTCACAACAGAATGCAGCACAGTGCAGGATTTTGCCCTGAATTCAGGTTTTCATAGAGGAACTACAGTCATCTGCAGCATTGCCAAAAAGAAGAAAACTGAGTGTTTAATGCATTTAAGAATATGGATCAGGGAGAATATTTTGACAGAGTACAGTCAGTTCTCTGATAAAACAAGCCAAATGTCAAGTGAAAATGTCAAACAGTGTTTCACACTGAGTACACTCAGAAGAAGGGAAACTGCTCTGCATGACTGCATCTTTGTACTTTACAGGGTGCTTGAACTAATAAGGTTCTTGAATACTGATACTGATATTTCTAATAGGTTACTTGCCTATAGATGATCCAAGAACTGCTGCAGAACAATTCATTACCAGAATGTTAGTTGTGGTTTTTGTGTTTTCATCTCACATTCAAATGTTTTTAAGTCTTGTTGGTCATTTTCTTTCATTGACTTCTGGAGCAGTGATATATGACTGTGTTTTCAGGCAGTGCCGGGGAAAAGGATCGATCCGGCGTAGGTCATGAATCATTCCTGCTGATGGCCAACTCACAGAGTGACATGGAAGAGTGGGTCAGAGCCATACGTAGAGCTATATGGGCTCCACTCGGTGGAGGTATGATTAACAAGTTCACACGAGTTCACACAACTGCTTAAAAAAGGTTAAATGTAAGGAAACTACACTTTCTAGTGACTTGATATTTTCTGCTTTGTAGGTGTATTCGGACAACACCTTGAAGAGACAATGACATACGAGGCCCAATGTGGGACTCCACGAGAGGTCCCAGTGTTGGTCGAACAGTGTGCCTGCTTCATACGTGAGCATGGACTCAAGGAAGAGGGCCTTTTCAGGGCTCCCGGGCAGACGAATCACGTCCGAGAGCTGCAGGATGCCTTTGATCGTGGCGAGAAGCCAGTGTTTGACAGGTGAAGCAACAGAAGGAGAAATTTTATATGCTGCGGTATTTTAAGTGATTATCTATGAGGGATGATTTTGCAATATATGCATCCTCACTTTCCAACAGTTCCACGGATGTCCACACAGTGGCATCACTGCTGAAGCTGTACATACGAGAGCTGCCAGAGCCTATAATTCCATTCTCCAAATACACTCAATTTCTCTCTTGTGCTCAGCTTCTTAACAAGGATAAAGAAATGGTAATCAAACTCCTACTTTGTTTCTTGTTAAAATATTTTGTAATAATATCATTCCAGACTCTTTTTTTTTTTATTTGAAGGGCATTGCAGAGTTAAGGAAACAGGTGAAATCCCTTCCTCTGGTCAACTACAACCTCATTAAATACATCTGCAAGTAAGTGAAGCATGAATAACAATCATTGATTGTTCTGATGGCACATTTGCATTCACATCATGATTGAAGGTTGTCAGCCTGTGAAAGGATTCATTCCACCCACATCCTGGATGTGAGGGGAAGAGACATCACTAACTGTGTGACAGCTCATCATCTCTGCTTTCATCAGCGGCAGACCATGACTCATACTTTGGCTCCCGAAAAGTCATTTCTGGTGATGTTCCGACTTATGTCTTCACAGGTTTCTTGATGAGGTCCAGTCCTACTCCAATGACAATAAAATGAGTGTTCAGAACCTGGCTACAGTGTTTGGACCCAACATCCTTCGGGCCCGAGTGGAGGATCCCATCACAATGATGGAGGGTTGGAAAGCAGTTTTTTTTTGCAGCAAAACTATACTTTACCATAACTTTTAAAAAACGTTTGAGGATAATTGTTTTGGTTCCACGCAGGAAGCTCGCAGGTGCAGCAACTGATGACTGTGCTGATAAGTGAACACTCCCAGCTTTACTCAAATGAAACACCTGGAGTTGAGACTCTGCCGCCTCAGGATATCCAGCGTTTCAAGGTGGAATGGCTTCCACAGGAAAACACAGACACTTCTTCATCCGTCAGCTCAGGAAACCCTAGAGAGACATCTCGATCTTCCAGCCCTTCTACGGACAGTAAACTCATCACGTCAAGCCTTGTTCCGGTGGGGAAGATTGAGGAAACCTGCAATGAGGGGAAAGGCAAAAGCCAGTCAGATGAGAAACTGGACAAAAGTGCAGACTGCAAACTAGAAGGACAAAGTGAAGTAGATGTCAGTCCTAGCAAACAGTTTAAAGCCCTGCCATCCTGGAAAGGCTCATTCAAGGGCAGCGGAGCCTCTGGAGGGCTGAAGGGGAAAATAGGGGGCTCTGCAGGAGACGTGTCAGCAGCTGGTGGGAGCAAGTGGCTGATGAATGGCTTGTCATCCTTACGAGCACACAGGCGAACAACCTCTTCTGGTGAAAAAGTGAAGGATGCCCAAGCATCTCTGAAGGATTCAACACTTTCCCTTAAAGACACCCCTCTTTCACTTAAGGACACACACAGAGACCCTGATGACAACTTTTCTCAAGCATCCCTGTCTCACAGAATCTTGCACCCGTCCCACAGACTCTCTGCCTACGACAACGTCGCCCCTTCCAGCCTAAGCCTGCCTGCTGACAATTCACCCATCTGGACGTCCTATGAGATCTCACTGTTGGAGCCAGGGGGAAGTGATAAAGCACTGACACCAGACCAGAATAAAGAGAGGCCCACAGAGGCGAGTGATGGAACAGACACCTTAGATGACAGTGCAAGTGTCAATGAAGTGGAGGTCACAGGAACAAATGAGGACGTGGCAAGCAGACTGACCAAACTGAAGCAGGAGTTGAAGAAACAGAAAATCAACTATGAAACCTGCATTCGCAAGTAAGACAGAGTCAGATTCTTTCTTCTCTCACAAATAAATTATAAAGCAGAGTGTCATTTATAACATATTTTTTTCCTCTTTGAGGCTGGAGGAATCCTGTTCTATGTACCAGTCACAGATAAACCACCTGGAAGAGGAGCTGGATCAAGAGAAGAAGAAGTATCACATGCTGGAGATCCGACTGAGGAACTCAGAACGAGCACATCAAGACGCGGAAAACCGAAACGTTCTCCTCCAGCAGGAGATGGAGGAATTCTTCAAGACGCTTGGTGATCTAACAACAGGAGCATTACGGACCAAATGAGCAGACCACCGCACCTTTGTGTGGTTAGAGGGGAGCACGGACACTGGGAAGACCAACCAGCTCAGAAACCTTTAAGACTTCACACCTGTAGTGCTAAATGCCCTCTTTAGAATGGCTGTCCTGTGCCTGCACTGACTCATGTTGGTGCCAAACAAGAACTTCACTGGACCAAGAACCTTTTATTTGCCATTCCATAGAATCTCTTAGCATTATACATTATATGTCCAACTGTTTCATCACTAAATGTGTCCACGAAGACCAGTAAAGCCTTACGGTAATTTATTGTAGTATTCACATATTTATACTTAAATGTAGGAGTGGACAATACGAGATGTGAAATCTTTATTTGTTGGAACAGAAGTTTCCGATGTACATGGACTGAGTCTGCTGAAGAAATGTCAGAGCCAAAGGTTGAAATTTTTGCAACCGTGGTTCTAAAATTTCAGACTGGTCAACTCTCAGCCAAACCCTCAGAAGAGCGTCCCAAAGGCGCCGAATGCCTTTATTGTATAACATTTGAGGCTTGAACAGATGCTTAAAGAGAACTCCTGTGTGGCTCCATTCCACTGGTTCCATTTTTCAGAAATTACAGGACAAGAAAAGAAAAGGAGGTCAGGAAAGTTAGTGAGGGGGAGGGCCTTAATCCCCAAACTCTGGGTTAATGCTGAGGTTATTTCATCCTAGCTAAGACAAGGTAAAAAAATGAAATCTAGAGTGATCTAACATATTTAAAAGTTACCACGGCAGCCTGGTTCTTAATTCTGAGGTGTTCAGATCGAGCACTTACCATATTATTTATGAGTTTACCACACAAAGAGAAGAAACTAAATGCATATAAATGGTACTTTAGAAGAACCTGTATGTTTCAAAAAATATATATAGCTTGAATTAAACTGAAAACAAATTTATTTTGTCATTCTTTCAAATCATTTCAAGCCTGACGCTGCATCTTCAAGTGTGTGAGTGTGTGAGGTAGACCTCAAAATAAGAAAATAAAAAGAAGAGTGCCTGCCACAGAGGACAAAAACACGAGTAAGGGCACTTCAAAATAAATCTCAACAGTAGAGCGTTGTGAATCATGTCCGACAGACACAGCCAAAAAAGATTTTTTGATTTGGATTTAGTTTCTGATAACAATCCCTAACAACAGCACACCATGTAGCCAGTGGAAGGGCCAATAAAAACTGTTTTACAGGAGTAACAGCTCCATCTCTTTTCTTTTACATTCACCTTTTTCTCACTCATCTAGACGACCTGAAAATCACCATGAAGCTAAAATACAGTCAGTTTACAGTATTATACAGTGCAAAAAGAAAATTCTGGACTGTGAAAATCCATACGGACATAATTTAAAAATAAATACTTCAATATACTAATATCTACTTTATACCTACAAAAAAAATCAATGTAGAAAAATGAAATAAAACCATCCATTTACATTTAGGTCTAAGATGATGTGTGCTATAATCTACCGGTTGATTTATCTCCTTCGAAAGTTGAAAACAAAGAATTGACAAAGAAAAACAATATATTTACAGCCAAACATGACACTGCAGTGCCGTCCAGGAGGGCATCAGACTATGCATCATTGGCTGAAAACAGCAGCGAGTAAAGCACGCCCCAATCCCTTTCTTCAGTTACAGGAATCACATTTCCACATGAAAACATACTCTTAAGTCTTACAGTTTTCAATCACAATAATTTACAGCAGCATAGGGACATGAAAGCAAACTGTACATTTAAAGTTTTCCTCTTGCTCAACACTCTTCCATGATGCCCTCATGCAGTGGCTGCATGGATGTTATCTGCAGCAGGCCAGCATGCTCAGAGAGGTGTGGCCGTTCAAGCTGCTGTCTGTTTCTGATGCCATGGTGGGGTCACTGCTGGGGTCACTGGGCTCCGTGGACATGGATGAAACGTCGTTGGTCGAAGAGGAAGCGGAGGATGTGGGCTGGGGGGGGCTGTCGATCACTGCTGCACCTGTGCTGCGAAAGAACACATCAGCAAATAGACTTCATTGCAATATACAGGGGGCTGCTACTTTGAGGTTTCCTGGCAAGTAATTTGACAACAATCAATGCAGAGTTTAATTGAAAATCTAGCTTCAGATGTGTAGATTAACAACTACAGTGCAAATCTTCACAAATGACCTTTAAATTACGTTCACCTTTCAGAAAAAAAAAACATTAGAAAAAATTTCATTTATAAGAATTCTTATCTTCAATCTAGTTCAGATAATTCCAATAAGACCAAATTGTCTTATAATGACAACCAGTGACAAAGAGGCTACACTGAGGCATTGAAGCTCATATGCTACTCAGATAAAAGGTAACGGTGGGGTAAATAAATCCCACTAAATTTTATTTTTTTTTAAAAGACGACTGAAAGCTTTTTCTAAAACTGAAATCCAAAACTACGTTCAACACTTGTTAAAAGTTATTATGGTCTATAATAAAATGTTGTAAAAAGTGACACTCCCATCATATTTTGATCCATTTTAAAAGCGTTCCCAGTGGTCTTTAAATTATGATTATGTCGTTTTTAGTCAAAATCAAAAACTCTGTGTTGTTTTCTAGGACATAGTTTCTGCAGAGCGGCAGTAGTTCATTAGAAATTCACCTCAGAGTTGTGGTTAAGAGTGTCGGTGCCAAGCTGTTCTTCCCTGTTACTCAGAGCTGTTTAGACGCTCCACCACTAGCTCCTCACACCCCCAACCCAACATTGCCAGTGCAACAAAATTGTTGAGCAACGTTAGAGCTATCCAGCTGTACAGTTTTGAGCCAGATGCCAGCCGAGACGAGGAAAACAAAGACGTACATGGATCTGTTTTTCTGGAAGTGGATGCATCAGAACGAAGCAGAGAAGGGAGCTTGTGCATTGTGTATTTTCTACGATACAAATGCGATCTTTGTCAAACGGCGTTTTTCGTCTGCGCTGATTTACAACAATTTGAATAAAGAAATACTCAGAAATGCAGAGTTAAACTTCATTTTACTTTGCATAGGTCCTCCATCTTGAGAAAAATGCTCCACGAATGTGTTAAAAACACAGAAAACGCACTTTTCATTGGATTTTCATTGGAGTGTGTTGCAGTTTTTGCTTGACAGTAAAAACCCGAAGTTCCAAATTATTCTTATTCTTTTTTGCTAGTTCAATAATCCACAGTAATGGATCTTAAAGTTTTATTTTCCAGTATTATAAGAATTACTCACCTAAAGGGGGTGGCTGGCCTTTTATCACTCCGTTTTTTGTCCATTCCTCCCACTCCGTAACTTCCTTATAAATGAGGTCTGCAATAAAAGGAAAACTAACTGTAAATGTGAAGCTAAGGACAGAGCCAAGTCATTAGGCAGCGTGTCATATGATTTGCTCAACAGTCAGGCTCGGTTGCAGTCTCTGCAGTCCAAAGAGCACCAGGTTTCTAAATTGGACCGGCTTTGCTGGTATGATCTTTCTAAAAATGAGCCGGGGGTCATTATCACCTGACGGGCATTTGGATGAGCAAAGCTTTGCTGCATGACTGAAAGTGATAGTTTCTCACAACCTTAAGTCACTCATCGGAGAACCAAGACTTCTGCAGTGGAAAACATTTTAAGTGAGCCCTGTGAGTCAAGAGATCTGCTCCCTGTAAACAACTGGTTTCATTTTGTTTGGCTATTTCTGGGGGAAAAATAAGCTTCCACTGACTACAACAAAAACTGTCATTTCAGACCATTTCATATTCAATTATGTGTGAAAGTCTATTATTTCCAGATAATACAATTTAAGGACTTTTACTGTTTTACACTGGTAAAAAAAAAAAAAGAAAATGGGATTAAACCAAATTAAGTTGTGTATTGGGTTTAGGAATTCCTCATAAACCTTTTCTCTTTAAACAAATACTTACTTAAATGGTTAAAGATTTGTAATGACAAAGAGAAATAGTTTGAATTGAGATGAGCTGAAATCAGTTAACTCTATGTATTTTACAAATTTAGACCAGACTTTAAGTCATTGAACACAGAAAAAGGAAGAAGAAAAAAACTAAAAAGTTACTACAAAAAAAAAATGTGAAAAATTCTTGCAGCGTAGTTGTGTAAATAAAATATAAAAATTCATATAGAAATATAATAGGTGAACACAATTTGGATAAATAAGTGGTTTGTAAAAAAAATCTGAAGTTCTGAAGTTTACACTAGTAATGTTTAGTAAGAAAAACAAATTCTAATAAATGGTTTAACTGGAGTTGATTTTAATTCAGTTGATTTAAACTTGAGTGTGGAAAAAGAATTGTTCAGTGTTGCGTTCACAGCCTTGGTGTGCAGTCCGACCTTTCCACTCTTCCACTGTGTGTTCCCTCTCGTCCAGATGTTTGTCTGGGATCTTAGGAGGAGGCTGACAAAGAGAAAACAGTCTTTTTTGACTACTTGCCATTACAAAAGACCCAAATAAATAAATAAATCTGCCGTGGTGCATTCAAGGAGCTTAATTCGCCTGCCACTTACTGCTTCCACTTCTGCTGGATCATACCAAACGTTGATGTATGGATGCTGTAGGGCTTCGTCTACAGAAATGCGCTTGGAGGCGTCAATCACCAACATCTTAGATAGGAGATCTCTAGCTTGGCTGGCTAAAGGGAGACACAGCAGATAGATTTGATCGCATTTTATTAATCATTTGGCTATGAATGTGGCAAAACTTCACAAAAATTTCAGTTGTGGTTTGATAAAAACAAGAAAGTACCTTTTAGCTTATTGTGATCGGAGTCAGCAGGGAAGAGCACATCCGGGAAAAGTTTCTCAAAGGTGTATCCGGCATATCGTGGGCGGTTTTCCACGTAGGTTCTTACTGACTGATTGAGCTTCATCAGAAAGTCCTGAGATGGAGTTCCTAGCTGCTCAATGACCTTGTTCCACTGGTCAATGTCTGACGAGGAAACGTCAAGGGAAAAGGGCTCGCACGGACACAGACAGCAACAGGTCACCAACATGACATTTAACTTTCTTTGAGGCTCAGACACCAGCTGAGCTCTTCAAATCTGCAGACAACCACATCCAGATGATATGAACAGATGTGTTATCTGGAGAACCCAAGAGATTATTTTTAATATTGAAGACCCACTCCGATGAGAACTATGGGAACTATGTCCTAAAAAATTTCACAGGTTTTTCATTTTGGGTAAAAATGGTATAATTCTAATTATAAGACTACTTACTGGGAATCCATTTAAAAAAAAAAGATCAAAACATGATCGGAGAGGGACTTTAAATCATAAAATGTCCATATATTCTAAAGAGATACAGCTTCCTCTAAGAAACTTACAGTTTTATCAATAATTTTAAACAAAAACAGGCCCAAACCATGAAACTACCTCCTCTCAGTTTACTGACTGTATTAGACTCACCAATAGAGTTTGCTCTCAACAACACCACCTACCTTAAGTTTATGAAGTTCTATATTGAAAGTTTTTTTATTATTATTAGTTATGATCTTAGGAGGTTTCTCACTATCTCCTAAAATAAAAGCTTCTAAAGGGCCCCCAATCAAGCGGAATGTCAAGGTGAAGCTGGTGGAATGATGGTGGATCTCTTCACGTAGAACAAAACAATGGCATCATGAGCGGTGATGGGGAAGGATACGATCAGTGCCAGGGAACAACACACTTCCCCTGATCATCTCAGCCACAATGCAGCCCACTGACCATACATCCACTGGAGGGCACATTCAGACGACAGGTCATGCAAACCCAATGATGAAAAGAAATGAAAACAACAACAACAAGATGAGAGGAATGGCAGAGATGAAGAAATGGAGAGCAAGCAGGACTAAGCAGATGAAGAACTGCAAAAAGTGATAAAAAATTATCTCTAAGCAGGATTTAAAAAAAAAGGCTTCTTCTGGTTAACTGACACGAATGCAAGGATACAGTCTCTTCCTGGGAAGAGGATTTTATGTCGCACCATTTCTGCCAGAATGCAGCCCACAGACCATATGTCCACTAGTGAAGTGGAACACAATGAACAAAGCCAGTAAGGAGTGAGAAACGGACAACAGGTTAGTTTAACAACCCGAATGAATTTCCTTAACGTCCACAAGCTGTATTTGTGTTATAACAGGTCAGGTAGAAAACCCACAGCATCGCAGAGCTGCCAAGCCAATCAAAAGTGGTCGATCGTTGGCCTGACATGCACTGTTAAGTTATTAACTCACCATTAGCTTGGTAGCCCATACCCAGGATGACTTCCGGCGCTCTGTAGTAGCGTGTAACCACATATGGCGTCATCAGGAGGCCTGTAGCTGCCGTTCGGGCCAAACCAAAATCCAAAATCTTTAGAGTGCAATCAGATTTGACGACTATATTGCTGGGCTTGAGATCCTGCAGAGACAAAACCATCCAAGATTTCTCTTTTTTGTGTGTGTACTTGACAACATAATACTAATACGTGTTTGTTTTCATTTCATCTCAATTGTTTTAAGGATAAGATAAGAGGAGAGGAGAGGAGAGGAGAGGAGAGGAGAGGAGAGGAGAGGAGAGGAGAGGAGAGGAGAGGAGAGGAGAGGAGAGGAGAGGAGAGGAGAGGAGAGGAGAGGAGAGGAGAGGAGAGGAGAGGAGAGGAGAGGAGAGGAGAGGAGAGGAGAGGAGAGGAGAGGAGAGGAGAGGAGAGGAGAGGAGAGGAGAGGAGAGGAGAGGAGAGGAGAGGAGAGGAGAGGAGATGAGATGAGATGAGATGAGATGAGATGAGATGAGATGAGATGAGATGAGATGAGATGAGATGAGATGAGATGAGATGAGATGAGATGAGATGAGATGAGATGAGATAAGATAAGATAAAGATAAAGATAAAGATAAAGTTAAAGATACTTTAATGATCCCAGCTTGGGAAATTTGGTAAAAGAAAGAAATCATTTTTTTCCAATGACAGATGAACAAGATAGAAATTATTTTCAACTCCTGTTCCAAAATTTCCCTTTCTGCAGCCAAAGCTTAATTATTTATTTTTTGACCATATTTTCAATAGATATGGATATATTGTATGTTTTTGATAATTCTGAAATATGTTCCTTGCATGTTTAATCTTCATAAGTAGCACAATTTTTATCAATTACATTCTTTATTGTCATAGTAAGACTAGTTCTAATTTTTAAATCAATACCAGAAATCAAATTAACTTAGAAATGCATCAATTAATCAAATCCACAAATTCCTTTTCCATTTTAAGCGATTCACTGTGATTATTACAAAAACCTAGATTAAGTTTGTCTTTTTTTTTTATAAGAATTTCAAAATTTTTGAATTAAAGTGCCAAATTTGTTTAGTTTAAAACACAAATTGTGTGAAAAAACAAGGATTTGAAATAGATTTTTTTTAATACAATCAATTTTTCCCCAAACTGTTTTAAGTTGTAAATTATTTTGACAGTTTTCACTTATTGCTTTTTGATATAGATTGTTCTTCCCTGATCCAACTTTATAGCCAAAAAGAGAAGAACATTGAGCAGAATTTCAGAACACATGACGGACGTTGTGTTTTCATGGGGTTCTGGATCATTTGCCTTCAAACTGTGAGATATGGGCTGTGTGTCTGGAGGCGGATGCTCGCTCCATGTGTCCTTCTAGCCACTGAATCAGTTGGAAAGTAACGCATCGAGCCGCCACGGGCACTTTAGAAGCTGTTTTGACTCGTGTCGTTTCACAAAGGAGGAAAAAAAACTGGAGATTTGTTCAAGGACATTGAATAGCAATTCTCACTCTGAAAGGGCGTTTTATCAGAAATGTTTAATAAGGGAATTATTTTATGGCCTCTATTCAAATGGTTGCTTAGCAACAAATCCCAACAACTCCTCCCCTAACATTTAGCTAGCAGACTGATGGCTCTTCCACTTCAGCAAGGTGTGTCTCAGCAGTTCAGGGCTTCACGCTGCCGTACCCTTACCAGGCAGCGAGCACAGAGGCGAGCTGCCACTTACCCTGTGAATGATGCCGGCAGAGTGGAGGTGCTTGATGCCGCACAGCATTTGATAGAGCAGATAGGACAGCCGCTCGTGGTCCAGCTCCATCTGAATGACCTGGCACAGGTTGGCATCCATCAGCTCCATCACCAAGTACCTAAAAAAAGGAAAAAACGCTCATAGTTCTGGCAGAAAAAGAAAAAAAGGCTTTCGTTTATGTTCTTGTTACTTACACATCTTGGAATTCCTCTAATGACTTTTGTGGTGAAAATACATTTAGGAGGCCGATGATCTGTGGATGTTAAGAGTAGGTAGTTAAAACACAGAAACAATGTTTTCTCCGTCTGACATCCTAGGGTTCTAATATAAAATGTGCCTAAAAAAAAACGATCGAACTTACATTTTTGTGGTTGACATACTTCATGAGGACTAGTTCTCTGTAGGCTCTCTTGGCATGAGTCTGGTTTTGAAATGGCCGACTTAGCTTTTTTATGGCGACATTTCGATCGAGGGTTTGATCGTACGCAGAGCTGCAAAGAAAAAAATGTCAGATATTTCTCCAAAAACAAGAAGACTAAAGGGTATAACTGCACAGCTGGCAGAAGGGGGTTCATGTAAGCTTCATCCTAAACCAAAACTGCTAACGTAACGGGACTCACCAGACGATTCCTTGCGCTCCTGAGCCGATCGGTCTTAAGTTCTGGTACCGCTTCAGCACCGTGAATGTGGAATCTCCAACATCTACGCTGTAAAACTCTTTGTCTTTCTTGTTTTTATTCATGGTGAGTTCTTCGATGGCCGATTTCTGCACTTCCAAAAAAGTCCTCTGTGAAGACAGAAGGAGGACGGAATATTTTGTGAAAACAAACAGTACATTTCAATCTGTGAAGCTCAGAAAGCAGATTCGGAAAAAGAAAAGAAATCTGCATCTAGGGGCTAAGAAGAGCAGCTTCCCACCCTCAGCACCTCTGCAAACAAGCCGCGAGGCAAATGAAATTTAACTCCTGCTCCTCTGGAAAACCAAGACCAGAGATAAATCCTCCAAGTTTGGAGCTAAGCCCAGAACTCCAGCTTAGTTCTTCATGAAGGTCCTCCACAGGCATGACAACCAGGTCAAATTTCACCAAGGTTCTGCAATTCCACCACCAAGATGCTCATTTGTGCAGACGGCATTCACACTTTTGCTTCAATTTGAATTTTTTAAAAATCCTCAAAGCTTACTTTTCTTGACTTCTTATATAAGAAAAAGAGCCGCCTTCCTCATTCATCTCCCGACACACAGACCATAGGAGGAGGGACGTAATTGCCAGAGTGAAGTGAGTCAGCTCCCCTTCTGTTCCTTCAACGTCACAAAGACGTCCAGAGCATCCACCTCCTTCCAAACATGAACATAGACGCTGCTCCTTGTAATATTCCACGCAGGAAGACCACTGGGTCCCTCTCAATTATGAAAACGTATTGACATTTGAATCAAGAGAGCGGAAATCCCCCTTTAGCTTGTGAAAATTGGCTAGTCGTGATTAGATCCACAGGAGCTCTTTTTCTAATTAAAAAAAAAAACGGATTGTTTACAACCTAGAGATTCATCAACACATTTCTAGTGTGATCTTTGCTGCAGCAGCTTTTGCAGGCAGATGACCCAGGTGTCATCCAGGTATGCTCTTCAGGGAGAGACGTGATGGAGCAGAACTGGCACAGAAAAGCAGACTTCCATTTAAGAGAATGAACAGTTTTCCAAGGACAAAGAAGTCAAACTTGTGCATACATTTGAGCAGAATTATTGTCCCTAAAAGGTGCACTCCTTTATTTCAAAGTAACAGATAATAAACGGGTTATCTAGCACATAAAGATTAAAAAGGGCTCAACTGATTGAGATTGAGACGCTGATTGCATGGATGATGAGCAGAAACGTCAGAGCTGTAACCTTGACCACCAACAGCCTCCAGCAGCCCGGAGGCTCATCCTGCTGGGATGCACTGCAGCCCCGCGCGCTGCTATGAAGCAGCCAGATTAAGCCGGCCGGAAGGGGCATCACTGCGGGATAATCATGGCCCCCGTGATTTGACAGTTTGGGAAACCAGCGCGGATTCCATCTCCAGCGGATCATCGAAGGCCATGATTCTCCCTAAATGTTATGTAGGAGGACCGGAGGTAGGTTGATCGATGAGCAAACGAGCAACCTGCCCGGTCAAAACAGCACGCGCACGGCGACACACGACCCTCCCCCCACGGCCAAACAATAAAGCACGTCTGACTGAGGCGCGGAGGTGAGAATCCTCATCTTACCTCGGCGCTCCGATCCGCCCGCAAACGTCGCGGTTCCTGTTCTGAAAGGCTCCGGAGCGGCACGCAAGACGTGGACGCCGCCGCCGAACGATGATTTATCCCGTCTCGCGGCTTAAAAATAACATGACCTCACAAAATGCAATGCCAACGTCTCCATCTGCCTGCTGCTGACGGACCAGAACGCGCAGTGCGCACGCATGCGTGCCAGCAGCACGTCACTGGTGGACGGACACACCCACCTCACTTCCGCCTGGCCGTCCATCAAATTAAAAATAACAAATTGATTATTACACAAATAAATTAACTCATAAACGAGCTAAAATATATATTAGCAAATAAATAAACGAATTAGGTCTACTACAGAATAAATCCTTATTTTATTTTCATTTTTATATTTTTTATAAACAATTGTTTAAAAAAAAAGACCAACTTTTTTATTAACCTAAGTAATTTTTTCCAGATAAACTGAAATAAGGCTGAATTTCTCCTAAATTGTTATTTTGAGGAACATTTAAAAAATAAAATGTGTTGGAGCCATGTCAGTTTCCCAAAATACCACTAGGTGGCTTGTCTGTTTTCATTACATACTTATTATCAAGGGAGATGTTTTTTTTTTAATATAGGCATGTCTATTGACATTCCTTCCGATCATCTTTTGATCTATTTTAAAATAGTTCCCAGTGGTGTTTTAATTACGATTATGCTGGGTTGTTTTGTTTTTGTTTGGTTTTTTTTTTTTAGCTAAAATCAAAATGCATGTTTCGTTTTCTAGGACATAGTTTTGGCAGAGCAGCAGTATGTCATTAGAAATTCACCTCTGAGTTCTGGGCGGTACTGTTGTCCCCCATTTCCCATGATCTCTTTGTTTACACTTTCTCCCGCTAGCTTACAGCCCACCAAAACACCAACGTAATATTACCAGAGCAACACAATTGGCAAGCAATATCAAAGCTATCCAGCTTCAGCTTTGTTCCAGATGCCAGCTCAGATGACAAAAACAAAGACATACATGGATCGATTCATCTATTAGTGCATCAGAATGGAGCAGAGCAAGGAGCTTAGAAGCCCTAAGTCCCATCTATAAGCTTTTTCCAACATTATTTTTTACATCTGATTCACAATGATTTAAATAAGGAAATATCCAGAAATGCACATTTGAGCTGAATTTTCTTTATATACCCTCTATCATGAGTAAATCCCACAAGAACATGCTAAAAACATCCAAAACACAATCTTCATTGGGGTGAGTCTTTAAAGACTGAAACAAAACATGCTTTTATTGAAATGTGCAGAGATGTGTATTTGTCCCACTGATTTCCACATCATTTGGAAAAATGAGTAATGTCATATTCTGCCAAGATAGCAAATGTGAACATCCCTTAGCCAAAGGTAGAACACTTGAAGTTTATTTTTGTTAAGTCTACTTAAATATAAGTATAGCAAGTATACCATGATAACCAAATGCTTAACTATATATATAGAAATCATGTAAAAAGTAAACTTCAAACAACACTGCCTCGCTTTTGATAGATTAAATATACTGAGGACACTGGCCTAAAACTGAGCAACATAAACAAAATAAGGTCACGTGACCACACATTTAGCTATTACTTCATACATTTATTAAGCAGAATTGTTTTCATTCACCAGCAGTAAAAGCTTTTTGAAAAGTCTTTTATGCTTTTCTATAGAACAAAAAGCATATAGGCGGAGATAATAAAATGTTTGGTAAAATGATTCACTCCTGAATAATAATCCATGAAAGAAAAACTTCCTGATTGTTAACAGTTTAAAAACCGATCTAACTGACACGTTTAAAAACTCGTGTTTTGTTTGTAAGTTTCCTATCGGATGTTGTCCTCTGCCCATCACACAGTGGAATAATTAAGGAGTGGATGATCGCAGCAGGCTCTGCTCTGCAGACCTCTACAGCAGGTTAGATAACGTGAAGGAAGCGCCGTACCGTACCGTACCGGGCCATGCTCGAAGCATGTGACTTTAGCTGCGGAGGACTGTCGGTGAAGCTGCGCTGCTGACAGAGTCGTGTGAATCCTCCCTGTCGCTTACACCTTGTATCCCGGATCCTTTTCTATTTTTTTAACCTCCCTCTCAGGATCCCCTGCTTTTGCGCAGACACCCCGGGGCCTGCGCAGAGGAGCGCAAAAACACACAGCGGACATGGACAAACCAGCGTTTTCCGCAGCACCTCCAACCTCCCCCGGTTTCTTACCCCTTGCTCGAGGAGAGCCCGCAGTGTTATGATCATTGTTGGGATGCAGCCCCGCAGCAGCGGACCGCTATCCACCGCGTTCGCTGACACCGTTTGTCCTTCCCTGCGCTCTCTCCACTAGCGCACCTACGCGGGGATCCACCGCACCTTTGGGCGTCAGACGGATTTAGTCGAGTCGGTGTGTGGCTGATCTGATGCCACCCGCTATTGGTGGCTCTGACCTGTCACTGTCAAACCGCGATGTTAATCCAATCAAGTGTTTAACTGCGAGGAGCTAAGAATAGCGCCAATTACTGTAAAAAGTTTCAGATCCTCCGCGTGGAGCTTGAGGTTAAGGGGAGAAAATGAATCGGGCAGCATGTATGGTTAATGTCGTTGATGAATCACCTGCCAGAACAGACCAGCGTTTGCAGCGAGGACATCACAGCAGCATTGCGATGATCACAAGGATTACTTTGGATCCGCGCTGGGAGCTCTGAAGATAATAGCCTGCAAAGGATCAGACCGCTGACAAAGCTTACATATGCTGCCAGGTAATTTCCCCCTTTTCCACTTCATCACATCTCACTCAGACAGTTTGCTGAATTTGCTTTCCTTTACATTTGTTGGATAAGTTTGGCAGAGATTTTGAGTTGAGGTTGTAGCCAAATAGGTGATGCTGTTCAGGCCTTTTCACAGTCACACTGGCTGTTGTTGGGCTTCCATAAAAAACACCAACTGCCATTGCAGCTTTACCGAAACATGAGCTTTTACTGTCACCTTGTTGTTACAGGGAAATATGAGACCCACATCCGGAAGAGGCATGTTGTCCTAAATTCCATATACACTGCGCTCTTCTGCATGATATGGATGCTTCATATTGACTGTAGGGTCAGAATATGCAACAGCAAAGATGCTCCAGGCAAGAAAAAGGTTTGAACCAGGTTCAGTTTGCAAAAGACTTAAAGTTTGGAATAGACATTAGGAATTGAAGTGCAGAAAACCGAGAATCCAAATGTTTCAAATGTAAAAACAGCATGAAGCTCCTGTATTTGCTTTTAATAATTCAAAATAAAGGGTAAAAAAGCCACATGCACATAAACAAAACATTTTATGGATGAGCTGCTGATGCTTTGATCCAATTTTAAACATCAACTAAAAACTTTTTTAGAATGGCTTTTAATACTCAGTAGTTGGTGGAATCTTATTTTCTCTCACTTGGTTAATTGATTTCTTATCTGTCTTAAATGTGTCTGATTGCTTTTTAAAACTTTATGCTAATTGTAATCCCAATTGTTTCAGACCCAATTATTATTTATCATGCACAATTACTTATGTATCTATTTACTCATTTGCTAGTTTGATTTGATATCTAGTGAGCTATAACAGCTGTTTTTTTTCTTTGAGCTGCCACAGTGGGTGAATTTCTCCCTTTGATATAAAGTTCAATTCAATTAGTCTGCTCAATTTCAGTTGTTATTTTTTATTGTAAAGCACTTTAGCAGCCTCATGGCGTTGTAAAGTGCTATATAAATAAAGTTTAATTCATTCAAACTGAACAGATGCTCAAACCTGAAAACATTCCTCACATTTTGTAAGTTTACACTCTGAATCCTTCAGTTTGTTTACCGTGTGTGTTCAGTATTTTTCCCCACTCTTCTGTTGGGTAAATTCATTTGTAGAGACTGATTTAATCAGGCCTAAAGTAATCAGGTTGGATTAAAACAGAGGGAGCAAGCCTATTATATTACTGCCCTAAAAGATTTTTTTGCATCACACAGTCTTGTGTCATGCTCACGCAAAGATGTGATGGAGTGAGGAGCTCAGCGGCTGGGGTTTTCCGACTTTACCATAAAAAGAAAGCAACCTACTTCCTGTGGCTGGTAGAGTTAATTTGATTAGACACCCGTTGGGGAAAAAGGTGTTTGATACATGTCGTTTTTAATGTTATTTTTGCAATACTTTATCTAGTCTTATTCCTCAAATTAGAATCTGCATGTTGGAGTTACTTATGTTGAATTTTAAAATATATTTCTGAAATCTCTTCTCATTGCCAACATAAAAAGGGGAAACCACCTTTCATGTATTTTTGTTGGGGACACCAGCATGTTCAAAAGGATGACGTAAGAGCTGTTATGGTGCCTTCATCACAGCTTCCTCAGACACGACCTTAAGTCAGAGGAAAGCCTGTTACCAAATGAGAGTGGCTTAGAGACCACATACAGTAAAACTTAAATAGTTTTTTTGACTGTAAGGAAACTTAATTTTCTCACCAATGTCTTTGCTGTGCATAATAGTCAACACAGTTTTAAACATAAAAGTATGCACATTGAAAAAAGTATTGGGAATTTCCCATATTTTGACGTATAAAAATGAGGAAATGATGGAAGAAAAGGGGAAAATGCCACGTAAAGTTATCGTTTGAGAATTTTCCTTTGGAATAAAGGTTTTTGATAGGTGTCAATTGACTTTGTTTATCCTCAGGTGTGTGCATGGACTGTGGGCAGAATGAGCAGCACATTTGTTACTTTAGCTGAGGTACTGGAGGCACGAGGGGGACCTCTGCTGGAGGAGGAGGTGTGGTCTTTGCTGCTGGGTGCTGCAGAGTGTTTAATGGATATTTCATATAGAGGTAAATAATCCTGGATTGCTTTGTGTACGGTGCATTGTTTCTTTTGGGTTTCAAGGATTCTTGTTTGGGTTTCGTTTCAGGTCACAACAATATGTGCAGCATCATAAGCCCGACCACGCTGTTGCTGTCAGCCACTGGAAGCTTAGCATTTAAGAACTGTGGCCTGTCGGATGAGGTTTCTACATTTGCTGCTCCAGAGATGCTGCAAGACCAAGCCAGCTCAACCAAACCTGCCACAGATAGGGTCAGTGCATCTGTCCTTTCACACGAAACATCCTCATCATCACAGCTGTCACATGCCTGTGCAGACCTTTAGGTCATCAAATATTTATTATTAAAGAACCGCTATTGTTTGCTAGATGAATTCAGTCAGGAGGTGTCACAAATTAACTAAATCACTTTGCAGCTGAAGGTCAACAAAAGTATAATTGCGCCATCTTGTGGCATAATTGAAACACTTGTTCTCAAATGTAATTTTTACTGATTTTCATTAGATTGTTCAAATAGCTTCCTAAAATCCTCTGAGAGAATTCACAATTCAGAGAAGTCAAAAAGAAACAAAAAGGGATTTAGGCGCACCACCCTTGCAAGCAACAGTAGTAGAAAAGCTGCTAAACTATTTTTTTTACTGCAGTAAAACAAGTCATATTAATTAACAGACAGGGAGATAATAAAATATAGTTTGCATGAAAACACATGAACTCAAATATTATGCTGTATATGCTTGTGTTAAATATTGTGAAAATAAACCTGCAAATTGTTAAAAAAAAAAAGGTTTTTTAAGCAGCCGAACCATATTCAAGATTTTGTTGTTCTTCTGGACCTAAATCTATTTAAAATTTTACATCAGATGTCAGAGTCAGTCATTTGGATGATATATAACACAAGGGTTTTAATTATTATTATTTTTTATCTAAAGCAATGTTAAAAAGTTTATGTATTTACTGTTACACTTCTGTCTGTTTGTTTTTACCTGAGGAGCAAGCTTAAAGTGGTTCATTAAAGAATTTTTAGCTTGATTGGAATTGAGGCTTAGTTTAAGAAGGAATGTCACAGCTCAAAGAATTCAAATATTTTTTCAAGGAACAACTTTTGTTTCTGGGAAGGACATGCATTCTCTGTAGTTCTGCCTATTAAGATTAGAAAACATTTGAGGGAAAAAAACTGTTAAGACAGAATAAAAAACTACATAAGCAAGTTTGTTAGTAATAATAATTTAACATTTAGCCCTTTTTTGGTTGAAAAGGTGTTATTCTTCACATTTATAGTTGGAATAACAACATTTATGCAAGAAAAGTAACACAGAGAACCTAACTTCATGAGGATGATGGCAGATGGGAGGAGACTAAGTAAAAACCCACATTCCAAAAATAAATGAAAATGTACTGACTACAAATGCATGCTGGCTCTATTATTCTAAATTGTAAAAATAAAAAGATGTAAAGTAACTGCAAAACAGAAGAACCACTTAAAAACACAACAAAAAGTGATGATAACTTACTTTTTCCTCCTAACATGCCACAACAGATAGAACTTTAATTGATCCCACAATGGGGAAATTTTTATTTTTTTACCCCAGCTCAAAAAAAACAACAACGGATAATAATGAGGAAAAAAAAGTTTTACAATGTTTTATCTTTAACTGTTTATCATTTTTGAAATTTTGCGGCACGTTTAATTATGAAGTCTGTAGCAATAATTCATCTTGTTGATTCATGTGATTTTTCTTTGTTTCCACAAACCACAAACATGACACTATTTGTGCAAACACAATTTTCTACATACAAATGGACTGCATGATTTGAAAATGTGGTTGTACATATCCATGTCTAATACAGAATAATACAATTGGATTGAAACTCAAATAGCCATATAAATATAAAACATGCATACATGCATTTCTATCTTTGTACGTCTGGTGTCATACCACTCCAACCTAGGAAAAGCTAAGCAAATTAAAGTAACCATAATTTTGATTGTCTTTTCTTTATTGACATTTTTAGAACCATATTGGTGACAACGTTGTTCAAAGGTTTGGTTTTGTTTTATAACTTGCTGTAAATATTCAATCTAAACAGTTTATTTGGTGTACAGATGCTGGTGTATTCTCTGGGAATGACTCTCTACTGGTCGGTTGATTTTCAGCTCTCTCAAAATCAGGTAGGAGCTCCTGACGCTAACTGTCTCAAAGTCAAAGGTCACGCACACTGTGATAAGAATTTTATCTCCACGTTTCAGCCTGTCCAGTTGAGTGACCATCTGAACAGCCTCCTGCTTAGCATGTGTGAGGACCTGGCCCACCGCAGGGTAAATCTCAACTCCATCCTGGAAGCCTGTGAATCTCAGTTAAAAGCCTCCATGCTGCTGCCCCCTGCCAAAATCATCAAACAGCTTGTGGAGGAGGTTTTCCATGAATCGGTGAGCTGTTTTTCTCACTAGAGACGTTCTGTGAAAATGGTGGTGGATTGCAGCTTTGTCTTGTTTTTCAGATGGACCACAGGTCTCTGCCAGACAGCAGCGTTCCTCTAAGTGGCAGGAGCCAGATGATCAGAGAGAGACTTCATGGTGAGCGGGCAAACTAAACAATTCTTATTTTTGAGAATTCATTAAAAATGAAATCTAAAAGATATGCAATTTTTTCATTTCTCATCATCTAGTTTGATTTTAAATAACCATTCACCAAATAACTGCATACAATCTTTGGCCTTGTGTGTCTTTGGAGTCAAGACATACAAGTCAAACGGATTAAACTCTTAACCCTAAAGATTATGCTCCTGTGAGAGCCAATAATCAGATACAGAGAGCAAAGTATTCCCTGGACTAAACCCCTCACTCGTCTCAGCTCCGTCCAAACATTTTAGCGTTGTTGGTGATCATAGAGACTGGCAGATTTCAGACCTTTTTGTTATTTTTCCTGCTTTTCCTGGTCAACAGGAAAGCGAGGGCCCTTTTCAGACTTCAGCGATGGTAGTGCTGAAGGGAGAAGGTACTCCACAGACTCGGATTCAAAGTCAGGTAAGCACTTTGACTATTAGAATCTATGACATGCAGACTCGTCTCTGCTTTTAAAATAACCAATTTTGTTTGAGTGTTAACTCCTCACAAGTTTTGTATGTTTGATTCACATGCACAACTGTTTTGTTCATTAGCTGTACAATGTAATGTTTCAACGTCTTGTGTAGGGAGTTTGCCTCAGAGACCTTGGAGGCAGCGACCAAGAAGCTCTCCCACTGTGCTGTACCAGTCTTCTTTAGAGAGGCATGTATTTATTGCAAACTCATGTGTTTAATGCATTTTCATTGCCATATTAGCCTTTTTAACACAGAAACTTTACTTTTTTGACAAAGTATTAGCCACAGCACTTCCAATTTATGTTTGTCTTTTAATGTTGTTGATTTTAAAGTCCCATCCGCTGATTTCTTGACCTATTCTAAAAGCATTCCCAGTGGTCGATTATTATGATCATGCCTTTTTTAGCCAAAATAAAATTAAAACCTGAGTAGTTTTCTAGGATATAGTTTCTGCAAAGCATCAGTAGCTCATTTGAATTTCACCTCTGATTGGTGGGCAAGACTGCTGGCTCAGAGTGAGCCTTCCCTCATGTATCATTTTTGCACTCTCACCCACTAGCTTGCAGCCCCTCATAACCCTAACCTAACATTATCAGTGCAACTAAAATGGTTAGCAATATTGGAGCTTTCCAACTGTACAGTTTTGATCCAGATGCCAGCTTAGACGAGGACAACAAAGACCTACATGGATCTATTTATTTGCGAGTCGATGCATCAGAATGGAGTGGAGCAGGGACTTTGTGGCTTGCCATTGTAGCACCTTTGTCACTGCTACTGCTACTTTTTTCATCTGCTCCTGATTCACAACGATTTAAATAAAGAAATACTCAGAAACTCAATTTTAAGCTTAATTCTCTTTATGTATGTCCCCCTTTAACAGAAAAAATCAACAAGAACATAATAAACACACCAAAAACAGAATTTTTATTGGAGTGGGTCTTTACATTTTTTGTGTTTTATTGTTTAAACCTTTATGTCAAGTACCTTGTTCTACCGCATGTTGATCAATCAATTGATTGATTGATCTATTGATTGAAGACAATTTTATTTTTTTCTCTATTGTCATTAGTATTCATATGTTATCCTTGTCCTCGCCCGCCTCTCTGTCATCAGACTCCACCGTGGGGTCCGTCGCAGAGATAGCAACAGCAGTTGGGTTGGAAGAAGCCCTCATCACGATTTTTCTCCCAAGATATCCGGCAGATCTCACAGCCCGTCTATCACCTTCAGTGAGTCATCGTTGTCCCTGAGTCAGAGAAAAGCAAAGGTAGGAGCAGAAACTTCTTCTAACTTGTTCATTTGCATAAACAGATCAGAAATATATTTGGTGAACAGAAAGTAATGAGAAATTCAAGTAAAGGGTAGGTGTTTTCGCACCAAAACTATTGTGTTTTTTAAGGCACTGGGTCCTGAGTTCATCAGAATGCCAGACGAGCAGCAAATCCTTCTTGAGCTTCCAGGATCTATTGTGGTAAACTATTGATTTCAACTCATTGACCCAATTCTATCAGATGTTGTATATACATGTTTGTCTTTTCATGTTGTTTCTCTTGCATGCCAAACTGTCTAAAAAGGCATGTTCATTTTTCGTTTTTGACATTGAATCAGTGTGTCCTTTTTTGTTTTTGATTTGCGTTTCTGTGCATGCATATCTCTGTGTTTGCACACCACAGTCCAGAAAGGGCCATTCCAGTTCGTCTCAGAGAGAAGTGACTGTAGTGCTGCCTAACGGACAGTACATGGTTGTGCGCTGTGACATTAAATCAAGAGCGAGAGATGTGTTTGACATGGTGGTGGCTCACGCAAACTTGGTGGAGCACTTTTACTTTGGTCTTTCCTTCCTAGATGGTAAGAGGACGTGTGGTGGAACCTATTTTATCTTGAAAAATATTGTATTAATCTTTAAAAAAAGATTTGATTCAAAATATCCAATAATATCTCCCTGCATTTTGATTGATAGGTTAACTGGTTGTGTGAGAGAAGGATAAAAGAGGCTTAAAAAGTTTGTTCTTTGCTGCTTTGCAGATGATGAATACTTTTTCTTGGACCATGAAACAAAAATCTCCAAAGTAGCACCTGACAGTTGGAAAAAAGGCCAAATATCCTCCTTTGTGGTGTTTCTTCGAGTCAAATTCTTTGTTGACGACATCTCCTTTATTCTGTAAGTACAGCACCTGCCTGCTGGTCTACTCACACTGCTAGCGGCAAGTTTATTTATAGAAATTGATTGAGAAGGAAAGGACTATTCTTTTTTTTTGTTAGTCATTATTTCCTGCCTTCTAGGCACAGACTGACTCGTCACCAGTATTACTTACAGCTGCGTAAGGATATCCTAGAGGACAGACTTTACTGCAACGAGGAGACGGGTTTGTTCCTGGCTGCTCTTGCTCTTCAGGTCGAGTTTGGTGATTACATGCCAGAGGTACAGATGAAAAATGCTTTGTTTTATTACCCGATTTATCCATTTGCATCACATTTCAATATTTTTTATGCATCTCCAGTTGTATGGGAAGAATTATTACCAGCCAGAGCACTATGTGTCCAAAAGGATGTTGGAGAAGCTTGCTGTGCCCATCATCAGAGACGAGTTACCAAGACGTCATGCAAGCCACGTCCACTTGTTACCAGAAGAGGCGGAAATTGAGTACTTAAAGGTAACCAGGATACTTTTGCTGTCACTCAGACACAGATCAGTTTGTCAAAACTCTAAAAAAGTAAAGTTGTGAATAACATAGTAATATATGAGCAATTTAATAAAAACGCTTACGTCCTCTCGCAATTATCAGATTGTTCAACAGCTGCCAGAGTACGGAGTTATGTTCCATCGAGTTGGACGAGAAAAAAGGCCTGTGATTGGAGAGTTAATTTTGGGAGTCTGTGCCAAGGGAATCATTGTCTATGAAAACAAGAACCACATCAGAACAGTCACCAGGCGCTTCCTGTGGAGGGAAACGGACTCCATATCAACTGGGGTAAATGAACCTGTTATTTTTGATAAAGATTTTGTTGCCCCCAAACGCTTTTGCTGCGTTATAATTTTAATTGCCACCAGATGGATTCATTTGAATTTTTGTATCAGTAAGGACAACTCAATTGGTTCATTTTTTTCTTAGAAAACTTTTATTGAAAGGGAGTCCATCCATTTTAGGTCATCTTTCAACAATTCAGGAATAGTGTATTTATTTTTTGTCTGTTCCCACATGATTGACCAACGTCATATAGATCATACATTATGACAAAACAAAAGTTTGACAAAGTACTTCTTAGTACGTCTTATATTTTATCAAGAGAAAACATCTCTAGTAGATCAAGTGAATTTCACTTAATTTCTTTGATTTATTTTTTAACGGATACAGTGACAACAGTTTAGTCTGTGAATCTTGTTTCTATGATTTTGTTTTTCTGTTTTATTATTTATATTGTTGTAGCTGTTGTGACAGAACACTGCTCCCAACATATGAATTATAATCATTTTGTTTTCAAATCGATATAAATGGCAGCAATTTGCAAACCCATGTATTTTCAGTTTTTCCACATTTCTACAGCAACCCAATGTCTTTTTGTTTTTTGTTTGTTTTTCTGCAGCGGCGTAAACTGGTAATTGAGTGTGGTGGACCCAGTGGAAAAAAGCACAGTTTTGTAACAGAGAGCACAAAAATAGCACAGTACCTCCTCAACCTCTGCTCAGCCCAACACAAGTTTCACAGTGAGATGACGTCACGGCAGCTGAACCACACCATGATACCCGGTGGGAAGCCTCTTAATCTTGTGGTGAAAATCAGTGATATGTATGTACGTATGTGCTATGTACAATGTGTACATTGTACATAATACATTTGTACGTATGTATGTATGTATGTATGTATGTATGTATGTATGTATGTATGTATGTATGTATGTATGTATGTATGTATGTATGTATGTATGTATGTATGTATACATGTATGTATACATGTATATATACGTATGTACGTACGTATATGTACATATATGTATATATGTGTTTTTGGTTTACAACAATTTTCAATATTTACTGTAATTTTGACTTGTTTCGGAAAAGTTTTTATTTTATTCTAATTTTTTAATGTCCTGGTTTAACAAGCAATTTGCTTAATTAATGCTTGTTAAGTGGTTTGCATTTATTTAAGTAAAAAACTGCGGTTTAATTTCTACCATTTTGAACTTTTTTAGTATTTTTGAGTAAATGTTAAAAGATCTGTTTTTTGTCAATAATTTTGTAGTCTTAATGCAAAAGGTGTTATTTGTTTTTTAAAATTTAGCAGAACACTAAAATATTTAGTCAGCCTGTATTACTCTTTGTAATACAGGCTAAAATTGAAACCACTACTTGATTATTCTGGGTTTTTTTTCAGATGAGAACATCTCCGCCTACAGGGCCCGCAGCATGAGCCTGAAGAGAATATCTTGCTCCGAAGGCATGTTGAACCACGTGGGTTTGACACCAGGACACCGGGACTCCATCTCCAAATCCTGCGAAGATCTAACGGCCAAGCTTGAAGCTCGGATTCGGCAGCAGCGAGAGATGAGGAGGGAAATGAGCAGAGAGATGAACAAGGACGTGCCTGAAGCAGGAGACCTCAGGGATGTCAAAGAGCGACCGTGTTGGAGGTAACCTCTGAGGGTGGCCCAATATGTAATCATTTTGGTGGTGCAGTTGAAAGTAACTGTGTTCATGTGGTGCAGCTCTCCAGGGACGATTCCCAGAATGATGTCCAACATCTCACTACACAAGCAAGACTCTGATGTCTCTTCCATACGCGGTGAGTGGATGATTCCCTTTTATTCCCTTTTTGCAAAGATATGCTCCTGGATGTCAAATGAAATGCCAGAAAGTCTAAAATGATTTTTGGTGAGTTTGTTTACATTTTGTAGAATATTCTGGTGAAATGTTGTGGTTTTGGTACTTTAAAGAGCCTTGAAGTGGACTTTTTGTCAAACGTTTGCTCATATTTAACAATTCTTAATGCACAAATAGATTCGTTTAGGAATGGGATTAATTGTTGAATTCACTGAAGTCAGCACAAAAACATACCTTTATTTATTTACATGTAAAAAAAAAAAACTCCACAAGTTTACAAACCAAGAATAAAAACATTATTTAACGGATATTTTGGCCTCAGAATACACACATATGACACTTGGAAAACAGTCATAAAGAGAGATGTTGTAACCATTGATAATTTAAATCAAGTGATGTATTTGTAACTACGTTTATCAGGTTAAAAATATGTGCAGTAAAGGGTTTTTATTGTTGATGAAATGCTCGTAGCAAGCCGCATTTGCCACATCACATGAAACATTGCACAGGAAATACGTGAAAAAGACAATAAAGAAGTAAGATACTTATCATAACAAGGTGGTGTGCTTGACTAACAATGAGAAGAAATAGTTGCTATTTTGTGAACTTATTTTTTCCGTCTCCATTATTAGAAAAACATAGCATTCATAAACATAGTTGTCTGAATTAGTTTTTGAAATTCTTTAATGTTGTTCAATGAAATTAAAAGTTAGTCCTGAACATTTGTCACATTTAAAAAGAAAACCTGTTTGTATTTGTGTTGAAAATTCCAATGTATCTGTTTATAAAAGAAAGGTTTCCATTTAGCACAGAAACCTAAATAATTGCTTTGTTTTTTATCACTCAAAATGTGCTTTGCAGTTGACACACCAACCAGGAATCCACCAGAAAGAGAGATTGTCTGTGTTACACTGAAGAAAGATCCCAAACTGGGATTTGGTAGGTTTGTTTTGCTCTCAGTGTGAATTGGACTTTGTAAAGTGGGTCAGCACAGCAGTATGTCAGAGATTCTATATTGTTCTTTTTGAAGACGATTTTTCTTCCTGTACAACTTCTGGTCTTGTTGCAGGCTTTGTTATAGTGGGAGAGGACAGCACAGGAAAACTTGACCTGGGAATCTTTATTGCCTCTATTGTGCCTGATGGGCCTGCAGACAAAGATGGACGAATCAAACCTGGTACAAAAAACTATGACAAAAGGAGGAAATAAACACTATAAAAATGTTGTTGTTTTTTTAAACTCCGAACTTTGCTGCTATTGCAGGTGGCCGTCTCATCTCTTTAAATAAGACCAGTTTGGAAGGTGTGACCTTCAGCGATGCTGCTACTATCCTCCAGAACAGCCCAGATGAAGTGGAGCTCATCGTGTCCCAGCCTAAACGTAAGAGCCGCTTCATCATAAATTAATCCGACGGACATGTGTGCAAAGGTCTGATGCTCAATGTTTTCCAATCAGAGTCTCTGAAGGACAGACACAGTTCCCTGAGTCAAAGTACTCTTGGATTGTCAATGAACAAGAGCTTTGGATCACAGACTACCTTGAGTGGCATTGAGTTCCGTCCTGCTGTGGAGGAGCTGGAGGAGGCCATCACACTGTCCAACATGGCAACACCAAAACAAAACAGGAAGCTCCACATTCCTGTCGTCAGAATACAGGATGCTCAGGTAGGAGCCGGCGTAATTGACTTTGCTTCCATGGAAAAAACGTCACAATTAGCGTTGGGCTATCATTGCTAAACTGGTTAAGCCTTCATTTTAATAGGATCAAGCATGTCGTCATCCACCGTCATCAGGAGTAACTGAAAAAACAGACTTTAATTGATTTCCGTTTGAAAGTTCCTCTGAAAATCTCTCTTTTTTTCCTTTTAAACGTAAAGTCCTGGAGAAACATAATGAAACATAATAATTTCAGGATGTGCGTCCGAGGTCCTCATCCATCATAAGCCTTAAAACAGGGGAGAGGTTTACAGTGGAGCTCAGGAAGAACAGTGGAAGCCTTGGAATCAGTGTTGCTGTGAGTGAAAATTGATCTTGGGCTTTCTTTACATAAACCAAATGTTTTCTTTATTGCTAAATAACTCTTAGAATGTAATAGTTTCCGTTAAGCATGAGCAGATTAGAACTAAAGTTGTTCCAAAACATTACTGACCTCGCTAACTTACTCCCTGCCAAACTGCTTTAAAGGACTCAATAGGAATGTTCTTTAAGTAGTAAATACGTTCAACCAGAACGTTGATCTGTTGGAGTGGCTGGGATTATCTGACACTAACTGTCTCTTTGTAACATCTGTTTCCAAAAGGGTGGAATGAACACCGGCGTGCGATATGGAGGGATTTACATCAAGAGTCTGGTGCCAAGAGGTGCTGCTGAACAGGACGGGCGCATTCAGATCGGTAATTAAATCATTCTTAATTTTCAATGCTAACAATAAAAGTTGAAAAATGTAACATCTTTAAATTGTTTAAAAAATAAAGTTTTTGTCACATTTTATTTCAAATATCCATTTTTTATAAAAACTGCATCATAACTGTATAATGGGATTAAATAAACTTGCTTTTTCCCACTCCTTTTCATGAAATAAATCAAGCTCTTCAGTTAATGATCACTATATTTACAGTAATTAAGCAAATGTGATTTAAGTGTGTCTTTGTTTTGTTTGTCTGTTTTTTTAAGTATATCTGTTCATTTCATCATTTCTGTAATGAGTTTGATAAATCTTTGTGATTTTTCTTTTGTATTGACTACAATCAATGCTTGAAATAAAATAAATCAAAACCTCAAACCTCAAAATAACCAATTAATTTTGGTTGATGAATACAGCTTATGTTTTTTTTTTTCTCTTAGTTTAAATTCCATACTGTAAAAATGTAGAAAACCTTTCATTTGAAGTAGCTAACCTGTCATAGAAAAGGATCAACTTTATTTTTGCTTCCCATACATCAGATCATGTGTAATAACTTCAGATCCAAACATAGTTTTAATGGAAAAAACATGATATATTATATATATTGCAAAGCAAAGCAAATTGTATGACATTTTTACAATTCATAACCAATACTTTTTTAAATAAAACGTATGTTATTGGAAGGTCGTTTAAGAAAAATTAGTCATCATCTGTAAACATGTGTTCCGGTAAAATATTCTATGAACAACAATTTTCAAACCGTCTTAATTTGGGATTGTGGGGTTGCTTGAGCCTATCCTAGATACTAGTGGTGTAATGGTTAATCGGCTTAATCAATTAATCGATTTATATTCCTCCGATCCAACCAGATCGATCTGTCTGAGGCAAGTTGTTAATCAATTCGAATCGGCCAATACCAATAAAAAATAGTTTAAAAAAGAAACAAATTGATTATGATCAATTTTGCGTAATACCATTTGGATTGAGGCACGGAAGGTTTATTTTCCCATAACATAAAAACCACTGAATGCATCACAGTGAACAACACACATGTGATTGCAGCAAAAAATGATCAAGCCATTATTACAGTGTGTGAAAACACTTTGAATTTTACAAAGACTTGACCATACAGTGTGGTAGAAGGTTCTATTTGAATTATTTTGATGTTGAAAAACAAAAGTGGGCTGATATTTGCGAAACTAAACTGTAAATGGATTTAACATTAATTCTTGTTTACTTGTTTGTTTGTAAGCCTATTTAGTTTACACTTGATTGCAAAAAATCCTGGAAAAAATACAAGGAATCTAGAAAACTTCACCTGCGCTGTTCAGTACCCGGGTATTCATCTCGGAGTCACACTGGTAGGATTTCCTGGATCGATTTAAATTAAGTTAATTGGACCAAATTGGATCATTCAAAATGAACCAATATCATCCATATATCGGCAACCAAAATTATGATACAAATTAAATCGTTGTTAAAATGAATCGTTACATCCCTATCAGCTACTGTTGGGCAAAAGAAAGGTGCAGAATATAGATAGTGCTTGTTTTTCTTTTGTTTAAAGATGTTTTTTGTTGTGCCATTTTAGGTTTTAGCGAAGCCTCAATGGGATTCAATTAAAAAAAAAATACATTAAATAAAATTACATGCGCTCATAGCTTAAGTCTGGTACATCCGGTCAGTGTCAAAAGTCTTTAGATTGTTTTTTAAACCGTGAAAAGTTGACTCACTGAATTAGGGGCTAAAAATTTGGAGAAAAATGTTTGACCGATTTTTCGCACAGAAGAAAAGACTTCCCTTTTTCAAGTACCATAGTGTTCCACTGTGTTTGCTTGGTTTGTGCATCACTGAACAGCAATGACTTTTGGATTTGATGGCTTGCCCATCATCCAACCATGCACACACACACTTTTACATATTGCAGTTTTTAATGATGACAAGATGCGTGCATGTGTATCTGACAGGTGACAGACTGCTGGAGGTTGATGGCTCCAACCTGAGGGGAGTGACTCACCAACAAGCTGTCGAGTGCCTGAAGAGGACAGGGGAGGTATGCACACAAACATGCAGCACTCATATGCAAAAGCTGATCTTTGCATGTAACAAAAAACAGGAATGAATGAGAAAATTTACACAAAAATCCTTTAAAATGTCGAACTTATCTCTACACTCTTAAAGACCTAATCCGATGGAAATTGCGTTTTTGGTGTTTTCAACATGTTCTTGTGGCATTTTTCTGATGATGAAGGACATATATAAAGAAAATTAAGCTTAAATTTGGATTTCTGAGTATTTCTTGACTAATATTGTTGAGAATTGGGAGCAAAAATGCAGTTTGAAAATCAAAAAATATTTGTGACGTAAAAAATACGCGGGGAGAGCCACAAGCATCTCATTCTGAAGCATCCACTTGTAGACGACTAGTGGGTCCAGTGGATCCATCGTCTTCGTTTTCCTCATCTGAACTGCCATTTGGCTTAAAGCTGTATGGCTGTATATCTCCAATATTGCTCACCATTTTTGTTGCACCAGTAGTGTTAGATTGGGGCTAAGCTAGCGGATAAGCGTCTAAACAGCTGAATAGTGGGAAGGGGTTTATTTCGCATCAACAGTCCCGCACACAACTCAGAGGCAGATTTCTTAGTCTGAACTACTTTTGATATTGGCTAAAAACAGTATTATTTTAACTAAAAGACCACTGAGTACACTTTTAAAAAAGCTCAAAAGATGATTGGAGTAGGTCTTTAAGATTAGAAAAGTATCTTAACTTTTTCTAAGTCATTTTACTGACAATGTTGTTATTCTGTGGCCGTGCTGTGTTTTTAAAGACCAAGTTTGTGTTTGTTCATCTGTTTCAAAGGTGGTGAACCTGCTGTTGGAAAGGGAGCCCACACTAGTCTTTAAGCCCAGATCTGACTCACCCTGCCCTGTCTTGGTCCACAGTCCATCATACATGCAGCCCCCCAGGACTGAAGCCTCCATGGAAACGACCTTGAGTAGTCGAGCCAGGGACTACAGCTTTGTCACTGATGGTGAGAAGGGGGAGGAAGGGACATATGCAATACCCCAGAAAAAAAAAAAAACAGCCATGCAGACACACACACACTGACACACACACACTGACACACAGCCCAGAGGTGACTGTGAGTCATCTGACAGCTACATTGTGCTAGCTGTCAGAGTAATCCAGGACTGATGCTGCCTTAGTCCCTCCAGACTGGATGCACTAAAACCTTGAAGCTGCCTATTTCCTGGCTGGATTTTGTTAAAAAGACAACTCCTCATCCCCACATATCCTCTCTTCCTTTCCAAGTAGTAAAAAGTGAAAATCTGTCTAAAAGATTATATAGAAGATCTCATTCTGGGTGAGAATGTTAAATACTTGTTCATCTCAAATGCTGTATTGTGGCTAAAAGTAATAATGGAACATCACACAACACTGGTAATCCTCTCAAATTGCTTTGGATTTCTTGGCTTTCCTAGAAAACACTCACGAAGTTGTCCTGAAGAAAAGCCTGTCTGGTCTGGGCTTCAGCTTCTACATCTCACAGTTGTGTTCGGGAGCAGACCGCTGCAGCGTGGTCCGCATCAAACGTCTGTTCCCAGGTCAGCCCGCTCAGGAAAGTGGCTTGCTGCGAGAGGGGGATGTCATTCTGGCTGTCAACAATGAACGGGTCAAAGATCTCTCCTACCAGGTTGGTTGGAAAGGAAATTCACTATATTGTTAAAGGACAAATATTGCTAGTTTTGTTTTAAAAATTCAAATGTGACAATAAAAATGTATTTATTATGCTCTAAAACAATCTGTCTTAAAAGTCTGTAGAAGAAGAGTAGGTCATTTAGGCTGCATGATGGATTATAAAACTCCATTGACCCTGTTCTCTTTTAAGAACTTTCCCATGTCATTGGTCCACTAATCTTTTAATCTGACATTTCTAAAAACGGACTGCTTGTTGTGTTACAGTGTTTGTACCATTTAATCTGTTTTGAGGTGCCAAAGAGTTGCAGTGCATTAGCATTGGAGGAGGTGCCTTAAAACAAATATTCATGGATAATTTTTGTTCCAGAGAGTTTTGTTCCTCCTACGCGGAGCTCCGTCGACAGTTCATCTGTTGATCTGTCGACCAGTTGCCGGAGTGCTGTGCGATGTCGATGATAACACACTGGTAGGTACATCTACGCTGAAATGATCTGTCTCTTTGATCAAAAATCCTAATTATTTTATTTGAAATTCTAGAGTCCTGCATCTGTGCGTGGGGTTCGATCCCGCTCTCTGGACATTCGACTTGGTGAGGACTACAGCCGGTTCCTGAAGACTCCAGATGGTAACAGTGAACCTGCCCAGGTCGTCCCCCCTGTCAAGGACGAGGATCTGCCCAACACCACTGAGAAAAACCTGCAGCTTCCTCCTCCTCCCCCTCCTCTTCCAACTCCAGAGAGCCGCCCAAGGTTTACTAGTGAAGCTCAAGCCAATAAAACTCTCCCATCGCCCCCTCGAACGCCACCTTCCCCAACATCACCTACATCTCCTCCATCGCCAGTCTCCCCAGCCTCGCCAGCTTCACCTGCCTCACCTTCTTTACCCTCCTCACCTGTGTCTGCATCTCCACCTGCTCCAACGGAGCAACAGTTGACTTCTGGGACGCAAAGAACCCAAAGTGACGAAGAAGTTGAAAGAAGGAACAAGGCTGAGGTGGAGGAGGCTGCAACAACACTGAGCACGACAGTAATGCTTATGGATATTTCC
Source organism: Oryzias latipes (assembly GCF_053564925.1). Taxonomy (NCBI): domain Eukaryota; kingdom Metazoa; phylum Chordata; class Actinopteri; order Beloniformes; family Adrianichthyidae; genus Oryzias; species Oryzias latipes. The sequence continues at coordinate 25,665,135 of NC_136251.1, read as the reverse complement.
CCTAAGACAGGCTCCAAACCTTTGTACACCAGGTAACAAAGAAGATCTCTGTTAAATTATAGCAAATTAAAAAAAAAAATTTGATAAAACTTCTGTCTTAATAAATTATTTTAATTACGATTCTGCTAATTTCTGTTGCTTTGTTCATTTGCAGTGGCATCAGAGAGGAAGCAGATGGAAGTGTGACCTACTGCCTTATGGGGAATGGACTGACCATCATGGAGGATGAGGAATACCTGACTATCAGCTCCACACTGGAACCTTCTCACAACCTTCCCGCCAACATCACTCCAGAAAGCAACCTCTCAGACCTCAGCTCACAGATCCCCCGTGCTTTTCAGAACCCAAACCTCAGCCCCAACATTCCTGCCTCACCCATCAGCTTCCCATCTGACAGCCCCACCACCTGCCCGCTGGCCCATCCATCTCAGCCACTCACAACACAACCTCCAAAAGCCAAGGATCATCCTATCCAACAGGGGCTTCTTCCGAGTCAATATAAAGCTGCTGCCAAAAACATCAGGCCCACCGTACCCCCACCTCAACCTCCATCAACCCCCATCACAGCCCAGATTATTGCCTCTGTGCCTCCCTGTGCCGGTACATCTGAACCAATGCTGCTGTCTATAGCGCCGCCGTCTCCCAGGAAGACCCAGCCGAGAGAGCAACCAGAAAAGAAAAGAAGGGAATACAAGGATGATAATGAGGAGGAGCTGGACGAAGAGGAGGAAGAGAGTCGGAGAAAGGTCTGTGATCTTAGATTTGCCTTGTATTCAAACATTTTACAAGCAGGTTTTCTCATATATATAACTTTATGTTCAAACTTTTTTCCCTAATTTTTGGCTGTGTGTTGTTTTTAACCAAATACAATTTATTTCAAGTCCTACTCTGAGCTTTCCCAGTGGTCTTTAATTATGATTATGCTGTTTTTAATCCAAGTTATTTTTAGCAATGTGATTTTCTAGGACATAGTTTTTGCAGAGCGGCAGTAGTTCATTTGAATTTTGCCCATGAGTTGTGAACGGGACCATTGGCACGGGGCAATCCTGCCAACTTCAACCCCCGTTCCTTAGAGCTCAGAGGAGGGAGGTTGCAGCCTGCCCAGCATATTTTCCACTTTACAAAAGTGCACTTTTTAAAATAGCAGTTTATAAATTAAGAAATATTTAAAAAATGCAATTGTGCCCTGCCGGTTTAGCTCGTGCTGGTCTGCAGCGCCTTCCGTCCGTGAAACCCGGGCTCGACTCCAGGCTGTTCCCTGTTCCCTTCTCTACCTCTGTGCCGGTCCCAAGCCCGGTTTGAGAAGGTTGCGTCAGGAAGGGCATCCGGCGTAAAACATTGCCAAGTTTCCCATGCGACTTGTTCGCTGTGGCGACCCCTGATGGGAAAAGCCGAAAGAGAAACAACATTTAAAAATGCAATTGTGAGCTTAATTTTCCTTATATGTGTCCTCCATCATCAGAAAAATGCCACAGGAGCAGTTTTTTTAATATTTATAGCCTGCTCTTTAGCTGCACTTATTCATTTAGTGGTTTAGCGCCTTCTTTTTCTAAATATTTCTTTCTGAATGAAATCTTACTGAATTTTCAAACTAAATCCGACCCTCCTGAAAGATAATCAGGTAACATGATTTCTATTTAATAAAAGACCATGTCTGTGTTAAAAACATGTAATTTTAGTTTGTTTCCATGTGGACTGTAAAACTTGTGCAATTTACCTTTCACTATGTGTTTGATTTAGTTTCTAAAGTGAATTTTTAATTCGTATTTAATTGTCATTTAACATAAGAAGCAAACAAGATGATTAAATGCTAAATTTCACTCGTGGAAAAAAAAGGACAGCTGTTGTGTTGGAGAAAAAATAACAAAATAAAAGGAGATAAGATCTAACTGTTTGTTTATTTATTTATTTATTTATTTGTTTTTGTTTTCTGCACATGCACCCTTCACTTGTTTTCTCTTCTGCTTAAAATGCAGAATAAAAATGGATGAAAATTCTAATTTTTAGTTAATTTCAAAGCACGTCGAGATGCATATTAAATCATCTCTTCTCTGTTTAGGGCATTGTAAAAGAGTTTGAACTCTGCGTGGTTTTGACCAAGTCAAGAAGTGGGAGTTTTGGGTTCACAATCACTCGGAGCAAAATGGACAACTGCTACTATATTCAAGAAATACTGGACAACCCAGCCAGGGCAGACGGACGCCTCAGGGCGGGAGACAGGCTTATCACAGTAATATCTGGACTCACAGTTGAAAAAACTGTTGCTTATGCAGTTGTTCTTGTACCATTTTGTCATTCCTACTTTGTCATTTTCTCCCAGGTAAATGGCCACAATGTCACAAGTGTGACAGATGATTTTGCCATGACAATTCTCAGGTCATCTCCCAGAAGACTAAGCATGACTTTGGGGAGAGCTGTTAGCAACCTGGTGGCACCGCCTCCCTGTGACAGCCTGCCTGATGTTGTTCTCCACAAAACTCCTTCAGGACAGCTGGGTAGGACTCAATGAGCTCCTTTGACAGAAACACCATCCAGTCTGCACAGTAATCTATAACATTTATTTCTGTCTGTGTCCTCTGCAGGAATCAAACTGACGGGTGGCATAGGCAGCAAATGGCAGGGGATCTACTGTTTGGAGGTGGTGCCAGGCTCCCCGGCCAGCGAAGAGGGGAGCGTCCAACCCAACGACAAAATCCTGTATATCTCCGGCAGGTGCACCCTGGGCATGACCTTAGAGGATGCGGTCAAAGCCTGTGAGATTGCCCCTCGAAAAGTCAAACTGAAAGTCATCAGGCATGTGCCCTTTCAGGTTAAAAGAGGCTGAAATGGATGTTGTTGCTTTTCTGAGTGTTTTTTTTCTCTCACAGAGAGGAACAGCCAGTAAACCCCAAGGCTAAGTGGAACGGTAAGGTTCAGCAGCTCACTTGGATGGCCCATAGATTGGTTGATAGCATTAACTGTATATGAGAACTGGACTGAGTCACTCCTCCTCCTTCATGTTCCAAATAGGAAGTACCCACTGGCTCCAAGAAGGCAAAATCCCCTAGACTTCAATTGCGAAATAAACAGCTATTATTCGATAATTATGTTTGTCAGAATAACTGCTACCTTTTTTAACACGTTCTTGCTATTATTCAATTGTTATGAAATGTATTGCATCCAATATTCAATGTATAAACTGCCCAATTAGATGCTTCAATAAAACTAGTTGGTGCCTGCTGGCCCCACGTTAAACTTTTGAAACAAGTGGTAGGGATGTTGACTTCCAACAAGCTCACTCCTGATTGGCGAGAGTGGTTGTCATAGAAATGTAGACTCAGACTATCTCGTACCAATCACTGCTTACTGGGGGGGCCATGATGCAGAGGAAGAGAGGTAGAGCAGTCGACATCTGATCAGGAGATCGCTGCCCGCCCTTGTGTTGAAGTGTCCTTGGGCAAGACACTGAACCCCACCTTGCTCCTGATGGTTATAGGTTGGCGCCAGTGTTTGGCAACACATCAGTGTGTGAGTATCTGTGTGGAAAGGTGAATGGGACTGTGACTCTAAAGCGTTTTGGGCCTCTAAGAAGGTGTGCTGTATAAGTATACACCATTTAATGTTTTTTTTTTTTTTTTTACATTTTACTGATGACATCTGTCTCCAATGTGGCAGCATCCATATTGCAAAAAAATGGTGACTGAATTGATTTCATTTTGTTGGAGCAGGAGTAAGCTATTTTTTATGGGTGACATCACACTCACTCAGTCAAGTTCTCATCTATAGTCAATGGTTGATACACATGCCGTGCATCCATGAACTGCCTATAGAAACCAGATGTGTTTGTACTTGTCTGAACAGGGATAATCACACTTTAATGAAGCATGTTCTTGGAACCGAGGGAACTACATGTCTTTTGATTTAGTTGTTACACTCAACAATTGTTTTCTTGTAATTCATAAGGTAAACAAATGTTTTTCTTTAGTAGGCCTGTTTGACTGGAAAAGAGACAGGAAGTTTTTTGCTCGTTTTGAAGAGCCTGTCCCTCCAGAGAGAGAGTTTCCCACTGAAGATAGTGAGTCTTTTCTTCCCTCAAACTCTACATCAGCATGTTCTATCAGTCTCATAACCGGTACCTTTCCACCCTTCCTCTTGTCGTCCCATTGTCCGAGTGAAGCCGGAGCTTGGTGCTGACAGAGGGACTGTGTGGAGCTGTGTGTGCATGTGTGTGTTTGTGTGTATGATCCCAGTGCTGACAGACAGATCCTGGGCTCCCACAGCAGGATTAATAATTAGCAAGCTTGTGGCCCTCCACTGGTGTATTGGACTGCAATGTCAAAGGCATCTCACGCACACACATAGTCACAGTTAAACAGACAGTGCTCTGTAGGGCAGGTAGCTCTGTTGCCTGGTGATGATAACACATGGAACAGGGAGGACCAGCATAGTGGATCAGTCTGGAAAAAAAAATGGATCATAATGTAGCAGGTTAGTATGTGTGTGTGTGTGTGTTTTATTTTCTAATTAATTAGAAAATGTCCTCATGGTTTGAGTCCATGAAAAAAAAAGCTCAGCTGTTAGTGAAGCCCAAACTCAAAGCAGCTCCACCTATGTAGCTTTAACTGACTCAACTAACAGTATGATAATGGATGCCCTAACTTTTTCTCTTTGTAGGCAGATGCTTCATTAATAACCTTCTTGTTTTCAGCTGAAGCTGCATGTAGGAGCACTAAGAAGTATCGATGCCTTTCTCTCGTCCAAGAGAAGGATGTGAGTTTGTATTTAAAGCATGCTTTCTTCATACATTTTCTTTTTTTTAGCAAGGGGTGTCTGCAACCTTTAGCACTAAAAGAGCCAGAGGGGCAGTTTCTTACCAACCAAAACCCAGAAGGAGCCACAAAGTCCCACTTCAACATTATATATAAAAAAAAAAAACTCTATTAATGTTTTATGGCCATTCATTTATGAAGTGTAGCGATTAAATATTTACAATAAATGGTAAATGGTAAATGGTAAATGGCGTGTGTATAGCGGTTTTCTACGTTCCTCGAAGGCCCAAAGCGCTTTACAGTCACAGACCCATTCACCCATTCACACACACATTCACACACTAGTGGCGGCTCTGCTGCCGAACTCTGGCGCCAACCTTCCACCAGAGGCAACGTGGAGTTCAGTGTCTTGCCCAAGGACACTTCGTAACATGGGCGTGCAAGGCGGGAATCAAACCTGTAAACTTACGATCATGGGTCGACCGCCCTACTGCTGCACCACGGTCACCCCAATAATTGAAATATAATAGTATTATAATTATTTTTATTATTATTTTTTATTATTTTTGACAACAGCACATACAAGTTCCTTTCAAAATAAATACATTCTGTGTAAAGTAAGATCCAGATTTGCAGATAAATGCTGAGATTGTTGCTTCTGAAGTGCAACAAGACATAAAATAGGAATATGAGTTCAAACATATTCTAACAACAAACTACTCTGACAGTAAATCAAGCCTTTAACTATAATTTTGCGCAGTTATCTGACGTGTGCATTTGGGAGAAATGGTTAAGCTCTCAATGCTTGTTTATTTAGTATAATTTCAGCAGCAAGATTACCTCAGTGTAAAAATCTAAAAAAAAGACAAAATTTAACTAGCAAACCTATTATTGATTAATATTGTTGGAGTTGTTCATCACAGCTGAAGAGCCACAAGGAGGAATGAAAGAGCCACATGTGGCTCCGCAGCCTCAGGTTGCAGTCTCCTAGTTTAGCAGCTAGTTGTTTCTTTAGCTTTGGCTACACTTGTGTTTATTTAGCTACAAATTGACTCATCCATTAAAGCCTACTTAAATAATGACACATGGATGGGCTCTGAGTGCATTTTCTTTTGTCTGTTTGCGGTACTTTCAGTGATGCATTCTTTGTTGGCGTCTATTTACGGTACTAACTATTCGTTTATGAATTATTCCCCTGCAGAGTTGCATCATGCAAGTGGAATTCAAAAAACCAGAGGGTGGGGGCCTTGGCTTTGCTTTGGTGGGGGGAACCAATGGCAGCATGCTGAGAGTTAAAGAAATCTGCTCTGGTGGTGCAGCAGAGCAGGATGGACGACTAAAAGTGGGCGATATTCTTCTGGAGGTAATTAAACATTTGATGATTGAGCATATTTGCAGCCTGGAGACAGAAGTCCATGGCTGTGTTGTTGTTTAACCCAGGTGAATGGGGTCATTGTGTCTGGGCTGAGTCACGGGAAGGTGGTAGACATCCTGAGGAAGGCTGAGGGGGCCGTTCAGCTCACCATCTGCAGGGATATTCTCCCACTTACCTACTCAGAGTCACCAACGCCACCCAACATGTCTGCTCACCCTGAAGTGTTTCAAACCGAGCACAAGGCGTCTGTGTCCAGTCCAGATCCGTGCTGCACACCTGTCGCCCTGAGCAGAGCAGTTGAGCGCCCCCCAGGTATAACATCTCCTCTTTATCTTTTATTTGTTAGTTCATTTGTTTATAAAAATCCCTTTCAAATCTGCTGGTTCCTGTTCCAGAGCCGACCTCAGACCTAGTGCTTATTGAAGCAGAGGTCATCCTGACCCCACCCCCGCCCCCTCCCCACAGGCTCACCGTAGTAACAGACGAAGCTTCAGTCGAAGAGGTAACGCTTACCATCACGCACAACCTAGCAGTCACAATCAGTCTTTATGTTGATTTCCACCACACCTCTTTACTAACATGTACTAACATCTTACCCATCCTGTGTGTTGCCTCCTCTGGCTGTGGAAAAGAAGAGTTGCAACAACACACCTTCTCATCAAGCTTGCTGCCCATCCCTCAATGTCACTGACATGTTGCATGGAGCCTCTGACAGGTATTAACACCTGAACTTTCCCTTCTGTTACCCGTGTCTTCTCCACCCCACAGTTCCTTCTTTTTCCACCCTGCACTGGAGTTCCACTTTCAACCACAAGGGGAAAGCAGAGAGCAATGATCTTCTTTCTTCAGGATGTTTGTCCTCAGTTACAGAATAACCTTCACCTTTAAGCAGCACACATGAACATTAGTTTTCAGAAAGAAATGCTTAAATATATATTTTGAGTAGAATGTATGTTGCTCTAAAACAGCTAAATATATAAAATAGGCCAAAATGCACAGGCAAGGGCATAGAATGCTCTGATGTAAAAAAATAGAAGTTTTGATGCTAAAAAATGGAAAAGGTTTAAGTATGAATAGTATCTCTTTTTTTTGGTTAACAGTTTCTTAAGCTAATTTTACGATAAAAACAACATGAACATTACTAAAAAGAAGCCATAAGAGTCTCAGATATTCCTTTAACAACATAAACTGATGACCTTAGTCTGTCATAATGAACTAAACTGGGATACATTGAAAAAAAATGGAGGGATTGACTACTAAAGAATAGAAAAAAAAGTTTAATGACTGAAGGCACATAGCTATTAGGTTTTATATATATATATATATATATATATATATATATATATATATATATATATATATATATATATATATATATATATATATATAGGGAAAATAAAAAAATCAGTTTTTTGTTTCCATTTCTGGTAGTGGAAGAAGTTTCTTAATTTATAACTATAATTTTTCAAGTTGTGAGAAGAAGAAAGCTCTGTTTTCATGTTCAACACTGTGTGATCTCACCCCCACCTCACTGACTCCCACAGGACACAGATTGTGACCAAACTTTTGGATCAATCTTGCAAAGACCTCCACAAAGGTCAGACAGATAGCTGGAGCAGCGAAGATGATGATGTGTTTGATGCAACATGCCAGGAAGTTTCTTCTTCACTAACGGGTATCTACGAATTTCTTTTTTACTCCAAACTTTTTATATTGGAGTGAAACTTTTATTCAAGAAGGGTGAAGATTGTGCTTCCTGCAGGTCCACCACTGGTCACGCAGGAAGAGCTGGCCAGCCTGGCACTTATCACACCTGCCAAGACCAGCCAGTATTCAGGTTCCAGGGTCAAAGCTCTTGTCCAGATTCTGCAGCATCAGTTGGACCAGCAAGAACTGGTCAAAGAGTTCATGGTATGTGTCAGCAAAAAAAAAACAAAAAAAAAGAGTTGACTCTTAATAGTCGTGCTCCAAATATCATTATTACCGGTATCTATTTTAAAAGCATTCCCAGTGGTCTTTTAATTATGATTACAATGTGTTGTTTTTAGCCGAAATCAAAAAACCTGTGTTGTTTTCTAGGCCATAGTTTCTGCAGAGAATCAGCTGTTCATTAGAAATTTGCATCTGAACTGTTGGCAAGGGGGGAGCCTGCCCCGATTTCCCATTACCCATCTGTTTTCACGCTCTCCTGCTAGTTTACAGCCCCTCACACTTCCAACCTAACATTGCCGGTGCAACGTAAATGGCGAGCTATGACCTTTCGAGCTATCTGAGCTATCCAGCCATACAAGTTTGAGCCAGATGCCAACTTAGATGAGAAAAACGAAGACGGATTTATTTGTCAAGTGGATGGATCAGAATGGAGTGCAGCAGGGAGCTTATGGCTTACGGGTTGTAGTATCAACATCACAGCTATAAGCTTTTTCAACTACTTTTTTTCAACTGCTCCCGATTAACAACAATTTGAATAAAGAAAAACTCAGAAATGCAATGTTAATCTAAATTTTCTTTTATCAATCATGAGAAAAATGTTAAACACACCAAAAACACGATGTTCATTTTAATTTGATTTGGGCTGGATCCCAAAAAATACTCCCCATACATGACATTCACCATTTGATAAGCCAACAGTAGATCTGTACTATTGAAGCCAGTGCAACTTTAATGGAGTGTGATTCAGGGAAAAGGAGAAGACCACAGCTGATGATCAATTTGCTTTTTTATTGCAGGCCTTGGAGCATCTTAAGCCTTCTGATGATTGTCTGGTGGGAAAAGCCCCTGAGAACAGAGAAAAGAACCGCTACAGAGACATTCTACCCTGTAAGGCTGCTTGTTTCACTTGAACAGAATACAAATGAATATCTATTTTTCATTTCTTATTAGTGGGTTAGATCTATAAATGCTTAAATATGTTGGCACTTTATGACCACTCTGTTCAAGCTCTGTTGTTACAGCAGGAAGTTGAGATATTTGTTGGGAGCATTCACTATAAAGGATTTTTAGTCTAGTACTTTATCCTCCCATACAGTGGAAAAAAAATTAGCTGTAACCGCTCTTACAGTGCATCTATTTTCCTGTCACTCAAATATGTAAGGGAGAAAAAGTTTTTAATTTTTTGAGATTTATACCTTTAATAAAATAAGGAGCAAATGACATTACAAGTTGTGTAATTGTGAATAACTTTGAGCTAATGCTCTATGCTGCTTCATGGTCTTACCCCCCCCTCTCACTATCACCCTCCCCTCTCTAACATCCCTCTCTCTTCTTCCCTTCTTTCCTTTTCCGTCCGGTCAAACACCAAAGATTTTCAAACATGGTTGAAATTAATAAAGTTTGGCCTCAATTACAAAAGGGGTTTATTCAGACATACCTTTGGTTTGATTAATAACCCCTCTTGTTAAAGTAAAATATGTCCAACACAAGAGGCCCTCAGCTCTCATCTGCCTGCCTAGCTGTTGGACAGGACAAGTTAAAAAAAAAAAAAAACTTTGAGCTAATGGGAGGTTTGGTATCAAGAAAAATCTAACATATTTAGTTTTTTTTTTTTCACTTTGCGAGAAAGTTAAAGCTGAAAAATAAAAAAAATGTAAGGTATTTGGTTGTTTTGTTCCTTCGTTTCAAAGATGATAAAACACGGGTTAAACTTGGAGAGAACCAGGACTACATCAATGCGAGCTACATCCGCATGCAAGTTGGAGCAGAGGAGTTCTTCTACATCTCCTGCCAGGGGCCCCTGCCTTCCACGGTCCCCGCCTTCTGGCAGATGATCTGGGAAAATAAATCTGATGTCATTGCCATGATGACCCAGGAGCTGGAACGGGGAAGGATCAAATGTCACAAGTACTGGCCCGAAAAGCAAGATGTGCCTTTGGACACGGGCAAGCACCAGCTTTTCCTGGAGAACCAACAGTACCTGGAATACTTCCACATTAAAGTCATCCGCATTGTGGAAGTAAAGGTGATCAAGGGGGGCAATGTTAAGACTTATTATTAAATGGTGAAGTGACGTTCTGCGCAAAACAGGAAATAGATTGTTTTTGTCTTTCCAGACGGGTGAGACTCACTTTGTTCATCACCTCAAGTTCACACACTGGCCTGACCACGGCGTGCCACACTGCTCTGAAGAGCTTGTGCGCTTCATCCGCTACATGAGAGCGCTGCATCACAGGGGGCCCATCACCGTCCACTGCAGCGCAGGCATCGGGCGCACGGGAGTTCTCATCTGCACAGACATTATCCTGAACCTCATTGAGAGAGACCTGAATGTAGGTGAAAGTTTTTTGGAAATTATTTTTCCCCCTTTTTTTGTAATCTAAATATAAAAATTAACAAAGATGGGAGTGCATTTTAGCTCCTTGTGAGAATAAAAAATGAAATGCAAGAAAGAAACTGCAAGGAGAATGTTTTTTTTTCTGAGCTCTTAAACAGAAGTTTACCAAATTCATATGAATGTCTTTGTTTGGATTGTTAACAAATTATGGATTTCAACCTAAAAACTCCCAAATATCTCTATCTTCCTGTCTTTAGATTAATGTGAGTGACATCGTGAAAGAAATGAGACTTCAGCGACACGGGATGATACAAACAAAGGTGAGTGCACACAGAAAGACCTACTCTACAAGTTCAAACGTTGAAAGGAAGGAAACTTCCCAAAAGCTTGGCTCTTGTTTTGCTCTTGTTTCAGGAACAGTACCTCTTCTGCTACAAAGTCTGGTTGGAGGTTTTACAGGGAATTTTACAGCTTCAAGGCAACCAGTGGCAGCCAGAAAGCCCTAGAGATCACAAAGTAGTTTGACTGTTACCATCTACAGCTCAGCGATGCATTTCAAACACATGGAGTCTAATGCGACATCTAGAAATTCATTTTCTCTTTGGCTGGTGTTCATTTAGTCAAAAAAAAAATAACTCTCTTCTTATTTTTAATGTTTCTTCTTTTATTTGCAACTTTGTTTTGTTTTTGATCTCTGTGCTTTGAGTTAGATCACTGAGATTGTTTTGCCTTTCCATCTTTAGTCAGAATTTTGCCTTTTGTTTGAACTTTTTCTTAATTCTGTGTTTTATTGTTTTTATGTCTTTTAATTTGGAAATCACAAGAGTTTTATAATCAAATTGCATGGAATTCAGAACCTGGTCATCTTCATGTTATCTGCTCTTCTATGTGCACAAATGAAAGCTCTGTACACCAAAGGTAGTGTTCTTTTCACACCTTGACGTGTAACATTTGATTATGCAATTTTTTTAAGTGCATTTGCACCCTGGAAAAGGGAGAGCTGGCTGAAGAATAATGAGGATTTTTCCATTCGTCATCTGAAGAAGTGAAAAGAATCAAGTGCCTTGGAAAGACCACTTCCTTCACAGCGACCCCAGGCACTCGCTGTGAGCGGTCCGAAAGCAGGAAACTGTCGGAGCAGCTGAAGATGACAGGACCGATTATCCTACCTTCAGTCCGTTTTGGTTTGATGTGAACTTTCGACCGAACCAAACCAGAGGAAGCTTACATCATACATTTCAGTTTGCAGTCCAACTATAATGTAAACGTTTGCTCATCGCCTTTTTTGTTTACTTTGTGTGCTTATTTTATTTTAAAAAAAGGAAAAACTTGTAAAATGTTAATCACCACTTTAAAAACCCTGACAGAGACAAAAACTTGTTTCACCTAACAAAGGTTTGATATACTTCATTAACATTTGAGTTGCTTTTCTGGAGAAAAAAATGGACAACAAATATTCACATTTATTTTGTAAACATTAAAAAAGTAGTATGGGTAGAAAGTTAAGTATTATTTGTTATGTGACATCTTTTCTCACTACCCCTCAGTTATTTTAATACAAACTCAGCCAAAAATGCAAAAAAGGATAAAAACTTATGAGGTTTACAAACTTTCCATTTTGCTACTTTCTATACAGAGCTACATTTTCGAGTGACAGATCAAATAAAGCTGTTGGGCCGAACCTCGGCTTTGGATGTCACTGCTTGTAAGCTTTGTTAAACCGCTGTTAACAAACACACACCAGCTTCTTTATTGCATGTGGACTCTAAAAGTACCAACCTCCCTAGCCTGCAGTTTGACTGACTTACTTGAATATGATGAAAAAGTGAAGATCAATTTCTCTGAAGAGAATGTCAGAATGTAACTAAATCTTCCAAAGCGTTTTGGGGCATCTTGGGAAAGACATGCAGTACTGTACCTCTGCCATGTGGGTGGCTGTGCAGAGCCATCAGCCTCTGTACCGTGTATGTGACAACTTTTCACTCGGTTCCGCTTTCCAGCATCAGCTAACCCTCTGCTGAGTGCGGGTCCTCTGAGATTGTGTTGTTTTTCGCCTCACATCTCAGAAGGAAAGGCATATTGTGGACTCATATCTGACCATGCATCTTGTACAGTCAAGAAAGTGCTTATGCAATAGCATTGTGAAATGTAGTACTCTTTGATTGCACACCTGCTTCTTAATGCTGAGTTATTGTCTTGACCTTGTACCAGCCACTATGTAACCGATAACAGAGAACAATGTAATACCTCTCTCTTTAATTAAAACCTATTCTGAAACTCGTTGTGTTGTACACCACGTTTTGGTCCACACAAAAGTAAGACAAAACAAATGGAGGGGCGGGGTGGGTTTTCCTGACTCACACAGAGAACATGGAGCTCAATGTGGCCCTAAATCTAATTCCCCTGAGCCCCCCCCTCTCCAGTTTTACTGCAGGTATGCTCCCTCTTGGGTTTTACAGCAGGGTAAATAAGCTGGGCTCATAGGGGCCTTTTGTGACAGCATGGAAACCCACTGCACACATATAAACTGGATGCTGAGGAAGCTGCAGAAGAGATTTACATTCTCTGCTCTTTATGCGTCCCTCAGCCCTTCATCACCACTCCACTCTGAAATTCCCACCCTTCTTCGTTTTTGCAAAAGACCTTGTGATCTCTTTTAAGTCGCTGCATGAAGATCTATTCAAATTCCCACAGATTGGTTCCCATCCATATGTATTAATTTATTAGTTGACTTTCAAAGGTAAAGAAAGGAGTTCTTAATGAAACGTAAATCTTCTGAACCCCAGTGTTTGCTGATTTTGCATGAACTTGAACAATGTTTGGAGCAGTATATCCTCCATCTCTTAAAGTTTCATTAAAGAAAGCTAAAATAATACACTGAGCTCGGAAGAAAGTTGGTGGTAAAGTCATTAACTTGGGGTCAATCAACCAGGGATTGTGATTTAAAGACCGGAGAAGAGTAAAAATGAGAACACATGCTTTCAGTAAATCTTTTCGCTCTCTGTTGGGCTCACAGTGTAAGACAGACATTTGACTGTTTTCTTTTTCTCTTTGTGCTGATTAACAGCTAGCAATCCAATTCTGTGCAGCTGTAAATTTAATCTTCATGCACGCCTGCACACCCTTGTCTCACCCGTCCTCCCGGTCCCATTGTCCCTTTGCATTTCTGTGAGTCTTTGCGGACACATCTTTCAGCAATAACAAATCTTCATGAGGCAATTGTAAGATGAGGCAACACTTTGGGCTTTATTTCACAAATTAAAACACTTCTGAAACACATTTTTAGCTTAAGGTTCAATCCTAGGCTTGTTTTCTTCTCAAAAGGCAGCTGGACGTTTCACTTCTCATCCAGAAGCTTCATCAGTCATCAGCCATAGACTTTTCATCGAAAATGGCAGCTTGAACGCGAGTCGACGCAGCCGGTGTGAATAAAAGGTTTTCATACTAAATTAAGTTTTTTTTTAAAGGTTCTTTAATACTTTTATATCATGCTACACTTATATACTTTGTCATTAACACGTTAATGAATGCATTGTTACATTAACCCACATGGAGCTCAAGACCAGTTGAAACCAGGAAGGAAGCTTCAACAGCCAAACCAGAATTTTTCCACTGAAAACACAGTTATGAATTATCTTGCTGGCAGGAGCAAGGACTGATACCTGTACCTACCACTTAAAACACAGATTTGGTGAAGACGACCATTTAAGGTGTTAAAGATCACTGGGATTTCAACTGTCCTGCCAGACATTTGCCTAAAGCCACACAAGGCCCACCTTTGGGGATATATCTGTGGAGTCCATTTTACAGGTCTTTGTCTTTCATGGTGAATATCCAGAGTACTCTGCACGAGTTTGATCCAACTTTTTATTAAAAGGACTACATTCCAGTTGAGTTTTTTGGTCACTTTCTTCCTCGTCAACGAACACTCAGAGGCTAGCGGTTGAAACCTCACATGCATTACAGGCATTAGATTATTTATGAAAATAAACATCAAAATCAAGATCAGTGAGGACTTCTCTTTTAAACTTCTTAGTATCTTTCCCCTCTTCTAAAACTGTCTCTGACCATAATTTATTATTTTAAAATTTTACGGTCAGAACATTTTTGTTTAACGGTGCAGGATGCTGCGAAAACTGCAAAGTCTAGCAAAATGGCCTCTTTGGAAACTGAAAGGTCTGTGTTGCTGAGTGGCAAGGACGATGTTCTCTGTCAAAGTCCCTCCTAAATCACACTCCACATCAGAGCAAGGTTGATTAGCACCTGCTTTCAATTAAATGACTTTCTCATCAAAATTTGGTAGAGAGAGAAGCCTCATGCCTCGTCACGTCGAAGATGTTCCTGCATTAGAGAGCTATTAAATCAGGGGAGCAGGCGATGAGAGGGGCATCGTTTGTCTTCATTTGAGCAGCCCTTCTCTGATCATCTCCACAGGGGCGTCTAATTGAAAAAGGCCTTCAAAAAACCCGTTTGTTGGTGACGATGATAATTTATTACTTTCAGCTTGTGAGTCCAGGGAGTCATTTGTATTCATTAGTGTATATTCAAATTATGTTTGCGATTAAAATGTGACTTTGACAGGCAGAGAGGCTTCAGACAGGGACGGGCTCTGATGAGCCCTTTGCTCCGGGTCACTGGCTCCCACATTCTCCTCTTCAATATACGAGGCAGAGGAGCCCATTTTGCTTCACCACCATCAATCTATGTCTGATTCATGTTAAGATGTTAGCTTTGATGACTTCTGCTCAAGCACTTGTTTATGCTCTGAACATTTAAAATGGAGACCCTTGAGCTGCCAACTTAAAGCCGGCTGTGGTCGACAGATTTCAGTAGTGTTTGTCATTACAGACAAAATCGAGCAAAGCTTTATTCCAATTGTCAGATGTAGATTTAGTTGACATAAAGGAGGAGGTGGCAGTTAAGTGGGTCAGTGTCATTGCGATAAACATCAACCGTGGTAGGTCACTGACTGGGCCGCTCCTCCATTTGCCCGCCTGTCATGAACCACTGAGCCAGAGGAGGCGAAGAAGCTGAGTGCTCATTTTTCGAAGCCAAGTAAGTGACTCTTTGTCAGTGCGTAAAGTGAGGAACTTTACAGGATGTAAGCTGACAAAGGTCATATTTTACAGGCCTGACGGGCTGCTGGTGAAGACCTTTCTGGAAAAGGTGACAGAGCTGGAACAAAGCCTGATGGACCAAGGCTGGGTTTTATTTTTGTTTTTTTTTAACTTGAACATGTCAAACTGACGTTTCAAAACTGAACGGAACAAATTGAGAAAATCTGGATTTTGGATTGATTTTCTTGGCTTTTTTTTTTTTTTTGCTTATTTGCCATTTTTAAGAATATACTCTTTCCTGATGCTTTTTCATTAGCAAACCCCAACGGTTTGACACTGCACGGCTGTTATGTGTCGGGCATATTTCACAAGGATTGATTTAAATATCAAGCGAGATTGCATCAATAATTATACGTCTTTACTTTTGTTTTTTATTGCAGTTTATCACAATAAACTTTCAAAAGTGTTTCAAACTTCTGTTCGGAGTTTCCTGCCTTTAGATCCTTCAACAACTACAAACCAGACAGATATAAGGAGGTAGACTGTCTACTACTGAACTGAGCAGAGTAATCACAGCAATGAGATTCCCCTGACTTTAAATTTTGAGGTCATTCATTTCCATTCTTGTTTAAAGAATAAAATGCTACAGACAATTACCTGCCAAAACGTTTAGAAATGCACTGATAATTTTTACAGTGACCTAGAGTGTACTGAAGTAGTTTCACCTTAGTGGTTCCATTGAAAAAAAAACATCAGTTTCACCCTGTTTCCATATTTATAGTTGTCGTTTTATACCAAAATGTGCTTTGTTTTGGGGTTTAAATGTGACTTTTTTATATGTTCCAAAATGGAAAATAATGTGAATGGATTTGTTTTGTGTGAAAACATTTGGTCTTCCTCCTCTCATCCACAGGATGAAAACAGATTTCCCCTTTCTGAACACGTGAAACATGCACGCCATCATTCCTTTTTCTGCAACTATGTAAAGCACGCAAACACACACAGCAGGGTGGAAAATCCCAACGTTTCCTTATGACCCTTTGGTGCACTTGACATGAGAGCAGGAGTACCCATGTTAATGAATGGAGCTTTTCTCTTAAATAGAGGGAAACCTCATACGCACACGTGTACACATAATGCTTTAATGCATGCTCCAAGGGCAGTTCTGTCACATCATCCCACGCTCCAGGACTCTGTAAATGTCAGACTGTGGGAGACGGGGTTTATCTTGGAGCAGCATGATATTTTTACACCTTTCATTACTGCCTCTGTCTGCCTCACATACTGGCATTCAAACACCTGGTATTTCAGTGAGTCTAAAATCAGCCATCCTAAGCACCTAAGGAAACCTTTATGTCAATGACAAAACGTCAGTGACAAAACATTGGGTGAAATAAAGAAACTTGTCAGAAAAGTCTAAGTAGATATGATGAATTTGTGTCTTTCTGCAATTTTTTGTATGCAATTAGTTTTTCTTGGGGAAGATATTTTCCAAAACGAAGTAAAAAACAATGCCTCATGGATGTTTAAACTTTGTACATGCTTTAAGTCAGTAGGAAAGAACAAGTTTGAAGTAAAAATGAATACTTCTGCCTGGAAAGAGCAGAAGCTGCAAGTTAAAAGTCTATAAAAGAAAAGTCAGTGAAATGAAAAGGTTTGAGAACCTGAGAGAAAGCAAGAACATTCATGTTTTGAGGGGAATATCTCTTTGATGCAAGAAAATGTGTTGTCATTAAAATATTTCCATCTTATTCTACCATTTGTCACTCTGAATGCATGTGCATTTATAGTGAGAAAGGACTTATTTTTCCAATATAACCGAGAAATAATTTAAAAAAAAGCACTGTTGTTGCTCATTGCAACTTAACCCTTGTGCTATCCTAGACACTTTAACATTGGGAGTTGGGTCATCTAGACCCACTAGACAGTGCTCTGAACCTTTTTTCTTCAATGATTTGTGATCTTCACTGGTGTCCATGGATTACATGAAATCTTTCCACCTTTATCCACCTTTGTCATGGCAGGGAGAACATGTCAATGCAAGGGTGGGGTCATCTATGATAGCACAAGGGTTAATTCAAATTTTTGAACATGCTTTTGTCTCAGATATTTGTAAATGTGCACTGTCCCGTTAAACAAACTTTAATCTTCAAAAAAAAATCCTACTTCAAAACTTTTCCTGGCTAAGTGTAGGATTATTAACTAAATCGTCTTAAATATGTATTTATGGTGCAGAACAATGATCCCGCTTACAGTATCAAGAAGACTAAAAGACATTCAGATCATTTTGAAAGTTTTGTAACAAGAAATTCTAAAGTAATTATAATATCTGCATAATTTATTAGCACCCCAAAAAACAAGTAGCTCATTCCAAACCGTCAGTTTTTAGATGCTTCTTGGAAGCAAGACAATAGGATACCTCAATTTGTGACTCAGAACTGCAGAATTTGAGCTCGTTTTTTGCGAAAATTATGTTGTATTGGTATACTGAATCTATATTTTGACATGAGTTACAGCTCCAATATTTTTCATTCTGCAAAAGAGTGAAACCTTCATTCTGAAAGAGCAATGAAAATAAACATAATTTTGAACTTACACTAATATTTTTATTTGTTTTTCTATGGTAAAAATAAGTGAAAAAAAATGTTAAAAGTTGATTTGTGGATATCTTTAAGGCGACATGTTAGATTGAACGGCTAGACAGGACATGGCACTGCTGATCTGGCCAGTTAAAGGCAGACTTGTGTTGTTTGTTTTCTTCCAAATAAAGAGCTGTCTGTGCTGTTGAAATTAAAGTGGCTGGTTGCGATGGTTGATTGGGGGGGTTTACAACAATGCTTGTCTCATTCCCTGCTGTTCTTAAACTGCTAATGGCCCCCTAATGTATAAACACCATTCTGCCTGCATTAGTTACACCTTCGTTCATTCTCTGACGCCTGCAGAAACTTGTGTGCACGCACACAAACAAAGGCTCCGGAGGCAGAGCTACAAGGCATTAGTCACAGTGGCAGCTCTGCCTGTGGTTGAATTGTAGATTAGGGCCAAGGCCAGGGGGCTGGGGGGCTAAATTTCCTTGCAAAAACAATGCATGTCAAAGAGGCCCATCAGAGAGGTTTTATAGAGATAGAACGATTCAAAGCAACTGAAAAAAGCTGTAGGAACTGTGGAGAAAAGTTGTGAAGATAAGTAAATTACTAATTGTTGTGAATGCTTGTTGTTCAAAAATTTAAAACATGAAAACGTTTTATCTTTTCATTTGCTTCAAACCTCTGTTTTTCAAATCAACTCATAAAGAAAGTTGTTTTTTTTTTTCTTTCGTGCTGGGTTAGACCACAAGCAGCGCGAAGACAAAAACCTTTTTGACAGTTTAATATCTTAATTCCCCCACAGGACACTAATAGAACAAATTGTCAAGTTGTTGCAAATATTTATGAAATATTGAAGTTATTGACTATAATTTAATCCCTATTTTACCTGTGAGCAATTATAATCTATACACTTAAGATCAAAATAAAACACTTTTTTTCTTTTTGCCATGGATTAGTCTGCGCATCTGTGGATGTTTGGTTGCGGTCAGTGGAGGGGGGGCTGTTTGGGCAACACTATACAATGATTTTGGCATTTTCCCAGACATAAATAAAGTTTTGACTTGACAGTCAAAAACACTTTAATGAACTGATCCTCCTCCTTCCTCTGCCCGCCCACAGATCACTTAAATTTCTCCAAAAGTCATCTGAGGCTTGTGGTTGTCTTTGAAATCTTGAGGAAATTCTTGGGCGGGACGTTTTTTTTAATCAGATATGAAATTCTTACACTTTAATCTTCTTGTTAGATTGTCTGTGATGGTGACAAATGTTAATTTTTATGAGAGTTTAAGACACCAACTCACATGTCCTTGTTCTCAAGCTTGTGGAACTTGCAAAAGAATCAGCCAATAATTAGGCTAAACTGTAATCATAGGGAGCATTCCTGCTCATCAACACTGAATCAACACTGAAAATTACACAATATATTTTCCTTGATGACATATTTTATGAAATTTCTTAGGTCTTTCCATACTTTCATAACCCTTGTGCAATCCTATGGGGTCAAGATGACCATTGACGTGTTCTCCCTACCATGACACAGGTGGATAAAGGTGGAACGATTTCATGTAATCCATGGAAACCAGTGAAGATCACAAATCACCGAAGAAAAAAGGTTTAGCGCACTGTCTTGTGGGTCTAAATGACCCCACTCCCAATGTTAAAGTGCCTAAGATAGCACAAGGGTTTAGCTCATAACGGCTGGATTCGAGCTATGAAAAAAAAATCATGTTTTTGCTTTGAAGTAGATATTTTGGAGCAGATGTGGTTTGATATTTGCATCAATAGACATCAAGGAGTTGAAATATCTTTTTGTAAAACTGTACTCACAGCAAACACATCTGATCTGCATGTGAGCAAAATACGACAAGGAATTTATATGAAAATACTTTTTCTTCCAAATGAGTTGGCATGCGATTTGAATATTTTTGGAATATGTGACATAAAGTAACACCTTTTATACACATGTCTTGCAACTATTTTGTCCTTGCCATGCCCAGGATGTGTTTTTTTTAAAAATGATCAATTAAAGCCTTTTTTTCCCATTGTGTTCCTTCCACCTGCTTTTGCACATTTGATGGACAAGTAGCTGCAAATGTGCACGGACATAACAGCTTTTACTTCTTTTGGATAAATAAAGAAATATATCCCACAGAAGGGCGAAAGTGTGCTTTCAGTCTTCCATAACTTCACTTTGAAGAGTGGGACCTGTTACCCACAAGATAATCTTTTACAACTGCTTTAAGACTTCAACGCATGTTGCAAGGTTCCTTCAGTAAAGCCAATATTCTCCTTGTGATTTTAGTGCTGCTCCTGAGGTTTCAGGGTGATTGTAATGTATTCCTATAACAACCCCTTGAATAAATGGAGCAGTCTGCCTCTTCACGAGGCACATTTTCCACTGATTTAGGAGTTTCTGCTGTTGACTAAGTAAAGACTCCAGAGAAAACATTGCATGGAAATTTAAATGAAGGAAACTATTTAGGGGGAATAAAAATAAATCAACAAATAAATGTTGCAATTTGATCTTTCGTTGGGGTACAAATGTTGCACTTTGGTGGTTTGGGTACATGTGAAGCTCCTAGATAATAATGATGTCACATGTTTCTTATCACCATAAGTTTAAATGACTTTAAATTTGTGACACATGAATTAAACTATATGTCCTGTAACTGAACACACACAGTCTGTGTTTGCATATGCATGTAAATCGGCAGGTTCTGTACATTCAAAATAAATGTACCGTTGGGTAATATTTCAAAAACTATTTAGCCAAGTTGGAGATAAAAGTAAACAAAAATCATCATACCCAACTATTTATCTTCTATTGGTGCTTAGTCTTGTGTAGGGTTGCTGATGCTTATCCCAGCTACTTCCGGGCAAAGGTGGGGTACACCCTGGACCCACAGGGCTACACATTCACACACACTCACCACTGAGGGATACTTTAGAGTCAGCAATTTGAAGTATGTTTTGGGGGAAATAACACAAAATACCTGTATAGCGAGAACATGCCACTCAGGAGGGACTCAGTTAATCAGAGGAACGCTACCGGAAACACAGCAGCCGGTCTCACGAGTGTCTTAAAAGTCTCTTACAGACCCACTCTTTTTAAAATCCTGTTTTTCAAGATTTTAGCATGTTCTTGTGACATTTTTCCTGATAATGGGGGACATTTATTAAGAAAACTAAGCTCACAAGTGTTAGTAACGTAGAAGCTACAATCAGCTCCCTTCTCTGCTTCATTCTGATGTGTCTACTTACAAACAAATAGATCCATGTATGCTTTCATTTTCCTCATCTGAGCTGGCATCTGGCTTAAAAATTGTACATCTGGATAGTTCCAACATTGCTCGCCAATGTTAGGTTGGGGGTGAGAGGGGCTGTAAGCTAGCGGGAGAGAGTGTAAACAAAGAGCTCATTTATTGGTGACAGGAAGAGGGGCGGGGGTTGCTCCATGCCAACAGTCCCGCCCACAACTCAAAGAGTAAATTTCTAATAAACTAATACTGTTAATATGTACTGGAAAGTACCAGGGTTTTTTGTGTGCTAAAAATGGAATTATCATAAATAAAAGTCAACTAGGAACGATTTTACAATAGATCAAAAGATGATTGCAGTGGGACTTTAAAAAAGTTATGTGAGCCTTTCCTAAGGAACTTAAAAGTGTCTCAAAAACATCTCACAAAGGTCTCAATTATACCCTCCGAAAATGCACCAGCTCACAAGTATTTCAAATGTTTACATTTTCAGGTTTTAGGGGACAAATTCAGAATCAGAATCTGCTGTTGCACCGTTTGATTTTTTTTCACTACTTCAGCAAAGAAAAGAAACAACTCAACATGTCGTGATAGAAAAGGTGCACCTGTTGCATGACGTCACGCTCAAGCATGACGGCCATTCGCATCCTGTTTAAAGCTCCGCATTAAGTTATAACATCGTTATGATTCCACAATACCTCCATAGAAGGCGGCATCATCAATCTTAGCCTGTCTTTGAACAAACTCCTGGTGTTTGACAGCTCTTTCTTCCTACAGCTTGGGCCTCCTGCAGGAGTTTATTATTCTTTTTCCTCTCACATGGTGTACGCTCTTTTATCTTTAAACCAAAGTCTTTTTCAAAATGAGTTGAACATTTGACACAGACGTTTAGTTTATTTGCATTCCTTTTTAGCTGTTAACATGCCCACACATTCACAGAAGTCTGTCAAAAGTCTGCCCTTGTTTTTTGTCTTTTGTCACAAGTATGGTGTGCTAAATTCTCATTTTCCTGTAGTAGCTCCGGTACTTGGAGGCGTCTGGGCTAAAGCAAGGGATTTTGCTCTTTCTTCTGCAACCTAACCATGTTGGGGCAATAGTGGAAAGTAGAGGATCAGGTCGCTGGCTGCCATCTCAAAACTTCAGCGTTCTCTTGGCCTCTCCTTTCCCAGCTCCTCTCCCCTGAAGCACTGTGGGTGTTTTAGAGCATGCTCAGCAGGTTGCCCTGAATCACAAAGCCCTCTTCTTCCATAGTCTGAGGCTGCCAGCTGGTGAGAGTGGGCAAAGTGTTTATGAGTGTTTTGAGAGAAGTAGAAAATATTCCTGCTTTGAAAAAAAAAAGACTTCGGCCTCTCCTCCCTCCACTGCTGACCTGATCACTGAGGAAAAGAATGAAACACCGAATTGGAAGGAGACATGAAGGACTTGGTTCTTGAGGAAAAATAAATCAACAAGCTGGATTCATTAGAAGCAACACAGCGGGATTTTTTTTTATCTTCCCAGCAGGCGAGTGAGGCTGATAAAGCTTCTCCAATCAGAAGCAGCCTCAAAGAAGAAAAAAAACATATAACACAGAGAGCAAATGAAGGGCTTTTCAGGGGGCTTTAAAATTCAAAATTAGCAGTGGGTTACGTGGTGTGAAAAACGACAAAAAGGAGCAAAAATAAAACCACTGAACTACATCACCTTTCAGAAGCTGTGGGCAGATCAGCCTTTCAACTGAGGAATTTGTGGTTCTGAAGGCTCAACAACAAAACCAGAACAAGTGTCAGGCTGAAGACCACAATTGTTTGAGGTTGAAAATAAGGGAGCAAGTTTGTCATTTTTTCAAGGCCAAATGATTGGATGCTGCTCCCCCTAAGGAGCTGGCTCAGCTGCACTCTGCGAAGGAAACAAAATGACAGCTGGGTGATGAGCATCAACCTCCAATCCAGTCCAAGTCCCTAAGAAGCACCAGTGGCCACAGAGATCTGCATCTGTCAGCTGTCATCTCTCTTAAAGCGCCACTTCCTTCCTGCCAGAGCTCCTGCCACCAAAAGGTTTCAGAAAAAGAGACTGGACTGTTCACCCCAGATCCGTTTCATTCTCTACAAAAAAACTTGACTGAGCTCAGACTGCTTGAGATGTAGCTTTGGCCAGACTGACAGCAAGATACATTTTTCTAAGGAATTATTTCAATACAAGAAAAACCTTTGAAGATTTACCCTCTGAGTTGATGAAAGCTCCATTATTTCTTCCAAACCTCTTTACAAATATATTTGACACCAATGTCTGACTTCTCTTTAATCTGTTATTTGTTGTCTTGTGATGAGGGGAAAATGTTGATAAAACTTTTACCTCGTGGCATATAAATCTTGAAAGTGCATGTCTGATCATCCAAGGGCATTTCTTGTGTAAAAAGAATAAAATTGATTGTTTAAAGCAATTTTAGAGGAACAATACAATTAAAAAACATTGCTATATCTAAACTATTTGAGAAATTAATTCATAAATTGATGGGGAAATCAATAATTCAAAACTGTGCTAAGTTCTTGACATTGTCATTGATTGTGATTATAGAAAGACTTGCCTAACTTACCTATAAATGCAGTACGCAACAGACACACTGACTCAATGAAATATAATGCTTGTCAAATAGTTTGATTAATGAAATAAAGTTTGATTAATTACTTGAAAGAGAGTAAAAGATGTGCATTTATTTTAATCCCATCCGATTATCTTTCACTTAACTTTTTTAATATGTGTATACTATTAATATGTGTATACTATAGCTGCCATCATTGGAATTGATTAAACTGGATTAGAAATGATTTATTTTAAGCAAACAATACAGAAAAAGGAAATAGAAGACAAACATACGCGACATACATCTACACATAGATATATTAATTTAGGATTTGTCATGATTTCATAAAAAAATTAAAAAATTAAATAAAAGTAATAGAGATATATCTTCTCATATAAACATCCAAATATCCATTACAGTTACTCTGAATTTTAAATAGATGTAGTTCACCTATACAAAGAGAACATGACACAATGAGTCCATTAAGTGTAAAGTTTGTCATAAACTGTTTAATATATTGCTTGAAAAGGAGTGGGAGGAAGCAAATTCCTTTACAGTAAACATGTCCCATGCTTTAGCTAACTATTTCACTTGTTTTTTTTACCTGGTTTGTAATTTCTAAATAAAGGCATTACCCTATTCCAGAAATCCCTATACATTATCACAGATCCAGTTTAAAATGGTGTGCGTAATGTTCATGATCAGTAAACACTATTGCATTAATTATCTTTTCTTTTTTCTCAAAATCAGTGTCTTTGTCACAGCTGAAACAAATTACAGATATGCAGATATGGTTATGATGTTAAATCAAAGGTCCATATTCTGTAGATCCTAGTCCATGCTGTCTTACTTCAGGATTGACAGATATTTTAAAGTGCCACCAAAAGGTTTAAAGTGTAATATGTTCCACATAGTTGTTTTTCATATTTATCTGAAACAATTCTTCCCCCCGGATCTGTTTCCAAACAAGCACAGTAAGTTGATCTCCGCCTTTAAACCTTGTGCTATCTTAGATGACCCCACCCTTGCATTGACGTGTTATCCCTACCACGACAAAGGTGGATAAAGGTGGAAAGATTTCATGTAATCCATGGACACCAGTGAGGTTCACAAATCATTGAAGAAAAAAAGTTCAGAGCACTGTCTAGTGGGTCTAGATGACCCAACTCCCAATGTTAAAGTGCCTAGGATAGCACAAGGGTTACAGAGGACACTTTGATGCTAATTGCTGAGACAAATTGAAAAAGCAGATTGTTCTTTTGGATAGAAGTTAATATTAGGTTATGAGGGGTCACATTAACAATTTCAGTCAGACAAACAGAGGATGAATTAATCAAGTGGACAATTAACAAAAGAAAATTATGAATTTCACGAGAAGTGCTTCCTCGGCTGAATAATGAAACCGGTCTTTTGACTCAGACGGCATACAGAAGCACTTCTGAAAGAATCCTGCTATGGTTTCAGTTTTCCATTTCCCCAAACTGTGATTACGCTATTCTTTTGAATTTCACCCCATCAAAACTGCACTCAGACCTCCAGGCACCACAGCAATCCTTTGGGTTTATGATTAGCATTTCAGGATTTATGTGAAGTGACCCAGATCAAACAAAATCTTAAAATGCAGTGAAACTGCTCTGGCTCCTCAATGGAAAAAAAATCAAATTAAATTTAGAGATATTAATGAAATTAAGAGACGGTGCGAGAGTCGAATGTTGGACTCTTCTTCTGGTGTTTGAAGCGACAGGCAGATCAAATGCAGAACACAAATAGTAGTTTTGTTTTTACATTTTTACCCTCGTCTACGCCTTTAACCCCAGCTTCCTCAGAGTCATTTTCCGTGTTTTCCTATCCAGGTTTCTACTAGCAATGTGGAGAATGAATAGAAACTCAATCGGTCCCAGATTGCTCCAGCGTGTCCCTCTTTCATTCATCAGATCAAGGCCTTTCTGCAAACAGAGCTTCAACAAGCAGTTCATGGTGTTAAGCTGTGCAGATGGATGCTGCCCAGCATAGCAACTGCCCTGAGGGGCAACACAAAGAGGTCACTTCCTTTACCTTCACTTCACCCTTATGGAGAAGAATCCCAGGCATCAAAATAGTGTCAACTTAAAATACATTTTTTACTCAGTGGAAGAATAAATGCCTTTTCTCCTTAAACGTTTGTGAAATCTCCAAATGAGGCAACGACAAAAAAGCTAAAAGGATTGCTTAAGAGTGTCGGGAATCATAGTGACTTTTTTCTTTAAAATTGTAGTTTTGAGAGGGAATTTTACAAAATTATGTTCCCTAAATGATGGAGCAAAAAATGTCATCCTTTGGGTTTTTAATGAGAGGACGAAAGACGTAGAAGTCAGAGGCAGGTAAAAATGTGAAAAGTAAAAGACGGTCATGTTCCTGGGAATCCCAGTGGCATCATGTCATGCTCTCAAAAGCATTAGAGACTCACTCCTATGAAAATCATGTTTTTTTGGTCATGGAGGATATATATGGAGAAAATTATGCTTAAAAATGCATTTCAGAGTATTTCTTTATTCAAATTGTTGTAAATTAGGAGCATGAAAAATGCTGTCCAAAGATAATACGTAATACTATCAGTGGACCACTAGAGGCACATTTTTCTAATGAACTACAGCCGCTCTGCAGAAACTATTTACAACTACTTTTTGATTTTGCCTAAAAATGATATAACCATAATTATTGGACCACTGGGAGAGCAAAAGATGTTCGGAGTGGGACATAAAGCAAAAGTTTGAATGAGTGTTTATCAGGCAGGTTAAAACTCCAAAAACCATGAAAAGGTCTTCTCTATCATCATAAAAAGCTTAACAATGGTAAACAGAACTGTGAAGGTCAACCAGTCATCTCTTCCGTTCATGGTTCCAGAACTCCAGTATGGCGTGGCTCCTGGCCAATGAGCTTTAAAGAGAGATGCAAAAATCTGGCACCGGTGGAGGTCCGGTGTGAAGAGAGTATTGTCTCTGATTAAACTATGTCTATAGTGATGATGCCCGATCCTTGATCCCTGGCCCAGCTCCAGACTGAGCATACTGCTCCTGTCTCCCCACTAACCATCTTCTTTCTACCTCCTCCCAACTGTGACAGGAGGGGTTTCCAGGAGCAGCTTTGATCAGTGTCTGCCTGTCATTCAGCATTAGTCACCCCTGCGTAGGAGAGTCCTCTTTGGGTCAGGGATGGACCGGAGAAATGCTGAATGGAAGAGCCCATGGCTGCGGAACAATCAGCTCTGTGAGGTGCAGCAGGCGCCTGAGTGTCAGCGGACATACCGCCGCATGTCTCACCCCTGCCACTGTCATGAACCAATCTGCACTCCCCTTACAGCTTCATCTCCCTAATATGGCCCCACACCTCTGCAGATGAGATCATAGCTACTGCTGACACTTACACACACAGTCATATAGGTATGATTTAAGGAATTTTTCATGAGTTTTCCAGGACAAACTCTCACAGGAATAATGACGGAGTGCAATTATACTAACTACATTCAAAGGGGAAAACATTTCCAAAAATATAGCTTATTTCCTTTTTCCCCTTATTTCCCTGCACTCAGAATGTTGTTCTTGCTCAGGACTCAGGAAGGTGATGTCATCCACCGTTCAGGCATATCATATGTCGATAACTCCTTTCAGAGGCAGGCTCTAGACAGAGGGAATGTAGACAAACTGCGCCATGACACAAACAAATGAAATCACTCTAAACTGTGTCTGCATGTTTTTGTTCTTTTGGATGATGAGATTTTACAAGACTGTACTCGTTCATGAAATTGTTGGTAAGAAAAAGACAAATGTTTGATCACTATAATGTGTTGTACTACTTTCTCTTTGAGTTTGAAATCTTTTAGGCAATGAGGGGGAAATACCAAAACTAGAACATTAATTCAGCCTGTTGCATATCTGAAAATGTAAATTTAGGAAATCCTACAGTATACTATGCATCCCGAATTTTAAGATAAAACCTGGATTTAAGTCAATGCATGTGAACTTTTCTTAAATAGAAAATGAAAAAAAAAATAGATAAGGATTTGTCATAACAAATTGGCATAAATACTGGCTTGTTAAGCCTTAATGCACCTGTGTAGGAGTTGATCTGTACGGGTGCTACAGGTTTTGGGTTGTCTGGTCCCATGGAGGGTCGTATACAGGAGGAGGTGCAACTTAAGAGGAGCTCAGGTGTGTCTTGCAGTTATCTTGAGGTTTGTGACGTCATTGAAAATGGAACACATGATTGTCATATCATACTTGTAGGCTTCACGCTACAAATGTGCCACAAATGTGCCACAAATGACAGCTAATCAGAGACATGGACATGAAGGTTGATGCTGATTGGTCAGAAATTGTTCCAATTGCGCTCAAACCTGATCCAGTCTACAAGCTGAAAGGAAGAATTTCTGACCAATCAGCAGAAGCTTAACGCTCAAAAAAGTGAGTGTTGTGCTTGGAATAATCCTTCCTTACAACAGGAGCAGATGAATGGAATTGGAATTTGATAATCCACCTCAAAGAAAGAAATAACAAGAAATCTGGACGAAAACATGAATTAATTTTGACTGAAATGTGATACCTAAATTTTGAACCCAAACATTTTGGAGGTTTTATTTCTTTTTTTCTTTTCTTTTTTTATTTTTTTTACATTCTAGTGCCAATTGCACCATTGGATTGATGTCCTTCAAGGAAAATGCAAACTTAGAGAAATGCTGGGTGGTGGATTGATCGGAAAAAAATGGTTGTCCAACTTGGCAAAACACATAAACATCAGAACCACGATATGAATGCAAAATAATTTTCTGCATCTAAGTAAAGGTCAATTTATTAGTATTGCACCATCTATGGGGAAACGCCAGACTTATAGGGAACATTTTAAAGGACTATCAATTTAATTTATTCTCCTTTGGCGAGCCAGATTTAATAGGTCGTAACTGTAGTCATGGCAAGGTGCATGCACTGGTTCCTTACTGACTGCACACAAATGCGCACGCATGGGGGTGTGTGCGGGTGATACTTAATTGCCCACAGGACAAACTACCCTTTAGTTGTCTAATTTTCTAAATTCTAAAAGTCAGGTTCTGTGCAAGGAGTGAGCACAAGGGGTACACACTTATCACCAGAACAGCACTAACAGGCCTCTTATGCTGTGTTGGGAAGGGTTGAAAAAATGAAAACTCTATATGACATGCGTGCGTCTTACCTATCTCACCTTTACTTACCCCATAAGTTGTTCAAGTGTTCGCTACAGCCTGTCGGCCGTAGCCTGCCCGTAGGAAAAGATCTGCACGAACATTTTCACTGGCTCACCTAGCGGTCTACAACCATAATATTTTGTCCTCTGCGTGCCTCGCATGTTTGCCCACAAAAAGTTCACATCCACCCATAAGAGCAGTTGTGACTAAGGCCTTAATGACGCTGATCTCCTAAAACTCTCCTTTTATTAATGACAAAAACAACAGGTGTTTAAGAGATTAATAAATAAAAGACGGTAATCTAATCAGCATTTTTTTATTGACATTTTGTTTAAGTTATTACCACAACTTTTTCAGTTCCAGGTTGATTTGGTTCCATGGCAGTTTACTAAATATCATTCTTAAGATTTTACTTAAAACGTGTTAAAAAAATACCAAAGAGTTGCTTAATGGCAGCAAAATAAGAATATTGTTTATATTTCTAATTCATTCAGGTTTAATTTAGCTACAATGATTGTCTACAACAGTTTGCTGTGGCTGAAGCTGATGCAGCTTGTAGGACTAAATGCAGTCTAACTTAGATATTGCTACTTTTAGATTACCAAAAAAAAAAAAAATTTGCAATGGTAAAAAGTACTTTTTTTAATAGGAGGTTTTCTCAAAGCTAATTTTTACCCAAATTTGACTGAAGAAAGACATTTCAATTGACAACCTTTCTGTGGATTGGAAAATGTTTCAGTTTCTCAGTTTTATGTTGCAACTTAATAATGAAGGACATGAAATGGTTAAACAAACACATTTGAACTTCAAACTGTAAAGAAGAAAACCAGATAAACAAACACAATTTTATAAAGAGCTTCACCTCAGCTTTTCACCCAGATTGTAATTGATCTTTCCATAACACACAGAAGTGTAATTTTTTTTAAACTCCTAATGTGTTCAGCAAAATAAACGATAATTGAGTGAAGCCTGAAGGTTGATTTTGTTTATAAGACAAATGCTTCGAAAAAGATTTTTCTCTTGTACTCACTCAATATGGGTTCTTGTTAGATTACAGATTACTGCTCTGGTTATAACCTTACAGCAAGACTGACACACTGTATGTTTAGTCTGCGGGCTGCCCTTCCTCTAACACCAGCAGAGACAATATTTCCCACAGAATAAAATGTTTTTTCTTCTGTCAGCGGTTGCCAGAATCATGAAATTCCAACCTGATTCAACACGACTTGGATATAGAAAAACATATTTCTTTTTTTTTTTACCTCATTCTCATCTTTCAATAACTAGTCAGTAGCACTGCTGGCTTTTTTCCCTTCCTGAAAGCTGTTAACATGACATCACCAAAGTAATAATCGCTCTCAGCGTGAGCTCAAAGCACAGGAGGAGGCTTGAACCTCCTCAACTGGGAAGTACACATCACAGCTTCTGCTTTTCAAGGAAGCTAAAACTATTAGGAAATATCATCCTCCACTTTTAGAAATGAAGAAGGGAGAAACAAATTACACGGATTGTCGAAGGACCAATCTGTCAATCCTATCGGAAAAAAAACTTAAACAAATATTAGAAATGTCTGCTTATTTTGGAGAGTTTGAATCTCTACCCTTTTTCTTTGAAGAACATTTAAGTCATCCTGAATTAAAGTCAGTTCAACAAAAAAACATGACCCTTAGCAGGATGTTTTACAAATAAAAAAGGTATATCCCACTGTCGAAATAAAGCTCTCAAAGGGTATTGCATCTACCAAAAAATTTACTTTTTAAATTTCCACATCTTCTGATCTATTGTAAAAATTTTCCCAGTAGCGCTTTAATCATGTGTATGCCGTATTTAGCCAAAATAAAACAACCTGTGGCATTTAAGACATGGTTTTCTACAGTAGTTCATTACAAATTCCCCTCTGAGTTGTGGGCAAGACCATTGCCGTGGAGTAAGCCTTTCCCCACTTCCCGACATCCATCTGTTTACACTCTCTCCCGCTAGTTTACAGCCCCTCACACCTCAAACCTAACATTAATGGTGCAACAAAATTGGCAAGCAATGTTGGAGCTATCCAGATGTACAATTTTGCTCAGATGAGGAGAATGAAGGCATACATTGATCTTTTGGTCTTCAAATGGATGCATTATATAGAGGTGGAGCAGGGGACTTGTAGCTTGCAGTAGCAGCTTCTACGTGGCTGCTTAATTTTTTCAAATGACATTTTTGTCTGCTCCTGATTTCAAACGATTTGAATAGAAACTTTTAAGCTTAATGTTCTTCAAATATGAAAAAAATACTATAGAATACAAAATACTACTTGTTAAAAACACAAAAAACATGGTTTTCATCTGAGTGGGTCTTTGAGGTGTGATCAAGCAACTATAATTCTATTTGCTTTGGCATCAGAATCCACATGGACCCTGTGATTTTTTTAAATATCATAAAACGGGCCGTATCCCGCATAAGCTTTAAACGTCACATAAATATTAGAATAAACTTTGTAGTCAGGCTGCGCATTCCTGTCTTTGTTGGTCGCCTACCAAAGGCACTGAAACCTGGGCCTCATCATGAAATCCTAATAATTAAAGGATTTAGTCAATCAATCTCCTGGAGTAATTTAGTCCATCCTGGCTGTAGCCCAATGGGGTTTCAGGGAAGCCTGTAGAGGTGAAGGTCAGGGCGCCATGAGATGCCTTCAGGAAGTGGCAGCACACAGCACTGCCTATGTAATGGGTTGTTACAACCCCCCCCCCCCAGATCACACTAAGAATGATCCACATTTCACATTTACACTAACAGATTTTCTGTTTCACTCAATCTGCAAACAAAGTCTGATTAAGGATAAGTCATAGTAAAAATGTATAACAGAAACACCCTATATGTGTCACTCCAAGGCTTAGTGTGTGTGTAAACAGTAAGGACAGCATGTTAAATGGAAATTGGAGAATCAGAAGAGCAAATATTCCAACAGTCGGGCCCCAAAACAGATTATTTGTGTCGACTCGGCTCGTAAAAAAGGGAAGCAGAGAACATCTACATCAGTCAATGAAACATGAAGCAATATTTGAACACTGAATGTCTGGAATTTAGGTTCCTCCTCAATACCAAAAGACAACAGATGCATTTTGAAAGGCTTTTCCTTAAGAGAAAAAAATAATCAAACACAAAATTATTTATGTAGACAAATTCCGAGCAGAAAGAGAAATATTTACACAGCTCTGAGTCGATCGGTCAGTATAGTTTGAAGTGTCAGAATAGTTGAAGTGGGGGGGGGGGGGGGGGGGGGGGGGGACAGCCAGCTCTTTGTTTGTGGACAGAATGGTGCTCTCCGTGGGGTCACTGCAGGGGGACCAACATCACAGATACAACGACACACACAAAAACATGTGCACACACACACACACAGCAAAACTATAACATTCCTCTTCTTCTATTAATGTTTTATTAACCATGTGAATGGGTCACAGAGTTACATCCCCTTAACATAACTGCATTCTCCATAGTCACACACACCCCAGCTCTTTCTCACGCTCAAACCTAGCAGAGGGCCACATGCAGGACTGCCTGTCATTCAGAACTCTCCAACCTGAGTCAGAACCAAACCCAGGAACCCTGTAGTTTTCCGGGACAACTTCATTTCTTATCTGCAAACTAAATTGTTCAGAGGCATCTCAGTTTTAAACCAAGCTAGACTGGTTCTGGACCACAAATCTCTCCACACTTAAGCTGTGCATTGATTTGACCGTATGTCACTTATTGCATAGAACTGAAAATATATAAACCAACTATACATTCTCTTTCAATACTTTAAAAAAGAGCTAAACTAATTATTCCCAAAGTAAGTTAATTTGATCACACAAAGAGCTTATTTTTTCAGTCAAAGAACTCAAACGTTTTAATTTGGTGGAAATCTGTACAACTCAAATGATATTCATACTCAGAAAACAATGTTTTTTCACAAAATATACAAAAGTTATTCAATAAAAGAGAAGTAAGATATAGTATAAGGGAAAAAAACGTTTTTTAAATTCACATGTGGAGCACAACTGTGGAACAAAACCATTTTACACTTAAAACAATATCCAAACATAAAGGAGTTTAAGATTAAATAGATATATGATTATAGAAATCTACATGTACTAAACAAAAATAAACTGTGATATATCTGTAAGTATTTGTTAACATTAATTTGATTTATGTGGGGTTGCATCGGGTGTGTGAAGAATTAAGATTTAAATGGAAACAAATGAGTGTTTTGTGTGTATGTGTTAATGTGTATTTTTATCTGTGTATACCTTTTAAACTATCTGAAATAACAAATAATTATCGTCATCTTTTTTCAGCAATAAATGGATTTGGTAAACCCCAAAAGAGGATATTTTCCTTTTCATTGTTTTTTTGTTTCTCAAGGTTATCTCTGCATTTGAAAAAAAACTACTTGCAAAAGACCCATAATGTGAACTTTTTCTTAACTGCTGTGACCTTATGACTTTTGCTAAACTTACTATACAATCTACAAAGAGGTTGTTTGAGGCTGAAACGCTTCATGTTTTAGTGATTGTCAAAAAACAAATTGCTAATGCTCCACCACACGCAGGGATTTATCAGAGCTGCACTGTTGTGCAGCAAGGACATCTGAAACCACATGTCTTTCCTAAGTCGTCGGTGTGTTTGCTAAAACATACACTTTAATTGCTCCAACTCTTCCACACCCTCGGTGAGATTAGAAAAGAGCTCCTGTTTGGTTTGGACAGCCGACTCGAGGACCTCCATGTTAAACAAACTCAACACAGTGGCCCTGTGGCACAGTCGGATACAGCAGCTTTACAGTTCAGTGCTGCTGGAAGGATCAGTCGGTACCCACATCTGTATTGATCTCTCCGGCCTTCAATCATCAAACAATGAGTCCATTTAAAGATATGCTCCTCAGCAGCACGCACAAGTTGAATTTTTTTTTTTTTTTTGCATCTGTAAAAGGCTGTCAGTTAGGGAGGGCACTGAACTTGTGTCTGAAGCATTTTTAGTTTAAAAACCCACCCCAATGAAAATCTCGTTGCTTAGTGTTTATAACATTTTTGTAGGATTTTTCTTAGAATGGAGGTCATATATAAAGAAAATTACGATTAGAACTGCATTTCTGAGAATTTCTTCATTCCAAATTGCTGTTAATGTGAAGCAGATGAAAAATTGAGATGCATATCCAATCATGTGACAGGGGGAAAAAAATATGCAACCCTAGTAAAAATATAACTGAACAGCTATACTCTGATCTGCCTGTTTGAAAATCAAGGTAGTAGTTTGCACACGTGTGTCCTGATGCAGTTCAGCATGGGTGTGAATCCAAATAGACCATCCAGCAGGTGAAAGAATAGAAACAAGCTAGAGTCTGAGAATGTTGTGTGTTTCAGGTAGTAACAAAAAGTTCAGGTCAGAGAAAATTATGATTGTTGTGTTGTAAAAACATAAAGAGGGTATACTCAGAGGACTAACAGAACAAAGCAGTCATCGTTAACCACAAAATATTTGGAATTCCCCAAATGTTTGAATGGAGTCCACCAGACTGTTTTGATGTGAAAATAACCTAAAACATATTGCATTGACTTAAGATAGGTAACAAACTGCAGGTGTGAGCATAGTTATCTCATTTGGGTCTGTATGTTTTCCGGTGTCCTATCTAGGGTTCACACTGACATTTACCCAAAAGGATTTGTTCCACACTCCAAAAACTCTGAAAACAACGATGCAGGTATGGAATTAAACAATGAACTCATCTTTATTCTTTATTATTAATATTAAAAATGTACTTTTCCTGCTTATTTAATCAAAAAAGTAATGAAACAAGTCAAACATAGATCCAACTCAGTCAACATCAGTTAGGAAATTTATTCCAATTGTGTTTTGGATCTTTGCAATACTCAGGATTATTATTTTAATCTTCTCAAATATTTCTTGCCGAATGATGAAAAGAGTGAGTGAAAGTGGATTTTAAGGACAGAATAATCTTCAGTGCCAAAAATCAATAATATGAGTGTCTTCAAGTCCAGAATCAACAGCCTCCATAAAGTAGTTGGGATAGGGGGAATCCACGAACATTTTTGGTCTTTCTTTTATCTGCAAGCACATCAAAAAAAGAAAGTTGAACTAAAATGACACTTATTTATGACCATGTCTGCAGTTGTTAAACCAGCTTAAATCCAATGCTCCATTCCTGAAAATAAGGATGAAGAGAAAAGCATCATTTGTGATAATGCCTAACAGTAATCTCACATTAGCCTACATTTCAAGGGTTAGAGATCAATTTCAGGCTTTAACTGGTCAGATTTGTTTTAAATCTTCTCGCTCACGTAGCAACCACAATTGTTACGTCACAATTCTTGACTTTATTTTGCAGAAAAAACATTTGAATTTCCCCTACAGACCTACGTTTGTTCAGGTATTGATCTGAGATGATGATTTTTTTCAAGAACTCCTGGTTCATGTGGAACCTGGGGTTTCAAATTTGGCAACTTTTTTCCTGGTTTTGGGGGGGGCTACTGTTTACACTACTACCCACTAAAAAAGAAGAAAAATTGTCAATTCAACTTTATGAGCTAAGAAGAAATGTGGGGATTAGATATGTGCATCGCAATATGTATCGTATCAGCAGACTCTTGCTAATACACGTTTTAACTGTTACATCTTTAAGAAAAAGCATTTTATTGATCAGTTCCAGATCATTCATGTTTTTATTTATGAAGTAGTCATTCTAAAGCTTAAACTATTAATCCTCATAATTTTTCTACAGATCATTAGTCATTAATGTCAGACAAAAGTACTTTTTTTATCCAAAAGAAATTAAATCTGTGTGATGTTATTGTAGCACCAAGGTCAAGTGCGCACAAACACACCAAAAACGTACACACACAGTTTCAAATGCAACTTTAGAGTAGCCCAGATTTAAGACCTGTCGCTGGGGTGGAACATAGTGAAAGGGAGTATCCTGTGGGGCCCTTGGGGGCCAGAAAGGTACTAAGTAGCTCTCTCTGTGTGTGCAAGCATGTGTAAGTCCATTGCACATATCAGTGTATGTGTATGTGGCGGCAGAGAGTGACCTGAGAGGCCCAACCAGTTACAGCCTCTCTGCTGGAGACCACCACTTTCACAAAACAAGCATTGTTGGTACAGAACTCTGCAGACAGCTGAGACATGCATTTGGACAAACACGCACAAACACGCAAAAATGCAGGCGCGCAGCACAGACAAAACCAACACGTTCAAAACCAACAGAGGTCATGTGCTGCTCTCAATAAATAAAAGCAGGGAAAGAGTGTGCGGCACAGCCCAAAATTTTTACTGCAAAGCACACGCACAAATCAGGAAACAGATGAACACACTGCACAAAAAGTGGAGCTTTGTCCCAACAATAGCCCTTGGGTGGTTGGTCTTTCTGTTATTGTAGGTGTTCCTCTGTTAATTATGTGTGACTGAGAGCATGTCAAAAGCAGTTACTGGAAAAAGTGTGGTCAGATGAAGATTATAAGGTAGAATTACTGTCAAAAGACACACACAGGCAGTTTTTAAAGTTTCAGCAACTTTTTTGTTTGACCATTCCGAACAAAAAAGTTCCAAAATTCTGGACCAACACTGGACCAAGTTATTGCAAATCATAATCATCTCTACATCAGTTCTTTGCTGTGCAGATATCCGTTGACTGAGAGGTGCATGTCAGTGCCTCTCACTGCTCTAGTAACCCCCCCACCCACCCACCCATCCATCCAGCCAGCCAGCCTCTGGTGACTAAAAGTGTGAGAGTAACAGCTCCAACTGTTGTCTTGACCAGCCCATTTAACATCCAGGTCCGATAGAGGAGTGGAGACTGCGCACTGAGCCAAATGCGGAAAGACCGCGCACAGAGGCGCAGCAGCTCGGATTGTTTTGGATTTGGATTTAATCTAATTTTTTGGTTGCCAGTTTGAGTCTGATTCTGGATTAATTTCAGCACACCAGTGAGAAGATGATTTCCTCACACCTGTCTCTGCTGATGCTGAGCTGTCTCCTAGGCGCAGCGTTGGCTGCTGGGGACAGCAGTTTCCTCCAACTTTCCTCGGATCCGCTGTCAAGTGACCAACAAGAGGAGGACGACGTGCTGTCCCAACACATGTACACACTGTACGAAAAATACAACAAGGAGAGCCACCTTAAAGAAAGGAACACTGTTAGAGGCTTTAGAGCCAGCCGAGGTTAGTGGAAAAAATCATAATGAGCCCTGCCTTTTTTTCTTTTGAATGATTTGTAAAAGTAAGCCAGGTTTCACGCAGACGCGCGTCTGCGTAAAGACTTACGCATGACTATGTCTGACTTTTTAAAATAGATTGTTTTGCAGCAGTCTGAGAATGCATTTAAGTGGCTTTGAGCTCTCTGGGTTTAATGCAAGCAGCTGTGCGCACAGTCCGATCAATTACCCGAGGCAGACGCGCAAGAATGCGTGCGATTCGCTGCGAGCCACGCACAATAAATACAATAGCCCTACAGTAAATTCTCCGTGGCAATTCTGCGCAGCACTGCGTCCTTGTGCACGAGTGACTCCTAGACGTGGAGTTGAGAAACTTGAAGTTATCCACCTCTGGCTGATGCTGTTACAAAAACAGAGACACTTAAACCCATACAAATAACCCCGTTTTTACAGCAAAAACATGAAATCAAAGAAATGCAACATAGTTTTCAAAACAATACATGAGCTGATGGAACTGTTGATTAGCCTGGGTGTCTGAGCAGACAGTGCATGCTGTGAGCTTTGAAAGAAACTTAGGTAAGCATTTCCATATGCAGGCTAAATCCAAGGTAATGTATATCTCTTGAGTCACTCCGTTCTTCCGCTGAACCTTTGCACAATGAACAATAACTCTGCTGTTGAAGTTAGTAATGTTCATCATGAATATGCAGCTCTCTGCTAAGCCCCCTCCCTCCCTGCCAGCCAGACTCCCAGAGTCTGGTTCCTCTTAAGGGTACCTTCTGAAATCCTACCAAACCCTTCATCAGTCATACAAAACCGAGAACACTGAACTATTTAAATGTCCAAAATTCGAGAAATGTTAAACCACAGTTGAGTGCTTTTGGCTTAAACCAATTTCTTTTGGCACATTTAGACTCCTTTTGGGACTTTTAGGTAGAAATTTCCAGTTATCGGTACATTAGTGAAGACTCGAATACCAAAGTTCATACAAGGTTCAGTCCATGGCTGATGCTACCTTTACTGTTGTGTATGCGTGTGAGTTTTTTTTTTTATAACAGCACAGGAAGGCCAAATAATGGTCAGATGATAATGGGCTAATTTGGGGAAATTATACAATCCAAGCACCTAGAAAACACAAAGCTGCACAATTGTTAACATCTGGGCTTCCAAAAAACACTTTAACAAACATTTCTCTGTGGATGACATGGATGAAAGCCAAAGTGTCGCTGTTCAGCTCAGCTCTGCTTCTTTCATTATCTCTGCAGTTTCTGGTGACCACAGGATGATGTACCAACTCAACCTCTCATCCCTTCAAGACTCAGAAGTCATCCTATCTGCCACATTCCACTTCCTACTCGATAAGAGCCTGCATCCAAACCCCTGGTTCTGTAAACGACTCAAGCGCCCATCCTGTCGCTCCACAGATGCTCCGTCTATCAACTTACTGTTTTGCCTGGACTCTTTTGACTCTAAACTTGGGTCAGCGGGGTCATTTTTAAGCAATGTGACCTTTCACCCCGACAGGAGAGGGGTGTGGCAGATGAAAGATGTGACCCAGGTCATAAAAGAGGCACGAAACAGAGGTAATCTCACGCTGTTGGTTGAACTGGATTTAAGGCAGCAGCAGCATAAGAAACCAGATCACAGTGTCTTAGCTGGAAGAATGCCTTATCTGTTACTATATGCTAATGACAAAGCATTAGCAGAGCCCAACAGTGTGGCAACAAGCCTTCAAAGGTTTGATCCATTCAGTGAAGGCGGAGACCTCCTGCACAGAGCCAACTCCTCCCCTTTCTCTGCTCAAGGACGCCTCAGACGGGAGGTCAATCTGCTGTTTGAGCCCATCCAGAACAACGAGCTGCCGGAGGTCAACGACAGACCCGATGGATACAGGAAAGATGACCTGTGGAAAACCGACTGGTACCTTGCACTCAAGCCCAAGCCTAAATCCGAAAGAAAGGAAGAGAAGAGGAAGAGCAACGTTGAGGACAAAATGGTCCAAAGAGCGAGTCAGCAACAGGTTCTCACAGAAACAGAAACAAAAAGAATCAAAACCAACAATTCTGCTGTGAAAGAAGTCAAAGACAGCAGCGCAGTTTCTAATAGTAGAAGACGAAAGAATGAAGAAAGAAATGAGAAAAAGAAGACCAAAGGAAGTGCTAAAGCACACTCGCCTATCCTGAGTTTTGATGAGAAAACCATGCGGAGGGCCAGGAGGCGGCAGTGGAGCGGCAGCCAGCACAGAGGCTGCTCCAGGAGGAATCTTAGAGTCGACTTTGCAGATATTGGCTGGAGTGAGTGGGTCATAGCCCCAAAAGCCTTTGAGGCCTACTACTGCGCTGGCACCTGTGGTTTTCCGCTGCCCCAGGTAGGAGAGCTAATATTTAAAACATTCTACATTCTCATTTTGTTTTAATTATTTTTTTCCCTCTTTGACTCCCACAGGTGACAAGGCCATCCAACCACGCCACCATCCAAAGCATAGTACGAGCTGTCGGTATCATCCCGGGGGTTCCTGAGCCCTGCTGCGTCCCAGAAAACATGAGCCCTCTGGCTGTTCTCTTCCATGATGAATCCAGCAACCTAGTGCTCAAGATTTACCCTAATATGTCTGTGCAATCCTGCTCCTGCAGGTAGGAGGTCAGCCAAAGCAAAGGGGGACAGAACAAGGTGGATGCATGGAGACTAATAGAAACTGTTCAGTGGTCACATGGTTGGCAACGTCCATTCTGGACCAGAAAGTGATCCCGTTTATCGCTTCTGTTCTCTGGAGGCAAAAGGAAAAGGACAAATCTGGTGACCTTGAGAAAAGGAGAAACAGAAATCAGCACTCTATGAATCTGAGAGTCAAGTTTTATGCAGTTTTTAAGCGACTTTTACAGTCCTTTAAGGCTCACAGTGAGCTTGTATTCCTGTCCTAGGTGACTGTAGCAAGTATAAGTGAAAAAATGTGTTGCCAGACAGGAGCATCCACACAACCTGAAGAAGGGAAGAAGTTTTTTCCAGTTCTGTTTACAGCAACATTCTCCATGTCGTTCATTCAGTCTTTTGGTTTCAAGTTGGAAAGACTAAAATGTTCTTCTGATTTATCGCAACCCTCTTTTAACCTCTCAAGGACAGTTTTGAGAATGCTTTTTTTATTATGAATGTAAAAACTATTTCAAAGTATTTTCCTAGTTACTAGATGTTGCATCACCATGTAGAGGATGTCGTTTTGTACATGATTAAATTATGTTGAAAATAAAAGGTAGGGTAATTTAATCTAACATTTAGATTTTTCAAAGCTTGTGTTTTTTCTTTGAGATTCTTGTATTTGATTTGCAGGAGATTTTTTTTAAAAACGACACTATACACTGTCCAAGATTAGTAAAAACAAAAGAAGAGGAGTGATATTTTCCGAGGTAATTTTGTATTCCATATTAGTCTGTTGTTTGGTTTCAGTTGTGAGACATAAAAGAAGACGAGTTTTGATGTTTTCTACAGTCAGTCAGAATTCTTGTCTTAAAAACTCAGGAGGAGAAAAATAAAAAAAAAATCAGGAGGAGTTTGGAAAAAGATCAAAAACATATACTGTTAATTATTTTATAATTTGGCATTATAATACTTTTGGCAAGTCAGTCTCATAAGCATAAATACCATACATTTTCCCATCATTTGTGCTGAGTTTAAAAACATTTTTAAGGTAAAATTTATTCATTGTTTTTCCTTTTACTAAACACAAAATTTAGATTTTTTTTCTACAGTCTTCCTTATTTATTGTAAAAGCAAAGACTTACAAGTGTAAAATGTTTTAGAGAATTAAAAAAAAGAGTGAGCATGGTAAACACAGTAACTTAAAATTTCTGTTCTGAATATTTGTCCATTTATTATTGGTACATAACTTTTTATTATTTAAACCAAATTTTATGCACTTAAGTTTATTTTGTGTTGTTTTAATGTGAGCATAATGGTTTCTCTTTCTTTTTACCTTTTTATGTCTCTTCTGTTGAATCACTGTGCATTAATAAAAATGTATGTTTAACAAAAATGTTTTAATAACAAAAAATCTTTATTTTTTATTTTAAATGACTGAGCAGCACAAATGTTTTTTCTCTTTCTAATCTAATAAATGCTTTCATTTTTAATAGAATTGTATCTAAGAAAATGTAAAGAAACAAAAGATGAAAAATTTAAAGAACTATTATGAAATTAGTGGATCGTTGACTCTTGTTATCAGGTTAACCAAGAAAAAAACGCTTTGGCGAAGCGTTCTCAAGTTCTCAAGTTCATTATCTTTTGCCTACAAAATCAAATCACTCTTAAATTTTCTTTTTAAAAAAACATCTTTTCTGTGTATGTTACATGA
Organism: Oryzias latipes; assembly: GCF_053564925.1. Taxonomy (NCBI): domain Eukaryota; kingdom Metazoa; phylum Chordata; class Actinopteri; order Beloniformes; family Adrianichthyidae; genus Oryzias; species Oryzias latipes. The sequence continues at coordinate 25,623,547 of NC_136251.1, read as the reverse complement.
AAATACCTTATAAATTTGCTGTACAAAGGACGTCTGATTATTTCTGCTCTTACTATTTTGTAAAAACAACGATTGATGAAGACTTTCAAAAAAGGAGGAATATTACGTCTTAAATGAGTAGTGTTAATATTGACATAAAAATAAGAGCAAACACATTTTCCTTTTTGGTCATTTACAGAAAGTTTTCTCTTCTATCTGACTAACTGCAAATCTTTTACAACAGCCAAACAATTTCTCAAAACGTTTGTTGTTTGTGCTGCGAGCGGGTCAAGCTAACCCCAAAGACCCACTCCGATCATCTTTTCCTCCTTTTTAAAAGCGTTCCAAGTGGTCTTTTAATTGCGGTTATACCATTTTTAGCCTAAATCAAATAACCTGTGTCGTTTTCTGGGACATAGTTTCTGCAGAGTGACAGTAGTGTTATCAGAAATTTATGGAGTAAGCCCACCCTCAATTCCCATCATCCATTTGATTATACTCTCCCCTGCCAGCTTACAGCCCCGTACAACCGAAACCTGAGAACAAGAATGACAAGTAATATTGGAGCTATCCAGCTGTACAGTTTTGAGCAAAATCCCAGCCTCGACAACTACACCAAATACATACTTGGATCTATTTTTCTGCTTGTGATGCATCAAAATGGAGCAGAGCAGGTTGCTTTGGTCAGCCAATTGTAGCACCTACATCACTGCTATAAGCTTATTCAAATGGGCAATCTTTTATCTGCTCCTGATTCATAACCCTTTGAATAAAAAATACTCAGAAATGCAATTTTGATCTTAATTTTCTTTATATTTGTCCTCCATCATGAGACAAATGCTTCAAGAACATGATAAAAACATGATTTTGCAATCAGAAGTTGAATCACATCGACCACATTCAGCAAGACTGTTTCAGAGTGAAACCAAGGATAAAGATGTATTTTTCCTATGTAATGAAGATAGCAGAGACATTATTAGATAGCACAGATTTCCTTGAAAAGATTTAAAGTGGATATTTACCCCTTAGGTTTGAAAGTTGTGCCATAAGGATACATGTTGGTGATAGAGCAAGACTGTTTCTCTTAGTTTTGTGAGTGTTATATTCCATGATTTTAGAAAAGTCTGCCTCCACCAGTTTTCAGAGAACTTTTGAGGTTTTATTCTGTGGTGGTAGGGGCGGTGTTAACACTATAGCAAATAGCCAAACACATTTGAGCTTTTTTCTCTTTTTTCTACTTTTGCCAAGTTTATTAAAACCAAAGATTTCCTTGAAAAGGTTTTTCAAACACAGGGTTTCAGTCTGAGGGCAAAAAATGGGGTAATGAGTTGTAGAATTCAGAGGGTCCAGTTCCTTTCAGTTCAGAGGCAATGAAGGTCCATAAGCTCAACTTTCCCATAAACTTCATGTCTTGTTCCTGCCTCATTTACCTGTAACAGAGAGAGGTTATTTCTGTCCATCAGTCCAAAGCCAAGTTTGAATAGTTTCTGTACTGCTGATGATAGCAAAGAGACGCGCACGTCACAAATTCAATGGGCTGGAGCTAATAGAGGCTCCAGATCAGTGATAACGAAAAAGTTTTATCCAAAAATTTCATTTGTGAACAGCCGCTTGGAAATGAGTCTTACTGTGTCGTTATTCAAGCTCATTAGTTCAAGCAGGGCATTGAAATGTTGAATACACCAGGGATGTGTAGAAAAGCCACAATTTATGGGAAGGAGATGCAATTCGGACATTTCAGATGGTGCAGAAATTATTTTCATTTCTTTAACCCATAATATCTCACAGTGACATCGGTGTAACAGAAAGCACATCAGAAAAGTGTTCTGTAGTCCAATTGGCCTGCGGTGTATCCCACATCTTTTTTAAGGAAAAGTTGGTCTGGGTTCTCATGGGTTAAGAATGCTTTTTATTTCTCATTTTATCAATAGTTGGTGATGCTGCTAAGAAGTCATTAACAAAAATGAAGGAATTCCAAGGCTCATAAAAAAAGAATACACTTTCTCAAAAAATATTTGGACTTTTTAAGTTTAAGTAATGTAGATAAAGTAATTAAGTTTTGTTAAAAATGTTCAATTCTGTAAAAATTGAGGCTACACTAAAACTGTCACAAGAACAGGCAGACAGCTGGTTCCAAGTGCAGCAGGATAAAGTAGCTCAGCTAAAGGTCCACTAAGCTTAATCAGGGCCAGCCAGGCAGGCAGGGGTCAGTAACAGGCATGAGAGCATCAGAGAAGAGACAGGAGTTGTTAGGATCCAGGTGAGAGTTGGTGCAGTCGGCAGGCAAACAGAGTTAGATCAGATCAGAATACACCGCTCCATAAAGAAGCCAGAGTGGCACAAACAATAGTTCGCACTGAGTGAGGCTCAGTGCAGTGTTGGAGTAGACTGTGATTGATTGAGTGAATGAGAGTCAGGTGTGTGGCATCCAGGAAGTGCACGCTGAGGTTGCTGGGAGATGAAATGCGTTCAGTACTCTGGAGATGGTTCCCGCTTGTGATCAGAAGGGGAGACAGAGTTCTGACTTCTGAGACAAAAAATACAACTGTTCTTAACAGTTACCTTGAAATCTCGTGACTTTTTAGATCTATTATGAACACTTATTATAAAACAAATAACACAACTAAAAACTTTAAACTAGAAAAAGTAAATGAAGGAATTCCAAGGCTCACTCCATAATAATAATGTGTCGAAATAATGATTTAGTAAGATACAGAATGAATACACTTTCACAGAAAAGGTTTATTGGTTTATTTTGACATTTTAAGTTCTAATAAATTTGTAGATTTATATTTTTAAATATTTAAAACTTTTGAAATTAATGCTTAACATTTCATGAATGAAAAAAATATTTTCTAAAATAATTGTGTTTTCTGTTTTTAATGTTAAAGCGCTTCGAGCTGCACAAAATACATGAGAAGCGCTATTTTATAAATAAAGTTTGATTTGATAAAAAAATAATAATAATCTTAATAATTCCCTTTAAAATATCATGAGTTTGTTAGAATTGTTAAGAATACTTGCTATGTTATAGCAATTAAATAAACTAAATCCAAATACTTTAAGAATGTTTTAACAGTTCTTTTTTTGACTGATGCTAATGTACTACTGAATTTTGAAAAAGAGGTTTCGGGTCCATACACCTAAAGCTGTTTTCCTCTTTCCTCATTAGCCTAAAAATAAGAAAAAAAAGGATTAACTATATAGTCAAATGCATACATTCAGAAATATTTAAATAGATTTGAAACTTGTTTTTATTGTTTTTATTTGGTGCTTCTGATGAACAACTCTCTTTTTCCATACTCATCGCTCAATTTCAGACATTCCCTTTAGAAAGGTTAGTTTTCATAGGACTTTAATGATAAAATTGAGCTTTACGTAGTATAATGAACAATAAACAGACTTGTGTAGAAACTAGACATTGAAACAAGAGAATTTCTTTGCTTTTCTTAGACTGAAAGACAACATTTTTGATAGGAAGAAGTTGGGTCCAGATGACAAAATTAAGCCAAACTTGTTTTACCAAGTCTCTTCAAAAGTTCATGAAGGGCAAAAAGACAATAAATCATATTCCTTTTGGTGTTTGGGTACAATGGTTCCTTCCTTTTTGTATGGTAAAGGACAAACTCATACATTACTGAAGGGAAAAGCTGGTGTCAGTCGCCACCTGTTGGAATAGAAAAATACTGACACATATTCACCAACACGATACATTTTTTGATTTATGAGCAAATATGCAAAGCTGATTAAATCAATGTTTCCAACAAAGCAAGTTTGATAAACAGTAGATGAAAAGGTTTATTTGTTTTCAGACAATCAAAATCTGTCCTCCATATCTTTTTCTTCATTTTTACGTCTCATAAGGCACAAAATGACCATCAGCCTAACACAAAAATGGAGCACGACAGCAGCAAACTGCAGTGAGATCCGCTCCTGCGTCCCTCTTGCATCACCTAGTGGCTGTGGGCTGTTTAATACCTACATTCACTATTACATGTCCACAAGCTTAAATATGAGCGTTCATATCAAAAATAAATAGCGTAAAGACTTGTCTCCCTTCAGTTGTGAGAAGTCATGTGTCTGGACAGGTGGTGTCGCTCTCGGAAGTACTCGTGGCAAATCGGGCAGGTGAGTTTCTCCTCCCTCCTCCTCCTGACCTGAGACTCCACGGCGAACTCCTTTTTGTGATGGGAGCGCATGTGGAAAACGAGGTCGGAGGTCATGCGGAAGGACAGGTTACATTTGGCGCACCAGTTCTGCGCCGAAACGCCGAATGAGGTAAAAGTTGGCGGAAGGATGGTGAGGGTGGAGGCTGTGTGCAGCTGAGCCCCAATGTTTCTGCACCACTGCTCCGGTGCGTAATGGAAAGCCGTGCTTATTCCAACCGGGGAGGCTGCAGTCTGCACGTCGCTGCTCAAGATGCTGGAGGCCATCAGGCTGTTGTATCCTAAAACATTTCTGGAGGGGAAACCATCAGTCATATCCCCTATGCGGCTGGGGTGAGCTGTTGGAGCGCCGCTGAGATACGCCGGCGTCTCCAGGAGAGAAGTCCTTTTACTTGGTTTACAAAATGCACTTTTCTGTTCGCCATGGTTGTTGGAGAGGACCAGAGAGAACGCGCTGGTGCTGCTGGAGCGCACACCAAAGCCTTCCCTCTTCTCCCGCTTTTCACCCACCTCTACGTCATGCGTATAAATCCCATTGGCATCCACAACTTCAGCTAAGTCTCCACTTTTACGATCCACTTTAACCATTTCACCTTTCAGTTTGTCCTCAGAGGAAGAAACAGCCCCTGTGGTTAGGTCGCAGTCCTTTACAAGTTGTAAAATGTTGTCATAATTTGCAATGTTTGTTTTTTCCGACAGAACTGTTTTGCGCCATTTGGGATGAAGAGTCACGTCACATTTCCTCTTCTTGGGGGAAATTTCCGCCTCCACAATGCCGCCTGACTGTTTGTGCTCCAAATCTCTTGCGATGTTGTGGAAGTCTGTCACTCGGTGCTGCTTCTTTGTTTCCAACTGTTTGTGCTCATAAACGAGGCGGACGCAGCTGTCATCCTTTCTCTGATTACACTGGAATCGACAGTGAGCCAAAAAAGGATACTCGTTTTTGAAAGTCTCGTTACATCTTTCACATTTGAACTCTGTTTAAAAAAAGCACACACACAAAGAATATGATCCATTTTAAATGAGACTGTCCTTGTTGTGGATCTGAAGGAATAAACTGAGAGACGTCTCACCTTCATTTAAACCTTTTGCCATGTCTGTGAAGCCCAGCAGGTGGGTCAGCTCTTGGTCGTACCACACCAGCAACTCTTCCTCCGGCCGGATTTCCCGGGTTGTCCGAACATAGAGCTGACCCGCTTTCAGAAAGGCCTCTGTGTTCTTTTCCTCTTCGTTTCGCGCAGCTTGTACGAGCCGCAGCCACGACAGTACCAGGGCTGAGTTGCACATCGCCTCTGGGTCAATCTGATGCATGAAAACAGGTCTTTTACACAAATTTGGTCTGCAGGCGGAACCTCTGTGAAGCTTATGCTTTAACCTTCAGTTTCTTGACTGACTACCCCTTAAATGTCACTGCAAACGTCTAAAGTTGTTGGCAAATAAAGCAAAACTCTTTAAAAAGTCTGTTGACTCACCCTGAAAACATATGATTTGGCTCTTCTGTCGGAGGATTTCTGCGCTATAAAGGCGATGGTGTCGTAGAAAGTGTTTTGGAGCAGGCATGGACCAAAGCACGCGCCTGCGGGGATGCTGCGCGTCACGACTACGCTGGCGTATAGATCCGATGGATGCTGGACGAATTTGCAGTCACTGGTCCAGGCGGACCGAGCCAGAAGAGCATGATCCATGGTTAGACTGCAGAACACATCCATGATCAGATCTATGTCATCAGAAGGTAAAATAACGTTTTAAAAAGCTGAATGAGACATAAATCACATTATAGTTTGGATTGTTTTAATCTCAATGTTTAGAAAAGAATAAAGTCAAGGCTTTGGCATGCCTTCACTTTGATTTTCTCCGCTGCTGCACAGACATTTTCGTGCCAAATTTAGATATTCTGCAATCAAATTTTGAGGGAATTGAAGATCCTTTAAAGAGAAGCAGGTGCAGCAGTGTGGAGGCAAAAATGATTTCTAACGCTTCTTTGTCTGATTTTTTCACTCGGTTACTCCTTTTGTCTCAACATCTGCCGCGCAGACCAACTGCCTCCATGCGCGACAGGGAAGTTCGGTGCGTTTGTTTTATTTTTATGAAAGACACAAATGTTCATTTTCCACCCTGCGGATGATCATCTGGCAGATTACAAGAGGGAATGACCGCTGCACACTGAAACAGAATGATGTCATCTGGGAAAGAGAACTTTCCAGTTAAAATGTGGATGTAAAAATGCGCAGAAACCTGGACTTACCCGCCGGACATGAAAAGGATGTGGGTGATGCGCGGCAGCAGCTCACAGCAGGTGCAAGAGTTACCTCCCCGGCTCGAATCCCTCCTCACACTGTAGTCTCTCTCCTCTTCCTCTTCCACTTATCTCCCTCCCGGAGCGCACTGAAGCGTGTTGCATCGATTTAAACAACAGCGCGCTTGTGCCCGCGCCCGCGCGCGCCCTTAGTTGAGCCTTTATATTTTTCTTTGTCTTTTTTTATCTTTTAGATTTTGTTTACAGTCTCTAAAAATGTACATTTTTGGTCTGTTTGAATGCACCCACAGCCAGATTTATGCCAAAATAGTCGGTTTTATATCATACCATTGCCTGATTTGGCAACGTGTATCCCATATGTGCATATTTACAGCATAATTAGGGATGTGACCTTTTACCAATTAAGTAAAAAATCCAAATGAAGGGACATCTGTGTCAAATTTAATGTGAAGACCACATGCAGTGATGCTGACAAGGCATCAACACCTCACCCCCCACACTGCACCGCAGCACATGTGTGATTAAGACATTCTCTATAATTGTTATACCAGAAACTGAAACATTTGAAAATGCTCTTAGAGGGTGATCACTGTCAAATTCAACATATTAGCCTATATGACATGTAGTTGCATGGGTTGGCCACTGGGAAAATCCATAATTAATGGGTGTTTTGTGAGAAATTAAGGATTCTTCTGCATCACAGCTTCAGCTTTTGATCAATTTCAGGATGGATTCTGATCCAGACTCTTCGAGAATGCCTAAAAAGCTTTGAAGGAGGGATATCTGGAAACAGTCAAAAGTGTTTTGCTATGAGTTCATCAGCCAAACATTTTAGTTATTTGGAGTTGTTGGACTATTTGTCATTATTCTGAAGTTTATTTGTGCCTTTAATCATGCATTAAATAACTTATTGTCACCAAAACTCAGTATATGAATGCTATAAAAGAAGACAACATTAAAAAATACACTTTGACCTATATCATTGAAATATTTTGACTAATATATAGGTCTTTTTTTAATTAAGCACCATGGTGTGAAGTTCAAGGAAGAAACAAAAGTTTATAGTATTCAGCAACATCATGTGACTCTAAATGCTTTTTGTCAGAGAAAGAAACTTGTTTATTTAATAAATAAATGCATTTAATGCACTTAAAGTCAGTAAAAGACTCAATTTATGAGGCAAAACAAAAAAAATAGACACGTTTTCATCCATGACACCCCAGCTGGCAATACCTTCAGTTGAACCTGCAGACAGTCCGTGTTATTTTGTTTTTGATTGTGTACTACTGCTCGGCCTCCTTTTGAGGAAAATAATTTTTAAAGTTATTTAAAGTTTGAGTTTGATTTTGAAAGTGAAAAAAGTGGAAATACTCCGGAAATTAAGACAGTTTATTTAATTTCTTTAGATGTTTTCCTCCTCAGATGGCTTCTTTCCCAGGAACAATGAAGTCCTAACTCTTCTGGGATTTGTTTGAGGATTAAGTGATGCAGAATCCAAAACCCAACGAAAACCTTAAAAATTATCATTTTGCAAAATAATTAAAGTTTACTTATAAAATCCACTTTACAAAACAAAAACTTGTTAAAATAAACTGTTATGTCCATTGTTGTCAATTTTAAGAGGCTCCTAAAGCCTGATTATAGAAATGCACTTTGTTTTTTCTCTTTTTCTAAATGAGTGCATTTATTTGGCTGCCTCTCGCTTCAGATTTCATGATCCAAATGTTTCATAAATGAGGTCAGTTTTTTTCCTTGTGTTTAACATCTCATCGGGTGTCGCTCTTCTTCATCCTTCACCCTGCTCCCAAGCTTTTTTTCCCCCTTCGCCCCGGTGGAAAGGGAAGGAAAGGAAAGGAACGGCTTTGGAGAGCCCAGCTCAGGCGGAAGACGGCTGAGCGCACTCAGTCGGAGAGGGATCCACACCTGGAAACAAACTTTCCAAACGCAGTTTGCTGAAAAGCAGACAGCCGAAGAGAAATGCAGAGATCTTCAGCTGCGCACTCGGTCTAAGAGCAGCACGGAGAAACCGGGAAAGATGGCGTGGACGCAGGCTTGCGTTCTGCTCGCTCTGGCTTCACTTGGACTTTTATTTCTCGGCGTCTCGGTGGAAGGAGAGCCGCAGGGGGATCAACAGGAGGAGGAGGAGAGGTCCTGTCAGGGTGCATTCGACCTCTATTTTGTTCTGGACAAGTGAGTCTTCGGGATTATTTATGGCTTTGTTACTTTCTGGTCGCTGCCCATTGCCATGCAACAACAGAAGCACTTTCTTTTTTGAAACGCGGAGAGAGAGTGCATCAGCTTCTTCTTTTCCTGTGGTGTCCTTGCTGTCTTCAGGAAGAAAACTACTGCTACGCTTTTTGAGTCGAAACTCTGATTTTATAGTGTATCATTACATTTTATTTGTGAAACATTTCCCATGTAAACCCGGTTAGCTTGACTTCCCACAGAATCACAATCAACAATGTTGTGATCTGAAATCCAAACTCCGTTTCAGAGAAGGGGAATATACGAACATTAGAACTTGTTTTGCCTTAAATCCTCTTTAAAATGTGGAGCCAGGGGAGCTGAGATTTACCCACGGGATGTGGGCAGGGCGAGCTGTGTGGAGGGATTGGGTTTCAGGCTGATGACGCCGGCGGACACTGCTGCACAAGCTGCCTGGTCCACTCACTGCTCCTCCCGAGTCCTTTTACGCATGACCTGATGCTGGGCTGGACTGGCAGGAACCACAGGCCACGTACATTTGACTCTGGCTAAATTTTAATCTTAAAATATGTCCACTTACAAAATAAATGTAAATAAAATAAAACCAATGTATCAAAATAGAGATCTGTTTTAACAGTTCAAACAGCAAATATTGTGATATTTTGCTCTGACACTTGATCAAATTTAAATGAAAAGTGCAAAAAACACTTTTCGTGGACCCCCTTTTTTTTTAAACCAAAACAAAAGAATCTTTTACTCTGATCCAAGAATGGTTTTACACTGGTCCATTCTGGTTTGTTTCCTTAGACTGCAAATTCCATAAACAAACTCGGGTCTACCTGGAAGCAGTGCCTTCAAGGAACCACTGGTAAAATATTGTAATGATTACCAATTTGACATTGTTTTATAAAATTCTAAACATTTTTAATACCCATACCAACTTTCTTTGATTATAAAATACTAATTTTATATAAACAACCATTTTAACTCAACAAAGGTGGAAAAAGTCGCATAGGAGCTTATGGCTCACCGTTGTAGGTTCTACATAACACCTACAAGCTTTTCCCAGCAGCAGTTCTTCATCTGTTCCTGATTCACAACCATTAGGATAAAGAAACTCGCAGAAATTCAGTCTTAAGCATCATTTTCTTAAAATATGTCCTCATTAGAACAATGCCACAAAAATATGTTAAAAACTCCATTTTTATTGGAGTAGGTCGTAAAATATTCAGGGGACAGCTTTGGTGCACATACAGAGTGGACAACCAATATTGGAATATCCCAGGTTTGATTCCCACCTCAGAAACATAAGGAGAAGAGAACCTTTTTTTTTTTTGTAAAGGACTAACAATTTGATCCAGCTATCAAAAGGGTCCTGTAATTTGTGATCATCTCTGTGCGTATCATTCAGAGAGGCTTTTTTCACCCTCATCCCCTGCATAATGTGTAACAGTTGAATGTTCCGAACTCCAAACACATCAAGTGGCATTTAACTTTGTTCCCAACATTTGTGATGATCTTTCAGATGTTCACATCAGCATCTGTCAGCCACTCTTCAGTCTTTACCCTTTGCTTCAAAAAGTGTACTCAGAGCCTGGGGATTGTGGCACGCCATGCATAGCCTCTGCTTGTCTGACTGTCTGGACCTGCAAGCTTCAGCAGGCCTTCAGGAAGCAGCTGATCTTTCTCCCTGGACTGTCTCACTGGCTGTTTTTGTAGCTCCTAAATGCCAACCAGTGACCTAATCTAATATTTCTGTGACAGAGAGCAGAGCCAAACTGTGTTTTGGGGATGTTGTTGCACGTCTTAGTTAGACTCAACCTCTCCAGTATTAAACTAATTCACATTTTTGGCTTTAGCTACATCAGAAAAACAATTATAAAGCAAACTGAGTTAAATGCTAGTGCTCTCTAGCAGAAATACAATATTAAATGTTGAAATGTTCTGGATTGCTCACCTTTTGCACTTCACACTTCATGCAAGCGTGCATTTTTTTTTCTCCAGCTTGTTGCCTACGGATTCATTTACAAAGGGTTTTTCTCTACTTTGGGGACATTTTGTCTGCATCTGTTGGTAATAAATCCTACTGATTTAGAACCATTACAGCTATTTTTATGACATCTTTGTGTCATCACACTGCAAAAGCAGGCCTCCTAGAAAAACGTTAAAATATTACTAGGTAACTATAATTGAAAAATGTACTTTGAATAAGGCAATAAATCTGCCAGTGGGGTAAGAAAAATGGTCAATTATCATTTTAAGAGAAAAATTCAAGTTACTCAGACACATTTTCATATACTAAGATTATTTTGCTTTTTAAAAAAAAATCTTGGTAAGATTTTTCCTTCCCAGCCAGAAACTAAGACATTTTGTTTTAAATTAAAAATCTGTGTCATAGGATGTACAGTAGTTTCTGCAGAGCAGCAGTAATTCATCACTAATTTGCCTCTCTGTTGTGACCCATCCCCACTTCCCAACATCCATCACACTCTCTCCCGCTAGCTTAAAGTCCCTCACACCCCCAGCCTAACATTAAAAAAAGCGAGCAATATTGGGGCTTTCCAGCCGTACAGTTCTTAGCCAGATTCCAGCTCAGACGACTAAAAACAAAGATGTACATGGATTGATTTGTCTGCAAGTGGATGCATCGGAATGGATTAGAGCAGAGAGATTATGGTCTGCCTACTGTAGCACCTACTTCACTTCTACAAGCTTTTTCCAAACAATTTTTTTTTTGGTCTGCTCCTTTGGTCTGCTCCAACATTTTGAGTAAAGAAGTTTAATTTTAACTTTCTTTATAGATGAGAAAAATGCTAAAGGAACATGGTAAAAACACCAAAAACACAATTTTCATTGGAATTGGTCATTAAGATTTTCTTTTTTTTTTAGTACAGTAATTTACCAAACATGTAATATCTTGGGAGTTTTCAAATCCTTTCCTAAATATTTACAGGAAAAGGATGATAATTGCAAAACGGATTCTTTTCTAAACGGGTGGTCCAAACTGAAACATTATTGCTTTTTTTTTTTTTAAGGAAGCTGGGTTTGATTCATCAACACAGAGGTTCAGACTTGAGATTTAAAAAAATATTGTAGTCATCATGGAACAGGACTGTTATGTCTTCAAGAGAAGAGCATAAGTGGAACAGGAAGCACCTTTGAAGAGCCATAATGAGTCTGACCGCTCCGATTTTCCATTTAGCTGTCAGCCCTGTTCTTTCAGACTTTGGTTTTGTGAGCTGATTGCATCCTTTAGACACATTTCTCCCGACTGAGCGTTAAGTTATGGGTCTCTCTGTTGTTTGTGGGTCACTCTTATGGGCACCCGACCTGTTGTCGAGTTGGCCGTGTGCGGTGGGACCATCTGTTCCCCCTCACAGTCAGCACATCTCGCATATGCATGGTCCAGCTGCTTGCTACAGTGTCGCTGCTAGAGGCAGACTGCTACATCTGTCCGTGTATAACCTCCACCCTCTGGCCCAGCAGCAATTAGCCTCCATTAACAGCCCCATGGGACTACGTTTCATTAAGGACTGTCATGTAAGCAGCAGCACGGAGCAGCTACAGCAGCTCACATCTGACAGATTACAATGGAACGTAATGGAATGTGACTTATCTATCAGAGATGTTACATTTTTCTGTTTTCCTGAAAAATATGTCATTGTTGTGAAATTAGAAGCTTATGATTAAATTCGAATGAGAAATTCTTTAAGTCTGCAAAATAATTTCAAAATGAAACATTTTCTTTCTTTTTTCAGATCTGGAAGTGTGAAATATCACTGGAAGGAGATTTACTTGTTTGTGAAGCAGTTGGCAGAAAAGTTCATCAGGTACAGGAAGATCATCTGCCGTGTTTATGTTTTGCTCGTGCCGGTGCTCATGTGAAACAAAACTTGTGTTTGCAGCCCCATGCTGAGGATGTCTTTTATAGTCTTCTCCACCCAAGGAAAGGTCATCATGCCACTGACAGAGAACAGGTAACAGCGGTGACTCCATTCAGTTCACATGTCTCGACTATGTAGAGTTACCCACATTTCTGTTTTTTTTTCTTTATATTTTAACTATAATTTGCAAATTTCACAAAATATACCGTAAGCAGCTTTTAAGCACAAAGCTCATTCCACAAATGTTGGCTTACACAAACATTAATACTGCCAAAAATGTTTCACACTAAACTCTATTTCTTTTTCTCAAAAGGACAGTCTTTCTGCTTTTTTATGTATGAGGAATTGTCTGTTTGCCTTAAAGGGAGGCCATAACTGAGGGCTTAAGGGCTTTGGACAAAGTTGTCCCAGGAGGAGACACTTACATGAACTTAGGACTTGAGATGGTAAGATTGCCTTTAAAGCACATAAATCTCTTTCATAGACTTTAAACAGTTTTTACAGAAATATGTGTTGAGGATTAATTGAGTTTGGCAGGCAAAACCAGGGCCAATTAGTTTGCTAAGTGAAGTGCCCCCGATCATGAACGGCTTGCTGCTTTTTTTTAAGTTATAGCTTAAGTGCTTCAGTAAGTTACTTGCTTGCAGAAATAACCCCACCTAAATCACTTAAAGAGTCCAGAATATGCTTATTTACAAACTCATAAATTAAGCAACACTTACAAAAATCATATTTGAAACAGGAACACTTTCTGAATCCTAAATGACGGATTTCTGCTCTGAGCGGTCAAAATTCACAGCGGATTATTCCATTTTGAAGACTCCAAGCTTAGAATTTTGCAAAATCCAAGTGTTTTACACAGTGAAGACGAGGGATGCTACAATTAAAACCAAACTGTATGTTACACCTTTAAACCCAATTGTTGCTTCCCCATTGAAGACATCTAATAAAGGAATAAAAGTGTATGTTTAACTTTGCAGATGTTTAAACCAATAGGAGTTTAACGTTGAGGCTGGTGGAAGCTACTGCAGAGATGCTCATCTATAACTTTTAAATTAGGTTTTGAAATCAAATGTAAACTTGCTGGGTATTTTTTTGTTGTTGTTGTTGTTGTTGTTAAAACTTGACTCAGGTTTACTTTTCTCCTGCAGGCCAATGCACAGATATATCGAGAGAAGCAAGGTACGCTCTGTCTAAACTTAATATGTTCTGTTTTGTGTTTAAAGAAGTGATAAATGAATTTGCCCTGTGTAGGAACTGCCAGTGTTATAATCGCGCTGACTGATGGGGAACTGAATCTGTGGCAGTTTGACACAGCGCAGCGAGAGGTAAAATGTGATGTGGGGGTCAGAGGGACCCTCATATAGCATAAATGCGTTTTATTTCAGGGATTTGTTTAAAAAAATTCAAACAAGGCATCATAATTGGAGAATAATCATTATAGATGATTTTATCGTTCTCAAGCTAAAACCTCAAATGAGGAAGTTATGAGTTTTAAGGTTTACTGAGTACACAACAGTTGTGCTTTTCTTAGCAACAAAGCTGCAACTTTCAAAATGCAAAAATTATTATCTCAAATATTTAACCTCTTCAAGTGCTTGAATTTCTTTCCAATTATATATATATATATATATATATATATATATATATATATATATATATATATATATATATATATATATATATATATATATATATATATATATATATATATATATATATATATATATATATATATATATATATATATATATATATATATATATATATATATATATTCTTCAGTGTTTTTACCATTTACGGTGATGCTGAATTAAGTGACGCCCTGGAATAAATTAAATTTTGCAAATTAGCGACACATGGTGTTTAAAATAGACAATTTCTCCTGTTTGCAAGTTATTTGAGCCCAATAATGTATTTAGTTGTTTTTATTATTATTTCAGCAATTTCTAATATACATCATAAACCAAAGGAGCTGTTGTACTGGTTTAATTGTTGCAGTTGGATTTTTTATTTTTTTAAATGCCCTGATTTCTTGAAACATTTCACTAATTTACAAATTTTAAAAGGGACAGAGAGCCAGGTCAATGGGGGCCACCGTTTATTGTGTTGGGGTCAAAGAATTCAACCAGACTCAGGTAAAATGAGATAAAATTCTGCACAGGGTCAAAATGAAATGCATACGTTTATCTCCATTCCATGTCTTTCCAGCTTGCAACTATTGCCGACAGTATGGAGCATGTGTTTCCTGTATGGGGTGGTTTCCAAGCACTCAGGGGAATCATTGACTCGGTATGGCCCACACGTACATGTATGTCATATAGAAATGCCCACACAGGGAGATCTACACAGTCATATTTAATTGGTAAATTATGTCATTGCTGTTATTTTTATTTTTTTATTTGTGGTTTTCAGATCATCAAGAAGTCTTGCATTGAGATTCTGGCAGCTGAGCCATCCAGCGTGTGTGCGGGAGGTAAGGAAGGAGTTTTGTGATGGCGTGTGATCGTGTCAGTTATCTGAAGGCTCAGCGGTGTAACACGAGGTTGAGTAATCGCATGGACGCTTGTGACCGTGGAGTGACAGAGAGCGTATTGTCACTCACGGCCGGGGGAAATTAGTTTGGCCGCTTCGGCTCAGCGTGTGTGCAAAAGAAAGGGGAGATGGGGGGGTGTTGGTCAGAGGAATTAGCCATGAATCTTTAAGCATGGCTGCTTCCCTGGCCTAGTTTGCCACATTGGGTATGCTAAATAGCTGTTTTTGATTGTTTAAAGCTCATCCTCTTCATCCATGTCCAGTTCCTTTGCTTCTTCACTGTGGTTTTAGGAAGTGTGGAGCAGAGTAATGCTGAGAAAGCCTTTATGAGTACCCACTGGATGAATGCGCTTTGACATGACCCTATTAAGGCTCACTTAAGAGAGTGCATTTGCAGGCTGGCTACCAGGACAGCTAATGGAGATTAGCATCCCTTATTGGATATGAAGGGCAAGAAAAAGGATAGTGAAGTTGGTGAGAGGAGGAAAAGGAGGCAACTTTTTGCCCTTAAAGGAAAAAAAAAAAATCAAGTAAGATAATTTGACAAATGACCACTATCCCCCAGAGATAATTACAGTTTCTGGTTTGGTGCCAGAGTCTGGGTATGTGTCACTCGACATGTGACCAAATATCCTCCAACAGCCTCATTTATTATTCGATTGATGAATTGCCTGATGGTCAGTGAACTAAGAAACCAAGGGGTCCTGCTTGTAGCAAGTCCGTATTCTGGCCTAATTAGTGAAAATTGAACTCACTTAGTCTTTTCAATGTAAGTGTTTTATGATTTTATGTGTTTGCATAGCACTGTGGAGAAATAGGTTGCATCTGTTTATTTTAAAATAAACGAAACAAGAGCAGAAAAACGTTATAAGGTCTTCTTCTACACACATCAGTTTCTGCATTTATGCACCAAACAACACTGTCATGCTGCTAATATATGTCGACACCTTCCTTTCCTTTTGCTTCTGCATGTAGTCAAAAAGCATATCGAACATGTTTTGAACCAACAAACACATTTAGATGCTCTTTAGTCTGCTAGCGTACACACGTCTTCAAGCACTTGAATCCCTCACGCTGATGTGAAGTGACCAGACCGGGCTGCCTGCAAACAGGCCATCAGACCGGACAGTAAACGTTGGGCCACACTATTGGACATGACAGCGCCGCACCCCCTGCCCAAAACGCACACGCACACACAGAGAATGCGAAGAGTTAAGGCTCAGATTTAACATGACAGGAAAGATTGCTGCTTTCATTAAAGTCTGACCCTTTTCTCCCTGTTGTCTCTTCCTCTGTTGCCCCTCCCTGCCTTTCACTGTCCTGTCGCACTAACGTGATTGAGGGACCTCCGTTTGGACAAGCCCACCACATTCTGTGCGCACGCAAACATGCCCATGCACATGTGTAGCAACACACAGACACTGATTAATACAAGCCATCCTTGTCAGATATTCAGGTGTAGATGTGTGAGAGGGCAGCAGTGTGGCAGAGTATTGCACCACCAGTCCCTGCCCACCCGTTGTTTGACAGCATTGACCTTTCAGCTGCACTTCAGTGTATCTGAACATGACTTTTGTCCAACCGTACAATCAATAAAGACTGTATACGGTAATTGCCAAATCTCAGTTCGTCAAGTTTGAGTCATGATTGCGGTACACATTTTATAATTACAGTTGTTTATTACACAAATGAGCTAAGCCAATCAACAGAACCCATCCTTCTTAGAGATCTTTTTTAAAGGTATTAATTAGGAAAGCAAGCTGTGTAGCCTCACTGCTCTCAAGCCAGCAGCTGTAATTCACAATGATGAACGCCAGAAAATAATGATTCATCTCTCTACAAAGTGGACAAAACATTAGTGTTTTCGCACCAACAAGAGCACCATTTTTTTATCCTTCATCCTTGCTAGTGTTTTTCTTCTAACACCCTGTTCTCTTTTTTTTAAGTCCCACTCTGATCATATTTGGCTCCCAGTGTTTTTTTTTAATATGGTTTTGCCATTTTTAGGACATAGTTTTTGCAGAGCAGCTGTATTTCTTTAGGAATCTGCCTTTAAGTTGTGAGACCATTGGTGCGGAGCAACCCTCTTCCCATCTGCACTGCTGAGAGCTCTCTGTTTACATTTTCTTTTGCGAGCTCACAACCCCTCACACCCCTAACCTTAGATAATCAGTGCAACAAAAATGTTGAGCAACATTTGAACCGTCCAGTTTTGAGCCAGATTCCAGCTCGGACGAGGAAAACAAAAACGTACATGGATCTACTTGTCTGCAAGTGAATGCAGAGTGGAGAAGGTTGGTTGTGGCCCACCCTGTGTATTTTACAAGTCACAAATACACAGTTTTTTAAACAGCATCAGAAAATGGCTACAAGAACATGTTATGAGCACTTGGGAAGTGGGTCTTTTAATATCTGCTTCCAAAGCAACTTGTCTGACCCTTTAATAAAAACCTCATAATTTACACGCCGTCACCCCAAAATGCTTGTATTCACTAATCTGAGCTTTAATTTGTTAAAAAATATTGGAAAAACCTTTGCCACGATGGTGCTGGAGCTCTTACACTTAAAGACACACAATCATATTTTGTGTGGGTGCTTCCACTCACACCAGTTTAGATGAAGGCACACAATTTTTAATGCCACACATCGGTGCCACAGGTAAGGTCAGACCTACTTTGACAGTGCTGTGCCGTTGACAGCCTCGCAGCCATTTTTTTTTAACCAAGTGTGGGTTTAAAAAAAAAGGCTCTTTAGCATATGCTAGGTAGCAGCCACATAGACACCCCAGCATATGCTGGCAAGCCTCTGTCAGTGCACTTTAACAGTGCCTTGGGGAGCCTAAAGGTCAAAGACACACACATGCACAATCTCCTTCTGGCTACTGTCTGAGATATTTGTGAATAGCAGCACTTTTAGTATTAGCACCATTGAAGCATAATATGGCCTTTCCACACATACGCGCACAAACACACAGATATAAACAAGCAGTAATGAGGCATGCATGAGTTTCTACTGCTCTAGTTGAGCACATCAGAGAGTAACGGAAAGGCTCCCGGCTCTTAGCACAACTTCGGGAAATCTATCTCCAAATTTAGCTGGAATAAAAAATCAATGTTCCTAATTTAAAGTCATTGGGATAAAAATGTGCGTTTTACCTTTAGTGAACTTGTTTAAATGATTTTTGATTATGATGTGTGCTGTTTTTACAGAGAGTTTCCAGGTGGTGGTTAGAGGGAATGGTTTTCTTCATGCTAGAAACATCAACAAGGTCCTCTGCAGCTTCAAACTCAATGATACACACTCTGTGGGTAAGTTGTGTGAGTCAGTCTGCACATTTGCACCAAAAATAATTATATGTGAACATAAAACTAAATGTTAGGAAACTCATGTTTGGTTGATTGTTTTCATCCCTTACCATCACACTGCCTCCACCAAAGATTTACTATGCTGGATGGAGCAATCAGGGTATAAAATTCTCTACGTCTTCTTCACACTTTTGAAATAAAACTACCATAGGCAAAATTTGGAATCATCACAAAAAAGGGAGAAGTGGACTCCACACTATGAGTGTATAACACTATAAGTGTTGGTGACACCAGCACAAATAGGCGTGACAGAGTCATGGCTGGCCTTTTTTGCAGGTCTTCGTATTTTTTGGAATGCCCACTTTGCAGCCCAACTCTTACATTGACAATTGACCCCGGCCGTCAGTTTAATGTCACACTCCAATCTTCTTTTGATCTATTTTCAAAGCCTTCCCAGTGTTTTTATAGTATATATATATTAAAAGTCATTTTAATATTTGTTTAGCTTTTTTAATTGTGATCTTTAATATGTTTTTGCGTTAATTAATTGGTTGCTATGATTTGCACTTCAGGGCCACTGTACCTTAGGGTACCAGAACCTCAGAGCTATTGGTCATTATAAGCAGATTGACAGATTGAACAAAGAACAGCAATCTACCAATCTCTAGTTCTATCACTTTTTGTGTTCATTTTTATAGAAAATTAGTTTGTTACAGAACATTTTTGACAGTAAGAAGTTTTGTGTTTTTCTGTGCAGATGAAAGACCAGCTGGGATTGAGGATACCTACCTGCTGTGTCCGGCTCCTGTCATAGAGGAAGTTGGAAGGTCAGTTCCCTCCCCTTTTGTGTCTCTCTCCAAGTTCGAATGCCAGATTGAGTCTCAGCTGCGGCTCCAGTCTCCAAAACAGTCGGTAACACAGATATTCGGCAGCTGCACTCAAGTTTTGTGGGGACACAGAAGGCGACTGTCCTTGAACAAATTAGGGCCAAAGTCATTGTGTGTCTGTGATCAATCAGTGTTTGTCACAGCTAACGAAGCCAGACACCAATCATGAAGGGACAACAGGAACATAACTCAATGAAAGTCAGCTCAGGAGGCCTGCACAACTGCACACGTGTTTGTGTGTGGGATGTTTCTGATCTCGGAGAGCGAAAGTGTGATTTCAGACAGTGGGGCAGTGTAAGGATCCCTCCAAGGGCCTCTCGCTTTGCTCCTGGTGATTCAGCACAGAGTCTTCTTGTGGGCAAGGCAAGAGTGATGCTTTTGGCTGAGCTTAAGGAGGAGTGAGGCCAGTCGCCTTCACAGCCCTCCTGCCCGCAGTTTGGTGCATAATTATACATTCAAGCCTGTGGCTTCAGACACCTCCCAGTCCTTATCTGTCTTGTTTCTGTCACTCAGATTTCTACAGTGGTTTCAGCCTGCCTTTTATGCCGGGAAAATGCCTCTCATTGATTGGAAATTACTGCTCAGAGATGGAGAGGAAGTTCATATTTTTATTCATTGTGGCTGCAGATTGTATTTAACTTAAACTGCACTAAACAAATTGTGGCTATGAGTTACAACTTAGCAGAAAGGCGGTCTTTTTTATGATTTAAGGCCTCAGAGATGTTGCTTTGTTGAGCAAAGCATAGTTAGGATCCTCCAGAGATTTGATATTACATCAACTCATCATTAACATCCCTTTATAGAAAGTGAAACCACAGACAAAAACGGACAAATGAAAATACAACACATTTTAACATTTCAGTTTTTTGCTTGAACAGTAAAAAATTTTAGCAATCAAACTAAAAAGAATGTTTTATATCTTATTCTTATCATAAGAAATGTAGGAAAACAACATCATAAACTGAAAGAACATCCTTCTAACCAGAGTTAGCGGTCACATAAACCCTGTTAAAGTCCACACAAGCATAAAACACATCTTTAATAAAATATGAAACAGAGGTATCCTTTCCTTTTCTTGTTTTGTTGCGACAGCTACACAGGCAGCATCATTACACACTGCAGTGAAGCCTGAAGGAGGCCGTTCACAGCAGTCAGGACTGCTGACTCCCCGAGAGACGCTTCAGAGGAAGTCAGCTGTGAACGGCTGAAGGGCTCAGAAAGAAGGCCAACAGCTGGCTGATGACTTTTAGATGTGAAAATACAATTCTGGGAAGTCTCGGGTTCCCTCCCACACCTTCTGAAGTACTAGTTATTATTTGATTATTTTGAATTTTCCAGCTGCTAATTAAAAGTTTCATTGCAAAAAAAAGCAAAGGGTGTTGCAGACACTGAACTGATTTTTTTTCCTTAAAATGTGTTAAACTGTTACCCATTTGATAAATAAGACACGCAGTGTAAAAAAAATCCATTTAAAATCTGGAAACTTCTAAAGTCTCACTCAAATCATTTTTGATCCATCATAAAACAGTTTCCAGCGTTTTTTGTAATCATGATTTGGTTTTCTGAAACGTTTCGTTTTTGTATTTAGGGGTTCATCAGAAATTCCCCTCTGAGTTGTGGGCAGGACCATTGATGCGGAGTAATCCCAGCCCCACTTCCCACCATCCATCTTTTCACTCTCTCCTACTAGTTTACAGCCTCTCATACTCCAACCTAACCTTACTTGTTAGGTTGGTTACTTACAAAAATTGCGAGCAATATTGGAGCTATCCAGCCGTACAGTTTGGAGGCCTCTGCACAATTCATCACAAATACGCCCTTTTTCAAACTGCATTTTTTCATCTGCTCCTGATTTACAAGGATTTAAATAAAAAACATGCAGTTTTAATCTTAATTTTCTTTATATATGTCCTTTTATATATGTTTAAAAAAAACAAAAACACGGTTTTTAACAGTGGGTTTTTAAACTTTATACAAGAAAAACGTCACTCCTCTTTCTCAAGTTTCTTTGTCAAATACAATGAAGTCACTGATGCAGCTATCAGACAAATCTGTGTTGACTGCACCTTCTGGATGCAGCTCCTCCCTCCACAGTCACAAAGGCACACATGAGGCAAGCAAGGCAATGGTGGGCACAATAGTGATTGATAGGGGGTGAGATTTCTCCGTCAGCACGGTGCTGATAGCATCGTGTCTCCTGCCTGCCTGTAAGCTGAGCCGACCATGTGATCGACAAGAAAAGGAGGAAACGGCAGCTTCCTTATTCCAGGTGGGAGAAAACGAGCCACACTTGTGATGGAGGTGCTGAAATGATAATCAGCGCTGGAGGAAATAAGGAGAGTTGGGACGCTGCAGAGGGGATGTAAAACAGGAAAAGCCCTCCTTGTGCCCATCCCCCCCATAAACTTCATTTCCTTTTTGCCCTCCCACCACCCCTGCATTGACCTCTGTCTTGCCGCCCCTCCTCAAGTCTTAACCTACAGCTCAATAACCCCCTTGTCTCTGTAGCTCTAAACCCAGAAGAACAAGAAACCTTTTTCTCCTTTCTTTCCTGAACGAAAAGCACAGCTGAGAAATATACACGCCTTGTTTATATTTCCTAAATATAAATATAATTCCTGAATAATCTCATTTCTGCATTCAGTTTTAATTCAATCAAATAAAGTTTTTCAAGTCATTTCCCCCTCACCTTCTTTTCTCAAAGTACTTAAATCAGCAATAAAATCAAGAGCATAAGAGGTCATTTAATCCCTCTGATGTTTCCATGATTGAAGTCTGGGATTAACCCAAGCCAAGATTCCTTCTTTGGGTGGAGAGCGTCTTGACCTTTTCATGCTGCTTTCTTGTCTTTGTCAGCAAATGTGCGTGCCTGTAAGGCAGCAAGTGTGGTTAAAGCGGGCAGAGGAGTGTACTGACAGCTGGATGAACTTTTCCTTTCTCTGCCGATGTGTTCACACATGCAGACTGGCTCCGGTATCACAGCTTTGCACGCCAGGTGATGAGCTGAGATTTTGTTGTTTTTTGTTTTTTTTTCAGGGTGATTTTCCTTCAGGTGAGCATGAACGAGGGCCTCACCTACATCACCAGTTCTGTCCACATCACCACTACAGAATGCGTGAGTGCTGAATTAAGACATGTTGAAATGTTTCAACAACACGTTCACGTTTACATTTTTCTTTGGTGTGCTGCCTTTTTAGATCAAATCCCCCCCCAAACACTTTTTCTGTTTTTCTTGTCTTACTTTGTTGGTTTTTCATCAGAGGAGGCCTTGAGCTCTGTTTTTCTTTCATCTGAGTGCATTTTTGATCCTTCTACTGTCTGCTTTATTGTAGTTTGACGGCACCATTGTGCTAATATCAATGCTGGTCTTGTTCCTGCTGTTGGCTCTTCTGCTGATGTGGTGGTTCTGGCCTCTCTGCTGCACCGTGGTAAGTTTCCTTCATACGCATCCATTGTCCCATTTTTAACTTTTAAAAGGAATAACTTTTATTGGAAAACAATTGAATCTTCTTCCAAGGTTTTGACTTGTTTTTATCAATTTGGACTTCAATTTCCCTGATGTGATTAATATAATCATTGTTCTGTGCAAATATCACGTTCATACTGTACATGCAAATTGGAAATAAAACACTCACTTGTTCACTCTTTATCTGACTTATTTTTCTGATTATTTTAAGTCTCCTAAGCAAATATCCAACATGAATCCTAAAACTGACGAGATCTATCAAAATACTGCAATATTTCTTTTATTTTTGTATGTCTTTTGGATTATTTTCTTTTCTTTCCTCTCACTCCACCTTTTGGTTTCTCTGACTGAGGTTTCACCATTCCTTGGTTTGTACATGAAATAATAAAGTTAATAGCAAAAACATGATTTTTTTCTTATTATGCACAGGTGATCAAGGAACCTCCACCACCACCGCCTCCAGAGCCCGTGAGTCACAAGTTACCAAAAATATACCAAATTTTCCACAAAATGAATTCTATTTAAGAACAAGATTTTGATTCTTAAATGTCTGTCAGAGAAAACAATCTGTGTCTTGATAAATTTCCCTCTGGTAGGAGTCAGATGAAGATGATGGAATGCCGAGGAAGAGGTGGCCCACCGTGGATGCCTCGTATTACGGGGGAAGAGGAGTTGGTGGCATTAAGCGCATGGAGGTAAAACTACACGTTTGAAACTTTAACATGTACAAAAGGTAAAAAATATAGCGTGAAGTGCATTTCCAATGTGAAACTCCAAGGTGCGATGGGGGGAGAAAGGCTCAACGGAAGAAGGTGCCAAACTGGACAAACCTAAAAATGCTGTGGTAAAGATGCCAGAGCAGGAGTTCGAACCCTACGAACCCAAACCTCGAAAACCGCACCGCCGCCCCCCACAGCAGAAGACGTGGTACTCGCCAATTAAAGTGAGAATATGAACATTTTCTCGAAACAAGGAAATTTAGACTTTCTTAAGATTCCATTTTTGCTGTGTGCGCATGTTTTTTACTTTTACAGTAATTTTTTTTACCTATTTGGGGTTTTTTGTGACATTCCTAGGGCAAATTAGATGCTCTGTGGGCTCTGTTCAGAAGAGGCTACAACCAGGTATCCCTGATGAGACCTCAGCCCGGAGATCAGGTGAGGCTGCAAATGCATTTCATTTAATCTGCTGAAATCTCTCATAATCCTGAAATTCTATACAATTGAAGGGATTGCTGTGTGTACAATCAACACCCAGGAGCTTTTAATTGTAAGTTAGATGACAGACAAGGATTTTCTGTCTGTATTGTGAGTTTCTGTGTCTGCCTTGGTACATAAGGATGTGTTGGAGAGCAGCGTGTAAACCCCAGCTAAGAGTTTCTGCACACACACTTACATTCATGTTGAGTCAAAGAGCTACTGATAGAACTCTCCTTGTAAAAGGAGCCAATTGTTAGCACACAAGGAGTCTCTTTTTGCTTAGTGGACCGATCCCCTCTTCCAAAAAATTACTAGTTTTACTTCAGTTTGGGTGTCTTTAAGTCCAACTTTTTAAATTTTACATTTCTTTTTCTGTAAATGTAGCAATTGTGACTTCTTTTTTTTATTTTATCCCTCCATGTGTGAGACAAAAGTGAGCACAGTCCTCTGTCTTCTAACCTTGACCCTGTGAGTCACATCCCATAACCCCAAGAGACATGTTTTTATCATCACACCGGTTG
Organism: Oryzias latipes; assembly: GCF_053564925.1. NCBI lineage: Eukaryota > Metazoa > Chordata > Actinopteri > Beloniformes > Adrianichthyidae > Oryzias > Oryzias latipes. The sequence continues at coordinate 25,599,143 of NC_136251.1, read as the reverse complement.
TCATGGCGAAACATCTGCACTGTTATAAATACGGTCATTGTGGCTCCACAAAGCTGATTCCACATCATCTTTTGAATGGGACGACTCATCTACAATGTATAACAGGGCTAGTATGTATATTACTTGTACATTGAGTCTAAAAGTGCTAACCAATCCATAGTTGGATCTGTTTTCTTCCTTCCATCCTGGATTTGGTTTGCAATCAGGACAAATCGGATTCTGTCAGGGGCAGAAGTTTCTGGACTCTTTGTCAGCTGTTTTCTGTGAGACTATGGTTCTCCGGGCCATTCAGTAATGACCCCTAGAACTCCCTTCACGAGCCATTAACTGAGGAAAATGAAACGCTATTTTTCACGTGAAAGAGAAAAAACGGGGCGGGAGGAGTTCACTTTTATTTCCAAGCGAGCTGCTGAGGAGAACTGGTGCTAATGACCATGTAAAACACAAAAGATGAATGTGATTTCTGTTATCGGACAAAGTCTGGCTCGGATATACGTTCTTACAGCTTCCTGTGCTGGAGTTGCGCCATATTTTTTAGTTGTTTAGAGGAGAAAATGCACAGTCGGGTCACAGAAAGGTCAGCAAGGTAGTTGCTGTCGTCACACTCCCCACTCTGGCCTGATAGGCAGGAGATAAGATGGAGATAAACCGCTTTCTTCTCTCATTACTGCTACATCACTGCCTCTGCAAACAGCCATCAACGGGCGTGCAGGTTTGCCACCTTCCCCTTTTTGTACTTCATCCCATCCCGATGTTCGTGTGCATGCACATGTGTGTCAGCTCTCCTGAGTGAGTGTCACACGAACAAACGGGGAGTTGAAAGGCCACAAGCCATATTGTGACAGACGAGATTCCTTGTCTTTGTCTGACAGCACTGATGGCACTGTCATTCAGCTGCAGGCCGGACCGCAGGCCAGACATCAACCCTCTGTCCTCACAGACAGCAAAGGGGATGCTGCCCCTTCTTCAACTCTCTCTGTTTCTTTGCTTTTAAGGGTTTAGATAGTTACTAAAATCTAAAAATAAAGTCGTCAAAATAGCTGGACAGAAAGGTGAAACTAAAATATATATAATTTAAAAAAAATTTACACCTTTATTTGCAGATAAGAGAAGACCAAAACCTCTGGAACACTTTGATATGTTAATTTCACGTCATTAAGTTAATTTTTGTATTTAAATGTGTACATTTGTGGTTCTATGCTCTTTGCTGACAAGCAAACTTTCATCAGCTTCAGAAAATTACATCAACAATCACATTGTATATCATCTAAGACCTAAATATCCACGTCGGAAGTGTTAATGTTAATTAAATATCTTAATTCTTAAAGTTTTCACAGACGACTGCGTCTTTTGCCATTTTAGTCTCATTGAAAGTCCACTATGATTATGCTGTTTTTAGCCAAAATCAACAAAAAAAACGTCGTTTTCTAGGACATAGTTTCTACAGAGCGGCAGGAGTTTATTAGAAATTTAATTCTTAGTTGTGGGCGAACCATTGTTGCAGAGTAAGCCTGGCCTCGCGTCCCTTCATCACTTTGTTTACACTCTCTCCCCTTAGCTTACAGCTCCTCACACCCCCAACCTAACGTTACCAGTTCAACAAAAGTGAAGAGCAATATTGCAGCTATCCAGCCGTACAGTTTTGAGCCAGATGAGGAAAAAACAAAACGTACATGATTCTAGTCGTCTACAGGTGAATGCATCAGAATGGAGCGGAGCAGGTGTAGCTGCAGCTTGTGAGGCACCAATTGTAGCACTGTTGTTCCCAACAGCAGTTTTTCATCAGCTCCTGATTCACAACAATTTGAATAAAGAAATACTGAGAAATGCAATTTTAAACTTTATTTTCTTTATATTTGTCCTCCATCATTTGAAAATACAAGAACATATTTAAAAAAAAACAAGATTTACAACGGAGTAGGTCTTTTTCAGACAATCTCAGTCAAATGTCAGACGCTGGACTGTAAGGGGAAATTACAGCTATGAAACACACATGTGGACGTTTGTGTGTGTGAGTAAAGTGCTGTAATGTCATGTGAGGTGACAGGCTGTGCTGTCACGTTTGATGTTGCTCCTCTCTCCATTTCTGGACATGTGTATGTGCATGTGTGTGTGTCTGTGTGATAAAACTAAACAGACTAAGGAGTGATGTGAAAAGAGATACTGGAGGCATTTGAGGATTTTTCTTTCGTTTTTTTGATGTTTTAGATCAAACAATCGCCTTGGGGGGGGGGGGGGGGGGCAGTGAAATATTTTAGCAATACAGACATGCAAGCTAGCTGACTGACTGTCTTAAGTGACACATTTTTGAACTCTTACTCATCTTCTGCAGGAGGCTGGATTTTTTTTTTTTTTTGGACACTTGGAGTCAACCCCCTAACCCCCCCCCAGTTTAGCTGTTATTCATGAGGCTTCATTCAGGCCATATGCTGTGGTTGAGGCATGCTTACAGTCACACACACACAGACACACTCATATTCATGAGCTTGCGCTCTCATTGTGTCCATATGCTCTCCGTTGTGTTGTGCTGCTGTTATGCTGCTTGCAAACTTGCTTTTTTCCCTCCAGTCGTCACTCTCCCCACCCCACCCTGGCCGGGCTGCCTTCAATCAATTACACACCCCTCATATGTGCTCACAAAAAACACAATGGCCCCTTCAGTCACAATGCTACCACTGCTGGGGTCCTCTTAATGGCCCCTGTGTGACTTTAGGGCCTCCCTGTGTAATAAGGTGTTATAATCAGACCACCAAGGGTCTCTGCATGCTTTGACTGAGCAGGATATGGTTGAGGATCTCCATGCTGCAGGAAAATGACATATGAAAATATTCTTAGGGAAAACAGTTCCTATTTCTAAATTTGACACCAAGTGAGAACATTTGTAGGGACATTTATGGCATCAACTATCTGTTCTACATTTATCAGGACCTGTCTTTGCTTGCATTATGGCTGTGGTGGAGCAGATGTGGGGAGATAACAGAAGCAGCTCTGTGGGCTCTCTGAGGACCCAGACACTCATCCATTTGTCTGCAAAAGTGAGCAAAGGCTCACACGCATGATCTCGTCTGCTATAGCTTAATGCTTATTGATATTACACAGAGAAACTTTGTTATCCTAGAACTTTGTTGCAATGAAAAGAGGCGCTGCTAGATTTTTTGAAGTCTTGTGCAAAAGATTCACTGGAGGCTCCCTCACAAAATAAAAATTCACAAACAATGTTAATATAAATAGAAAACCTTTCAGCAACCTCTTTTGCAAACAGCTGACAGTGTTTAAAGTCCCCCAAAAAGAATTTAGAAAGATTTGATGCCTATTGATACAAAAATGCATCAAACAACTTTGGCTCCAAAGTTTAGCATCTACTTGAAAGCAAAAACACAAGTACATTTGTTTTGTTTTTTTCCTAGCTGGACATGAATTCATGTATCAAGGGGTTAAAAATACACAAAAACTTAAAAAGTACAAAAAACTAAACAATTTTCTGATTCACAATAATTTGGTCTCCACCATTTTCCTGGCTCTTCTTTGTGTACAGTTTTCATCTTGTTCATATGTCCTCCAGGGTCGTTGTATTCGCTTCCAGCGCATCAGAGATGAAGGACCCTCTCCAAAGCATGAGAGTCTTCCTCGTAGGCCTCGTTCTCCCTCAGCAACTCCTCCTTCTCCTCCTCCTCCTCCAGCTGAAGAGCAACCCTTGGTCTCTGTCTCTGTCCCCCGGACAAAGCCTCCATCCAGAGGACCTCGCACCGCCCTGCCTTCCATCGCAACACCTCCGTCTCGAGCACCCCCTCCCATGGTGCGACCTCCGCCGTGTACACCCCCAGCTCGTTTACCCCCAGGGCCCCCACCCTCCCGACCGCCACCGAGGCTGTAAAAAAAGAAGAGAAAACGCAGTGCACAATCATTACGTCAAAAATGTGTAGACTCAGACAGAAGACATTTCTTGACCACCACCACCCCTGTGCCTTGTTGCTGGACAGCAAAATGTATCCGCTGTGGTTTCTGATGGAGCACAGCACTCCAAAGACGAAATAACCATGCAGGTGCTTTATCCGGACTGTGCATTAGGTCAAGTAGGCTAGCTAGACGGTGAGAGGAAGTGCAATCATTTCTGGAAATCCAACCTCTGAGGGATTTGGTGTTGCTAAATGCTAGATTTTTGCATGATTGGGGAAAGTAAACAGGAAATAGAAGAGTTTTGTTTGTAATTTTGACCAACACAGCATGTAAGGAAAGATAAATGGCAGTAAGAGCTATGTTGTTGTTTTTTTTTCTTTTAGTCATCACCAACTGAGCATTTTCTATGTAAACGTAATTTTTTCAACCAAAGAAACATTTTCTGCAACTTTTTTCCCCTAATTTTTTAATAAATAAACAATGACCTTGTTGCAACTGCAGGCCAGTTTTTTTAATTACTTTTATTTATTGTAACACAGGCCCTTAAGTTTTTCCTAAAGCGGGGTGGGTTTTTTAGACTCTATGGGGCAGGGGCATGTAGACGGGTTTTCTGCACAGACAAATATGCAAGACTTTGTTAACAATGTGCTATCTTCATGGCTTGTTTTTAGCTTTTTTTTACTGACTGAAATGATCATTTGCATTATTTCTTTAACAACTTTTATGTTTTCAATAAAGTTTTTCTTTTTTTTTCTCAGCCTCCCCTATAAGAAATTCTTTTATGGAGATTAAAAATGATAAATTTCACTATTTCATATTGTAAATCAGCCTACAATCACACCACACTGCAGATATTTTTAGAGTGAAGTAATTAGTTAATTGGATAATGCATGATGTAATATTTGGTAATGTAATTACCTTTCCTTCTTATTAGGAAACCTGTAATCTTTCCCAGATATTTTATACCAATAACCTTTGAAAGGCTGCTATAGATCACAAGATTGTACATTTGTCTAAAAAATAGATTTTTATGGATAACATTGTTGTGCTTCCAAATCCTTCACTGATTTTACAACAGTAGGATTTGAATCAAGGTGGCCTATATACTAAAACTAGAAACAAGAAAATCTGAAAAAACACAAGTAAATTAAGAAGTTTAAAGATTATATACAACCAAAAACAAAGTTGAAACCATGTAAAAGTATGTATTTCAATATATTTTAATGTACTTCTCATTTTTGCAGTGTCTCTGGGGTCAGTGTCAACCACACCTGCAAAAATATATGAGATGAACTGAACAGCTATAGCAATGTGCAACAACACGAGCGTGTATCTATAAACACAAAATGAAATTCTAACAAAATGTAAAGCATTGTGCAAAGATTCCTTTCAAGACCTTTGAAGACGTTCAGTACGTGTGCAAAAAAAAAATCATTACTCAAGGTCTTTTTTTTTTTTATGGAGTGCTCATCAGTTTTTGCAAGTTTCCATAGTTTGACCACTTTCCTATGACACCAGTATAGTTAGTCATAGATTTACTCCAACACCTCATGGCTACATGGCTTTCTTCTGAGATGATCCTTATTGACGTGAAGATCATCCATTTTTAGGTTATTCTTGTATGAAAAGGAGACTAAATTTAGCTCAGGTTTTGTTTACGCTGAACTGAACCATTTAAGGCAGAACATTTTCAAGAAAGAAAAGTGCTCATGCTCCAGTCTGAGAAGCTTCAATGACGTGTGTTCAGTGTGGATGTATGTGTGAAGGCACAGCACCCTCAAGTGACCAAACAACACAATGACAGAAGACAAAAACCTGAGTTCCATCATCTGTTTATTTCCCTGCATAAATATATTTATTTCTTCTAAAGAGAAGACATCAGATGAGATCTAAATGAAAGGTTTCCATCATGAAGTGGGAGCATTTTTTATAGCGGATGCATGACAACATTTACTTCTTAAAGTATTTTCCTTTCAATTAAAGGCTTTTCAAATGCAATAAAGGTTTAAACTGTTGAGTTAGTAGACACTTTCTCACAAACCATTATTCAACAGAAAGGTTTAAGCTCATGTTACTCTATGCTTGAGATCATGGCAGCACTGTTTGAGTCCTCTGGATAAAAAAAAAGCAGGCTCTCTTCATGTTTTTCTCTTTTTCTTCTGCATTTTCTTCCCAGACAGCGCCCCCTTCTGGGCTCCTCGAACCATGCCTCGGAACTGGCCTTGCAGTTTGGCGCGCTTCCTGAAAAACACGTTTTTAGACACCTTTAGCAAAAGTTTTTTTTTAAGTTTACCACCTGGCAGGAAAGCGGTTAGTACCTGCGATTGAGCTGGGACTTCTTTAGAGGTATGTAAGCATATGGGTCAAGTTTTCCTTTCTTCTTCACATCTCCTTTTCCTTTCTGTGAGAGGAAATACGTTTCTGAGCAACGGCACACTTTAGTCAGCCGACATTTTTCCAGCATACTCACTTTTGATTTATAATCACTTCCCCAGTCTTGCGCCTGTCCCAAAGGTCTGTGGATGCCAGATCCTCCAGCTGACCAAAGAACACAATATTGTTGTTTAAATGTCCTGAGACAATAAAAACGTGTTTGAATTTTAAAAGGTTACCTTTATATTTCGAAATGGGTTCAGTTTCCATGTCATCAAAGTTGTCATCTTGAAACTTCCTCTTTTGTGACTTCTTCTGTGGTTTTGTGGGAGGAAAATTAACAGTCATCACAGAAGTAGATCAAAAAAGACGCTTCATTTGTTCTTTTAACCACTTACAGTTTTCACTCCTGTTTCTTCGAGGATATCTTTCATCTCATCTCCATCTGTGAGGGAAATAAAAACATGTATAAAAAAAATTCAGACAAAAAAAAAAGCAGCTCATTACCTCTTACCTTTATCCTTTGCTTCCTCCTCTTCCTCCTCTCTAATGATGAGCCGTCCATCTGAGGTGACTTTAAAGCCGTGGTCCCCCTTGACAACTTTTTTCGGCTGTGGTTTGGTGGCTGACAAACAACAAAGACTTCGTAAGCTAGCAAAGTAAGATACAAATCCTCCACCAATAATAACTATTTTACCTAAAACTCTCTGAGAAACCTTCGGATCCAAAAAGTTAAGCGGGTCATCTTCCTCGCCCTCTTTGAGCCACACCCGTCCTTTCTGCTGTTTTCCTGTCTTCTTCTGTGCGTTACGACCCTTTCCTTCATCCTCCGACAAATCGCTGTCAGACTCCGCCAGGATGTCTTCAATGCTGCAATAACGGAAAAAAAAAAAAAATGTAACATTGACATTTGAGACGAACAGTCAAACTTGAGTTGGCTCAAGCGCAGTACCTTTCACTTTTCATTTTTGGTCCCTCCTCTTCGTCAGCTGAGTCGTCCTGCTCCTCGGAGGCCTGTTTTCGTCTCTTACTGCGAGCTTCGGCTTTCCGGATGTTTACCAGCACTTTGTGGTGTTCTTCAGGCAGCATGCTCTTCACCAGCTCAAATCTAGACACGAAGCAGAACTAAGAGTCTTTGATTTAAAAAACACCAAATACAGCATTTCCAGTACTTTTAAAACAGTTCCAGTGCCTAAACCTGCTCGCACTGCTTCTTTAAAATGCGAAAAACAGCAGATTTTGCATAAACTTTCGCTCGCTCTGCACTTTGACTGAAGCTCCGCCCACCCTCACAGCCTCACCTCTCCATAAATGAGCCCGCCCACAAATGCTGGAAAGATAAAATGATTGGCTAGAATCATTTTACCGGAAAAACTGAGTAGAATATCGGTGATTGAAATTGATAAGAAGCACTACAACCGGTGTGTTTATTCGGTAACGGTAGTTCTGTTTACATCGGTACTGTACCAACTTGAGCTTCGGTACCCATCCCTAACAGAACATCATACAAGAGGAAGAGCACACAAGTGTCAAAAACTCACCCAAATTTTCTAATAAACTTGGTGAAAATATTCTTTAGCTTGGTTCTGAAGTGTCTCCTCATATCATCTTTGATGTTTCCGATGGCCTCCATCTGAGGAAAGATAAAAAAAAATCTTTATTTAAGACACTATGGTTGAAAATTAACATATATTTTAAACATTCCTAAAACATCCCTTCTAAGGCATAAATAACCCTAAGTCTTAAACAGCTCTTCTGATCTTTTATTGGAATATATTTCCAAAGACATACTGACAAAAGAACCAGGAAGATTTTAGTCAAATCTGCTCCCAAAGGCAAATAAAAAACAAGTACAATTCTGGATCTGACTCATCGGCTGATAAAATTAAGATTTTTTTCTATTTTGATATTAGATAAACTTTGACTTCCAGTAGACACAATGTAAGCATTTGTACCATCACTGTGACATGTGAGGCCAGCGTCTTAGGATCCATGATGAAGAGGATGACCTTGATGAAGCCTAAGGCAGCTTTGACCACCTCTCTGGTGCGGGACGACAGCAGCAGACAGACGTTGTTGAGCAGCTGCTCTAGGGTGGATTCCTCAATGAAGTCTGAGTTAACAACAAAGAAAAAAAAAAAGCACAAGCTTAAAGTCTCACTCTCATAAGAAATGCTGTATTTGGTGTTTTTAATAATGTTCTTCTGATGATGGAGGACGTATATAAAGAAACTTTAGATTAGAATAGAATTTCTGAGTATTTTCTGAACATTTTTTTATTCAAATCGTATATGATGACAACATTTCACTAGACACTGTAGTGCAGCAGAAGATTAGAACACGTGCTTTAAGTTGATTCTAATAATAATCCCCTTTGCCAGTAGATTCCACCTTTTAACATCATGTGGCTCAGTTATCTAAAGATCTAAACAGAAATGGCAAAACTTTATTAACTAAAGCAAATTACCCAAAACAACAAACCCAACACTGTATTTCAAGAAGTCAAGTCACTTTTTTTACCCTTAGATTGGCCAGAGGTGCGACTTATATATTGTATATTCGTTATTTTCCTGCTAACAACCAGTTTCCCTACAACAGCTGTTTCTCAATTACAGGCGCTAGAGGGCACTGTAGGTGCATGCGTCAGTATTTGCTGCCAACGGCATCACAGATGAAGAAGCGTCGTCCGAAACAAACACGGATAAACAATCGTTTGCATTGAGACAATACTTTTGTTCTTTTAATTTTTTCTCTCCTTGGAGTAATGCAGGACAGCAAGTCATCAAACTGAGACATCTGAAAGTGCCATCATTCAGATGCAGCACCTGTGGTATAGAAGGTAACAATTGCGTAAGAAAAGAAAAAAAAAAGACTGAATGATCTCATGAACCCATAAACGTGATTATCAACGCTTTAGTAGAGCTCTTTAAAATTAATCTTCCGTGATTTATAAACGAGATATACAGTCAAAGCCTTCATGTAGTGATGAGGCTACAAACTTCAGACAGTAGTTTCTCCACATGCAATGGGAGCGTCTAGTTTATGAACACAGTTTTGGACAAGCATTGAGGATTAAATTTGACGCGTGTCAAAAGAAGCAGCATGCGCAAATTTAACGAATGACTCAGGTTTGGTGTGAACACAGAATTATGCAGGGCTTGGCAAATTTGTTTATAAATGTAGGACTTTTCTCTTAAAAGTGCGACTTATACTACGGAGTGACTTGTATATGTTTTTTTTCGTTCTATAGTATGCATTTTTTTTGCTCCTGCGACTTATACTCCATAAAATACAGTATTTATTTAAATTGTTAGCTTTTTTCTACGAAGCCAAAGAGTCACAATGGCTTCGGAGCCTCAGGTTGCAGACCCCTGGTGTAAACCAATAGCTCAGTTGACGGGAAGAGGCGGGCGGGGTTGCTCCGTGCCACAGTCCCGTCTAAAACTCAGAGGCAAATTTCTAATTAACTGCAGCTCAGCAGACACTTTGTTCTAGAAAACGACATTATCATAATTAAAAGGACCACTGGAAGCGCTTTTAAAATAGATCCAAAGATGATCGGAGTGGGACTTTAACCCCGCCCACAAATACTAGCCTCACTAGACTCACCTTTGTATTCAAACACCAGCCGTGTCAGCGCCAACACCGCGCAAGTCATCATGGTGACAGAGCCTGTGAGGCCAGCGTACACCAAAACCAAAAACTGCTCAAGGGCATCTGGAACACAAACAGAGGTGGCAACCAGGATTGTTGGTGGATTAAATCTGAATCAATGCACAAAAAAACAAAGCTTTACCTTTAGTGTTACCACAAAATCGAACAAAGGCATTTCCTATTTCTACCAGGAGACTGTAGGCGCTCTTTCGGGCTCCAGCAGACACCTCCTTGGTACATATGATCACCTGCAAGAGACGACATTGCCGTAGAAACCACAAACATCGGCGAGTAACTAGTCTGCTCTCCGATTAGTGCTGGTACCTCTGGCAGCAGCGCAGTGATGAAGTCCCTGTTGCTCTCATCTAGCCTTTTCACTATGTGGAGCAAACACCTCAACCTCGGCTGGAAAAAGAACAAAACAGTCAGACGACACCAAGAAATACCTCCTCTACAGATTTAGGAGGAAGACATCTTACCCTTTTTGCAGGAGAGGAAGCTTTCTTCAGGGTGTCCAGCAGCACCGCTTTGAGTGTTTCCAGGTTGGACACCACGAACGACTTGCACTGTTCTCTCTCTGCTCCACACAGCTCCTCCAGCACGCGGTAAGCCTTTTTCTGCATGCCTGGTTCCTTGACCTGAGAACAGATGCATCAACAAACAAGCAATTAACAACGCAGGTTAACTATCCATCGAAGTGAAGCTTAGAAACCTTTACCTCCAAATATGGTCTAATCAGCTCAAAGGTTTTAGTCATTGTTGCCTCGTCTACAAAAGGAACCATTGCTACCACGAGATCCATCACAGACAACCTGAGAAGCAGATGAGGTCAGAGCAATAGAAGCAAAAAGAGTGACTACAGTAAATAATGCTGTTTTGCAACATTTAACTAATTATTTCAGATTTAATATCAGTAAATCCATCTCAGCGTGTCTTACCGGATGAACTCTGAGCTGTCGGCGCTGGCCAACCTGTCCGTGGCTTTTTGCATAAAGGTGCAGATCAACTGAAGAAAGATTGAGAAACGGTTAGTCGTTGACATTCAAAATTTAAGGTCAGGCATTTCTCCAGACTTTTTTGCCCCCAATCTGATTAAAAATCATTTGATTTTGAGTATCTGCGGATCCGCTGATCCGATACTTTTGTAAGAGAAAAAAAATAAACAAATTTAATACACATGGTACCCCTATTTTTATTTATCCCTTAGCACTTAAACAGTGCACTTCTGTGAAGTACCTTGAACAATGAAGTAACTAGTGCAAATATCAACTAGTAAAAAAAGTCAACCATTTACTAGAAAAAAATGTTAACTAGTAAAAGTAGGTGCTAATTAGTCATTTGAGTTTCGTGACCGTAGCTTTAGAATCTTCAGAGGTATTAGTATTTATTGATTATGATCCATGTTCATTCGTAAAAAGTAAACAAAGTAATTTTCTTCTAAAATCTTTAGTTGCAGAATATCTATCTTTCTATAGAATAGAATAGATTATCTTTATTTCTATAGCACTTTTCCCAGAACGAATCACAAAGTGCTTTACAAAGAGCATAAAATCATATCAAAACACAAAAATTAATAAAATACAATAATAATAATAATAAAACAAAACACAGTAAAACAAGGACTAAAATCAACTAAAAGCTCTCCTGAATAAAAACCTCTTGACCTGAGATTCAAAACACTGAGTCGATCTGACGCAATGACAGCTGAAGACGGTTTAGGGAGCGTTGCAGTACAACAATAAGGTGAGAATGTTTGTTAACTGTAGCTTCAGGGTCTTCAAAGACAATGAACATTTATATATGTCAGGACCATAAATATATGGACAGAGATAAATTTTTCGGCCACGGTCCGAGGTTGTGAGGCTACAGCATTTGGCGTCTGCCACCGTTTGCCACTCAAGTGCCTTTTTGGCATTAGTAATCCCCACACTGTGCCCTCAAAACAACATTTTTCTCCTCTTTTCCACCTCGCCAACGATAACTTCTACTTCACATTGAGTGAAGTTACGTTTTTTTGATTTCCTCTCTGTGTTTGCCATGATCTCGCAAGACATGAATATTAATTTGTGGGCGTTTCACGGACTATTTATGGGCAACTATAGGCGTGTCATGAAGCCGCAAAAGCTGCGCAGCATTTAGAATTGGTTGTGATTTATTAAGGGAAAGATGCGTAGGATGTGCGTGCGCACGGTTTTATAAATCCGAATATTTCTGAGCGTACGCACATCCTATGTTTCATCCGTACGCCACTTCTGACGCAAATCCTACGCAAAGTTTTATAAATGAGGCCCCAGATGCTGGGTTTTTCCTTCTGAATGCTCTGCCAGGCCTTAACTGCAGCGGCTTTCAGTTGCTGTTTGTTTGTGTGCCTTTCTGTCTGAAGTTTAGTCTTCAACCAGTGAAATGCATGCTCAATTGGGTTAAGATCAGGTGACTGACTTGGCCATTCATTTAAGAATATTCCACTTCTTTGCTTTAATAAACTCCTGAGTTGCTTTGGCTGTATGTTTTAGGTCGTTGTCCGTCTGTATTATGAAACGCCGCCCATTCAGTTTGGCTGCATTCACCTGGATCTGCACAGACAGTATGTCTCTGAACACCTCAGAATTCATTGGGCTGCTTCTGTTCTGTGTCACGTCATCAATAAACACTAGTGTCCCAGTGCCACTAGCAGCCATGCAGCCCAGACCATCACACTGCCTCCACAGTGTTTTACTGATGATCTAGTGTGCTTTGGATCATGAGCTTCTCCACGCCTTCTCCATACTTTTCTCTTGCCATCATTCTGGTAGAGGTTGATTTTGGTGTCATCTGTCCAAAGAATGTTTTTCCAGAACTCTGCTGGCTGTTTTAGATGCTTTTTAGCAAAGTCCAATCTAGCCTTCCTATCCTTAAATAAAACCAAATCCATTAAGAACTTTTAGTGAAGAAGGAAGAAGGTACCTGCATGTCGGTGACCGTTAAATAAACCTTGATGGTATCCAGGATGGCCATCCGGTAGCTCCCAGACTCTCCGGCTGCAGGCTGCTGACTGTACACGTTAAAGAGGATGGGGAGGAAATTTTTGGAGAAGCGTCCCAACTCCACCTTTTCTTCCTCTTTAAAAAAAAATCCGAAAACATCTGAGATTATTGGACGTTTTCATTGATCTTTTGTTTGTCGGCTTCCTGTGACAACATGCATGGTCTCACCGGAGGAGCAGCTCTTGTTGATGAGAGTGCGCAGTCCCTGACACACCGGGAGTCTCAGGTCTGGCCGTTCATTAATGGCCATACCCAGAGTGCGAGCAATGCCTTTGAAGGACGCCATCAGGTCCACAGGACATGTGCAGAAGCCAGGAAGCATGGTCCAAATCTGACACACACCAAAAAAAGAAAGAAATAAACCTTCGTCTTCTTTGATCAATACTAAACAGCAGCCATTGATCATTTTTGACAAATTCCTGCAACACCTGTAACCCCTGTGCTGTCTTAGATGACCCCACCCTTACATTGCCGTGTTCTCCCTACCATGACTAAGGTGGATAAAGGTGGAAAGATTTCATGTAATCCATGGACACCAGTGAAGATCACAAATCATTGAAGAAAAAAGGTTCAGCGCACTGTCTAGTGGGTCTAGATGACCCAACTCCCAACGTTAAAGTGCCTAGGATACCATAAGGGTTAAATAAGATTTAGCTCAGAAGTCAGCAGCTTAAAGGTTTTAGTAAATCTTTTACACAAGTTTCCAAAGATAACTAAAGACATGAAATGACATTAAGTTGAAAAATAAAAAGGATAAAAGTGCAAATCAATAAATAAAGGGGCATAGAAAAATATAACTAGCGAGTTTCAGAGGACTGAATGGTTATGCTGCAGGCAGAAACCGGCCCAGACGAGCAGCTGCTGTCCAGATGCCTTTGATCCGACTCTCAAAAGTACAGTGTGAAAGAATACTGAACCACAGAAGGTGGAGCGTTTTTCAACATTTTTGGTTTAATCAGAGTCCAGTATAAATGTGGTTTGAGCGTATAGATGCATGCAACAAGATCAGCTGCAATTGATTAGTGTTATTATTCAAAAGTTCACATCCGCACCGTTACTCTAAGCTTACTTTAAATTCAGTTTTTTTTAACTTTCGTTAAAACTTTATTTCAATGATCACTCCTTTAATATTTCTTTTGATGTTTTTTGTAAGGCAATGTGCTATACAAATAAACCTGCCCTAAAACCCAAGGCATTGGACAATCCCGTCTTTTAGTGATTAAGGAGAAGTGAGTGAACTTCAACATAGCGTGAAATATTCTTTTTTGTAGATGTTGCTAATTAACTGAAGCTCCTTCTTCCCGTTTGTCAGTGTAACCATGTGTGAAGTACATTTTGGAACACGCCGACCATGCTTCACACCCACCACTGAATCTGTACTGTGTGGGACTTTAATATCAAGCTCAGGACAAAACTAATTCTTCATGTACCTGAAGCTGCAGTGTCTGGTAGACTTTGGCCTCTAGTTTGTTTCCTGCCTGCTCCAACTCTTCAGCTGCAACACAAAGCAGTGACATCTGTTATCATGTAAAAACTTTACAATCCTGAGTTCTCACTCGGTTTTACCTCTTTGCTTGAGAGTAGAAGCCAGTGGGAGGAAATAAGAAGTAAAAAAGCCAAGGTTGGTGTTCTTCACATGATCTCGAATGACGGGAATGAGCCAGCTGCGTGGGAACTCCATGTCATCACTGAAACAAAACCGGCGGGTTAAACAAAGACTTAAAGACAAAAGCTCCTCCACTGAATGTCCTCACTTTTGCCCGGTGATGTTGAGCGGCACAGCAGCCAGCACAAGCTGAGGACCCATGCTCTCCACAGCTCCTCCCACGGCCAGGTCCAACTCCCCGCTGAAGGGGAACTGAGGAGTGGATCGCAGGTCTGCAAGAGACTGGAGGGACTACCCGCCACACAATACACGTCCTTAGGAAAAACATATCTTCATTTATTCTAAAGAAGAAGAAAAAACTCAGTCTTGCTTAATACCTTGGTCATGATGGCATGAGCTTGCTTCCCTGCCACTCTGTAAAAGCATCCAAGGATCTGCAGCACAAAGGGCCAGGAGGCATGGAAGCGATAGGACAGTCCGTCCTCTACGGTGCTGGAATACATTTGATGATTATTAATGCAGAAAAGAGGGAAAAGGGCTCTGATGGCTTTTGCTATTAGTTTTCAGTCATACCGGAACATTTTGTAGACATATGAGGCGTTTCCTGCAGAAGCAGTGGCTTTGACGACGCCTATTTTCTCCATGTGAGGGGCAACACATTCCGTTAGTAAAGTCTGAAAAAGATAAACAATAGTTTTGAGAATGATTTGACAAAGTGAAGCGTTTTTGAGTGTCATAACTTTGTATGTTTTACCTTGAGCGTGTTGGTTGCAGCGGAAACCACTGAAGTGTGTGGAGAAAGCAGGCAGGACATGGCAGCTGAGAAGAGGCGTGGGAGGTGACCCAGACTCAGAGAGCTCTGCAAACTAACAGAACCAACAACGGTTTCTTCTGATGGGAAATCTACCACGGAAGATTAGGACCACCATAAGAAAAAAAATACATCGATGTACAAGAATAAAGTCGTAAAATTATGAGAAAACATTATGAGAGACTGAAGTTGTGTATCCCGGCCACTCGTAGGCAAAACATCCTGGACAGGTCTTCAGTCTGTCGCAGGGCGACAATCGCACACCCTTTACATCTAGGGATAATTTAGAGTCAGCAATTAACCCATGAAGCATGTTTTTGGACGGTGGAAGGAAACCAGCGTCCCTGGCGAAAACCCAGGCATGCACAGGGAGAGCATGCAAACTCCACACAGAAAGGTCCCTCATTGGTGTTCTGTTTCAGGTCCCCCAGCCGGGGGCCTTCTAGCTGTGAGGCAAGAGCGCTAACCACTACGCCACCAAGGAGCACAAGCACAGGGGGCTTGTGGGGCGCCAGGATAGGCTCCGGCAGCCCATGACCCCAAAAGGGAAAAGACGATTAAGAAGATGAATGAATGAGAAAAAAGGGTCAAAATTCAACAAGAATAAAAACAGGTGTTGTAGATCTATGCAGTCTAAATGCATACTGCTTTTCACTCATTTATTTTATTCTAAAAAAAAAATAAAGTTTATTTGGGATTACTTTAGCCACTGTCATTTTATCTGGAAAGACAACCTGACTGTATTGATAAAGTGCATATAAAAGTCAATGGTTTTATAAACCAGTCAACAGTTCTTTTAATGATCAACATGTCCTGTCCATCACTATCCATAGATGTTTTATTCTACCTTTGTTTCCTTCATAATCAATCACAACATTGGTTCTTTTTTTGTTGTTGTTGCTCATTTTTTTTTCTTAGTAACTGTCTTTTGCCTTAATTCTCGTAAATTATCAATGTATAATTTATGAAGTTATAACTTTATTATTGTAACTTTATGTATTTTTTATGGTGGCTCTAATCATAAATCTGACCAGATTTGTGTTAAAATGTGCGTTTGTACCAGGCAAGATGAACATGTGCTTTCTCCATGACCGTGAGCCAGGCGAGCAGCGGCTGCAGGTCACTCTCACTGGGGAGATAATCATAGAGAGCCTGTGGATCATTAGAAGAGAGTTAAAATCCCCCAACAGGTTCGCTGACATGATGACATGCTGCCCTCTGTGTTCTTACTGTGATGATTTGTGCGTTGAGTTCTGGTGAAAGGGTCGAAGCGTTCGGCTTCCCACTGAACAGCCTGTGAAAGGCCTGCATGGCGCTGGCTGTCACCAGCTTCAGCCAGACAAACAGAAAAACGCGTTACAATAAAAAATACGTGCAAAACCGCAGGTGTGAAGCATTTGCAGGCTTCACATCCTCACCACATGGCTGAGAGTCATCACTCGCAGCAGAGTCTCACAGCAGGACTTGACAGCTCCCACAGGAAACGTTCCCAACAGTTCTTTCAACAGACAGAGCACGTGGAGCGTAGTGGTGTCCTCTTTGCCGCCTGAGCAAAAATAAAGAACAGGATTGACTGGAGAACCATAAAAAATACATTTTAATTCTGTGACTGTGTTTTGTACTTCTTAAAGTTTTTAAAAGCTAAAATTACTGTAAAGTTTCTAACAGTTGAATGCTTTTAATGTTTTGTGGATTGATTTTGTTTATTTATTTTTTAAACCCTAGTTTTTGCAAAATAACTGGCAAAAAATTAATCAAATGATCTTTAGATTCACCACCTTGAATTCATGTTGTAGTAAACAATCTTATGGTAGTGAATTATTTAACAAATCTCTGTATGCATTTGACCAATCGGATGGACCCCGTTTATAGTACCGTATATAGATGTTCGCCTTCTATGTAGACAAGGGTCATTTGGAGTCTAATTTAAGTTATGTTGACTCTTATTTAAATTAAACTGTTGCAGTGAAATGGAAAATGTTTTGGTTGTTTTGCTATTTGTTCATGAATCACAAGTTATATTGTCATTGCATTGCATTGTTAAATTGCACTCAATATCTTGGTCTAGGACAAAGGTATTGATGAATTCAATTATAACTAGGGCTGCACGATATGAGGAAAACTTGCGATATGCGATATTGGTGATTAATATTGCGATAACGATATAATTTGCGGTATATAAACAAATATCAAACCAACCAAAAACATAATTTCCATTTCAATGCAACAGTATAAAAATTATACTCCAAATGACCCTCGTCGACGTAGGAGGCAAACATCAAACATAAAAGGCCTCATTTGATTGATCAACAGCGTAAACGGGTCCTTCCGATTGGTTAAATGCATAAAGGGATTTATTTCATTTATTCAATATTTCAAGCTGCCATGAGATTGTTTTAGCACATGTAACCCTTGTGCTATCTTAGATGACCCCCCCCCTTTTATTGACATGTTCTCCCTACCATGACAAAGGCGGATAAAGGTGGAAAGATTTCATGTAATCCACGGACACCAGTGAAGATCACAAATCATTGAAGAAAAAAGGTTCAAAGCACTGTCTAGTGGGTCTAGATGACCCAACCCCCAATGTTAAAGTGCCTAGGATAGCACAAGGGTCAAGGTAACCATTTATTGCGATTTTTGCCGATTTTTGCGGTATGCATATTGCACAGCTTGATGTCGCGATAACGATAAATTTGCGGTATATTGTGCAGGCCTAATTATAACCATTAATTCATTCGACTGCTCATTATACTCAAAACCCACGAGTTGTTTCTGGTGTCCATTAACACTTTAAAACAGTGATTTGGTTCATATAAATAGAATAAAATCTGTTTTGGAGGAATGTATTTGGAGGATGTACTTGGTGTTTTGTCTCAGGAGCAACATTTGTTCTCGAGTCAGTTGGGATCGAACGTGATGCCTAACCTCCCGCCTGCTCCATTTCCTTGATGCAGAACTTGGCGGTGGTCGCGGCAGCAGGGTGATGGGCCGGGGCATCATCTCCAAACAGGAAGTCACTGCCTCGAAGTACGGAGCAAACGCCCTGCTGTGCTGCTTTACGGATCTGAGAGGAAAAGACTGTTATTTTAAACTCTTTACTGCATTTATTTGTCAGAGATTAGGTGAATTAAAGCAGACTAGTAAGATAAACCTTTGGCTTGCTGTGCACCGTGAAGCTCAGCAGGCCGTGGTAAGCCTGCAGAGTCGATGGATAAGTCCAGACGGACAAGTCCTGCTTCCGCAGTAAAGTGGCGAGGCATGACAGAATCTAAAATGCACAGAAGAATATTAAATAATTCTAAAACCCATTTTAAACACAACAAACGGTCTTGGATTGACTAAAATGCTTAAATGTTCTCACCCATCTAAGGGCAGATGATGAATCAGACGAGGCCTGCTTTGACATGATGTCCATCAGAGCCTTGGTTGTGTCTGAGAACTTAGACATGAGAACTGGAGCAGGAACTCTGCAAAAACAACAACAGTGAAAGATGAGGTTGGGCACCATTTTTTATTTTTTACTATAAAAAAACAAACTAAGAAGTGCCAAAGAGGTACCGCTTCATGACGAGGTTAAGGAGGTATGCCACCGCCGTCTGAGACTCTGGTGAATCCACAACTTCCAAGGTGGTCATCTACAAAAATAAGCACAAAAGTCTAAGAACCATGAAAATAGTTTTTAAAAATAAATGGAGTTATTTACACAATGCCCACAAGTTATTTGAATTCTTATCGACAAAAAAAACCTCACCAAAGCAGCAAAATACTCTGTTTCAGTCTCCTTTCCTCCTTGACCTCGAATGACCTCAGTCACAGCTGCCAGAACTGCACAGATCTGGGGAGGAAACAATGAAAAACTGAAATTTGCTTGTATTTATAATATTTACCAACAAGTGGGGGTAGCATTTTTGCTCACATTATTAGCAAACAATCTGTGTGTGACATCATAGGAAAACCATCTGTCAGGAGGCTACTTTCTGTAGTATTTTTGTGGTTTTTCTTATCAGAAACGAAGCAAAAATTACTTGCAAAGACAACTAACTATAAATTTAAGAAAAGAACGATTTTCAAGTATTTCATCAGGTGCTGTTTGAGGAAAACATTTATCATAACACTTGGCAGCCCTGCCTCACAGATGATTCAGTAGACCTAGTATCAAAAAAATACTGTGTATATGGTGTATTAGAGTATGTAAGACATTAACAGAGATGATCTAGCAAACCAAAATCCTGAACCCCCCCTTGCCTTCCCAGTTTCTTCGAGCTCAAAGCACGTAGTTTGAGTATTTTCTACATCAATAATAAGTTGTTTTTCAGACCGCATTTTTTTGTCTGCTCCTGATTCACAACTATTTAAATAAAGAAGTACTCAAAGAAATGGGAGTACCAGTACTTGCAAATTTGAGCTTAATCATCAAAAAAAATGCCACAAAAAGACATTCTAAACATATTATCATAAGAGCAACAACTTGTAACTTGATTGTAAATACAGTACACACCTCTTTATGTGCTGCTGAGTTGGACTCCCAGAAGCGCTGCACCTTCCTGAATGTGAGGTTGGAACAGTCTGAAAGGCCACTGAGAAAGGTGCCAGAGGTTCTTTGTGACATCTCATCAGGTTCCTCCTCCATGCGAGCCTCTTTGCAGCTGCCTGTGCCGACCTCCAGAGTCCCTGCCTGCAGCTCATTGTGGAGCTTGAGCGCATCGACCGTGAGATCACTCTTTCCTGCAGGAACAAAGCACATTTTTTCACATTCTGATAATTAAAAGTATAAAGTTTAAACCTAACTGTACAGTTTAAGGTAAAAAAAAAGATCAATCTTGACAGAGAAATATTGATTTATAACACACTTTTGTTCTTGTTCACAAAAGCAATGCTTACATTGTTTCCTAATGTAGGGACGGAAGTGGAATTCCTCAATTTGGCCAATTTTAAATTAAGAATGGCCCTAAAGAGAGGAGGTGAAATGTCTTTAACCCCCCCCCCCCCCCCCTCTGTTTTTTTAACTTACTATCAGGATGAGAATGTAGGGCGGAATAATATTATCAATCACAGTTTCACTATTTATTAAAATAAATGACTAGTTGAGTGAAAAGTGTTTTTTAATAACTTAAAAAACAAAACAAAAACCTCAGGTTTAGTGATATCCAAGCCCAGACAATTCTGTCTTAATCAATGTAATCTGTACACTCACTGCAGGTCAAAATGTTAAATAAAATAAATTTAAAAAAACTTAAGACAATAGCATAACTTTAGCACAATTTCTTTTCATGGTGATCTGAGTCAATCTGAAATCAATGATGGTCCCATGAGTGTTAGTTAAAAATTCACCACAGATCATTACACTGGATGCTTAGTTAAAGCTAACGAACAGACGCACGGACCCACGTGCAAACTCACCACTGGGTCGGCTGAAGAAGCGGCTCTTCGCGGCCTGTCGGAACCGGTTCGTCTGCGGGTTTGAGTCGCTACTGTGTCCTTTCTTCCATCGTTTCAACTTCGAACCGGTCCCCGAACGAAGTTTTCCCGATTTGACCATTTTGGGGTTGAAATTGTTGCTAGCCCCAAAATGTATGCAGGTAAGCAGATGACTGCCCGTCGCTCGCAGATGACGTCACATGCGTGCCCGAATGTTTGTGATTTTCTATCTCTAGATGGCGCTGCTCACGATGCAATCGAAACAGACTTTTTTTATCTAGTTATTTTGTGTTACGTTATTAGAATATTTTGAAAAAGCAGGGTCTAAGGGCAGGGATGCAATTTTAGATTAATTTGTTTAGTTAAAGTTAAGTATTATTCTATTGAATTCTACACATTTATGATCCTTTTTGATTGTATGTTTAATAATAATAATAATAATCCATTTTATTTAAAGCGCCTTTCAAGAAACCCAAGGACTTTACAAAACAAAGGCTAAAATATACATTAAAAGCACAATAAATATAATCGTACCTTACAATACAGTACGAAGCCCATTAAGACGACTGTTGTTGTGAATTTGGGCCTTACAAATGAAATTGAATTAAAAAAAATCATAACGATCATAATATTAATGAAAAAGATCAATAAAACAAATTTTCTAAACATAAAACTAAAACTTCAGTTTCGGGGTTTACAAATAAAATACAAGGAATCTAAAACCACAAAGATTTTGACATTAAAATGCATGAAAAATAAATTAGGGGGAAAAGGTGTGTATACAAAAACAACAACTGGGAGTTAAAAGCCATTGAAAATAGATCTGATTTAAGGAACAAATCTCTGCTTTTTGATATAGAGCTACACAATTGAACAAGTTTAAAGCCTAATACCTAAATGATGTATTTGCTACTTATGTTTGTGGGCCTTGTAAAAACACAAGTTTTTTGCCAAATGCCAAACATAGTGCAGGCCAGGGGCATTGGCTTGGTTTGCAGCCTGAGGCTCTGGAGCAACATGTGGCTCTTTTACCCTTTCATTGTGGCTCTCTGGATAAAAGATAACTAAAAGTGTTCATAACGTGAAACAGTTACGTATTTTTGGACAACTGGTTGCATCAAACCAAACAAAATATTCAAAAAGTCAAACTTTATTCTACTCATTCAAAAACAGCTGAGGCATAGGACTGATCATGCCAAACTGATGACAACAGTACCCATAATGCTCCAAAAACCCATCTAGAGGTGTGGTTTTGTACTTTATCAAAGTAAAACTAAAACAATTAGACTGATTTTTGATAACGTGCTCAGGGATAAAAGGGTCATTTTCTTTTTTTGAAAAAAATGCAATGATTTTTAGTGAGCCCTATAGTCCTTAAAAGAGTAAAGGTCACTTAATTTGCTCTGATTTAATTTTAGTCAGTTAGGTTTATGAAATTGCTCCATTGAGATAATGCTGTGTAACACAGCATCCTTTATTTTGAAAGGAAGTAGTGTCTGTCAAAAGCTATAAACTGTTTCATGTTTTAGAAAAAAAACCTCGACATTGTCTTTATATTTATGTTTTATTAATGCCAGAAATTGAATAGTTCGTTCAAATGTATCATAATAGTAACAAAAATGTAATCAGTGTCTTGTTCTTCTGCAGGGTGAAGTCAGACTTTGTGGCTCCTACTGGGTTGTTGTCAGTAAGAAAACAACCTGAATGGCTCTTTAAGTGTTGAAGGTTGAAGTTCCCTGGTATAGGCATAGGTCTACTCATAAAACTGCCATTGGGTCGTACAGAATTTAGAGCCTAATGAGCAATTATTGCTTTTAATGGAAAGATTCAAAGAATCAGTCAATTACATAATACAAATATATAGATTTAAAAAGAAATCTTTATTCTTGGACAAAGGGATTTTTATAAACATTGTTATACATTTCTAAAAAAATCTAATCTAATCTAATCTAAAAAAAAAAGCAAAATAATGCAAGGTTGGTTAAATTGATCAAATGTAAAGAAACCAATGATGGGACAATAGTTAACACTACTCGTATGACTATTTGGCATCACAAACGAGCATGAACATACTGGTAACGGTGCATTTGCTTTAAGAATCATCTTTCTAAATTGTTGTGTGGATATTTAAGCTCACCAAGACATCGATAAAGAAAATCACAACAGCAATTAACAGTTTTGAAGATTTATTTGAATCCAGAAAACAGCTTATTTTACATGAAACTACTAATTGTTTTTCACATTTTGATTCCCTTTAGAATCAATCAATCAAACGTTATTTTTATAAAGCACTTTCAGAAAGGTGCTTTCATCATGTTCCATGTCTTCATTGTTATTAGGTGTTGTACACAGTACTTTAAATAAACAAAAAAAATATTTTATAGTAAAAAGTTGATTACTTTCTACTTTTCAAAAAAGGAAAAAAAGTGTCCTTAATTGGAGCCCTAGGCAAAGTGTTTCATTCACCGCAAAGCAACAGTAATGAGGAAGAGAAGAACCCATGTCAAAAACAGAGCTTCACAAAGAAACAGATGCTGGGATGAACATTTTTAGGGCTACCCTTGTGTTTCAGCGCTTTTCAATAATTTTACTTCATTTGGGAAAAAAGAAAAGGATAAATACAAAAAGGACCGATATAAAAGCAATAACTTATATATTTATATACAATTGTACACAAAATTCCAGTGCATTAGAAGCTGGATACTCATGTCAGGCCCTACTCCTATCCCTGCAGCCCCATCTGGCTCATTGTTCCGTGATTTAAATAATTACTTTCCTTAAAAATTTCTTTTCCCCTCAATTAGTTATGACAGATGGGTTAATGTTCACGATTACTTGGACGACAAAATCTTTCTGAATCTTTGCATCTTGGAGTCGAGTCTTGTCAGTGAGCAGCTTCCCGGAGAAGAACCACCTTTGACGGGTCACTTCTATGTCCTCCCGTTCTTCCAGCTGCTTCTTCAGTTCGGCAATAGAATCTGCCATGCTTGCTGTGAGACGCACGTCTTTTCCTAAAAAAAACAGACCCATTGTAGATGATATATATTGCTAAAATACTGCAACAAGGAGACAAGGTTTTTTGTTTTTTTTTGGCAGCTTACCTGTCGATAATCGCACCCGCAACTGGAAGTCCTCTCTGCATGGTGAGGCCTGAGCTTGTTTTTGTGTGCAATCAGACACTTTGCAGTCGCTGGACGTCTCAGTGATGAGATTAATTGGTGGAGCTAAGGTGTAGGCCGGGAGCTGATAACGATTGCCAAGTTCATCGTAGCTTTCTGTGAGAGAACCTGCAGACAAAAATTGGATTCCAAATCATATGGAATCAAAACAAACTTTATGTACATAGAACTTTTTCATATGTCGAAACACAAAGAGCAGTACACCCAAAAAATAATGAAAAATAAGTAAATTGGTTAAAATATTTTTTTAATATTTTATATTTACATAGTGAGGTAACAAACCAGTGACTTTTTAATCCACGTTTGAAACATTAAAGTAGTTTAAAACAAAAGCACTGTTCCATGTTGGGACGGTGCTTTTTACTGTCCTGGCTCTGCATGCATCAATCCATCTGCAGTGGTCAAAGCAGCTCTGTGTGTTATGCAACCCTCACAGCAGTAATCTCTGGACAATTCTTGCTTGTGATTCTGCAAATGTTTTCTTTGCTAAACTGATTACTGTGGACTGTGCATGTAGGCAACTTGGCTTTCAGGGGACACAATTTAGATGATGTCAAAATGTCAAACTGTGGTTTCTTACCGTGTGGCAGCGTAATGCAGGCTCCATCCACTATTGCCTGTGCCAGCTCCAGGTCATTGCACTCCACAGCCAGAGCAGCAGCTCTGAGGGCATCCCAAATCTCTTTCCGTCCATCGAAGGCTGGAGCTGTATCCCAAAACTCGTCCCTCTTGCTCCTGAGCTGTCCTTCTGTCATCGGGTACTCACTCTTCCATTTAGGACACTCCTTCTTGAGAGGCTCATTGCGAGCTATGGAAAACAAACAAGGGCAGAGCAAATGAAGCTCATTCCAAGCTATGTATTTGAAAAAAAAAACAACAGTAATATTAAGCAATTATTAAAGATGAAAACCTCAAAAAATCAATAACTTTCTGTCGTGTAATGTAAAAACAAAGAGATCTAAGTTCATCTTTATATTTTTCAACTCGAACTGTTTTGGGATTTCTTTTCCTTCAGGAGTTTGCAAGAATTAAAAATGGTAGCAGTTCTCCAAAAGAAGGATAATAGAGAACACAAAAATGATTTTTTTTATAGCTGTGTGCTGCTGCGGTGGCTGGAAACTCAGTCTGCATGTGCATGGACACACACAAACACACAAACACACACACCCATCAGCGGATTATGAGGTCAGTAATCTGGTTCCACATAACAGGATTTATGCAGTCTGGCACTATCACATTGGTTGGAGAGATGAGCGGTTTTTAACCAATAAGAAGAAACAACACTACAAAAAAGAAAAAAGGACAAGAGCATCAATTGGAATCAAAAATCCAAGTTTCCAATGGAAAAAACTGGCAGAAAAGTTTATTTTTTTCACCTTTTTTTGCAAAAGCTTTTATCTGCAACATCCTTTGCATACTTAAATGTTGAAGATCCCTTGTTTTAAAACCATTCAATTCTGAAGTTAAGGAATTTTTATCAAAAATATTTAGCACATTTTTTACACGAGATGACAGAAGTCTTGCGTTTTTGATCAAGCTTAAGCTTCATAATCAGCAACTTTCAATAATCACTCCAGAACATCAGGACTTTTAATTTTTTTTTGTTCACAATTAATTTATTATTTGTTAAATAAGATTGTGAGCTCCAAAAATTCACTTTCATTTAGACTTCTGGGTTGAATGGCCTTGATCTTCTAAATAAAAAATTCCACTTGAACTGGACTTACATGTCCTAGCTACTCCTAGTTACTAGTTTACCTGTTAGTTCAAGTCTTTATTTAAATTTTTTTTTAAAGAAATTCACTAGTACCACATTTTACAAACTGCTTTAAGCAAAATGGCAAAAAAAATCAAAAAAATAATTTTTTCTACAGTTTCTAGAAAGTTCTTGAGCTAACCAATTCTAACAAGTTGTCTTCCACTTTTCCACATTTGTCTGAAATATCGTTTTTCATTCATTATCATTCATTCATTATCGTTCATTAATGAATAAATTAATGAATGAATGATTGAATGATTGATGAATGAATGAATGAATGAATGAATGAATGAATGAATGAATGAATGAATGAATGAATGAATGAATGAATGAAGGAATTATCATTGGTTGACTGTTCTTCTTTTACAAACAGAAACATGCTTAATCTTTCCGCAAATGCACCCCATGGTATGGCATACATTCTTTTAATAACTGTTGTTTGAAAATAAAAATAAAAAGGTTAAAACAGAGTTTAAAAACTGAATACATATGTTGGAAGTCATGGTTTTATTGTTCTTTACTACTCTCATTTGTTAGTTTACCTTTTACTAATAAGACTTGCTCTTTTTTACATACAGGGACTTACACCAAAAAAACTTTTTTTCACATGTTTTTGACATCTATTAGGTAATTATAAATTAATTGGTGCTGATGTATTTTTTATTAGAAAGATTTGAGCTGGTCTAGATTATACAATTCTTAAATGATTTGAATATTTTTGTCTTGTTTTGGTGTTTTTCTAGCATTCTTTATAACAATCTGTGATTTGTTGTAATTTCAACTGTAAAAAACAATAACATTTTTGGAATTTTTAAACATTAGTTTATTAAGCAAACAATCTAAGTAAAGGTTTTTAATCAACTAATTGATCACACTCCACCAGTCAACTGATGTAGCTTATAGAAAATAAATAATTGCACTTTTTAGGTTGTTAAATTATATCCTTACCTGTAAACTCCACCATTTGGAATCTAAGATTAAACTGCCAAAGACTTTCAAAACAAAAATAACTTTTTTATGAAATATAAATGAAAACATTTTAAAATGAATAAAAATATGCAACTAAATGAAACCTGTAGGTGTGTTGTCTTGTGCGTCTTTATAATACAATAAACTTAACGTATCAAATATTAATAAAGACTAAACTTAAACTATTTCATTTTTAGCTATCAGAATTGAGGCTGTTACTCAAAATTATTAAATTGACTATTAATAAACCTGTTAACTGTCTAATGACCCACTAAATGCAGCCTTGATTAGAATAATTTTTTTACTGAATTTCTTCTTGTACTTTCAGGGCACTACTTTTATTTTTTAATGCCATGGACAATTGGAGAGGTAAAAAAAAATCAGCTTGTCTCGACAAAGTTATGTATTTAAGTCTGTCAATATAAAATATAAATGTTAAAAATAGTTTGTTTGTAAAGCAGTCAGAGGAATCGGTTTTAGTCGTCTAATTGAGTCATTTTCTTGGTTTATAGTGATTTATTTTAAACAAGAGGTACACACATTTTAGTAACCCCATAATCCCATACTTGAAACCAGCAAGAACAAGTCAGACGTGCATGAGATAAACTGTTAAAAATTCTATGAAATCCATACATAAACGACACATATAAGTGCCACAAATCTCTCCACACCAGAAAGGTTGTACTTACTTTTTACTATGATCTTAAAAGGTGCGCTTGGAGCATGGTAGTAATGGTATTCCCTGGAGTTAGGCACTCCCATAGCTCAAAGATTTGTGGAAAATCAAACTTCCAAACATCAAAAGTCCTTCAAAAAAGGTTTGCAAAAAGCAATCGCAAAGAACAGCTGGGTCTGCGCGCCACAAGAAAAGCACAATGAAAAAGTTCAAGCTCAGAACCCAAAGGTGTTTTGATACTTCCCTAGTTGCTTAAAAATGACAACACCTTCTCCAGATTTATCCTTTCTAATAACAAACCCACCACCTTAAAATACCATGAGAGCACTTCAGAGGAACAAGTTCAATGTATAGACAAGAGTGTCCTTGCCAGACTGCAGCCTCCTTACACAAGAGGTCTAATCCTATCAGCT
The DNA here is from genome assembly GCF_053564925.1 of Oryzias latipes. Taxonomy (NCBI): domain Eukaryota; kingdom Metazoa; phylum Chordata; class Actinopteri; order Beloniformes; family Adrianichthyidae; genus Oryzias; species Oryzias latipes. The sequence goes on along the minus strand of NC_136251.1, from coordinate 25,571,362 downwards.
CTATTAAAAGACTGGACGGAAATACACAAAGACAACGTACTCAAGCTGTTACCAGACTCTAAACTCTTGTTAGGTCATGCACAGGGGGAAGCCACTGTAATTCTGGGAACATAAAAATCTTGTTATTTTGATAACTCGATCATTACAGAGGTTTATTATAAGAACTCATATAATATTATTCCTACAGCTGATCATTTATGTCAACCAAGTGTATCACTTTCACTGTAAATCCCTGTCTCTTTTTCAAAGCATTGATGCTGTGTAGTGGATCCACAAAGATAGAGCCAGCGAGCAGTCTCACAAATGAAAGCTTGCCGTAACCGATGCCTAATTCCAAGTCCCGACCAGCACTTATTCAGGAGGAGGGAGCCGAACAGTATTTATATAAGCCCTCCTGTCAGATCAGGTCAGCTTAGATACATAACTTGGCTGTAATCCTTGAGACATTCAACACCTGCACAATGAAGACCAAGATTGACTTCTGTGCAGGAGGTTACTAATGGAACTCATCTTCAAAAGGAACTTTCTTTTATCGCTATTTGTCCATCACTTTGAACTCATTGAACACAGCAGATGCATGTTCTTGACATTTTATGCAAAACCCCAAAAACCCTTTGAATGGTAGAATTATCAATACAGACTCACAGATTTGCAATTACATTCAAGTCAAAAGACTCCAGAAGTTACACAAAAGCCATAAACCTTCAACCACTGACACATCTATCCTGCATTTTTAAAGTATGGATCAAAATCATGTAGTAGCATATTTTTATTTTCCATTTTTAATGATTGTGTCACATTGGTAGATTGGAATGACACATTTTTGTAATAAATTGATTCATCTTGATCCCTAAAAGCAACATATTTGCAGCTATTTGGAACTTAAACCCAAACTATTATCCCTCTACCTCTGTGCTTTAGAAGCTGGAGATGACAAAGAGGCTTATGAAGTTTTTCCTTTTTTTTTTAGACAGACTACTGACAGTGAATAGTTTTGTAAAATAATTTTTCTAAAAAGGTTTATCCTCTGACAATAGTAATGTTCCACCGTTCAGCATATCTCTTCAAGGATCGCCCCTTGAAGGGAATAGGCTTTCACTGATTCACACAGAGAGATTTCTTCCTCACAAAATCCTGTATTTGATCCCCACTGGGGACTGGCACAGGGGGACCCAGACTTGGGCCCCCTTGTGGCTACATAGTTGAGCAGTAGTGCTTTGGGTCTTGCCCAAGGACTCACACAGAAGTCAACTTTGGTACTATCCAGTTTTTTTTTTTTCAAGTTTACCAGAATGCTGGAAAGTTGCTTAGTAAATTGACAATTTCTGTCCAAATCTATAATTTCTGTTACTGTTATGATTATAATTACTGTATTGATTGTATATTATTGAGATATATAAATCTTTAATAAAATAATATATTCATTTACCAGCATGAAAGAGGCCAGATGGGGTTTTAAAGAGTGTTTTTAAACTCAGAACACATTGTCCCATTGCGATTTTGACTTATCTCCATCCCATAAAATTACATGCCAGGAAACAGAGGATTACGGTGCTCCTCGGGACACTCTATATTGAGGTTTCAGCTTCTTACCTCCACGTTTTTTCCCTCTCATAGATCCTGGGGCCCTCCCCTGCCCATCCACACTGCTCCTCCCCACGCAGCCTCCCATCACGGTGTCTACATGCCAAGAGAGGCAGAAAAACAGCATCCAGACTGAATCAAATTCGACATATAAATCATTTTATATGCAAATGCAATTTAGAGTTAAAAGGCTAAAGAAAGGGTATCCTGCAGGGGAAAAAAAGCATCATCGGAGAGCAATGACAGCTCAGCACTTCTCATCCCGGAGAGGTCAGCCCAGAGCTGCTCTAATGTTTGTGTCACGTGTAGCGCCAGCTGATGGCAGCATGCTTCTCACGCACTCTATTCTCTGATATTACTTAACAATATATAGGTACCAACACAAGAATTGCGTGTCATTTGGATATGTTTGAAGTATTTGGAGTTTTACGCACGGTTGTGCGTAAAAATCCAAATACTTTAAGTCTCAACACCATTTGGAATTATTAAAATGAAATATGTTAACCAACCGTCACCTACCAGAAATCCAGTCTGCTAGATTGTGCATCCTTCTACAGTTTGCTTGCCACATCCGAAAAGAGTGCAAAATCAGTTTTTAGGAGCTTCCAAATCCAGACTAGAGGCACAGCCTACAGGAAGACAGACACACAATGAGAAAACTGTCTGAACGTCTGATAATCTGCATGATCATGATCCAACAGAAACTCTCACCTATTCCCGCAGCTCCTTTTGGGGGAAAAAAAAACTACTCTCTTCTCACTCAAATGACACAGAACAGAGGACCATATGGAGATGAAACGACTAACGACCGTTTTCTTGGTAAAAAGCGACCCGCCTTTCTAAAAAAGCACCGTCAAACCGGCCGCCCCTCGTCAGGCGTCACAGATAAACCTTACGCGCGTTTTATCTAAACTTTACGGTTAAATCCTCACGCGGACGCGCAAAGACAATTACGGTTTTTGCTTAATATATACAATGAGAACTGACATGCTTTAACAAACACACACATTTTAATGTGAAGTTTTTGGAAGCAAATATTACAATTGACCAAAAAGTTTGTGATGCTTTGAGTAAAATGCAATTATTCATTTTGCTCATGAAACACCAATAGCAAAATATGACTTTGGATTATGATTTTTACGAAACTGCATTGTTTTAATTTGATATCTCTGAGGAAAAATGTCAGTATGCACTTATGTTACCCATAAGAAAACCAGGCAAAGCGAAGAACAGAGAATTTTAGATCATTTCTCCCAAACTCTACTGACATTTTTGAGAGTTGAGACTTTCTATAGAATGTAGCTGGCATAAAAAATGACCGCCAAAACAAGAAATAAATGAAAATTCATGTCATGATGTGGTTTCGGAGCAAGTATAAATCAAAAATGGAAATTTGATCAGTTTGCTGTACTTGCAAGCACTTGATTTTGGAAATGTTTTGGCCCAAAACTGCAGCTTATTTAGTGTAAAGAATAAGAAATAGTACATTTGATTATTTTATGTTATATTTAATGTTCAAGAGCTGCAGCTTTGAAAAGTCTGAAGAAGAGGTTTGCACACAGAACAAAAGAAGGCTTTGTGTAAGTAAGAGACACAATCTGGATGACAGAAGAAGAGCATCATGGGTTTGCACCTGTCTGGATGTATGCAAGAAAAAAATATATATATAAAAAATACAAAACAATACAAATAAATCTGAAAATTAATTAATTAAATGTAAAAATTAAAGTAAATTACTAAACAGACACACACTTGATTTATGGCTTTTCTTTAGTAAACTGGGCTGAGAGTCTCTGAAAAACAGAAACACAATCATTAAGTCTCACACTGTACATTTCTAAATTGACCTCTCAAAGTCTAGAATTACCATAGCTTTAATGTAAATTGGTTATATATGAGAGTGATATCAAATTTGATGAAATCCAGCTTTTTTTATCTAGTCTATTAAAAGTGAAGTAGATTAGACAGTCAGGACTGAATAAAAAAATCTAACTAAACCGACTATTTTGATTAAAATCTAAACCAAAAATGTTAAGACATTGCATCAATAAAAATGTATCACCACAGAACCATGCATCAGTACCATTTAGAAAAATAATAAAAAAAGCAAAAAATATTTAAAAAAAAGCTTTTGGTTCTACTCATGACTTTAGAAGGTCAAACACTGACACCTGCTGGAGAATAATGTGAGAAACTTGTTAAAATATATAGATGTATAAATATAAATTAAGACTGACTGAAGACAATAGTTTTTAATTTATGACTTACCTTAACCCTCAAAGTAGCAAGGATTTTATCCAGATGCGGATCACTACTTGTACCCATGAAGAATTCTTTTGTACATAAAAATATTCCACCATAAATTCTAAATTCCTGACTGATGATCTTAATTTGTTTTTCATTTTTAATATTGTTTTGACTAAAAATGCATGACTCAATCCACCTGGTTACCTGTTTACTGTGTGGCAGCAGCCCTGCGGCTAAAGAAATTCTGTTTGACATGTGGCGTCTTAAAAAAATCAAACCATTTTTATTTAAGGGTTTATCATTTAAAGCCATATTTTTAAAGAAATTAATGTGTAAAAATAAAAAAATGCTGTGATACAACAATTTAAATACCGCACTTTATTGACTAAGAAGTGCAAAAAAAGAACACAAACACATATTTTCAAGACAAAGTTTATTTTTTTTCCCAAAGGTTTGAAAGTTTGAGGACTGGAGTGTGCAAATGTGCAGGCAGGGCGGATGGACTTTGACATGAACAGTGTACAATATTTCACTCAGTTTGGACTTAAAACAAATTTGCTTGAGAAACATTAAGATATTACAAAATCTGCATTTAACAAATAACTTAATCTGTGTCTTTTTTGTATAAAAATATTAAATCCATAGCTATGGCATTGCAATGCTTAAAGTCAAGTACAACCAGTTGGTTTTGATAAGTCAAACTTACAATAAAGCATTTATGGCCTTCTACCTCTCTGATATTATTTACCCCCACTGCTTAATAAAACAGTCCTAGAGGTAAAGGAGGTATACGGGATAACAAGTATGATGTCTGACAATTTAGACAATCATACAGGTATCACATCCTTATGAACTGGGAAGGTGTCCCATGTTAACCCATCTCCATGTGGGGAATGTCCAGAAGGAAGGAGGACGCGAGTCACCCAGTGGCTGAAAGGAAAACAAAGTCCAGGTTAGTGGAGATGCAGGGCAGCGCTGATCACAGCGATGCGGAAGTGTCCCAATGGATATCAGGAAAAGGTGCAAAAACAAACCTTCTTTTCTCCACCCCCAAAAAGATTTTCCAGTTGTTCAGCCCACTATAGTTAAATGGGTTTTTGTATACCTGGCAGAAAAGAGAAAGAAAGAAGAAAAAAATGACTGTTTTGTGATGAGAAACCTCAATGAATCAAGGATTCCACTTCATATTGTGTTGTTATTGGATTTAGCTTTTTCCAACTCATCTGAAACATGCTTGCCAATGTTTCTAATTCATTTTCAATTTGAAATGAATTTTGCTTTGTATTTTGAACGTTTTTGTCCTGTGAGCTGTCATTTGAGGGAGAGTTTGGGTAAATATCAATAGTCGGCATGTTTGTGTGTGAATGTACGCATATGTCAATCTGTTAAGTCATACTTTGAATCAGAATGTATCGTTTTTCTTTCCTTTTGATTCTTTTTTACTTTGCCATCTGTGCTTTTAAAATCCCACTCTGATCATCTTATGAGCCATTTTATAAAATGTTCTCAGTGGTCTTGTAATTAGGATTATGCCGTTTTAGCCAAAAATTCCAAAAGCTTTCTAGGATATAGTGGCCTAAGTTCATTGGAAATTCTCCTCAGAGTTATGGGGGAGACAACCCTTCCGCTTAAAATTACTGAGAGTTCTCTGTTTACACTCCCACTTGCTTACAGTCCCTCACACCCCCAACCTAACATTACTGGTGCAACAAAAATGGTGAGCAATATTGGAGTTATCCAGCCATACAGTTTAGAGCCAGATGTCAGCTCAGACGGGAAAAACAAAGACGTACATGGATCTATTTGTCTACAAGTGGATACATCAGAATGGAGCAGAGCAGGGAGCCCAATGTATTTTTTACAAAACAAATATGCTGTTTTCTGACTCACAACGATTTGAATTAAAATAAAAAAACTCAAATGCGATTTTGAGTTTAATTTTCTTCATATATGTTCTCCATATCGTTATCTTTATAGTATCTTTAAGTGATACTAAAAATCAAAGTATATATTGTACATACTTTGTTTTTTGGCTTTTGCTTTGCTGTCAATGCTTGTAAGTAACTGGAATATAGGAACCCCTTGAAAATTAGATTTTTCACCTCCATCCTCCTTTAAATTTAAAACTTTAAATACTAAAAAACGTCCAAATTAAAAAGAAAAAAAAATTCAAATAAAAAAGTGGTACCATTTTTTTTTTAGTTCAATATATGCCTTATATGACTTTTTTTGAAAACAATTCCTGAAATTATCTTTTACTTGCATGTATCCGTTTCTCACCTTTCCCAGTTTTGCCAATCGATTCGTTTCCTTTTTGTTGATGTGTCTCTCAATGCACGTCTCGCCTCTGGATATGAGAACCGCATGCCAAACAGTTAAAGCTCCCAGGGCCACTCCCACTGTGCTGATAGAACAAAGCACATTACATGTCACTAACACGAAACCGACAGGTTAGTGGAAACTAAAGTCAAAGTTTCTGATGACGAAAGTAGATGATAAACTTTCTATTTTTTCCCCAACATTTCATATATCAGGAGACGTCAAAATCCGCAGGCATGGAGCTTTGAGTCGATTCATCGCCAAACATTTTTTGACACTATGGACTCCAAAAGAATGTCGTGCTTTGTTTTGGTAAAAACAAATGTTATGCACGACAAGCTTCCACTTTCGGCTTCTCCCATCAGGGGTCGCCACAGCGAACAAGTCGCATGGTAAATTTTGGCAATGTTTTACGCCGGATGCCCTTCCTGACGCAACCTTCTCAAACCGGGCTTGGAACCGGCAGAGGTAGAGAAGGGAACAGGGAGCAGCCTGGAGTCGAACCCGGGTTTCACGGACGGAAGGCGCTGCAAACCAGCACGAGCTAAACTGGCTCTCAAATGTTATGCACGACAAGCAATAACATGAAATGCAGGCTTTACCTGGTGAGCACCCACATGTAGACGATACTTTTATGAATCATCTTATCTCTAAAGGTGTAGGGAGGTGCCGGCGTCTGGTAGATAGTCTTGACAAAAAAAAAAAACAAAAAAAAATGTTGATGTATTAACACACACACATGTAAGTATTGTTACCGTAATAGGATAATCCAGTACCTGACCAGAAGGGAGAAGCCCTATGAGCGGTCCCATCCCTGTTACGGGAATCCCTGGTTTTTCCAAATCCGTATGCTTGAAGCGCTGAAGTGACAAGACAAAGAAAGGGGTGGAGAGAATAAATGAAATATCTAATCCACCAACAGAAACAGAGAGTTCAACCGTCTCACCTCGAGAGCATGGTACGCATCAAGAAACAGGTTTCTGCCGCTGATGCTACAGTAGACACAACCCAGGGTCATGAAGAGGCAGAAGGAGAAGAAGTAGCGGTGGTTAAAATGGCCGATGCAATTATTCAGCCAGGCTGAGAACATGACTTAAGGAACACTCCCTCATTTTAGTTTTTAATGTATTTTTCCTGCAGGAGTCAGACGTTTTCCCACCATCAAGTTCTTACTACAACCACCTGTTCCAGGTCATTCAACAAAAAAAAGGATACGGCAGTGATGGTCCATTTTTAGGATGCACCTGAAAAAAAAAAAAAACAGCATTAGTTTTGCCGTCATGGTTAAAGACCCAATGAGCATCTTTTCATCTCTTTTCAAAGCGTTCCAAATGCTCTTTTCAGTACGCCCTTTTTAGCCCAAAATAAAAATCGTTTTCTGGAATAAAGTATCTGCAGAGCAACAGTAGTTCATTAGAAATTTCCCTCTGACTTGTTGGCGGGACTAAGGCGCAGAGCAACCCCGCCCCCATTCCCCTCCTCTTTGTTAAGAGCTCAAACATAGAAGTTTGTGACTCGCCCAGTGTATTTCCTACGTCAAGAATAACCTTTTTTATTTTTTTAACTGCCTTTTTTTTCCTCTGCTGCTGACTCACAACAACGTGACTAAAAAAATACTCAGCAATGAAATTTTAGGCTTTTTTCTTTTTACATTTGTCCTCCCATCACACAATTTTCATCATAAAGGGTCTTTAACATATTTCTTAATAGGCGAGTTTAAAATTATCAATCAGAAGTTCATATTTCAACATTTTGTGGAAAAATTATCTTAAAGAAAAATTTGGTGGCTTCGACCAAAGCCCAACTGAATCAGAATTTCAGGAAAGTGAGTGTTGCTAAGCAGCACCTCCCTTAACTTTTGAAAGTGATGTGTCCATCTGGTTTGACTGGATGTAAAAACCAAATGGATCCTGGAGGAGTTCTTTCACTCATTCCATCTTTTGTGCTGAAAGGCAGGAGAGATTTAGCTGACAATCGCCACAAATGAGGGAGTTGCAGTTTGAATCTGAGCAAACCCTAAAGCAAACGTTCAAGATGACAAAGCTTCCTTTCAAGAGCCAAATTGCATTGCGACATTTGAGATGACAGACCTGTTGCAGATGCCACAGTGGTGAGTTCGCGCAGGTTTAGGTATAATGCACTTCTTGCAAACCGCCACAAAGGGTCTGTCGTTTTTTTCCTGAAAGACACCACAGATGAATAAAAGCAGTTCTATCTGCGGCTCAGCAAACAAGGAGAGCTGATGTTTCACCGTGGGTGGATATCCAGGGGAGGTCTTTGCAGCTTTGTAGTAATGAAACGCGATCATGATGAGGTTCCAGTGTCCGTAACAAAGATGCCAAACAATCCACGCAGGGGAGTAGGTGTTGAGGACGAGAGGCAGGAGGATTGCGTAAGCGATGACCACGACGGAGCTGGTCAGGATCACCACCAGACAAACAAACACCTTGGAGACAAAAGGGAGAATTGTCAAACATAGAAGAGCAGCATCTGTACGTTGAAATAGTTTCTCTGGGAATTTAAGAGAAATTAGCTACAGTTAATTAGGATGAAAATGTGTCAACAACAAAAAAAGGAAGCCACGATGACTTTATGGTATATTTACACACTTACAGTGCCAAACCAGCGGGTGATATAATCCACAGTCAGAAACACTGGCTCAAAAACGCAGTCAAAAACTACATCGGAGTCCGTGAGCGAGTTGAAGTAAAGCGACTGGAGCAGCAGCCTCATGTAAGCCCACGTTTCCCTAATCCACAAAGGCAGTCTGCTCCTTCCTCGCCTGCTGCATAACCTCAGACGGATGCTTCGCCGCAGGTAAACCAAAGAGCTGGTACAGCACCACATGCTGCATTGCTAGTGAGCAGCCACCTGTAAAAAAGCTACACACATGCACAAAGAGGCAGACAGGCTATAAACACGAAATTCATTCACTCAAACTCATTTCAACGCTTCCATTTTTAATCTGGTTTGGTGGGAAATATCTGAGCCTAAAGGGACATTAGAAATATGAAAGGTGCGTGATGAACAACAGTATAAAGTTTTTTAAAAAGCGATCGGAGTCACACACACATGTTTAAAAGAAGCGATAGTAACAAGTTACACCGGGGCAAAATTATATTTAACAGTCACAGTTTCTGCAAAATTTCCCAAGAGAAAGATGAGAGAAGTCTGATCATCATTACTCAATAGCATGGGTGTAAAGATTCATTTTAACAGTTTGATTTGTAACATAATTTGTGGTTCCTGATTCAGTTGATATTGGTTCATATCGAATGATCCAATTCACTGATCTAAAATCAATCCAGGAAATCTTTAACCAAAAAAAACAAAAAAAAAACAAAATCAACCATATAGACTCAGAGATAGATACCTGGGTACTGAACAGTGCAGGTGAAGTTTTCCAGATTCCTCGTATTTCTTGCAAAATAATCAAGTGTACAACAATTAGTGGCAAATCACATTTTAGCTTCCCAGAGTTCAGCCCACTGTTGCTTTTCCACATAAAAATAATACAAATGGAACATTCTTAGAACCAAACTGTACGGTTAATTCAAAGTGTTTCCACAAATTGGACTATAATGATGGCTTGATCACATGCATGTTGTCCGTGTGACGCCGCTTGGTCATTTTTACGTTATAGTAAAATAAACCAAACGTTCCTCAATCCAAATGGTATTTTCCAAAACTGATGTATTTCATATTGAAATCAATTTAATAATTATTTAAGTCAATTAGATTAATAACTTGGACTGCAAATACATGTCATGTGGTAGAGACTTTGTTTGGACTTAATTTTATATCTTCAGTGCAAGAAATGTGTTTTTAATAATGCTTCTGTAAAAAATATATAAGTAAAAGTCCAGAATAGAGCTTTCACATTTGCGTATAGAAGTGAAAGACTTGTTTATGCAAAATCCTTATTTTTCTTATTTTCATCTTTTATTTTTCAGCAACTAAATATTTAAGTAAATATTAGAGAACCATTTCTTGAGGAAAGGCTGATTTTATTTTAACTGCAGATTACTCCACTTGTCTCCGTCTAAGTGAATCAAAAGGTCTTGTTCTGCTGCATTCCCTGCAGGGTGGAGTCCGGGTGGAGTTCGCTCTTCTGTCTAAGGTGCAGGGCAGTGGTGTCCACAGGAGCTGGCTATCACAGCAACATAATTCCCTTGGAACTTAAAAAAAGGAAACTGCAAAGCAGCTGTAACTAACATAACTAAAACCCGTTCAAAACAGTCATTAGTCCACACATGACATACATAGCTGTAAGCTTAGTTAATGCCCCATTGTCTGCATGCCACAGACGGTTATCACTCCGCGCTAAGCTCATGATAGGTGCATCTAAAAACAACGTTTTCCCGTTTTTCCTTCTTTTCTACTCACCGATTTATAGAGACAACAACACCGCCGTCGCCACTTTTTCTCGTCGACATGCTAGGAAACAAAGTCTAAATCGTCATCACTGCTATTATTTACAAGGACCAGCCGCAGACAACAGACCTGCGACAGTTAGATCAAAATCCCGAGCTCGACTTTATACGCATGCGCCACATTTCCAGAGAGAGGCATTGTGGTAAACTGAGTACGAATAAAGCATTACTATGTCAATACTGATTTTTTTTTATTGTTTAAGAGAAACGCTCGTGTCTATTTTTCTCCTCAATATTTTTTCTAATAAAATATATGCCGGATAAAATATATGCCGGATAAAATATAAAACCACTGAAAAGAATACAAGAATAAAAGTTTTTTGAATTGTGAGATCTGAAGTTCCTCCACGAGGGGGCTCTATGACGCTGCTCTTTCCTCTGGCGGGGTTATGCAAGTGCTACCAACCTTAGCTAGCCGCATTTGATTGAATTCAGTCGAAATGTCGTTTTGTTTTAATTTCAACGTTCCAGGAGACCCAGCAGCTTCTGTTGACTTTGATGAGAAGGAACTCCAGGAAGAAAAAACAAGTGGAAAAGCTGAGCACGTGAGTAACAACAGCTTAAAGTTATGTTGCATGTGCGCCGTATACTCTGGTGCTCTGCAGCCGTAAAACCAAACCTGCTGACACTTGCCAAGTCATATTTTAAGAAAATGTGAATATTGATATTTGTTTTTAGACTTTGAAGCTTTTAATTTTCATTGGGGAAAATTACATAGAAAAACAAATAGTTTTTTTTTTACATCGCTGGAGTTTAAAATAGTGTTTATCGAATCGACCTTAGCGGAAATTGTTAATGTATCTGTATTTAATTATTTAAAAAAAAAAATTATTAAGTAACTATAGAAATTTCGGTGTGTAAATTTGCTTTTTCCCACACCCTTTCCTCGAATCCCAGCAATAAGTCAACTTCTATTTGACTTTATTTGATAATCATCATATTTAATGTGACTGTGTGTTCTGTATGCACAACTGCAAATATGTCTGTTTCTGTTTATAAGTAATTATATTAACGTCTACATTTGATTATTTCGAATCAATATATTGCTCAATTTCTGAATATGCTTTATATACCTGTTTTTTGTATTATTCCATTATATTAATGCTTGAAATGAACCAATAAATTACTTAATCAAAAATGGAAAATGAAGATAATATAACATCTAGAATATAGGAAGCATATCTTTGAGTAATCAAGGCAAGGCAAGGCAAGGCAAGGCAAGGCAAGTTTATTTGTATAGCACAATTCGTACACAAAGTAATTCAAGGTGCTTCACAAAACAGAAAAATGCATTAAAATCACAATACATCATTGAAATCAACGTAAAATTTACTTTAAAGGAAAAGAAAAAATTTGAAAAATGATTTAAAAATAAAGGAAGGAAAGGAAAGAAAAGTGCAGATAGGACCTTTCAGTCATATACACGGCTAAACAGAAATGTTTTAAGTCTAGATTTGAACATGAACACAGAAGAGGCCTGTCTTACGACTTCAGGGAGGCTGTTCCAGATTTTAGCTGCAGAATATTGAAACGCTGATTCCCCTTGTTTAGTTCTGACTCTGGGAATCAACAGGAGGCCGGCCCCTGAGGTCCTCAGAGTACGAGATGGTTCATATGGCACTAACATGTCAGAGATGTACTTTGGTGCTCGGCCATGGAGAGACTTGTACACAAGCAGAGCTGCTTTGAAGTCTATTCTTTGAGGTACAGGGAGCCAGTGCAGAGACCTGAGCACAGGACTAATGTGATCATACTTCCTGGTTCTGGTCAGGACTCGAGCAGCAGCATTCTGGATGTACTGAAGCTGTTTTACAGCTCGTTTGGAGAGGCCGGTGAGCAGGCCGTTACAGTAGTCTAACCTACTGGAGACAAATGCATGGATAAGTATCTCCAGGTCTGGTTTTGACACTATGTTTTTGATTTTGGCAATGTTTTTCAGATGGTAAAATGCCGCTGATGTTACTGACTTGATATGGCTGTTAAAGTTCAGGTCAGAGTCCATGATTACCCCTAGGTTTCTGACTTGATTTGAGGGTTTAAGAGACAGAGAATGAAGGTAGCTACTGACTCTTTCTCTTTGTTTCTGTGGGCCAAAAATAATAACTTCGGTCTTGTTTGAGTTTAGCTGGAGAAAGTTGTTCTGCATCCACGCACTGATCTGTTGGAGGCATTAATCAAAAAAAAAATCTAAGTTAGCTTAAGTAAACACATGTTTAAACTAACAACTACAACAATTAAAACTGATAGATTTTATGAATCGCCATTGTATTTTTTAACTATATTAACAATTTGTAGTTTTGTCCAATTAAGACATTACAATTAAGATGTAACAGACTATCGTTAATCGTTTTTCTGAAGGGAACAATGAAACGAACAAACTGAAACCGTTTTAGCCTGCAATTAGTTTTATTCCCTCTGTCGTCTCGTTCCTTTGTTATTCACTCAAATCTGCTTGACACTTTCTAAACCATAATTGTGCAAAGCTAGGAGACAATCTGGGCAGGTTGCCAGTGCATTACATGCTCGCTAACCTTACAAAATAGTTGAAGTGTGACACAACTACCGGTAGTTCAGCGGCCTTGTGGTAGAGTGTCCGCCCTGTGACTGGAGTCCTCTCTAAAGAGACTCTATAAATGGGACCCAATGTCTCCCTGCTTGGTACGCAACATTAAGGGGTTGAATTGGGGGGTTAATCCACCAAATGGTTCCTGAGCGCGGCTGTGTCTGCTGCTCACCACTCCCCCAAATACGTCACATGCAGAGAACAAATTTCACACACTTAGGGGTGTGACAGCTAATGGTACTTAAACTTTAAGTTAGACCAAGTTTCCAGTATGCTGGTGTTTGCTTTTATTTCCTAAATTAACTAAACGACTTCTCTCTTCTGCCAAAAGAAAGTATTGATTAATCTAATCTTTGATTTATACATTCGTTGTGTGGTAAAAGTAGTGAGAATTGCCTAAGGATGGATAGTCATAGTGAAACTAGAGTTCATCAGTATCAACGGTGGATCAGATGAGTTTCTTTTGAGTGACAGTAATGCAACAGACAAAGAACTTTAGTTTCGTCTTCCTGTGGGAGTGACACACATGACGTGCAGATGGTCTTTTAAGTTGCACAGTAAATCCCATGACTGACATGGTCATATGTTGGAAGTTGAGAACGCAGTCAGAAACTTCATTAGTCACAAAGCTCCAAATAGAAAACCACTGCAGAGATTAAAATAATAATAATACCAGTAAATTGTGACTAGATTTCTATGAAAGGATGATGTTACAACGCGATTTTTAATTTAAATGATGCCACATTTGTGAACAATAAGTTCTAACAGCACATATCTTTTCTCTGGATGGCTCAGACCGCTAAAAATCGAATCATGTAGGTCAGAGTTTTAAGGAAGAATCCTAAAAGGAGTGGTTCATCAAACGCTGCTTTTTCCATTCCTGATTTTGATGGTAATTTAGCCCTCAGGTGATGGTGGCTTTGCCAGAAAGCGGGAAGTTCGGTGAATGTTTTAGCTTGTTCACTTCCAAGTAATATATCAACTGTAGCCATCAGATACCTTCTTAACTAAAGGAATGTGTTCCCTGACAATGCCTGCTGCTCTGTGTTTGCAGATTGAAGACAATACAAGTCTGGAGGATTCAGTAAAAGAGGCCAAAGAGCACTTTCCACCGTCCAACCCGCAGCTCCTTCTCACCGATTCTGTCTTCGAAACGGTTACCGTCGGAACGCTTCCCTCTCTGCTCTTCCTCAACGAGACGGTTTTTGAGAAAACCGTCTCAGAACGAGAGGACACAGAGAAAATCCTGTCCTGCAGCAAAGAGCAGAATTCCGATCTCATCTCAGGAGTGTACGAAGGAGGCCTGAAGGTGTGGGAGTGCACATATGACCTCCTGGAGCAGATCGAGAAGAATGGAGAAACCTTCAGGGACAAGACCGTTTTGGATTTGGGCTGTGGTGCTGGGCTTTTAGGAATACTGGCTCTGAAGAGAGGAGCAAGCCAGGTCCACTTCCAAGATTACAACAGTACAGTCATAGAACAGCTGACGGTGCCAAACGTCATCCTAAACTGCCAAGAAGATGAGGAAGGGGACTGGGAGGGCGACAACAACAGGAAGAGAACAGTAGAAATTCAAGATAAACATGGTTGTGAAAAAGAAGACGAAATTTTCAAACCACCTCCTAAGAAAAGAGCTACAGACATGTCTCAACACACATTAATGAGGAGGTGTCACTTCTTCTCTGGGAACTGGAAGACATTTCTTCCGTTGATTCTGAAGAAAGAACCACAGCCAAAGTTTGACATCATTTTCACCTCAGAAACCATCTACAACACTGCCTACTACCCCGCTCTGCACGAAGCCCTGCAGAAGCTGCTGGCATCAAATGGCCAGGTCTACCTCGCCACTAAATCCCACTACTTTGGTGTTGGCGGTGGACTTCATCTGTTTGAGACCTTCGTGAAAGAGAAGGAGGTCTTCTCCCTGGATCGCTTATGGGACGGAGAAGAAGGACTCCAGAGACACGTAGTAGTGCTGCGCTTAAAAAAAACAGATTAACAGGGATTTACTCATTTCTGTTTACATAAAAATAGTTTGTTCTAAAATGAAATTTTGGAATAAAAAAAAAGGAACTTCCCGATTAAATTTTGCAGTGTCATCTACTTTTGTGTTATCTCATTGCGTACACCATCTTTCACTTCCTGTACCGACATTTGAACATCTCTGTTTGGAACCAAAGTGCTGTTGAAAGGGACTGTTACAGGTCTTTCAGCGCATGGGGAGGTAAGAAAGGAAATGGGCTCAGTGACCTTTTCGTGTGTTTTCCCCAGTCTTCAAACGGCAGCATGAAAGCCGGGCTTGTTTCTGAAGTCCAGCGCAAAATGTCAATTGCAACTTATCCTGCTTACCTAAGGAAGTAGTATGAAAGTAGATTCTGGGGTCCGTGAACATACGTGGTGAGAATCTGAGGAGTCTCTGTCCCTCTTATTCTATGATGACAACATTATAAAGGCTCCATTCCAAAATAAATATTCCCCACATATATTCAGGAGGATGTAAATACTAGAATTGGGGCACAGACAGGAACTAAACGGTTATTTTTTTAACTCGATGTGGATTCCCCTTTCACTTCTGGATCAAGGAAATGCACTGAATTTTTCTAACAGGGATTTTTCTGAGGAAGAATCAAGTCCGGACTAGTTTGTTGTACTTGAATTGTGGAGGGAAAAGAGGATGAGGAAATCTTTAATCAGGTCACTTAACAATGCAGCTATTTGGGGAAGCTTTCTTGTGTGTACAGAAACTGCTCTTTTACCCCTTTGGTCCTACGTTCTCATGTAGTTATGAGCACAGTCATGCCTCAGTGGTACTTAACTCTTGATGGGAGGTCAAATAAAGTTGTTTTAAGAGTTGTTGTTTTTTTCTTCTTTCTTTTTTAGTATGGCGCAATGAATCCCCAAAGGATGATCAAGAAAAGTCAACCTCAACATTAACAGAGCAGACCATTGTTCCTCTGATAATATTCAACAATCGTCAGAAGCACCATTAGGAAACATTATCAGCGGTTCAAACATGACTGTGCATTTCCTCACAGAATTTCCAATAGCTTAGGATGTAATCGTACTGTATTACTAAACTTTGTTTCAGTCTTACATCTAGAAAATCAACCCAAAATTGGTTTCGGTTTGAGAAAACATTTGGCAAACTTCCAGCGTGCCCAATTCGTCATCATCTCTCATCTCGACAGCTGTTTGTGGCCTCAGGGGGAATTCCTGGTGCCTCGAGTAAAAAAAACAGCCTTTCCCCTGCTTACTTTATGGGAACAAGGGGCAGGGCAAAGTCAGATGGTTTTCCTCAGAAACTATTATGTGTTGAATCACAGTGAGGGGGCGTGCTGTTCACTCCCACTGCTTCCTTCTTACTGGGAAGTGACTGTCAAGCTTACCGTATGGAGGGAGTGTATGAAAAACAGAGGAGGGGAGGATGATGGGTGATGTGGAAAGGTGGCTGTATTTAAACTTCTCTGCTCTGAGGGTCAGACACTCTGCTTCATCCTTCCTTGGAATTTGGAGGGAAAAAGAGAATGAGAAAACTTTGGGGAGGATCGGAGCTAAACTGGACAAGAGGAAAACGCTTGGAGCATTTTATATGGAGGGTTTTGTCGGGTAAATCTAGGATTTTTGAAAACAAAAGGTAGGTTTTGGTAAAAATGTCAATGGACATTTTGTTTATTTTTCAATATAGCTCTGCTGAGAGAAAAGTGACTTCCACATTATATGAATATGAACTTTATGGAGCAGCTTGGCCCCTGAAGAAGAGGATTTTTATTCTGTGTAAACTTAAAGATGTCTTGTAAAGTAATAGGTAGGAGAACCGGTTGTTTCCCACTCCAACTGCCAGAAAGATATGAGTTTCCTGAATGTGTTTAGGTGTGGCCTCGCTCAGAAAATTCTCTGCACATTTTGTACACAATTAGAATCTAAAAAGCCACATAAAGAAAAGAAGGCAGTCAGTGAAATAACACTGACAATGTATCTCACTGTACTGCCAGAGGTAACATTGACTCCAGACCTTGAACAAGGTGCTTTTCTTTCCAGCGATGAGAGTGAGCTGCACAGGTCAGTTAATGTCAAACTTTGGTTCAAAAATGCCCTAACCGATCTTTTTCCTGCAATAGTGTTTCTCTGTATCATTTCCTGGAAGTGTGCGGTCATAACAGATGAGTAATTTCATCCCTTGGTCAGAACACAATCGCCCTGATCTGATTCGGCGCTCATATATGAGCTTGTTAGACTATCGTGTTAGTGGTTGTAAAGCATTTCCAAGAATACTGCTGCTTCTAACATGATCAGCTCTTTCAGCAAACCCTAGAACCTTGTGTGAGTTTTACCCATGCACGCTCCTGTCTGCTTCCTACTTTTCTTTTTATTTGAAACTTTAAGAAATATACCTTTTTCACATTTCCAAGCAAAAACGTACTAATGTTTTATTTTTTTAAAGTACACCACAAGAAGAGATTGAGATGAATATCAGCCTCTGTTAAACTTAGTCAGCACATACTTAGCCGTTGCTCAATCTTTAAGTGAAAGAAGCAGAGTTGACGTTATCACATCATCATCTTCTGAGGAAGTGCAGATGAATGACTTAGCTACATCATGAAATCACATCACTTACTTTAAATTATCCTGACTTAAGAATCTTGGTGGTTTTTGTGTTGTCTTGTATCTATTCTTTAATGCAAAAATGTGTAAAAACGTTGATGCTCGAGTCAAACAACTTTGCTGTTCGAGGATCAACTCCTGAAGGCGGTTTACGAGAAGTGCTCTACTATGAGAACTGAATTCCATAGATGGTAGCTTTTCTAGGTGTCATCTATGGGCTCAGTTCTTTTGGCATGGTACTGGTTTGTCGAGCATGCCGCAAAGCAACAGACCACGTGCATGTAAAGCCAAGAGTTCTTGTGCAATGAACATTTGTGGATGGTTTTATTATGATTGTATGTTATACATCTGTTTGAAATGCAAATGAATTTCTTTCAGATTATACACTTCAACTAATGTAATTAAAAAGAATAAATAAAAGATGGATGTTGTTTATTTTATATTCTAATAAAATATTTGAAACTATCTTTGTCAATAAGTTATTTTAAATTTTTTTGCTGTTTGTTGAAAGTACCAGCTTATCTCATCCGCATCTCTGTGTTTCCTCAAAAGCTGGATCCATTGTAATGGTGGCCAGCAACAATTTTAAAACAAACCTTTAAACCATTTTGTGTTTGATTTTTCTCAATGAAAAGAACATAAATTAATTGGGCGTTATCAAAATGTCATCAAAAATCAAAATTGTATAGTATTGATGCTTACAAAACCCAGAAATAACCCCTAATCGGCAAATAGAATTGTTCTATCTGGAAAAGTTGTGACGCTTCCACCCAGATCTCTTTAAAATTTGATCTGGAAAGCAAAATATTGATTGAGACATAATGAAAGCAGAAGCTTTTAATTAAGAGATTATTGTGCATGAAAGCAGTTGTGTCATTGTTTTGCAATGAACCATGTTCGATCTTGAAACTACAGTTGACACATCAGTTTATTTAAGGAATTTCTTCCTGAATCACATAACACTGTCCCACTGTAAGATCAAAACAGATACCACTGACAGGTTGCACAGCGAGGTTTGGAATTCTTATCTTTACTCATGTCCCACGCAGAAACCAATTTCTCTCTTGTTGAAAGACGTTTCCCCTCAGTTTCACCCACACCTGATCTCACACAAAATGATCAAAAAACAGATTTGACTACAATTTACACAGCTGTTCATCTGCAACGTTCTGTGTGATTAAAGAACAAATCTTAATACCAAAGGAATTTATGACAGGCAGGTGGGGATGTTTTGTGTTTTTATAATAATTTTGATAATCCGTACATCTTTTAAACCCCCCTTTTGGGGTTAGACGGTTGCTGAAGCCTTGATGGACAAAGGTTAAGTATGCGCTGGGCAGGTTGCCATTCTGTCACACACACTTAAGGGGCAATTTAGACATTTCAATTAACCTATGAAGCACATTTTTAGACAGTACGGTAAGAAGAAGTTGGAGTTCCCAGAGAAGACCTGGAAAAGCCCCATAGCTGGGATTTGAAGCAGAGCCTTCATGATGTGAGACAAGAGTGCTGACCACTACACCAGCGTGCAGCCCAATTTTGACATATCCTTCTATGGTGGGGTTATATTTTATTATTTCACTTTCATGCTCATTCGGAGCAGAAGGAAAGGTTATCCCTCATCCTCAGTGTCTCCAATTTGAGCACATTCAGAAACAGTGTGTGTATTACTCCCCACAGCAAAAAAAAAAAAAAAACATTTTTATTGATTTTGTCTAGTTGTTTTAGGGTTAATTCATTCACACAAAAAAAAATCCAAAGCTCCCTACTTGGATTCTTGGCGCCTTTTGTGTTGATTTACATTAAATGTCATCACTCTTTTGAAATTTGTTCTGTTTTATAATAAAAGAATAATATAATAGCTGCCATGAGGTCATAATTATTTAAGACCAATTTTAGATACAAAAAAAAATAATATGGAGGCCATCAGGTATATATTTTGTATATCTGTTTTGCTGTTGGAGTACATTTCCCTATGAGTAAAAACCTAATGAAACATCAATCCGTCCGCATAAGCACTGGCCTCTACTATAGTTGCATCATATAGGTTAATTGAAAACTATAATAATAAAAATGACAACAATAATTTTTTGACCACAGTTTTTTTAAGTCCGACACAGCGGCTCAAAAAGCTCCACTCCTATTGGTGGATAGAAGCGTCGATCTGTGACGTCATCCTCCCTGGCCAACCAGCTGTTTGGTGTTTTTTTTTTTTTTACCCCTTGTGGACAATGAGCAACAGGCCCCTGAGTTTAGCACAACGAGGAGAGTTCACTGTTACACAACGCCTTGCTTTTGAGAGATTTCTTTATTTTAGTGTCCTGAAAAGTAACTGAATTTGTTTATCTTTATTTTTTCGTCTTACAAAGATAATTCTGGATTGTTTGAGGCCGTGGTATGGACGAGATACGGCCTGTTAGCGGTGCGCCAGCCCACGGGCTGGTACCACTGTTTCCTCCGGGGCTGCAGGCTATCTATGGGGAATGTCGGCGACTTTATCCCGACCAAGCCAACCCGCTGCAAGTTACTGCCATTGTAAAATATTGGTATGTAACAAACCATTATTTTTAATCTGACAAAAATCTTTATAAGAGACTTTTTTGTGTGTGTTCTTCATGAAGCGATAGCTAGCATTAGCAGAGAAAAAGTTTAGCCTAGCTAAACAACTTAGCTAACATTTGGGAGATTTCTTCAAACAAAGGATGTTATTTTGATGGAATTCGGAATTTTAGCACCAAGTTTTATTGTTAAATAAAGCACAAAAAAGTGTAAATAATAACACTAAAATCTTTTCATCTCTCAGTCAGTTTAGGTACACATGACAGGTTTTGGAATAAACGTAGTTTTTTGACGCATCATGTATTGATCTTAATGGAAAACTTGCTTTTAATAAATGAAATGTTGTCTATACATTAGGCTTGGTGGGCCAGACCCGCTAGACTACATCAGCATGTACAGAAACATGGGCCGTCCTGCTCAGGACGTTCAGGAGCATTGGCACTATGTGAGCTTTGGCCTGAGTGACTTATATGGCGATAATCGTGTTCACGAGTAAGTTTTTGCAAATTTATTGACATGCTATTAAAATCATGATTAATCCAAATGTTGATATGGTACTGCACCCCCCCCCCCCCCCCCCCATAGTTAGCCATATGTTTTGATCTGTATATATCAATGCAGAGATTACCAAGGCAAGCCCTGCTGTTTATAAAAACATACACAAATTTACGTTTTTCAGATTTACAGGGGCAGATGGACCTAGTGGGTTTGGCTTTGAGCTCACCTTTAGGCTCAAAAGAGAGGTCGGAGAGACTGCACCTCCCACATGGCCAGCTGAACTCATGCAAGGATTGGCACGATATGTCTTCCAGTCAGGTAAAAATCGCAATCTGGTGCTCCTTCAATGTCCACATGCATTCAGATGATGCTGAAACATACATTCTCATGGATGGATAACAATTTTGAAAGTTTGATGGACTCCTGTTCTTGATGTACATTAAAATCCATAAAACCGTTTGTGAAACTGGTTGCTGCTAGTACGGCGTTTAAGTATTTAGCTCTGTTATTCGTTTTAACTATACATCCATTTAATTTAGGAACGTTGATTACTTTTTAAGGCAATTCTTTTCTTGGCATATGGTCTTCCAGTTGAAATCAATTTTTTTATTTATTGAGAACTGTTTTTTTTTATTATTCTATTTCAAAGATAAAAAAGATAGAGTTTTGTGGCTCCTGTAAACATCAAGAGTTGAAATGCTATGTTATCAGGTTTCTAGTTTTCTTCTGAGCCTGGATCAGAAAAATGTGGCTGAGTTGGGGTAGACACAAAGGAGGGGAAGCCGTTTACTCTAGGCTCTCATTTCCAGCTGGGGTCAGTTTGGATGTGGGTGGGCTCCTAAACAGAATGATTGCTGATTTTTCTGACCATCCTCCCCTTTGCTTCTCTTCTGAGTCCAGATAGGGAGCTTGTTGCCACCCAAGCAGATGCATTCACTCAGATGGATGAAGGCCATTTATTTAGTTTTTCTTGTTGTTTTCTTCTGATTTTCTACTCATCCTTTTTGTTATGTCATTTTTTGGGGTTCTTATTGCCTTGATTTTGTTATTCTTATATTTCTGTGCAGTGATACAGTAAAGTAAAGGAATGAGGAATGAGTTTGAAAACACAGACCCAGATGTACTAGACTTGATCTCATGACAGTCTTAACTTCCAACCGCATTGGTTGAACTAAAAAATAAAAAACTGCCTCTCTACAGAAAACACCTTTTGTAGTGGTGACCATGTTTCATGGCACAGTCCACTTGATAACAGTGAATCTCGGATCCAGCATATGCTGCTCACAGAAGACCCGCAGATGCAGCCAATCCAGACTCCGTTCGGCACAGTGAGCTTCCTTCAGGTGAATCCAAATTCCCTTCAGCTACAGAGTTCATAAGAATATATAGATATTTCTTTAGTTTTTGTTTGTTAACCACACTTTAATATGTTAGGTCGACCGGGTTTGTATATAATAAATATAGATTGGCATATTATTTTTCTGTGATTATCACAAAAAAAGGGATTTAAAAATGTATTTGTCAGTATCACAGTTTTGGTTTTTGCATTTAATTCTGTTAATTAAACATTCACTTTGAAGGTTCTTGTGTAACAAAGAAGGAAAAAACTGTTACAAAAACACTCCAATGACTGTTTCTACTGTCACGCTTCGTATTGTTTCTTTGCCTCGCTCACTTGTGTTTTTCTGGCTCATCTTTTTGGTTCATCATATGTGGATTGTTTGAATCTGAAATTCTGAGGTTTTCATTCTAGCGCCGCTGCTAAACTGTTAACCTTTTGTTTCTTTTACTTAAGTCAAAATGTCATATGAACATCAGAGAAATAAAACTTTCTTTTCAAACTGCATTTAAGGAACAGGAACAAAAAAATAGCTTTTTTTTTTACATGTTTCCAACTCTATTCAAATGTCTTATCTACACTCATCTGTTTTTAAAGGTCATACTCAGCATTATTCGTGTAAATAGCTAAAAGATTATCCTATATATATGCATTAACTATAAACAGTGCAAAATACCAATAACTGGTTCTGGTGGGTTTCCTTTTCATCAGATTGTGGGTGTTTGCACAGAGGAGCTGCAGGCGGCCCAACAGTGGAACGGCCAGGGCATCCTGGAGCTGATGCGTGGAATCTGCATGTTAGTAGAACAGAGTTTCGTTTGCTTTTTTGGTGTCCTCATTCTGTTCCTACAGAAAGAAAGAGGCTCTGTGATCTTTTCACTCCCTCAACAGTGTGATGCTTTTCAATACTCATTTCAAAATGGATTCTTTTAGCATCAGCCCACCTGATGGTTTCTCTGTTTCTGTTTGAAAGGTTATTACAGCGAATTTGTGCTTTGGTTTTCCTTTAGGTCATTTAGATTTGATTCATTATTTTTCCAAAGTTGCAAGCATAATTAAAAAAAAATCAAATATTATATACAATAAATATTGATAGATGTGATGCAGAAGTCTCCTTATTTATAGGAAAACATATATTTGAAATGTTTTTTGGTGTGTGCTGCAAAATCTCTCATAGGTTAAAATGTATATGTTTTTGTAAAGTCCCTTGTTTTCTGAATGACGAAAAGAATTTAGTGAACAGAATATTTTAAAATAATTTTTTAGACAGTCAGACCATGACAGGCTAAATGTTAAGGTGTTTAAAAAGAAAACTGAAATCTGTGTTTTAGCTAATGTGCATCCACTTTGACTAAGTAGCAATCATCTTTGATTTCCGCTAAGATTTGACTTAAATGTAAAAAATAACTTTTTTGGTCAGTTCTTTTATGTCAGAAACAAGTCTGCTGGGATTTATTAAGCTTTTGTATTAGTTTAGGTATAATCTGTGTGCCTAAATTTGTTAATTAAAGTTTTAAGGGGATTCCCTGGGTGTAGTAATTGAGAAATGCAGTTCTAATTCATCTATACATGCCTTTTTCAACCTGAGGTTAATGTTGATGCTCCCTCTGTGTGCAGAGCTGGTGGCCCTTGGCTTATCACAGACATGAGGAGGGGAGAAACCATTTTTGAGATCGATCCACACCTACAAGTAAGGTTTTATTTAGCATCACGTGGAATGTGAAGCTCTTATTTGACATATTAGTATGAATCTAGTTTAGATGAACTGAAATACATGACAATAGCTTTAAAAATCTTAAAATGATTAGGGATTCCTGCTCATCTTTTTATTTGATCCTTGCACATTTGATTGTTGACTGGTTTTTATTCTATTTATTTTTCTGTATACCATGTATATTGACAATAAAGGCTTTCTATCTTATTCGTAGAAATTTACAGTAAATATATTAGACAGAAGTTTAGCATTGGAGGCTTTTAAATCCAACCAGTTGGAAATTGTATTATTTTTAAGTTGACATTCTTTTTCCTTGTATTCCTAAAAATGTTAACTTTTGTATATTTGTCTATATAAATGTAAATGATTGTGGGTTTTCTATGGCTTTTCTAAGCAGGAGAGAGTGGACCAGGGCATCGAGACCGAGGGCTCGAACCTGAGCGGTGTCAGTGCCAAATGTGTGTGGGACGATCTGAGTCAGCCGCCAGAGGATGAGGAGGACAGCAGATCCATCTGCTTAGGATCCCAACCGCGGAGGCTGTCAAACAAAGGTAAAGCCCCGCCCCACATAGAGGTAAAACTGTTTCTGCCTCAGAAGAAGACGTTTTCAGCGTTTTTTGATATGTTTAAAAACAGACACGGAGCAAATCAGAGAGACATTAAGAAAAGGACTGGAGTTTAACAGCAAGGCAGCACTACCGCCCATCAGCAGCCAGAAGCAGAGTCACGAGAGGGCGCAGTGAGTGATCCTCCCACACTAACACCAGCTCAGCACAGGCTCTGCAGGACGTTCACTGCAGTAACCCCAGCCGACCCTGACATCTGAACTGTTATCAACATTGTTTTGAAGAAAAGGGCGTATTTTATGTTGGTTTGCTGAGGATTTGTTTTCTTCTCCTTGGAAGTTGGATTCACTTAAAGAGGTGTAACGTATCTAGAAGTTTGTTATTGCACGTTAGAAGAAATGCCGTTTAACTGGATGATGGGTGTTTTTGTTGTTTTTGCAGGATGAGCTCATCAAAGAGGGTCTTTACCTTTCTGTTCTGTGTTGCAGGAGTCGGAAGGACAGTTTGGAGAGTGAGAGCTCATCCGCCATTGTTCCCCATGAACTGGTGCGGACGCGGCAACTGGAGAGCGTCCACCTGAAATTCAACCAAGAGTCGGGCACTCTGCTGCCCCTCTGCTTGAGGTACGGCTCCACGTTTGATCTCCAACAGAGGTGCACTTTAGGAGCTGCTCCGAGCACATATCAAACCTCCACTTGCAGGAACCCGTATGCTGCAAAAGTGCAAAAATACAAGTTTTGACTTGTGTCCTTTAAGTCGGTTAAAAGCATTTGTCGTGGAAAAAGCTAGATGTTGAAGGCAGAGCTGTGGCAGTGATGCATGTTCTTTTACTACGTTAGATGAAACTTGACCCTTTAAAGTGTTTTGATCAGTTTTTAATATTAATTTTTGGCTCATAAACAATGAAAGGAGGTTTTCTCATTTTATGTTATGTATAAAGCTATTTGGTTAAAAAGGGGCCTTTTTCAGTGCTATTTTAGTCATTTATGGCTCCGGTGATCAGCCAGCTGAGCAGAATAAACCCGGTTTGTGGTTTTATCGGCAAATAGACCGTGTTATGAGACTTGATCTTGCGAAACTTTTGGAGAAAACACGTTTGGTTTGTGTTCACATTGGAATTTATGTTGTTGATCCAATAAATAATGGCCACACTGTTTCTTGTGGTGTGTTCCTAATCAGGGACATACTGTGACTTAATTCGTGAGCTGACATTCACAGGCATCAGCTATCACAAACCTGTAATGTCAAGTAGACGGGCCTATGGTCTTCTCGCTCTCACAGAACGTCTCTAACAAACGTTTCTGGTGACTCTGTCTGTACATGCATTTAACAACAATTCCTTTTTATTTTTTGGAACTCTGTTGTCCTTCATTTAATGAGGTCAACAGGGTTTTATAACAGAGAACAATGTCAAAATACTTTTTAAAGACGTGTCACACATAACTCAGTCGAAGGAGAGAAATCCCTCCCTTTTTTCCACATGTAGATTTATTGACAGACCTATGTGTCATAGTATTTATGGGGTAAAGTAACTGACTGTATAGAAGAAGTGGACTGAGTGAGCCCATCCCCCTTGTACTCCACGCACGAAGTGCCCTTTGGCTCCAAGAAGCCAAAATTCCATAGACTTCTATTGGGAAATAAACAGCTATTCTTCAGTCATTCTGATGCTCTGATACCATTTGCTCTGATACACCTGTGGACCCTAAATCACCATTTGATCCACGGACAAATTTAAGCAGAGAAAAGCTTGTTTACAGCAGGAGTTCTTGTTATTTATGATATGACTGAAAAAGCAGGAGAAGCAGAACCAGTTTAGAGGATTCTATAAACTGTGTTCTGCTTCTTTGATCACCTGCCAGGCAGGTAAAGGTTACGTCTTTGTTTATTTCAAAGGAAAAAACATTATTTTTAATTGTTCCACATTTTAGAACAAGAAGGGCTGTTGTAAACGAGGAAAATGTGTTTTATCACAGATTAATATTTATAATTATTCACTAATATGCAGATTTTTTTATATCGTACAAGAAAAATTAAAGCGTCGACTCATGCAGGTCTTTATTGATTTTTATTTTACTCTCACCGTTGAGTGTTTTTGCTATTGTAGCTCTTGATGTGTTGTATTTCTTTCATCCAGGGGCCGCTTGCTTCACGGGAGACATTTCACTTACAAAAGCATCAACGGAGACACGGCGATCACGTTTGTATCGACGGGAGTCGAAGGGGCTTTCGCGACGGAAGAGCATCCCTATGCGGCTCAGGGCCCCTGGCTTCAGGTAAACGCAGATAACATTCTTGCGTGGCGCCGCCGTTTGCGTTCGTTTGTTTGACTTCCTGTTTGTCGTCACTAGATTTTATTGACTGAAGAGTTTGTCGATCAGATGCTAGGGGATTTACAGGAGCTCAACAGCCGGGAGGAGGTATGCAAGTTTCTAAGCTCTCACTTTTCATTTGTGTTTCCTTGAACGCAGCTTCTTTTCATTCGTGTTCTTTCTTCTTCTTTTAGACAAAGTTACCTAGGGAGTACAGTTGGCCAGAGAAGAAGCTGAAGATCTCTGTCCTACCAGACTCTGTGTTTGATAATCCGCTACAATGAGAAACTGACTGTAGGAATGGAAAAACCTCCAGTAAATGTTCACGTCAATGCAAACGATCACCTCCAGAGGAGCTGCTGCTCCCACAGAGGACAGCCACAGACTGCATTTCTCCCAAAGATGATCCCGGGGATCAGCTAAACACTTCTGTTACAGCCTCGCCATTTAGGTTAAATGCCTTTTAAGATTATCAACCCAGTTTCAAACCAGCCTATCCAGATGGTCGACCTGTGAGAAACTACCTTTAGGGGCAAACGACAAGCCTTCCTTCTAACAGTGAACTCAGAATATGCATTGCATCTACAGTTCAGTGTGTCTACAGCATTAAAGTCTGAAAATCACCTCTATTTATTCCAGTGGCCTTAAAACAGTAAATATCACAAAGTGAATCCTATCATTAGTGTTTTTATTTTTGTTTTTTTCTTAGTAAATGCAAATGCTGGACATTTCTCTGTTTTGATACCAAAGTTTGAACAATGGCCTTGTTTTCTATCCATCACTGTCTGTCTCACTTGTTGAAAAATTCAGAAGCAATAAACTGAGACCTTTATTATTATTATCATCAAATGGTTTCCATTAGATTTTTGGAAGATGCTGCTGGTGAAACTCATCGCTTACCACAGGTCCTCTAATTGCTTTTTTTCTTCTTTTTTTTATTATACAGTTTTTAATAAACCTACGTTGACATTTAGGTGGTTAGGCGACATAGCGTTGAATCAAGGCCTCTCTAGTCACTATTTGTTGCATTCCACTTAAACTCCTAACATGAAATGCCTTTAATTGCAGTGTTTTTCTGCAAAAATGTACTCCTATGATGCAGTGGCATAGCTTTTTGTTCATGCCTTTTTTTTTTTTTATTTGGAATGAAAAATGTAAAGGTTAGACTTTGTGATTAAAAAAAATATTAAATTTATGGCAGAACTGACATTTAAATGTTTAAGTGCATTAAAGAGTGTAGTTATTACACAAATAAAAGATGAGTTTGGAACTTCTTTCTTTTTCAAAAGAGAACTGAACCTAATAAATACTAATACATGGTTCTTGCATCTTTTGAAGTTGTCATGCTGTTCACATGGACTTTTTGACAACACATGGGAAAATTAACAGTAAATCAGTCGAAAGTGCCTAACAGTCATTGACGATGAAATCAATAATTAAACATACAGGGGGATAATGTATGTCTCTGCCTACATACATTATTGCACTAAAAGGTCACTTGTGTGCTAAAGTTTTATACAGCCTCTACAACAAATAATGTAAATATTAAAAATCTAAAATATTTTTAAAATTCACAATAAAATATGAGGGAAATCTGTTTTTTGATCTGATTTCTCAGAATCAAATTAACTATGTCCTACATCAGATAGCACTGTTTATAAAACCCTCTGAATAATCTGATAACACCAGAAATCCGATAATGATCAGAGTTTTGGTGCGCATGTCAGACTCAACCGACTTGTTTTCTCAGCTGTCTTGTATTTATGGTAGCCCAAAAACACACAGTTTTTATTTCAAAAGTGACAACAGCAGAACGAAAGTTTTAACAAACATGTATTACTTGTGAGCTGTTTTAATCAGAAGTCGTAAGATATATTTTTCACCGAGCCAGGCGTGGGCCCCTGAAGGCCTCATCTGCACTGCGAAGGCGTCGGTAAAGCGGCGCTGCGACGTTTGGGTCCACTGGTCTTGCTCGTTCCATCCGATAGAGCTTGCTGTGGTCGCTGCCTCCCTCGCCTGGCTCCTCTCGACTCCTCCCCGTCTGTGTATCAACTCTGACGGGTCACGTTACTGGAGGAAGGGGGGTGTTTTAGTCGTTGTGGAGACACTGCGCTCCCTTCCGACGACTCACTATCTGCCTTTACTTACTGTCAAATATTACTCGGAGACTTTACGGGAAAGTGGAACGAACTCGTCAACCGAACGGGAATCGGAGAAAATCCCGGTGTCGGGAGGTACGTCACGCGGACGGCTGTAATCCAAGCGGAGGAGCTGGATCTCATCGCGGGCTGAATGACAAGCTGCGCGGCGTTAAAGGTGCACCGGAGTCTGCCGACGGACGACATGGGAGATAAATAGTTGGTACGGTTGCGTTTTGACATATTATTTTCATATTTATTTCACCTAAAACATAAAATCTGTCTTTTTCTTATTTAGGATTCACATTTTCAAAGTTGTGTGCCCCCCTCCCTTATTTTTTCTTAAATATTCAAATCAGAAAGTAAATTTTTATGACATAAAAGTTCATTTAATTTAAATGGCATACCAGTTTGTTTGTCCTGTTGTGTACTTTTTATGTACTTTAGTTCTTTTCTTTAGTTTTGTCCCCCCCCCCCTTATTTTTTTTTAATTTTTTGATTTGATTTGAAATGGTTTATTTCAAGCAATCAAATAGGAGTAATACACAAAAACAATGCAATCATCAGTTATACATTCATACAATAACTAATCAAACTTAGAATAATTAGTTTTGTCCTCCCCCCTCATTTTTTTAAAATAAAGCTTTTCATTTTTTGAATTGAATCTCTTATGTAGACTGTTGCTGCTTTTCAGCTGCACACCCTCAGCTCGGATTTCTCTGAAGTCATGGATGAGAGCTGGAAAAACTGCTTCGAAGAGGAGCTTCTTTGTCCCATCTGCCTGAATGTTTTCGATGAGCCAATCCAGCTGCCATGCAAGCACAACTTCTGCAAGGGTTGCATATCTGAGGCATGGGCCAAAGACAGCGCAGCCGTCCGCTGTCCAGAATGCAACCACGACTACGACCAGAAGCCCACCCTGGAGAAGAACTTCAAGCTTGCCAACATTGTGAAGCGATTCAATGCTCTTAACAGCGACAAGGTCCCCCCGGTGCTGCACTGCGTCCTCTGCAGACGAGGCCCCCCGCTGCCTGTCAGGAAAGTGTGTCTGCGCTGCAAGGAGCCCTGCTGCCAGACTCACATCCAAACCCACCTGCAGCAGCCGTGCACGGCACCAGGACACCTGCTGGTGGACGCGGAGGAGCTGAGCGCCTGGACCTGTCCCAGTCATGAGGAGTACAGGCTGCTGCACTGTGAGGAGGAGCAGGTGGCTCTGTGTCCGTTCTGCTGCCTCTCCCACTGCACGAACCAAAGACACACAGTGCGTGATGTGGATACACAGCGCGTGCAAATGCAGGTAAAGAAAGCCACGGTCCGACACGCCAGTCGCAACAGCATCTGATGGATGGTCCATTCAGGTTTGCGTCCTTAGCTTTTACTCTGATGGTAAAGAGGTGGACAGGTGAAAGTCCTCGCTCTGGTTGTATGACGCATCGCACACAGCTCTTAACCTTGATCCTGTCGCCCAACACACACATGGCCACGCCTTTCCATTAGTTGTGGCGTGCCCTCGGGAAAGTGCTGTGATTCAGCCTGCACCCACTGGAAGTGATCTATCTTGGTATACCCAAATAAAAAGGAAGTGCGCCTTAGAAGCTGGTAAGATCAACATTTAGAGAAATGTCAGGATCACAGGGAGACATGCCAGAACCAAAAATAAGAAGTTCATGGCTCCATTACCAGATTTTCAGGAGTGAAAATCGCACCGGAGTATAAGTCGCAGGACCCAAAAAATGCACAGTAAAGAAGAAAAAAAAACGATATATAGGTCGCTCCTGATTATAAGTCACACTTTAGGGAGATAAGCGCAACTCTTCTTAACAAATCTGCCAAGCCCGGCGTAACGCTGCCTTCACATAGAAGACGGTTCATGCGTCAATTTTGCATCCGCTGCCATCCATCCAAAAATGTGTTCATTAACCAGAGGTGTATGGAAGACGCTACTGTCGAGTTTTTACCCCCATTGTTACATGAAAGCGTTGACTGCACATCTTAGTTACAATGCACGCAAGACACGGTGACTCAGTGACATTGAGAGATCAGTTTAATTTATTTTTGAACAGCTCCAACAAGGACATTATTAAAGACGTCTCCATGTCTTGAGTTCAGAAGATCCCTCAGTCTTCCTTTTTTTTTTTTCCGGCAATCTTTTGCTTCTGCTGCAGGAGCTGCATCTGAATGCCGGTGCTTTCAGCGGTACTTCCATGACTGTAACCCAGTTTGATCACTTACTGTCGCGCATCGAAATAAAAACTGGAGCAATGCCTTGATTACTGCTCTTAAATATATAAGAATACATAAGACCAATATTTATTTTTTAAAGCCCGTATATCATGCAAAATCCACTTTTTGAGCTTGAAAGCGTGTTATATATTCAATCCTCACAAAAGTGATTATTCCTCTCACTGTTGAGGATTCCTTTTGAGTATTCCTCTGAAGATGAGTATTCATCTTTGCAAAAGTTTGGATGTTGTTTGTTTTTCGTGGGGCAAAACACAGACTCGCTGCCGAGGCTGGATCTATGTTGACGTCATGAAATGGGCGGTACCCACAAGGAGAGAAAGGCGGAGCCTCAGAGATAGTCATCTTCCAAGTAGTAACTACAAAAATAACTAATATTTCATTAAAAAATGGTTCTTTAGTGTGCCTATTATGAGCTCATATATATATGGATATAGTTGACTCTGAAAGGCTTAAGAAAAGTGTGATAAAGGACCTTTAAAAATCACATATAAGTCGTTCCTAAGTATAAGTCGCACCACTGACCAAACTACACAAATAAAACACGATCTATACACTGAAAATTACAGCATATATATTCCTGACTTTCTGTCTTCTCTGTCTAGAGGAAAGCTTTGCTTTGATCATCTGCTTTGTTACTGTCTGCTTGATATTTTTTGCCATGGCTGCAAAGGTTTCAGGCATGCTGCAGACCAAATCTGAAAACTTCTGAAGAAGTTTAAAGTCTTCAGTTGCAAACTGTTGCCCTGGTTTTAGAGCTATTACTGGGACAAAAAGATGCCTGTTCAGCCCTTTCCAAAGCTGCTCACGCTACACACTCGCCCGTCTTTGTGCTCTTTCACAACTCCTCAGGAAGAAGAAGTCCTGGTTCTTCCCTGATCAGAACTGTCCCTGCCTGTTTCCTCACACCCCGCTTAGACTGTAATTTGCCAGTGCTTGGTCATCTATTGAAGGAGTTTTTCATCCTGACGGTGCTGAGGCCTATTTTGGTGAAAGCGTTTGAAATTCCCCTGGCATCATCTGTGCTGCGTTCAGGATAAACAGAGATGGGAAAACTGTCATAGCTACAGCGGGTTCGTGTCTCTGGTTGGCTTTTTTTTTTTTAACTGAAGTCCTCATAGCTGCGCTGGTAATTTAAAGATGCGAAAAGACGAGTCGTTTATTAATAATGTTGTCCCTGGGACAAGTGGAGGAGGTGGCCTCCCACGCAGCCTCACCTAGGTTCCTTTTAGGCATCTCAGCAGGAAAGCGTTGCCACCGGAGGCTCTGCTGTTTGCATTTTTCTCCTATCTGGGCTGGAGTGAGTCAGTTCCCCAGAATGCTGAGGGCAGTCCATTGACATCAGAAATGGGGAATAGTTGTCAAGTGATTGTGAAAGAGGCTCTCTGTTCATTGAGCCCCGGGCTCCTCATTTAAACATGAGCTTCCTGGCAACCTGCGGGTGCATGAGTGTCTAAATGGGACAGCGCTGATGCTGATCATTGGTGGATTTAAGCTGGATAAAGGTAGGCTTTCATGCTGCTCCTGCCCCTTGATGCTGTTTCGAACACACAATGAGACAGAAGAGGAATCAGAGGGGAGGAGAGCTGAACAAAACGAGGAAGACGTGGTTCACAATGTAGAGCCACTGGAATATATGAACCTTCAGCTCATATATGGACAACATAACGGGAACACAGTTGATCTGTTTTTAAAACGCTGGATGAGTCAGATATGAGCTTTCAGAGTTGAGTCAGCTCCTGCAGGTGTAGTCAGGTAGCACAAAGGGGCGTGTTCAGCTGAAGCGTAAACAGGCTTGGGGTGTGGGACAGGTGTGGGGATGTTTTTCTGACAGTTTGGACCTGGTCGTGAAAGTGTGACATGCAACCGTCCAAAGCCTCTTACATGTAAACTAATTTGTAGTGTGGGTTCATTGACCGTTTAAGAGAACTGCACTGAGTGGCCCCTCCCCTCTCGCGTTCCAAACAGGAAGTACCTACCGGCTCCAAGATTCCAAAATCCCGTAGACTTCTACTGAGAAAAAAACATCTATTACTCAGTTTTTTTTTTTGTAGTGAAAATTAGTCATGTAATAAACCGGCCAATCAGATGCCTCAATAAAAGTATGTGGTCTCACGTCGAACGGTCGAAATGTTTGATTGATAGATTCTATGTAGCCCGTCTTAAATGTAAGGGTTCCAACAAGCTCCTTCCTGATTGGCAAGAGTGGTTGCCATGGTAATGTTGACTCAGACCGATTAGGACCAACAACGGCTGAGTGGCTCCAAGATTGTGGCATCCGTATCACAAATAAATAAGTAAATAAATGCCAACTTAATCAACTTAAGTCGTTGGAGCCAGAAGTAAACCAATTTTCTATGAATGATGTCATACTCACTTGTTCGAGTTCCCATTTACAGTCAATGGTGTGAACAGACTGTATGTTTCTCTCACATTTTCTACCAGAATGTGAAAGTGTAACTCAGCCAACTCTGGAAAAGCTTCTCAAATTTGAACTAGTTTTGGTGTGTCACACCCATTGACTGTAAATAAGTACTGGAGCGAGTGAGTGTGACATCATCACCCAAAGAAAATGACTTGGAGGGAGGCGGAGTCTGTCAATCCACTTTGTACACAGTCAATGGTTATAACAGAAATATAAGTGAATGCCCTAAATCAAAACTTTACATATAAAGTACTCTTCATACATAGGTTACACAAAGTGCTATGCATAAAAAAGCTTTTTTTTTTTACTTAAAAACCAAACGCAAAACAAAGACGTAATCAAAAAACAAACAAACAGTAAAACACACACATTTCCCACAGCTATATACTTTTATGTCAACTTGAATTCTCCTTTAGGATTCAAGTATAAAATGCCTTTGATTAAAGGTTTTGAGATTGCTTTTAGTTATCTGTCCTTGTCCATGTCAACCCTCCTAGAGAGAAGTTTATAATTATGTGGAAATAACTGTTAGCATTTATATTTTTATGGAAAAACTAGATCTCTTGGCTTTATGAAACACAAGAAGGGTCCAAACTTCACCGTTCCTTAAAGCCTTTACGCACTTCCTTTTTAAATCTAGGATACTTCAAGTTATGAGCAAATGTGAAAAATCCGGACTGATTCCCGGACGTCAACATTTCTGCCCCTACTTTTAGTCAAAATAAACATTGTAAATAGAGCAGATTGAGCCCCTCCCAGAAGTTGTGGCACTCGTGGAGGTTTTAGCCCTCAGAGGTTTCATCCAGGTCTGTGACCATAATTGACTTTTAAGGGCTGTGGCCTCTTCACAGTCATGCTTATGTGACGTAAATTACAACGCTCCATACTGCTCACATCCCGGCAGAAAAGTCTGTAGCCCCTCTTTCATTTTTTGCACATTTATCAGACTTCAATGTTAAAAATAATACAAAAAACAATAAATAAAGAATAATAACACTTGTTTTATTAATGATCCAGTGTGAAGTTATATTCCCCTCCTTCAAACTGCAAAATCTTAAATGAGCTGTGCTTAGTCAGATTTATTAGTCTGCTGCCACGCCCGCGCCTGCTGACTGCCAGGCCTGTCAAATCGCCAAATCACTTCGATAATAAAACTGCCTGACAAAGTAATGTAACACATTCAGATTAAATCTAAAGCAGCTCAAAAACCGAGAATAAAGCCACATCCTTGAGATGCATCAGTTTGAGGTTTTGTGAATCCAGAAAACCACAAACTAAGATGTTTTGCACAAATGGAGACTTGGAACAGTGATGGACTATTTTCCAGGAGCAACCAAAAGGACGCCAAAGCTAGAAGGTCCTATAAACAAGTCAGGAACTCTGTGCTTAACTCGGATCAGTTCCGTGTTGAATCATCTGACAAAAATGTCACATGTGGGAGAATTTCATAAGAAAGACTGCAAATCCAGAAAAATAAAACATGTTTTCTATGTTGTAACTTCTTGATTTTCGTCGCATTATGTCACTAGGACACAA
Organism: Oryzias latipes; assembly: GCF_053564925.1. Lineage (NCBI taxonomy): Eukaryota > Metazoa > Chordata > Actinopteri > Beloniformes > Adrianichthyidae > Oryzias > Oryzias latipes. Next base: position 25,536,286 of record NC_136251.1, on the reverse strand, counting down.
TCTCAGAAAAATTAGTGAAGCACGGTGGAGGTACTATAATGATTTGGAGCCAGTTTCTGTTTTATTGGATAAGCCACCCTAACTGATGGAGCCATGAAGTCTGTGTTTCACCTGAAAATTCATAAGGAATATTTGTGATCCATCATTTTCACACTCAAAAGCATTTGGGTTCTCCAGAAAGTGACGATGCAAAACCAACAAGCATTACCACCCCTGAATGTGCAAAACATGGAATAATGAAGATTTTTGGAGCGGCCCATCTTAAAAGTTTGAAGACGCTGTGGCCAGTCAGAAAGAGGCTGAACTGGAAACCAGTCCAGTGTCACAATTAGAACCATTTTTTTAAAGAAAAACTGGAGAATCTTCACCTCTTTTCCAGGAACCTCTTAGTTGCATTTGCTGCTGTCAAGTGTGGCACAACCACTCACTAAAGGGAGCAATCGGCTATTTCCACAGCCCAAGCAGGTTTGAACTGCTTTTTTACTTTGTAAATAAAATAGACTTCGAAATTAACAGTATTCTTTTCCTAATATTGATTATGTTTGTGTGATAATATATATTGTTAAATGATTTAAATAATTTCCGTGTGACAATTTTTTTTTAAACGTCCAGTCGACACAAAATCACAATAATTATCAGTCTTTGGCTTCCTTTTAGAAATTCAATAAAAAAAACATTAAAATATTTACAAAATAAGCATTTCTGTTGTTAAAAGACACTGAAAAGAAACCAAAATAATCAAAATATTTACTTCATGGGAGTTCAATGGATTAGGAATCATAAAAAAACAGAATCAGAAAAATGTTAAAGAAAAGATCATGTTGAAACTTCTCTACACAGCAAAAACCATTAAGAACGTTTTTCTCATATGTCTAATGTTTAGACAAAAAAGAAGCAACTACTGGAAGGAAATCTTAGTTTTGTAGAACAAGATGGTTATGACAGTACCCCGTCTTCCATGGTGAAGCATGGGGGTGGATCCATTATAGTATGGGCTTGACGTTTCAATCAGATTTAATTACCACAATTTCAAATCCACAGTGAATTAGCTGGAGGTGGGAAGATTTGTCGTTCTCCTTAAGTCCCTCTCTGGATGTCAAAATTCTTTCGAATCTCAACAAAAATTACACTTCAAGAAAGAAACAGCTTTTTTGTCTGAAAAACATATTTTAGCACATTGATTTATTATTTAGTCAAGACTTCAGATGTTTTAAAAATATCTTCCATCCCTCAATGATTAGAAGTTAACTACAGGAAGGATGGAGTGCAAAGCATTCTAGTCTGTCTGTGTTCTTTGGCTGAAAAACCCTCTTTCTTTTTCTTATTACCTACAAGTTTCATCTCTTTTCTCCTTTTTTGTCTTCTCGCCTTCCCTCTGTCTCTTCTCGGTGTGAACAAGCAGCGTCTTTGCTCTGTTTTTTTTTTGTTTTTTTCCAGACGCCAGGCGAGTAAAGAGCCTGACGCTGTGCACACAGACATGACAATCAGTCACTGACACCGAGGCCTGTGCAAACAATGGAGAGCAACGTATGTGGCAAAATGAGAGGGCCTGTGAAACACCCCCACTTTGTGCTCCCTCGCAGCACATTTAATATATAAATGCATACATGCAAGGCTTTGTTGCCATGGTAGCGGAGTTTCTGTTATTGGGGCACAGGCAGAATCAGTTCATTAAAGAGCTTACCTGCCCTCTGCTTGTTAGAGTTGCCTCTTTGCCTGCAGCTGCACACTAATGTCCGTGTTTTAGTGTAAATGTTGAAAAATGATGTTTACTTCATTCAAAGGACTTTTGGCTCTTCTATTTTATTTATCTTTTTAAAAAAGGGCCTAGAGGCTGGTGTTGACATCCCACTTTATGCTGTTTCTGACAAACAGGGTTTGCAGAGAGGAATTGGAGCGTTTGCCCTTATTCGTGCCCTCCAAACGGATGATAGCATTCACCTGCTGCCGTTCCCTCTAATCAGAGTTGAGGGGGAAGTTGAGGGCAGAAAATCAACGTTTAAGGTTGTGCTAATATTGCATTCCTGTGTTTTAGCGTCTTGTCTTCTTTGCACAGGCCATGCTAATGAGGCAACAAGACCGGCTGGAGGGTCGTGTGCAGAACATCGATGAGCAGCTCAACAAGCTGGAGTCAGACAAGACACTGATGAAGGTAAAGTGCAACTTGTGCGTCGACCGTCAATGCCTTGACCTCCTGCGTGCTTTCATTATAACCGCTGCAATGAAATAACCCTTTTGTGCTTTGGGTAGTGGCAAACAACGTCTCTGGCTCTGACTGGCTCCAGCATCAGTACAGAAAACATATTCAGAAATGATTTGTCAGGGGCAGTTTTGAGTAACACACAAAATACATTGGTTTAGAAAGCAGTAACTGAACATTTCATTCCAAAACCCTGTTCTGAGGCACAGCTTCCTATTTTTTGTCATGATATACAGTCAACATTTCTGTGTGGTGAAATCGTGGGTTTCAGGAAGACGCTGTTTCTCCGCAGGACGCTGTGTCTGAGCTGAAGGATCGTGTCAGAGCTCAGTATCGGAGGATGCAGGCACTGCTGGAGGCAAACCAGGAGGAGACCATGCAGATGCTGGAGAGCACTTACATGATGTATGTGAGGAAAAACTCCCAGCAGTCTTTGCAGCTCAACGAGAAGAGGCAAGAAGCAGAAAAACTCCTGAGCTCCGTGCAAACTGTGTTCCAGAGAGTAGAGAGTGTGAACTTCATGAAGGTACAACTCTCCTCTTCTGTCTCCAGCCCTCTAACACTCACCTACATTTGAACAAATGCTGTAAAGGGTTGTTTCCAAGATATGCAAACAGATTTACCGTCTTTTTCAGAACACAAAACCGTACCAGCTGCTGATGGACAGGTCAGTTTGTCTTCATACTTGCCTCTTTTTGAAGTAAATAACTTTAAAAAGAAAATTATTTTTATCTTTTGAATTATCTAGTAAAAAATAAACATTATTTTAGCTCATAACCAAGTACCTATAGATTTAATAAACAATTGGTATCCAAGGACAAGTAGGTTACAATCAAAAATGTGATGCCTTTTTGAGTAAGCCCATCTTACCAGTACAGAACTTTAAAGTCCCACTCTGATTATTTTTGGATCTATCTTAAAAGCATTCCCAGTGGTCTTTTAATCATGATTATGCCTATTACCTGTGTCGTTTTCATGGACATTGTTTCTGCAGAGCAGCAGGAGTTTATCCAAAATTTCCCTCTTAGTTGTGGGTGGGACCATTGACATGAATCATCCCTGCCGCCCTTCCCCTCACTGCTGCAGATCAGAGCAGGGAGCTTCTGCCCCCAGTGAATTTTCAATGTCAACAACATGTTTTTTTTTTTTCTTTTCGTTTTTTTTCAAACTGCATTTATTGGGTCTGCTCCTGATTCACAGCGATTTGAATTAAGAAATACTTAAAAAATGCAATTTGGAGAGAATTTCCTCCATCATGAGAACAATGCCACATAGCATGTTAAAAACACAGAAAACACCATTTTCATCAGAGTGGGTCTTTGCTAATTGAACTTCATATTTTCTGTACATTTTGGATGTTGGTCTTCCTGGCAGCATTGGTGTATGGAGGGTTTCAGTTTAATCTGAATATAAGTATTGCTGTTTTTCAGGTCAAACACACACCTCAGTGCTGCGGTCCCTTCAGTCCGAGTGGGCCAGCTCAACTCCCATCATTTTCTGTCGGACCTGTCTACACGAGAGAAGAACTTGCGAAAAATGCTAGAAGGTAAAAGAGAAATATGGAGTGTAAGCAAAATGCAATGTAAACTTTCAGATATTGAATTATTCATGGGACAGAATGTGGTCAGCATTAACTGTCATCTCTTGATGCCACTCCCCCACCCTCCCCCAGAACCGTTCAATGAAGCGTCCATTCTCGAGCTCGTCCAGTCTCTCGGCACCTCCGCTGGCTCTCAGCTGGGGATGAGTTCTGGACTACAGAAAAGGAAATACAGCATGGCCTTTCTGGAGAGCAGCACCCAAAACTCCACCTCCCAAGATCCTCCACCTTTGCTCTACAATGGCAAGAAGTCCTTTCTGTCCGACCAGAGCCATCAAATTTCCTCCATGTATTCTTCAGAGGTCCTCCCCCAGAATCCTCACGGTGGCCCGGGCCACAGTCACCTCCTTGAGACCTCTGCCCATCATATGATGGGATTGGGGTCCAGTTCCAGCCACCACTCAGGGAACTTATTTCCAGCCTCCCACTTCGCCAGTGGAGCTTCGTCGCAACAAGCCATGTACGAGGGGAGGAAAGTGCTCATGTGCACGCTGAACAACTGCTGCTGCTCCCGAGCGCCCGCCGCCCGCGCCCATCCTCCATACCCGGCCTCAGACTCGTTCCCCTCCGTGACCTCTCAGGAGTTCCCCCCACTTCCTTCAAGCCAAACACTGCAGCATTTTCCCATGAGGGGGCTGGTGGAAGCCCCACAGGGTGCCAGGCACCCCGACTTCTACGGGCTGTACGGCCAGTCTTCAACCAAGCATTACGGAACCAAGTGACAGTTTCCACACAGCCTTTCTGTCCCTTTCATTTTGACTCAGAAATGATCACTTTCCTAGAGGCTTTTATGACAGAACTATTTTTGACATTTGTTTTGACACCCACCTCTGCAAACCACAGTAGCACGTCAATCACAGTCACACTCGTAAAGCCTTGTATTTATTTTCTGTTGCAACTGGAAGTGCTCCTATAAGTACTTTAGTCTGTAAAAGGAGAGAAGAGTGTTTTTTTATCATGAGTCCCGGCATGTGCCTAAAAAAGACTGTTAACACACTGAGTGTATTTGCAATTTCCGAGCTCGTGATTATTTCCTGTTTGTGGCTCAAGGCATGCAGGGAGTCTCTCTGTGCACTCAGAGCCCATGTGGCTTTAGAAAAAAAAAACAGAAAAACACTGGACTCCAAATGCCTGTCTGGTTTTTCATGCTTTTTTGATAGAAGATTGTGAATAAACCAAAATCTGTAAAGGGTTGACTAAATAAAACAAGCAACACAAATAAAGTTGACTGTATTTTCTTTTGTTTAACACAAGTTGGTTTTTGTACTTTATAAACTTTCCTTGTAGCCCTAAAAAGACCAAGAGCAACCTAACTCTGCAAAAACGCGCCTCCAAAAATTCTTAACATTTCAAAATTTTCTTGAAAATGTGAGAAAAATATTATTACCAAGAGTTCTTATTTTAAAATCCCACTCCATTTATCCTTTGATCTATTTTCAAAGAGTTCCTAGTGGCCTTTTATTAACAATTATGACGTTTTTAGTCAAAATCAAAAAATCTTTTTCGTTTTTTTAAGACACAGTTTCTGCAGAGCGGCAGGGATTTATCAGAAATTTCCCTCCTAGTTGTGCCTGGGACTGTTTCTCCCCTTCCCATTATCCATCTGTGCACACACACTAGCCTACATCCATTCACAACCCAACCTAACATCACTGATACAACAATAGTGGCGAGCAATATCGCAGATATCCAGCCATACAGTTTTGAGCTGGATGCCATCTCAGATGAGGGGGAAAAAAGCGATATGTAGCGCTTTCTTAGCTTGCTCTGACCTACAGAAGATTTGTTCGACTCATGGAGCCCAGAGTGTGTGGATAGAAGACGCAACACAGGGATAAAGCAATCAATTGACTGTATTTAAAAAAAGAAAACAACAAAACAATAATTTGAGACAGTGGAGAAAGGAGTGTCCAGGGATCCACAAGGATATTTTTCAGTCTTTGGTGTTCAAAGTTCCTTTTTCCTTTGGGTATGGCGTCTTTTGCGAAGTTCCTTTTTCCTAGGTTTGTAAATCAAGTTTTTCATTGAGAGTTCGTGGGTAGCTCGCCATGCACCATTCCTATATGGTGCAGATCAAAAAGTTCTTCCCATAAGGATAGAAGTGGGGGTGGAAAAAAAAAACCTGACCGAAGAGTAGTTAGTTCAAGGTGTGGTTGTTCGAAGAACTAGTCCAGTAAGATGTTACAGAGTTTTGTTTCAAGTTTAGATAGCCGACAGCTATAGGAGATGCAGCCAGCCACAGCAGATCAGCAACAGCCAGAGCATGGATGACAGGAAGTGGCTATGTGACCCGGATGTTAATATAGGGAACTGGCCCCACCAAAATAAGAGCGCTCAGGTGTTTCTAATCTGGTAATGCAAGTGGGGCACTGATCCGGGTTACACGCTCCCCCCCTTGTTCACATGTACGTCCCTGTACATGGTTTGTCTTGTGAAATTTCCCCGTCGTCCTGAAGGGCGAATAAAAATGCAGAGCTCAAACCTTGCAGAAGTGTTTGGATGCTTTTCAGAAGTGGTTTCCCAGGATGTGCATATTGAAGTCGATCTGGTTGGGTTCTGGTCCGTAGTGTCCGCCTGAGAGTTGGCTGTTCAGGACTGAGAGGTTCGGACACAGATGGTGAGGGGGGTTCGGCATGGGGTTCGAGTTGAGGTATGGGATCCACAGTCTGTGTAATGGCATCTGGTATCCCAACAGGGTCAATTGGTTCTGATTGAGGCTCTGGTTTCATAATTTCCACAGCCAGTGGTTCTTCTTTGGGTTCTGTCACTTCCTCTTCTGTGTTGGTCGGTACAATTGATTCAGGTGACAGTGCGGCAACAGCAGGTATTGAGACAGCGGGTGACTCGACAGCTTTTAAGTTTTCAGCAGGTAAGGTTGTTTCTGGTGGCTCAACCCCGACATCTGGTTGCTGGATGGCAGGTGTGTCTAGAGTTGTGGAGCTTACTGGTTCAGATGAGACTTGAATGTACACATCATCGTCCGGAAGGTCTTCCTCGATGGTAGGTGTAGGTGCAGATACAGAGGGTGTTCTGGTACGCTGCTTGGGGAGTTTCTCTTGAGGTGAGGGTAGGAATCCACAAGGCAGTAATAGATCCCTGTGTAAAGTACGAAGGGGTTTGGGCTGGTTTTCCGGTCGGACTGTGTAAACAGGGAGGTTTTCTGCTCTCCTTACAACGATGTATACCGTTGACTCCCACTTGTCAGCCAATTTGTGTTTACCCCTCTGGCGCACATTTCTGACGAGGACCCTCTCTCCGATGTCCAGATCTGCAGTCACAACATGTTGGTCAAAGCGGGTTTTGTTGCGTTGCATGATTTTAGCTGCGTTCTCAATTGCTAATCGTTGATTTTCATCCAGGTGTGATCTCAGCTCCTGGACATACTCCCTGTAGGAGGGTGATCGGGCCTCCTTCAGGGGCAAGCCAAAAGCCAAGTCCACAGGCAACCGAGGTTGACGGCCAAACATCAGTTCGTAGGGAGAGAATCCTGTAACGTCATTTTTGGTACAATTGTATGCATGGACAAGGGGCTTAACAAATTCTTTCCAGTGTTGTTTCTCTTGTGTGGACAAGGTTCCGAGCATGTCTAACAGTGTCCGGTTGAACCTTTCCACTGGGTTGCCTCTTGGGTGATAGGGCGTTGTTCTTACTTTATGAATTCCTGCCACTGCGCAGAGTTCACGGATGGTTCGGCTTTCAAAATCCGTGCCTTGGTCACTGTGAAGCTTCTCCGGGATGCCGTAGTGAACAAAGAAGTTGTCCCACAGACACTTGGCAACAGTACGGGCCTTCTGGTTAGGAGTGGGCACGGCGACAGCATACTTTGTAAAATGGTCTGTAATGACAAGGATGTCCTTCGTCTTTCCATCCGGTTCAAGAGAGAGGAAATCCATGCAGACCAGTTCCAGTGGATGAGTTGTTTTGATGTTCACTAGGGGTGCAGCTCGTTCCATAAGCGACTTGCGCTTGACACATCTTTCACAGGTTTTTATCTTATTTACAACAGCTGCTGTCATCCGGGGCCAGTAAAAACGGGAACGGACTAGGTCTAGCGTCCTTTCAATCCCGAGATGGCCCATCTTGTCATGAAGATGGTATAACACCACAGCTCTGAACTCCTCTGGTAGCACCAGCTGGTAGGTGATGTCCCCTCTGATCTGTCGTCTTCTTACGAGAAGGGTGTTAAGGAGCTCCATTTTGTTTACTTCCCTTAGAAGGAAGGGCAGGTCAGGGAGTTGGTCTTTCACAGCTGGTGGTGGCGTGAGTCCGTGTTCAAGCTGGGCAATGACATGCTGGATTGTAGGGTCAGCACGCTGTTTAGCTGCAAGATCAGATGTGGAAATCTGGGGTAGTGCAATGGTCGTGAACTGAACATCATTTGTAAACCCATCGGGCAAACTGTTCGCATTATGGGAAATGGACAACACAAGAGCTTGGTCTGGAGCTGGTAGAGTACTCAAAATTATATGACGGTCACATATGGCTCTGGTGATGGCTTGATCAATGCTAGACTGGTCACTGTTGACATGTTGGGTGAACCTCTGAATACGCTCTAGCTCTTTGTTGGAGACAGGATCTTCAGAGGGTTCACCATGTGGTCGACGGGACAGTCCATCAGCATCTGTGTTCTGTTTTCCAGCTCTGTACTCAATTTTAAAATCAAAAGTGGACAAAGCAGACAACCATCTATAACTGGTGGCATCAAGCTTTGCACTTGTGAGCAAGTAAGTGAGGGGATTACTATCTGTAACTACCTTGAACGATGCTCCGTACAGGTAGTCATTGAATTTTTCTGATACTGCCCACTTGAGGGCAAGGAATTCCAACTTGTGAGCTGGGTATCTGGATTCACTTTTGGTGAGGCCTCTACTGGCATAGGCCACCACTCTGTTCTTCCCCTCATGCTCCTGATAAAGGACTGCACCCAGGCCGGTGGAACATGCATCTGTGTGGAGCAGATAGGGCTTTTGGGGGTCCGCAAATGCCAGGACAGGAGCAGAGGTGAGCTTCTGGATGATGGTGTCGAAGGCTTGTTGACACTCTACCGTCCAACGACCCCCAAATGGTTCTTTTGGATTGTGGTATTCTTGTTTCTTGATCAGTGGTTTCTGTTTCTTTTGAGAAGGTGGGTATCCTGCAGTGAGGTCATGCAACGGCTTAACAATAAAGGAATAACCTTTCACGAATCTCCTGTAGTAACCAGCGAAACCAAGGAAAGAACGTAGCTCCTTTAGGGTTTTGGGTACTGGCCAGCTGGTAAGTGCTGAAATTTTTTCTGGGTCTGTTCTTACGCCGTCTTGGGAAACTATATGGCCTAAATATTTGACAGAGGTCTGGAAGAAGATGCATTTATCAATTGAGAGTTTAAGACCATACTCCTTTAGTTTGTTTAAAACTCTCATCAATCTCTCTTCATGTTCTTCGAGGGTTGGAGCAAAAACAATAATATCGTCAATGAAAACAAGTACCTCCCTCAGGTTCAGTTCCCCCATGCACTTTTCCATCAGGCGTTGAAATGTGCTTGGGGCGTTGGTAATACCTTGGGGCATGCGATTGAATTCCCAGAACCCGAGGGGGCACACGAAAGCTGTTTTTTCCTTGTCTTCTTCTTCCATCTCTATCTGGTAATACCCAGACTTTAGATCCAAGACAGTGAACCATTTGGACCCAGAGAGGGCAGTGAATGTGTCCTCCAACTTTGGCAGAGCATATGCATCCTTTATGGTTTGTGAATTTAGTTTTCTGTAGTCGATACAGAGGCGAACACCTCCATCCTTCTTACGCACAACAACAATTGGAGATGCAAATGGTGAGGTGGATTCTCTGATAATTCCGGATCCTAGCAGATCTTGTAAATGGTTTCTGACGCTATCCACATCTTGGGGGTGAATTGGTCTGGGTCTCTGCTTAAACGGCGTTGGATCAGAAAGTTTGATCTTGTGTTTTACCTTTTCAGTTTTTCCAAAGTCGAAATCATGTCTTGAGAAGACTTCAGGGATGCTGTTGAGTTTGTTAATTATTCGTTGTCGCCATTCCGGGCTTATAGGCGAGTCTTTGAAGTTGTATTGTGAAGTTGGTTCTGTTATTGGTCCAGTGCTCTGCTCTTTTGAAATGACATGCTGATAGTTGCTGGCTTCAGCTATTGTGACATCTGCAGGAAGTTGGATGGTATGGCTGGACTCATTGCTTACCACAACAGGCAGGTGACATGGCCGGTGTTGTGGCAAGTTAACGAGACAGCTTTTAACTATGAGCCCACCGGGTAAAGAGCCAGACTGGGGATGCTCAAGGAGAACAGTTTTTTCGCCTTGCAACCCTTTGACCAGATGTCCATCCAGAACTGTGGTTTGACCTGCCTGGATGATGTGTGGCTGCCCTGACATTAGTGTGACAGAGGCAGTCTGGGCTTCTTTACTGTGGTTGAAACGGTGTTGGAGGATCTTGTAGACAGCAATATAACCAGGTGCAGTTGACTGAGATTTGTCTTCTTTCTTTACATGCTTTGAGTAAGCAACATCAAGGGTGTTGGTACCAACAAGGATCTGTTGTGGGGACTGGTTGTGATCTGGTACAACCAATGCCAGTGAGTATACATTAATGGCAGAACCAAAAAGGTCAGGTGGGAAAGTCAAATTTAATTCGATGTACCCCAAGTATGGTACAGCTTGTCCATTTGCTCCTTCAATCTCCAATAGGTCAGTGATAGGATAAATTTCAAGGTCTGAAAGGTAAGTGTTGTAGAATGAGTGAGGGACAGTGGTCACTTGTGATCCAGAATCAAGAAGACAGTTAAACAGTTGTCCATTTATTTCAATCTGACCAGTACTTTTGGCTCCAATAAGACCTCTTGGCAGGTGTGGCATCCTCTTCTTGGGACTTTTGTTGTGAGCAGCTCCTGAGTGTCCCACCACAGGAGCAGAGTTTAGTTTAAATGCTTGTATTTGACATCCCATGCCTCTTGTTTTTGACGTAGGCACTTTTTCTTCTGCTGGACCAGAATTGGATTGGATCGGTTAATGCAGGTGGAGGAGACATGACCATCTTCACCACAGTTGAAGCAGTACCATGGCTTTGGCCTGTTGGCGGGTGGTGTTACAGGATTGCTGGGTTTGTGTTGACGCGTTGTGAGTTGGGAGTCAGATGTGGATTTTCTGGATAGGAGCTGTGACATCTGTTGCTGAAGTTTTTTTACTTGTAGCTTCATCTCCTTCAGCTCTTCATTTGCATGAGTGCTGTGGTCACAGGAACAAGTGCTCTGCGACTGTATGGTGACTCTCTGTTTGGATGTGCCAATATGTTGCTTCATGAGAGACTCTTTGGCAGTCTGTCGGTCTTCTTCCGTTCGAAGTTGGAGCAGCAACTCAGGGAATGGTGGAGGGTTGTCCTTGCGTTGCTCCAGTTGTAGCTTGGTTATTAAAGCATTGTCCCAACAGCCACGACAGAACTGCTTCAGGAGATGTTTGTCCACTTCATTTGCTGAAATTCCACCCTGTCTGACAACAGAGCAGATGGTGTGTTGCAGTCTTTGAAGGTATGAGGAAGACCTTTCACCAGAGTTTTGAAGGGTGTTCAGGAACTGGGCAAATAACTCTTCCCCGTCTTGGACCGTTCCAAAGGCTGAGTCAAGCACACTCAAGAAAACAGAGGGCAATGCGTCTGGGTTCAGACCTTTTACCACATCAGCAGCAGGTGACATCAAGCTCTCTATGATTCTCCGAGTGACACTGAGTGCTGAAAGAGTAGGATCTGCAAGGAGAAGATTTATTTGAGATCGCCAGGATTCATAGTCCACTTCATTACCTGGTTTTGGACTTCTTCCAGAGAAGGAGCGAAGACGCAGCGAAGTGGCTGTGAGGTCTGCGTTTTTGACGACATGCTCAACAATAACCTTCTGGACTGCTGGTGGGTTTAATTGATTTGTTGACAAGGAGATGTGTTGTGATGTTCTACTTTGATGAGGGCGTGGCCCCTGCAGACCAGCATTTAAAGTGGGTAAAGGTGGGGAGGATGCTGGCATTGACCAGGCTGATGCACCATCACCTTCTTCCTCTTCCTCTTCCTCTTCCTCTTCCTCTTCCTCTTCCTCTTCGTTCTCAGTATTGAGTGTGGTTCTGGAGTAGTTTTTGAGAGTTTTACCTGCTGTATCCAGGTGCTGGCCGATCTGGGTCATCACTGTTCTTAGAACATCTTCAAAACTGCAGCCGCTCCGGTCTGCGAGTCTTTTTAATTCGACTAGGTAATCAGGGGGTTGACTGCTGCTGTCCACTGTGGCGGCGCACTCTGAGGCTAACGCGGTCACATGGCACACAAGGTTAGTAGTGGCTGAAGTGTAAGAGTATGGTAGCAATGGTTTTAAGGCAGAAAACGCAGCTGTGTCTGTAAACTCTGCGACCAGGTTTTTATCAAAAGAACTGTTGGGATCGTTAACATAAAATGTGCGATTTAATTTTCCATAACTACGCAACCAATCAAGCACCTCATCATGTGATGCGTTTGTGGTGCCCGAGATTACGACAGAAACAGAAACGTCAACACCAGATTGAGTTATAAAATCCATGGTGTTGGAAAAAAAAAGAGAAAACAGAAAAATTGATATCCACACACTCAGGCTCCTAGCTAGCTCGCCACTTGTAGCGCTTTCTTAGCTTGCTCTGACCTACAGAAGATTTGTTCGACTCATGGAGCCCAGAGTGTGTGGATAGAAGACGCAACACAGGGATAAAGCAATCAATTGACTGTATTTAAAAAAAGAAAACAACAAAACAATAATTTGAGACAGTGGAGAAAGGAGTGTCCAGGGATCCACAAGGATATTTTTCAGTCTTTGGTGTTCAAAGTTCCTTTTTCCTTTGGGTATGGCGTCTTTTGCGAAGTTCCTTTTTCCTAGGTTCGTAAATCAAGTTTTTCATTGAGAGTTCGTGGGTAGCTCGCCATGCACCATTCCTATATGGTGCAGATCAAAAAGTTCTTCCCATAAGGATAGAAGTGGGGGTGGAAAAAAAAAACCTGACCGAAGAGTAGTTAGTTCAAGGTGTGGTTGTTCGAAGAACTAGTCCAGTAAGATGTTACAGAGTTTTGTTTCAAGTTTAGATAGCCGACAGCTATAGGAGATGCAGCCAGCCACAGCAGATCAGCAACAGCCAGAGCATGGATGACAGGAAGTGGCTATGTGACCCGGATGTTAATATAGGGAACTGGCCCCACCAAAATAAGAGCGCTCAGGTGTTTCTAATCTGGTAATGCAAGTGGGGCACTGATCCGGGTTACAGATACCAGGATCTATTTGTCTACGAATGGATGCATTGGAGCAGAGCGGGTAGCTTGTGGTCCACTGGTTGTAGCACCTCCATTACTGCGACAACCTTTTTCCAAATGCATTTTTTATCGGCTCCTGATTCACAACAATTTGAATAAAGAAATACTCAGAAATGGAATTATAAGCATTATTTTCTTTAAACATGTCTTTCATTGATACAAAAATGCCACAAAAACATGTTTTATATTTTTAATGACAGTTTATTGTATATATCTATCTAGATAGATAGATGTATTCTATTAATATATTTAATTGATGTTTTGAGGTTTTTAGGTTGACAATCTTAAACACCGGGGACTAGATGAAAAATAGCCTTTGGGCTAATTCTGGCGCGTTGCAGTCATGCTTTTAATGTGCACTGTCCCTGTTAAAAAAAAAAGAATAAATAAATTAATTAAATTAAATAATAATTAGATCCTTGCTCTTAATGAGACCGAAAATGTGCTGATTTACAGAAAAGCCAGGAAGGGTGTAAAGCAAAGAGAAGTGAAAACAGCTGTAACCCTTGGGCTATCCTAAGCACTTCAACATTGGGAGTTGGGTCATCTAGACCCACTAGACAGTGCGCTGAACCTTTTTTCTTCAATGATTTGTGATCTTTGTCATGGTAGGGAGAGCACGTCAATGTAAGGGTGGGGTCATCTAAGATAGCACTAGGGTTAAACCTGCATGGTCAAATGTGCTGAATGCCTCAAAACAATGTTTTAAATCTTTAGAAGTAAATAGTTTGTAGTGCAGACCCATCATCTACTAATATAGGGCGGTTCACTTCCTTGTCTACATCCTGGGTTCTGGCAAAGTCTCTGGCTCATCCCTCTTTGTCTGATTATTGAAGCTGCTTGTCAGGTTGGGTCAGAGAACAGGAGTAACTGATGAGCTGCACCTCCTTCTCCTCCTTCCTCTTGCTGAGCATTATTTGCCAGAGCTGGGAGCGGATGAGAAGAGAGGAGGGTCGGATGATTAAAGTGCAGAGTTTTAATGAGGACTGGAATGGTCCTCTACTTATCTGTCACTCATCCTCCTTTCATTGGTCCCCCCTCCCCCACCAACATGAGATGATGCAATAGAATGGAGGTCAAAGATGAGGAAGGGATATCGAGCGAGGAGCATCACTTATTTATTGGCCGTAAAATGTGTCCTTCCTTTTTGCTTCGTTTACGTTGCGTTCTGATTTCTCCTCTTTCTTTTTTTTATTTTTTATTTTTTTTGCATTTTGATCCGGTTCATAATTAACAGAAGTTCTGTTTAGCAGTCAGGGATGGAGACGGAGGTTTTACCAGACTTGTGTGTGAACTAATTAGCATTCACCTTGTCCCCCGCTCCTGTGTTTTCAATAAAACATCCAGCAGACGCGCCAAAAAAGAAAAATAAACTGTTATACAATCCCAATAATTAATTGTAGCAATTCTGTGCTTAACAGTTTGATAATGAATTCCTGTTCTATGAGTTTGATCATTTGAGTATAGTAGGACCCTGATAAGAAAGCTGAATTGTACACAGGATTGTGTGCTCAGGTGTCTTTGTGTGTTTGTGTACAGGACTGGGGCACCATGTGTGTGTGTTTGTGTGTGCTCACTGTGGGGACGTGCAGGGGAAAGGTGATGCGCTGACAGCTGGGCTCTCTGGTGGCAGGTGTGCCGAAACTGTGTATGCCCGCCTGCCTGCCTGCCTGTCTGCCTGCCTGCCTGTCTGCCTGCCTGTCTGCCTGCCTGCCTGTCTGCCTGCCTGCCTGTCTGCCTGCCTGTCTGCCTGCCTGCCTGCCTGCCTGTCTGCCTGCCTGCCTGCCTGTCTGCCTGCCTGCCTGCCTGCCTGCCTGTCTGCCTGTCTGCCTGCCTGCCTGTCTGCCTGCCTGCATGCCTGTCTGCCTGCCCGCCTGCCTGCCTGCCTGTCTGCCTGCCTTCGTCATGATTCTTTCCTAAGATGAAGCATTTGAAACCTCAAACTGTCAGTAAAGCTGCCCTTTTCTCATTTTCCAATATATCTCAAGTACTCTTCGTTTCATTTTTGAACTAATGTATGGAGCGAATGACGGCATTTATTTATGTCAAGCAGCTAGATGTTTCTCTGAATCCATCTACAGATCATGCACTGCAGTGGACAGACAGCTAAGCACCCCACAGATGCAAGACCATAAAATCCTGATATTTATACCCGATAAAAGCAGGGCAAAGGTTCCCAAAACTCCCACTCAGCACTCCATACAGCAGCTGGATGTGGTTTGTGAGTCAGAAAACAAGCAGCACCTGCCCTCAGTGAACGTAGTTTGAGTTTTTTTTTTTAATCAGGCGTGGGAGAGGCTGGAAAACCGTCACCAAGAGCGCAAGTGAGCTCGTTTCAAAAACTGAAGCTGGCAATGTGACGCTGTTAGAGCACAAGGTGGTTTCTTACTGACATTTAGTCACAAAAACCTTAAATGGACAAAGTCTCCTTTAAAAGAGTTGCTTGAAACACCTGTTTTGGGTTTGATTGATGAGAATTTCTTTTCTTTTCCTGCATCTCTCCAAGCTATGATTGATGGTGATCACAATGGGGACAAAACTTTGAAACAAACTTCAGTTTGATGAAAACTTTCCCCCCAAAATATCTCTTCTAAATGATGGCGATGGTCTAAGCAAAGCTAAACATTTGTGGGCCTTCTCACATAAAATCAGCTTTAAAACGTGCGTTCACTGAAGTCTTGAAAGCTGCCCCACCAAGATCTGCCTCCGCTTTAGATTGCACAGGGCAGATGGTAAGGCAGTGAGTGTAGATGATTCACGGTAATCTGATCTAACCACATCTGCCTTCAGAAAGCCTCAACTGATATCACTGCATAGTTATCCATTATTGGTGGTTTGCAGTGCGCCAGCAGTTAACTTTAGTGGATGTTTTTGAGTTTATTCACCTCTGTTTCACAGCAGTGAAATGAAAAGATTGCCTCCAAGCTGCCTTAAGTACAGTAAGCAGGAAGTATTTGCTCTAAGGGTTATTCTGTGTCTGGGAAGTGCAAAAGAAGAAACATTGTTCAATCTGTTGGAAGTTTTTTGCCAAAAGTAGGATCAGGTTTCTGTCCAGCAGCTTCTTGAGAGACTGGTCATGGGTCCAGCTGCTGCACAAAGTTGCTCACAAGCTTCGTGCCTTGAAAGATCTCCCAGAGTAGATTCACTTTGTCACATGCACTGCGTGAGAATCAGATGCGAGTTAAGGTCAATAATTTGGGGCGGTGCTTGAGTTTAATTCTCGGCAGCTCAAATCCATTCTAACGCAATTTTTGCTCTTCATCTTAAATGTTTCTGTTACCAATCAGTAAGATGTTTACTGTCATTGTAACAGGTTCAATGACATTCACAAAGTTCTTGTCTCTGCGTTTTAGGACCTATGACTAAAAATAATACATGAAATATAGGAAATTGAAATTAAATAGTTGCCAGACAAAAGTGCACACGTTAAAAAAAAGTGTTGAAACCAGAAAAATGGATACAAAATACCTCAGGACCACATCAGTTATATTTAAAACTTAGCACATAAATCCTAAAGTCCTGACAAGCTGCTTGACACGCCTTCATGTCTATAGATAAACGAAATTAAAAAATGAAAATGTATCCTGCAATTTTTCACCATTTACTCTTGAAGAGTACATTTTTGACTGAAATCTGCATGTTTCCTTTAGTATTTTCATTAGTGTGACATATCAGAAAACTAAAAAAATGTTTGGCTTATGTGTTTTGTTTTTAACTTTGGAAAACTTAGTCATCTTAAACTCTGAACATGAAACTTTTTTTAAGATTGTCTTTTATTGTCACATTTTTGGTATCAAATACAAAATTAACATTTGTCTCAAAGACGTCAATTTGTGGCATCCTTTCAAACAGGTTGGATAGGAAAAGTTGACTTTTTTTTTAGCAACAAGTCAAAAGAAGTTAAAACCCAGGAAGAGGTTTTTAATTCAATGGGTTCTTCCAGCACACTCATTTGCTAGATTTTTTGTTGGAACTACAACAATGTTTCCTAATACTGTGAACACAAAGTTCCCCTTAAATGCAGGTGACTTCCATAATTTGTGTTTTTTGTAACTTCTTTAAACTTGTTCAGTTATTTCTTTTTATTTCCGTCATGCACCAACAAATACACATATAAACAAGAATGTCAGAAAGACTTAAAAACATAGTTAACTACTTTTAATGAACTGCATATAAATCGATTGTATAAGACAAGTTGACGTCATTTTGACGTTTAATTACAATGTTTTCATCATTAAACGTTGCCAGGATCTGCTGGTGGAACAGCATTATGACAGTCTGATTATAAAACCAGGTAACTGGACCTGGACCTGCAGCAGGTCCTTCTGCAGCATCGCCACGATCACGGCTGTGCGGAAGAAGCTGTAACATGTAACGTTTCGTATAAAAAAGTTAGCCATTTGTTTTTAATCTAGAAGTTCAAGGTTTCTGACTACTGCTTCTTCTTTGCAGGTTTAATGGCAGGCAACTCTTCTTCATCCTCATCTTCCTCCTCTGTTTCCTCCTCTTCAGACATGTCAGAGTCTTCCTCCTGTGAAGCTGATGAGATCAAAAGATCAAAACCTCGGAGCTGAAGGGTTTTCAAAATAACTAAGACAATATCTGGTCTGAATCAGTTTTCCTCAAACACAGCATATTTACTAAACAATGTGTTACAATTTGGAAAAAAGAGAAATAAATTGGGTTGCACGATGGCAGGAAAACCCACGATTTGCAAAATTAGTGATCAGAATCGTGATGACGACATAACTTGCGATACATGAACAAATAACAAAACAACCAAAAACATAATTTCCATTTCACTGCAACAGTTTAATTTAAATAAGTTGACCCTAGTCTACAGGCCAACATCTAACATTAAGGAGTTCCATCTGATTGGCCAACAAGGTGAATGCGTCCATCCGATTGGCACAATGCATAAGGAGATTCATTTCAAGCTGCCATAAGCTTGTTTTGGCACGTTAAAGGTAACCATTGATCACAATTTTCACCATCTGTTGCGATACGCTTATTGCACAGCTTGGTATTGCGATGACTATAAATTTGCAATTTTTTGTGCAGGCCTAGAAATAAACATGTGCATGCATGCATACTCAGCCACAAACACCTGGAATGATTATTCTTAAACCGCAAACGTTGCTAATAAACTGTAAAAAAAAACAACAAACTTTTGTCCTTAAATTTTAATTAATATAATAGCTAATTAACATTTGCAACTTATTTACGGTTAATAATTAAGGGGGAAACTGGGAAATAAGGTTTAGATTTACCAATAAGGTGCAGGCCGCTGATGACGACAGGCCCTGATCCAGCTTTGAGTCTGATGGTGACTGGGGCTTTGAGTTCAAACTCTCCCAAACTCATCTAAAAAGACAGAAATGAACTCAAAGCAGCGTGCTTTTGCCAGTCATTATGAACCACTCACTCATTACCGAAAACATACCATAGGAAGGCACTTTATGTTCAGATTGGCGATCGGCACTGAAACATTCTTTCCCAGGTGGTTCATGGCGGTTACCTCCACGACATTGCTCTCCTCCTTAGCACCTTCTCCGAGGCAAACCTACAAAAAGGAGCGGTTAGCAATAGCAGAGAAGACCAGAAAACAAATAAAGAAGGAAACAAAACAGAACATACTGTTCTAAGCTCAAGAAAATGTTCCAAATCCTCCTCTTCATCATCGTGGAAACTATAGGAGGGCACTTTGGATGACAATTCACAACCTGTGAAAAAAGAAAATTAAAAAAAATGTCAGACGTGGAGTAACAACAAACAGCACTGACCTGAGCACTCATGATTTAGGCGAGCGAACCCCACGTGGGCGCCGCCAGAGATGTACTGTTAAATCAAACAAACACTTCGCTTACTGAACAAGTAACTTTCCAGCTTCGATTGACCAGCTGATGCGACATGCAGTGATTCATCTTCAGAGAAAGACATCTTTTCAAACTAAAAAAGTTTTCCTTCAGGATTTTTATGGCCAACCAAATCCTGAACGAAAATCAACGTGAGTCGCAGAGAATAGACGCGCGTGATTCGTCATCACTACGCGCCCGGAACGAACCAATCGGGAGTCATTTAAGAAGGAGGCGGTCCAGTTGAATTTTATGTCCATTTTATATGGACATAAATATGTTTTTTGTTTTAAGTGAGTCTAAAATGATTTTAGACTCACTTAAAACAAAAAACATATTCATTACATATTTATCTTTATTTTACATTACATTTTTTGAAGGTAAGTGTTGGGTTCCAGTTTTTTTGTCTGTTAATTTGTATTTTTAATAGATATTTAAAAGGAAACTGAGGAAGAAATCTGAATAAACAAATAAAAATAGGATTTAAGTATTTTAAAGTGACCTACATATAATACATGTAAAAAGTTATTTACAAAATAAGTCTAAAAAGGTATAATATATATATAAACAGTGTATAAGAACAATAAATAAGAAAATCAATTAACAGTTAATCTTGTTTTGAATATAACTTGTAGGATAATCACTAGCTGTAAATTAACTCCTATTATCTGCATTTCACACAATTTCTTAATATTACAAAGCTTTTATGTTAAACGTGTTGTTATTTGTGCTAACAAAAGTTTATTTCTTTATGAATATAACAAAGAGTTATCTAAATGTAAGCTTAATTCAATAGTTTTGGTGTGTTTGGAACCAGTTGAGTATGAAAACACAAAACCACACAAGTGTTTACTTTTTCTCATTTATTGTTTTTTGTTATACGTCTTACATAGAAAGTTTACAATAATTACTCAAACTTCAACGACTCCAACCCTAAACGCTGTATGTACATTTGGAGCCCTTCCTCTTGTCGTCGACAGAAGAGAAAGCTCTAGCATCGGCAAACTCTAAAATCAAACCGCCTATAACTGGGAAACTGTACAAGAACTAACTAGACGCTTAAGAGACTTGATGCCGACAGGCAGCACAGCGGCGTAGATGGAGAGTTAGTAAAAAGGACTGTTTACAAACAGAAGGCAAGCCAGATTTGAAAGATTTAAACCTATTCCACGCTGACTGACAGACTGTCTGAGCACAACAGGTTCCTGATCATAGCTGTATAGGTGGCATGCTCCTCGAGGTGGTAATATTCTAATGAGCCATCACAGCAGATCCAACACAACTCATGCACTTTATGAACGCACAGTTTAAAACATCACATTTACAGACGGCCACCGAAGAGCAGCTACTGATCCGTAGGATACTAACAGAAGACAGCCGTCAACCTTAAATGATGGATTTACAAAAGCAAATGAGAACCGAGGGAGTAGAAAGTCTTCAATGGACAGACTGGAATAAAGGAAAAGGCTCCAAATCTGTGCAGCTGAAAAGCCAGAGTGTAATTTCCCTTTGATGGATTAAATGCGTGCACCGCTAGAACTGAACATTCATTTGAGAGTTTCCTGCAATTTACCAGTGAGGCTTCAACTTCAAAGTGTTTTGATACTGGGAGATTGGGATTACAACTTTAATACATGAACTGTTGCCAATATACAGCTAAAATATTGATCAGAATGTTTTGGTCCTACAAGATGAGAGGAAATAAAGGCAAAGTAAATTTAAAAAAAAAAACAAAAAAAAAAAAAAACTGACCAACATTTTTAATGTTCAGTGGTGCACATTTTCACAGAAGAAAATACAGTTGCAAACTTCTAAGCAATATTTTAGATCTGATTGAAGATTCTACTGAAAAATAAAACATGATCAACAACTTTTAAACAAGGCACAAACCAAAAAGGCAACTGCATTATTTTCAAAAAAAAAAAAAAAAACGAAAAAAACAACATAAAAATGGAGGAATTATACTGAGACCCCCTGGAACATTTTTACTGCTTTCTAGACATCTAGAACTATGAACCTCCTAAGCCTCTACCTTCCTTTAGTGGTAAGCCGCACGCGTTCTTTGAAGTGTCCAAAATCTCAAGTGCACATTCAGAACCGATCAGCGTTGCCCTCAGATCCATTTTCCGCCGGCAAACGCTCATGTTCCACCAGTATCCTGTATTTGTTTCTGTAGATGAAGGAAAACTACGGAAGAACGTGTTGGAGCATCTTAAGCAAACGGTCGTGGAAACACTGCAGACATCAACCTCGTGGGAAATAAAGCAATGCCTAAGGAGCCCACGTCTATGTTGTCAATGGAGTGACTGCAACTCTTTGAATCCAAATGGGCTGTAACATCCAAGGGTGGCTTGGGGAACCTGTGCTCGACAGATGTGCTTCGTTAAACAAATCCTTAAAGGAACATGTGGAGAAAGCTCACATGGCAAACAAAGTAGAGTAAAGTATCGTCTGCGAATGAGGCGAACACTCGGGTGTCGCCCTCTTCAGTATCAAAAAGGGTTCTCAAAGGCTCCGGCCCATAATGATGATGTCTTTGGGAAATCCTTCCATTTTGGCCACCTCGAAGCATCCCAGCTTACTATAGAAGTCCAACATTCTCTTATCAGTCTGACGAACCTTACAAAACGCTCCGCGAGAACCTGAGAACAAAAAACAAAAACAAAAAACACAACAGATCGATGATTATAATGCTTCTGATCAGGTTTACATTGAATTTAATCGTGAGACTCTGTCGCTCACCGTTAGCTTTAAGTGAAGACAGTAAACATCCCATCATGCTCTTGGCCACGCTGGGGTCTGTGACTTTGGCGTGAATGTCCACTTTGATGAGAGAAGGAAAGTTGGACAGAAAAGAGTCTGGAAGACCATCCTCCTCCTCGTGGAAACTCAGCATCATCTTCTACAGACAGAAACAATTTATCATTTCACATGAGGAGAAAATGGATCAGAGAAAGTTAGGGGACAAAGATGAGATCATACTTCAGCCTCGGTGAGATCTTTTTCACAGTCTGGTTTGTTGTATTTTTCCTGCATGAAGGGAAGCCAGCTCAGTTTGCACTTCTTGATGAAGGGCTTCACATCTACTGTGCCGACGGCATAACCGCAAATCCCAGCTTCATCCTCCAGCACGAAACCGTAGTCTGAGCTCAGCGTTAGCAGGCCTCCGACCAACCTACAAACCAAAAGCAGCGATTCAGCTCCATTTGAGACGTCTGGTGGGTTTGAAGCATCCATCTTTGGAATATTTACCTGTCTCCTATGAGGTCAGGATCCTCCTGGGAGAACAGTTCATCCTCCATTCCTTCACAGTACATTTCCTTACAGATTTTATAAACTGCAGTCTTTGATGGAAACAGACACAGCTGTTATTGTAGCTTCCAAGAACAAATATTTTCCACTGATTTCTGTAACAAGTTCTATCATCTGCTATGGAATCATCTTTTAAAATCCATCTGAACAACATAAATTCATGTTTACAGTTGAATAAACAACTTACCTCATCTTTGGGATAATATGGCCTGATAGTGTAAATTTTGGAAGTTGGCAGGGATGGTGGCGGTTGGTAGAAAAGATCGTTTGCCGCTTCTATTGGCAACAATCTCTGCAGGTTTCAAAACAGACAAATTTAGTTTGATGAAGAGGAGTCATGGCTTTGCTTTGGCTGAGCTGTGTATTTGTTAGGTTGAGCCACTATCAACTCAAAAGGAACTACAGAAGCTACAATAAAAAGCTCTGGAGCATCAAAAACTGTTGAGAAATCGATGCATTCAATGGGTTCCTTGTTGATCTGACAGTGGACAACAAAAGCAAATACATCTGTTTCCTCTTTTTTTTTTTTTTGCAGATACATGGCAAAACAAACACGAATAGCTTTTAAAACATCACGAGGCAATGTTTTTTGGTCTGACGAAGGTTCACTTGCTGAAGGAGATGCTCCTTTCCCTGTTTTTTTAAGGCATCGCAATAATTCGCTGCGCAGAACCTCCTGTTGAGAAAAATAATGATGCTGGCGCAGAAATGCAGAGAAGACTCCAGGAAAAAACCAGGGTAAAAATCACAAACGGGCTCAGTGAATCAATTATGTCTAATTTGCATTTCAGTTTGGTGGTAAAACTCAGTTTTAGGCTGAAGTGTTGTGTTTAATCCTGGAGTTATCCCCTTTCCCAAAGCGCTTGCGTTCACGCTGCCGCTGCTGCGATGCTCGCATGCGCGCTCGCAAAGAGATGGCTTGGCAATTTGTGCGCTGTGTTTTCCTGCAAAGAAATGAGGTGTCATGAAAACAAAACCTCGCCATGCTCGCTTGCGCCGCATGCGCCAGGGAAAAGCAGCATCTCCTTGTGCAGTGGCTGAAAGAAAGTGAAATTATGATGCGTGTCATTTTGACAAGATCACTTCCATGTCATCCATTTTACTCTGGCAGTCAGACAGTAATTCAAAGTTAAACAAAGGACAAAACCTTTTTTCTTTTAAAGTCTTACTTTGAATACTGGGAAGCTAGCCGTCACAATCAGCCCACCTTTGACAGACCAAACCACTTCAACCTGCACATATTTTCCAGAATCGTCTTTCTCACAGCACTTTTTTTTTTTTTTGATCGCTGGTATTTCAGTGCATTAGATACCTGGAACTCTCCTGCTAGACCTCCCCTAAAGGCCCAGGGCTCTTGGTCTCCTCTAAGGAACTGTGCTGAGGACTGACTACGACACCCTGTTAGGAGCACAGCCAAGCGGACATTGTTACCACAGAGTGGGGGCTCTCTGATAGAGATGAAAAAAGTGGGGAAATGGGAATGGAGGGGCAATGTGTATCTAAAAGCAACACTATTATTTCGTTGGTTGAATCATTAAAACATCAAAAGGTCTGAATGTGAAACAGTCAATAATAACTACGGTAGTTTCTATGTTGGGGCTCAGGCACCTAAATCTCATGTATGGGGTATTTTCTGTAAGAGCTCCAGAAGGACCACTTTACTTAGCTGTGAGCCGTTTTTTTTAAAAAGCCTGGATATTTCACAACCATCATCAAGCTTCTCCATCTACCGCTCCACCAATAATCCCTCAGTACTTCTGACAAAAATACTCCAAAGATAATAAAAAACCATGGCAACCAAAGACCTCACCAGAAAGCTTTAGCTGCCATCGCCCCACTGATCGAAGCACCCCCGTCTGAAGTCACATTCTCATTTTATCTGCCTTGTCACATGATGGGGAGCATAAAAACCAGGGAAAAGTAAATGTGGTATATCTTATCACAGTTTAATGGCCTTGCAGCTTAACAACAATAGCCACAATCGAGGCAAACCAGAAAGGAAACACCAAAGGGGCAAAAAGACACGGAAAGCAGGCAGGGCTATTGGAGCTGGTAACCAACAGTACTGCTGCAAACTAAAGTCAGACCTGGTTGAAAGGAAACCCTGTCATGTGACCAGACAAATGCTGCGCGCGTGCAGGACATTTAACCCTGCTTAACACATCAATCTCACACTGATGACTAAAACAGTTCCAGCGGAAAACTGGACACACAGCTGGCAGATGCACCCACATGAAGGGACTGAGCATGGCGGGTACAATCAATAAAGTACACCACATAAGCTAAATTGATCTTTATCATGCTGGATTTTTATCTTGTCTTTGTCCAGCCAGTGTGCCACAGAGAGCTCACTTTTCATAAAACAAACACATATTTGTTTTGCAATGCTGTAAGATTCAGAGCCAAGCACAAGTTCCTATGTGTAGGTGCATCAGGCTGGTTTAGGCCTTTCTATTAGCCTACTGATAGAAAAAAAAACATGTTAGAGTTATGCTGCCAAAGAAAGAAATTTACACGTTAACACTTGGAATTCAAACCTAAATCGCCGCGCGAGAAGTGACTTCATCCGGAGGCCTGCTGCCGCTCTTACGTTTACAAAAACGCATTAAAAAAACAAAAAAATTATAGATAAAATCTGAACACATAAAAAGGGGGACGCCTGCACTGTGCATACATCGGCCACTGTCGATCCAATAGCAGTAGAAACTTGTACTGTGGATTCTTCCATCTGTACATAATGAAGGGAGAAAACAATAGAAAATAGTCATTAGTAAGTGTTTTCAAAAAATAACCAGGGAAGTGACTAATTGCCGCCTGAAAAGCTTTCATTTAGAGGGCAGATTTAAATAAAAAAAAGCTTGTGTCTAAAAGTTATAATTTAGAATTTTTTGACACTGCAGCTTTTAAACAAAACAGACCAAAAATGAGGCCAATGGTTCTATGTAGATGTTATTTTAAGTGTGGGTTTGCTGCCTGCTGCGTACAAAATTGTTGGCTGAGACCTCAGCTTTACCATATAGCTGGACATGATAGAAACCTGTGAATGAAACTGGGTTACAGGGAGTAACCTACAGGCCATGCTGGTGCTCTGTTCAAGTCCAAACAACACCCCAGAAAGCGTGGAAGTGTCCTCGCAAAGCTCAAAATGCATCACGGCTTACCATCTTATGAGTAATGCGACCGAAACCACAGAAAGACAAACGCCTTCCTTAAAAAATGATGGCATTTTACCCTGATGCATATTGAGTACTTCTTGTTTTTCTCTTCAAAAAGTATTTTAGCCATCGGTTGCAATATATCATTTGTTTGCATACTTCAACAAGCAGAGCATTTATGCACCAGAATGGCCTTCCACAGTGAGTACATGAACTTGCTCTCCAAGCTCGCATGCGCGCTAGGGCGTGTGGGCACCCATCCCCACTAGGAGAGGAATGGAAGCGAGTGTTTCTATGTTGGAATGCAGCAGGGAAGTTACTGGATACACAGCAAGCAGCAGCAACCCTGCTGGGAGATTTTCCACACAGGCCAAAATTCAATGGAACGCTAACCTTTTTTTTTTATTCTTACATTTATTTAACATGGTAGCAATGCAAACGGCATTCAGTCCGAGCAAAAATAAATAAAAGAAAGAAAGCATGTTAAAATTGTAATTCTAATTAACCTGAAGTAAGCTGATCTATAAACTTCTAACTTTTAAAAAGTTTTAGCCAATTGGTGCATGATGTGCACAAGTGATGCTGCGGCATCTCTGATCATGAATGTTACTGGTAAAATAATTTTTCAATTAAGTGACTGCTATTAAAAGTCATGCAGCTAAATCGCATATAATCTATTTTATTTTTCTAAACTGTTGATCTGAGGTGCAGAAAACGATTTATATATAGAGTCAGAGGCTAAGCTAAGGAGGCAGAGACCTGTGTTGTCTGTCTTACGTACCTAACCACAGGACAAAAGACTTGACCATAGAAATGATGCTCTTGATGTCCCAAATGTAAGGGTAGAGGTCGTACAGGATGGTGCGGTTGGCGATGTTCGACAGTCGGGTAAACATCTCAATGACGGAGCAGCACATGTCCTCAAACTTCTGTGCACGCGACTGCCATTCAGAAACCTAGAGAGAACAAAGGGGCCATTTTTCTTTTCAATTCACCAACAGATTTATGAAAGTTTTTTTTTTCATTAAAAAGTGACAAACTGTTATACAACTGTTTTATAAAACAAAGTTGGGGTAAAATGTTGGTGTGAAAGAATTGGAAGGAATCTAAACTTAGAAAAGATGGCTGAACTGAACACACTTCATCTGCAACCACACCACCCAATGGACAGTGTGGATAGTGCACACCCACCATTTTGTTTTCTGCCACACCACCAGCTGTTTATGCTGCCTCGTGAGATTATTTTAATCCACTTTAAAATACTACACATACCTTCTCGCTTTCCTTCCTTTTGCAGTTCACACTGACAACACTGCTGTTGGCTCTTAGCCAGTTGAACTCCTTCAACATCTGCATGGCTTTGGGTCCATGTTCATAAGGCAGGTAGAAGAGCTCTGCCAGCAAGCACAGGTCATCAAGTGAGAGCGGCTCTGCGATGAACAGCGGCTTCTCGTTGGGTCCGGGCACAAATACATCCTGAAAACAAAAGTTATTCACAGGGTCACAAAAACATCTAATATCCAAATATATATATATATATATTTTAAAAAGGAATTCACGATTGTTTACAGCACCTGTTTGAGCAGATCGTCTGTCTGCATGGGGGCGATGTCACTCCCAGAATCCTCCTGGATTGACTCTTCGGGGGACTTGGTCTCTACAAGACCCTCTTTGTCAGTGTCCATAGGCTTTAGGTCTTCAGCCATCTTGTCATTCAGGATGGGACCAGCATGTTTGCTCTCTGGATCAACTTCTGGCTCTGGTTCGTCCAGCTTCTCAACAACCATCTCCATTGGCTCCTCATCCGAGTCCTTCTTTTCAACATCCACCTACAGTAAACACAGAGTTAACACTCAGATGCCCATGAGTTCATAGCTTTGTGGAACAGCAACAACAAAACTCTACCTCTTGGGGGGCTTTTGTAATCGGGAGTGGAAGTGGGTCCAAGCAAAGGGGGGGGATTGCAGGTGACATTATGGGCTGTTGAAATACAGATGTGACCGATGTGGATGAGCAAAGAGCTGGAGCTGTCATGGATGTCACATCGATGGTTGTGCTTTTGGCACCACTCTGGGGAACCTGTCGACCTGAAAGTGTAAATGGTCAGCGCTGAGTTGTTTTTGTTCAACTGAAAAAAGAAGAAGAAAACACTGAGGTTGCTCTTACTGTTGTACTGGTGAGGGACACGAAACTCTGAAAGCCACTCAGTAAGAGCCAGTTTTAGAGCGATCTGTGGGCTGTAAAGCACGTCTGTCTCCAGCTCCTCATCACTTCCTTCATTCTCCAACTTGATCTGGATGGACACGGTGCTCTCCTCGCCGTCAGCTGATTCACGGCGACATTTAGAAAGACAATCAATTAAAGGCGTTGATACGACAGCTTGACCTTGTTCAATCCTGCTTTAATAAACCTCTTAAAAGTTTAAGACTTACTCATGACCACATCTTTGCGAACTCCGTTCATATTTGACTTGTACCAGGTGGCTAGAGTGTGAATGGCCACAAAGTTGGTTTCAAACTCGCAGTTGGGGTTGGTGAGGACTCCCTTCAGTCTCGGAATGAGCTCTGTGGAGCGACCCTTATATGGACCCAAGAAGAGCCTCTTCTGGTCATAATCATTAGCATGAATATTGTCCCAGATGACTGGGGCCCGTCTAAGGATTTTCGACACCTCCTCAATCGACTCCACAGGAATATCTTTGGAGACCACTTTGGGACCTACACGCAGAACATGAAGTGATTTTGGGTGTTTAAATTTAAATTCAAAGTGTTGAAATCCTCCTGGTACCTCAGACTTACCTGTCCATAACACATCTATGCTGGGGAGTAGTTTCTCACCCACTGTGTGCAGGTAGGGCGACTGGGGGACATTTGGGTAGCAGAATGTTCCACAGTACTCTTTAAAGGCAGACAATAAATAAACAAGTCAGCAAACCAAATAATTACGGCATAGAAAGAATAGATGGTAATAGGAAATACCTGTGGGGCAAAAAAGGAAGGTTTCAGGCTCTCCCAGGTACTGGTAGATTTCATTGGTGATGGAAACCTGAGCATGTGCAAAGGAGCTGAAGACTTCTTTATCAGCAGGGCACATATTGTGGTCAATGTCATCAAAAAGTAAGGCAAATGACTTGCAGCCAAAATGAGTAACCTAAAGGAAAGAAGGAGGGATTGAAATTTGTTTGAATACTGACCTGGAGAGATCTGTGAAAGCTTTAGTCTTACACAAAATATTCTAATACCTGATCGAGTTTTCTCTTGAGAGCAGAAACTTCTTTCTGGTTAGAAAAGGTGATGTCTAACCCAGGAGAAATGGCATAAATGAACTCAATTCCATGCTCCTTTGCAGCAGCAATTAAGGTCATGAGTTGTTCTGCAAAACAGTTGGGAAAACAAATAAACAAACAAGTCTACATCATAATAAAACATTACAGAATCCATGCATGCTAAGAAAAAGCCGAATGCCTTATCAGCTCCACACAAGTATCGGAAAAGGATTGAATCTGAAAAGATTACCTGCTTCTTCCACCGAATACAGCTCTCTCCAGAACATTCTGTGTTTGTAGTCATCTTTTGGTGCATAAAGGTATGTGTTCAGACCCCATTTCTGCTGCCTGTGAATTACAGGGTTGGCGTCAGTCAGAATCACATTCCACATCCCCCTGCTGTAATTTGTAAGCCTAATTACCTTCTGAACAGCTCTTTCCTCTGTTCCATTGTCCATGGGCGGCCATAAAAGCCTGCATACGGTAACAAGAATTAAAGCATCATGCAGTAAGGTCGTGATAGATTACATTTTAGTGCTATCTGCTCACCAGTAGCATAAAATAGACACTTATGAAAGCATTTTGTGTAAAGAAAGATTATTATCTACTAGAGCCAATAAGATATATCATAATACATTAGCAAAAAAAAAACCGCAGCTGTTGGGCGTAACACATAGGATATAATTTTGAAAATGCATAAAATAAATGATAATTTCAGAAAAAAATATTATATACATTTTTAAAACAAAACCCTGCTTTTTTTGTCAGTATAGTCAGAAGCGAGTGAAAACATTTTTGTCGCCCTAATTTCTTCCAAAAAATGCAAACACTGCTTCTATTTGGGACAACGTGTATACAGAATAAAAAAAAGCAAAAACAAACATTTCAATAGTACTTTCAAAATAAAATGTTAAACGTCATGTAAGCGTTTCAGAAAAAGATGCTACACCATCAAATGAAGGACTTATAATGTATTTAACACTTAAAAAAACGACTAGGAATATCGAAAGTTCTCGAAAACTATGTCTTCTACCCTACCTTCCACGACACCGCTGATGAATTTTCGGTGACCCGTCGACTCCACCTCGCCGGAGTCTTCCACCGGGCCTGGGGCCTCCACGCAGGGCTCTCCGGAGACTGGGCTGGGGCTGCTTTCAACAACTAGTTGTTGAGTATCCACTGGTTTTTCTTTATGGACCATGGTTCACGTTATCTTTCGACACAAAAAAAACGAAAATTTCCGACTAAATCCTCTGAAATGTTGTTCCCGACAGGGTTAGCTAACAAGCCCACCGAGTAAAACCCGGATCATAAAATAAAACGCGTCACGGCGCGTTAACGCTACGAGAGAAAAAAAAGAATCGCTTTTCCAAAAAAGAAAAATCCGGTCTCTGCTTTCTGCAAACACCAATAAAATTTCCCTCCAGATGGTAAATCACATATTGCAAATAAATTACGTAGAGAATAAGAAAACCTTCGTGTGTTTGCACTCGACCATTCTCTTCTGTATGGTAAATTTGCCCTACTTTTTGCGTTGGTTCTTCCTGTTTACACCGAGTGCGCATGCTCAGAGAACCGGAGCAAACCGGTCAGGACCGGATTAGTGTGACAAAACAAAACACAGGAAATTTTAAATATTAAACACATGGCTGTTTCGCGTGGATTCAAACTTAATTTGCTGTTTTGCTAATCAGCTTATGATTCGTATTAAACGAAAATATGATCGCAACTTACGTGAAATGTGTACTGAACCGGTTATCCCAATTGGCAAATCGCGACACGTAAAAATTGGACAAAGCGAACATAACCCATAGTAAAATCAAGATTTGTTGTTCCTAAAAGAGCAGAAATACATATTTTGGCTGCAGCTTCCTTCGTGCTCGTCACTGCAACAGCTGGAGTTTTAACGCCAATGAGGAATTAATTTATTTTATATATATATATATATATATATATATATATATATATATATATATATATATATATATATATATATATATATATACCAAATATACCATAAATGTTCAGCACACATGCATGTATATTGTTAAACTAATGCAAAAACAAATCACTTCAATTAAATTCTATAAGGGTTCAATGCAAAAATGATTTATATCCATGAAAAATATACAATTTACAAACTAAAAGCAGCTGGCTGAAAAAATATTGTTTCAAATATGTAATATGTTACACTATAAAACAATAGCTGTGTACGGCTTATAAATATTTCTACCCAACTTTTAAAAATATATATGTATTTAAAAAAAAAAGTTGGCAAGTTTGTTCAAGTTAGCCTGTCGTTCTAATCCTTTTAGAAATTTGTGATAAAACAAAAGTTGAAATAAAGAAATATGTAAGAAGGTACACTGACAGTATATTCTCCCTTTAAATCCTTTCAAAGTAAAGAAAGTTAAATGTATATATATTCTGGTAGATTAAAAACATTAAAGACTTTTGCTTAATACCTACAATCTTGTAAAAACAAAACACAAAAATCACAATTTGTTTGATAAAACATATTTATTTAGACTTCTGGGACATTTCAATGTGTCGCATCATTTCCCAAATAAGGTAAATTAGAAATTAACCCTTTCATGATTCTTTCCATACAATTTTCCACAATTGTACATTTAAATAATAGAAAAGAAAAACAGAATTTTGCTTTTACTTTTTTTTCATGCTTTTACCAGTTTCTTTATAAATTTTCACTTCAATAGAAGGGGTTAGCTTTCCAAAACAAACAAAAAAAAAACAAACAAATGAAGGCATGAAGCAAAATGTAAAGTTTTGCAGATGCAGATCCACCCACGAATTCTGAGGTAAGTCTCGGCTGCTTCTTCCTGCAGGCGTCCTCCGTTACCTCCTTAGATTCTGCTGAGCCTGCTTCAATAAAGTGTCAAAGTCTAGTGCATTCAACTTGCCTTTTGTTGGCAACGGCTCATAGTCTCTGCTTGAATCTAAAAAAACAAGGGAAAAAACAAGCACACAATTAAAAAACAATTTAACACACAGCATCGAGTCTATGTGGAGTCTCAGTAAAGGTTGTTTGCAGTACCAATTAAAAGTTGACCGTAGATGTTTCATTCTTTTCCTTCTCTAGATTGTGTGTAATTTGTATTTAACCTACATTAACAATGGATGTGTTCGGGACAAACAGGTGGTGAACAAATACAATGCAACCTCCTGCCTCAGTTAATCTACTCACTGGCACCAAGACATTTTTTTAGTTTGCTAGTTTAAACTATACAAACCTAAATCAGCATAATTGCTTTGACAAAACTGCCTTCTTCCACCAAAGCAGAGATCAAACGGAAGCTCGTCAGGGTTGCGCAGCTTGCTTCCGTTCTCGATGGCTGTAAAAGCGTCCTTGGTGTCAAAAAAAGTCACAAACCCGTAGTTGTCCCTGTGAAAAACAATTAAAAAGAAAAACAACCCTTTGTTCATTTGCTTTATCAGACCTCCAGTGAAAAACAATTAACATGTGTGCAAAGTTGTAACTTGCTTTTAAAAGAGCAACTTAGCTGTTTTTTCTAAGAAGCTCCAGTTATGAACAAGCAGTTTGATTTAGCACTGTTGCTTGGCCAAAATGGTCACAGACAAGACCAACGAGGTTCAAAGACAGTGCAGCTATTTATGCCTATGGAGTATTTTTTTTTCCAATATAGGAGGTCAGAATGGACTGAAATGGCATACTTTGTTCAAAACCTCTTCTGGATGGTCTTACCCATGATCTCTAAAGTGCAGGGTACATTCCTCAATCCGGCCAAATACAGAGAAACGCTCCCTGAGTTCTCTTTGGGTCATTGTTCCTCGTATTCGTCCAACGTAAACAATTCGTCGCTCTTCCTGAGAGACACACAGAAGTAAAAAAGGGCAATGAAATCCTTTTGTCTTTGTAAATTTTGTTAGAATTCAGGGATATTGACTGTAAATGAACGTACAATGGCTTTCTCCTTGCGCCTTTTCATTTCTTCTGTATTTGCCTTTGGAACATTGCTGTGTCTGGGTCTGTATGTAGGGCTGTAACAAAACCCTTTGGTCATTAGTTTCAGTCTAAATTATTTCTTCAAAACACCTAAAACAAATAAAAGTTTCATGTAACGAATGCCATTCATACACACACGAGTTTCATCGACTGTACCTGTACAGTCTTCTGCTTCTATTCCACTGCGTTTGTTTCTGAGGGGACCGAGACCTGGACCTGGAGCGACTCCAGGAGCCAGAACGAGAGGATGAATAGGAGTATCTCCTCCTCCTGGGAGGAGAGGGAGACACGGAGCGAGAAGACCGAGAGGAGGAGCGGGACGAGGATCTAGAACGACTGTCAGAGTGGTGGTACCTAAAGATAAAAAGCAAGAAATAAATTTATAATTTTCTTAAAATGAGGTTTGAGCAAAGAAATCGATTTGAGAGGGACAAACCGTTTCTTTGCCGGAGAGCACGATCTAGACCGAGATCTGGAGGAGCAGGAGTCTGAGCTGCTAGACATAGGGCTGGAAGAGTACCGAGATCTTTTCTCGGATCTGCCCCTGGTTCTTTCTTTGCGGCTATATCTGGGGCTGGGTGTT
Organism: Oryzias latipes; assembly: GCF_053564925.1. NCBI lineage: Eukaryota > Metazoa > Chordata > Actinopteri > Beloniformes > Adrianichthyidae > Oryzias > Oryzias latipes. Next base: position 25,503,016 of record NC_136251.1, on the reverse strand, counting down.
CGAGAAGCAGCGGGTCGACGGTAAGACCTCTCTAAATGCCGGCTTCTTGGACTCCTGATTTTATAAGTACTTTCAGCTTCGAGTTGAGAGGGGGAAGCAGCTGGAGTCTCCAGTATAGAGCCTCCATCTGGCCCATGCTTGGTGGTCTTCTGTCCTGGACGCTCAGTCTGTGGGGCATCTTGAGGTTTGGTTGGAAGCACAGTATTTGTCGGTGCCACGGAGCATTGAGTGATTTGTGAAGGAGCATGGTCCTTGATGGTTTGAATAACGATAGAAGATTGTTGCTTGACATTCCAGCGCTTTCCTTGCTCCCATGAGGAAGTGCCTTTGTTTGGAAGGCAGTAGTCGTGATCCATGCATGCGAGGGAAGAGGAAACAGCGGCGGCAGCCGGAGAGACCAGTTTACTGTGGGGCCGCGCTGACGGCAGAGGCTGGGGGTCTATCTGGATAACTTTAGAGGGGCTGACTTTGGGGCCTTCTCCAGCCTTTCCCTCTACTCTGAGTGAAGCCACCGGCGCCAGAGGTTTCCACATTTGGTGTGGGGGAGTGGCTGGAGGAGTCAGAGCTAGAACAAAGGAGAACCCAGATTACACTCCACATGTTAAGAATGTGGATCAATACTTAGGTGGCAAATTGATTCACAAATCATTGATTCATAGATCAAACCACGATTCTTACTATTTAATATATGTTTGATTGATTCCTGCATGTATGTCCTTTCACTGGGTTATGAAAATTGAAGATATATTTAATCATCATTTATACATCTAAAAACAAATTTGAAAAAAAGAAGGTATTTGTTACTTTAATTACTTGTATTCAAAACATTTTTTGTAGAACGATTTCAGTTACCTGGACTTCGGTCTCATTCCTTTTGTTACTGACACTAGTTTATACTCTGCAATTCCTAGATTCTGCAGTTTTAGAGTAATAATTACAGTGTCTGCAGTGTACTTTACAAGATTTATAAACTTTTTAAATCTCAGATGTTTATTCATACTCAAATTTCCAGGAACAGATTTTAAATATTCAAATACTAGTAGCTCTATTACATGTACAGTGAGCCCTCTGTATATCGCAATTCACCTTTTGTAGATACTACTTCTACTTCACGGATTACACCCATCGCAGATTAAGTTCAGAACGTAACCCCAGCGATAAACAAGGTCACACTACTTATAAAGGTCTTGAATCAGCTATATCAAACGGCACAAGTATTCAGGAACAGATGGTGAATATTCGAGTATTCGGATACTCCTCACAGCTCCATCACATGTACTCATCTTTAACACTTTACATCAACAATTCACCTTCAGTGACCGTGCCATTTCACAGCCGAATTCACTGAGAAGGCAGCAGCCATCAGCAGACACAAAGATACATACATTTGCATAAAATGTTCCACTGATTGTCCTTTTAATTAAACTCCCAATTACCTGCAATGCTGGAGAAGTCATTAGCTCGCACACGCTCCACAACGGTTTTCTCTGGAGCCGGTTCAATGCTGCAAAGCAAGCAATTAGTATATTAGCAGAGAAGACGATAATCCTCCAACATCCTCTGACAAAACGCTGAAGGACAATGAGGTTCACGGTAGGTCTTGGCGTTTGGTAGATTTGCGTCACGTACAAACACAAAAAGTAATCTGCTTTGATTTTCCAGCGACTCGGAGCAGCATAGGGGCTGTAGGGTAACTCACCTCGAGTTTCCTACAGCTGCTGCTCTACCACAGACCTCCGGTACACATTGCTCCTCTTTGGCTGAAGGAAGAGGGAACATTTCATAAGAACACAGGGGCCACCAGTAAACAAGAAGAAAAATAAACACTAATTGTGCTTTATGCAGTGATCATTTTGCTGAAACTATCAGCTAAATCAGATGCATCATTACACGATGAGACTGTAACACACCAGTCCAGGTTTTTTCCAACCCTCAGATCCAGCGGGGCGAGAGTCAAATACATTTGCACACATGGCAGAATTCCAGAGGCCCAGCAGACAAAAGCACAAAGCAGCGTCCCTTAAAGGGGAATATTACACTAAAGCTTACCCACGTAAAAGCAGATCAGATAAGCTTTAGATCATAAACATTCCATAGGTCACTTTTTGTTGGGCTGTGCAGTTGAGCTTATTCTATATGTTTATAACTTACAGTTTCCCCTCTTTTCTGTCCAAACCCACTATGGCCGTCTAACATGGATCCTCTAATACAGCGATCCTAACTGCTGGGCCACAGAACAGTACAGGTCCGTGGGACAGTTGGTACCAGATCGCAGAGAACAGAAACGCAACCGACCATCTGATCCTAAAGAACGATTTATTTTGGAAAACTACTGGACTCACTTCCGACTCACCCTTGACGCCTGTTTAAGTATATTGATCGCATGTTGATTATACACCCACTATTTTCTTAAAGCAGTTGTGCTGACAGCCAAGTTAAAATATATATATATTATTATTATATTATATATTATATTAGGAATTTGTTTTGGCAAAGAGTCAGTGAGGAAACAGAAGGAGCCTTCGACTTCAAAATAAAATAAATCTGCATCTAACAAAGAACCAAGAAATAGAAAATATGGGTTTTAACTGTTGTTCCCACAGACCCCAATGAAGTATAATATACAGCTACCGGCTGCTAGAATCCTGCTAATAAAGTTGCTCCAACGGGGGATTAACATTTATTATTATATTTATAATTGATCAGCTAAAGTTTTTTTTTTTGTATTTATCCGTCGCACCTTACAGGTCAGACAAAGCTGAAGTTGGCGTTTAATCTTTTTCTTCCACTTTGACTTTCATGGGTTCATGGAAAACTGATATCACATTTGAATAGTTTCTATACAAAATCTAAAGTACCAATAAAGTTTAAACCCCTGGCAGATATTTAACAGAAGATGAACGTAAACTTTACGCTTTAAAGTTAAGGTGGAAGCCCTCTTTAACCTCGTACCAGCTGGTTGGTAGTGACATTATACCGGTCCGTGGCCTGGAAAAGGATAGAGGCCCCTGCTCTAATAAACTTCAGTCGAATAATAAACCCGGTAACCCACAATGTTTTCTGCAGTTCTAGAGAAAACCCTTCTTTGAAGGGAAGAGTGGACAAACTGGGACATTAAATACCTTGGGTTTCTTCAAACTGCTCCAGTAAACTCGTCAGATCAGCAGCTTCAATCCCTACAAACACACAACACTTGACGGTTAAACCAACACAGCAGAACAACAACAACAAAAAAAAAGAAGAAGTCCGATTTATACACTTTTTTCATCCAACTATTTGGACTCACATTTGAGGGTTAAAGTTTAAATGGCAGATAACTCAAAAATTAAAACACATTTTTAAAATAAACCTTCTTACCTATTTCACTTGTAAACGCCTCAATCAACTCCTGGGTGGACTTGTTTGCTTTTTGGAGGATTGCTGCAGTGCGTTTTGTATGTTGTTGGATTATTGGAGTCACGCCGCGTGGCTTTGAAAGACCTGAAGGTGTTTGGGGACTGTTGGCGGGGAGTTTTGGAGATTTTCCATCAGATGCTGCAGAGCTGTTTAAAGCGCTACACGCTGTGGTCTCAAGTGGCTTTTTGGAAGGATGCTTGGATGCAGCCCGGATGTTTTCATTAACGGGGGTGGGATGGACCTGTGTGAGCTTAGGGGTTTGTTCATCAACAGCTTCTCTTCTCTGTGAAGGAACAGGAGAAGGCGTCCCATCCTTTGAAGATGCATTCTGGGTAGAAACCTCTACAGAAGACACAGACGGTACCCCGGGCTGGACAGGGTTGTTTGTTTGTGTTGAATTCTTAACTGAGTTGGGGGCAGGAGGAGGGTGCATTTGGGGTAATCTAGAAACATCCTGGGTTTTGGAAGCTGGAGCAGATGCTGCAACTTTGCTTGTTGAGGACATCATGTACGCCGGGGGAACCAGCAGGGCTTCAGGCGTGGGCGGTGCACCCGGTCCTCTTGGCTGCCAGGCAGGTCTGACTTCTTCCACGTCTTTCTTCGCCGCCTGTGGGCCGGGACGTCGTGGGTCTTTGGGGTTGGAATGAAGCAGGCAGGGGATCGGAGGGAGCTCTTTGGGGGGCTCCGGAAGGCTGGGCCATTTGGTGCTGTTGTTGTCTGGGACTTCCACCGGAGTGGGCTTCCTCTGCTGTCGCAGGCGCCTATACTCTTCCAGACTGAGGGATTTGGGTTTGGGCTCTGGTGGGGTCACGCTTGCAGATCCTGTGTTCTCTGAAGGTTCAGGGTTGGAAGCAGGTACAGCGATCCCTGAAGAAGCCCCAGAGGGTTGAACTGTTGAACCTTCTGTCTCCACAGCAGCTGTGACCGGCTGTTTGGGGACATTTGTTTGGGGAGCGGAGGACTGTTTTTCCTCAGCAGCATTGCTTAAAACGTTCTCTTGTTCTGGTGAAACTGGTTCATTACATTCAGACAGTTCTGTTGCAGTGGTCTTTCCTATTGTTTTAGTTTGACTATGTTTGATTTCTTTACGGGCTTTGCTGGATGGAGTTGATGAAGGAGGAACCCCTGACACTTTAGGGTTGACAGAAAGCTTTTTAGCTTTTTTCAGTGACTCCGGGGTAGTTTTACACACGGTGCCACTTCTAAGGACCCGTCCTTCTGTAGGTTTGGGTTGTACACAGAGTTTCCTTTTCCTCCGCGTAGGGTTTTTGGTTTTAGCTTCTTTCTTCAGCATGATCTCAGCCTTCGTATCGGAGCTTGTTGGTACCGGACATATAAAGTTCAGTTCTTTGTTAGGCCTCACATCATCTTCATCATCAACGACTATATGCTCTGAACTGTCAGTGAGCACCTCTTCAGCTTCATCGGAAACACTCTGCTCCTTTTCTGAGGATGTCTCCTTAAGAGGGACTGAGATTGGAAGATCTATGTTTGGGATGGCAAGAATAGGTTCTCCATTTTCACCCTTGTCTACAACCTCAAGCAATATTCCTCCTTCTGGCAACATGTGCTCTCCCTGCTCATTCTCCACACATATAGTCATACAGTAAGGATGCATGTGTCTGACAAAGTCTCCAAGACTAACTGGTGGATGGTCGCCTTCACTTTCCTGCTGAAAAGTGATGGGAAGTGGGAGAGTCAGCCCCTCCCAGTCTGGCAAGTCCCCATCAGGTGATGAGGATTCTCCTATAATTGGGCTCCGATTGATTGAGCCATCCTCCTCTTCCTCCCCATCGCTCCTCTGGACAAAAATCCCCTGCATTCTGGGTAGACTCTGCATATCAATGGAGACAAAGGTTTAAAACTTGAACTCTTCAAATATGTTCAGCAAATAAAACTGAATGGAGAAACTACCTTTCCAGTCGACAAGGGTCGCGCAATATTTAGTGAATCCTTCTCTTGAGGGGAGCAAGACAGATACAGCATTCTCCTAAGCTGAAGAGTTAAAGATAAAAAAACATTGTATATATTTTAAATCAACTCATGAGGAAGGAAGGCCTTTCAATGTCTTCCTAGGAGTAAATTTATGGTCACGAACCGGAGAGTGCTCTCTGCCCTTCTGAGTAGACAGCAGCTCTGAGTCAGGTAGTGTGTCAAAGGGCGACAGGTTTTCATCTTCGACATTGTCAAGAATCTCCGTTAAAGCCGTCAGCAGCATAGTCTCGCTCTCCTCGTCTTTAGTCTAAATGAACACAGCAAAAAAGAAAGATTAAAACATAACAAGAATGCAACAAAACACCAAGCTGCTGAAATGCTGTAAGTTAGTCTTACCTCTACTGTCGGCGTGTCTTCAAAGATGGAAAGAATGGAGGGATCCAAGCAGCTTTGAATGGAATCCAGACTTCCTCCTGAGATTAATCTGTCAGTCTAAAGGAAAAGTCAATATAAATCATCTGTCATGTTTGGGGTGGTAAACAGATTACCATGGAAGAACAACACATTTTTTAGGTAAAATCTCACGTTAATCATTTTAAACTCTTTGTTACAATAGATAAAATGATCAACTTGCAGATTTGAGTAACATTATGCTGTTTATTCAAACGAAATGGTGCGTTCCGGTTCGGACACCCACGTGTCTCCAAATGCAGACAGCAGGCGGACATGTTTGCTCTTCCCTAATGCCCACGTGTTCGACTACAACAAAACAAATACCAATTTTCAGCCCCCCCCAAAATGCAAAACAAGTTATTATATGATTGCAACTGATGTGACCAACATATGTCGGCGTTTGTTCATTCTGAAGTACATTACAAAAAAGTGAGCGAATCCCATTTGCGCATGTGCGAAAATTACCAACGTGATTAAACACGAATCATTAACACGTGAACCCATTTGTATGGCAATAAGACACCCTGAACATATTTAGACAAAAACTTTAATGTCAGATTTCCCAAACATGAACGTGAAACGTGAAAAATCAGCGTAATGGCCTTTAATCAAAACTAAAGCTGACTAGAGTTGCAGATCACCACCACGTGTTAAGGAATGTAGATAAACCCCATCAATTAGCTTTTAAGTGAAATCCACACTTCCATGTCGTATCTTAAATAAACACAAAACCATATAGCTGCAAAAATGCACAACTGTCAGTAAATATTTTCAAATGACTGTTTGGGTAAAAATGCGGGGAAAGCGCCTCTTCCCCCACCGGCCCGACTTGATCACAATCCTGTTAAGCTAGCACTCCAAACGTCAAACTGGCTGCCTACGCATTTCTAATTAAAAAGTCAAATGAAATACTAGTTATTTAGCGTTGCCAATTGCTGTATAAAACACAAACGCGTAAACATTTCATGTAGGCATTTTATTTTATTTTATTGCTATCCTATGGCTGAATCCACGTGTCACTTTTCTACCTACTGGTTCAAGCAAACACGATGTACTAGTAGCAGCGCTCAGAGCACGCGCTCACCAACTCTAAAATGCACGATCGTTTCAAAGCGTATATTTATTTACCTCGTCTAGTGTTGCTAAAGGGGAAAGGTCCATATTGCACGCTGTTAAAGTTTCCTCGCCTGTTCTCCACCGCGCCGCCATCTTACGAGCCCACTCCCCGCCCCGATATGTTCAGAATGAGGAGTAGTGAATTACAGCCGGACCGGCAGGAGACACGTGGTCCAGCATTCCCGGCAAAATGACGTAAACCCACGCAAACGCCGGCGGACGTCACCACGTTTGTTTTTTCTCCCCCAAATCTTTATTGATAACTAGACATATTACAATAGGTCAAGAAAACAACGCAAACATTGTGCAAATGACACATCAACAAATCAGCACAGTCCAGAGGTTTACATTTTCTTATTAAACACTGAAATAGGATAAAAAAATAAATAAGAAAATACGCAGTTGCTTTAAAAGATGGTTGCAGAGGTCTGCAACCTGCGGCTCCAGAACAATGTGGCTCTTTGGTTGAATAAAAATAATTCTTTGTCTTAAAATGTATCTGTAAATTAAAAAAAATAGGCAATTAGTAAAAAAAGAGAAATGAAAAGAAAGTTACCTAAACTTTATTCAACTTATTTACAAACAGTTAAAAGGCAGTACATATCACGTGACGGTGCTGCTGACTATGGTCGCCCTTATTCTCCATCAATCCATCAATCCTTAACAGTCCTGTAAAATATTTTTGAGCTCTATTTCCCACAGAACATCAGTTTTGAGGTCAGTAAGCAGCGAGCACAGCCAGAATGCCAAGATAAGTTAAATGCATCACATTTTCTAATTTTTTTATATTCAAGGATTTTAAGTGCAACTTATGGTTGGAAAATATAGTAGGGATCTCTTAATTAGTTCTGATTTAACTTTTAGCTCAGTAAAAATAATCAGTAAAATGAACTTTTATTATCACTGCCGACATTACACTACTTACAACATTTGCTGCATTGAGATGATCTTATGTGGTGCAGAATGTCTTTTGTTTTTAAAGGAAGTCATGTGAACCTCTGTCAAAAGTTATAAACCATTTCACATTGTTGAAAAAATATGTTTGATGTCATAATTAAACATAATAGGAATAAAACAAGTCAGTGTCTTATTTTTCTACAGGGTAAAGGAAGACTTTGTGACTCCTGCTGGGCTGTTGTTGGCAAGAAAGCGACCTAAATGGCTCTCCAAGTGTTAAAGGCTGCAGACTCTCTGGCCTTTTGGCTTCATATTTCGCATGTGTTCTATTATTTTGTTAAAAAACTTTAAAAGTCCAGATGGAAAACGTTACAACTAGGTTGTGAACTGAACCATTTATACTTGTGAATGTGGAATGAAATAACAGTTTAATGATAAAAGTTTAATTTTTGGACCATGTAGTTTAAAGTACAAAATGTTAGTTTCAATTTTGTGATGATGGATTTAGGTTTGTGGGGGATGTGGATGAATGGATTTTTCAGTCGGAGACGGAGTCAGGAACTCAGGCAGCGTGGCACAAATACTTCGCACTGAGTGAGACTCGGTGCAGTGCTTGAGTGCGTCAGGTGTGTGGCATCCAGGAACTGTGCGCTGGGGTTGCTGGGAGATGTAGTGTATTTAGTACCCTGGAGACGGTTCCCTCTGGTGACCAGAGTGGGAAAAAGAGCTTTGACTCTGATGTTTATTTTACATCTTCTTGGTGTATCTGTAACTGGATAAATTTGATGTAAAATCCTAAATGAAACTACTTTTATTCTATTATTAACACAGTTTATGAACTCCGGCCTTTTCCCAATTTAATTTACCCATGGTTGAATACCAAAACAACTTTGCAGCTGGTAGAACTGAACAATAACTGCACGTAATTGGTGCACCTTTTCTTTGCAAAATCCGGATCTCCAATAGATTCAAGTTTCAATATTCAAAGAGTTTATTGTCAGATGTGCTATGTCATATGAATATTAGCTGTTTGCTCTCAATAAAAACGTCACATATTTCAGCCCTATTATCTGTGAACGATACATGCCTTAGAAATTGAAGAGAGCCTGTAATGATTGCATCAAACACCACTGGATATTTCTGAGTTATTTTATTTTTTTATTTTTTTATAAAATATCAAGTGATATGTTAGTAAAGAAAAGAGCTGTGAATTTTCATCAAGTCATAGGAAGTAAGTCTATGCTGGCAAAATGATGGAGCTTCTTTGCCTGGAAAACAAACTGCAAAACCTAAATACTGTGTTTGAAGTCACATGCTATTTACACAGGATTAGTTAGAAATCAGAAAAGTCAAATTATACTAAAGAATAACCTACATTAATTATGACTACATGAACCATGTAGATAAACCCATATGTCCTTCTTTGGGGTTTTTCTTTAGTTCATTTTATATAGAAGAATCTTCTATTTAAAATATTTTGAAACTTTTTTATAGTTTCTCAAAAACAATGACATTCTATTTTTCTGTCTCATGGGCATCTATTGGTGTTTGTGCCAAACAAAGAATCAGATTGGTGCTAAAGATGGTAAAACATTATTACAATAATGAATAACCAAAATAGATAAAGGAGTTAGGTTTTTCTTGTTTCCTGTTGCAACTTTACAATAGAAATTCCAGCTTAAGTTTAAAAAAAATAGATTTTTGCATAAAATGTATTTATCAAAGAAAGATAATTAAAATCTAAATCAATCTCTGACTAAATTCTGAACGCATTTTTGTTAAGTAACACTCATTAAAGTCATGACAAATACACAAACAACACAAACCATGAACTAAACCCTTTTCTCCATTCTGCAATTCTGCCAGACCCTCAACGCTCCTCTGGTAAGTTTCTCCTCACAACCATAGCCCAGCCATTCTGCTTTTAAAAATAAAAAAATCTAGTTTTCTTAAATAAAATTCACACAGCCCATAATTCCAGCAGACGCTGTATTTTACACAGCTGTGAAACGCAGAAGCTGGCCTGGCTTTTAGTGAAAAAGGGAAAGAGAGAAGCACCGCTGTGCCCCAGCACTCTCACAAACTGCTACCTACTGCTGCTCTGCCGTTGTCATGGATACAGTGATCCCCCCCCTCTTTCCTCATCCGTGCTCTTGGTTGGTATGGAGGGATGAGAAGAGAAGTGGCTCTGGCTGCTGCCTCTGCGTCATATTCATACCAGTGCAAATGAAAGCCCCCCCAACCCCTCACTTATCCGTCCTCCTCTTCTGTCCTTACTTCCTTTCCTCATTCCTTTCTTCTCATCATCCAATTTGCACACTGTTAACCCCCCCCCCCCCACCTCCCTTGTGTCTCCTATCTGCATCTGCTCATCACCGTCTCTGTCAGACCTGCATGTTTTCTTCTGCTGACCAGAGCTGACTTATTTTTTTTCTTCCAGGGAGCGTGGTGGAGGAAGGAGAATAAAGACAAAGGTAAGAACTGAAGCCACCAGGGCTGATGAAGAATATCTATGCAGCAGAGAGAATGTGCAGCATTTGCAAAACAAAGAGTGAGCAAATAATAAGCAACTCCAGATCTTGTAGAGCATTTTGAAGGGGAATTTTGGACAACACCAGGCAGTTAGTGAGTGTGAACAACAGTTCGGCAGCAGTCGTGAAAGGAGAGCGGTCAAAGATGAGGTGTAAACCCCAGAATGCCGAGCGATGTTTCTGTGAGCAAGCACTTCGCTGTCTGACACATGGTGTCATTGAGCTGCTGCTGCATGTGCACAGTAGAAAGCAGGGGGTGGGGGGGACTTCATTATTCACTGAAAGCTTTTTGAGCTATGTTTGCATGTGTTGGCTGAACAGCAGCCTTTGCATCTGCAGGAATGGGATGGAGAGGACAACAGCATGGTCAACCATCCTGAAAAATGCTATTCCCAACATCACCCCTCCTCTTTTTGTGTGATTCTTTTATTTTATTTTACGACATGGATTTCCATTTCTCTCATTCAATTTTTTTTTTGGTTCAGATTCACAGTCTGAAGATGGTAAACCATGCAAGATGTACAAAAACAAAACAACATATCAGAAAAGTGAGCGCAGTCAAAAACACATTTATTGAAAAAGTGAAGGTTCTTATTCATCCAGGGGGTGATGACTTGACATTGAGCAACTAGACTTATAATCTTCTTTCTTGAAACGTTTCGCCTCTCATCCAAGTGGCTTCATCAGTTAGAGTTGTGCAGGAGTCAGTCCACATTTGGTTCCTCCAGGTGGGACACCCCCTTCCTGCAATTGAATGGCTCGTGAAGGGAAACAAAGTAGAGAAAAAAACAGAGTGTATGTCTCTCCTCTTGTAATCCCCCTAGCCCCACCGTAAAAATCCAATAATTTGATTAAAAAAATTAATTTCAAAAAAGCAAGTCTTACAGTACAAAGCCTACAGGTTGGTTGGTCCTGACACCAGAATTTTGTAATGGTGCCAGCCAAAGATTAGGTTTGTGGGGAATGTGACTGTCAGGTTTGATTTCATTCGGCACAGAAACACTTTTTTGTTCCCTCTTTAGTTGCTCAAAAATCATAAATCTGAGGTGAATTTGACGGAAATTTCAACTCATTTGAATGTTTTTTTGTGTGGTTACATTTAATTTATTATTATAAAGCCAACAGATTCCATCTATTTAACCATATTTGAAACAATTTCAGATTGCAAAAGACTTTTGCTGGAGCTGAATGGTGGTTATCGATGCCACTCTACACCAGAAAACTTCCAATCCAGGCTTTAAGGGTACTCTGACTTTTCCCCACAGCCAAAAAAAGTGTTTGAAACTCCAAATATTCCCTCAGGAGTCAATGTTTGCAATTGTCTGTGTGTGTCTCTTTTGGGCAGATGTGCCCTGCCATTTGCTGAAGACAGCAGGGATAGGCTCCAACATGTGACCCTAATTAGCCCAACATGGACGTGGATGATAAATGGATGAGATATACGCTTTATAAAGTGTAAATCAACAAAAAATAATTTGTTTAATCGTGTAAATCATTACAAGTCAGTGTTGATAAATCATCCTTTTACCTGCTGTGTATTTTCAATCTGTTTCAACAATTTTCCTGGAACTTTTGAAGTGCCTGCTAGAGTGAATCCCATAAATCAGATTTACTAAACACATTTAGGCACTAACAAACAGGCTGCATGGAAAATTGTTGCTTGTTTTCCACCCTTGAAACAAGATTTTCCTACTGGAACCCCAAACATTAGAAGGAGGTTGTTGTTTACATAACTAAATAACTCATTTCCTAGTGCCCAGTGTACCCAGTTAAGTAGTTGTGTCATCTCTAAGCACAGATGATGCAGAAAAGTCCTGTTCAGACAACAGCCTTACAAATGTAAAAAGTAAAACAAGTGATGGAAATTCATCCGTTGTAGCTGAGTGCTTAAATAGAGACATAAAACCTTAAGTCCAGGCTTTTCTGTGGATGATGCTCAAACATAAACAGTACTTCAGACTGAGCTCACCTCCACACAAGACTAACCCTAACCTCCACACAACAGTATAAACTGCCAGGGGCCACACATGAGAAATATGATGCACAAAACCTCTCAGAGAACCCTCAAAAGGGAATTTTTTTCTTAATAAGAGTTTTTTTTTTCTTTCTAGTCCACATCTCCCTTTGAGAGCAATACCTCTGCAAACAAAGATTACCATCAGGAGATGAGTGTTTGAGCTGTGTGTCACTGTTTTGGAACAGTTTCTTTTCATGCTGCTTTCATGATTCAGTCAAAATGACAAATATTTAGTCCATTTTTTGCAAGTGACAGAAAGAGAGCAACAAAGCCACCCAGCTCACAGGAATCAGTTATGTGTCCGTTTGTGCACAAAGTGTGAGATTATGAGATTATTGGCTTGGAGAACATGCGCGTTTGAGGCCGAGAGCAGTTATGGGATGGACAGGAAACGAAGCAGTGAAACAGAGCAGAGAAAGGAAATTAAAAATAACTTAAAAAAAACTGCAGACTGACAGAGAAAAATATCAACAGGCTGGAGAGATGATTGAAAGAAAGGTAAAGATGGAGGGCTGAAAGGATGGAGGGGAAGATGCTGGAGCAAACATTTGGAGGCAAAAGTGGAGTCGTTGTGCACAGAGCGTGTGTTCACATAGCACGCACACTTCCTGCCTCCCATGAGCCTTCAGTGTCCCTGCGCTCCAGGAGGGCTTTGCATTTTTAATCGATACTGTCTGTCGTGATTAACACCAGTGTTCTCTCGGCAGCACAGAAAAACTGAGGGAGACAGAGAGAGATGAGAGTCTGTCACACATGAGGCCCAGAGTGCACGAGTGTGTGCGTTGGTAAGGCAGTAATGACCCTCTGCCTCTAGGCTCCCACTGAGCATGTTTATCTTCCACAGCAGCACAGGGTAAAAATAGACAATGCATCACAGCCACACAGGCACACACTTTGTGGGCATTTTGTCCTTTTCCTCCCCTTTGCCTCCCTCTTTCTTTCTTCTTTCTGCACATGCTTCTTCTCTCCTTACTCCAACCTCCCACAACAGCTCAGCCTTTTTCCTCTGATTTCACTCCTCTCTCATTTTTCCCTCCCACTCATGTTGCAATAAGTCTATTAATGATGCAGTTAGAGCGCCACTGCCAACTTCCTGCTTCTGACAGAGAGAGAAGTGTAGTTGTGTTGAACATGGCCTGTTTTATACCACTCCCTCTTATCTCCCCACCCCTCTGTCTGTGTTGTTTTCCTCAGAGTGAGCCCATGCGAGCAGCGTTTGGACTGAGCGCAGCTGTTTCGTTCAGAGAAGGGCCCACCATGTGAGAAGATGTCTGTTGGAGGTTGTGCTTGTCCCGGTGAGTGCGCACTCTTTTCTCCTCCGTCTCTGTGTTCAGTGGTGGTGTCAGAAAGATGACTGCGTACATGTTAAAGTGCTGCAAAGCCCTCTGGGGCCAGTGTCAAGCAGCAGGAGTTTGTATTTGTGCTGGTGAAGCCACTGGATTTAAACAAGCTTTAAAAAGGAGGGTGCTGACAGGAAACCATAGCTTGCCTTTCTGTGAAGATCAATGCGATCTTTTCACAGAAATAATTAATATAATTCATTTGTGGACTTTGTTTTTAAAACTAGATTCATCTGATCATTTGATGTATTTTATGATTAAGTTAAAACTTGAAACTAAAAACATATTTTTAATAAATTTAAGGGAAGTTTGATTTAAGAAATGGGTGAAGGTTTCTGCTTTGCCCCTGCAGAGATCCACCTATGAGTTTTATGGAAAAGGCTGACATTTATTTTGTATGCAAAAAAATGATTGACTTGAAAAGTTTTGTGCAGAAAAAGGAAAAGTTAAGGGGAAACGTACAAAAACTGACTCTGCCAAGCCAAGAACTTGTGTTTGCCATGTTTGCTGCAAATATGGATAAAAGCAATACTTTATATCCATTTGATCTGGAAGCTTCTTTAATTTTTCTTTTTTGGTCTTACTCCTCTTCAGAAATATTTGTTCAATTCATGAAATCACAGGAAGGTGAGGGAAGAGGAGAGAGTTGGCAGATTTGCATAGTTGTAGATTTTAATGCACTGAATGATGAAAAAGATTTAGAGTCACTCCCAAAACTCCAAATGTGCAACTTTTAAAATGACAAATTAGGTTTTAAGGGCATTGCAACAGCTGCGGTGGGACTTTAAACCATTATTAAGCCCTCTTAATTTCCAATTCAGCTCTCCTGGAGGTGAGCCTTTCTTCATAGTGGGGACTTGTTACATTTCTGTTCCCTTATTAAGCAGTTCTTAAATTAGATTTTAATGAAATCAAAACCATTAATCTCTTCTTAAGTAAAGGTTATTCAACATTTAGTGCTGAAGATCTGGTCTCCTCATTTTTGTCACCATGAGGAAAAAAAGCGTTTTGTACAATCCGTGTCTGTCCACACTTGCCGGTCTATGGCAAATAGGATGTTTGGAAAGTTTTTATCAAGAAGATCTTGAAATCTACTCGTTTCCAGGCGAGCGTTTGATTTTCTCTTCATTTGGAGGGATTTGTTTTGAACTGAACTTCACTGGTAGAATGTAGGCTACAGACATGGTGGCTCAAACCTCAGAGGGCCAGAGGACGCACAAGAAGAAATTAAATCCTGACATCTGCTCAAAGCGGGCAGATTAAATCAAGGAGTCGGATTCGTTTTAATAAGGCTATTCTGATTTATGGCCAATTTGTTATTAGATTAAAAAATATTACCAAGGTGATTGACGTAATGTTGTCTTATCTTTCTTCTCCTCACTTTGCTGCTTCTTTTGTAGCTTTCGAATGTGTTTTTTCATCTATGACTCGAAGAAGAAGTGACCAATTTTGAGAATTTTTGCACATTTTGGCGTGCAGATGTAGAAAATGTTAAAAGGGGGATGTGCTTTGTACACGCTGTTCTCTAACATTCGGAGGCTTACAAAAGCTCTCATGGAAATGCTGGGTATGTGCCTGCAGTCGCACACGTGGTCACCTTCAGGAGGAGCCTGCTCGAACAGGTTTAGGGTGGGAGATCTCACAGATAACAACGGAGCAACAGCAATCAAGTCTGCTTTCAGTTTCTCACATTGAAAGCTGGAAATCATTAAACGTACAGACTCCACATTCTTGCATAACGGTCTCGTGGAAGACCCTCCTCTTCAAGGCTGTAAAATTAAAAGAAATGGTCTTCACTTTTATTTTTTGGTTAATTTCACAGAAAAGGGCAAGCCCCCCCCAAAAAAACAGGCCTCTCTTGTCAGTCTTGTTGTTGGGCAACCTTCTGACACTCTGCGGTTCTAGGGACTTTGCAGTGAAATAGCTCTGTAAAGGGTTCACTTTTTGCACGAAGGGAGATTTGTCCTAAAACTCTGGAGCCAATCACCTCCTTTGTTCGGGCTAAATGATATAAATAGATCGCCTGTGAGCTGAAGATACCGCAACACCACCTCCACTCAACCATGTGGTCCCCATTGCTCTCTACGCTCTCTTTCTATTCATCCAACCCCCCTTATCTGACTTCAACATCTCCTCTTTCTTTCTCTCCTTCCTTCATCCTTTCCTTTCCCAGAAACTGTGCTGGTGCTTCATGCAGAAAGTCGTATGGGTTCTGATTGGAGAAAATTGACTAAGCGCTAAATGGCACTGCAGAGGGCAAGGCTATTTTTTTTTCTTTTTAATGACGGTTATACAAGAACAACACTAACTCAGCTTTTATTTTGCTGCACCAAAGCCCCCCCCTCTCTCAGCTTTCTGCTTCTTCTTCTTCATCCCCTTCTCTTTGTACCTCAGTGAGTCTGGCAGATCTGCTTTGCCTGATCAAAATGGCTGTGTGCAGAGGCAGACAGAAAGAAGGAATGCGTGGGAGACAGAGATGCTGGGGAGTCGGAGGAACGGTGGGGGTGCAGAGTGGCGCCAAGCTTAGTGATGTCACATCTGCTGCAGGACGACAGGATGGCAAATGCAGGCTGGCATGGGCCATGCTGCTAAACGGAGGGAGGGAGGGAGGGGGGGTAAAAGGAGGACAAAAGGATTTTCTATCAAAGCACACCTGTAATTTAGAAGCTGCAGTTTTCCAAACATGCCAGCAGGTTTGGAGGGTGAAGTCAAACCTGCACGCGAAAGAGGGCATGAATCTGTGATGACGTATAGCTGGAAAGCTGTGGGAGATGACTTGTTTAGTCTAACATTTCTCAGCGTACATGTATGTCATTATTACTTTGAGATGCTCACAGATATTAAAAAAACCTGTTGCTTCGACAAGAGAGAGAGAGGCAAAGGCAAATGATTCTTGAGATGTGATCACAAATTAGTTTTCTCAAATATATATTGGAGCCTCTCTGTTCATTAGTTTAGAATGAGATTGCAGGGTTCTGTTTTTCACTCTTACGCAACAGCTTGTTTTCACCTTCATAAAACGGAGAAATCACCAAAACTGACAATTTAAGAAGCTGCGTTCTTATTACGCCAAAGGCGATGGCTATTTTTGCGTGAGGCATGTCTTTATAAATAATTTAAAAGCAGACAGTGTTTAGCTTCTCTTTCCAACCACGACTAAATCGTCTTGGAGCAGTTTTGTCTTAGTTCTGTCTTTTTTTGTTCTCCGGGTATCGTTCACTTGTCACTACTGTTTCCGTGACAGGATTGTGCATCTTTCTCTGGTGTCTGGGAAAGCAGCAACAGGAGGATGAATATCCTGTTCAACAGCATTCGCTTCAGATTTCCTCAGTACTTCTTCCCGCTCTCTGTCAGCACTCATTTTATAGAGGTGCAGACCATCTCAAGGCTTTGATTTCAAGTGGCAGTTCAGTTTTGCAAAAGCTGCAAAGTCTGTGCTAAAATACACAGAAAGAAACAGAGTTCCAAAAAGAATATCTATATTTTACTTGTAGCTGAAAATAGAATATTTGCTTTGCATGGCAAGAGAAGTGCAAATAAATGGTGGTATTTGCACTTTGGCTAAAATAGATGGCTGTTATATTAAATATGCTAGTTTTCAGTTACACATCAGGATTTTTAAGAATGAAAAACACATAAGGTTTCATCTTAAAACCTTTTTACTAGGTTTTATGTGAGGCAACAAAACATAACTGTGAAACCAATTGTACCCCTACACCTGCTTTTGATTTAAATGTATTAGTTAAGCAGATGTGTTTTTTTTAGCAAAACTGGAAACTGGGTTATGTGTTTTAAAAATAAACCCTTAGAAGTAAAAGAAGAAAAAAAGGAATTAAATGTGTTGTATGCAGTTCTCAAACAAACAGTTGCGAAACATGGCCAGCAGAGGGCGATGTTGCGCAAGCAAACAGTCAGTGAAGGATATCGTAAGCCCTTCATCATTAACCAATGACCACTCATTATGAAAAAAAAGAATACATTTGTATTTGTGTCATTCAGGTCATATAATCTGATTTACGACAGTCTGCTGCAGCTCAAATACCTTCACAGCTGATAAAAATTGAAATGTTGTTTGAGTTTATGCATTTCTTTTTTATAGACATCCATTATGGGGTTTAATTCACTGCTGACCCTTTAATCAACAGGAAAAATGACTGTTTTCTGAAAAAGTTGCACTTTGGAGCAGTAAACTGTTTTTTAGTGGATACATCAACCGTTTCAGGACTGTACCAAACAAAATATAAGAAATTCTATTTAAATCTTCATTTTATTAGCAAGTAAACACACATTCACATTTCTTATTATGATAAAATGTTAAATTAAAAAAAATCATCTTTAAATCTTCTTAATACCATATGCATTTCAGACGCTGTGTTAATGTATTGTTTTATACTTTAATAATTATTGCAATATAGTTCAGAAAGCAGTTTTATATACTTGAGACCACTAATAGTAGAGCATAGTTTGAAGCTATCAAAATGTGTTATGACATAAATATATGGGAAGTTAATCCCAAAAATTATCAACAATATCAGGCCATTTAGTTTAAGACACAGGTTTGCAACCTTTTGCTGCTACAAGAGCCAATTGGTCCAGTTCCTACTCACCAAAACCCAGCCACTTTTTAAAAATAAAATATAGCGTTTATACAAATTTAACTTCTTTCACTTTAGAGAGAAAACAAATAAGCTTCTTTCAAAATGTAAAACAACCCCTATCAAGTAAAACCCTGTTGTTGCAGCAGATTGACTTAGACTTACATTTGCAACAGAAGTGAAACATGATATCTTCTATCATTATGACTTTGGTGCCCCATCATACTATCTCTCTTTATATTAGTGAACATAAACACAGCTAAATTATTGTAAAATCCAATAAAAAGGTCTATACATGTAAATGCAATTATATACCTTGAGAACTTTGCCTCTGAACAGCAGCTTGACACAGCAGAGGATAATATTTGCTTTATTTTTTCCTTATAATTTACAGGTTGCTCAGTTATCTGACATGTTTCAAGTGGAAAAGCAAACAGACCTCTTGGTTTTAGTGTGATGTCAGCAGTGGTACAAACCAAAACAAATATAAGATAGTTTCAGTTTAAAAACCTAAACACAAATGTCAAAATTTAAAAAACCTACAATTTATTCCATGCTTTAGCATTTTCCTTTAGTGCCAAAGAGCCACAATAGAGGGATAACAGGCGTCATGTGGGTCCAGAGCCTCACGTTGAAGACCCCTGGTCATTGTAGTCATTGTACAGGAGCTTACAGGAAGGAGCCAAAACTACAAATACATGTCAGAACTATTTAAATGTTTTTTTTTATTTAAACATTAATTCGCTTCATTTAAAGAACACTAGGTTATTTTGTAAATTTAATTGTTTACGTGTCAAGAATTCTTCAGTGGATTTGCTTGTTTACATTTCTCAACTGCCGGAAGAATCCACCTGGGAGGCAAAAAGGCCTTCTTCTCTCAACGGGGAACCACCTTGAACCACTACAGGGGCCACTGGTGGACTGAGGAGTCCCAGACAAAACAAATTGGGGCCCCAGTGAGGGAGAGGGTCCTGTTTTGTCCGGGTGGGTGTTTGGAAGGGGCGGGGGAGCCCGGAGGGGGCGGGGCTTTTGTCCGTGTCTCGGCTGGCAGGAACAAAGGGTCCTGTAGTAGTGCTGCATAGGTAACTCTGCTCTTATCTGTGCACATAAACTTACATAAATTGATGTAGTCTGGGTTTGCATGCCGCCCGGAATCACAGGATCCTTTAGGAGAACTTGGGTTCTTTGCAGTTTGGATTTTGGATCTTGCAGGAATCATCAAAGGTGCGCTGGCAGCAGCACCAGCTAGCATCGAGGCTAGCTGGCTAACAGCACCGAACCGAGGTGTTAAACGACACCGCGTTTCATCTAACGTTTCTCTTCAGGTAACTTAAGTTTGCTTCTCATATAAAAAAAACATTTTTTTTCCAAAAGAAAAAACAAACAAACTACACGTTACCACCTAAGTAAGTGATATTTGAAGTGGATGTCATTTAGCTAGTTGGTTAATAGCCTAGCATTGGCATCAGTTTTCTGCAGAGGGTTGATCAGGGGGCCTGATGCTAGCAAATGCCTGTTATTCAGGTGCTAAATGAAAGTCGAGGTATTTATTTATTTTTTTAGGCAGCATTTGCGGACGTGCACGCGAGGAAATGCCGCCACATCTGAAAAATCCCACAGGTTAGGTCGGTCTTTGAACGTCGCTTTGGTTGTTTTAGTGGCTGCAGGCGATCCTGGATGCAGCTCTATTGTTTGCTGTGTGTGGAGTTTGGGCGGACTTAAATACACTCAGCTCTCATTATGTGTGGTTAACCTTCAGAGGAGTTGCTGTGCATCCTCTGTCGCTGTGGTAAACGCTACCCAGCTCAGGTTCTTTAAAAAAAATTAATAAAAGTATTTTAATAATTCTGTTGACCAATTCTCAAATGATTTACTGTAGCAACGTTGATCAGATCAGTCAGTCTTGTATATCTCAATGCGGAATATAGGGTTAATGGCTGGCATTGTTGGGGGTTGGTGTCTGATGCAAAGCAGAGAATTATTGATCCCCCCCCCCTTTTTTGTTGTTGTCCCTAAACACATTGCCTCATAATAAAAAAGGAGGAGGATTACTGAAAATATTTAATAGTTATGGGGTTTGGTTGTGAAGGAAAACATACTTTTTTTTTTAAATATTCTGTCTGCTAAAGTTTGCCAGTGTCTTTTTAAAGAGTATTGTCCTCGTGGGATTCCCCCTTAGTTAGCCTAAAAGTGGTTTGTAAATGATTTTCGTCTGTTAGGTTTGGTTTTGCATTGAAGTTGGGAATGTTTCCCCCCCTGCTGGTTTTAATTAGACCCAGTCCTGTTTCTAAGTGCAAACTGACAGTGACCTACAAAGACTGTGCATTTTGAGGCATTAAATACTGCCCTCTAGAGGTGTCTTTTGGAATTATTCGGCTGAGCTTGATAATATTAATTAGATAAATGTAATCAAGACATATTTTTGTTTTTAGAGGGTTTTAATCTGATTGTACCCACGATAGCTCAGTTTTGTGTTAATCCACCGCTGTTTTCACAAAAAAACTAGTTGTTTATATGGATTCTATAAACAAATTGTTTTATAGATTTGTTTCTTTATTATTATTATATTAGTTTGCTTAAACTTGGTTGCTTTTTTTGTTGTTGGACAAATGGGTCTAAAGGAATCAGGGTGTGGAGTGGGGGCTGGAGCAGCCTGGCATGTTTTGGATCGGGGGGGGGGGGGGTCCAATGGCTTAAAGTGGTACAAGATCACAAATACACCCATTTCCCTGATTGCTTTTCTGATGTTTGTAGGCTAATATAAAACATTTTTTCCATGATTGTTGGTGTTGTTGTCGCATTTAGTAAATTGATCATGCATTAGGGAATGAAAGCAGCAGGAAATTGTGTTGTCAGTCTGCTTTTATTTGGGCAAATCTCAACCAAATCATCCAGCATTAGATTACTTAGATGAGTATGTGATTTGAATGAGCTAAATCCAAAGTAATCTAAATCTCCTTTAATTCTCTGCCCCCCCCCCCCCCCACCCCTCTTCCTCCCCCCACCCCTCTTCCTCCCCCTCCTTTGCTACGGGTTTGGACACAGGCTGTTCGTCAAAGTCATTCAAGCTGTACTCTCCCAAGGAGCCACCCAACGGCGGCAACTTTCCCCCCTTCCACCCAGGCGCTATGCTGGACAGAGATGTGGGGTAGGTTTTGATTATAAAGACAATAAATACTTTAATCATCCATTTTTATTATTTTTTAATTTCTTGCTATTTGATGTACAATCTTGTAATGCCCATATTTTGTAAGGGGCACTGATTGTATAGAAAGTTGTAGATGTTTGTGAAAACTTTTTGATTCTCCATTCAAGCTGCGTAGACCTAAAGGAAATTTGAATGTCTTTTGGTTTTATAATGATTTTAAAATATTTATTTTTCCCTTTTTTCATTTTCAAAACTTTTTATAGATTTTATTGCCAACATATGAAGTTGTCAAACAGGATTGAGCAGAGTCTCCATAGCGTTTTATATTTTTTATATGCTTAATTCTATATTAATTGTGGTATTTTATGAAATGCATTTGATTCTTCACATCTTTCAAACAGTCATCTGTTAGTGAGTTTTCTTGAGGCACTTAAAACATTTGTAATCTGAATAAACACAAGATTAAATCAGTATTGTTTTTCTACAAGATATATATGTATATATAAAATCGCTATTGTTGAAATCCTCTTTTTGCTTCACATTGATGAGGCTTAAATAGTTTTTGGCTGAAAATCTTGCATGTTTTTGTTTTATGTCCAGAAGTTTATCCCCTATATGTCTGGACCCCCCCCCCCCCCCCCCGCCCAATTTTATCAATAAATAATTTTTAATGGTTTCCATTCAAGTGTTGTCCTGGATTTAGTGGTACGCTGCAAATTAGCAACATCTGGCACGAGGGGGTTAACAAGTACTCAAAGTTGGGGTCAAAACTGCCCTTCAAAACTTTTTTTATAGGAAAACAGCACTTGTTTTTTTGCACAAATACTTCTTAAAACACAGAGAGAATGCCTAACGCATGTATTAACATATTCTCCATTCTGTTTTTTTCAGGCCAACACCCATGTACCCGCCCTCATACATGGAGCCTGGAATGGGGTAAGGTCACAAATGGAACTTTGGGCTTTGCTAAAACGGTGTCTACGGTTTGCATTTAATAAATGTGGGTCTAAATTCCCCCGGCTGTTTCAGGAGACCCACGCCGTACGGGAACCAGACAGATTACCGGATATACGAGCTGAATAAACGACTACAGAACTGGACAGAGGTGAGGGTGAAATCCAACACAACAGCATCCCTGCTCATTTCAAGATCTGCATCCTTTGTTTATGAGCATCTTTAAAGGCTGTTCATGTGGTTCTAAACATGCCACAGACTTTGTGATGAATAAGACTGGGGCTTACTTTTTTAATTTACCTTCCCGTTACTGACAAGATTATGTCTTCATCTTGGCTGGATTGTAATTAGAGCTCCTAATGTCATTTGTTTTAACGCGTAAGAGTTTAAACTCAGGAACATTTCTGCAAATGAATTTCACGATTTGAAACGGCAGGAAAATAAATAACAAATGTGTTTTATGTAGAGATCACTGCACTACTCCCAAATTGATTGGATTTAGAACTTGCTTTGATTTCTAATTCTTCACCAATCAACACAAAACAATCAGAATTTCCTTTAAAAAACTGTTTTGTTTGACAAAAACTATTTCCAGATCACTATTTATTTAACTGAGAAAAAGTAAAATGAAGTTATACATTCTTCTGTGTAAAAAGTAACAGAAAATCAGAATTTTATCTAATAAAAACATATGTAACTCGTTACTTTGAAAGAAATTAAGCAGCTCTGGGATTTGATGAAACACAATTGCCTTTTCTGAGTGAAGTTGAATTAGAAAAATGTAGATAAATGTGTTGAATCTTGTAGGTTTCAGCCGTTGTTCAGTGTTTTCTGATGGATATTTCTTCCCCTGTGTGCAGGACTGCGACAATCTCTGGTGGGACGCGTTCACCACCGAGTTCTTTGAAGACGATGCCATGCTCACCATCACCTTCTGTTTAGAAGACGGTCCAAAACGATACAGTGAGAAGCCATTTGTTTGTGGATGGAAGCATTGATGGATGTGGTCGTCCCTCCTGTGGTTCCACGTTCTTGTTTGGGTCTGACCGAACCTTCTGTTGTTCTCAGCAATCGGCAGGACGTTGATTCCTCGATACTTCAGGAGTATTTTTGAGGGAGGCGCCACCGAGCTCTTCTATGTTTTGAAGCATCCTAAAGAGTCCTTCCATAGTAACTTTGTGTCCCTGGACTGTGACCAGTGCACCATGGTGACCCAGAACGGCAAACCCATGTTCACACAGGTACGGTCACCTGTGCTGAGGATTGCTGCGGGGATTTGCCAGGAGCCTGCTAACTGTCTGCCCTGATCCTTTCTCACTCTCAGGTGTGCGTCGAAGGCCGCTTGTACTTAGAGTTCATGTTTGATGACATGATGAGGATCAAAACGTGGCACTTCAGCATCAGACAACACAGAGAAGTCCTGCCCAGGAGCATTTTGGCGATGCATGTGAGTTTCAAATGATCACTGTGTGGAAATCCAACCAGTGCGGGTTTCCTAAAAACGTTTTTTTAACCGTTATTATCCAGGATCCCCAGATGCTCGATCAGCTGTCTAAAAATATCACCAGATGTGGACTCTCCAACTCGACGCTCAACTACCTCCGTGTAAGAGATTCTCTCTGATCCTTGAATGAAGCCCAGCCACAGCTGGAAGGAATTAACAGATCTTCCTGCTGTTCCTCCTTTACCTTCCCTTAAGCTATGTGTGATTTTGGAGCCGATGCAGGAGTTGATGTCGCGACACAAGACTTACAGTTTAAGCCCCAGAGACTGTCTGAAGACCTGCCTTTTTCAAAAGTGGCAAAGGATGGTAGCACCTCCAGGTAATGCCCATATTCAGGGCTATTTTCTTTATAAAAAAAAGGGAGGCTTTGTTGCAGTTTCTCTAGTTCCTCAAATCTCGTCATTTCTCTCTGTACCTGCAGCTGAACCGGCCAGGCAAGCTCCGAACAAACGTCGGAAAAGAAAGGTGTCCGGGGGCAGCACTGTGAGCTCAGGCGGGGCCAACAACAACAACAGCAACAGCAAGAAGAAAAGCCCAGGCAACAGTTTTTCACTCTCCAGCCAGGTACCTGTAAGCATTTCCTCTACTCCCTCTATCTGCACCTCCTAAGCCAAAGGAGAGCAGGAGCGAAGGGTGAGGAGCTTAGGGGGGTGTTTGGGAGTGGTCTGCATTAGGAGGTGTATCAGTAGAATAGGGGAGGATAGCCTGAGGTGGGTTTTAGACCGCTAACCAGTGATGGGCAGTCCCTGGTCCTCTGGGGCCGCAGCTTTTAGATTTAGAGGTAAGATGAGTGACCTCTAATTCTGCATAGCACCTCATTTATTTTAGGAATGTGGGGGTAGTGGTGACTTTGCTCTGATTTCTATCAGGGCAGTTGAATATTTGGTTGGTCTTATAGTCATCAGAGCACAATAGCTTTCTCTGTCTTGGCTCACGTGGTTGGTTGTTTGAGCGAACGAGACCCGAGGTGGAATGAAAACCCCGTCTGTGACGCAGCACCCAAGGATCAGGGACGCCCACTGCTGGCCAGTAGGGAGGCCCCCGGGACCCTGGTTCTTGTCACAGGGGCGGAAGAGTCGGGGCCGCCCGGCGCACGCCCCCAAAACCAAATTTGGCTCATGTCAGCTATAGTTCTTTCAACTAGGAGAGATGGATTAGCAATGCTAAACCTGAACCCACCCGGAGTTGCATCTAGACCAAAGAAAGAATGCATTATCCACTTCGTTCATGCAGCCAGACATTCCGCCCGCCCCCTGTATTATGGGGATAATGTGTACCGGCACTTGCTGTCCCCTTTAGGATGTGATGATGGTGGGAGAGCCCACTCTGATGGGAGGGGAGTTTGGTGACGAGGACGAGCGTCTGATTACGCGGCTGGAGAACACGCAGTTCGATGGGGCGAACGGACTGGAGGATGAGGACAGTTTCAACAGCTCGCCTGCACTGGGGGCTCACTCGCCCTGGAACGGCAAAGCCCCCTCCAGTCAGGAGAGCAAGAATGACAACTCCCAGTCATCCCAGTAAAGTCCCAGCAAGCTGCTTCCCCCAACAAAAAAAGAAGGGAAAAAAAAACCTTCCCCTAAAACCTACTGGGATCTTCCTGAAGAAACACTCTAGCAAGAGAAGTCAGGGAGATCTTTGCCGCAGCACTTGTTTGAAATCTTTGAGTTTGTTCAGAGTAGAGCGGTCGCTGTGAGGGACTGATGAACCTGTCACACCAAGGAGAGTTTCCGCACATTGTTGCACATGCTCAGTGGTGCTCGGCCTCTGCCCTTCGCCGCTCCTCTGAAAGTTGTAGCGGCCACGTCTCAGAGTTGAAGCCGGCTCGTCTGATCATCCGAGTGCATTGCAAGCATGTCGGCGGGTTCTTGTTCCAACCTCGGGTCTCTCAGCTGTGCATTTTCCTTGGCGACCAGTTGTTTCTGTTGTGCTCATATCACAGGGGAGAAATGCTTTCATTTGATTTATTTTTTTCCTCTCATTAATTCTTTTTTATTTATTTAATTTTATTTGATTTCATTATTATTTTTTTTGCAGGCTGTAGAAAACTGTGTGCACTTCTAGTATCAAATTCAGTTTTTTAAAAACTCAATTATTTGTTTTTGTAGGACCTGGTTGGAACAAAAACCTGTACAGTGCCGGAGCTTGAGGACCGAAGTTGAGAACCACTACGCACAATGTTACACAAACACACACACACCCACACACACTGACACACTCCACCTACATCTGTGGCAGAAATCAATGAGGTACTGGAGAAAGGTGGTACTCGTGTCTGGACCAGCGCACCAGACACCACAGAAGTATGTTTTATGTTTTTCTGATTTTTCCTTTTTTTGTTGTTGTTTGTTTTTTGTAAAAAATAAAAAAAATATATATAGACAGACAAAGCAAACAAAAACAGCCCAGAATATCCTTTGCACTGTTTTCCACTATTAACTGCAATCTATTTTTCTTATGGAATTGATGGTGTATTTTTTTTTCTTCTTCTTTTTTTCCCCTTTTTTATTATTATTATGTAAGAAGTGTAAAACATTTGAAACTTGCAGATATTAATGTATAAGTATTGCTGTTAGATCATTCTTCTTGTGATGGTAATAACTGATGTAAGCCTCTGCTCGATGTGTCACCCATCTGTGTCAGACGTCCCGCCGTCATCCGGTTCTGTCGGGAGAACAAGGCTTGTGTTTTACTACTGTTAGCCAGTCCAAAGCAGCACACTGGAAACACGCGTCCCAGCTCGATTTCCATCCGTTGTCCAATCAACTGTTTGCTTTGTCTCCACATCTCCTAACTTGCGGTCCACTCTAGAGAATATATGGACAGAAAACCTCTTAAATTTGCTACTTTAAAAAAAAAATATTTTAAAACCCAAGTTTTGACAGCATTGTAAAATAATAATAATGATAAAAAAGAACTTTTGTATTAACTTAAGCTTCCAGGAAATGTTTTTAAGGACAATAAAGAAAGCTGCAGACCAAGGAGCTCTATGTAAAGATTCTTACACTCTGCTCTGCTTTCCGACGAATCATTTGTTGGCTTTACTCTTCATGTTTGTGTCTGTGCTTGTATATTTTTAGGTAGTAATTTCTGTAAAGCTTATTCTATGTATTCTCTGAAACAGAAAACCCCCAATGTTAAAAATGAAAAAGCCTCAGAAGTTTTTTTTTAAATGTAATTTTTAATCGTACAATCAATGATTAAATGATTTTTGCCCTGGATTTATTGAGCTATATTTATTTTTCTATGCATTGACATTTTTGGTGCAACCCATCTGTACAGTTTCCATGGCAACATATGGAGGAATTTGTGAAGCTGCTTGGTCAGCGAGTTTTAATTTTAGGTTATTGTTAAATAAAGCTTTTAGTCAGAAAGCCATTCTGATACATTTTTGAGAAATTAAGAAAGATGATTATTTCCAAAGCATTTAAATATGTGTTAAATGATTAATATATGTAATTTAGTGGTAAATTGTTGGTAAAAATTGCCCCATTAACGCTGCTGGTCATAATTTAGATTATTATTTCCTGTGCAGGTGCAGAAGGCTTCTCCCAATTAATTGTCACTTCCAGAATGCACCAGCAGGGGGCTCTCAGCTCCAGACTAAGCAGCTGAATTAGAAATTCCTTCATTGTATACAACAAACATTTTCTCCTGTAAATCCACTGCTGGGCTGCGGCGCTCTGTTTTTAAACCTCTCCAGCGTCTTTTCATCTGTTTTTGGTGTCTCAGTTCAACCGGTTAACACTGAGTCCAATCCAGGAGCAACCTGTCCACACTTGTGTTTGTCTCAGTTTTACATAGTAGGAACTAAGAAAATATGAGAAAGATGGAGCAGCTGTTGCTGCTTCTTGTAGCACCTCAACCCAGGGGGTGGTTTTATATCTATATTTTTCGCGAGGTTTCTGTCATTGATCATTCATGTATGGTCTCAATAAAGATGAATTTTCACTGAAAAGCTTGGTGTGATGCGTGAGGAGTTTATTTAAATGATAAATCATTAATGTTTTTTATTGTGATTCACATAACTGGAAACAAAGATGACTACTGACATCTGCAATACCAGGAAGCTGTGGAGACATTTCTAACTTCTCTAAAGGGATTTTGTGTGTGTGTATCTGTTACACAATACATAAATATCCAGACTTTGGAAAATTGGTCATTGTTGATACTTCCAGTTACGAAAACGATCTGTTCTGTTTGCAACACTTTATGTGCAGGTGTTGAAATTTTCTTTCCATTTATATGTTTTCCAAGCCCTTTTGGGATCATGGGGTTACTGGAGCCCATCACCGCCACTGTTGGGTGGAGGTAGGGCACACACTGGACAGGTTTCCAGTCTGTTGCAGGACCAAAAAAACACACACACACTCACATTTAGGGACAATTTAGAATCACTGATTAACCTGAGAAGCATGTTTTTGGCTGGTATGAGAAAGCCAGAGTGCCCGCAAAAAAAGCCTCAAACCCAACACAAAGGGGCCAAGCCAGGATTTGAACCAGAGTCTTCTCGCTGAGTGTTACCCCCTACACCACTGTGACATCTCAGAATTATCTAAAATAAATATTTTTCAATTTATATTTAAAAGAAACGTGCAAATCTCCAAGGACCTAATCAAAATACTTTAGTGTTTTCACATTTTTTGCTTCTCCATGAGTTCAATTACTTTTATTAATTTATTGATAGTTTCAAGCAGTTAAAAAAACAACGGAAAAAAGACAATAAACATACAAAGACATATCACATCTATTTTAAATATTAATTCATATTTGATTATTGCTTGAAAGGCATTGGGAAGAAGCACCAATGACGTAATCCCACCCTTACTGTAAGTCTGTTCTATGAAAGAACATGATGCACTTGTTGTTGATTTACAGGCTTTGCATAAATTACTAGCTAGTGTTTACCAAAAATAGCGCTTCAGAAGAGTTTTTCAAGAAAAGATAAACAGGAATTCATTAATCTAGAGCATTTTTTTTTAAAGGGCACTGCAAAGTATGGTCTAATTTAACCTTTGTGCTATCCTATGACCCCACCCTTACATTGACGTGTTATTCCTACCATGACTAAGGTGGATAAAGGTGAAGAGGATTTCATGTAATCCATGGACACCAGTGAAGATCACAAATCATTGAAGAAAAAGGGTTTAGAGCACTGTCTAGTGGGTCTAGATGACCCAACTCCTAATTTTAAAGTGCCTAGGATAGCACAAGGGTTAATCCAAAGCTTTTTTGGGTCTTGAATGTGGCCCTGATGTGCAAATGTGTTGCTAATGTTTTCTTTATCGCTAACCATGCTGTGGGGCTTCTGTGCCAAACCTATAGGTGGTAAAAACGTTGTTCTGTCCGGCAGCAGTCCTGAGCTGCAAGTACCAGACTGTTCTCACATTTCCGCTTTGGTACTGCGCGTTTCAGCACAAATTTCACTCTGGTGACATACTCAAGGACTCACACTCCTAGTACCCGGTGAAAATGAATTTTAGGCTTAAAACAAAAGCCAAAATCCAGTAATAAAACCAAAACACACGTTTTGAGGGGTATCCAGAGGAAGTGGTAAAATTTTTAGGGGTTGGCCAGAAAACCTGTTTTATGGCAAAGTGTGAAATTTGGCCATTTTCATATTTCAACACAAAATGGGAAAAGAAAAGTCTGCAACCATTAACCTTTGACCTCAGGAAGAGGCCACCATTTTGAATTTCTGTTTAAAATCACCTAGAGTAACTGCTAAAAATTTAAACTCCTCTTAGGGATTTTGATCTTTCACCTTGTTAGGAATGATTAGAAACAGAATAGTTAGAAACTCCCTTTTTACATTTTATTAAACTAACTTTTACCTTTTATTACATTAATGACTTAACCTCGATTTATATCCAGTTTCTTCACACACCTCTAGTCCTTGATCATCATTGGGAATCTATGTGTGGAAAAAAATGTTGTTTTAAAGACTGTAGATTTTGATCGGTGTTAGCGTGGCAATAACTGTAAGCTCCCTGTTTTTTCGCACATTTTCCACTGAAGTATTCTGAAAATTTTAAACACGAATCCCCAGCTCAAGCTGAAGCAATATAACATACAATCTGAACATATTAGGAATGTGGGCGTAGCTAACAAAGTTGCCAACCTACAATCAAAACAGAACTTACTTATAAAATAGGAAACAGGCATGTCGAAGTGAGATTTTCCTTTAGCTGAAGGTGTTTTGGTACGACAGGACATCAAGGATGGATAACCACAGAGTGGTGGCACGTCGAAGCCACAGCAGCCGAGCTTCCTGCTTGGCCACAGGATGAGCTGGTAGGGGATGAGAGTGGAAGTGAGTCAAAACGGAGAAAAAAATGGAGATGTCTTCTAACAGCAGAAATTTGATGGGGAAGTCACAGGCGGCTTTGTTTGTATGTAAATGTGTTTATGCAGTGTCATGCTTCCCAGAAAAGTGGAAACCCACTCCCCCCTTCAGCAAAAGATCCACAGAGAGAATGATCTTATGTGATCACGTTTTTGTGTCTGTACCTAAGGCTGATATTGTTCTCAGTTATTGTTATTTCAGTTCCTCTTTGACCGTTCCAAAAATAGGGCTTCCCCTATTGTTTATCTTAAAAGTGTGCTTAGTTTTATGCAATGCACTAAAGTAGTTCAACTCATTTTTGCATCCTTCTATAAACCAAAGCTTTTCTTTTAAATCAAGTGTAACATCAAACACTCTTCCTCCTTCCACCTACAGGAAGCAGAGAAACCATCTCGTTTGCCAGAATTGCATTTGTTTAACAAATAATTTGACCTCCCATCTCCTGTTCGTCCCTCCCACTCCTCTCCAGACACTCCCTTTTTTCTCCTCTCCCAGCTCCACTCTCCTCAGTGCTAGTCAGCGAGAGCCACCATCCAGCACCCAGTCATCTACACAGGAGGAGCAGAGCAGATCACATTTCTTTGCAGGAGACTGAGAGACTTTTGTGCCTTCCTTTCAACAACTGGTGATGTTCTGGATAAAAAGGTAGGTTTGGAGAAAAGCTTGTTTGCTCTCTGACCTCCGTGGATCTCCTTCTGTCTCAGACAGGAGACTTACCCCCTTGGTACTGATCTTCTTATCTGAAAAATTCAAATTGTTCTTAGTGATAAGATCTGCTTGATCTTATCATAATTTCATGGAAAAATGAAGAAAACGTTGAGTGAAGTGTCCCACAGTGGGAGCTTTGTTTGGGGTTAAACAAGAGTTGATGCTGGTACCAGCCGTGGATTCAACTTATCTCACTGTTTACACCAACAGAGCTCTCATGGCTCACTTAAAATTTTCCTGTAACTTCTAAAAGTCAGTACCTCCTACGCTTTAGTGAAAGTGTCCAGATAGAGGCTGAATGATGTATTGCTGTTGAGGGAAACCAAACACTGTGTTCAGAATTTCTCATTAGTCATGGCAGGAAAGAGGGAAAGACAAAAATACCTGTGAGAAAGCTGTGGATTGTCTGTGATTTTCCTGAAAAGATAACACTTAAAGACTAATTGGGACCTTTAAAATTGATTCAGTCATGTGTATAGTGTAATGCAACTGCACATTTTTTGGTCACCATAAGGTATTGGAGGTATGGGGTGGTATGATCCAATTAAAGGACTTTTCCTTTTTTCTTTGTTTTTACTACGTGCTGAATTTTAAGGTAATTTTCTTACACTGAGTATTTTTGTTCACACATACACTCAAAAATGTTTTTTATAAACAACTTATGTTGAGAATAACTTTTTCTTTGTCTGGAAGAGACCATCTTTGAGTACAAGAGTGTTTTTGGCCAAAATAATTGTTTTCTTTTGACCTAAAATTTGCAAAGAGGGATTTTATATGGAACTATTATCTTAAGATAACAGATTTGTAGGGGGAGTGCATACTGTGATGATGGATGAATTAAAAGATGAATTCAGGAAAGGATTGTATTCAGTGAGATGATTTAGGGAAAAACTGAAGAGGTGGTTATTAGAAAGTGGAAGTCAGACATGACAAGAAAGAAAATAGATGTGTGAATGTAAAGAAAACAGTGAAGCTAAAGGAACGAGAGAGATTCAAGGGCTGAAGTTATGTGAAAAAACAGGAAATGTGAGGCAGAGATGGAGAGGTCGGTACAGGCGGGGTGGATGTGGAAAAGGGAAATGGAAACAGTAGAGACAAGTCTGAAGTTTGGGTTTATGATGAGAATTGGCAAGATTAGAAAGAGGCATTTTGGATGGATGGCTCAGGTTTAGATGTTTGAAGTCAGAGATGGATAAGACACGAAGACAGAAGTAATCGAGGAGAAGATACGGAGCTTTCCTTCAAAAGCAAAGATGACTAGATGTGATAAAAGAAGACGTATGGCTGATGGGCTTCCGAGAGGAAGATGCCGAGAACAGGGTCAGATAGAAACACGTGGCAATAAAGGGAACATTTGAATAAAGAAGAAGTCATCATGGCTGCTTTTTCCACACAATAGCGACTTGTTTAGGAGATCTGTAAGGCTTCAGTGTGTTTCCTCTTCTTTTTGCCAGTATCCCACCACAAAAGCTGCTCTTTCTGGTTTTTCAGATACATCAAGATACAACTTGCACCATGAGTTAATCCCTCTGGGAGCCTGTATCATCCTGCTGAATATTTCTCACGGGTTCTAACCTGCAATCATGGAGAAGTGCTGGAGATGGGGAAGTGCCGGAGGATTCAGGAGTGTAATGGGACTGATGGGGGTGGAGCTCCTCGTCATCTTTCAGTTAGTGCATTCTCAGCCCACTTGTCCTGCGGCCCCGGCCCAAGAGAACCTCACCCAGCCTCAGTATGAGGCCGCAACCCAAAAGGACCCCAGTGTGGGCTTCATGGCCCCTTTTTCCCAGTCTTTCCTCAACACTGTCCAGCCTAATCCCTTTCCTGCAGGTCAGTGTCACCATCAAAACCCACTGGAGCCATCTCCATGTTTTTCTTTCAGCTGGTTTATGGGTTTCTCTGCCCAGCTTCTGCTAAGGTTACAAATTAAACCACGTAAAATTTCTCTGAATGATTGTTTTTATTGCTGCAGGGTCAAAACTCGGGCGACCTATTTCTTTCACATGACTCAAACGCTTTTAACGTCACATAATAGAGAGAACCGGATTGGCAAACCAGCAAGTTAATGGCAATTTGTTTGTATATTGGTTAATCTTTAACCTTTAATGGCCCCTAGGTCGCTTGTTTCATGCAGTCTTTTGTGTGGCCTTTTGATACCATATTGACGCTCAATGAGGCGTTAAAATTCACAGATTACTTCCTATTTGATGTTGATTTCAAAAAGAGAAACCAGTGTGCTCTGAAACCTGCTGGATAGCCTTTGACCGTACAGACCAACAGATTTGCTGTTATAGGTAGATTTCAACCAAGACACGGCTGCCCTTTGAAGGGTTACAGGCGTCTTTCATCTCTGCGATGAAATGCTCGACAGGTTACGGGAACTGTCTTTCTGTCAGACGTTTCAAATTACCTTCAGGAAAAGAATCGGTAAATGCATTCACGGCTGTCGGATCTCACACAAATGCTGAGAACTGTGTACAGTCTGTGTGTAGGAGCGTCTCTTCTCAGTTACCTTTTTTTTTTTTTTTGGTGGGAAAAAAATCCCCAAATTGCAGGTTTCAGAGTAAATCTCAATGATAGGCTTCTGACGTACTACTCTGTGTAATAATCTTTCCAAAACAAATGTCCGGAACTCCTTGTAACCACAAATCCAGCACCACTGAAACATGCCAGTGTCAGATTTCCGCTTTTACAATGCAAACTATTAAAACCTTTATTCATGGGACATTACACAAAGCCTCGCTAGGTTTTTGTCTACGGTAAATAAACAAGAAGTACAGAGAAAATAAAGTTTTTCCTTGTATTTCTACCCAGACTTGATCCAGCAAATAGTCCAGGGAGGAGGAAATGTGATCTCACTACAGGAACTCATCAACAAAGTAAGTTAATGTTTAGTAAAAAACCCTAACTTTGTTCCCTGCACTTTTTCATTTACTGTGACCGCATCATCATTATAGCAAACAGAAACTGCTCACTGTTTGTGATGTCATGTTAGGCCAAAAACACCTGCAACATTAACCTTCAGAGAATTACATGTGAGGTCTTCTGGGAGGGGCGGCATTCACGCTGTGTGCTTTGTGTCCAGGTCTTGGTGTATCAAGTGGGCTTTCTGGTTTGCATAGCCATTGGGATTCTGTACATCGTTTTGATGCCCATAATCGGTTTATTCCTGGCTTGCTGTCGCTGCTGTGGCAACTGTGGTGGGGAGATGTACCAGAAGCAGACATCCTCGATTCACTGCCGCAGAAGAACTCTCTACGTTTTTGCGTGGGCAACCACCCTCATCATCCTGTAAGTGTCTTAGGTTCCACGTCTCTGTTTGGTCGGATCCTGCTCCTGCTTCATCGTTACTTCTATCCTGCAGTGCCGGGAACATCTGCATGTTCAGCAGCAACGCAGCGCTTAAAGTGAGCGTGGAGCGGAGTCCAGCCGAGCTCAATCGGGCCATAAGGAACATCCAAACCTTTCTCAAGTCTGTGCCACAGGCAAGAACAAAGCTCTCACTGTTTAAAGTGTGTGAAGGTCAAATGTCAGCAAGTATGCGCCATTATTACTCCTCCTATTTACTCTCAGTTCCTACTTAGTTTGTCCAAATGTCTCACACACCCCTCCCTGCATGGCGTTAGTGGTGGTTGGTGACCTTTGCAGGAGATGCAAAGAACTGTTCAGTAAAGCTACTGCCTTCAAACTAGCAATTTATCCTGCAGTGTCAATATGCTTTTCTCAAGACTTAAGAGAAGGACGGAGGAGAAGAAAGGGCAGCCATATGGCTGTTGACATACTGTATTTACTCCAGTATATTTGTGAGCTTTTTTCTTTCTCTTTGCTTCCAGCAAATGGACAGTGTGCTGAATGAGAGTTATAAAACTATTCAGGGGGTCAGCAACAACTTAGATGGTAAGAAAAAAGATGTTTTAAAGTAAAACGGGGAAAAGAAGTTGCAGTACACTGTCAGTTATTTTGGATTTACAGATATCGGACCTCAGCTGGGATCAGAAATCCAGCAACGCTTCAACGGAACTCTGGATTCGGCGCTGAATTCAGTTAGACATCTGGGTGAAGGTACAGTGTGCCGACCTGAAAGGGAAATTTTGTTCCAAATGGATAAAACTTTATTATCCATTCCGAACAAAATTCATGCAAATATTCTAAACTAGTTTAATTCCCTTTTTTGGAATAACCATCAGGAAATGGGTGAATCCTAACGATGAAGACCATTTTTGGTTGAATATTTTTAAAATACATTCATTTTTATTTTTATTTTAAAAAAAACTTTAAGATTGGTACACATTATTAATGACTAATCTCTGTAGACGAAATATATTACACACAGGAATCATTCAATAACAATTTCACAAAAAAGAGGAAAAAAAGACTTTTTTATCAGAAAATTTGACACCTTCACACCATACCCGACCATTTAAGCCAGAAAAAAACAATATATATATAATTGTAAATAAAGTCAGGTACGAAGGGGTTATTTTTTTAATAAAAAAAACTTTATGTCCTCCTTTAATTTCCCTCACATGGCTTTCAGACTTAGTTTATTTACAGTAAAACCAACCAGTCTCCAAATGATGTTTGATAATTATACTTGTACTCAGTTTACAGCTGTTTTTTTTAAGAACCGTAAAACTTTTACAATGTTTTTTTTTTTTTTTGACAAACCTTTTTTTTTTGTCTTCCCTTGAATTTCCAGAGAATTCAGACATCGGTGTTCAGCTCATCCAGCTCAACATCTCTATAATCCAGCTGCAGTCCACCATGGACCGTCTGCAGGCCAACATCACAAAAGTTCAAAAACAAATCGATCAGACCTTGTCCAACCCAAACTGCACCAACTGCAGTGCATTTTCTTCTGAAGTGCAGAATCCGAAATGGGACAGCTCTGTTACGGTGAGTTTATTTTACCAAAAAAAAAAACAACTTTGTGGAAACTTTGTTTTGTGTCTTCCTGACTGCTGCACAAATGGAGTCACTGACTGACTCCACAGCAAAGCAGATGAAGCTCAAGCTGCCAGCTGGCGCCCTCCTACCATCAGCCCCCTGAGGCCCAGTAGCGATCTGAGCCAAGACCACAGGATTCCTACATTCAGGACTACTCGGCTTTAAAGGTTCATCAAATAGATATTAATCTTAGGAGAGTCTTCAGTTGTGAAGATGAACCGTTAAAGTCCTGTTGCTCTAGAGAACAGAATCCTTTGAGAACATGACCTGGATGACAAAGAATCTCTACAAACCCCATAACAGACAATGTCCAGTGTGGACTACACCTCGATTGGGTGACAGTCTGATTTACTGAAGGGAAAAGCTCCACAGAAACCAGAACGTCCTTTGCCTGTTCCAGTTGGGTGGATGCGTTGTTTGATTTTTGTGGTGCGACGTGAAACTAAACTTTAACAATTGTCCTTGGCAACCCCTTTTTTTTGTCTGCCACTCGAACATTGTTGAAACGGTCGTGTCACATGACATGCTTTTTGTTCACTTTTAGAAAGACCTTTAGTGCGTTTAGTCCACTATTGTCTGAGGGAATCATGTCAGTGATTTTATTCCAAGTGTCGTCATGGCAAACCAACACGTGAATGCCCGTAAAAAATTGGAGGAAGTTTACGAACTTTTCTAAGCGTTTCCAACTTGGAAGTATGATGTCGTCATTTTGAGCCATGACAGCTTCCTTCAACAAAGCCAAAGGTCAAGTCAATGATTGTTTTTAAATATTTTTGACTAGTTTTGGCAACTATGGAGGTTTAAAAAAGTCATTGACCCTCTGGAAAAAACGTTTTCTTCCCTAAAGATCAAATACACTTTATGACTTTAAAATGTCCAAGATTTTTGCCAATTTCTATAATTGTTTAATGTTTAACGTTTAGTCATTATTCTTGCAGTTTGTACAAAAAAAATATTTTTGGCCACCATAAATATGTTTTAAAGGTCATTCAATTGATTGAAAATGATTTTTTTTTTGGTTTACAGTCAGAAGGGAGTATATAAACAACAAAGTCTTCTGGGATAACAACACAAATCCCTGAATCTGAAAAAAGAGGGTTCTAAAAACCAGCTTTACTTTAGAGAGATGAGTCAGGTACGACTGCTAAGGTTGCAAAATGCTGGCAGAAAATCTTCCCTGAAGGCTTTAACAAGAGGATACGGGTAGAAGCGTTTATGTAATCAAGCCACATTTGACGCAGGCTGAGCTGATGTGACAGATGATCATTGTTTGTCGTATTCGTCTTTTGTCAGAGCAGCTGACTGGTCCTCCTCCAATCTGTTTTCCTTCATTCCTCCTACATATCTCTGATTTTGACACATCCCTTGTCTTCTGGTCTTTTCTCTGCTCATCTTTTCTTTTTATTTGATTTTTTTGTGTGTGTTATTTCACAATATGTATAAATTGGAAAGCATTCTCCAATCTGCTTGATTTATTTTACAGTAAGAATCTTGCTTTTCCTGTGTTGCACTCTGCCTCCCCCTTGTGGTACTTGAAGGAAATATGTTCGTTCCCAAGTGAACATGAAAACGATTGTTTCCACAGATTCCAAACTTGCAGGAATTACGTTCCGCTGTGGATGAAGCCAAAACTAATCTACAGAACAAAATCCAAGAGGTCAGTATATTTATTTTATTTGGGAGGAAATTCAATCATGTGTAGATTGAGAGTATAAGTACTTGCACTACCCCTAAAAGAATCAAAATTACAATATTATTTTATTGCAGGGAGAAACATATTTTAAGAACATCCCTGGTAAAGTGGCAAACGATACCAAAGGTTTTGTTAAAGGTGAGTGAACACCACCTTTGTTGTCTCAAAAAATTTAATATTGACTGACAGTTTTCAGTTTGTTAATATTCTATTCTATTCTATTCTGTTATTTTAGATGGCAAAGTGTTGCTGGATAACGTAAAGGCACAGATTTCTCAGCTTTCCATCCCTGATTCGGCTTTAAGCCAAATTTCAGTGACTCTGAATGAGACGCAGACTCAGATTAACACGTTCTCACCCACTGTGAAGTATGCTGAGTATATCAGGTAATAAGAAAAAGGACATGAAAGTTGAAATAGATCTGATTGGCAGAAGAGGAAGCTCATAACCCGTGTGTGTGTGAATCCCTCCAGATGGAGTGTGTGTACGGCCCTGTGCTGTGCGGTTCTCCTGGTAGTGGTGTGCAACTTCCTGGGTCTGATCTTCGGCCCTCTGGGTCTGTCACCAAAGGTGGACCCCACGATGCGCTCCGGCACAGCCAACTGTGGGGGCACCTTTCTCATGATGTGAGTTGGAAAAACTGAGTGAGCGGGAACATTCAGACTTTTTGGAGTCTTTGACCTCTGACCCGGCTGGTTGCAGGGGCGCGTGTTTCAGCTTCCTCTTCTCCTGGCTGTTGATGATCGTGGTTTTGCTGCTGTTTGTGCTCGGTGGAAACCTTTACACTCTTGTCTGCCGACCGTGGAACAACGGACAACTGCTGGAGGTAAACATGAATGAAAAAAGCAGATTATGAGGGATTATTTCAAGAGCAAAGCTGAGTAAACTGACAGTTATGTGTGTCAAACAATCTAAAAGTGTTTTATCATCCGATGTTTAGCGCTAAATTGAATTCCAAGTGTAAAATGATTTATTGTGAATCAAAAAATGTTTCCTAAATGAATCTGGTAATCACAGCTGGTTCTTTTCCCCCCACTTTTTTTGTCCTGTCCAGTTCATTAATTCTTCACGTGTATTTCCTGAACTGGACCTTGGCCCAGCTTTGGGACTAAAGGACAGCCTTGGTGTCTCTGATATCTATCGGTATGAATGCAAGAAAAGCTAGATTATTTATATAAATATATTGCCAAAACCCAGATATCTTTTCTTTTTTAAACAATTCCTCCTCATTTCAGTGACTGCAATCAGAACAGGCCCCTATGGACGACCCTTCATCTGCACGAGGTGGTTGATCTCGGAAACCTGCTAAACGTGTCCAAAGTGAGTGTTTTCTTTTCGTTTTTTGCGCTTGTTAGAAAACCAAAACTGCATTTACACGTCTGTGTGTTTTGCTCAGTACACGACAGAGATCCAACAGAAGTTTGACAACACCCACATCAACATGACCACGATCAATCTCCTAAGTCCTGAAATCACAAGCCAACTTCGCAGCCTCTCCAAAAAGACCGTCAACACAACAACTTTGACACAGCAGGTAAACAATTTATGGTTTGATGTTAACTTAGTGCGTGCATCTGAGTGTAATTGGGATCCAATTCTGTTTATTCTGCTTTAAGATGAACAACGTTTCCAGCATCAACCTCAATTCTACAGCAGATGGATTTATGGGGTTAGCTGACAATCAAGTGAGTCACAAGGCGGGAACAACCGATCCATTGTTAATTCTTAACACAGCACTCTGAAACTACTGAATGTTTTCTCATTTGTCATTTTAGAAAAATAGAAACATTCAATCTGAGCTCAGAAATGAAGCAAACCAACTGAAGCAGATCCAGGCTGATATTGAAACAGTCCTCATCCCACAAATGGTGAGATACTCTTTTCCTGCCTAACCATTCCAGTTCTTTTCCTGATTCCATCAAATCAGTTTCAGCTTTGAAATACATTTCTACTTATTTCTTCCCAAAGAAAAACCTCAATTCAACCCTCAGAAGTCTTCAGTCTTCTTTAGCCACAGTCAATGTGAGTAAGCTGACTGACATGCAGCTGTTAAGTTCAGAGGTCATCCTCCTCTTCTCATTCGGTTTCCGTCCCCCTCTGCTTCTTCCAGGGAACAGTGGAGGAGGTGCTAAGGAAAGTTGGAGCAGCACAAGACTTTCTCAACACCAATGCATCACAGATAATCAAGACCGTGAGTAGAGCCACGAGTCACATGAGTCTGAAAAAATGTGCTCTCCTAATGCCTGAGGTCAGTCAGTCATTTAGAGAATAGAGGGGGGTGGTGGTCTCATGCCCTTCTTAGGTTTTCCTGTTGGTTTCACAGCAGCAGAGTAGGAACTACTTTTGTGTCCAGTTATGAAAGATATGGTAGCAAATGGTTTGATTTACAGGAAAAAAAAAACATTTAAACAAGAAAAATGGAGTCTGGAGAAAAAGTCTCGGCGAAGCAAAACAGATTCAATACGGGTCGCAGGATTCCTAAATCCTGTCACCCTGACGATTACACACAATCATCTAAGCGACACTGCACTCTCTTAGCTATTCTCTTTAAATGAAAAAAAAAACTCTGTTTAGTCTCATTGTGCTTGATATTTCTAGTTCACTGTCCAGTTTGTCCAATTTGTCCAAACAGAATATATAACAAAATAAAATTTGACAGATAAAATCAATCATTTCACCTTTCATTCCTATTAATTAGTATTAGTAAGAGATCCAAAAAAATAATGCAGAGAGGAAGAGAAAAAAAAATTCTAAAATCCGGAAATGAAAATGATTTAAGCAAAACAGGTAAAAGCAGAGGCATTAATGAGAAAATTCAAATTTACTAGCTTTTGCTGAGCTACCCTAGCTCCCCTTCTTGTTCCCATTACTAAGAGTGAGATGTTTAGGGGCGGCCGTGGTGTAGCGGTAGGGCGGTCGACCCATGATCGTAAAATTGCAGGTTCGATTCCCGCCTTGCACGCCCATTAATAGAAGTGTCCTTGGGCAAGACACTGAACCCCACCTTGCCTCTGGTGGTAGGCGGGCGCCTGTGTTTGGTAGCGGGGCCACCACCAGTGTCTGAATGTGTGTGTGAATGTGTGTGTCACTGGGTGAATGGGTCTGTGACTGTAAAGCGCTTTTTCCTTGTAGGAAGAAAGGCGCTATATAAGTATA
Source organism: Oryzias latipes (assembly GCF_053564925.1). Taxonomy (NCBI): domain Eukaryota; kingdom Metazoa; phylum Chordata; class Actinopteri; order Beloniformes; family Adrianichthyidae; genus Oryzias; species Oryzias latipes. The sequence continues at coordinate 25,462,280 of NC_136251.1, read as the reverse complement.
CACCATTTACCATACACGCTTTCCCGCTAGCTTACAGCCCATCACAACTCCAGCCTAACACTACTGGTGTATCCAAAATGGAGAGCAAAATCCGAGCTATCCAGCTGTACAGTGTGGAGCCAGATTCCAGCTCCGACGAGGAGAAAGTACATGGATCTAGTCGTCTATAAGTGAAAGCATCAGAATGGAGCGGAGTGGGAAGCTTGTGGCCCACCAAGTGTATTTTTTTCACTTCTGATTTACAATGATTTTAATAAAGAAAGTCTCAGAAATGCATTTTTAAGCTTAATTTTCATAATACATGCCCTCCATCATCAGAAAAAAATGCCACAAGAACATGTTAAAAACACCCAAAGCACAATTTTTATCAGTGGGTCTCTAAACTTCATTCTTTAACCTTTAAATTCTTGTATTTGTTTAAATGCTCAGTGATTACATTGGTATCCAGCTTCTTCCTCATGACTTCTCAGTATAAAGCAGCATAACAAGAGAAATTGACCCTTTCTTTTCCCCTCTCGATTTCAATCCCAGGAGAGCAGGAAGTTTCTGGACTGTCAGCTGAATATTTTCCTTCTTTATGCAGACTGGGCCAACTTCACAGTAAGCGTAAATCCTTATGCTTTGAAAATAAAAACCAGCGTTTTTGCACAGTCAGTCTAACGCACGGCTTCTTGAAAAGATAACGCGTCAGTTGGGTCGCTGTGGGCCGGTGGCAGGAGCTGTGGACTCTGCAGAGGTCATCCTCTGTGCTTACGCGGTGGAGTCCCTGGTGAGGACCTGAATTCGCCGTCACGTTTGGTGTGCGTGCAGCCATGCAGGATGCACTGACCTTTCATTTTGCCTCTTTCAGAATGCATTTTGGCTCAGTCTGGGCTGGTGCGTGATCTTCTTCATCCCCGGCATCATTTTTTCCATCAAACTGGCAAAGTACTACAGAAAAATGAAGGACTCTGACGTCTACGAGTGAGTACGGACAAACCAAAAACACAAACGCAGCTGGACGATGGATTTACGAATGCTGGCAATGTCTCTGTTTCCAGTGATCACATAGTGATGCACCAGATCCCACGGGCCACGGCACGATTTCTCCCAAGTGCTCAGCTTTCAAAAAAAGCCTGAAGACCCAAAATGCTGCATCACTGGACAACATAACAGCACATGTTGCTTTCAGAAACTGATGTGGTACATCTGTACTCTAGTGAAGCTGCCAAAATTATCTATTTTTAAATGAGTATTTTTTTAAATCTGGTCAACACCATGAGATGGAGAAGCAAAGCAACTCAAAAAGGGATTCCAGTATTCATATTTTGGGTGTGAGGGAACCTGCAGGGATTTGTTTTCATGCTTCATGTCGCGTAAATGCTCTGTATGCATTTGATCAATGAACAAACACTACTGGCTAGTCCTTTTTTAAAGGTTTATTCTGTTTTCTATAAACGCTGGCGTGCATTTACCTCAGAAATGTCTCTTTTCAAAAATCACTGTGCTTTGCTATCGCTGGGAGAATAGCCTTTGAATTTCTACCTTTACTTGCACTAATTGGGAAAATCACCATTTTTCTTTTTCTTTGTTTGTTAATGAACTCACATTTTCCTTATGGCTTGTTTTTTTGTTTGTGAACTTTATAGTTAACACTCGATTGTTTTAAAATTAAGTCCTGTTTTTCAAATTTGTTATTGTAAATTCTCATTTAATGTTTATGAAGTGATGGTTTTGTACTATTTGTTAGGTTTTCTATCACAACTTTTGCACTTTATATGGTCTGTTTGACCAGATGGACAATGAAGGGATGCAAACATTTAGGATGTGTGTTCTAAAAAGAATGGCTGAATTAAAGAAAAAAGAATAGTTGCAAACATTTTTTGACTCTTTTGATCCTTACTATTTTAAATGAGGTGTTAATGAGGTATTTATTTATTGGATGTTTTTATAATCTTGTACATTAGCAGTGCAATAAAATCTGCACCATTAGGCATTGAAACAATATTTCAGATATGCTTATTAAAGTGTTTCATAATCTTAATGTTAGAAATGCTCTTGGGAGCATAAAGTTGGAGTAATTCATTTTTTTGCTTTTTTATTATTTTCCAACCAGTTTATCCATTATCAATTGCTAAAAAAATAGCTCCTACAATGATGCGTTTGACTGCAGAGATAAGCCATTTTGCAGTTTTCTTCCCTTTAAAAATGCACTGTTTATATTCTCTTTTTGTTTTTTTGAAAAAGATTAATTTAGTTTATTTTTTGCCAAAAGTTTGGGAAGAGAAACATCTGCAATAAAAACTAAAAAGAGTTTTACAGCTGAACAGAGATCGGGCAGTAAAGAATAATGTTATCGTATAAACAATCAAACTAACCTTTTCAGGAATCTTTCAACTCATTTTAAAGCCAATGATCCAAACAAACACAACACATTAAAACGTTTAAAGCAAATTATCATGAAAGAATTTTATTTTTAACATCATTTCCTCTACACATGATATACTATTGAAATTGAGTACTATTAGCATTTAAAACATGAGGAAAGGCCAATGCAGCCTCTGTTCATGTTCAGACACAATATTGTTTACAGGCTGCCGTCTATAATTAGAACAGGTGAATCGATGACCTTACAGCAGCAATGTGACTGTCGTCTGTGTAACTAGAGACGCCTCCTGCAGCAAAAGTCAATCTGTTGGAGACAAAGATGTGAGAGAGCAGATTCCTGCATTCCTCCCATTTTATTTAAATATCCAAGCTTTAAAATTCAGAAACAAAGGGGAAAAAACAGCTACACAAGCACCACACGTCCAGCTTTTTTGAGGTGCAAATGTAAATGATGCATAAGATCTGAAATCCTCTAAGACATCCGAGCAGCAACAGGTAATATTTCCATGTTGTTTCTCTGTAACAGCAAAACACCTGCAGACTGGCTGTGCTTCTGCTTTTAGACACTTGCTCATGGCGTCAATAGGATCCGCCTACCAGTCGCCACTTTAACCCTTAAACACACGTTTCCACCCTGCTGTTATTTTGTAAATTAAAATCCCAGTTATGTCAGAATTTAAAGGTTAAAAAAAATTCTAAATGAAATTCTTCTACATGAAGAATCCATCAAAGTGGATTAAAATAACTTTTGTGTGTTTTAGATTTATTTTAATGAGCAATCTAGCTGTCTGCAAGTGTCTACTAAACCTTCAGATCAGACTGAAGGAGTAAGTATTTTATTAGCAAAAAAATAAAAAGTTTAACTGCTTTTATTATAACCTTGCATCTATAAATGTATAATAGAAGAAATAAAAAACAAGGAGAGCCAACAGAGGTTTGGTACAGTTTTAATAGCATTTGCTCATAAATACTTGTTACATATACAGTGACTTTTTTCCGAACAGATGGATATTTGAAAAAAGGATTCCTATTAAAGGCTAAGTTAATTTCTGAAATGAACATGAGAGCCCTTTGTGAGGAAGTCGGGGACTTTCCAGTGAATCTGTTTGTGTGTGATCCTCAGTGAAAGGTTCGCCGTGCTTCTTCAAGCAGAGGCAGAGCGTGGAATGACGAGCACAAGTAGAAAAGACTGGCTTTCTTACTGGGACTGATTATGTCAGTCGAAGGCAAGCATTATTAGCCGCAACACTTAGAAGTCAAAGATTTTTCATCCCACAACAAAGCCAGCAAACCCTCAGATCCAGCTCTCTGTGAAATAAGAGGAAAGTGATGAAGAGCTGCAGAAATCTGACACTAGCTTGTAAATGAAAAACGCAGTGCTGTATACAATTCTGCAGCATTTTTGTCACTTTGCACACAAATGGACACATTAGAAGTCTTGTTACAAATAAATAAGGCTTTTGTTGCATATGGCTCCACATTTAGGTAAAAAAGGCACATTCTTTGCCTAAAAAGAGCTAAATAATACATTCAAATGTGGCATTTTTAAGACTTAAGAGGCAGTTTGGATCACATAAGAATGTCTCATCTGGACCAAAAAAAAAGCTTTAAAACATGATTTAAACAGTATTGAAAGATGTAATGTAAGAATAATAAAAAGGCAAACTTTTGCAGGGAACATGGGGTCTTACGAAGGCAGTAGGGTACTTGTGTTAGCGTCCCAAACACACTCCGGTTCTAACCAGATTACCACTAAAATTGAATTTAAAGTCCTACTCTGAGCCATTTAGCCCAAGGTTTTTTAGAATATTCCATGAGAAGACGGCAGAAGAGGAAAAACAGACCTCGGAATAAGGAGGCGCATCTCCTGTCAGGGTTTACCGTCCATAGCCACTAAGAAGGAGGTTAATGTTTAAGCCCTCTTAATTCCAAACTGAAAGCTGGAAGGGAACCTTGACCCCCACATGCAGCTCCACTCCAAAGCAACCTTCACTCAAAACAAAAACCGGTTTATTTCAATTCAATCAATTCAGCATGACTGTAAGTGAAAGGGCTCAACGCCATCTGAACACAACACAATAAACCCGGAGTTTCTCCTCTTGTTCTGTTCTGGTGGCTGTTTTCACACCAAGTCACTTCATGCAGGAATCTTTCCATGTCTGTGCAGATAAGCATGAAGAGCTTAGAACTTCACCATACTGATTGTTGCAATTAGTGCAGAATTAACGACTTCTGCTTTAATAATACATATTTACCAATATGAGTGTAGTCTGATAGGAGTTAAAGCTAGAAGGGTGCAGTTAAGGCTTCAAGACATAAATAATACAGATAGCTCTTACACATTTATATTTAGTATTAAAAGGACCTGCAGTATTTACACTAAGAGGATATTCAGTAGTTTTTTTGTAGTTCTTAGTAGTCATATGTTTAAAAAAGCCAAAATGTCAGTTAAGTGAACCTTGTTTACGCAGATCCTACAGGGTTAGCCGGAAGTGTCACCTTGTCTCTTCGGAGGTCCGTGAGCGTGGACTGCGATTCTGCAGAAGATGTCGGGGTGATGTTGCCGCGCGGCGCCGAGTCCATGCTGGGGTCCCTGCTGATGCTGGACTGATTGGTGGGGTGGCGAGGAAGGGCTGGAGGGGGATACGACGGCGACTGCAGGATATCAGCGTAGCGCTGGCTGGGCTTGGTTTCCCTCTGCAGCACTTTCCTCAACAGAGGCTTCAGCAGCCCGACGGTCAGCTGGCTGCTGCAGGACTCCACGAAAGGAGGAGGAGATGGAGGGCAGGATGCGTAGAGAGAGGAAGGGACGGTGGGAGAGTTAGAAGAAGGGAGGTTTTTGAGCACCAAGTTAAGGATGGTGGTGACTGTGAAGTCCTCAGGGCACAACGCCCACAACAGGTCCAGGTAGGGATCCAGATCTCTGTGGTGAGACACCTCGCACAGCAAAGTAGTGAAAATCTCCTTGTTGAGGAGCGGACCCTGTTTGCAGAACTCCTGGGCGACCTGCATGACCTTCTCCCACTGCTGCTTGCCCATGAGGATCCTCAGCGCCTGGAGAACCGCATTGGGGCGCTCACTTACCAGCAGGAGCTCCACCTCCAAGTCTTGGTGGCGGTTTCTGTCTGGGCTGGAGCTGAACAAGATGCAAAGTGCTCGTTTGTAGAGAGGTACGTGGTTCTCCCCAGCCTCCCTTCCTCTTCCACCGGAGAAGCTCCAGGAGGACGAAGCCAGAGGCAAGCCCAGTCCGGCAGAGCCCTGCTGCTGCTGGGCCAGCTGGAGGAACTTGGGCAGCCAGCTGGGTTGGAAGTGGAAGACTGACTGACAGAGGAGCTCAAACACTGGGAGGACAGCTGGGGAGGAGGCCGCTCCTGCTCTGGGCTTGCAGTTTTGGTCCCCTTTCAGGCTGCGACTGTGCTTCGGCTGGCCGTTAGAGAGCAGGAGGGAGGCTGTGGAGCTGGAGTGCAGAGCAGGACTGAGGACACACTTCCACATGTCAGGGGGAGCTTTGCTGGACAGAGATCCTTCACCGTTGTAGTGCAGTTGTAGTGCAACCTGTACAGCCTTCCAGGCCTGGCAGGGGAAGATGCTGAAGAGGGAGTTCAGGTAAGTCAGAGAATCTTTATCCAAGTCAGAGATGGACAGAAGCCTCACCACTTCTTTCTCCACCAGAGTGTAACACATGGTCTCCACCTCTTTAGCGCTTCCCTTCACTAAACCCCCTTTCACCTCCTCCAGGGAGACCAAAGCCCTGAGTTCGGCCTCCAGGGAGCACATCAGTTTGTCCTGCCCGGCATTACATTCCCCCCACCCGTTCTGCGACAGTTCTGCACCACCCCGCCTCAAACTTGTGCTGCATAGGTAGTTCCTGAGAATGGAGGCTAAAGAGATGGGAGCCTGGAACCTGCCCCCTTTCTTCAGCGCCTCCACGGTGAGCTGGGTGCTGCTCAGGCTCCTCTGCTGGTAGTATTTACATGCTTCCTCAAACACAGCCTCCACCAGCACGGCTCCAGAGTGCGCTCGATTCACCGCAGTGGAACCGGACAGCTTCCTCTTTGAGCTGCAGTCTTTACACTCCGTTTCCTTGTTTGCTACCACGAACAGGCCGTTTTCTGACAGCAAATGTGGGGTCTGCCTGACATCCTGGTTTATGTATAACAACCCATTTTTTTTCAACAGAATCTTTTCCAACTCTTTGCCACACTTTATGTCAACCAGGTAGAGTTTTTCTTCTATTATAAGTGCCAGGGTGTCCTGGAATACGCACATGCTGGTGGGACCTTGGTGCTGGACAAAGCAGTTCTCTGCGAGTTTGTAGACCCGACGCAGAATCCCATCTTTCTGCAGGAGACAGATCCAGCCTGTGCTGAGCAGCAGGAGCAGGCCTCCACAGCCCGTGGGGGTGACGTTCAGAATCTCTGGTGGCTCAAGAATTGATAAATACCCCATGCAGTCAGTCACCAGCCTTTTAAAGTCCGACTCTCTGGCTGAAACGTGTTTAACGGGGGTGTTATTGCACGTGGTGTTCACCGTGAACGTGTCACGGTGAGGCAACCAGGTTAAGAAGAATTTGGAGATGCTCCACGGCGGTTTCGCCTTCACGTCAGGAAGAAGATGCACACATTCGCCGGAGCGAAGCACGGCAACTTTGGGGCTACTGTGGAGGGTGATTTTCACTCCTCCCAAGATGACGGCGCCCTCCTCCACCTCATAGTCTCGTCTGCAAACACAGAAGCGCAGGTTATTCCTCAGCAGCGGAGAAGCAGAGGAGCTTTCAGACGGTGGCCTCTCCTCACACCAGATGAGGAGTTGGGAGGAAGCGCAGACAGACACCACTTTGGCCCGGGGGCTGTTGCACAGGTCGGATGTCTGGAGGAGATGCCATCCAACCTTGCAGTCTTGAAACTTCCAGAACTCGGCTTTCCCGTTGTCATAAACCACTGCAGCCACTGCTGTGCCTCTGATCCTGCTGTTTTTGTGGTCCAGATAAACAACATCCACTATGGGGGCGGTCCGGGTCAGCCACAGATCCAGCTTCTTCTGGTTCTGGACCGGCACGGGTCTTTCGTACTTGTCAAAAGTCATAAGACCGACCTCAGGTTTTTGGAGGATGATGTGGATGTGACGTGAATCTGGGCTCACGCGGACATTTGTCAGACCGTTGTGCTCGTTGTTGGACAGACTCAGCATGTCTGCCAGCTCCTCACTGCCAGCAAAGTCCTTGAAAGATGACACTTCCTCCAACACGAACCGCGACATTTTCAGCTTTTTTTGTTTATGTTTTCTCCACAGAGGAGATTACCGTCGCTGCGTGTTAAGGAGCCAGCTAACTCGTGCAGTCCATTAATCTGACCTGGGCTCCGGGGAGGCTATCAGTCTGAGCGGCATGTCTCCGGGTCCAGCGGGAGGATTCATTCCTCTCCCACGGCGAACCCACGCTCGTGAACGGCTCCGGAGCTAATAAATCCACTGGGGGTAAACACGGAGAAAGTTTAAACTGCCAGAAGAGAAAGGCACTGCAGTCATTGCGATGCTATGCTAGCATTCCCCCGACATCACGGGATTCTTAATTTCCGGGTACCAATGATGTTTTGCTCAGGGGGCGGGGCTTAGAAATGACGTAGAGGCACCAACACGCACGCTCAGAATGTGACTTTTGAGTCATGTTTTTGTGTAAATCGCATGTTATATGTATGCTCCCTTGGCATATTCGAAGTTTACTAAGTAGAATTGTGTTTTGTACGTTATTTACTTAAATTTTGTTCTGTAAAGTTATAAAATAATATGACTTTTGAGCGAGAAAAAGGTTCCAGAACAATCTCTCTCTCTCTCTATACACACTTTAAAGAGCCCTGTCTACCTACTATTGAAAAAACTTCCTATTTACTTAGACTTAAATGCAAAAATGTTATTAAACTACGAGAATATGTCCCCGAAAAAGCCACAACTTTGTGTCAACAAAGTGTGAGGAAAATTTTAACAGTCTGTCAGCCTTGACCTGCATTCGTGCAAAATAGTGAGCCAAAAGTACTACCCCCCCCCCCATTTTACCATCATATTCAGAAATTTGTTTCATAGCCAACCCACACTGAGTTTCCATGGAAACAGTTTTCACCTTCACAGAAATAATACAGTTTAATTGGCAAGAGATGAAACCAGAAACTGTTCTAGTACACCCTTTTCAGGTCTGACAAGAGGCTGTAACATGGTCTGTCAGCAACCAGGCAATCATCTTGATTCCTCTCCTAAAGGCAGATGTGATCACACAGCGTTGCAGCACAGACAGGTGAATAAAATGTTTCTTTTTTACCTGAAAAAAGCGCTCATTGAACTGGGAGTGGTGACTCATGGTTTAAGTAAGCTTCTCTGCACTTGAAAAGGCCACTTTTATTACTTAAACAAACTTTGAGGCCAGCCCACACTGTGAAGCTGTGCTGAAACATCACTGATTTACAAACCCTTTTAGATAATCAGAATAATGCCAAAAAGGCTTCAGTTGGCAGCAATACGCACTTGTCTCATAAATATATACTTTTTTTGTTACGCATTCATATTTTGAACACTCCAAATTTGCACTCGACTGAATATTGTAAATAGCTCCTTCCTCTATTCTTTATCTGAGTGTGTGTGTAGAAACTCTGTGGCAGGAGTTCTGCTATAAATGCAATTTCCCTCTTTTTATTGTTGCAAAACTAATCAATATAAGAAACATTATAAGGCCTGCTTTATTTAAAGTGGGGGTATTTACAAAACTAACTTGCTAATTTCAATAAGTTCTTTAAAAAGCTGTTTTTCTGTAAGAAAAACTTTCTAGATAAAGCTTTAAATGTCATTGTTGTGACTGAATTAAAGCACAAATGATAGTCAGGGGTTAGTTTGATTAAAGATCATCACACCAAACTGATTAGTAAAGACTCTTGTGATTCCAATAATGTAATCAAATCATGCTGAAAGAGGCCATGTTTGTGTCTTAAGTTATTTACTGTCCAGGAGATGGCAGAGTTGAGCTTTTCTCGTTGTGCCAGAGTCAATCAGTGGCTCATGCCTTTCAAAAATAGGATGGTGATTGCACATTTGTTCAGTTTAGTGAGCCTGGTTTGTTTTTCCTAGTAAAATGGTTAAAAATATATTGGAGTAAAATTGTTTTTGGTTTAGGATCACACAAATACCTAAAGGCGTCTGTCTTCACTTACTCAATAATAAGCAAAAAAGTTAACTAATATATCAAATTTCTTGTTTCTGTCATAAATCACAGTGATTATTGAATTTATATTTTAGGGAAAGCTTTGTTTTACAGAACAATTTGGTCCCACCTACAAATAAACAAAAAGCACAAAAGGTACTAAAAGGACTTTTGACTTTGATTTTAGGTTCACACCATTCTTTGAATTAGGGTCTTTATTTTTGAAACACTCATTATCAATCTTTAAAAGGTTCATGAATGTGGCCAGTAAATTTTTTTTCTTTTTTTAAATTTATTTTTGTGCATTTTTTATGTGTGATGTTCAGATTGTTAATTTAATCGTTGTTTGGGAAACAAAAAAACACGTATCTCAGGAGTGTTCAGTCCTCGCTGTGACAGGAAGAAACAACATTTGTCTGGAGGGGACTGGATGTAGGAGAGATTTTCCCTTTTGAATCATAATGTACAAAAAAGAACAAAAACAGCTGAAAAATGTTGCTTCTCAGGGTAAAGAAAATAGGTAAACCGTCAGCTTAGCAACCCCTCAGAACTCACGTTTCCTACATTTTAGTGTCATTTTGAAAGAAAAATTGTTTGAAGAAAAGAAAGAAATTTCTTTGTGTGTTTGAGCGTTGCGTTAGAGTATCTATATGTCAAGTTGTCAGTCAGCTTCCTGTCTCCTAAGGATCTCCCTTTTTATGTGGCTTTCCCTGCTGTAAAGCTGTCACTCTCTTTCTACACATGATGTCACAGCATTTATGAATGAAATAAATCCGTTGATCCTGAAATTCATTATCCGTGTTTTGATTTCAAAATAAAATGTTACTTTAAGAAATATAGTTTTTGTTTAAATCTGCAATGATCAAAGATGAATCATAGGAACTTTATACAAAAAACAATTCAAAGGATTTTTCAGTATTAATTTTAAACTTTATTGAGGGGCTTTTTTTTTCAAACAAGGAGTTTGCATTTACAGAAAAATGTACATTTAATTTTTTTAAAACTAGAAAATATAAACCCCTCTAGTTGTCATGCAAACAGTTTTTGTCTGCAAAGCCTAATGCTAACGTTACATGCACTCGTACGGGGATTAACCCGTACAAATCTGCAGGTTTTTGGGATGGAGTGTTGTAGACAGGTGGGGCCGGATCATGAGAGGGGTGCAGGTGTGTCTTGGGATTCCCTTGAGGCTCGTGCAGCCACCATAAGACGTACAATCGTTGTATGATGAAAGTGTATTGTGAAGTATTTGTGAGGAAAATGTAAGTTAGACGCATCTATGATGTACAGATCATGCTGTCATACGGTGCCCTTATGCTGCACTCTTGTCATTAGTAAGGGGCAAAGTACAGGTTCCTTACTGACTGCAAGCAAATGCTGCGGACACGCACTTATAACTTGAATAGCACTAACAGGTTCCTTGTGCTGTGTGCAGGGCGTTAAAAATATGAATACTCCATATAATGTTTCTGGATCTCACCTACTTCACCCTTACTTACCCTTAATGTTGGTTAGGTGTTCGCTACGACTTGTCATTCGCAGCATGTTTGTAAAAAAATGCGCATGAACATTTTGTGTCTATCAAGTGATCCACTATTCTAAAGTTTCCTGTGGGTCACTTGTGTGCGCCGTACAGGTTTGCCTATATTTTGCCAGGTGGCAGCCCATATCCACCGCTAAAGTTGTGATAAGGCTTAAAACCTTCTTCTGAATCCGACTGTATGAGGCCATATTTTTAGCATGATTAAATTATAGCATAGCATTCACCGATCAAAATAGCACAAATTCTGAAGCACAAGGACTTTAGCCTATTTTACGTCAGCGACACATACAGGTATAATCAGGAAACCCACTATTTTTCTTAAAGTCCCCCATTACAATTTGTAACATTTTTTTTCATAAAAGCATTCCAAGCAGTGTTTTAAATATGATTATGAAGTTTTTTGCCAAAAAACCTAAATGTCATAAAAAGCCATACTTTGTGTTCATCTGAAGCCTCTGTTTCCAAAATCACCTCTACATGCGTGTTGCCGTTGGTGCTGAGCTGATTAGCTCTGCCCTTGACCCCCCCCCCCCCCCCACCCCTGCATGAGTGACGAGCTTGACACAAGGGGGGGCACAAACAACACAGACTGACAGTCTCTATTCTTAAAAGTTTATCTTTAGTCACACAGAAATGTTGAAAAGTACAGGTTTTTGGTTCCAAAAAGACTTTTTGAAAAATGTGCCGAACGACAAAACAAATGTGTGCATCAGACGCTGCAGTTTAACAAAATTACACACATAAAAGAACTTTGATAAGCCCATGAAAAATTATTTGAATAACATTATAATTCAGACTACACTGCACCAGCAGGCATTGCTGGCTGTTGCTTAAAACTAATTTTGTGCCAGCACATGCAGATTGTTAAATTCACTTGCACAGCAATTAAAATGAAATGCCAGAAAGAAAGTATGCATTTTCCAAATATGTAGTCAGAGCTGAACTTTTTTCTAGGCCGAACAGACCCAGAGGAAAGGTTAAATTTGGGATTACAGGTTAGGTTAGGGTCAGGCTGCCTTACACAGAGGCAGCCACTTTCAATGTTCAGTCAATGGTACAGATACGATGTGAGGTCAGCTGGTGCGATGTGAGCGATGGTTGTGGTGGAAAGGTCTGGCTGCAGCTTGAATTCAGCAGTGCAGTGCAATTTGGTACACGTCTGAACCAGTCTGGCCCTGAGACAGACTGTTCGCACTGGACAGTCTGTCTCAGGGTCAATGGAGCTGGAGCGACCACTATGCCGGCCCCCAGAGGCAACCCGGGAGACAGGGACCCGCTGCTGGGGTTCAGGCCTCCTGAACTTTATGATATTTTTCTAATTTTCATCAAGGCCATAATGAAAAAAGGGGCCTCTGACTTTATTCTTGTATTTATTTTTTCCCCTGTCTGGTTAATGCGTGACAGCAAGCCTTCAAACTCGGTCAGAGAACACAAATGCGGAGAACAAATTTTGGACTTTAAGTTTAATTTTAAATATGTGCTACTAACAACAAAGTCCAGCAGTAGATACCTTTAAAATGTGTGGGGAATGCAGCAATGTGTCATCTTCTCTTCACCCGCACCTGAGCTGATGTGCATACTGGGAAATCGGGGAGCTTGTCAGAAATGCCAAAATGAAAGGATTTTTTTATTACATTTGTTCTCTTTCACAACAGAAATGCCACACAAACATGTCTAAATCCCCAAAAATAAGATTTTTATTGAAGGGGGACTTAAAATCACTGAGACTAAGCAGGGTTGTCTGAAAAGTGTGGAACAACACAAATCTTAAAACAAAAACAGGAATTATTTCAGTGATGGTAATGGTATGGTTCCATTGGCTGCCCAGTATGGGGGATTTCAGCTGTAGCACTGACTGTAATCAGTTTGGTGAAGAGTAGACACACATATTAAGAAGGAAGAAAAGTTCAAGGTCATTAGTGAAACAGCAGAACTGGAACAACACACAATATCTTCAGCTCACGCGACCGAGCGGCAAACAAGATAGATGGGGGTTCAAAACCAATGAAGAGATGTTATTGAGCAAGTAATGAGGAAAACTCATCTCAGGAAAAACCCTTGGAAAAAACTTTAAGTGTATTTTGCCCAAAAGTCTGTTGCACTGCTGCTCATGACAGATTCTCCCTGCCTCATTGGCTGTGCAGATAACACACCATTAACAATTGGCTGTCCCTCTAGATTAAGCTTTGGTTCTTATCTAAATGATCCATTCCCCAACTTTGAACATCAATAGCATTAGCTTTCACTTTCCTCTATTAATCGGATTTATGACCCTTGGCTTAATGTAGGATGTAGTTAACTTTAAGTTCCATTTCCTCTCTCGCAGGTGTCCTATCTTTGCAATTCTTGCTATTCTATTTCCCCAAATTCTCATTTAAGACAAGATAAAAGCCACAAACTTAAGCAAAGCAGTACCATTTGTGACCACAGTTTTATTCTGCTCCACTGCATCAGTTTTTTCTGTTGTGTTGACTGAACTGTTTAATCGTATCTGAAGGGTCTGGGGAAGAGTGTGTGTAGTCTTCCTCTTTTTTTTGATACTGACACAAGTGCTTACAAGCTAGTAACAAATTCTGTCTCGTCTGTGCTTCATGGCTGGGGAAACAGGTGTGACTCACTGTGCTTGCTGCAGCTTTGATTGTACAAAGTCTCACTGGAGCGAAAAGATCAAAGAATCGGATTTAGCTTTAGCCTTCTCCTTGATTTCCTGTTCATTTCACCTGGCTGTCTCTTCATTAATAAGCCTGGAATTGTATCGAGGTGTTCCTCCACCTTTAGTGTTTGCTCTCTTTCCCACACAGCCTCAGCTGCTACTCCCATGTTTGTGTCCTAGTATCAGGTAGAATTTCTACTCTGATGCAATATCTTTATTTGTATCTAAAAACATTGGGTTTGCCTCAGCAACAGGAAACAATTATGAGTACATCCTTTGATCACTCAAGGCGGCTCCTTTGCAGAGCAGCTCCTGAATTTAGACAGTCTTGATGGTTTATTTTAAAAGGCTCTACCTTGTCACCTTTTGAGGTAAAGATGTCAGCATGTCAGGGTGTCTTTAATTCAAGGAGCCAAATCTGGATCGTCACTCTCATTTGTTGTGAGCATTTCTGTCTTCTCCTGAAATCGTTCTCCTTAAATTAACATAAACATGTGATGAAGATGTCCATGATTGGTCTAGGGTTGATGAGCTGTGACGTTATAATGTCTTGGCATTTATAATAGTCTCTGTGTGTTCTCTTAAATTGCCTCTAATCTTTTATAGGTGGTCATAACAGCTCAGCCAGAGATGCATTAGATGCAACATCTGCTTACTTTGCTTTCGCAGACACAAACATTCAGTCGTTTACTGTTGTCTTCCTCTCTTCTGGTGCAGCTCTTCTTAAGAGAACTGTGCTCCATGTTCTACTAACAGACATATGGTGGAGTTTTTTCTTTGGCGACCAAATCCGATCAGATGTGGCACATTAATGAAATACTTGCTTTACCCATTAAATCCCTCCAAAGATTTCCCCGTTTATTATACTTTTATTACTGGTTGGCATGACACAAATGAACAAAATATCTAATACTTTTGTTGGTTTGCTGTGGAACCTCCTCATTTAATTTTGTACATGCAGTATAATCAAAACAAATGCCTCACAATAACTAAATTGAGTTTTTAATTAGGAAAGCATACAGGGCCATATTTGTTGTGACAGAGTCAATACATGTTCATTCCAAGGAGGACAAAGGCTGAAGCCAAACTCAGCAGGCAAGAGCCAGGGCACACCCCTGAAGGCTCCACCACTCCATTTCAGGGCTTATCAAATGTTGTATCTCTTTGGTTTTACAACCAAAGAGTCTTCCAACATCTGGCATGTGAATTATGTTGAAAACTGGCTTAGAGAGCTAAATTTCCTCAGCTAACATAAAAAAACAACCTATAAAACTGTAAATGTGTTGAGCTAATAACCACAGAATTCCAGATCAGGAGATCAAACTAGACACAACTGGTTAGTTACAGCTGGGCACAACGATATGTGATATAATGAAATAATCATGTTGTGTCTTCTAATTGAGACCCCAGAATCCTTTCACGCATGGCTGTCCTACTCATGGTGGAAGAAATACTCAAAGGTTTCCTAACTCTGAGCCCATTACAGCCTCTGAGTCATTTGTTGAGACCAGATCTCACAGGCAAATGACTTTCACACTGATGGGCCTTAGTTCACTAATTAGATCCTGAGCTAGACATCTAACATTATATGACGCATTTGTTAAACGTTTACCATAAACAGGGGGGAAATGAAGTGCTATATGAATGCATGTTACCTTGATATCATCAGAAATATTAAAAGTCTTCTAAGAACACTGCAGATCCACAGAACCCAAAATTGACCGGGTTTGAGTCTGGATAGCATCCTTTATGGACAGGTGCTTGGTAAACAGACAGTGACACGTTCTGCTTGTTTTGTTTTTGGTTTTCACTTTTTGAACTTGTGCAGGTCTGCTGTGGCTTCTCCTTGCTGCTCCGCCTACTCACCTGTGCTTCCTGCTGGAGTCCACAGATGCACCCTGTTAGTGATTGAGTTGTCTGCCTATTTAAGTCACCTTGTTTTGTGTCTCTGTGATGGAACGTTTTGTGTGCTGTCTTGTTATCATTTAGTGTTGCAGACGCTGCGCCTTAATTTTTTTGACTTGTTATCGAACAGCTTTCAACTTGCCCTCTTTACATTGGAGTCTTAGTCTGCATCTGGGTTCTTGCACTCTAAAGCGTAACAGACCGGTTTGTCCAAATCAGCTCGGGGAACAAAACGAAGAAATAGGTTTTGACATGAGGCGCACCCCCATATTGAAAAAGAAATGTAACTTAGAGAACAAGTAAAGTTTGAAGAGATTGTACTGATTTGTACTGAAGTCCATTTATGCTGTACTTTTACTTTAGAAGGTTAAAAGAACAACTTTGATTCTGCTTTGACTGCTTTCAACACTGCTAAAATAACACAAATAAATCCAAGAAAGACATGTTTCTACCTTAGTCAGATGAAGAACTCCAAAGTAATCCTTTTACTCACTCCTGAAGTTATGTCCTTGATCACAGCAGCTCCATAGGTATTGGAAATTCTTGGACTTTTAACATAACTGGTTTTGTTGTAGCTATTAGATTGTTTTGGCTTCAGAACAGAACCACTTTAAAAAGTGGACCAGAGTTTTCAGAACTTAAAGTTGTTTTTGAAAGCTGTAATTGTTAAAGTCCCACTCCGACCTCCTTTTTGATATTTCATGCTATTCTAAAAGCGTACTCAGTGTTCTTTTATTTTATAATTGCGCTGTTTTTAGATCAACTTAAAAAAATTGTGTCATTTTCTAGAACATAGTTTCTCCAGAGTGGCAATAGTTCGTTAGAAATACATCTCTGACTTGTAAGCCCACCCCACTTCCCATCACCCATTTGTTTAAATGCTTTAGCCCACAACCCATCACACGTTCACCCTGACATTACTGGTGCAACAAAAATGGTGAGCAATGTTGGAGCCATTCAGGTGTACAGTTTTGACCCAGATGCCAGGTCAGACGAGTAAAACAAAGACGTACACGGATCTGTTTGTCTGCAAGTGTATGCATCTGAATGGAGTGGAGCAGGGAGCTTGTGGGCTGCCAATTGTAGCGTCAACATCACTGCTATAAGCTTTTTCAGACAGAATGCTTTTTTCTGCTCCTTATTCACAACAAATTAAATAAAGAAATTCTCAGACATGCAATGTGAGCTTAATTTTCTTTAGATATGCCCTGATAAGGCCACAAGAACATGTAAAAAACACAGGAAACACAATTTTCCTTGAAGTAGGTCTTTAACCAGATTTCTAAAGTGGTTGCAATGCCTTTTTATTGTCTCATGTCCCTGTCCCACTAAACTTTGAATATGCTCCAAAAACACACCTGAATAATCTTCACTTGTAATCTTTCTTCTCCGTCTCCCGTTTATTAATATTTCCAGCTTTCAGACGTTAAAAAGAATGAGCAACTTAAAACCAGTTTGCGACTCCCCCAATTTCAATGTATCAAATTTGGGGCAAGAACTACCGGTACATACTTTTCCAACACACATGACTTAATCAGGGGTTTTAGCTTCACTCAGAGTCCATGCAACATCTGTGCAATACCAGTTTGTCAGGATTTAAAAATAACTGTTGCTAGTTTTTACCTTCTCTGTTTTAGCTGTGCATACTTGAAATACGTTTACTTATGTCTAAAGATCACTTAAAAACGAAGCGTAGCACAGTTACTTTTGGTAAACTGCTATTTCTCTATATTTCCACAATGTAATGAGTTAGAGGTAAAATGGTCTCAGTGTATGCAGGCAGCCTAACAAAAAACAGCTTGACAGCAGACTGCAGCTGTCACACTTTTTATACCATGATGCAAATATTCTGCAGTGGAGCCACTGTCCTGTCTCAGTACATGCTGTCACATAGTTTAGTAGGTGGGAAGGATGCAATTTGATTCAGACTGCGTCTACAGTCTTTGTTATACTGACAAATCTCCTTTAGCGACTGTATTTCCTTGCATAGATACTAATAGGTCACTCCTCCAAAAACTAGACCAAATAAAAACAGTAATAAACTGGGTAGTTAAACAAAAAATAAGTAAAAAAAATTAAAAAAACTGTCACCTGCTAAATTTGCTCAAAAAGGGAAAGGGGTGCAAAGATGAAGGGGAAGAAAACCCCCCAAAAAACACGATTTGACTTTTAAAGCACAAAAAGCAGGTGGATGCGCTAAGTTAAAGTGCATATATATACCAGGTCTTGACCTGCCTATTATGGCTGTTGTTATTCAAGAGTGTCACGACTGTTTTTGGTTAATATTTCTAGATGAAAGTTTTGGGTAAATGTCTTCCAATAAAACCTCAAAATGTAATTTGCGGTTTCCTAAATTAAATTATTGGGTTCTCTTTTAATAGTTTATCAGATTGATTTAAAACGGTTGTCTTTCAAACCACAAACAAATTATTCATTGGGACTCAGAAACATTGGAGAGCAAAGATTTAGAGCTTTTAATCCAGTTTAATGTCAACAGGCATTTTTTGAAGAAGAAGAGCTGCTGTCTGGGGTGTAAATTAGACTGTACATCAGGGAAACTGGCAGACACTGATGCTGCGGGCCTGATAAATGGATAACAGTACCTCTGTTCCAGAGAGCCCTTGGCATATGGCAAATAAACCAGAATCCACACCAGTAGACAGGTGTACACACACGCACACACACACATTTCTGTATCTGTCCCAAGAAGCTGCAGACAGCAGCAACTTAGGAGCAAGCACAAAACTTCGAGTTAATTTGACAAAACCTTAGGGGGGCAAGAAATAACAATGGAGAAAATGCAGCAAGTAAAATAGTAACTTTGTAACCTTAAACTTTTATGTAAATATAAAATCACCAAACCTCACTCATAACCAATAAAATACACACTTTTACAGTGTACGTATTAAATACATAAAAAGCCCGCAGACAACTGAATATTACCTTTCCCTGAACTCCCAGCAGGTGATTTGAGCAGGTATTGTCAAATAACACCCTCAAGAAATCAGACCAAGTAATTAAATATTATAAGGTTGACTTGTATGGGTTTTGGTTTGTCCGAGCCATGGAAGGTCATAGAGAGGTTCGGTTACGTCTAAAGCACTGGTACAAGTCAAACCCTGCATGGGTGCTGCAAGTTTTTGGGTTGTCGGTTGTCGTAGAGAGGAGATCTTAAGTGGGGTGCAGGTGTGTCTTGCAGTTGCCTTGAGGCTATTGCGATCACCTCATGAAAGTGGACTGTACCATTGATGTGCGTTTGGTAAGTGTATTGTGAAATATTTGTACACAGCCCTTCAGGCATTAGTGAGTTGCGCACACTGGCATTTCACTGACTGCGTGTAATGCTTAACAGCTGATGCGCAAGTGCCTGCATGATCCCCATTGCCCACACAAAGTACACTCTGTCTTATTTCATCATTTCTAACACTCAGGCTGTGCGCTAAGGAGATGCACATTTCACAGGAACAACACAAAGGGACTTCCTGCCTAGAGCTCAGGGTGTGAAAAAAAAAGAAAAATCTGTAGGACACACCTAAGTCTCAGTTACTTTACCCTTACTTACCCCTGTGTCTTGTATCAGTGTCACTTGCAACATGACCGAGCGGTCTACGACCTTGATATTTCATGTGGGTCATCTGTGTACCCAGTACAGGTTTGCCCATTTTCTTTCTGCAGACAGCCCACATCCACCCGTAAGGGCAGTTGTGACTGAGGACTTGGGAATGTCATATAATTTTGAAGCCGCCACAATGGAATTTTTTTTTTTATCTTAAATGATTTCTTTTAGATTATTTTTCATTAAAAAAAAAAGTTTGAGGCAAAGCCTAGTGTAGGCTTGTTTTTCAGGTCCGAGATGTGTGCAGAAAAGTACATTAACCTTCAAGTATTGTTTGTTCTACATTTACATTTGGAGTACATTAAAATACTTTACACATTCCTTTTTTATGTTTCTGTGATTGGAATGAGACAAACGGCTGGTTCCCCGGATCACATAGTAAAAAATCACTTTAAAAGCATTTCAGAGAAAACGGTTGCTTTGTTTACTGAGGGGAGACTTTGATATTTTGAGTCCTTCAAAAATCATGGAGAAGTTATAAAAAAAGAGGGTGTGAAAGTATAGACCAGAGTGGGTGTTGGACAGATTTGAGATTACTGTTTTTACCTCCCCCTCACTTGATATCCATCACTTTCTAAACATTCACTGAGCTGTAACCATGACTCACCCAGTTTCTTAGGTAACTGAGAGACAGGCAAGAAGGACAAAATGCACCAATGCGTGTCTTCTATAAACAGCCAGGTAATTACACTAATCTGAGACATCGATCTAAGAGACACATTCATTATATTGATTAAAGTCACGCACACCTCCTCTGATAAGGATTTTAATTGAAATCATCTGGACTATTTTGACTTTTTTGCATAAAGAGAAAGTCTTTTCATGATACAGAAAAATAAGGTCACTTCCTGTGATGATTGATGATGTTTGCATCCAAGAGCACCGACAGGAACTGATGGTGTGATTAGCTGACGTTGGAGCACACACATGTAATGACAAGCTTTGTATAGACACAGAAACAGACAGTTGGTTAACTCGCCTTAATAAATACAGAAAAACATTTTGAAAAAGGACTTGAAATGTTTTAACAAATGTTAGATACTTCTTTGGTATAAAAAGGAAAAGTCTATGTCTTTAAGCTGTGATCTGGACAGTGGTGTAGTGGTACAAATCCCACCTGGCTCCTTTCTGTGTGGACTTTGCCTGTTCTTCCTGTGCTTGCTTGATATTTCATGGACACCCCCTCCCACTGTCCAAAAACCTGCTTTATAGGTTTACTGGTGACTCTAAATTGTCCCTGTAAAAAAAAAAAAAAGCTAATATTCAGTATTTTTAAAATGTTACAAATGAGAAAAAAAATGTTTTCAGACATAAAGAGACAACTATTAAAAAGAATAAAGCATTTTTAATGCAGTTTTACATTTACCGGTATGAAGCATACAGCTCAATATATATAAATAAAATTGAATTGAATTAAATTGACGTTTAGGAGTCTGTGTGATTCCTTGTCTCTATGTCATTCGACAATGGACTAGTGACCTCTCTTAGAGGTAGCTTGGAGAGTCTTCAACAACCCCCTGACTCAACTCAACTCAAGACGTACCTGGCGTTGATTGATGGATGACATTTTTACGTGTATAGGACTGTCATGCAGGAAACCTGGGTGTGCTTCCCAGAGTGTGCAATGAGCAAAAAATCGAGTATGGCCCCTCAGGCAAAACCCTTTGGGTTGTGTCAGGAAGGACATCCGGTGTGAAAACTCTCTGCCAAACCACCTAGTGGCGGCCCCTAACGAGACAAGTCAAAAAGGTGAGCAACAACCCTTTTTACATCTTTAGACCATCCACTAATTCACGCTCTTTAAAGACAAAGCAGAATTGCCTCAGACTGGTGAAGAGTTTTAGGTAACAAAGGGGGAATGGTTTCACTGCAAAAAAAGCAAAACAAGCTGCATTTTCACAAATCCTTCCTTGTCTGTTTAGATTTTTATGAATGAAAAAGTCACTTCACCTGAAGCGATTTCCAGCGTCACTTTTATCAGTTTGCGTTGGAAAGATGATAACCTTAAATTTGAGAAAGTTAGAACCTTCGCAAACATTAACATCGGCCCAAATTATGAAAATTTGATAGCCCTAATGTAAGCACCATACATTTATAAAAGTTGATGCTTTACAAGCCTTATGAAGGCATGCATCCAACATTTTCAGGTGCAGACAAACAACTGTGCTTAATGAATACATCTCTACAGATTATATAGCACAACAAGCTCCAATCAGCTCCTATTCTTTCCTTTTTCATATTTGAGATCATAAAAAGTATTTTTTTTGCACTTTAGCATATCAAGTTTTATGCACATAAATGCTAATTAAACCCCTAACTACTTTAGATTCACAGTAAGAAAGAGTGCTTGTACATGCAATAATCCAAGAACAGCATGTTATTCTAATATTCCTGAGAAGCAAACTATAATGGCGTCCAGACCTTTTTATCCCAAAATAGCATTCTAAAGCTGTTCCCTCAAGATTATGTGACTTTGAGGGGATTTACATGAGTCTGTGTTAATGTTTTCCCCCTGGCACTGTTGCAGGAATTTCACAGCAAAAATCTGACGAGGGGTTGCCCATGATGCCACTGACATAACGTGGTAGCCATCGGTTGTGGTCTATCACCGCGGTATTAGCTGTGGAAACTGGGACGAAAGGATTTATTGGCTCATTAAAATCATTGGAGAGGATGAATTATCCGCCAGATTGATTTCAAATGCTGCGTGACTAATCTAGGGGGGAGTTTCCAAGCTTGCTCAGTGCAAATATCACCTCATATTTTCTTCAGTCAACAGAATATTTTGACCAATATTACAATAAAAAAGTAGAATTTATGATTTTTGATGTGAGCATGTATTTATTAATTATACTCAAAAATCAAGGTTTGTACTGCTTTTGGTAGAAAAGTAGCAAGAAGTTGCATTCTATATATTATTATTATTATTTTTGATGTCCACTCTAGCCTTAAATAACATATAATGGATTATTAATTGACAGTTTTTCTGTAGTTGTTAGTACCTTTAAACTTTGTATTTTCATCTTACGTCAACCTAACATCAAAACATTTAGCTATTTCAAGGAATTGGTGCATGATTTTGCTCACTTTCATGGTTTTTGATGTATCAATCAGTCTTATGCTCTTTGAAAACGAGGCCTCAAACCTTTCAAACACTTTAAAAGTAATGAACTTGATCACACTTTCACCTGGTGTGATCGTTCAAACTCTTAACAGCTCAGCACATGAAGGGCTTATTTCACTTTTCAGCTTTTCAAAAAGTGCTCTTAGGCTTTTCAATCTTTTTCACTTCTACCCATTTTTCAAACAATTATTCGATATGTTACATTTCTTAGCATCTTTATTTATGTTGCTAATTGGCAAGGTGTCCACTGAAACAGGATTTGGCCAACTCTGTAAACCACTGTCACCCAGGTTTGCTTAATCCTGCCATTATAAGAGCAAAAACTCTTGCCAAAAGCACTTTAAGCTTTAGGGTCAATCATACTTAGCATGGTAAAAAATTGCCCGGAATGAGTCAGCTAGAAGAGGCAGCTTTAAGAGTCTTGATGAAAAAACAGAAAGAAGTGATTTGTTTAGTTTTTTAAAAATAAACTTTAGCTTTAAGTGTTATGTAAGACGGAGTTTTAGGGCCAGTTTACAAAAACATGTATTTTTTAAATTACGACTTTAAAGTTGTAAATTTACAAGAAGGAAAGTCAAAACTGTTATATTACAAGATTTTAAGTCGTAAATTTAGGAGATAAATCTCAAAAACTCGTACATTTATGACTTAAAATCTCCTAATTTTACTATCTTTTTTATTTTTGGGTGGCCCTAAAACTCTGTCGTAGTTATGTAATTCTTGTTTAAAGATTTTTTTTTGTCTTTTGTTTCTGGGCAGGCTGGCTGTGACTCTACCCATTCACCTGTGCTCGTGTGAAGCAGTCACAGCTGCCTGCACTTTGCTAATCAACCACACAAGATTTAAGGAACTCACCATCAGTTTTCAGTGTCGCCTCGCTCTGTGTTCCAGCTATGTGCTTCTTAGCTTTAGGCTTTGTCATCAAACTCTTTGGGCTTGTTACACAGTAGTTTGTGATTCTGTCCTGCATCTGAGTTCCCTCCTGCTGATGCACGTCTTTCTTTTCTCTCCAATCTCTTCCTGTTTTTATCTGAGATGGAAGCAGTTTCATGCTATTAACACAACTGGCCAAGCGTGAACTTAATTTTGACATAAAAACACACATTTATGTGTCAGGTCCAACCCAATGCGGTGTCTGTTTTGCTGACTGAATTACTCGTTCACACATTCAGTGACAACAGAAAAGTTCACTCAACTCGGCTACACGGACATATCTCTCCGCTTTAATGGTGGCGGCATGCTGGGATTGGCTGAGCAAAGACACCTGTGACTTTGACCATGTGAATGCCGAAGGATGACTTTCTGCTTCTCACCCGGAGATCATTAGAGGACCACTCAGATGTAACAGATCCCTGTAGAGAAAAGCATGAGAAAGCCAGAGGTAAAGAAGAGACAGAGATGTTTTTAGAAGAGAAAGCAAAACAAATTAGTTTGACTCTGCTAGATCCTTGTCAATCCAGCTGTGTAAAAAGTTCCAAAAACCCACAAGACCAGAACATTTTCAGTATCCTAACTTTTTCTTTTGATGCTACAACATCAAATGCAACATCTGTTCTGAAACTAGTGCAGCACAATGTCCCAAAATAGCAGCATGGTTAGACTGAGACTTTGGTCGACAGAGTTGTATAATTTTGTATTTCCAGTTTTTATAAAACTGGCTGTCTGCCAGTGAATTCTCCCAAAAGATCGCCCGATGGATAAAAAAAAACAAATGAAAAAAACAAAACAACTAAGCTTTCAAATTTCCAAAACAAATCTGTGTCCCTTTAGGTTGTGAAACCTTAGAACAACTTTCAGAAGTACCCTGCGGTGCAAAAGCACAGTAATCTGATCCGTGTGGTACATGTACGCCCCTTTATCTGCCTACAACAGCAAAGCGATAAGAGGATGACACCAGGAAAAGCCTATGGAGATGTAACAAAGATTCTCATCTTTGCTGTGTTTGCATAACAGAAAAGCTGCCAAAAAGAGACTGTTCGGGAGAATATCTTATTTAATTTATTCTCTATGTATGAAATCTGTTTCCAGACAGAATTTAACACATTTACTATAAGTTTATTGGAACAACAGATAAACACATGAGCAGAAATAATAATTACCTGAAATATTTTAGATAAACAGGTTATATAGGTCTCTAAAGTACTTTTTTTGAACATGTTTTTTTTTTATAAATTACTTTCATAACTATTTATGGGAGTTGGTTTAGCTCGTGCTGGTTTGCGGCACCTTCCGTCTGTGAAACCAGGGTTCAACTCCAGGCTGCTCCCTGTTCCCTTCTCTACTTCTGTGTCAGTCCCAAGCCCAGTTGCTTTGAGAGGGTTGCGTCAGGAAGGGCATCCGGCGTAAAACATTGCCAAGTTTACCATGCGACTCGTTCGCTGTGGCGACCCCTGATGGGAAAATCTGAAAGAGAAACAACTTTCATAACTATGTATGATGTATAGGATCAACGGAGCGAAGTGAGATGGTAAAGGGTGGGTTGGGTTTTTAATTCAATTTCGGTGCCTATGGTTTTGTTTTTAATTGTAAAAGTGCTTATACTGAACTATAAGAATCACCTCTTATAAATCAAGTTTTGATTTTGATTACATTTTTTAAAAAGTCTTTAACTGTAATTTTACTCATGTCAAACTTTTGTTGAAAGCTGCTTTTTTGGTTACTAGTAAAATACACATTTACTGTTTAAACTAAAAGTATTGGGGAGTAATGACGTATGGGAAAAATATTGGAACTGAAAACTTCCAAAAGCATGTTTTAACCTACTTTATGCACAGACTAACCAATAAAATGTTAAAAGAACTACAGGTCAGGTGTTCATATATATTAAAAATTGTGTTTTGTTATTTTGTTTGTTTGGACATAAAAGGGTGTAAACATGATATTAAGAGAGAAAAAAAGCAGAAGTTGTACACAAAAAGCTGCTGCTCAAATTTTTTGTTAACCTTTTCCTGAAAATTCAAGGTTCTTTTTTTTTTTTTTTACAACAAACAACAACACAAAAAGTCATGATATGGCATTTTTGCCACTGTTAGTTTTTAAATGTGTGACACCCGCATGGGTGAATTGAACTGTGAAGCACTTAGGGACTTAATGTAGGAAGAAAAGCACTATATACATATATACCATTTACGCTTCAACAAAGAGGGGGAATCTGTAAAGAACTGCAAATTATAAAGCACAATGCTCAAGCTGTTGACGAAACAAACAAACCCAGGCGGTCAGAAAACCAGGAAAAAGATCATCAAGCTCATCTAAGTAAAAATTACAACAAAAACAAAAACCATATTTGTTACAAGTCTGAAAAAGCTCATAGTCTTGACTCTAATTGAACTAATAAAGTGACATGTATAGTTTGTTCCAAACAAACCAGACTTTAGAGTGTTTTTAATAGCAACATACTATTGTGAGTCTGCCAAATCACACTAATAAGTTAAAGTGGAATAAAGTCTTTGGTATCACACAGCTGCCTCTGTCAAATGTTAAGAAAAAATAGACTACTTTGATTTTTACTCACTTCCTGATCTTAAGTCACACTGCATGATGAATTATCACCGCCCATCACTTTACAAC
Organism: Oryzias latipes; assembly: GCF_053564925.1. Taxonomy (NCBI): domain Eukaryota; kingdom Metazoa; phylum Chordata; class Actinopteri; order Beloniformes; family Adrianichthyidae; genus Oryzias; species Oryzias latipes. Next base: position 25,436,319 of record NC_136251.1, on the reverse strand, counting down.
TGAGGGCGTGACGTGGCCCACCTATGATCATCTTATTTTTAGAGATATTAATGTAAGAGAAGATCTTTAGTAGAAGAACCTAAAAACCCTCTTTGGACCTTATTGCTGCATGATACACAATGTTAGAAGTGAGCAGCTGCTGTTGCACACACAAACAGGAAAACAGGAACACAAAATCATACACAATTCTGCTGCCGTCCAAAAAATTGGTACCTTTCTGTTAATAAGATAAAAACCCATAATGAAACAAATAAAGCAAATGAAACAAATGAACATGCCTGAAAAAATAATCCTAATTATTGCTGTACAACTCTTGATGCAAATACTGAAATTGAAGGATTGCTGTAACTTTAAATGAGCCACCCATGCTGCAATTTTAAAAGACACATGTTCATGTGCTCAAATTGTTTCTTATGTGTCATTATTTTCATTTTTAAATACATGTCTTGATAAAAAAAATCAAATCAAATCAAACTTTTAAGTCATTTTTAGCACTAAATTATGAGAGTGTTTACAGAATGTAAACATTAAATTTTCTAAAAAAAATTCAAAATAAAGAAAATTTACAAACCATGATTTTTTCAATTTCTCATGTAGTTAGGCACACAGAAATAAAGGAAATTAAAGAAAACAATATTTTATGAGAAGTTGTATTTTTTGTTATTTTACTTAATGCTTTTTAATCAGAAATTTTTTCAAATATTAAGTGTTGGTAAAGCTAGTAGACAATAATCATTTACACAGAATATTTTATTACCAAGCATTGTTGCATGTAACATTTGTCATTTAGGACTAATGTCTATATCTTACAGGTCCCAGATGCTGTTTACGAGACAATGCACCTTTGCATCTGCCGCTTCCACTTTAGAGTGGACTAGTTTGCTTTCCCTTGGGTTCATTTAAAAGTAAAATAAGCTGTTTCCGTCATAATATAAAAGATTAAGTAATGATCATTACTGCTTATGCAATTGCAGAGCCTTGTGTTTTGCTGTACACACATAATGTCCCGTTCATGCCGCTGTGCAGTAAGGCTCAGGGGTAATGATGTGACCGCAAATGAATGCCTTCTTGCTTTATCCTCTCATTACGTTGCATTCTCTTGCATAGAAAAAGAAAATACCCCTGAGGTTCAACTGAGGCTATTTCTTCTCTTTCTTCCTCCTTTCTAGAAACCAGTGGCTTGGATTACCAAATGCTGCAGAGGATTTTTCTGGGCACCAGCCTGGTTTTGGTGTTTTCACCATCCTTTTTGTCACCTTAACAAGTGTTATAGCTTAGGATAGTGTGTATGATACTCAGGGGTAAGTGGGTTCTTTATGCAAATGAGGAACATGTTGTGGCAGACAGGGACAGGATTAGAAATAACAGACAATGGTTTTTCATTTTTTGGACATCAAGGACTGCCTTTTTCCAGCCTGCTTGCTATTACATTAATGTTGTCTTTATTTGCTACATTGTTTTCACAACGTTTTTTACTTAATAAGCTGTTAGAGCACACATTAATTGCTGTCACTTAATGTTGGCAAAAATCAGCTTTAAAAGCAAGACCAAAAACATACACATGAATGTAAAAAAGCTTTGTCAAGGTAGATTTAGGTATTTTCCTGCTGACAGGTTTATTAAATTCTGTTTTAGATTTGAGTCAGGCAGTTCACTGCTTTCTTTGAAGGCAAAAGGAGCTCGTTTTCAGCTCAGTTTCAGAAAAAAGCAAATTAGGTAACTTTTGATGCAGGAAGTTGGTCTTCTTTCCCCCAGACAGGTGGATAGCTCCACATTCATGCCTGACCTCCTCCGTGAACGGTCCAAACTAAAGAATCTACAAACCACTGGTTTGAAGGGAAACCTTAACTCCAACCAGACACTTGAGTGGAATCAGCTACTTTGAGTTTCTAAGTAGAAACATATGCAGTATATGTGTTTGGAGCAGTTATAGCTGCACGTCTCGTGTGTTTTATGTTTGGCAGATCCGGACAGAGGAATTATTCTTAGTCATCAAGCCATAGCCCTTGCTGCCTCTTCAAACTGCAGGATTCTAGTGAGACACAATAGATGCTGTTATGATGAGCTTTTCTCGTTTAAACTCCAGTTTTGTTGTAAAATCTAGGTGTTTTAGTGAAAATAGTAATTAAATAGTAATAATGTTGTTTTTTCCTTTAGACATTGACAGTCTCTGATTTTGATTGTGATTCTGAAGATGGAATAATTCTTTAAAGAGTGGTTTCAAGAAAAAAGGAAATGGACAGCAAAAAATGTGTTTTAACAGATGGAAAGGCAATACATGACAGTAACTATAAATAAAAACTCTCGTACTTTACACATGAGAATAAGAGCAGGAAAAATGAAGCCTTAAGTGGGAGGGCGCCTCAACAGTATTCCAAAAATGTGGTGGAACTTGCAGCTATTTTCCTTTGGCGCTTTATTTATTCTTTAAAAAAAAATCCGTCATTAACTGTCACCAGTTGGTAAATAACACCAACCCTAACCCAGCTGGGTCCTTTTTTAGTTGTTATTTAGTCCTGTATGATAAGCACTGCCCAAATGTTTTTTTTTCAGAAAAAAACTAGCAATAATAGAAAACTTTGGAAACAAGGGGTTTACAGAATGCCTGCAAAAAGAAAAATAAGTTATTCTTTATATTTAAAAAAAAGACTTCTGAAAAATGCTACAAGATACAAAAAACAATTGATAAACATCCGAAGAAAAGCAAAAAAAGGAATATTACAATAAGATTTTAGTTGAAAATAAATACAACATTAGATCCACATGGAATGGATCTAACGTTGGAATATGGAACAAAGTAATGGGCAATAAGACAGGATCAGACCTACCAAAATACTTCATAAAGGATCATAAAACAGTAAAAAAATATATGGATACATTCATTCATTTTTTTTCCAATCTGCTTTATCCCTTTCGGGGTCACGGGGCTGCTGGAGCCTATCCCGGCCACTTGTGGTCGAAGGCAGGGGACACCCTGGACAGATTGCCAGCCTGTTAAAAATATGGATACAGCGGTTAATAAATGTAATTTTTTTTTGTAAATATAGGTCCTTATTTAGCAAATTGAAATTACAAAAACTTAAGGAAATTTGAAAGTCAGAAAAGGAAAAGTAAGATGAAGCAGTCAATGTATCAATTGGAGGTGGTTGTAACAGATATACTCGCTGTGGTCAAAATATTCAAATAGAAGACTTTAATTGATAGTGATGGTATTGATATGAAAATTAAAAAAAGGACCATTGATTGTATTGTGAGTTATATTGTTATATTGTTAATATTTCCTTTAAAATAGGTTTTTTCCAGAGGGTAAGAAAACTGCTAAAGTTATCCCATTTCATAAAACAGGCGACAGACATTCCTTCAATAAATAGACCAGTATTGTTGCTTTCACAGTTTTCTAAAAAATGAGAAAAGTTCTTTGTTCACTTGCTAAATTGCTTCGTTGAAAAAGTGGTTGTCAGTTTGGTTTTCGGTCAAACTGATCAACAGTCTTGGCAATGACGAAAATAACAGAGAACATTTCAACAGAAATTAATGAAAAGAAATACAAAACAGGAGTGTTTATTGATTTAAAAAAAGGCATTTGATACTGTTGATCATTCCAATTTAAGTTCAAAGTTACATCTGTTTGGAGTTAGAGGATTGTCCCTTCACTCCTCACCAGCTATTTTCATAAAAGGCAACAATGTACAGTTTGCAGGTCATTCTTCAAAATGCATGAATATTCAGGATTCAGGATTATTTATTGTCATTTCACCACAGGAATAAAATGAAATTTATGTCTCTGGTCCCAGGCCAGCTGTACACAGTGAGAAAGACATTGAATGTGGAATCCCACAAGGTTCAATATTGGGTCCTATTCTTTTAATTTAATATATAAATGACATTTGTGAAGTCTCAAATGTAAATAATCTTTTTCTTTTTGCTGATGAAATGACAATTTATTAAAGGATGTTCAAATCGAAATGGTTAAACTTAAATAATGGTTTAATAATAATAATCTGTTATTGAATTTGCAAAAAAACAAGTGTATGTTTTTTTTTACTAATAAAAAACAGGAGGAGCTAAAACTATCAATTGATGGAGTAACAGTTAAAAAAGTGTCTGAGTTTAGTAAAAGTTTGGAACGTTTAACAGGAAATTCGGAAATGTTGTACAAACATTTTTTTTGTTTTAAAACATATTTATCAAGAAGGAACTTGAGGAATATGGAATTTGTTGTTAGTGTGAGGTGGCGGGCAGTAAAGGCCATCTAGGACTGTTTTTTTTTCTTCCCATTTTTCTTTGTGAGGTGATATGGGGGCAGAAATAATTAAGAAATAATATAAGACTTTTTTTCTCCAGTCATGGGGATGTGTGGAAGTATGTGGTGTGCTGAATATATTAATGCAATGTGATATTCTTCATGTAAGGAATAAAAACAAACAAACAAACAAACAAACAAACAACTATTTAGCCTTTTTCTTATTCCAAAGTCTGGAGACCACAAAATCCAAACCAGGATGGGTCAAATGTACCCATATGCCCCATTGGTCTGGTTTATACCAGGGAACAAAATTGCCCCAAATGACAGAGGTAGACGTGGTCCTGTGGCTGTGGGGTAAGATTACCGTCAAAATGAATATTTGCTCTTAGACAAAGTTTATTTAGCATTCATGAAATTTGCTTGATCATAAAATGTAAAAAAAACAACAACACTGTTTTTCAAAAAAGATATTTGTACAACAGAATTTTATAGAAAAAAAACTGTATGATCAACATTTGTTGCAGTCGTCGTCATATTGGTCTTTTTGGGTTCAGTTTGAGTCCTTGTCTGGTACAGATGAGAGGAAGTCATCAGAAGCTTGGTTTAGCTGCTCACTGCTGTTAAAATTCAGTGTTCCAAAAAGAAGGAATGTAGATTTTACTCAAAATAATTCATGAAGAGCTTCCGGGCTGTGGGTAAAGGGTTGTATAATGTGGCTCAGTGTTTGGAAATGCGGTGGGTAAACCAGATGAGCATGAACAGTCTGGACTAGAAATGGTTGAATAAATTGGCTTTTTTGTATTAAAACCGGAAAATGTATTTGTAGAATTGTCCACTTTGCACAGCTGCAAGAAAATATCTTCAAATAAAAAATTTCTTCATAATTACAGGTGCTAGTTTTTATGAGAACTATTGCTCTACACCTGCACACACATTTGTTTAATTCTCTAGTTCTCCAACTTTGGTCAAATATGTTCTACTTTTATTAGTGTTTTGCTTTTCATGTAACTTTTAAAATGAGTAATAATCAGGACAATACTAAGAGGATGTTCTTAAAATGGCCAAATAGAACAGTCTCTTAGCTTCAGCTCTGTGAATCTGGTTCCTCCTCATGTTTTTTTCATGTCCTCTTATTTTGGTGCATAACATATGCAAGAGATGGCACTGGTCTTGAAGTCTGGTGCTGTGGATGACTTTTTTGTGCGTGTGAATTCCTGCTCTATACTCCCACCTGCTGAGAGGAGTATGTTGGGTAAATCAGGAGATAATTCTGCAGTGACTGAGCTTTTGAGGACAGTAAGGAAACGAGGCATTTAAACAGCCCTGTGAGCAAATTTCAAAGTAGCACACAAACAAATGCACAAAGGGGGCATGGAGCAATAGGCTTGTGTGTCTTTAAAAATGCAACAGCTCTCCCCCCTTTTTTACTTGTTAGCATTTCACAGATTAAGCATACTTACAAAGTGTTCAGGCGTGAATTGAGTATAAATTCCAGGAACCTATGCACCTCTTTTATTTGCAGATAAATATTTAATACAGACATTCGTTGTTTGGAACTTTCAACTGACTCTAATATTTCAGAGAATTCAAACACACAATAGACAAAGCAATTACACCAGAGTTCAGTCAATGTCTTGGTTTGTTTAGTTAGTTTGGGTACATTTAAAAAAACAATATTAGGAATAAAACATATATTTATAATATTTTAGGTAATGAACAGTTTTGAAAAATAATTTGTTCTAATAAATGTGAGCCTTTAATTGATGATTATATATATATATATATATATATATATATATATATATATATATATATATATATATATATATATATATATATATATATATATATATATATATATATATATATATATATATATATATATATATATATATATATAATTCATGTTTGCTCTCAAGAGTTGTCAGCATCAGAAAAGGAAGCCCCTCATCCCAGTCCTTTTGAGATTCTAAACAAAACTTTCTAATCATAGACTTCATGGTCTGATGAAAACTTTCTAGGGCACCTTGTGACTGGGGATGATATGCACTTGACATTCGATGTGTAATGTAGAGCGTTTTGAGGACTTGACTGAAGATGCGAGATGTAATGATTGAGCCCTGGTCAGTTTGGATAACCTTTGGCGAGCTAAATGTAGAAAAGAAATTCACAAGGGCTTTCTCAATGGTTTTTGCTTTGAGTGTGCGCAAAGGTATTGCCTCAGGATAGCATGTTGCAGCACACATTACAGTTAGGATGTACTGATGTCCTGACTTGGTTTTGGGTAGGAGACCAACACAATCTAGATGTTCAAAGGGTTCCTCAATCATAGGAATGGGGTGCAGGGGAGCAGGTGGAATGCTTTGATTAGGTTTTACACTCATCTGACACACATGACATGACCAGCAATATGCAGATCCATCAGACTTCAAACCCGGCCAAAAGAAATGTAGAAGAATAAGATTAGTCATTTTTTTAACACCTAAGTGACCTGCTGAACCATCATGAGCTAAACTAAGAATTTGTGACTGAAACTTCTGTGTAACTACCACTTGTTCAACAACATTCCAGCCTGGGTTACCAAGTGCAGGGGGAACCCAGGTACGCACCAACAGACCATCTTTAATGTGGTATGGCAAATTTCTCCTGCTAGAGTTAACAGCAGTAAAACAGTTTCCTAACGAAAGATCTTTTTTTTGAGATTGCATAAATTCTTCCTTGTCAAAAGCAAAGGTTAGTGAAGCGTCCACAAATGACAAGATATCATTCACATTGTTCTTAGGTTTTTCCCCATCAGATTTAACCAGTTCATTTTTGTCATCTTTGCACAAGAAGGTATCGGACAAATTAAGAACATCACCCATCTTTCGCATCTGTGCACGTGTGACAACACAAGAAGGGAAAGCAAATAAGTTGTCAGCAACAGAAGCATCAGTATTTAAAACTACAGGACTTTCAAAGACTTCAGGAGGAGTAAAAACTTTATCTCCTGCTTGATCATTACCAAGGATCATGTGGATTCTTAACCACAAAAATCGCAATGTATGACTAAAATGGTAAAAAGCAAAGGATATGTTGAGTGTTAACATTGGGACAAAGCACATAAATCTCAGGACGGTGCATGTTTAAAAACATTACTCACTTTTTTGTAACTAAAATATCTAAATTCACACCATAAAAACAAAATGGTATCATAATAACAATATATTGCATTGCTAACTTTTCTTTATTAGTGCGGTTGTTAATACCACCTAAATTACCCAAATTCTTTGGAGAAAGGAATAGAAGGGATTCATAAATACTTTGAACAACCCCATTAGTCAAAGAGAAAACAAATCAATATCTCTCTAAATCTACCCTTTAAAAGTCACAGACTATCCTCAGGGTTCAGAAATGTCAACATTTAAGGTGACTGCATCCTCCTGCCACAGTATGTCACACAATATTCAAGTACAAGTTGACATTTGTGTATATTTTACCTACACTCTAGTGTCTATTAATCTTCTTTTCAAGCAAATGTTTAATTGTTATTTATATTTTTCATCATTGTATTTTAATCACTAATTATATTTCACAGGGATTTTACTGTTTCTATTGAGATTTTTATTGTCCTTTTTGTATGGACTGAAATACCTTGTGGATTAAATGTGAAAACCTCAGTGAAGATACTCTGAAAGCCAATTTTTCTTTAAAATACAATAACTGTACATTACTGAGTGTGAGTCTTCAGGTTTGCGATAAACAAAATATTTGGTTTCGGTAACATCTACCAAAAGGTTTAACACTTTTTATCCATTTTTATATTTGTGGTTTACATGTCACTTAAGTTTAAACTTTTAGACATGAGAGACGGCCCTAAGGTTTTTAAGTTTTCATAACAAAAAATGGAAATGATGGTATTTGGTTCAAGCAGCTCCTGTGATTCCTCCTCAGTAGAGTTGGGTCCCTCAACTCCACAGCTGACAGAAAATGCTGGGTTGGCTTTCAAACAACTTTAGAAGGACAACAGAGGAAGTCCTAGGGTGACAATAGATTATTTATGCAAAAATAAAAACATAAATAAAAAAAAGGTTTTAAGTCCAGATCCTTTGACTCAACTTCAAGAAATCCCCTGGATAAATGAAAACATCAACAGACAAAAAATAACTATTTTGAAATTCATGTTTTAAACTTGACAGGCATAGTTTTTATTCGTTATTAGACGTCTTTTTTGGTAATCTGCTCTCTTCTTACATATGGTAAGTACCATGAAACACGTAATAACGAACCACAAATATAGTACATACATAAGTAACTCATACAAATTCAGTAGGTACCATGTAAGTAGCATGTAGGAACAACTGAAGTGTCACATGATTGCCTATGTAAGTACCATGTAAATACCCAGTTGCTACCTTAAAGGTACAACCCATCTTAGGTACCATGTATCCTATAGGTACCATAAATCCCATTAAGGACTAAACTATGAAAGGAAGTGTTACCCTTTTTTGTATTAGAAAAACACCGTCCGCAGCTGCGGACTAAGGAAAGTGTGTTGTTGCCCATCATTCTAGGATTAGCAAAACGATGCTGTGCAGGAACTCAAATGTCTTCTGTTTAAAACAGAACCATAATTCAATCCTAAGCAGTTCAGTGACAAAACAGTAAAGTATATCTAGCAGGGGCCTTGTTGCTCTGAAATTCTTTCTTTATATTTCTTTACCAGTCTGTTACTTATTGATTGGCCAGATCTCCCTTGAAATTAAAATCTTACCAAGGACTTGTGGTGATCGATCATCTTCCACAGAAGCAGAGATTGGCTGTGAGTGGACAGATAGGGGATTTAGAGTTTGTGTTACTGAGAAAGTTTCCAATTAAATGTAATCTTACAGACTCTAGCATGATCTGTGCGATAAATAGGTTTTCTTTGATTTGTGTGTGGAAAATTGTTCTTTAGGCTGAGAGGTGCTCATCCTCCTCTGCTGTGCTCACTGTCGCTTATAATGGTGAAAATATTACACCAGAGAGACTCTGCAAAAGAGGACACAGACAGAGTCCAAGCAAGAACTGTATATTTATTGATATTATTATTCAACTGAACTCTAGTCTTTTCTGCTTCTTCCAGTTTGCATACTATGTTTTTAATACATATTTAGATTACGTAAAAACAAGATTAACACAACCAAACAAAAAAAGTATGTTCTATTTTCCCTACATTTACTACACATATTTATTTGGTGGCTAAATTCACAAGTATTCCTCACTAATAAACCTGGCAGCCTAACAAGCCACCAAAACAAATGTTTTTGTGAGGAAGGGGAGATTTGATCAGGAGGGAAAAAATAATCAGCAGGTGGCTGGAGTGGTGTTTGTGTGTCTTTTGTGTCTGGAGAAGTGGACATGCTCAAAGAGTCAGAGGGAAGAGCTGCTAATGCAGAGAAGACCTTTAATTTTGCATGGTGCTTTGGCAACACTTAATCTTCCTCAGTGCCTGCACAACGTGACAGCTGGGTGGTGAAATACTCTGAGGCTTTCCCAACCAGAAGAGGGAACCACCAATATCAACAAATGATCATTGCAAGAGTGTATTTGATTAATAAAAATAATAAAAAAAGAAGAAACAAACAGGGGTTAGTTTCCTGCAAATTTGATCATGAAATGTCTGATTTAGCTGAAAAAAAACTGAAAACTGGCAGATTAAGCTGAAGTTTTCAATTCAATATTCTTATTCTCCCTGTGTGTCTTCCCCGGGGTCTCCGTCTGGTGGGACATGTCAGAAACATCTTCCCAGGGAGACATCTAGAAAGCATCCAAACCAACTGCCCCAGCCACCTCAGATGGCTTTTCTCAATGTAGAGGAGTAGTGTCTCTACTCTGAGCTACTTCCAGGTAACTGAACTCCTCTTAAAGGAGCTCCCAATCACCCTGAAGGGGAAACCCATTTCAGCTGCTTGCATACAGTATCTTATCCTTTCGGTTGTGACTCAAAACGTACGACCATAGGTGAGGATAGGCGCAGAGATTGACCAGTGAATTGAGAGCTTTGCCCTTTGGCTTGGCTGCGCTTTCACTTAAACTGATTGATGCCTTTTTGCCCCTCAATCTCTTACCCTAAACCAGCTTTTTTGTGGTGTTCAACTTGGAGAGGCTAATTCTCATTCCAGCCACTTCGAACATCAAACTACCCCAGTGCACATTAAGCTTTTAACATTTGAGAAGTCTCTTTGATATTGTTGACCAAATTCTCCTCTCCAGGACCCCTGCATCCTAATAGTCTTCCTTCTACCTTACCAGTGTTTTCAGTCAACTTCCAGACTCTTGATAGTATTAGTAGAGACCTGCTTCATGTGGAACACACTGAAACCTCCAGGTTCTGATGGATTGAGCTGAACTTTGGTACACCAGCATTGCAAAGTGAAGCTGATTTGTTTACAAGGTGAGCTTCAGAAGCAATAAAATTGCAAGTACACACGTTGCTGTTGTGGAGTCTTTAGTTTGAATTCTAATTTGTTACTGCATGTTGTTTGGTGAGTCCCTCCGAACTGCTCTCTTTTTAACATTCTGCAAATTACCAACAGGATCAAGGCATACTCATTAAAAGTTAAGAAGTTCTACATTTAACAGATGATTTTTTCCCAAAGTGGCTTACAAAGTATCACTCAAGTCGAGATGAATACATTACGGAAGGTCATATAGGATTAAGTGGTTTGCCCAAGGACTCATCAATTGTGTATGCCAGAAAAACCACCGACTCTTGTCAGCCAGGAGCTGCTAAACCTCCTGATCTAAAGTGAATGTTGCATTCTTGGTTCATTTCAAACATTTTACTGTATTACTGGTGTTTTCAGATAAATCAAATGAGAAGAAACACCTGTTACTGTCTAAACCTTGATAATAGCAAGAAGGAAAAAAGCAAGTGAGGCCATTGTGGAGAAGCTATGAGTGTCAAATATCTGTTCATTCTAAAATCACGCTTGTGCTGACCTAAATTCTTTTTTTGTTGTTCCCTTGAGTGTTATCCGTGCTCACTTTGGGTTAAAGCCTTTCACCTGCAGCTACAGTTTGTTTTACTCACATCAGTTTTCTATTTACATACATTTATCTCTTAAATACATGAGAATAAAAAGTGCTTTTGGATTTTCTGCATTGTGCATGTTTATATAGAAACTGGAAGGTGGAGGTATGAGGATTTTCATTGTATGTTTTAAAACCCTTTAAATATATATATATTTTAAATTAAATAGTAAAAAAAGTATTACTTTTTTCCCCCTTTCTCAACATTCTTTTCCATCTTTACTTTGCTTAATTTTCCCCCCCAAAAAAATAAAACTTTAGCAGAACAAATTTATAGAGTAAATTTGAAAAAAAATATGCAAGTCAGTGACAAAAGAGCCTTCCCTTTATTTCAACTAACTTTTAGCTAATAATGTAATTATTGATTCTTCTGTTTTTTTTAATGTTTTGCTTTTTGTTTTATTTTGTCTTTTAAATGGTTTTGACTTGCTTTGTAAAGTACTTTGTGATTCTTTCTGGGAGAAAAGCTACAGAAATAAACTTTACTTAGTTATTGCTGCCAGCATTGACATAAATGTTTTTTTAGTTTTTTATCAAAAAAACCTAAATGACTTCTTTGAAGAACAATCCTCATGTTGATTTTTTAAAAGTGAAGTTAATTTTTTTGTGCAATGTCGATTAAGAATTGTTGATTATTATCTTTCAAGTGCAACTGCAATTAATCAAGAATAGATAACTATACTTCACGTTACTCTATCATGAGCATTACATTTATTTCTGATTTTAAAAAAGCCTTTTTTATGAACTTTTGATAATGATCAGCCAAATACCAATTGTGGGCTAATTTCAATCAATAATTTCTATCATCCTGTTTCAGGCCTGACGTAAATCCCTTCATCTAAAAATGCAAATCTCTAATTAATCCTCACAAGGATAGTTTGACACATACTTACAAACACTCTAGAAGAGCCCCGCTTTGATCTGGTACAGTGGCGTCTGCCCCATATGGTGTCAGCCACTCTGAGGTCTATTTCCAGAGGAGCATATGTGTCCAACTCCAGTGTTTTCCTCTCTTTGATATTATATAAGACTTCCATTTTTTTAATCCTCAAACAATCTGTGAATTATTCTATTTTTAATTGTTTTGCTTAAACTTGCAGTTTTTTTTAATATCCTTGCTGAAAGAGCATGTCAGTAATCTTTTTCTAAACTCTTCACACAGCCTGCACAACAGAATGCTATGGAATGGTGTGTTTTTTTTCTATTGTTGTCACACAAATCCCATTCTGTGACCACATGTTTTAAAATTTATGGAGTTTTACAGGGTAACTGACCCACTTTTGGACCATGCTGGAACAAACTACAACCCCATGTGCAAAAAGGAGGGTGTTTTATTTCCAAGAGAATAGAAAGTTATTCTGCTAGTATAGTGAGATCTGTGCATTATTGCAGTCTGAGCACAAATAAACAAGTTATTTTTTATTATTTCTAGAGATATTGTCATTTTCTAATAGCATCTGTTGAGTCAATGGGGTTTCCTTGCATTGTTTCAGTCTAAAGGGGGAGTGTAGATGTCCTGATGTGGGGTTTGATCATGGCTTTCTTTTCCCTGTGGGCCACCCCGCCAGCATTCAAGGACTGATCAGCAGAGCTGGACGTCATGCTGCACCTGCTGCCTGAACGTTCTCTGCCACAGGGCATCAGTGGGGTTTATCCAGCTTGATGGAGGTGCAGATGGCCAACACAACAAATGCCTCATGAGTCTCTGTTAGCAAAACCACTGACTCACACAAAGTGATTCACAAATGACTGACTTTAACGTTTTCTGTGCCAACGAGGAGAGAGTAAAAGCCTGTTCCTCTGTAATGATCTTTTTTACATTTGTCTCTAGAACTCATAAAAACTGCCAAATAAAAAGAAATAATAATATTTTAACCTAAATTAGCAGCCCCTGAAAGGGACAAAAATGGGTTTAGAAGATGAATAAAAAATAACCCAAATCTGGTAAATATTTGAACATTGAACCTTTATTTTTTAAAACTGTTTTTATGGTGGACTAATTTATGCTATTGTAGCTTTTCTATGCCACACCTACAAGCTTTTTCCAAGGGGCATTTTTTCATCTGCTCCTGATTTACTTGAATAAAGAAATGCAACGTTAAGCTACATTTTATTAGCATTCCCTCCATCAGAAAAATGTCACAAGACCATGTTAAAAACATCCGAAACACAATTATATTATAGGAGTAGGTCTTTAAAACATTTCTAAAGTTACAAAAAAACACGGTTGGAGAAAATTTTCTCATACTAAATTAATAAAAACAGTTATTGTAAATAATTTTGATGTCTGCCTACCTCCTTTCAGTTTTTGTGGAAATTATTCCAAAAATAACTTAGATTTCCTGCTCTGAAATAAGTTTAAAGTGAAAATTGTATTTTTTTTAAAGAAAGATCATTATTTAAAAAAATGGTACCTTAAGTATTTTTAAAATAATTTGTTATGCTTGTGAAGCAGGAACTGATGCTTGCCTGCCTTAGGCTCGACAGCGGTTGTGCCAGGCAAAGAGCTTGAATGCACCTTTTATTGAAACAAATTAAAGACTCTGAGGCAAAATAGTTTCCATTTCAGAGCATGCGACCTTTATTGACATTGATATTGGTACAGATGTGGGTCATTTATTTGCTTTTTTTAGCACGCAGTTGAAGAATGATCATGAAGAGTGTGACACAGCTTGAACATCCCTTTATTGATTGCAATAAAAGACGAATGAAGTCTTCAGCGATGCTCACAGATGGAGGGGTTGGCTCAATTAAACTCCTCATTAGTTTTAGTGTCACAAAAATACTCCCAATAAAGGGACTTTCAATTGCAACTACAGCTGTATCTGCCCTAAAAGTGACCCTTTCTAATGAACACACCTACTGTTAATAACAAGTTACCTGACTGCTGCTGCAACTGTCCTTTTTTTAATTGACCAATTTTGAGGACTAAATCCTCACAGGCCCAATGGTTCATATTTAAAACACAATGTCTAATCTATATATACACACCACAAAGAAATTTGACTCACACGCAGAAACACTTTCTACACAAAATAGGCTGAGAAACGTCTGTGCCAAATAAACAAAAAGTATCCTCCTAGCAAAGTGTTACGTTGCTAGGACTACACACCTACAGCTCTTATTTATCAAAGTTTTTTCATTTGCAAATAAAACTAGCACCAGTAGAGGTAATCTAAAGAGGATGGAGACAAACGTCTGCTGCTTCGCCTGGGGTTTACATCATGTATTTTTAAAATATATAAAAAAGCAGTCAAAAAGCAGGCTTCTCTCTGACTCTTTCAAGTGCCGGATTCATGGCAAAGAAAGCATAGGTGGGCCTGTGTGTGGGCGAAAGCTTACCAGGTAGGTAAAGCGACTGACGTCTGTGGGTGGAGGTTAAATCTCGCGTTTAATGCAAGAAGGGTCGGTAGGAGAGCAGCAGAGAAAGATAACAAAATAAAAAAATGAGGGTGTAATCTGTTCAGATTTGTCACAAACCCTGAAAATGGGTCATTAGCATACTTGATCCAGCATGACTCCACAGACAGTAAAAACAGTCTGTGGAGTCTGGAAAAACAGAAACTCAAAAAACCATAACCCTTCCACGCGAGCAAAACAGGATACGCTGTACACACCATCTTTGTGACAACTTTGAGTTTAGGCTGACAGGTAAATAGGAGAACAAACTGGAAAGGCTGTTTGGAGGAAAAAAATACAGAAGAAAGGAAATGGACATCAAGGAGCCCAGAGGAAAGAAGGTAAAGGAGATGTAAATCTGACTTAATAGACAGGAAAAAAAGCCTCTTTCAGTGGTCATTACATCACTCACACATACAAACACAGAGGAGGTAAAGTTAAAAGACCATGTCAGCGCTCACAGTAAGTAAGAGCCTGGAGCTGGAGGAGGACCCGTGTTTTATGTAACCACTACACAGTATATTTTAAAAGGTGGGCAGATTAATGATACTTAACCAGAGGTGTACGATCAAAGATCGTAGGTTAGTGGTTGAACAGCTGGGAGTTAGAAAGTTGTGTAGTATTTTTTTATGTCACTTTGCCTCCATAAGCTGTAATTTGGACTGTCAACGCTTTAAAAGCTCATATTTCCAATAATTCCCATCAAGTTTAGGCAGGTGTGTTCACTTTTCATTGTGGTTTTTGTAAATTTAAATTCAAAAATGCTCAGCTAAAATTTTTTACAATTGGAGCTCCACTTCTTCAAAGAAATTTAAGAAAATACTAATTTTGTCACATAAAAAAAATAAAAATCATAATTATTGATTAAACAAAGACCAGACAAGAGCTGTATGCAATTTAGGGAGATGAGGGGATGCTGATGAAAAAAATAAAACAAAATGAATACAATGAAACGTTTTTTCTTTCAAAATTTAATAAGAAAAAGCAACTTTATTCTTCCTCAAAAGCATAAGTGTTACAAGAGTTACATAAGCTTAGTCAGAATCCAATAGTCAGGTAATAAACCTGTTCAGAAATGATTTATTTCTTGATTGTCTTTTATGGATATTTGTCAGGTTTACAGCATTCCTCTCATTAAAATTATCTAAATTAAATGTTTATCTTATGTCAGGGCTATTTTTCTCCTCCTAATAAAAAAAAAAAAGCTCTGTCGTGACACGAAAACTTTGTGAAAATAAGCAAATAAATACCTCATATCAAGAAAACAGTGCGCTGTGAGTCTATGTTCTATGTAAGTTTAGTTTTTTTAATGGAATTATAGAAATAAATACCTTTTTCATGATATTCTAACTTTTTGGAAAGGTACATTCATCTTATGAGCTATTATAACCCCAACTTACACAGCCAGTTATTTCCTGCCTAAAGGTAAAAAAACAGACCTTAAGTGTGAAATAAGGTTTGTTGATGTGAAAGACATAAACCTTTACAATTATTCTGATGATACTCAGTTGATTTACAATAGTCGCCATTTCTGTTTGGTAAACTGGTGCAGTGCTGTGATGTTTCTGTCTAAACTCTGGGAGGAAAAAGTCCTCATGCAAATTAAAACTGCTTCTTTTAAAGAAAGTCCACAGCATCCCAGTGTTATATAAGAACAAAACTGAAACTGCCAGATTTTGTACCTAACTCCAATTTTGTTGACTGTGACTCGTGACTAAATAAATGATTTTCTCATTTTCTTCTTTTTGGGCAAACATATTGGTGAGTCACAAGTTTTCCTTTCCTTGGAAAGCCTCTTATCATCTGCACACTTTTTTGGCTCACTGATTCTTTTCTTAGTTTGTTCATCTTTACTGTTTATTGGGAGATAAAGTAGTGCAGTTTTCTTCTGCACAAACACATCAAACGTAGCTCGTGAAGTGGACTGCAGACCCTCACCTCTGTTTGCATGGATGTCACCTTCAAACCATCCATCTTCTTTGTCCAGAATGTGTCTTCAAAGGAGTGTCCACACATTCAGTATTTCTGATGTACAATCCTGTTTAAAGGTTTTTGTCAGCCTCAGGTCCCATCCATACCCTACGTCCAAGAACAGGGGTCGGGAACCTTTTTGGCCAAGAGAGCCATAAATGCCACATATTTTGAAATGTAATTTCGAAAGAGCCATACAATAATGTAGTGTCCCTTCCCCACACTGAGGCACGGAGACTTAACCTCTTTTAAATTTCTTTATTCCGATTACTGCAGACCGCAACAAACGCCGTTCAATTAATTCAGCAACTCCTGAATCTCTCCCGCCGAGACGAGAGCGCTTCTCCCAACTTTATATTCCCCTGCTCCCGCTGCAGCCCTCCCATTTCCCTTATTCGGCCCATAGCTGAACTCCATTGGTCCAAACTACCTAACAACAGGCTGAGCGACAGAACTGAGGGCCAATCAGATCTCTGCTTGATGCGTTTAATGAACTCCAGAACTTTTAACGCGGCCCGACAGCCAAGTTAAACTCAGTCCGCGACAATATGTTTAAAACTAAATATACAAATGAATGTGTGCATTTGATTTAATTTCAACATTTTTAAAGTACAATAAGTCTGTGGATTCTTTTTAATAACATTGTTATGCTGTTGCTAATAAATGATGAGTATTTCTCGTGGTAGTTTTGCTGATTGTCTAGTCTGGTTGATACGTGGTGAGTTTCTGCTTCATGCAGGCGTTGAGACTTTAAACGGGATCGTAGGTCTGAATGTTCTTTAGATGTGACAAAGATTGCTCACATGCAGACGGGGAGCCAAACACACACTCACACACTGCAGTGAGTGACAGGCAGTGGGTTTTACGTTTTTACAATCCTTGCGCGATTCACCTGCTGCCGGTCCCCACAACACCTCAGCCCCACCCTCTGCTTTCTCCCTCACACATCCCGTCCCCGCATCTGCGCGCTCTTTCTCAGAGACGGGAGCGCGTAGTTTTAGGCACGTCAATTCACAGGTTTCCGGCTGGTACAAACTCTGTGAAATTATAGATAATAGTAACTGATAGCGCTGGCGCAGATTTCTCTCTCTAAGCACTGCTACTACTGCGCGCCTCTGGCATCGCATCGCGCCCGAGAAGGACTGGTCTAATGAAAAAAAAAAAGTATAATTAAAGATTTGTCTGCGAGCCACATGTGACCATCAAAAGAGCCATATATGGCTCGCGAGCCATAGGTTCCCGACCCCTGTCCAAGAACAACAAACTACTATTGAGAGCCCCCACCTTTGAACCACACCAAGACCCCCATTGGATAACAGTTCTGATTAGCCTTACATTCGTAGAGATTTGCAACTGCTCACATGACACCTAGTTATTTAAAGTCCCACTCCGATCATCCTTTGGCTCCATTTTCAAAGCATTCCCAGTGGTATTTTAATAATGATTATTTGTTTTTAGCCAAAATAAAAACGAACCATTCAAAGTGGCAGTAGTTCATCAGAAATTCGCCTGAGTTGTGTGCAGGACTGTCTGTGTAGAGTAAGCCTCCCCTCATTTGTCATCAGCTCTTTGTTCACACTCTCTCCCACTAGCTTACAGCCCGTCTCAACCCCAGCCTAATATTAGCCCAACAAAAAATGCTGAGCGATATCTGAGCTATCCAGCCGTACAGTTTTGAGCCAGATGCCACCTCAGACAAAGAAATTGAAGACTTTACTGGATCTCTTTGTCTGTAAGTAGATGTACCGCAATGGAGCAGAGCAGGGAGCTAATGGGACACTGATTGTGGTTTGTATGTAATAACTACAAGCTTTATCAAACGGCTTTTTTCATTTGCTCCTGATTTATAATAATTTGAACAAAGAAATACTTAGAAATGCAGTTTTATACTTAATTTTCTTAATATATGTCCTCCATTATAAGAAAAAGGCCACAAGAACATGTTAAAAACACCAAAAACACGGTTTTCATTGCAGTGGGTCTTTAGCTTGTGCCTCCCCTGTAACCAACAAAGACATAAACCTAAAAAAAAAGTTCTACAATTAGCAGCGAAAAGTCTTATAGTTTAACCCTTAAATGTCTGGTTCAACTGAAATCTTGCAACAGCATGACCTGGATTATCTTCCCAGCAATTCATACAAAGAAAGTAAAGTAATTGTTATTTACATTTTAAACTTTTAAAGTTATACCACACATTTAAGTTCTTTTCTGCTTTAAAGTTATCTTAATGCAATGTTTTTCTGTATTTTATGTCACATCCTGGATTCCTCACTCATAACATCAGCAAGGCTACTGTTGTATAAAATGAAAAACTGCAGGCAAAAGAAAAAACGTGACCTATTTTGGGTCTTGATTTGAAAGCAGTTGTTGCAGAACCTTCATGGATATTTCATAAAGCGGAAAAATGTGTCTTTGTGTGTCGCATAAAGAAGTGGGATCAGCTTTGAAAGCCTGATTCAGAAAACAGTTTGGAGAAATGTGAACTTTTGTCTAAATTTTTATAATTATATATTGCTTTGATAATAAAGTAAAATACAGTAAATGAAAAAAAAAGAACACTTACAATTATATTTATGTTAATGAGTGTATGGTGTGGGGATATATTCTAGGCACACTTCAGCATGGCTTAAACACCACAGCCAACCTGAGTATTGTTGCTGGTCATGTCCATCCCTTTCTAACCACAGTAGCTGCGGTAACATGTGCAAAATGTATTTCATGGGATCAAAGATTGGATCAGAATTGAACTGTGTACAATGGCCCAGAAAAACTGCATCTGATTATAACAAACGTTTCCATAGGCCACACTTTCGATCAGAATAAATCCTTTCGACATGCGCAGAACAATCTAAAATACCGGAAGCGGCCTTTGAAGAAGAAACAGTGAGTTCAGTTGTAAAAAAGCAAAGCTATTTGTGCAAAGGTGAGATAGCACCTGTGCTCAAATGAGTGTTCATGTTCTTCTGGGGTGGATGATGGAATGTGAAAAGAGGGAGGGAACGAGCCCAGTCATCCCTGGATGGCCAAAACTCTCTAATGAATGTTTCCAGCACCGCGTTAAATCTATGCCACTAAGGATTACGGCAGTTCTAAAGGCAAAAGGGGGTCCAACACGGTACTAGCAGGGTGTACCTAATAAAGTGGCCGGTGCGTAGATAATTCTTTTAAATTGATTTATTATAGTGTATTATAGCCTAACCTTATCAACATGACAAACTCTTAAATAGCATATAATGCAGAGTAAGAAAACAATGGAAGTGAGCATAAATTTAAACGTTTTTTTATAGTGTTTAAGTCATGAGTATCTTTTCTCAGTATGCGTGGGAATATACTGAGACAGCACCTGAAAACATTCACAAAGAAAGACAAGTGTGGGTTCTGACTAATGGACAGAAGCTTGGGGAAATTCTTTTGCATATTGTTTATTTAATGTGGCCCTCAGATTTCAAAAATTACTGTAATATATACCGCTATTGTCTTTTATTGGAAATAAAGCAGAGACAATATTCGCAGACAAACATAAACACACCCACATGCACATTTTATGAACCAAATTCAATTTGAACCTCATGCATATTAGAAAGCCTACAAATTGCAAAAACTTTACAGAGACAACTGAGTCCAAGTGTTGTAAATGATCCGCAGGCAACTGCCATACAAACACAGGACAGCCTGATATGCAAAAAGGAAATGTGGCTTCATACTGTCCAAAAAGACAGGAAAAAGTAGACAAGTGAGATGCATTTTTTGTGTATATAGATTTGACTGAAAGCAAACAAAACCAATTTTACTTCCTGTTCTCTTTGACTTAAAACATTTTATAGACTCTGCTAAAGTGGCATTTCTAAGCCATTAAGGCTCTTTTGTAAAGCTTCAGTTTAATTCAGCAATAATCAGTTTTCTTAATTCTGGTCTTTAAGCACTTCTGCCCTGTGGTTACAGTTTTTCTCTTGTCTAACACGCTTAATTTAAACAGATGTGGCTCACTATCACTAATAACTAATAATTTTTAACAATTAAACCCAAATATTTGTTAATGCCCTTGTTGTGTTTGCACTCCAGATCTTTGACTGGTTTATTTTCTTACTCTTTTTAGATTTATACGCTTTTCCTTGTAAGAAAAAGAAAAGTAAATCAGGTGGCCCGTAAACTTCATGGCAACAAGCTCACTCGTTCGACGTTTTTTTCTTTAATTTTGTTGAAAATCTTCTATTAATGGTAAAACATGCTGAAAGCTGATTGGATGTCGGTTGGTTTTAACAAGTTAGATAATAAACAGAAGACATTGTATTTCCCAGTCAACAGGTTTCCAAAATGCAGTTCGCAAATCAATTATGCTAAACCCTGATTATTCTTGAAACAATACTTACATCCAATGACTATAAAAGCAATAGAACAAAACTTTATAAATGTGAAAAACCGTGAGAAAGAAAGTAAAAAACATTTTTTGGCAGATTATTTGCAATTAATGCTTTTCATTTTTATTTTAAGAAACTCAGACGTTTTGGGAGAAGTTTCACAGCTGTACACGGGTGGACGTTTGGCCATTGAATGCATTTGCAGAACAAAGAGAGGAACAGGGTTTTCCTCACTTTAAATACAGCCTGAGGTCCATAACATCATGGTTCATGTGAGGTGCTCTGGCATTTGCGTTTGTGTGGCAATCCCTGCAAATCTAACCCTAACACCATCTAAATCAGAGTGTTTTTGGATTCTCTTTGAATAATTCAGGACATGAAGGATGGGGTTTATTCACTTCCAAAATAGCAGCAGCAGAATGAATGCCCTTAGGTGCGACTGTTTGTATGAGTGCGTACTTAGATGGTGATGGCGTTTTTTGAAAACTTAATATGGCTGATGGGCCAGAATGATGGTCCTTTTTCACTGCTCTGGTGGGTGATGTGTGTGCGTGCATGTTTTTTCAGTGTGTGCATTATGCATGGAACAAAATCTACAGGGAACGCCTTGAGTAATTAGAAAAATGCAGACCATCCTTCAAAATGCAATTTGTCAATGCTGCTGGAGAGATCAGAATTTAGATCTCTTTGCATATAAATGTGAAGCGTTTACAAAAAGAAACCTGAATGCTTCTGTTCAGTTCTCTATTATTCAGCGTGTACTACTTCTCACACCCCTTCTGTACTGTTTGCATTCACTGTATGAGCCTATTTTGGGGTTTGTTAAGTGTTGGCATGAAACTTTCAAAACAAAGTTAAATTATAGTGCAGTGAGGAGATTTGATATCTTTATTGTGCACACATTTCTACCGCTATCATCTTGAGGTGCTACAGATTTTATGTTTATGTTTTGACTGCAGCTTTATCTTCAGATTATCAATATCTCTTAGCAATTTTCATTGTCCCAACACTAGCATCACACCGTGTTCAATTTTGAGGAATATAATGACCAACATGTTCCATTTGCTCGTGTTTTAACAGATAACATTTGTCACATTCTGTACTTTGGCAACAATTTAATCTCTTCCTGTCCTCATCGCACTTTTCAATCTTGTCTTTTAACATTTCAAAAGTATGTGAAAATTGGAAATTATGAATGTCTCTCTTTTATTTTATTTGATCTCATTTTATTTTATTATATTTATTTTTTTGTTATATTTATTTGATATATTTTAAATCAAAATCCTTTGATTTTAGTCTGTGAATTTGCCTATTAATGGGTTTTGGCTGTTGGTGAACATGTATACATAAATAAATAAATAAATAAATAAATAAATGTGGGGGCTGTGGTATAGAGGTAGAGCGGTCAACCAGTGATCGAAGGTTCAGTTCCCTACCTTGCACGCCTATCTGTCGAAGGGTCCTTGCTCTTGGTGGTTGAAGTATGCAGAACTGCCATGTGAGTGCGTGTGACTGTAAAGTGCTTTGCAATGAAAATTGTGTTTTTGGTGTTTCGAACACCAAAGAACACATGTTCTTGTAGTGCTCTTGGAGTGCTATATATGTACACACATTTACCATTTACTATGTTATTAGTACATTATGATTAAACATGACATAAAAACACCAAATGAAAGATATAAAGTTAAACCATTTTGAAAAAACAAACGTTTTTTTAATGCGGATGTGACTATCTTGACAAACTAAACCACAAATCTTTGATTAAAAAACATTAAAAAAATGCTTTAAAAAAAGATTATCAGGTTTATTAAGTGTCGGTTTTCACTAAACATCTGCTTGACAAAGATATTGTTACTTAAAATCAGACAAGCACTACAGCCTTATTTTTATGAACAAATTGCAGCAGTTTAGGCTGATCAACATACTGTAAAGAAAGAGCTTAGAAATAAGCAGATTATTAGAACTCTGAAGGGCAGTCCATTGGCATAGAAGGTCATTTCAGGATAAATATGACTGCATACAGATCTTTACATAGCATTTTATCTAGTTAATCAAATGTATTTAGTGCCAAAAAAGATCGGTGGGTGTAGTGATCCTTTTTTAATGACGGTTTGTAATTTTTTTGTGGATCTGTTAAACCTCCCTGTTTTATGATCAACATTCTTCAGTACAACTGTTGATGTTCATTAAGACGGAAAACAAGAAGAGACGGAAATCTAACAGTTTTTGTATAAAGAAAGTCTGACGTCTGTGTTAGGTCTTTACAAAACCTTTGCTCGTTTGTGAGAAGCTACAAAAGTAGACACGTCACCAGAGACAAAGGCTTAGGGCTTTGTTGATAAAGGGATCAAACCGTGCTGGAGGAGAAAAAGGATCAGAGAGGCTTGCAGAATTGTTTTGTATGGGGAAACAGTTGAGGACACACTTGTGCCACACGACCAAAGCGAAAGGACAAATCTAAAAAATGTGATTCTTAAGATTAATCAACCCTTAAAACAGAATACACTTAAAAGCTTTTTGATTTTTTTTCTTAAACTAACAGGACAGTTTTGAAGCAGAGTAAATACTGTAAGAGGAGGCCTATGTCAAGTAAAGGCTTTGGTGCAAAAAATGTAGAAAATGCAAGTTTGGTATGTAAGCCTAAAAGTATTGATTTGTACCTGCTTAATATTTCCCAGGGAGATTTTTTCCGTGGCTTCAAGGAGACTTCTTGCACACATTCAAGTTATTTATATCAAGCTAAAAACCGCAACAGTCAGTATATTTTATAAAAAAAAATATTGATCTGCTATTTTCAACTCAGGGTTTGGATTAAAATAAATTTAGAACAGGTTTAACTGTGAAATTGTCATTTTGTTTTTCCAACTTTTAGGTCATTAAATTTTATTTAAATATAGTTTATTGCTTAATCAATTTAAAAGATTTTTTCTATCTTTAATAATGAATTGCCTTGAATTTGATGCATTAGGTTACAGTGCAAATATGAGTGAAAT
The DNA here is from genome assembly GCF_053564925.1 of Oryzias latipes. NCBI lineage: Eukaryota > Metazoa > Chordata > Actinopteri > Beloniformes > Adrianichthyidae > Oryzias > Oryzias latipes. Next base: position 25,412,299 of record NC_136251.1, on the reverse strand, counting down.
ATTGTGATTCGGTGAACATCTTTTTTTATTACTTTTTAATGCTTTTATTGAGTTTAATTTTAAAATAACGATCAGAATAAAGTAAGGAGCAGGAGGAGAGATTTTGAAGACAACAGTTTTCAATCAATACCTTTACCGCTGACTAATAGTTTGAAAAAAATCAACACTTTCGTAAAAATTGGGCTAAAAACCAGAATCTTTTTTGCATAAATCTTTGACTAAATGGGGTAAAGACTCATCGATGCCAAAGTATTTCAAACTTCAACATAAGTTAGTTGAAATAGAATTGAACGGAATCAAAACTGGCTTCAAGTTCAACTAAGTCAAATAGTGTCCAGTAATTTCTTAAGTCAGTCTTTGGCCGAATCCAAATTCTTCCCCTACCCCTTCGGCTTCTCCCTATCCCTCCAATTGTAGGGGCATTTGGAGGGATAAGGGTGTCTGAAGTAGTTTCTTTTTAATGGGAAACCTTTGCTGCGGTGGAGAGCTAAATGTGGGGATGGGGACAAGCCGTATGAGTAGGCGAAGAATTCGGATTTGTCCTTTCCCTTTCACTATATTTGTGCATACATTTTAGTTTAGTAGCTTGAGAGTATAATGAAATATTCCATAATTATGAGAGGACAGCTGTCATGACCAACACTTATGGGTCTTTAGGTGCTTTTTAGCAGTTTAGCTTCCTTGCTTCTGACATTTGGGTTCTCCCTCCATGTCCCAACTTTGCTTCTGATTTCATTCATCACAGCTGCTTCCTGTTGGTTGAGTACTTATCAGGAAATAAGTTAGGCTATCCATTCTGTCTTTGCCAGCCTCTCCCTTTGTAACTTATCGTTGTAGTTGTGTTACAAAGATTTTTTTTTGTTTTGGTAAGGTTTTAAAGAAATTTTGTTTTATGTTCTTTTTTTTTCATTCATTCATCTTCTTCCGTTGGTCCCCTTTGGGGTCACGGGGCTGCCGGAGTCTATCCCGGCCACTCATGGGTGAAGGCAGGGGACACCCTGGACAGGTGGCGAGTCTGTCGCAGGGTCACACATATCACACACCCATGCACACTCACATTCACACCTATGGACAATTTGGAGTGACCAATTAACCTATGTTTTTTGTTCTGTGAAAGTTTATTAAATTGGGTTCCTGTTCACGCATGAATCCTGCATTTAGATCTTCTCTTAAACCCTTTTCATTGATTTAATTGCCCTTGATCTCAGATCTAAATTCATAGCTCCGTGTGTACATACTTTACTTATACCGGATATTACAAAAAAACGTGTATATAATGCTACATCAGCTGTCACTAACTGCTAAATATGTAATCTTGAATTGTTTTGGGCTTTTTGTGCATTGTTACAGGTCTTCAGTAGTCCTTGGAATGTGTAGAAAAGGTCAAGTTTCTCTGTGCACTGTTTACAGATTTTTTTTGTGTAATTTATGTAAATTAGAGTCAGCTCTATAAAGCAAAAGTCTAACACGCCTAAGATTCAAAGACCTCCCTATCAGTTAGTGGTTCAGTTTCAATGCAACTCAGAAATGTAATGGCGCAGCATGGTAGCTTTCCCAGGGAGACAACATGTGGAGTCACTTCAGCGTCTGTGTAATCTAATGATTGTTTCCGTGGTGCGAACACACTGAGTGTGTGCATTGGTGGTAAAGTAAAAATGCTGACACTCTGGATTTAAATGGGCAAAACTTTAACATAGTTCTGTTGTTTTAGTTGAACTTTATGTAAAACAAATTTCCTTGTCATGTCTGAAGGAAGACACTTTTAAATTTCATTTTCTTTCATCAGGTCTGAGTTATAACTGTTTTTTATTTTACGTGATGGCACCAGTTTATTTATTTATTTATTTTTTCTTTTCTAACTTGTACTGTCCAACAGCTGAACAAGCAGATCAGAGCTGAGTGCCTTGTATTTGACAGATTTTATTGTTACAATAGGGGTTTATGGATCTTCATTTGTATAAACCCCTTTTGTATTTGAGGCCAAGCTTTATTTTTGAAAATTGTATTTGTATGCATTCTGTGTTGGACCGGACGGAAAAAAAGAAACACAAGAAGAGAGAAAGAGACAGAGTGGGATGTTAGAAATGAGAGATAAGGGGTCAGAGTGGGGGATAGTCGATATCACAAAGTTAAAACATAAAAGCGTCATAAGTAAATTAAATTACATAACTTGGTTCACACGACAACAAAACAAAAACTAAACAAACAAAAAAAGTCTGCACACAACTATTTACAGGTTTGAAGTATAATCATGCATCAATGATGAAAGATTTATCTTCCAAGATTACTGCCCAGGTACACACAATATTTGCATTCCCAAAATTCATGAAGAGGGTGTAGAAAAAGAGAGAAAAAAAAACAATACCCATGCCCGTATTTGTGCAAAGGTAAATAAGGGGATGGGTTGATGGAATGTGTGCCTCTTAGGCCGCATTTACACTGCAGGTGTAAATCCGATTTTCTGACTAAATCCGATTTTTCGATGACCCGCTTACATCATCTTTTAAAAGTGACCCGTATCCGATTTTTGCATTCACACTATACAATGCTGAAAATATCCATCGTAGACGTTCTGATAACTATGTAGCAGCGGACCTGAGAACTGACCACACGGATTTAAAAAGAAATGTGCGAGCAGGCCCTTAATAATAATCATAACAGTAATAAAAGCACATTTAGAAGATGCGTATTGGTCCGAACGGCAAACGTTTAGCATGGCGAAACCCTCCCCTTTATCTATGTTGTGTTTCTTTTGTTTGACTGCGGTTGTCATGGAGGCAACGCAGCGACGGAAGGAGGCGTTGCCTTGGGCGCTCCAGGATGAGGCTGGACGGGGATGCGCAGGAGAGGAAAAAGGAGGGCTGCTCTGCCGGCTTATGTGCTCTCTCTGAGTTTTGAATGAGGAAATGTTTGCAGACGTTGCGCTGTACTAACAGTTGTTCCAAGCAAAGAAATAAATGGCTTCTAGCCTGTTCCAGAGCAACAGTGTCCCGTTTCATTAGTTAACGTTTACGTCCCGACCGGGACCGGACCCAAGATAACAGCGGTTTCCGACTACGGTCTGAAGCCTGAGGCTGAAAGGCAACACGCTGATGGGGCTCCAGCTGTCCTCAAACAGCAAGATCAGCGCACAAAAGCACCTTAATAAGTCGTGACCTCAGTTGGTGGTGTCCTGAGTTGACGTCACTGACGTACGACTCGCATTTACTGGGGAATATCCGATTTGTCTGCTTATATGGCACACACAAATGCATGTATCCGATTCGTACCCGATTTAATGAGGCCTGTATCCGATCTGAGAAAATCGGAATCCATGCGCTTTTGTCCTGCTTACACGTTCACCGGTCATATCCGATCTGTGCCACATGAGAGGAAAAAATCGGAATTGGGTCACTTGAACCATGCAGTGTAAATGCGGCCTTATAGAGTGTACCTTGATCACATTGAATGCTCCAGCAGAGGCAGGAGGCCCAGCACCCCACACCCCAGAGTTAGGGCTAGACAGCGCAGCAACCCGGCCGATCCAGGCATCCAGGAGCCGCACTGTCA